>NC_084794.1:42386350-43638350 GCF_963169125.1 Humulus lupulus | reverse complement strand
TAGTAGCAACAGCAGCAGTAGTAGTAGTAGTAGATGCAGTAGCAGCAGCAGCAGCAGTAGTAGTAGGAGTAGTAGTAGTAGTAGTACTAGTAGTAGCAGTAGTAGTAGTAGTAGTAGAAGTGGTAGTGGTTTTCCTAGTAGTGGTGGTAGTAGTAGTAGTGGTGGTAGTAGTAGTCGTAGTCGTAGTTGCAGTAGTAGTAGTAGTACCAGTAGCAGCTGCAGCAACAGCAGCAATAACAGGAGGAGTAGTAGTAGTAGTAGTAGTAGTGGTAGCAGTAGTAGTAGTTGTAGTGTTAGTGGTAGTGGTAGTGGTAGTAGTTGTAATTGCTGTTGTAGTGGTGGTAGTGGTAGTTGTAGTAGTTGTTGTGGTAGTAGTAGTAGTGGTAGTAGTATGTTAGACTAGTAGTAGTGGTAGTAGTAGTTGTAGTAGTAGTGGTTGTAGTATTGGTGGTAGTGGTAGTAGTAGTTGTAGTGGTAGTTGAAGTAGTAGTAGTCGTAGTATTAGTAGTAGTAGTAGTATTAGTTGTTGTAGTAGTTGTGGTAGTAGTGGTAGTAGTGCTAGTAGTAATAGAAGTAGTAGTGGTGGTGTTAGTTGTAGTCGTAGTAGTGGTGGTAGTGGTGGTAGTTGTAGTAGTGGTAGTAGTTGTATTAGTAGTAGTAGTAGTAGCAGTAGTTTTAGTAGTAGTAGTAGTAGTAGTAGTGGTAGTGGTGGTAGTAGTAGTAGTAGTAGTAGTCGTAGTAGTAGTAGTAGTTGTAGTAGTAGTAGGTGTAGTAGTAGTAGTAGTAGCTGTAGTATCAATAGTAGTAGTAGTAGTAGTAGTAGTAGTAGTAGTTGTTGTAACAGTAGCAGCAACATCAATAGCAGCTGGAGCTGGAGGAGTTGTAGTAGTAGTAGTGGTAGTGGCAGTGGTAGTGGTATTAGTGGTAGTAGTGGTAGTAGTACTGGTAGTAGTTGTAGTTGTAGTGGTAGTAGTGGTAGTTTAGTCGTTGTAGTGGTGGTAGTAGTGGTAGTGGTACTGGTAGTGGTAGTGGTTGTTGCAGTACTGGTGATAGTTGTAGTGGTAGTAGTGGTGGTAGTAGTGGTGGTGGTAGTAGTAGTAGTAGCAGCAGCAGCAGCAGCAGCAGTAGTAGTAGTAGTTGTAGTTGTAGGAGTAGTAGTAGTGGTAGTAGTAGTAGTAGTAGTAGTAGTAGTAGTTGTAGTAGTAGTAGTAGTAGCTGCAGAAGCAGGAGCAGTTGCAGGAGCTGGAACAGTAGCAGTAGTGGTAGTGGTAGTGGCAGTTATAGTGGTAGTAGTAGTGGTAATCGTAGTAGAGGTGGTAGTGGTAGTCGTTGTAGTGGTGGTTGTGGAGGAGCAGTAGCATTAGCTGTAGCAGTAGTAGTAGTAGTAGCTGTAGTAGAAGTAGTAGTAGTAGCATTAGTAGCAGCAGCAACAACAGCAGTAGTAGTAGGAGTAGTAGTAGTAGAATGTTAGATTCTGTGGATTTTTTTTCTAGTCGGGACTTGATTCGAAACTCGTAGCAACAGTTATGGATTTTATAAGTTTAATCTATAGTTGAAGAATATTAATTATAACATACGGTTAAATTGGAGAAGAATAAATGAGTTATGGTATTATTAAAAAGTACTTGATCAGAGCCTCCAAGGTGCTAGTGTTAGTATAGAGAGAAACACTTGGGTTGGGATAAAAGCTTTATCATCTTAAGTTTTATAAACACTTGGGAAGTGAGATATAATGTGTTTTCAATATCGAGGCGTAGATCGATTCTAGTACATCCAAATTTATTCTTATTCTTAAGTTCATTTCTATATGATTCTTTAGTTTTCTTTTGTTTTCATTCTCATCCTAACTCGTTGTTTTTATTCTTGATTAGGTATTTTAGATATTTGAACTTATAGTGTTTTTTCGGTAAGTTCTTCTTGGTGGTTTTGTTCTCTTCTTTTCATTTCTTTTCTTTAGAAATACTTACCATTCTTATTGTTGGTTTTAGGAGTGTTTCATGTCCTGTCCTTGTTCTCAAATATCCCAGTGCTGGGAAGGAAAATAGGATACTTTTTATATGCTTATATGTTATAATATATTTATGTTATAATATGTTATCTTGTGATATGTTATGATATGTGATTATGTTTTTATGTTGCTTAGGAGCTCATAGTTGTTTATCTAGCAAACCTCAATGTATTTTGAGGCTCATTGTTGTTAGCTAGCAAACCCCAAATGTTTTATGTTGCTTAGGGGCTCATTGTTGCTTAGTTAGCAAACCTCAATGTATTTTGAGGCTCATCGTTGTTAGCTAGCAAACCCCAAATGTTTTATGTTGCTTAGGGGCTCAATGTTGCTTAGCTAGCAAACCTCAATATATTTTGAGGCTTATCGTTGTTAGCTAGCAAACCCCAAATGTTTTTATGTTATCTAGGGTTCATAGTAGTTTAGCTAGCAAGCCTCAATGTATTTTGAGGCTCATTGTTGCTTAGCTAGCAAACCCTAATGTTTACCATGTACATGGGTCAGCGTTGTAATAGATGTTTTATCGTCATATGTTTTGATATAGTATATGTTATGATATAGTCTTATGTTTATGTTTTAGGTTGTATGTTTGATTGGTAGATTTTCCTTGCTGGGCATTAGACTCACTCCTTTATTTTTAGTGTGATGCAGGAAATTAGATACGGAGGCGGAAGGATTCTTGGTGGCTTGGCTTGTGTGTTGAGGATGAATGGAATAGATGAGCTGCGTGTCGATTGAGGATGACGTTTATTTTAGTCTTTTGAAATATGCCTCTTTTGTAATTACATATTTAGTTTTTTAACATGTTTTTAAAGTTGTATTTTATGTTTTGTAAACAATGAGATCCCATATCATATCACATTTTATTTTATATTTTTACTTTATTTTGTATTAGTACAATATTTTGGGTTTTCAATAAAGATATGTTATTTCTTATGATTGTATCAAAATAGTAGCTATGTCTAGTAGTTTTAATGGTCCAAGGTCTTAGAAATAGTTGGGCCATTACACAGTCCCAGTAGACGATGGGAGGACTCGACTCTCCACTAGTAATACCCCCAGACAAAGCATTGCGAACGTGATTGACAACCGAAGCAAACCCAGAGGCCATGGTAGAAGAACAACGCTAACCATCATAATGAAGTCGAAGTGACTTCATAGAAAACACCCTCAGACTTACGGGAAGAGCTCAACAAGAAAAGGGCGGATAAAAAGACTACACCTCCTATGGCGCCCCGGGAAGACCAAGGAAAGGTAAATGCTAACCCATCCACGTTAAGAGACTCATTGAACAAGAGGATACAAGACCTAGACACAGAAATGAGGAGCCTCCAGAGCAAGATAGTGACTGCATCTAGAGGACAAGTCATCTATGATGAGTTCGACCATGAATCGCCCTTCACTAAGGAAATCCAAGACATCCGACTCCCAGCCAACTTCAAGGAACCTCATATGACCCCATATGAAGGAAACACAGATCCTAAGTACCATCTAGACGCATTTAACGATCTGATGAAATTAAGGGGGATTAATAGCGGGGCGAGATGCCATTGCTTTGCTGTCATGTTGAAAGGACCTGCCTAAAAATGGTTCAAAAGACTTCGGCCAGGGTCCATCAGGTCTTGGCAACAATTTTCTGATGAATTTCTTCAGCAACATCACGCCGTGCGTGATTACACAATTCCAGGCACCAACCTCGCTAACGTGAAATAGGGAGAAAATGAGAGTTTAAAGAGCTACATCCACAGGTTCAATACAAAGGTAGCCAAGGTAGGGAGCTTGACTTGTAGGGAGCTAAAAATGGCCACCACGACTGGAGTGGTCCCGGGAAGTAAGTTATGGGATAACATGCTCAAGAGAGATGTCACAGATTTGGATGATTTCTACGAGCGGGCATAGAAATATATTTGTGTAGAGGATTGTCACGAGAGCCTTAAGGCCATAAAAGAACGGTCCCCACCAAAACCCTCAATCCGGGAAAGCCAAAATGGTGCAAAGAAGAAGAGGGTCTATGAAGGGACAAGAGATGATCGGCCTTGGAAGCCCCAGCGCACTGATGAGTGCAAGCAGGGCCCCTACACCTTTTATACTGACCTCACCCACGCTAGGGAACATATCTTCGTCACAAATGAAAACCAGGTCCCTTTCAGAAGGCCCCCGCCAATGATAAAAGACCGATCAAAGAGAGACCCCAGTAAATACTGCTAGTATCATAAATATTTCGCTCACACCAACGCAGAATGCACCCATTTTAAAATAGAAATCTAAGAGCTTATACGCAGGGGACATTTGGGAAGATACGGCCACAAAGAGAACCAAAGACCAGAAGAAGGAGTATCTGCCACGGGCACGAAAGGTAGCCCCAGAAGTACAAGGAGAAGTCAGGACCATCTTCGGAGGGCCAGGATTCGGAGGCAAACCAAGGAAGGGGCGAGACAAATATGCCAGGGAGGCCAGACGAAGTCCATCGCCGTGCATCTTAAGTTTGGAGCAACGTCCCTCGAAGAGTTTTAAGGGCGAGAATGACTCGATAACCTTCACCGAAGAAGATGCAAGGGGTGTACATTTCCCTCATAATGACCCCTTGGTGTTGACTATCCAGCTGGCAAACGTGATGGTGCATTGGGTCTTGGTGGATAATGGAAGCACTGTGGACATCCTTTATCGCCCCGCTTTGGAGAAAATGGGACTAAAAATTCGGCACCTAAAGCCTTGCAATACCTCCCTGTATGGATTTACAGTAGATTCAATACAGCCCCTAGGGGCAATTGAGTTAGCCCTCACCATGGGAGAACAACGCAGACAAACCACCATAATGGCAAACTTTGTCATGGTTTATTATGCCTTAGCCTTCAATGCGGTATTAGGGAGACCCTCCCTAAGAGAATTGAAGGCGATAACATCTGTGTACCACTTAGCTATGAAATTCCCAACTCTCGGGCAAATAGCAAGCGTGAAAGGAGAGCAGAAGGAAGCGATGGAATGTTATAACACATCCCTCCGCACGCCCATAAAGCCATCAGTGCCTATGGAAATGGTTGTGCATGAAGGCGCAAACCCGCACAAGTTGGACCTGCGAGTAGCGGAAGAACCCAGAGCCGAGCCAGTAGAGGAGTTGGAGGAAGTCACAATCATGGATGAGCCGTTGAGAAAGTTGAAGGCATGAAGAAACCTTCCAGGTGTTGTGAAGAAGAAGCTGGTAGAATTTTTGAAAGCCAACCTTGACGTATTCGATTGGAGTCATGAGGACATGGTAGGAATAGACCCGTCAATCATGTGTCATCACTTAAACATCAACCCAAAAACAAGGCCTGTAAGGTAGAAAAGGAGAGCACTAGACCCAGAAAGATACACGGCCTTAAAAGAGGAGGTTGAGAAGTTGAAGACAAATGGGTTTATCCGAGAAGCATTCTACCCAATGTGGGTATCAAACCCAGTTTTAGTCCCAAATCCCAATGGAAAGTGGAGGACATGTGTGGACTTTACTAACCTCAATAAAGCTTACCCTAAGGGTAGCTTTCCACTTCATAGGATAGACCAGTTAGTAGATGCCACGACAGGACACGAGCTACTTAGCTTCATGGATGCATATTCTGGGTACAACCAAATACCCATGAACCTGGCCGATGAAGAGCACACTTCGTTTATAATAGACAAGGGGATTTATTGCTACAAAGTGATGCCTTTTGGTTTAATGAATGCAAGTCCTACTTATCAAAGGCTGGTGAACAGAATTTTTGCAAATCAAATAGGGAGGAATATGGAAGTATACATGGACGATATGCTAGTAAAGACAAAGAACGCAGAAGAGCTCACAAACGACCTTAGTGAGATGTTCAGCACCCTTCGAAAATTCAGAATGAAGCTAAACCCTATCGAGCGCACGTTTGGAGTTTCTTCGGGGAAGTTCCTGGGTTTTATGGTGAATTCTCAAGGTATTGAGGCCAACCCTGAAAAAATCAAGGAATTGCTAGAAATGAGCCCACCACAAAGCAAGAAGGAGGTGCAGTGCTTAATAGGGAGAGTAGCAGTCCTCAATAGGTTCATCTCTAGATCCATTGACAAATGCCTCCCTTTCTTCAACATCCTAAAAGGGGGCAAAAAGTTCTCTTGGGATGATGATTGTCAGGAAGCCTTCACTAAGCTAAACGAACACCTTGGAAAACCACCCCTTTAGGCCAAGCCAGAAAAAGGGGGGAAATTGTACTTGTATTTAGCTGTATCAGAGCATGCGATGAGTGCCACCTTGGTCAAAGGAGAAAAGAAGCATCAGCAGCCCGTGCACTATCTGAGCAAGCAGGTTGTAGAGAAAAAACCCGGTACCCAGAAATAGAAAAGTTGGCATATGCCTTGATAGTGGCTTCTTGAAAGCTGAGGCCCTATTTTCATGCTCATGCTATCGAGGTGCTCACCAACAACCCTTTGCGTCAAGTCTTGCACAAACCAGAAACTTCAGGAAGGTTGTTAAAGTGGTTAATTGAATTAAGTCAATTTGACATCACTTACACCCCAAGTACCTCAATCAACGGGCAAGTACATGAAGACTTTATAGTCGAGTTTGCACACCGACCCCGTGAGGAGGGAGAAGTAGAAGAGAATGAACTCATGCGTGAAGGGGAAAAGCAGCCTGAAGAATGGAGCCTCCATGTAGACGGGGCATCTAACGAAGGAGGAGCCGGTGCTGGCATAGTGATGACGGGACCTGAGGGGCACAAGATGTATTGCGCCTTAAGATTCATATTCGAAACTTCCAACAACGAAGCAGAGTATGAGGCACTGTTGGCTGGCCTGCAGCTAGCTATGGAGTTAAAAGTAATCCATTTGCATGTCTGTAGTGACTCACAGCTGGTAGTGTTTCAGGTGAAGGGTGAATATCAAGCTAGAGGCCCAAAAATGGTTGCATATCTCGCCAAAGTGAAGGGGTATTTGGATCAGTTCAAAAAATACACCATAGAATAGATCCCAAGGGAGAAAAATGTGAAGGACAATGCTCTCGCGAAACTCGCCTCTACTAAAGACGAAGACATGCTTGAGTCCATCCCTATCGAATACCTCTCCAAGCCAAGTATAGCAGAAGAAAAGATCCACATGGTCAACGGCCTTGAGGAGTCATGGTTTTCACCCATCTTGAGGTACTTAAATGATGGGTCCTTGCCTTTGGACAAAAAGGATGCCCGTAAGATGACTAACAAAGTCGCCCAATACACCCTTGTGGATGGAGTCTTATATAAGATAGTATTCTCCACCCCACTCCTACGGTGCGTAGATAAGGGAGAGGCTTTAAAAATTCTGTAAGAGATACACGAAGGGGAATGTGGAAATCATGCTGAGGGGCAGTCCACTGCAGAAAAGGCCATCCACCAGGGTTATTATTGGCCTACCATGGAGAAGGATGCGAGAAATTTCGCAAAAAGGTGTGACAAGTGCCAAAGGCATGCAAATTACCCCAGACAGTCACCAAATGAGCTGGTGAGCATGACCAGTCCATGGCCCTTCGCTGTGTGGGGAATTGACTTGATTGGAGCATTTCTAGCAGGAAGAGGAGGAGCAAAATACGCGGTTGTAGCAGTCGATTATTTTACTAAATGGGTGGAAGAATAGCCTCTAGTCAACATAACGGTTTAGCAAATTACCACCTTCGTCAACAAATTTATCATCTGCAGGTTTGGAGTACCCTACAAGATAATCTCCGACAATGGGACACAATTTGGAGGAATATTGCAAGGAAAAGGGAATCAAGAGGAGTTTCTCCGTTGTAGTACACCCACAAGCCAATGGACAAGTGGAGGCCATCAACAAGATCCTAAAAAGGAACTTGAAAACAAAGTTGGAAAAGTTGAAAGGGGCTTGGGTCGAAGAACTTCCCAATGTGCATTGGGAATATAGGACCACACCTCGTTTCACCACTGAAGAGATGCCTTTCGCCATAGCCTATGGCTGCGAGGCTATCCTTCCAATAAAAATGAAGATTAATTCCATCTGCATACAAGCATATGATGAGGAGGCTAATATCGCAGCATTAGCCAGGAATTTGGACCTATTGGAAGCAAGAAGAGAAAGGGCACAACAGATGCTGGCAACATATTGAAAACGAGTCGCAAGATACTATAATTCAAGGGTGTGAGAGAGGGCATTCAGAGTTGGAGACCTCATGCTACGAAAATTCCTGCGCAACACTCGAGACCCGAGTGCGGGTGTGCTAGGGGCAAACTGGGAAGGGCCCTACCAAGTTGCCCAGGTTGTGCCCCCTAACACCTACAAGCTTGCACGCTTGGATGATACCATGGTACCTGGAGCATGGAACGTAGAACATCTAAAGAAATATTATCAGTAAGACCTCCATGTAGGGGCACGAATGTTATTATTCTTTCTAACGTGCAGGTTAAATGTAATAGCTATAAGTTTAACTTGGACTCCTTAATATGTAGTAAGAATGAAGTCACATTAAGTTATCATGTACTTCACTTGCTTCCCGGTGCTTCGAATGAATATTATGTGACATTAGATGAATATGTAGTAAAATTTCTTGTTTAAGCAAAATGATTATCAAAATATGTGAATGGAATGATCAAAGTGCCTGTTGAGATAAATCTCGCCAACCACTTGGGGGGCAGATTATATAACAAAGAAGAGGATCCTAAAAAGACCCCTTAAATCCTAAAAGAGGCCCCTTATAAAGAAGAAGACCTGTCAAGACATCGCTTGAGTTCACAAGGATTAGCTACCCTTATGAACGTCAGGGAAGTCAAAAGGTCCTACAAAAAGAGGATCCTAAAAAGAGGACCCTTATGAACATCAGAGTATATAGCAAAGAAGAGGATCCTAAAAAGACCCTTTATATCCTAAAACTGGCCCCTTATGAACATCAGGGAAGTCAAAAGGTCCTACAAGAAAAAAAAAACAGAGAGAAAAAAGGGCCTCCTAGTAAAGGCAGATGCTTCAACCAGAGGAAATGCCTTAGGTAGGGCGCCCACCAATAAGCCTAGAGCGGCTACCAAGCCGTCTAGCCAAAAAGGGTCATAAAAGAGACCATTGGAAAAATAGTACTATGAATAATGACAAGAAGGACGCTTCTCGCAAGGAATAATAAGCGTGCGCAAAAATATATAAAATGATAACTAGAACCCAAAGGGTCAACATATCCATATAGATACAATCAAGAGGCACCAAAGAGAGACCTATCGAACCCCTTTGTATGGGCTCCAAAGGACCTCAAGCCTGATAAATAAAAAATTATATATAAAAAAGAGAACCTATCGAACCCCATTTTGTGGGCTCAAAAAGACCTCAAACATAGAGGAACAAAAGCAAATAATCACATGTATATACAAAAAAAGGAGTCGCGATAATGTCACGAGACTAATAAAAGTTCCAACAAAAAAAAAAGAATTTTTTTGAATGATAAGCTCAAATGAGCATACAACCAAATCAAATTAAAAGATAAGATCACAGAATCAGAATCTCAGGGCCTTCTGCCGTGGGCATTCCACTCAGCCACCCTGGCAAAGGCCATCTCACAAAAGGAGGAGAAATCGAAGTTAGGATTTTGCCTCCACATTCCATAAAGGGTGTGCTCTATGGAATTGTACTTGATTTCAGCCGAATTTGCTTCTAGGAGAGTGACTCTCTCCTACAATGTTGCGACCTTAGCTTCTGCTCCACCAAGATCGGCCTCTAGGAGAGCAACCTTCTCCTACAGCATCACGACCTTGGCATTTTTCCTCTTCTTCTTTTTCGATGATGAAGAGGCCTTCGAAAGGGCCTTCTCAAGCTTAAGCTTGGTGTCAGTAAGTTCCCTCTCGAGCCCCTGAACATTGACCGTTAGACGATCCCTTTCGGCATTGGACGAGGAGAGGTCTTACACAATAAGTCTGCACAAGAAAAATAATAATCATGATGATAAGCAAAAAAAAAGGGTAAGGCCAATATAAGATGCATGAACTCACCCAAGTGGCGGAGCGCACAAGAGTCTCCCCAAGCTCTGACATGGAAAAATTCCCGAGATTTCTCCAATCAGCCTCAGGAAGACCCTCGGCAAACCGGGTATACCGTTTCCCATAAGAGGTCGCCATACAACCCACCCAGGGTGCCCCCTTTTAGTCAGTGGCGTCTAGCTTGGCAGGGACGGATGACCCGCTCACCGGAGGAGGAGGGGGCGCAGGAATATCGAGAAAATGGCCGCCCGATGAACCAGGATTGAGGGAAGCATGAAGGAGAGCATCGTAGTCCTCGAAAAAGGGAAAGACGAAGCCCCTTGGCATGCCCTGTTAACTGTGGGAGTGAGAGGCCATGTCATGGTCCATAGGGGCCAAAATAGGGCACCCCCTAGGAGACATAGATGATCGGCGAGGTTGCCAGTGTTCTAGGGAAACCTCCTCGGGCACCCACTCTGCATTTCCTTCGTCAGAGCGATGCTCACATAGAGGTGCTTTCCTCCTTCACTAGAAAATGTGCTACAATGCATCGGGATACGAAACCGCAGACAAGTTGTAGCGGTTCAGGTTTGCCACAGTGAAGAGGCGAGCGACCATTTTCAGGGCGGGGTCGACATCGAGGATTTTGTCCACTAGCGATGCCTTCGACCGGGGAATGTCAGGGTCACCGAACTCCTCTGCACAATCAACACAATTGCAAATATAAGCATAAGTTTAAGAATGACCAATTCAAAGCAAAGGGACGACAAGCTTGAAGCACTTACTTGGTGACGAGCGAAAGTATTCACGTAGGTAGAAGGGACCTTTTACGAAGAAAAAGTCCTGCTTCCAGTATCCTGGGTTTGAAACAGAACCCTCTATAAGGGAAACCTGTGAATTGGCCTTCTGTAAGTGGACCTCCCGAGCCATAGGAGCGCGCTGGTTGAGCTCAATGAATGCCATGTATAGGCAACTTAATGTCAGCCAGCTGTTTGGCGCCAGTTGATGCAGAGCAAAGTCAAAATGATTAAGTATCACGACAAAAAATGGGTTCAGAGGAATGGTCCCACCTGCTTTTAGGATATGCTCGCTCATGGCCAAGCATCCCTAAGGGGGATTATCGGCCTGACAGATGTTGGAAGGAACAAACAATTGGTATTCCTTGCTAATGCAGTATTTCGTAGATAGCTTCAACTGCCGGTTCTCCGACACGTTGGACACAATGGAGGATGCTAGTAAAGGACCCGAATCTTGCGCCTCGGGAGCCACCTGTCGCCGTACTCTTTTTGCCATATTTGAAAAACCAAAAGAAAAAGGTGAGGTAGAAACAGGGCACTTGACCCTCCATTTTTTCTTCCTAGCAAGGGTCTTCCACTGAGGCGCTAAGTGTGAGAGGGCTAAGCAAGGGTGGATCAAAAACAAGGGTTGAGGGGAACCCAGGATGACCCCATGACAATCATAAGGGAAAAGCGTGGCAAGAATTTTAGACGGGAGATTTCCGTCCATGAACTCCAACTCCATCTGCAGATCTAAAAGTGTCATTCTAAGGTTCGCTATATGGTCGCTAAGGTCAAGGGGGAAAGAAACTCCATTGCCCCTCAGAACTAAGTCTATTATGTCTAAGTTATCCCATATGCTCAAGATGACGTATATGGGCCTGTTTGAAAGTGTCAGAGTCTTGGTAAGGGTTGTCTTCGGGGGACTCCGAGTTTGAGGATAAGTCTACAAACTCGACCCTCGTAGGAGCACCAGACGATCGCTCACATGCCATGGGACCTTCTCTCGTAGGTAATTAGGGTGCACGTGTAAATGAGAGGATTGCTACAAAACACAAAGGAATGAGCTCAAAACCTCTAGGCACAAGCGCTCTAAATGACCAACTACAGGGTATAAATGAAGGCATGTAAATGGGTTAACTCACAACGAACTACGGCCAAAGCAACCCATCCTGAGTGGTGCTAATATAGACCTAGTGAACATAAGAGAGAAAGAAAGTATACCTCAAGTAAGTGAAATCGAGCGCTGTCGTGGTCAAAAGGAGGTCGAGGGTTAAAAGCACCGTCGCGGTCGAAAAGAAGCAAAGAGTCGAAAGTACGCGTCTGGAAAAATAAAGGAAAATGGTGTTTTAGTCCCCAAGTACCTACATGAATATGGGCATAAAAGAAATGAACACAAATAATAATAGAAAAGGATAACAAAAGTGAGGTGGTGAGGAATCGAACCCTTTACCTCTTGAAAGGAGTAAGGATTCCAAAACCACTAAGCTAAATAGATAAAGTGTTAATGATATGCTAGACATGAAGGCTTATTTATAATAATCATGGGCTCATCTTAGCCATCAAATCCAATGCTTGATCTATGGTAAAAAATGGGGCCAAACACCCACATTGGGATCCATGAAGCCAGATGATAGGCTCACATTCAATCTCAAGTAATAACAAAGATCATCATTAACACCACCTATGCTTTGAAGGCCTATTTATAAGAACCAAAGAGAAGAGTCTACCAGAGCACCTAAAGGTCCTCTCCTAGAATGGGGGGCAAGTGTGGATGCTAAAAGTTCCACACTCGTCAAAGATCCAAATCACGCACTAAGCTCCCATAAACGCCTAAGTACATACCTGTGCTTACGACCCTAGGCGTATATCGGGAAGCCTTGCCAAATGAAGCCCCGTTACCGACGTGACATCTCAACCTGGTGCCTCGTGTACCCAGCAAGTGCACCACATGGGACCCCCGCCTCGCGCCTCACACGCCCAGAAGATATGCCACGCGAGGCCTTCATGCGCCTACACCTCCGCGAGGCCCTCGGGCCACCATCTTCTCGCAAGGCCCTCATGTACCTACGTCTCTGCGAGGCCCTCGGGCCACCATCTTCTCGCGAGGCCATTACGTGTGCCCAGGAGATATACCACCCGAGGTCCTATGCGCCTACGCCTCCGTGAGGCCCTCGGGCCACCATCTTCTCGCGAGGCCATCACGCCCGACCAGGAGGTGTGCCACGGGAGGCCTTCATACGCTTATTCCTCCGCAAGGCCCTCGGGCCACCATCTTCTCACAAGGCCATCAAGCCCTTGCCTCGCATGCTTGGGTTCGTGTTGCAAGGAGGCAAGTGTAGCGAAGCCTCTCGCCCTTAAGAGCCTCGCAAGACAGGACTGCCCCAAGGTGCCTCGGGCCATCACTGTCTTCCGAGGCCATTGCGCGTGCCCAGAAGGTGGGCCACACGAGGCCCTCATGCGCCTACACCTTCGCGAGGCTCTCGGGCCACCATCTTCTTGCGACCACAATGTATTAGGGGCCATTAGAGCCCACTATAAAGGAAACCTCACTTCATCATTGAGGGGGGTTGGGAAAAACACTGTAGCTTTATACAAAGAGAAATACAGGTTCTTTTCTCCATTTTCTTTCTGCAACTATTTTCTAAGTTTCTTATTAGATCCGTGAAGTTTTTCATTTTTAAGCTATATACTTTGATTTTTTCTAACTTAACTTCGTTGACGAGTTCTCACCGTCAACATAACCTATTTCATTACAAAAACTGGGATATTGGAGACAAGAATGGGATTGGAAAACTCTTAAAACCAATAGTAAGAATCATGAGTTTCTAAAGAAATGAAGATGAAAAGAAGATCTAAACAATCAAGATAGAAACTTAGCAAAAATCCTTAAGTTTCAAGAAACTTAAATACCTAACCAAGAAGCCATAAAATCAAGTTTGGATCTGAAAGAAAATGAAAGAAAACAAAAGGACTATAATGAACTAAACCTGAGGATAAGAATACCTTGATAGGATAGAACTTCGATCTACACCTCAATACCGAAATATCACTCTATCTTACTTCCCAAGTGCTTAGAAAAGCTTAGATTGGAAAGCTTTTAAATCCCGAAACCCTAGTGTTTTCTCTCTAAAATAACTTAGCAGCTTGGAGGCTCTAAAGAATGCTTGAATGATGAATGAAATGGCTGAGTACTAGGTCCTATTTATTGAGTTGAAGGAGTGAAACTAACCCCTTTTAAAAATAATATATAAATGAATAAAAATTGAATAAATTTGAATATTCAGTTCAATAGATGCCCATAACTCGGTCAAAAACGTTCAAGAGCAAGTCCAAGTTGTTAAAGGTTGTTTCTAATTCGTTTCCATGAAATTTCAAAAATATCACAAAGGGTCGATATATCACCCCCTATAGGTGATATATCAGCCACTCCTATGCTTCGAGCCTTCATGGTTTCATTCGTGCAAAGTCGACGTGTTTTTTGTATCAACCTTAGGCGACATATCAGCCCCTATAGCTGCGATATATCGGCATACACTAATATTTTAATCACATTTTTGCACATTTTCAGCACACTTGAAGTTTGTTAAAACAACTTTGAATGAGTAAAACTTGATCCTAACAGCTGTTGCAAGGTTTTAGAGTTTCTAGATCTATCTTTTATTAACTTATTCATCTAAAATTCTTAAATCCTCAATAAACATACATGTGACAAGTGTCACCCTCTTAATTATTCTATCTAAACCTTAGGTTATAATAAATAATATTTCTAGTACTATCTATATTAATCAAACCTTATGTTAAAATTAATATTGCTAAACTATAGGTTAAACTTGTAATATCCATAACTATTTCTATGAATTTCCAACTAAATCTTGGCTTGAACCAATACTCACGAAAACTAAAATACTACAAGCTACTACTATCT
The DNA here is from genome assembly GCF_963169125.1 of Humulus lupulus. Lineage (NCBI taxonomy): Eukaryota > Viridiplantae > Streptophyta > Magnoliopsida > Rosales > Cannabaceae > Humulus > Humulus lupulus. The sequence goes on along the minus strand of NC_084794.1, from coordinate 43,623,728 downwards.
AGCTAAGAAAAATTCTGAGATGCTATAATTCTCCCCTACTAAAAAAAAAAATTTGTCCTAGAAATTTACTTACCAAACAATTTTGGATACTGTGATCAAATGTCTCCCTCCAACTCCCACCTTGCCTCATGTTTTGAAAAATTACTTCATAGGACCTCAACAATCGGAATACTCTTAGACCGTAATACCTTCATCCCCTTCTCTAGGGTGCTATCTGGTTGTTCCTCGTAACTCAGATCTTTCTGGAGTGCCAACGTATCGCACTTGAGGACGTGAGATGGGTCTGACACATATCTAAGCAGTATCAAGATGTTAAACACATTGTGGGTATCTGATAAAGCTAGCGGTAGGGATAATCTATGTGCTACTGGTCCCACATTGTCCAATATCTCAAAAGGACCTATAAATCGGGGACTAAGTTTGTCTTTCTTCCCAAACCGCTTCACTCCCTTCATAGGAGATATCTTTAAGAAGACTTGATCTCTGAGTTTGAATTCCACATCTCACCGCTTGGCATCTGCATAACTCTTTTGTCGACTCTGAGCAGTGAGCATACACTTTCTAATCAACGCCACTACATCCTAAGCCTCTCTAATAGCTTCGAGTCCAAGAAGTTGTCTTTCTCCTACCTCATCCCATTGTAATGATGATCGACACTTCCTTCCATAAAGTAACTCATAGGGTGCCATACCAATCGTTGCCAGGTAGCTATTATTGTATGAGAATTCTATAAGTGGCAAATACATACTCTATGATCCACCAAAGTCTAGTACACAAGTGCGCAACATATTTTCTAAAATTTGTATGGTACTCTCGGACTGACCGTCGGTCTAAGGATGAAATGTCATACTGAGACTTAGCTTGGTACCCATGGCTTGCTACATGCTTTCCCAAAATCTCGATGTAAACAGTGATCCTCTATCGCATACTATGGTCTTAGGGATTCCTTGCAGTCGTACTATTTCTCGAACATAGATGTCTGCATACTGGTCAGCAGTGTACATAGTCTTGACAGGTAGAAAGTGAGCTGAGTTGGTGAATCTATCTACCACAACCCAAGCTGAGTCATGTTGCTTATTTGTTCGTGGTAACCTTGTCACGAAGCCCATGGCTATGACTTCCCACTTCCATTCCAGAATACTAAGTGGTTGCAACAAGCCTGCAAGTCGCTGATGCTTTGCCTTTACTTGCTAGCATACTTGGCATTTAGACACATATTCTACTATGTATTTCTTCATTCCAGGCCACCAATATAGTGCCTTAAGGTCGTGAGTCATCTTGGTCGACCCTGGGTGAACTGAGTATGGGGTAGTGTGTGCCTCTCCTAAAATCTTCATATTAATTCCATAATCACTTGGCACACACACTCGACCCTTATATCTCAAGATCCCCTGTCCTGATATAGAAAAATTTGTAGTCTTGCCTTTTTTGATTGCAGCCATATGCGATACTAATATGTCAACACGCCCTTGCTTGATCCGTATATCTTCTAATAGACTTGATTGGATGGACAAGTTAGCCAGTTGACCTCTAACTAGTTCTATTCCGACGTTAATCAGCTCTTGTTGAAGCGACTTTTCTATTCTAGATAACGCTGCTAAATTTCCATAACTCTTCAGGCTTAACACATCTGCAACTACGTTCGCTTTCCCTGGGTGGTAAAGGATTTCACAGTCATAATCCTTTACTAGTTCTAACCACTCTTTCTGTGTGAAGAAATATTTTAAGCTTTTGTGGTATTTATAAATCTCACACCGTTCTCCATACAGATAGTGGTGCCAGATTTTTAATGCGAAGACCACCGCTACAAACTCCATATCGTGTGTTGGATAGCGTTGCTCATATTACTTTAGCTTCCATGAGGCGTAGGCTATCACTTTGTCAGTTTGCATCAGCACATAACCAAAACCTTGCTTCGACGCATCACAATATACTACAAACTTGTCATTGGGTGTCGGTACACAAAGTATTGGTGCTGAACATAACTTATCCATGAGCTACTAGAAGCACTCTTGACATATATCCGTCCAGTTGAACTTTTTTTGTTTTCGGGTCAGGTTGGTAAATGGAGTGGCTATCTTAGAAAAGCCTTCTATGAATCTCCGATAATAGCCTGCTAGCCCGAGAAAACTTCTGACGCATTCTTAGGTCTTGGCCAATCGTTCACAGCCTCTACCTTAGCTGGGTCTACTGTGACTCTATCTTTGGATACTATATGGCCGAGGAACGCTACTTGCGATAGCCAAAATTCGCACTTCTTGAACTTGGCATAAAGTCGATGCTCCTTTAGTCGTAGCATGGTTAGTCTTAAATGTCTCCGTGCTTAACTTCGTCCTTGGAGTACACCAAAATATCGTCAATGAACACTATGACGAATTTCTCCAATTAATCCTTGAAGACCCGATTCATTAAGTCCATAAATGTGGCTGGAGCGTTGGAAGACCAAAAGACATAACTAGAAACTTGTAATGTCCATATCGAGTTCAAAAAATTATCTTTGGTTATCCTCTTCCCGTACCTTGAGCTAGTGATAATCAGACCGTAGAACAATCTTTAAAAATCCAATCGCTCCTCCGAGTTGATCAAATAAGTCTTCGATCCGGGGTAGCGGGTACTTGTTCTTAATTGTCACCTTGTTCAGCTCGTAGTAGTCGATACACATTCACATACTTCCATCCTTCTTCTTCACAAATAGAACTGGTGCTCCCCATAGGGAATGACTCGGTCTGATGAAACCCAAGTCTAAGAGTTCTTGCAACTCTGTTCTCAATTCCTTGAGTTCTGTTGGTACCATTTTGTATGGTGCCTTTGAGATAGGCTCAGTTCCCGGTACTAGTTTGATTGTGAAGTCAATTACCCGAGTAAGAGGTAACCTTGGTAATTCGTCAGGAAATATTTCTGGAAATTCCTTTATAATGTGGATGTCTCCAACCTTTAATGGAATTTCTTGTGCCACATCTGTGATGCTAACTAAGAATACGTGACATCCTTTCTCTATCATCCTCTAAGCTTTAACAGATGAGATAAGTGGTTTCTGTAGTCCTGAAATCTTTCCCATAAAACATAGCTTCTGATCGTCAAGAGTATCAAACGTCACTTTCTTACGTCTACAATCGATGGTTACGCCATGCCTTGCTAGCCATTCCATGCCAGTATTACGTCAAAGTCCTTGATCTCTAGCTCTATCAGGTCTCCTTCTAGTTCTGTCTCCTCGATTTTGATCGGTACTCCTCTTACTATCCGTGATGATAGAACTACTTTGCTCAAAGGCAACTCCGTAACAAACCTAGTTCTAAATCTTTCACAATGTTTGTAGTGTCCCAGAATATGTACTTAGCTAGCTAGATAGTAGTAGTAGTTAGTATTAGTTTGTAGTATGTTAGATTCTGTGGATTTTTGTTCAAGCCGGGACTTAGTTGGACACTCATAGCAACAATTATGGATTTTATAAGTTTAACCTATAATTTAAGAATATTAATTATAACATAAGTTTTGATTAATATTTCTAGTTCTAGAAATATATTTATTATAACCAACGGTTTAGATAGAACCATTAAGAGCATGACACTTGTCATAATCATGTTTATTAAGGATTAAAGTATTTTGATTATAATTTTAATTAAAAGAAAGATCTAGAAGCTCAAGAACCTTCCAGAAACTGTTAGGATTGTATTATGACTCAGTCCAAGCTGTCTACTCAATTCAAAATATGCTGAAAAAGTGCAAATACGTGTTTGATATATCAATGTATGTCGATATATCGCAGCTATAACGGCCGATATATTGCCTACGGAAGATACGGAAAACACGTCGACTTTGCACAAACCTTCAAACGGGGCTTGGGAAAATGGATTAGCCGATATATCGCCCAGGGTAGGCGATATATCGCCCCTGGTGCTTTAATTTTTGAAAGTTTGGATTTTAAATTTTAAAAATAACCTTAACCACTTGGACCTACCTTTGAACGATTTTGACCGAGTTTTGGGCGTCTGTTGAACAAAAATTCAAATCTTTTTCATTTTATAATCATTTATTTATTCAAATTAGAAGGGGTTTGTTTCACTCCTTGAACTCTATAAATAGGACCTAGTACTCAGCAATTTTCTTCATTCTTCAAGCAATTGTTCAGAGCCTCCATGTTGATAGTGTTTCTACAGAGAGAAACACTTGGGTTTTGGGTTAAAAGTTTTATCATTCTAAGCTTTTCTAAACACTTGGGAAGTGAGATATAGTGATATTTTGGTATCGAGGTTTAGATCAAGTCATAAGATCATTCAAGGTATTCTTATCCTTAAGTTCAGTTTTTTATGGTTCTTTAGTTTTCTTTATTTTCTTTCTTTCAGATCCTAACTCTTGTTTATGATTCTTGGTTAGGTGTTTAAGTTTCTTGAAACTTAAGGTTCTTCTTGGTAAGTTTCTTCTTGATGGTTTCATCTTTATTCTTTAGAGATACTCACCATACTTACTGTTGGTTTTTAGGAGTGTTCTAACTCTGTTCTTATTCTCAAATATCATGGTTTGTGGTAAGGAAAATAAGATAGATTTTATGTGTTTATATGCTTATGATATAATATGTATGAATATAAATATGTATTGTAGTCATTTGGGGCTTATAGTTGCTTACATAGCAAACCCCAATATTTTTTATGTCGCTTGGGCCTTATAGTTGCTTAGATAGAAAACCCTAAGAATTTTTATCATTTTCATGGTTTAGAGTTATGATTTACCCTACCTCGAGTAGTAGATAGAGGACCTAGATGGGTTATCATATACTACCATGTGATCTGACCTACCTTGATTAGTAGACAGGGAACCTAGATGGTTTATCACATGCCATGTTAATGAGTTAATGGCCATTAATATTGTAGTCCTATATATTTTTATAGTCATATGTTTTATAGTATTATGTTTATGATTTATGATTTATGTGTTAGTAGATTTTCCTTGCTAGGCATTAGGCTCATTCTTTTATTTTTAGCTTAATGCAAGAAAATGATTATGGATGGTGGAAAGATCATAGCAGCTTGGCTTGTGTGTTGAGGATGAATGGATTGAATGGACTATGTGACGATCGAGGATGACATATTTTTTTAGTCTTTTAAATTAGGTTTTGATGTACTTCCACATTTAGTATTTAAATAATTAAAGTTTATGTTTTATGAATTATAAACAATGGGATCCCATACCATATCACATGTTATTTTATATTATTTTGTATTGGTACAATAGTTTGGGTTTCAAATAAAGTTATGTTATTTCTTATGTATGTTTTTCACAAATAGTAGCTATGTCTAGTAGTTTTAATGGTCCAAGGTCCTAGAAATAGTTGGGTCATTACAATATTTGTCTAATTTTTCTATCATTCCTTACGAGATATACGAGTGTTGTTCTCCCGAATCAAACAATACTGAACATATACTATTGAGAATAGGAATCTGACCCATGACTACATTGTTACTAGCTTCGGCTTCTCCCTAGGTCAAGGCAAAGAGTTTTGCTGGAACCATCTTGTTTTCCCTTTTTTCTTCTTGTTTGAGCTGCGGACATTCCTTTTTCCGATGACCTTCTTGGCCACAATTGACACAACCCTTAATGTTCGCACGACACTCCCCAGGATGTCTTTTCTGGCACTTGGAGCACTGAGGGTATTCTACATAACCCGACCTATTATTTTCAATTTTATTTCGTGCTCTTTTGTCACCATCGGCTCGCTTACTATCACGATGCTTTCTTTTCTGCCCATTATTGTTGTGCTGGTGGTTGTTGTTTTTCTTAGCATTTTGAGTCTGATTCTGCTACCTGGGTTCTGACTTACTTGCCTCCTCCTTACTAACATTTTTTTGGAGCTTTTCCATCTCTATAGTTGTTTCTAGAGCATCGGCGTAAGAAGTGGTTCCAGGGTTTGCAAGCTTGAATCCTATCTCAATCTTGGGTCTGAGTCCTCTAGTGAATTTGGTAACCCTTAAGAAATTGGTTGGAACTAACTTTTGTGCAAACTTGGCTAGACAATTAAATTGTCGAGCGTACTCAACTACCGTCAAATTTCCCTGCTTTATACTGGTAAACTCTTCCACCCTCGTAGCAATAATAGTAGAGTTGTAATACTTTTTGTCAAACAGCTCCACAAATCTAGTCCATGTCATGGTGGCGACATCATGAGTTTGATGAACTAAATCCCACCAGATTCTAGCATCCTTTTTTAGAAGAGAAGAAACATGGGATATACGATCCATGTTACCGAGGTTCATATGTGCTAGTATATGATCTACGTTCTTGAGCCATTCTTCCGCCTCAAAGGGGTCGGTTGTCCCTTCAAAGTTTGGAGCGTACTACTTACAGAAACGCTCGTAGACTGGCTTTATGTGTTGAGCTAGATAAGGTGCATAGGTTGCCATCGGCCATCCCCCATATTGATATCCTACTTGCTGGGGGTACTTGAGCTGCTGGCTAAGGCTGAGGTTGGGGCTGAGGTTGTTTTCATTGTTGTTGCAGCAGTTCTTCCACTTGTTGCAGTAACCGGATAATTTCAGCGGTGTTGTCAACCGGAGGTGGTGCATTTCTATTGGTAGTAGCATTAGTAGCATGTGTTCCCCTTCTTTGGACTGGAGGGGCTTCCTGAGTCTTGTTGGCGATGTTGGAGGCATTGGTGCTCATGCGTGCCGACCTTCGTAGTGACACCTTCAACAAAGTTCTAACAGTTGAGAAAATACGTTAGAACTTACCCTATTAGGTTCTAAGGCAAAAACTTAGTATAAGCAAACATAACTTGGACCTATCGGTTATGATTTCTTATGAAAAATTACGTAAGTCATCTTTATAAATTAGAGTGTGTTTATATACTTAGAACAATAGCCATCTTTATTATTTTCTATGTCTATTTCTACCTATATGACTTAATTCTTAGGCTTGAAACTCGTCGTTGTTCAAAAGTTAACCATATTGAGGGAGGGTTGGGATCAGTGAAATCGTTCCCGCTACTATGGCCCCCTAAACTCTTAATATAGAACCCGTTCCATTGATTTGTATCCACCCTCACTGTACTCACTCATTATTTATTGAGTTTATTCTAAATTTATTATGATTGCATAAAAAAAAATCATACTCATACATGTCATTCAAAAATAACAACTTTATTCATTTGGAAAAAAAAATCACTAATTACAATCATATATTCAAAATAAATAAAGAAACTATACTAATAATAACTGTAGTAAATCTCTAAAAATCAGGATCTTCTACATCTGATCCTTCATCTAACATATCATCATCTATTTCTTCATGATCATCATTACTATGAGCCTCAAAACTAACTCGGGGAATATTCATTAAGATATTATGCTTTTGTTCATTAGTGAATTGAAATTCAAACTTAGAGGTAAACCTAAGTATAAGAAAATAATATCTCATGCCTACCGGTAACTCATCTTCATCATCCATAGTCTCCCATAATTATTCTAATTTTGAAACTACAAAAGGAAAATCCTTAAAAAACCTAATTACTAAGACATATTGTTCCATAGCTCTCATCATAATTTGCTTACTAGTTTGAAGGTGAACTATCCCCTTGTGAAATAGGATCAATCTTTAAGTGATTCTTTCTAGCACTCCTATTGTATTCCTTCGTTCTCTAATCCTTTTCAATGCCTTAATGGCTCAAATATCATGATAAGTCAAAGAAACATTCATTTTGACTGAAAACATAATGAATAAAATGTTAGCTATTAACATAAACACAATAATCATAACATAAACACTTCGTTGGCGGTTAGATTTGGAGCTTTTGCGTGTATATCAAGGAGAACTTCATACATATGAAACGTGGGCTCTGATACCAACTGTAATGCCCCGACTAATACTAAGACCTCGAACCATTAAAAACTACTAAGACATAGCTACTATTTTGAAATACATGCATAAAATAATACAATATTATTATAAAAATCCAAAATAAAGGATCCCATTGTTATAACATAAAAACATAAAGAGAACATAAACCTTTAATTATTTTTTCAAATACTAAATGCGGAATATAAATACATAAATTGAAAAGAATTAAAAATATAAACTTCATCCTCGATCTTTTCCAACTGTCCATCCCCAATACACATGACAAAGCTACCATGAATCCATCCCGCCTTCCAAGCTTATTTTCATGCACCATCTAAAATAAAAGGAATGAGCCTAATGCCCAGCAAAGAAAATCTACTAAAACATAACATAAATCATAAGACTAAAAAATATACTATAAAACATATAACGTAAAAAAGTATATCATATAAACATAGGACTAGAATATTAATGGTCATTAACTCATTATCATAGCATGTGATAAAACCATCTAGGTCCTCAGTCTACTTATCGAGGTAGGTTTAATCATAACTCTAATCCATGATAATGATAAAATGTAATGCCCTGGATAACCAAGACCGTTACACAGTGTGTTTGAAATAGTGTGAAACTTACTAATCAAGCCATTTAGGCAAAAACGTGAATCTAGTGACACAAATAGGTTAGGTTTAGAATATATTATTTTTTGTTGTGAACAAATAATTTTCATTAAAATAAGTGTTTGGTACATGGTGTAACACCCCAAGTTGCTAATAAGGTTAGGACCTTGATTAGCGTGCCTGGAAGGCAATAAGTGAATTAACATGATAATATATGTGAATTTGAATGAATATGTGATTAGAATGCATGTTTAGGTGGTATAAATATGCATGTGGACCCCGTTTGCATGGTAGGGTTAAATTGGTAATTTTAGCCCGTTGAGGGAATAAATGTGATAATTGTATTATGTGACTTGTACCACGTGAGTGTGGTGATATTAATGTGATGCACGTGCCGAGACAATCCTAGGGAGCTAGTTAACTTAAAATTCACAATGGGATTTTATACCTGGCTCGGGAGGAGCCTAGGGGTATTTTGGGAATTTTGTAAAGTTGAGAATTAGTGGTTAATGGTTATTGGTGATTGAGTAACCTGAGTAACCATTGCTAATTAGCATGGGTAACAAGTTTAGATGAGAAATGGTAGAATTGTAAGAGAGTAGAAATGACAAAAAGGGCCTTGGGGTTTAGTTAGAAGGGGAAATAGATGGAAGGGCAAAGTGGCCTTTTGGTTGGGATTTAGATTACTTCAGCTAAGTGAAAGATCATTCATGTTATTTCATTTGGGCAATTCAGTTTTGGCTGAAAGAAAAGGAGAATTAAGGGCAAAAAGGAAGAAAAAGAAGAAAGCTGAATTTGAAACCTAGGAGGAGGAATCAAGGTGGTTTGAAGAAATTAAAGACAAGCAGAAGTCAAGATTGGTCAGAGGTAAGTTGTGTCTCTGAAATCTATGTGTTTTAGCAAGTTTCTATAGAATTTAGGTTGGAATTGAAAGATGGTTTGTGGCTGGTTTGCTTGGGAATTCAACTTGTGAAATCAGAGGGCTTAGCTTGGAGCTGGAATCAAGGGAGCTTAAGGTTGAATTCTCCACTTGAGGTAAGGATTCTGTGCAATTATGTGGTTTAATTCTGTCGTGGTTTAAGGAACTTGAAGTATAGTTTAGGTTTTTGTAGGCTTTGGTCTAAGTTTCTAACTTACTGGTTTGAACTATTGAAATTTGGAACCCAAGGGTGGATTTTGGGTGTGATTGTATGTTTGAGTTTGTAGTTGGTGTTTATAGGTTGTATAATGGTTCATTTGGGGTTTTAAATTGGTTTTGGGGTTTGGGTATACATTGGGATTGAATTGGGAATGTTTTGGCTCGGGGAAATTGCAGGGGAAAACCCAGATTTCTGGATTCGCGAAGGGGCGCCGCGGCCCTGTTCTTTGGCGCCGCAGCGCGAGGCTGCTTCAAGGCTGGGGGATACTCTCTGACTTTCTGGGCGCCGCGGCCCTCAAGGGCAGTGCCACGGCGCTAGGCTATTTTCAGCACAAGGAATTTTGCATTTTTGGGGTTTTGCTCCGAGGGCTCAGGGGATGTTTCCGATCCATTGTTTTTGGAATTTGGGGATTTCGAGAGTGTGGGATTGGTCCCGCGAAGTAGTTTTGGATTGGTTAGTATTAAATGATGTTTTATGTGTGTTGTGACTAGGTTTTCGGAGAGGCTCGGGATAGAGGACCGTGCTCGTGACTTTGGTGCATTGTGAAGCTCGGGATACAGGTAAGAAAACTGTAGCACCCGTAGAGCAGGGCGTGGGCCCATAGTGTTATTGCAGGGCACGACCCTTGATTACATTATTGTTAGGGTGTAGCTTTGATTGAATTATTATGTGCTTGAATGCTGTTTAAGTATGCTATATGTGTGGATATAGTAGCATGAATGGCAAAGGGGCCGAGAACGGCAGTGGGGCCGGGAATATCACTTTGCACAAGGAGTGCTTATGGTTAGGGTGAGACCCCAATGGATACATGGGATATCCTTACGGTATGGACCGAGAACCCAGGCTTTGGTAACGCTTCTAGGTCAGCATGGCCGTATATGTGTGTTTAAGTCTTATGGACTGTCTGTTTATCTGTGAGTTATTTTCTATAGTGGTTGTATGATATGCATATGTTATGTGTTGTATGAGTTTTCCTGCTGGGCTTCGGCTCACGGGTGCTCTATGTTGCAGGTAAAGGCAAAGAGAAAGTCAACCAGCCATGAGTACGGAGAGCGTGGGGGCGGCGTGTACATGTTTGGCCTACCCGAATGCTTTGGTTGGGGGCATTTTGAGAAATGGCTGTATTAAACTATGTTCTTGATAATTAGTCATCTGTAAACATATTTTGAATTGTAAATATTTTAAAAACATCATTTTGGGATCTCGAATGATAAACTCTTGAACTTTTAACGAAATAAAGTACTTTTAAAGATTACAGCCTTGAATTTTTGTTTAATCACACTTTTGTTCTAAAAATTTCGTTTAGCAAGTTAATTGCACATTTTAAACCCATTTATTAATAGCTCTAAGGTAGTAGGGCGTTACACATGGGATCTGAAATTAGGGTTTAAATAACGTAATTACAGAATTTCCAAACTTTATAAACAATCAAGCCACTCTAATGGCAAAACATACGTTTTAGGTCCTCATTCCTGTACAATCCCTCGACTGTGGCGGCTAAGTAGCTGACAATGTACACCTCGCTCCCAGAGCTCTCCAACCCATGGTCAGCTCGTCTTACCCTTGCCTTTACCTGCACCACGTAGCACCCATGAGCCAAGGCCCAGTAAGAAAACATAATATTTAAAACATGATCAATATTAATAACCAACTATCTCACAAGACACAACTAGGTACACAACAGCACACAACATTCACCTATTCAATAATAACGATCAACAAACTAAGAATCTGTCATTAAAATAACCGGTATATCATATTCATCAGAATAATAACAATCACATGATAATTAGGGCGACAACTTAGGCCGCACCCTCTATTTATCCCACTGACTCCGACCTGCTTAAACCGAGCTTAGTGCATAATAAGTTGTCCTCAGCTACCAGTGGCCGAGCCGCGCTCTGTGCACAAGTGTAAACTCCGGCGCTCTTAGGCCGTTCGTTTACTATTTATATGGCATGATACCATCCATTTACAATTCACATGGCATAATACCATCCTCTTAAAGAGCATACAAAACAAGGAGCCCTTAGTCCCTAATACAAATCCACAACCGGGTGCAGTTTTCTTACCTTTAATGTCCAAACGCTCTGATTACAAGAGATGCCCCTTGAGCATGATCCGTTTCCTGAGCCCTAGATTTTACCTAGTCACAACCAAAGTAAGGAATTCCAATAATATTCGAATAAAGGTTTCCGGGCAAAGTTCTAGCTTCCGGGACATCGAATTCCACCAAACACGGTGGTGGAATTGATCCCGAGCACCCTAGGTTAGGTCCCCGTGCTTAAATCCTCCATTTAGCCAAAAATGCCCTTCAGGGTCACGGCCCTAAAACCCCTGCGCCGTGGCCTACCCCCAAAAACAGAGGCTAGGCCTCTCTGATCACAGACACGCGCTGTGGCCCTACTCTGTGGCGCCGCGGCGCTCCCCTATTGCAGAGCCTCCCTGGCTCTTCCTTGTTTCGTAGGGCCACGAAACTCTAGAACAGAGCCGCGGCCCAGCCCCGTGAACCCAGAAAAGCCACCATTTTTAATATTCAAACCTCATCTAAATCCACCCTAAACCATCCCAATAACACAATCCAATTATCACAACTCTCTAACATGCTTCCAACAGCAAAACCCAGAAGAAATCTAGGCTAGAAACTCATCAAAACAACATTTCAATCTTTGAACCCACAAACTCAAGAACACTCAAACCAACCATTAAAACACCAGAAGTCAAGCAGTAAATCATAATTTCGAGCTTACCTTTGCTACAGAACCAATTCTCCAAGCTATTTCTGGGCTAACTCCCAAGTTCCTAGCTTCAATTCAGTCTTCAATTTCAAAACCCAAAAATCCCTTAGAATTCAACTAATGTCACAGAATTCTAACCACCATACATAAAACTTACAGCTTACCTTAGATTCTAGTTAGTTTCCCTATCTTCCACTGAGTTAATCCTCCAAATCCTCAGCTCAAATCACTAAATTCCAGCCAAATCCCCTTTATTTTCATAAGTTTTCCTTAAGAGAGAAGGAGAGAAAGAGAGAAGGGTCGGTTTAGCTTTTGTTCCACTACTTTCTAAAATTTACTTAGTCTATCCTTAGGTACTTAAGTCAATCCCAAGGCTCGGTGTAACGACCCAAAATTACTAATAAGGCTTAAGGGCCTTGATTAGTGTGTCGGGAGGGCATAATTGGAGGTTAAGAGAATTAATGGCAAGAAAGCATGAATATGGTTATTGGATAAGCAGGCGGGCCCTGTTTGGCTGGTAAGGGCTTAATCGTAATTTTGGCCCGTTAGGGCATAAACGTGATTGTGTGTGATAAATTGTTGAGACCACGTTATTATGTGTATAGGTAGATATATATATATATGTATATATGTGCGTGTTTGTAGCTTTCGGCACGAGGTGATCCTAGGGAGCAAGTAGCGGGAAAGTCACAATAGGGCTTAATAGTTGACTTTGGACAAGTCAAGGGTATTTTAGGTAACGGGTGGTAATTTAGACTATTGGTTTATGGAAATAAATATATGGAGATATATTTGAGGTTACGAAGTCTAGGCGGGAATATTGGGGAATTTTACCATTTTGCCCTCGGGGACGTTTCCAGCACCCCGAGCCTCGGGATTGACCTAAGTAACTAAGGATAGACTTAGCCAAAAATAGAAACTGGTAGAACAGAAAGATAGACTGACTCTTTCTTTCTCAGCCTTCTCTCTCTCTTCTCTCTCAAGGAAAACTAGGGTAAAATCAAGGTGAATTCAGCAGGGAATTCAGTGAATTGAGGATAGAGCTTTGAGGAAATAGCTCAGTTTCAGCCAGGGAATTCAACCATAAAACAAGGTGAGAATTGAATTGTATTTTGAGGTTAGAAATTCTGGGATTTTTTCTAAGTATTGAGGTAATTGTAATTTTGATGTTTAAGGTTGAATTTAAGCTGAAAGCTTGGGAATTAACTTGGATTTTGCTTTGAGAGGTGGTTCAGCAGAAGAGGTAAGCTCCAATTGGTGATTTAGAAGCTTAAATTTGAGTTTTGTATGGCTGGTTTTGGTGTTTGAAGTTCTTGAGTTTCAGAAATTGAAAGTGGGATTTTAATGAGTTTTAAGCTAGGTTTTCAGTTGAGTTATGTTGTTAGAATCATTCTAAAAGTGTTGTAATTAATTGTGTTTGAATTAGGGAGCTTTGCGATGATTTTGGGTAAGGTTCAGATGTTGAAAATGGTGGGATTTCTAGGCACGAAGGGAAGGGTCGTAGCTCTGTTCTAGAGCGCTGCAGCCCTAGGATGCAAAGGAGCCAGGGAGGCTTGGCCAGGGGTAAGCACCGCAGCGCCCAAAGGAAGGGCCGCGGCGCGTGTCTTCTTCCAGGGGTGGCCTTGGTTCTGTTTTAGGGCAGGGTCGCGGCTAGGCTTCAAGGGCCGCAGCCCTTAGGTGTGTACTTGAACATTTGGGGTTTTACAGCTCAAGAATCTGGCCTAGAGTGCTCGGGATTGAATTCCCCACCGTGCTTGGTTGAATTTGATGTCCCGAAAGTTAGAATTATACCCGGCAATCTTTATTTGAATATTAATGGAATCCATTACCATGGTTGTGATTAGGTATTCACTTGGGCTCTGGATAGGATCGTGCTCGGGGGTCGTCCTTCTTAATTAAAGCACTTGGAATTAAGGTAAGAAAATTGCTCCCATTTAGGAGGATAGGATGAGACTAAGTGTTCCCTATATTTGTTTACATTACTATGTGATTGTGATGGGACTAAGAGCTCCCTATATCTGTATGATGTCATAGATGGTATTATGCCACGAGACATAAGACAAACGGCCTAAGGGTGCCATAAATTATATTTGCGCACATGGCACGGCTCGGACACTGGTATCCGAGTACAGCTTATTAATCACTGAGCTCGGTTAAGCTGGCCGGAGTCAGTGGGTATATCACTGAGCATGTCCTAAGTGAGCCAAAGGCAGTGGGTTAAATATAGTGAGCGGCCTACGGGCGTCTAACCCTAGTTGTTGCTTGACTTGTATACCATTGTTAATGTGATGTATGTGATATGCTGAATATCTGGAATTAGGTCATTGATTATTGACTGATGTCTTGGATTGAAGTAATGTTATGGCTTGCTAGGTAATTGATTAATGTCTTGCAAATCATTTATATATGCTCTGTGAATTACTTGGTTATCGATATGGATTATGCTATGACAGTATATTTTGTTGCTGGGCCTCGGCTCACGGGTGCTACGTGGTGCAGGTAAAGGCAAGGGTAAGATGGTTTGACCATGGGTTGGAGAGCTCTGGGGGCAAAGTGTACATTGTCAGCTGTTCGGCCACCACGGTTGAGGGTTTGTACAGGGACGGAGACCTAAACTATGTATTTTGCCATTCGAGTGGCTTTGATTGTTTATAACATTTCAAAAACCTGTAAATATGTCATTTATACCCTGGTTTAGGATCCCATGTATCAAACTTTTATTTTAATAAAAATTGTTCGTTTATAACCAGAATCTTTAAAACCTAACCTGTTTATGCTTTTAGAATCACATTTTATTTAATTTACTTGATTATCAAATCTTGCACTATTTTAAATACACAGTGTAACGGTCTTGGCTATCCAAGGCGTTACACTCGAGGTATCGAAAATGTCCCCGAGGGAAAAATGGTAAAATTCCCAAGTATTTCCACCTAGACTTCCTAACCTCAAATATATCTCCAATTATTTATTTCCAAACTCAATAACTCAAATAACCATCTAATACCTGAAATACCCCTTGACTTGCCTTAAGTCAAGTACTGGGTCCCGTTGTGACTTTCCTGCTACTTGCTCCCTAGGATCGTCTGGTAAGAAAACTGCAAGCACATATATCCACATAATAATGTGGTCCTAACAGTTTATCACAAATAATCATGTTTATGCCCTAATGGGCCAAAATTACAATTATGCCCTTGCAACCAAACAGGGCCCGCATGCTTATCCAATACTCATAAACATGCATTTCACATAATAATGCATATCACACCATTAATTCACATAACTTCCAATTATGCCCTCTCGGCACACTAATCAATGCCCTTAAGCCTTATTAGTAATTTTGGGTCGTTACAACTATCCCCTCCTTATAATAATTTCGTCCTCGAAATTTACTCAAGCACATCATGCAGTAAACCTCATACCTCTGACTAATATCTCCAAGTTCCAATGCCTTTACACCTAATCTTTGATAACACTCGAACGTGTGTAACAATACTGTTCCACAAAATCTTATTTGATAACTATACTTTTTTTTTTAACTTCTACTATACATCAGATCTGCGGAAACTCCAAAGTCTATTTAGCTCACATCGATCAATTCATTTTTATTTTCGATGCCAGAAATACTTATGAGTCATCACCCCCTACTAGGGTGAAATCAGCTGATAGGCCCTCGACCTAACCCTTGGTACAACCTCAGAATTCTTGTTGAATTGGGAGCTAGAGCTCCCTTTTCTTTCTCAGAACAACATACTTCCCCTTGTTTGCACTTACTTAGAGAGATACAAATCTCTCATCCTAGAACTTTGTATTCGAAAGGTAACAATTTACAAGTTCCTATGTCCTTCAGGTAGGCAGATACTCCTACCTTAAGAATTCCAACAACTTCTTGGTTTTCCCCCCTGAACTAATACTGAAACGTAGTATCCACTATCTTTCTCTTCTCTACTTTACATGGCACTCCTCGCTTTTATCTCACCATATCTTATGCCGTATCACCTTAGCTGTATACCAGCATCCATTACTGTGGCTGTCTCATCATTGAATACACTTTCCTTAATATCCCAAATGTTTTCACATTCAACACCTAATCCCTTAACATAATTGTTAAGCCCCCAGATTGCTATCCTATCTGCAACCAATCAGTAATTCCAGATTCCTACTCTGTTCTCTTCGTTCTCTAATCCCTTTCCAAAACTGGGAAAACTAATGGGTCTCAACCTAGCGTTAGCAATTCCCCATTACCCGTTCATAGAAACCAAATTACATTAACTCGTTCAGCTGAATTACAACTTTCCCTGTTCAGTCACCTTACTTGTAGTCCAATGTGGTCCATTCCCATGATCCACCACCATATCACTTTTTCTCTCAATATTCAAGCACACTAAATTCTGTCACCTGCTCAAACTTTCAGTACAACATACCCTAGGGGGTGGAACAATATCCATTTAGAATTCCTATCTCCACGTCAAATTTCCATCGGATCATTCATCCGATCCTTGTACCTTAACTCGTATTACATTCATAGGGTTCTTCCCCATCAGCACAAAACCAACACTCATAATCCCATTATCCGATGGAATATATACCTGTTCATCACCACTCACTGATGCCATACCAATCTCAATTGTTACCTTGTCATTCCACTCCATTGGAATATATGGCATTCTTTTTAACTAACACACACTTCCCAAGTAAGAGATCCGCCTCCAATTAGATTTTCCCCTCATACCATCGAGGATATCTAACACCAATCATCATCCATTACATTTCACTAAATCTTGGTCCCAACATTATCTTTCTTATAAATGACCAAACGCTCATTACCTTACTCTATGCATACCCTGCCTACCTACCACTTCCAGTATATCGACCATGTTCCCATTTTACCTTCCACGAGACTTGATCCATCCTTACATCAATTTGAGTCTAGGCGTGCCCAACTTATGATGGACCCTCACAGTTTTGTATCTTTATCCAAAGTTAGGTCCTTTATGCTACCCTTCTATATTCAACATAACACGCATATTCCTGCTTCACCAAGTGCTAGTCAATTCTTACCCTGTCTTCTGAATTTTCGATCTGACACCATCCATTCAGTCTGATCTTCAAGTTATACTATTCCTCTAATTTCTGGTGTAACTGTCTGTAAAGATACTTATGAGGTAGATGACGCGTTTTCCAGTCTTGTTGTGCACCCTATCCTTCAGACGTTCTTCAATAGCTTCCTTGTGGCTTCAGATAAAATTTCTTCATACATGTCCCCTCTTCTTGTAGCTTCTTTTCTTGTAGCACTATTCTAAATACCCCTGGCGAAACCAAACTGATACTTCATGGAACCTTACTTGTGACCCTGCTTCCTTAGTACTAACATCATCTGCGTAATAGTCATTCACTTTCCACTAGTGACTGGAGAGTAGTCCAACATACCACCGATAAACCTAAAGAAGACTTGTCCATACCATGCTTATATTTTTTGCTTGAAGAACTTACCTGTGTTGCTGAAGCTTGAACCAGATATGAACTTTTGTTACCAATTCATCACACTCTACTCGGTACAAATAGTAATTCCTTAAATGTCTCTTTCCTTGATCTCCACCTGGTAATAACCAGATCGTAGATCAATTCCCATAAACATTGTCCTGTCTTATAACAAAGCATGTAAAACTCTTCACCCTTAATAGACGATATTGACAATTCCCACAATATGATGCTCTGTCTGATCCAAGGTCAAACTTCTTCAGTAATTCTTTCTGTCAACCAGTATCGTCTTCCACAATGTTCTTGATATCAAACCTACCTGTAGCCCGACCTTGAAGCACACCTAATCTTTCCTTGTATACGCATTTGAATTTCCTACTGATCATCTTAGTTTCCATTCAGTCCAATTGAAATACACGAACTGATATCCCCTACAATCCATGGTTGTCTCTTAACAGATTCACTCTCACTCTAGCCCATGTCGAGGCTTCTGTATGGCGAGCTTCATTGTTCTCACCACGAACCTCTCGATTACTTGTATCCCAACTTCTCTTCTAGAAGTGTCTAATTCCTCCCTAACAAAAATTAATACCTTCAACCCCTCACACAATACCCTTGAGGCACATTTTCTATATTTGAACCTTTCCTGGAACATTCTCACATCAAACTCTCCCAGCTCGTTCTATAACCAAAAACGTAAAATACTCAGTCAACCGATCGTCTTTGAGGAACTAGCCTCGGACTTCTTCTATATCAAAACATCCTAGTCTTCTGCTTCCTTAACCATGGGAAATCCATCCTAACATACCAAATCATTCATGTAGAAATCATACTCTCACCCGATATCCTTCCAGGTGGCGTCCTCTACCTCAGGTGCATATCAAACAACTTCACTAGTTCCCGTCCCCACCCTGACGACTACTCTCACAATCAAACCCCCTTCCTATTAGAAATTAAGTGCCATAGAACTGCTTGGGGTTTTCCTACCTCGATTACCAAAAGTCTGTCCTTACAAAATTCCACCAATTGAAGTACTGTATTTTTAATCTATTGCCCCACGACATTCATGCTCTAACCTCTTTCCCCAAATCTCAATTAACATGACCCTCACTGCTGCCTAAACACAGAAGAAGGTCTCATACATTGGAGTGACCCTAACGCTCTGACCCACACCAGAGTTTGATCCTCCATCGAACCATCATTTCTTAAAATAAATTACCCAACTTACAAAACTCATTGATATACACTGTCGTTACCTTATCCTTCCAAGTCAAACTTATAATCCTATTAGTCTCCACAATTCAGACTATGCCTTTTATAACCTCTTCTATCAAATCACCATCTGAGTTCTTTCCAACCCATCATGCCAATATCTCAGTCTGAATACCATTTCCTGGCATCCTTCTACCACAAGTACTTAACGCAACTCCTTATTTATGACCTCTCATCTTCATATACCCAAGAATGGAATTAGCTTTGCCCATCCACTCAACAATTCTTAGGCAAACCCAAACTTTCCTTCTCAAACCAAAGGATAACGCCTTTTAGACCTTCCATTTAATACTCTTTATCTGCCTGTATCCTTATATTAAACCCACACCATTTACTCACATACTAGCAAACATCTCTGCGACTTTAAGGGGCAGATGGAGGTTTCCAACCCCAACTATCATCTGCAACCCTCCTGTAATACAAGGCCAAGTCTACTTAACCATTCCAGACACAAACAATATGAGTTCATCCGCCACTGCTGACTAAACTTCTCACCTCTGAGGTTCACACTCCGAACCCAAACCACATCCAAGTCCAAATAACCACAACATTCATGCACACATAAAGCATAATCCACAATTCTACGCACTTAACTACCAAATTCATTATTACCATGTATATTCACACTTTATCATGCTTCCTACAAGCCAATAAACAAGCATAACATATAAATTCAATTCGGACAGTTAACCACATACAACCAGTATGCAAACCATTATCCAAATATTCATTCACATGAAACAGCAATGCTAATCAGCACCCCTCAATCTCATCACACAATAGTCAAGGGCCAGACCCTATCAGTTCTTGTGCTCCCTACAGTCATACAGCATAATACATTCATATTTCAAGCAAAAACTTAAGCATATAATCCCATATATTCAATTATAGAACCCCGAGTTGAGCTTGTCTTTAGCGGCGAGTGTACATGTCCAACCTATCTCCAGGAACCCTTAAACCTAGGGCGCTCTGATACGAAATTGTAACGCCCTGGATAACCAAGACCGTTACATAGTGTGTTTGAAATAGTGTGAAACTTGCTAATCAAGCCATTTAGGTAAAAACGTGAATCTAGTGACATAAATAGGTTAGGTTTAAAAGATTTTTTTTGTTGTGAACGAATAATTTTCATTAAAATAAGTGTTTGGTACATGGGATCCCAAATCAGGGTTTAAATAACGTACTTACAGAATTTCCAAACTTTATAAACAATCAAGCCACTCTAATGGAAAAATACAAGTTTTAGGTTCTCGTTCCTGTACAATCCCTCGACCGTAGCAGCCGAGTAGCTGACAATGTACACCTCTCCCCCAGAGCTCTCCAACCCATGGTCAGCTTGTCTTACCCTTGCCTTTACCTGCACCACGTAGCACCCGTAAGCCAAGGCCCAGCAAGAAAACATAATATTTAAAGCAAAATCAATATTAATAACCAGCTATCTCAGAAGACACAACCAGGTACTCAACAGTACACAACATTAACCTACTCAATAATAACGATCAACAAACTAACAATATGTCATTCAAATAACTGGTATATCATATTCATTAGAATAATAACAATCACATGATAATTAGGGCCGACAACTTAGGCAACACCCTCTATTTATCCCACTGACTCTGGCCCGCTTAAACCGAGCTCAATGCATAATAAGCTATCCTCAGCTACCAGTGGCCGAGCCGCACCCTGTGAGCAAGTGTAAACTCTAGCGCTCTTAGGCCGTTCGTTTACTATTTATATGGCGTGATACCATCCATTTGCAATTCACATGGCATAATACCATCCTCTTAAAGAGCATACAAAACTGGGAACCCTTAGTCCCTAATATAAATCCACAATCGGGTGTGCAATTTTCTTACCTTTAATTTCCAAATGCTCTAATTACAAGAGATGCCCCTTGAGCACGATCTTTTTCCTAAGCCTTAGCTTTTACCTAGTCACAACCAAAATAAAGAATTCAATTAATATTCGAATAAAGGTTTCCGGGTAAAGATCTACCTTCCGAGACATCGAATCCACCAAACACGGTGGTGGAATTGATCCCGAGCACCCTCGGTTAGGTCCCCGCGCTTAAATCCTCCATTTAGCCAAAAATGCCCTTCACGGTCACGGCCCTAAAAGCCCTGTGTCGTGGCCTACCCCAAAAACCAGAGGCTAGGCCTCTCTGATCACAGACACGCGCTGCGGCCCTACTCTGTGGCACCGCGGCGCTCCCCTATCGCAGAGCCTCCCTGGCTCTTCCTTGCTTCATCAGGCCGCGGACCAGCCCCGCGAACCCAGAAAAGCCACCATTTTTAATATTCAAACCTCATATAAATCCACCCTAAACCATCCCAATAACACAATCCAATTATCACAACTCTCTAACATGCTTCCAACAGCAAAACCCAGAAGAAATCTAGGCTAAAAACTCATCAAAACAACATTTCAATATTTGAACCCACAAACTCAAGAACACTCAAACCAGCCATAAAAACACAAGAATTCAAGCATTAAATCATAATTTTGAACTTACCTTTACTGCAGAACCAATTCTCCAAGCTATTTCTGGGCTAACTCCCAAGTTCCTAGCTTCAATTCAATCTTCAATTTCAAAACCAAAAAATCTCTTAGAATTCAATCAAAGTCGCAGAATTCTAACCACCATACATAAAACTTACAGCTTACCTTAGATTCTAGTTAGTTTACCTAGCGTCCACTGAGTTAATCCTCCAAATCCTCAGCTCAAATCACTGAATTCCAGCCAAATCCCCTTTATTTTCATAAGTTTTCCTTAAGAGAGAAGGAGAGAAAGAGAGAAGGGTCGGTTTAGCTTTTGTTCCACTACTTTCTAAAATTTACTTAGTCTATCCTTAGGTACTTAAGTCAATCTCAAGGCTCGGGGTACCGAAAACGTCCCCGAGGGAAAAATGGTAAAATTACCCAGTATTTCTACCTAGACTTCCTAACCTCAAATATATCTCAAATTATTTTTTTCCAAACCCGATAAATCAAATAACCATCCAATACCTGAAATACCCCTTGACTTGCCTTAAGTTAAGTACTGGATCTCGTTGTGACTTTCCTGCTACTTGCTCCCTAGGATAGTCATGTAAGAAAACTGCAAGCACATATATCCACATAATAATGTGGTCCTAACAGTTTATCACAAATAATCATGTTTATGCCCTAACGGGCCAAAATTACAATTATGCCCTTGCAACCAAACAGGGCCTGCATGGTTATCCAATACTCATAAACATGCATTTCACATAATCATGCATGTCACACTATTAGTTCACATAACTTCCAATTATGCCCTCTTGGCACACTAATCAAGGCCCTTACGCCTTATTAGTAATTTTTGGTCGTTACATAAAAAATCTTGGGATTTCATTTGCTATCTAAGCAACTATAATACCCAAGTGACTATAACATAAAACATATTCATATACATATATAACATAGCACTATAACATGTCATATCATATAAACATAACTTAACACATATAATCTAACCTATTTTCCTTACCAAAAACCGGGTTATTGGAGACAAGAACGGGATTGGAAAACTCCTAAAACCAACAGTAAGAATCATGAGTTTCTAAAGAAATGAAGATGAAAAGAAGATCTAAACCATCAAAATAGAAACTTAGCAAAAAGCCTTAAGTTTCAAGAAACTTAAATACCTAACAAAGAAACCATAAAATCAAGTTAGGATCTGAAAGAAAATGAAAGAAAACAAAAGGACTATAATGAACTAAACCTGAGGATAAGAATACCTTGATAGGCTAGAACTTTGATCTACACCTCAATACCGAAATATCACTCCATCTTACTTCCCAAGTGTTTAGGAAAGCTTAGATTGGAAAGCTTTTAAATCCCAAAATCCTGGTGTTTTCTCTCTAAAATAACTTAGCAGCTTGGAGGCTCTGAAGAATGCTTGAATGATGAATGAAATGGCTGAGTACTAGGTCCTATTTATATAGTTCAAGGAGTGAAACTAAACCCTTTTAAAAAGAATGAATAAATGAATAAAAATTAAATAAATTTGAATTTTCTGTTCAACAGATGCCCTAAACTCGGTCAAAAACATTCAAGAACAAGTCCAAGTTGTTGAGGGCTATTTCTAATTTGATTTCACAAAATTTAAAAAACATCAAAAAGGGCCAATATATCGCCCACCCCTATGGCCCGAGCCTTCGTGGTTTCGTTCTCGCGATGTCGATGTGTTTTCCATATCAACCTTAGGCGACATATCGGCCCTTATAGCTGCGATATATCGGCATACACTGATATTTTAAACATGTTGTTGCACACTTGAAGTTTGTTGAAACAACTTTGACTGAGTAAAACGTGATCCTAATAGCTGCTGTAAAGTTCTAGAGCTTCTAGATCTATCTTTTATTAATTTATTCATCTAAAATGCTTAAATCCTCAATAAACATACATGTGACAAGTGTCATGCTCTTAATTATTCTGTCTAAACCTTAGGTTATAATAAATAATATTTCTAGTACCAACTATATTAATCAAACCTTATGTTAAAATTAATATTTCTAAACTGTCGGTTAAACTTGTAAAATCCATAACTATTTCTATGAGTTTCCAACTAAATCCTAGCTTGAAACAATTATCACGAAAACTAAAATACTACTATCTAGCTAAGTAAAATTTTGATACGCTACATTATGGGAACCTTGAATTATCCACGGTTACTACACCTTAAGAACATTATGCTCGTAGAAGGACTTAAAGCTAACTTGCTTAGCATAAGTCAGATTTGTGATCAAAGTTACATTGTTAACTTTGAAAGAGAAAACTGTTATGTTTTGAATTCTGATGGTGATTGTATTTTTGAAGGTTTTAGATCTAATGATAATTTTTATACGCTTATGGCATCTGTTATGTGTTATACAACTATAGGTAACAATACTGACATGTGGCATGAGTAGTTGGGCCACATAAATTTCAAAACCTTGAAAAAATTGTCTTCTGCAGGTATTGTTTGTGGTTTACCTAGATTTGGTAAAGAATCGGTGGGTAAATGTGATTCTTGCTAACTTGGTAAGCAATTGAAAAAAAACATAAAAGTATTTATGATATTAATACTACGAGAGTGCTTGAATTTCTACACATGGATCTTATGGGTCCTATCCAAGTAGAGAGTATTAATAGAAAAAGGTACATTTTTGTTTGTGTTTATGATTTTCTCGTTATAATTGGGTTGATTTTTTGAGAGAAAAATCTGATACATTCGATGCTTTTAAGACTCTTTGTTTGAAATTGAGAGTTGAAAAAGAATGCAACATAGGTAAGATTGTTCGAATTCGTAGTAATCATGGTAAAGAATTAAAAAATTATATGTATGATAATTTTTGTAAATCTTATGGTATCACTTATGATTTTTCTGCTCCTAAAACCCCATAACAAAATGGGGGTGGTGGAAAGGAAAGATTGTACTCTACAGGAGATGGCTAGAGTCATGTTGAATAGCAAGAAGTTGACAAAATGCTTGTAGGCAGAAGCTATCAATACTGCTTGTTATACCATTAGTCATGTTTTTCCTAGACCGAGTACATTCAATACTTCCTATGAGATTTGGAAAGACTTTTCAAAAGAAGAAGAAATTAGGAGCCTTTTGGAGGAACATTTTGTTGCTACAAATGCTAATGTTGTGCCACCAGGAGCTGAAACTGCAGAAACAGTAGCAGAGAATGAAGAAATAGAATTAGATTCTCTTTAGGTTGAAAATGAGCAGTCAAAGGAAAAACATGCAGAGATCATTACTGGTTTCATCTAAAGGGAACCCTCCACTAGGGTCAAGAAAAATCACCCAGCAGATCTGATTATTAGAGATCTCGAGTAAAACATGGCTACAAGGAGAAGGTATGTTAATCTTGTGCAATTTAATTGGTTTACCTCTTCTATTGAGCCAAAAAATGTGAAAGAAGCCTTGACCAATGAATCATGGGTAAATGCTATGCAAGAGGAATTAGAAATTTTTTCTAGGAATGATGTTTGGATACTTGTTGAAAGACCAAATCATACTAATGTGGCACAAAATGGATATTCAAAAATAAAAGTGAAGAATTTGGAGCAATAATAAGAAATAAAGCACGCCTAGTTGCACAAGGTTACAAACAAATTGAAGGTGTTGATTTTGATGAAACTTTTACACCTATAGCCAGGCTTGAATCTATAACATTGTTGTTATCTGTTGCTTGCACTATTGGTTTCAAATTACATCAGATGGATGTAAAATCTACTTTTTTGAATGGGATCTTAAATGAAGAATCATATGTTGAACAACCTAAAGGGTTTGAAGATCCTCATTTTCCTAATCATGTTTTTAGGCTCAAAAAGGCATTGTATGGGTTAAAACAAGCTCCAAGAGTTTGGTATGAAAGCTAACCCAACTTTTGGTTACTCATGGTTATCATAGGGGAAGTGTTGATAAGACTTTGTTCATCAAAAATATCAAAACTGGTATAATTATTGCTCAAATATATGTTAATGACATTATTTTTGGATCTAGTTCTAACTCTAACGTGTAGGTGTTTGTCCAACAAATGAAGGAGGAATTTGAAATGAGTATGGTTGGTGAATTGAAATTTTTTCTAGGATTGCAGGTGAAGCAAACGCAAGAGGGTACTTTTGTATCCCAAAGTAAGTATGCAAAAATTCTAGTTAAAAAGTTTGATCTTGAAATAGAAAAGCATGCTAAAACTTCAATGTGGACCACAACCAAATTAACCAAGGATGAAAATGATGTCAAGATTGATCCTACACTATATAGAAGTATGATTGGTAGTCTTCTATATCTTACAGCTAGTCGTCTGGACATATGCTACAGTGTTGGAGTATGTGCTAGGTATCAAGGGAATCCTATGGAATCTCATGTAGTGGCTATAAAAGGAATCATTCGTTATGTACATGGGACTGTTGATTATGGTCTTTGGTATTCTAATGAAACTAATTCTAACCTTATGTGCTTTAGTGATGCTGATTGGACAAGTAACGCAGATGATAGAAAAATCACTAGTGGAGGACGCTTCTACCTAGGCAACAATCTTGTTTCATGGCATAGAAAAATGCAGAATTCAATCTCCGTCTACTGCTGAAGCTGAATACATTGCTGCTGGAAGCTGTTGCACTAAATTGTTGTGGATGAAACAGATGATGATTGATTATGGGTTTTCTCTTGACACTTTCACTATTTTCTATGATAACACAAGTGCAATTAACATTTCTAAAAATCCTGTTCAACATTCACGCACTAAACACATTGACATTCATCATCACTTCATTAGAGAGCTTGTTGAAAATAAAATTCTAGTTCTAGAATATGTTGAAACAAGTAAGAAATTAGCTAATATTTTTACCAAAGCTCTTGATTCATTCCATTTTGATTCCCTAAGGATGACCTTAGGAGTTTGCTCTATTTAAATTGTGTTATTTGTGAATTTTGTTATTCTTGCCAAGTATTTCTTGTTTAAAAACAATCGTGACTTGTTGTTGTCCTAGAAGAAACTGTCAAACTCAAAAGAAAATCACATTAATATAGTTTTTTGTTAATATCTCTAGTGTATCTCTGTTATAAAGGTTTATTCTCAGGAAAATTAATTAATTCCTCCTAGAAATATTGAGTTCATCAATCAATGTATTATGTTCAAGCGGCCATTTTAAAAAAAATGAAAAATAAATGTTTCAAGCTCCTTTGAAAGAATAGAGCTACATGCTTCAATGTGTGAAAGTCATCTCTAAGTAAGTTGGAACTATATAATTAGAACTTATGTAGAAGATACACTGCCATTGAAAAGGGCTACCATTGAGGTAGTGCGACAACGTCTTCATTGGGTACGATTCTCAGAAAAAGTCTTTTTGACCAATTAGGCAATGTTCCCTGCTTTCACTTTCACACACAAATGCTTGAATTTTTTTTTTTTTTAAAAAAGTGAAAAAAATGGTTTTAAAAGGTTTTACATACTGATTGATCTTCTTAAATTATTTGGTTGTGATTGAGTTAATTGTTTTCCTGCATCACATTTATGATAGAAATACAACAGGTTATTAACTTTTTACTATAATTTATGTTTTTCTTACGAGTTTGATTTTTTCATCAGGGACAAAAGCATGAAGATTGGTTGATACACTTGATAAGTTGTTTGGAAAATAACAAGGTCTATTTATATAAATATATATAAATAATATAAAAAATAAAAAAATTTGGACCGAATTTTTTTAAAGAGGCTAAGTAAAATATTTTCATTTTGTTCTTGTTTCAATTTTAATTCTTGAACTCCAATTTTGCTCTAAGTTTTGACAATGTTGTGTGATTGGTTGTTTGATAAGTGTTGACAATGTTGTGTGTTGAAAATGTTGTGTGATTGGATGACTATCACTCGGTTGGGAAAATTGTAAGAAGGCCAAGCTTTTATTCTTCAGCAACTCAGTTCTATTGGTCATTTCTTTTGTTTTTTCTTTCATTTGGCAATTTGATAGACAAAAAGGGGGAGAAAATGTCGGTGTTTTTATTTTTATGCTACAACTCTGGACCCTATTTTTAGGGGGATTTGTGCGTTAAACTTTTTGAAAAGTTAACATGGTTGTTTAATTTTATTTTACGCGTTAGTGATCTTGCTTGCAGGGGGAGTATTTAAATACTCTAATCTTTTTGCTGACACTTATTCTTTTTGCAGGGTTTTTGTTTTAAACTAGGAAAATCAAAAATATTATTTTTGTCCCTCAAAATGCCAAAGGGGGAGATTGTAAAATTCATATTTGGAAATTTAAGATTTGACAAATATTTTTTATTTATTATGTTTATTTTCGGTTATATAAAGAAAAATATAATTGATTTTATTGCTTTTAATTTCTGATAATTCTTCTTTATTAGGTTTGTATTTTTGGTAAGAATAAAGTTTCCTTATTTTCATATCCTTAGACTTTATTTTCTTTCCAAAATTAACTAATTCTCTTGCTACGTGATTTTATCTTTAGACAACCAAGAATGGGTAACTTCTCAATATTTCTAGACAATTCTCAATCAGCCAAGAATGGGTAACTACTCAAATTTAGTCAAATGATGAACTTGATCATGAACAAGTTCATATTCGTATGGTTTTGCAACTATAGAATCTCTGTCTGTTCTTACGATTTCGGCTGCATTGATTGTGATTGAAAGTTTATTTTGGAAACTTTCCTAGTGTGTTGTGCGTCTAGAAATGTGTAAAGCTGACTTTGGGTAAGTATTTTGTGTATAGATACGAACCAAAGCATCAGTCCTAAGACACCTCTTCATCTCCTTAATTTCTTATACTTTTAGAAGAGTGTCTTCTTTTGTAAAGGTTAGTTGTTCTGCTATTCCTTGGTTATTCTGTATCTTTGTAATTGCTTATTTGTTAAGCAAAATCGCAAAGAGAAGAACATGAAGAAAAAACATCAGAAGAAGGTTCATCAAGTCTTGCATCGGGAGGAAGCAAGCATTCATCAAGAAATTTGAAGGGAATTCAAACCTTGGTGTCTTAAGGAGATTCATGCAGCAAAGAGAGAGTGCATCAAGCTTGCAGCAAAATCATTAGAGGGAGTCTAAGTTTTGTTTAAGTCAATTAATTTGTACTTGTGAAATTTGACTAATGAATCTTATCTCGGGGGGTGGCCCCGTAGACTAGTAATATATGAAAGGATATTGACACCACGTAAAAAATCTGTGTGCATCATTTCATTATTCAGTCATTTCTATTTTATCACACTGGTTTGATATTCTGTAGTGACAAGAACTTGATCAGTAGCTTCAAAATATTGGTTTGTTGTACCTACTTGTTCGTTCCGCAATTAATTAATTTGGTTAATTAAATAAAAAGTTGGTAATCATAAATTACCGAATTTCAAATATGATATTTATTTCTTAGTTAAATAACTTTATTTTATTTTTGATATTTATAATATAAATAAATATATTATATACATTAAACTATAAAATGATAAATAATGTTTGCTTTTTAAAAGAAATTGATATATAAAGTTTTACTATTTTATTTTAAAATAAAAATATAATGATAATAAAAAATAAAGATAGTGTTATTTAAATTTACATTTAATTCTAGTATTTAATAATTATATATTAGTTTTATATGAGTAAAGTTATTTATAAAAAATTTAAGAGAAAATCTGATAATTTTTTATAGTGTCATTTGCTTATTTTTTTTTTTATATATTATGTATTATTTTGATAGAATATATTATTATATTAATCTTTGTGGAAATATCAAAAATTTAAAGATTTTTATGCACAATCAAACACATAATATGATATTACTAGGAGTCACATAATAGACCCCCACAACCAAAAACATGGATATAAGTTTCCAAACTGTTAGATTACCGTTTTCAACTTTCCCAGTAATATAAAAAATTATAAAGTCCTCATACCAAACGACTCACTAATAATTTCATTTTGTAGAACTTATATATATTTTTTATATATAAATAATACCTAATATCATTAAAATCTTCCTTTTGTCACCTCGTTAATCATTGTTAATGATGACTGCATCGACACGTGTTACAACGTAATTAGTCCAACTCATAAATAAAAAAAAATATTTTAATTAATTTTAAAATAGAATAAAATAATTCCAGTGCTTAGTTCTCCATCTCTTCTCTTTGCATTGCATCAATGTTCTATTATTAGGTTTGCCTCTAGCTTAAAAAATAACTAATTGATTTCAACTTTCTTCTTTGGATACCACCTTAGGTATCATTATATATATATATATATATGAAGACATTACTACCCATTGATGGTTACTTTAATATTAAACATTTGACTAAGATCAATGACCCATGTTTATAATTGTTAATTAATATTTCTAAAAATAAAATTTGACTTTTTCAAACTTTTGGGAGGGCTACCTGATGACATGGCGGCCACATATTTATTAATTAAAGAATAAAAAAAATCTTATTTAATATTCATTCTTGATTCATTCATTTTATCCATTCTAGAGAAAAAAAATCAATTTGGAATTAATGGGAATAATTAATGTGACCATTATATTTCAAAATAATCCTTATTGCCTAATTAATCTAAAAAAAATTGAAATTATTGATTTTATATATTTTATTTATTTATTTTCATCATCATTATAATCATTCCTCATGAAAAACTTGTTTAGTGATTTATGAAAACCATCCATGAGTAATAACCATTGATAAGTCTTCCATATATATTTATTTAGAATATTACATGTTACAATTAGTTGAATTACATTGTTAGCACAAAAACATGCTATGTTGAACCCTTGATTTCCACCAAAGCAGTCCCCAAGTCGAAATATTGCTCACCATCACATATAATTCAGGCTATTGTGTAATTGATCTTGCTATTTTTTTTAAAGCTCACAACACATCATGTGGCACATTACTAGGGAGAAAGTAGTGTCAAACAACTCAGAAAGATGGTGACATGATACACCACCTTAGAGGAGGACAACAAAGACAACTCAACATACACATATTGAATATAGGGTAAATTGCAGCTAAAATATTCAATGTTTTCAAAATGTTGCACTTTTTTTCTCAATCTTTTTTTTGGCATTAAATATGCTCAATGTCTTCAAAATGCTGCAATTTATACCCAAACTATTTTTTTTTTGCGGTAAATATACACATTGGTTTTAAAATGTTGCACTTTTATACTTATTTTTTTATTATTTTGATAAATAAGAAGAAAGTAAAGGAAAAATATAGATTTTATTTATTTTTTAAAATTTTAAATTATTTTCTCTTTCTTCTTATTCCTCAAAATAACATTTTTAAATTAAAAATTAATAAATATTTTATTAAAACTAATAAAAAATATTTAAAATAATTAAAAAATATTTTTCCATCAATTTAAATTATAATTTCTTTTAAAAATGAAGGAAAAATATAAGTTTTAATTAATTTGATTAATTTTAAAATCTTACATGTCGTTTTATTATAAAATATTGAGAAAAAAAATAAGGAAGTGAAAATAATTTAAAATTTAAAATGTAATTACAATCCTATATTTTCTTTAACTTTCCTATTATTTCTCAAAATAATAAAAAAAAAAGGTATAAAAGTGCAACATTTTAAAAACATTGAGTATATATACCGCCAAAAAAAAGTTTTGGTATAAAAGTACAACATTTTGAAGACATTATGTATATTTACTACCAAAAGAAAAGATTAGGTATAAAAGTGCAACATTTTAAATACTTCAGGTATTTTAGTCCCAATTTACTCTTTTTAAGTATTTTGATTAGCGTGTCGGGAGGGAACGTGGGGTAATTAAGTGTGAATTAATTGATTTATGTGATTTATATGATTTTATGATTGAGTATGCATGATTATGTGTATTAAATGCGTTTAAAGACCCACTTTTGTTTAAAAAAATGGGCATTTTTGTAATTTTTACTAGTTGAGGGTATATTTGTAATGTATTATGTGTTAGGTGCTCAGGACCACATTATTATGTGGATATATGTGATATTCGGGATGAGTGGGTCATTTCGAGCAATTTTAGCAGAAAAGTTACAACAGGAATAAATGCCTGGCTCGCTTCTAGCCTAGGGGTATTTTGGGAATTTTTACTTTATTTTGGGACTTATTTGTAATGAAACAAATTGGTGGAATAATTATATTTGGATAGTTTAGTGGATTAAATTTTTTAATTAGAGGTATAATTTGATGTTTAGTGGGAATTAAGGCTAATTACCACTTTGCCCTTATGGATCTTTAAGGAAGAGATCAAAGGGGAAGGTATAATGGTCAATTGACAAAAAATTTAGATATATTCAGCTGAGTGTTGTGGGCAGCCCCTGTTTCATGTTTCTGTCTCTCTAGTTTCCCTTGAGTTGGTTCTCTACAAGCTCCCAAGATACAAGACCATCAAATGCTAGAACAAGCATTAGTTTTGAGGAATTTTGAGGAAATTTGACATTGCTAGTAGGATTGGAAGCTATTGGGGACTCCACAACCAGCTAGGAATCTTGAAATTCAGTGAGGTAAAATCTTTTTTCTTCCTAGTTTTCAAGTTCATCTTGTGTTCTTAGTTTTGAGGATTCTTAGTATAATTTCAAAAATTTAAGGTGATGAGCGGCTTTGGAAGCAAGATTAAGGTTAGAAATTAGTTCACTATAGTTTTAAGGCTTGAATTTGTTGCTGGTATCATGAAATTTAGTTGGGATTTTTGGATTTGGGATAAAAGTTTGAGTTTGAAACTCAAAGATGGAAACTTGTGTTTTTGGTATGTTTTGATTGGGTTATGGAAACTTTGGTACTGTGATTGGTTTCGCTACTAATTTAAGGTTGGACTATGGTCAAAATTTTGTAGAAATCTATTTGGGATCGAAATTTTGGATTTGAAATGCAGGGGTTTGATTTTGGGGAAGAACACTTTGAATTTATGGGCTCGTTTTGAGTTCCAGAGACCTAGCGCAACCACACTAAGGTGTAGCGCAACCGCGCAAGTGTCTCAGAAACCAGGGGACTTTGAGTTCATGTAACACTCTACTAATCCAGGACCGTTAAACTGTGTCATGAAAATAGTGCTTAACTCGTAAAGCGAGTCATTTGGAGTTTAAACGTGTAACTAAAGTTAAGTAACAATTTAAGTATTAAAAATTTTGGTCAAAAGAGTTAAACTTTTCATTAACAAGTTTAAACATATACAGGGGATCCCAAAAATAGTTTATAAACAAAATATAACATGTTTGAGGTTACAATAATGGCCGACCTAAGCGACAAAAACTTAACTCAACCTTAATCTCTCAAAAGTAATCTTGGTCGAGTAGGCTGAGTATGTACACACTGCCCCCCAAAGCTCTCCAACTTGTGGCTGATCCAGCTTACCATTGCCCTTACCTATACCACATAGCACCCATGAGCCAAGGCCCAGCATGAAAACTCCAATTAAACAAAATTAGATAACCAATAGAATATAAATCATAAATAGCATGCTTCGCAGTTATAAACAATTCAAGCAAGCATACAACTCATTTATGTGGCCCTTATGCTAAATGAGCGCGTACCGCACTCCCATAGTGGCCATGCCATAGAGACCTACATTACACATGATTATCGCCAATTACGTCTCCCTAGTCGATCATTCCAGACAATTACAAACATATACAACATAACAAATTTAATACAATAAACTTTAGTAAGTGGTTATAACCGCGTTCACATTTTAAGAACAATGCCCTTAGCATGGTGCAAGTGTCAGTTTTCTTACCTTGAGTCTTGTGTAAGTAGTGGTACGACCCTAAGCCCTTTTCCGAGCCTTGCGGTAAACCTATCACAACATAAATAGTACCCTCATTAAGAACCAATCCCATATAAAGATTCCAGGACTAATCCCTAGCTCTCGGGACATCCAATTCAACCAATCCATGTGATGGAACTGTCCCCCAAGCCCCTGAGCTTTTCCCCAGACTTAAAAAAAATTACATTATGAAATGGTGCTAGAGCAGGGATGCCACCCCCTGGCGTTGTTGTGCTTAAAGTAACATAGTTCTAGCACCTCATATTTTTACTTAGTTAGATAGTGTTATCTTACGCTGTAGGTTTTTTAGTTTTTGTGGATATTGGTTCAAAGCCGGGAATTGATTTTATAAGTTTAGCCTATAGATTTGAAATATTAATTTTATCATAAGATTTTATCAATGAAAATAGTCCTAGGAATATTATTTATTATAACCTAAGGTTTAGATAGAATAATTAAGAGTTTGACACTTGTCACATGTATGTTTATTAAAAATTTAAGGTTTTAGATGAATAAAAATAATCATGGATAAGTATAGGAAGTCTAGAACCTTCCTTTAGATGTTGGGTTCTCGTACTACTCAGTCAAAGTAGTTTAAACAACTTTAAGTGTGCTTAAAATGTGCAAAAATGTTGTTTAGTATATTAGTGTAAGTTGATATATCGCAGCTATAGGGGCCGATATATTGTCTATGCTTTTACCAAAAACACACGTCGACTTTGCATGAACGAAACTACGGACCTTCGAATTTATGGTGCAGGCGATATATCGCTTATAGGAGCGATATATCAACTCCAGTGGCCATTTTTGAAATTTCGTGGAATCTAAGGCTATAAACAGCTTTCGACAACTTGACTGAGTCCTCGACATCTGTTGAGCGAAAAATGTTATTTTTGATCATTTATTTATTCATTTAAATGGGAGTTAGTTTCACTCCTTCAGCTATATAAATAGGACCGTTCACTCAGCCATTTTCATCATTTTTCAAACACTTTTCAGAGCCTTCAAGCTGCAATTTTTGTTCTAGAGAGAAACACTAGGGTTTTGGGGTTAAAGCTTTCAAATTTAAAGCTTTTCTAAACACTTGGGAAGTAAGCTTTTGTGTGTTTTTGGCGTTTGAGGTATAGATCGAAGCTCTAAGTTATCTAAGGCACTTTTAAATCATCATGTTTAGTCCATTTCCATTCTTCTTTCCTTTTATTTCAAAACATAACTCGTTATAATGAATTTTGGTTAGGTGTTCAATTTCTTTGAAACTTAAGGATGTTGGTAAGTCCTTATTTCGACGGCTTAGATCTTCTCCTCATCTTCTTTTCTCTAGAGGACTTATGGTTTCTTTAAGTTTGGTTTTAGGAGTTTCCGATTCCGCACTTGTCTTCAATATCTCTCATTTACCATCAGTCTGAGAATAATAAACTTTATTAAATTCCAACTGTGTACTCATCACCTTCTGCAACATTCCTCAAAACATAGAAGTAATAATAGAGTCTTCATCTGATAAGATAAACCTCAAATTCTATGAAGGCGTACTATCTTTCTCACACAAAGATCCGAATAATGATCAGCTGTGTTACTTGTCCTCACTGATAGAAGTGAACTCACTTAAATACTAGTCCATAATGACCCAAACCAACTCATGCTGACCCACTATCCTGGGCAGCCCCACCGCGAAATCTATTGTGATGTTTCCTCCACTATGGAATACACAAAGGCTGCATTGGCCTTACTGATTTCTGATACTCTGTCTTGACCTGCTAACAGGTTAAGAACTTTGTCATGTATTCCATTATGTCCCTCTCCATCACAGGCCACTAGTATAAAGCTTTAATATCCTAATACATCTTTCATGATGCCTGGATGATGAGAATAAGAGAGTAGTATGAGATTTATCCAGAATCCCTCATTTAATTCCAGTGTCCATCGGATTCCAAATTCGATCCTTATACACAATAAACCCATACCTGACACTGTATAATCCTTAGCTAATCCAGCTAAGACATTCCCCTCTATTCTCCCATTTGTGGCTCACTTAGCTGTATTCCTTTGATCCTCTCTAAAAGAGTAAATCAAACACAACGTTGGCCACCTGGCCCACCAGTAACTCCACTCTAGTTCTGGTCATATCCTTCAAATAACATGATGCATAGGCAATCACCTTTTTCTATCGCTGAGTTGTCATAACAACCTAATAACTGGTTCTGATATGTAAGAAGACTCAGAACTCATCCACAAAGTACATGTAATATCCTTCCCGTCCAAGGGAACTCCTGCCCTCTAAGGCGTTCCTTGACCTTGGAAATTCTCCAACCGAGAGTATATAATAATACCGTCGATCAAGACGATCACAAATCCAATTCAGATAATCTTTGAATATTTTGTTCATCTAATCCATCAGAATAGCTTGGCATTAACCAAATCCTCAAAACATAACTCAACACTGCCAGTGCCCTTATCTGATATAAAAACAGTCTTCTGCATATCCTTCTCCCTGATCTCTAGCTGGTGATAACCAGATAAAAGATCCACATTGGAGAATACCATCTTACTCAACAACTGAGCCTTTAGTTCTTACAACTCTGCTGAAGTCGTTCAATACAGTGCCCTAGACCTGATTCCATCATTGACACCAATCCAATCACCATTTATCTATTTATGTAAAGGTAACCCTGGGAAATCCCCTGGAGATACATCCAGAACTTCACAGACTAATCCAGTTTGTCCTGATCCCACTAGCATAACCTAAGTGGTATCCACCACACTAGCTAAGAGTTCTATGCATCCTCCTGCACTAGATCTCTAGCTCTAAATACAAATGTCATAAGCATACCAAATCCATGCACAGTGCCAGCTACAACAAGGGTCTCCCACTCTCAACCCAAGAGTTACTATCCTTTCCTTGCAATCTATTATTGCCCCATACTTGGCTGGCCAATCTATATCCAAGATCATACTAAAGTCAGTCATAACCAACTCTATCAAACCAACTGATGAGTCCTTTCCACCATAATCTAACTCATCACAACATAACCATGTGATATGCATATCAAGTCTATGCCTCTCTAGATGCAACAAGCAAAGAACAACATGGAACCAAAACTAGTCAACACAATACAAAAACAAAATTCAGAACTAAAAGCTGACATGCCACCCCTGAGGAACCAGTCTCAGTCTTAGTCTCCAACTCTGACTGCATCGGAGTGAACACTCGAGTTGGAGTCGATCTGTCCACCCTTTTTTTCTCATCTGTCCTCCGTCCTGGGAAATCATTCATGAAGTGCCCAATCATTCCACATAAGAAACATGCCCTTGCTCGACATTTTCCCAGATGAAGCCTCTTACACCGAGTGCATTTTTGATAAGTCCTCTAGTTCTTATTCTTGCTCGCATCAATAAATGGAGGTGTCACTGTCTGAGCTCCGTGCTTTCCAACACTCTCCTTCTTAATCTGATTTCCTGTGCTCTCAACAGCAAGAGCCTTCCCTACTACCTGAGCATAGGTTGAGATTTCATACACTGGGGCAACTCTAATGCCCTGAGCTATTTTGGGATTCAATCCCTGAATAAACCTTTCCTTTCGAGCTACATCCATGGGTACCATATCAAAAACAAACTTGGCCAACCTATTGAATTTGTTAACATGCTCAGTTACCGTTGCATTTCCTTGAACGAGGTTCAGAAACTATCCTCTTAGTAGTCTTGGCTGCATCACAGTAATATCTTTCATTAAATAGCTGCCTAATGTAATGCCCTGGATAGCCAAGACCACTACACTGTGTACTTCTAAAGGTGCAGGACTTGCTAATCAAGTCATTTAGTTAAAAATGTGTCACTGAAACCATTAATGTACTAGGGTTATAAGATTTTGGTCTCAAAAGATAAATTTCATATAGCTAAACATTTTACATAGGGGATCCCAAAAGGGAACAACGTTTAAAAGTCAGTTTACAAAATTTCCAGAGTTCATACAATCACTAGCCATTCTAAGGCAAAACAAACGTTCATGGTTCTCCTGTTCCTGTCACCCCTCAACCGTGGTGGCAGAGCAGCTCTTCATGTACATTCCGCTTCCAGAGCTCTCCAAATCAAGGCTGGTAAGGCTTGCCCTTGCCTTTACCTGCACCATGAAGCACCTATGAGCCAAGGCCCAGCAAGAAAACATAGCATTATATAACAAACATTGATAACAATTAAATAACCCTTTAAGCATGTTCATACACTTAGCATACCACATTAATCACATAGCACGTAGATACAACCAAAGACTCAGCCAATCAAGACTCAGCTACTTGGCATAACAAATCCACCAAACAATAATAATAATAATCAAATCATGATAGTTAGGGTCGACACCTTAGGTCGCACCCTCTGTTTACCCCACTCACTCCGGCTCGCTTAAACCGAGCTCAGTGCATATTAAGCTGTCCTCAGCTACCAGTGGCCGAGCCGCGTCCGGTGCGCTAATGTAAACTCTTGCACTCTTAGGCCGCTCCTTTACTATTTACATGGCATAATACCATCCTTTATAAATCATACAAAGTAGGGAACCCTTAGTCCCGTTATAAATCCACAACCGGGTGCAGTTTTCTTACCTTTAGTTTCCAAGTGAACTGGTTACGCGAAACGCCTCTTGAGCACGTCCGTTTCCTGAGCTCTAGCTTAAACTTAGTCACAACCAAGATAACTGATACCATTAATAATTGTAAAAGGGCTTCTAAATAAGGTTCGAGTCTCCGAAACATCGAATTCTACCAAACACGGTAGTGGATTCAAACCCGAGTACCCTAGGTTAAATTCCCATGCTTAAAATCCAAAAACCCCTAATTTCCTTAAGGGTCGTGGCTCAAGCCTCCCATGCTGCCGCATAGCCCCCAAATAGAGCCCATCTAGGCTCAGAACCAAAGACGGGTCGCGGCCCTACACAGACCATGCCACGGCCCGCCCACCATCTCCA
The DNA here is from genome assembly GCF_963169125.1 of Humulus lupulus. Classification (NCBI taxonomy): domain Eukaryota; kingdom Viridiplantae; phylum Streptophyta; class Magnoliopsida; order Rosales; family Cannabaceae; genus Humulus; species Humulus lupulus. The sequence continues at coordinate 43,585,431 of NC_084794.1, read as the reverse complement.
GCATCCATCAGCTTCAGAGGGTCGCAGCTCACCAAGAACTATGCCGCAGCCCGACCCCTCCGAACCTAGAAAAACCTCCATTTTTGACTCTCACACCTCACTCAAAACCATCCAAAATTACCCCAAATCCACAACTCAATTATCACAAAACTTCTAACATGATTCCAGCAACATAACCCAACTCAAACCTAGCTTAAGAACTCACCAAAATCCCACTTCAATCTCTGAAACTCACTTACTCAAGAACACTAAAAATAGCCATAAAAACTCAGAATTCAAACACTAAATCACGAATTAGAGCTTACCTTCTTTGATGAACATACTCCCTTAACAATTTCTGAGCTAAAACCCAAGCTTTCTAGCTTTAATTCAGTCCTTAAATTTCAAAACCATAAACACTTTAAAACCTAGCCAAAACACAAAAGTAATCACCATGCATAAAGCCTATATCTTACCTCAGTTCCTGATTGAACTCCTTAGCTGAACATTGGACTAATCCTTCAAAACTTCAGCCCAAACCACTGAATTCCCAACTTAATTCCTTAAGTTTTCTACGGTTTTTCTTTGAGAGAGAAAATGAGAAAGAGGGAGGTTCGGTTCCTTGTGTTCTACTATGTTCTGAAATTTTACTTAGTCTATCCTTAGGTGATTAAGTTAATCCCAAGGCTCGGGGTGTCGAAAACGTCCCCGAGGGAAAAATGGTAAAATTCCCCAATATTCCCGCCTAAACTTCCTAACCTCAAATATATCTCCAATTATTTATTTCCATGACCTGATAACCTAAATAGTTATATAGTACCCAAAATACCTCTTAACTTTCCCCAAGTAAAAAATCAGGCCATGTTGTGACTTTCCCGCTAACTAGCTCCCTAGGATCGCCTCAAGTCGCATGCTGCAGATTTACCCACATAATGTGGTTCTCACAATTATAGCATATATTCACATTTATATTCATATAAACATACAAGCATGCTTATCATATAATCATGCATTAAATTAATAATCATACACACATAAACCACTTATTCCCTCACGACACACTAATCAATGCCCTTAAGCCATATTAGTGATTTTGGGTCGTTACAACTATCCCCTCCTACTGAGAATTTCGTCCTCGAAATTTACCTGAATAACTTGGGATACTGATCCCACATCACCGTCTTTAGTTCCCAGGTCGCTTCCTCAACCTTGCTATTTCTCCACAACACTTTAACTAACAGAATCGTCTTATTCCGTAGAACTTTGTCCTTCCGATCCAGAATCTGAACCGGTCGCTCCTCATAGGACAGGTCTGTCTGTAATTCTAAATCCTCATACTTAAGCACATGTGTCATATCCAAAATATACTTCCACAACATAGAAATATGGAACACATCATGAACTCCTGACAACAACGGTGGCAAGGCCAATCTATAAGCCACTTGTCCAATCCTTTCTAGAATCTCAAAAGGTCCAACAAACCAAGGGCTCAACTTGCCCTTTACTCCAAATCTCCTCAACCCTCTCAGTGGTGAGACTCGCAGGAACACGTGGTCCCCAACTTGGAACTCCATGTTTCTACGCTTAGGGTCAGCGTAGCTTTTCTGTCTACTTTGTGAAGAAAGCATTCTAGCTCGGATCTTCTCGATAGCTTCATTTGTCTTATGAACCATGTCTGGCCCCAAGTATTTCCTCTCACCCATCTTATCCCAATGAATGGGCGATCTACACTTTCTTCCATATAGCATCTCATAAGGAGCCACTTCAATCGTGGATTGATAACTGTTGTTATACGAAAATTCAATCAACGGGAGATACTTACTCCAAGATCATTCGAAGTCAATCACATATGCTCTAAGCATATCCTCCAACACTTGAATCGTCCTCTCAGACTGTCCGTCAGTCTGAGGATGAAAGGTTGTGCTAAAATTCAACTGAGTCCCCATGGCCCTCTGCAGAGCTCCCCAGAACTTGGAGGTAAAGATAGGGTCTCGATTAGATACAATAGACTGAGGAACCACTACAACAAATCTGACCTTTACCTACATATATTTATTGGTAGCTAAAGATATCTTTTACCTATGCTTATTTATTGTAACCGATTATTAGTAGGTAATTCTTATAGATATAGTGCAAGGATATAAAAAATACCATTACCTACCATTAGTATTGGTAGGTAATGAGTTTACCTACGAATAAGTTTGGAGGGAAATTTTTTTATCACTACCGCTTATTTTTCCCTCCAGTTTTAACATAAATTTTACATATAAAATTTTTAAGTGATGATGTGTTTGCTGAGGTGTATTAAATAAACTGACATGTCAAATGAGAGATACATGTGGATCTACATGTGGCACTAATAATATTATTTATTTATTGAAAAAAATTAATATTTAATTTTTTATTTAAGGTTTATAATTTATAAACCTAATACATCTATCTCTCTAACCCTATCCTCACGCCGCACATCTCTTCATTCTTTAGCCCTAATCCTCTTGTCTTTTCTCTTCAGCAGCACTCTCATCTCTTCTTTATTCCATACGAGATGGTCGATCTGCCATCCCTTCATCCCTTCATCCTCTACTCCTCACTCGGCTTAATCCCTTCATCCTCTACTACAATATCTCTGGATCATCTCTCTGTGGAATCAGGTTGGTGCTTTCTCTATTTGTGTTTCTTCAGTCTTCATTATGTGAAACCCAAAAAAGTGGTTGTCGCCTCCCTCCGATAAGTACTCTTAGCTACTGCCACCGCCTCCAAATCTGAATATTTGCCTCCATTGTCAAGTTTACTTAGCCCCTATTGACACCTCCATCTTTGAATCGCTGACTCCCTTCTCTGAATTTTTGAATCTCCGTCTCAGCCCTTGAAACGACTTCCTGGTTTCGATTTTTTCTATGGGTATGGTTTTGTTTAAATTGTTTTTAAATTAATGGTTGTTATCCTTTGTTTTGTTTTATCCTTATTTTGATTGTTATTCGGTTTTGACAGGGGCACCATATATTGAGATTGTTGTTCGGTTTTGACAGGGGCGCCATATAGAGATTGTTATCGGTTTGCTTGTTTGGGTGGTATGAAATTTTTGATACACTTGGCTATGTCGTTGTGCATTTCAGATTGTTGGCTCGGTGGTTTGGTGGCTTTGAGTTTCATATTGTCAGTTGGTTGCCTTTTAGGTATATTGTTATGATTCATTTTGATTAAATCCCCAATGTTCTGAAGGATTAATGATGGTGCATTGTTCTGAGGCCCTTTGATTGTTATTTGCAATGTGTATTAGTATATGACTTAGATTTAATATGGTTTAGGTGTTTAGTATTTGCAATGTGTGTTTAGTCTTTAAGTGTGTTAAGAATTTTGTGTATTTTTCTCTGTTTCTTGTATAGTCTAGTTTGGTTTACAACTTGCTTTTCAGCTTGCTATTTATTTGTATGGTTTGTTCTATGTGCATTCAAGCATGATCTGTTCATTCAGACTTTGCCTTTTACTCTAAATAAGAATTTAGTTTGGTTTTGATGTGAGTATAAGATATGAATAGATTAGTTTGATAAGTTTAATACATTGGTGAATCTAGTTCTTTGTTCCTGTACTCAGATTTAGATGTTTGGCGGGTTGGGTACTTTGTTTCTTAATTTTTTTTTCATATTTGGATATTTGGTTTCTGAGGATTTTGTTTAAGATATTGATATATTTATGCATATTGAAGACACAATTTCTTTATTCATGTTTCAGATTTTATATTAATTTTAAGGTATAGAAGTTTTGATTTCATATTATAGTTGAAGAAATTGACTAAGGATGATTTTTTTTTTAATAGTTAAGCATTGATTCTATTTATTTATTTGCTGCTATGTTTCCAAAGTTTTGCATTAATCTCAAGTGTTTTTCTAAAGCATAAATGAAAATTTCAATCTGTTTTTTAATCCAATTGGAGTGTGTTTTACAATTTATTTCATTGTTACTTTAATTTTTTTTTCTGCCTATGATGTTCAAGAATAAGTGTACTTATTGCCTATTAGTAGTTTTTCTGAGTTGGAAGTTAGTCACACTGAAACAGAAGCTTAAAGTTTATGCAAACAAACTAAGAATTTGTATTATGTTTCATATTGATATTAAGAAAATGCTTGAATTTTGTTTAATTTTTTTGTAGTTATCTTAGATCGATCTCATGTAGTTTCTTACTATTCTGTGTTTATCTTCTTTGTTCCATTTAAAGTTTGTTAGTTGGAATTTTGAGTTTAATTATTGTGAGATTTATACAAGTTTGAATATGACTTGTAAATTTGTTTCAGTATTATTTATGATATATTTTGAAAATCTTGTTATTATGTTGTTGTGAAATATCTTTGTTTGTGTCTATTTGAAGAGTCTTTCAAATAATAAACAATGTGTATATAAACATGTTTTGAATCTGATTTTTAGCTTGTTGGTTGGTATTATGAGGATAAGTGTAAGATATTTGTGTGTCTGGTCTATTTTTTAATTGCTTTGGAGTATGGTTTATGATCTATTTTGAAGATTTATGTGTTTTTTTAGATATTTTGCCAATGCTATTTGAATAATAAGTATGATTAGTTTATGTTGGCGATTATGAGACTTGGTGTGCTCGTGTGTTTTTAATATATGTTGCTAACCAAGTTTTGTAAATGCCCATAAAAATTCATATTACTTTCTTTTTTCTGAAATCCTTATGATGATTAAATTTGAGGATATTTTATTAATTAAATTTTGTAACACCCTTGGCCTCTAGCTCTCTCCATTTATTGAGCCAATCTGCCTATTCAGCCATCACCACTGCTCAATCCAAAGATGCTTGTCATCTGTTCTGAGGCTTTGAGTTGTATTTTCCTATTTTGTTTTTGTCTAAGGTCATAGACTGGTTTTGTCTTAGTTTATGATCTTGTTTGTTTAGTATGTTTTTGATATGTTCTTCGATTTTATTGTGCGATTAAATTTACTTGTGGTGGCTTTAAGAGTTAATTTCAAATTTGTGGCTTTATGAGTTTTGGATTGTTGGCTTGGTGGCTTTGGTGTAACTTTTATGATTTATGTTGTTTAAATCCCTAATAATTTGAAGGGTTTATGATGATTGATTGTTCAGAGGCAATTTTTTTTATGCTTTGTTTGAGGTAATTTTTTATAATATGTATCGATCCTTTTTTGTTGCTCCGGTTTGTTGTGTTTAGTTCTTTAGTGTTTCATATCGCCATATTTTTGTATTCTGATGTATTTTTAGGCAATCTGTTGTGGTATGTGTCATTGTTACTTTGAATTATTTTTGCTTATGATGTTCAAGAATAAATATACTTATTTTATGTTGGTGATTATGACACTTGATGTGCTCATATTTTATTTTTATTTTTAATATATGTGGGTATCTCAAGTGTCGTAAATGTCCATAATAATAAGTCATATATTTTCTGAAATCCTTATGATGATTAAATTGGGGATATTTATTTTGCTGAAATTAATTATTAAGTCCTTCTCACTGGGGCCAATTCGAACCCCACCTCCGGCCATTGTCTGTGTCCACCTCCCAAAGTCATCATCGACGTTCACAATAAGTTCAGTTAGAGAAAATAAGGCTCTCATGCAATGATCCCAAAGTGAAGAATAGGAAGAATGTCAAGAAAAATGACATTATTCAGTTTGCAATGACCTAAGAATAATGTATAGATATTTTTTTTATGAAATATGCTTCTTAATAAGCAATGAATATTGTATAATATATGTTTGCTTATTTTTTTATTAAAGTTAAATAATTTATTTGATTAATAATGTTAAATATTTTTCAAATTAATTACTTTCATTTATTATTTATATTAAATAAAATTTATATATATAATTAAAATTACCTACATAGAAATAGTAAATTTACTCACAAATAAATAAGTGTAGGTAAAAATAAGTATACTACAACATGTCACGTGGACCAATCATTTAGTGCCACATAACCGATAAAAAGGAGATAAGTAACACAATCATTCGAATTTCTTGTAGCACATGGACAAATTATTGTCTGACACGTGGAGAAACCACAAGATGCCAAGTGGCGGTATTGATGTATGCCACGTAGGATGCCACGTCATCAGACACATAAACTATGGAAACCATGTCAGCAGACATGTAGGATGCCACATCATCAAACACGTCATCTGCTGACTCATCAATTGATTTATAACTTAGTGGGGTCCACAGATTCTTTTACCTACCAGTATTAATAAGTGTAGATAAAGACTCTTTCCCCACTAACCTTTACCTACCAATCTCTACCAATTCAATATTGGTAGGTAAACCATATTACGCACCATTAGGCTAGTTTTACCTACACTTACAATTGGTAGGTAAAGACCCTATTTTCTTATAGTTAACCCCATGGAGACGAACTATCTCCCTCACATACAACTCTGCATACTGTTCCACTATGTAAGTTGACTTCACTGGCAGAAAATGAGCTGACTTGGTGTATCTGTCCACTATTACCCACACCGAGTCACAAAGTCCCACTGTCTTGGGTAGACCTCCCACAAAATACATTGTAATGTCTTCCCACTTCCACTAAGGAATACCCAAAGGCTGAAGCAACCCTGCTGGTCGCTGATGCTCAACTTTCACCTGTTGACATGTTAAACATCTGGCCACATACTCTACCACATCCTTCTTCATCCCGGGCCACCAGTATAATGTTCGTAGATCCTGATACATCTTCGTGGTACCCGGATGAAGTGAGTATGGCGTAATGTGAGACTCATCCAGTATCTCTCGTCTGATCACTTCATCTGCCAGAACACAAATTCGCCCCTGATATCGAAGCATACTAGCCTCAGAAACAGAATAATCCTTAGCTATCCCTGCTAAGACATTCTATTGAACTTCCTGTAGTTGTGCATCTACCAATTGACCCTCCTTAATCCGCTCTAGCAGGGTAGACTGCAAGGTAATATTAGCCAATCGGCCCACCACCAGTTCTATCTTTGCCCTGGCCATCTCATCTGCTAACTCTTTGGAGATCTGAACAGAACTAAATAACTGGCCTGAGCCCCTCCGGCTCAATGCATTTGCCACAACATTGGCTTTCCCTGGGTGGTAAAGAATGGCATAATCATAATCCTTGACCAACTCCAACCAACGCCTCTGCCTCATGTTCAGATCCTCCTGGGTGAAGAAATACTTCAAACTCTTATGATCAGTGTATATCTTGCACTTCTCTCCATACAGATAATGCCGCCAAACCTTCAGTGCGAATACCACTGCCGCCAGCTCCAAATCATGGGTTGGATACCGCTGTCCATATTCCTTCAGCTGCCGCGATGCATAAGCTATAACATTCTCATTTTGCATCAACACATAGCCCAAACCCATCCTCAATGCATTACAGTATACTACAAACTTTCCTTCTTCCGAAGGAAGACTCAGAACAGGAGCAGTAACAAGTCGTTGCTTCAATTCCTAGAAACTATGGTCGCACTTCTCTGACCAAACAAACTTTTGATTCTTTCATGTCAACTTTGTCATTGGTGAAGCAATGTTTGAGAATCCTTCTACAAACCACCTGTAATAACCTGCTAACCCAAGGAAACTCCGCACCTACGAGGGGTTCCTTGGCCTAGGCCAATCTCTCATTGCTTCCACCTTGGACAGATCCACCTTAATCCCTTCTGCGCCAACTATATGCCCAAGAAAAGTCACCTCTGGCAACCAGAACTCACACTTCTTAAACTAGACATATAATCAATGCTCCCTTAACCTCTGTAAGACCTGTCGAAGATGTCACTCATGCTCTGCCTCTGAACTGGAGTACACTAAGATGTCGTCGATGAAGGCAATGACGAACTGATCCAAGAGGTCCTTGACCACCCTGTTCATCAGATCCATGAAAGTTGCCGGGGCATTGGCCAAACCAAACGACATGACCAAGAACTCATAGTTCCCATACCGTGTTCGAAAGGCCGTCTTCGGTATGTCCTCATCCTTGATCCTCAGCTGGTGATAACCAGATCGAAGATCAATATTTGAGAACACTGTCTTTCCCTGCATCTGATCGAACAAGTCATGAATCCTTGGTAGAGGATACTTATTCTTAACGGTCAACTTGTTCAACTCCCTGTAGTCTATACACATCCTCAGAGTCCCATCCTTCTTCTTAACAAACAAAACTGGAGCGCTCCATGGAGAGTAACTAGGCCAGATGAATCCCAAATTTAGAAGTTCTTGCAACTGTATCTTCAATTCCTTCAACTCTGCTGGTGCCATCCTATATGGTGCTCTTGATACTGGTTCTGTCCCCAGTGCTAACTCAATCACAAACTGAATCTCCCTACGCGGCGGCAATCATGGTAAATCCTTAGGAAATACATCCAAGAACTCACACACTAATCTGGTCTTCCCCAGCCCTGCTAGCATAACCCTGGTAGTATCAACTACACTGGCCAGAAAACTTATGTATCCCCCCTGCAACAAGTCTCTGGCTCTCAATGCCGATATCATGGGTACACGGGGTCCACATATTACACCCACAAAAACAAAATGATCCTCGCCCTCAGGCTCAAAAGTCACCATCTTCTTCCTGCAGTCAATAGTAGCCCCATACCTGACCAGCCAATCCATCCCTAAGATCATATCAAAGTCATCCATGTCTAACTCAATCAGATCTACCGAAAGCTCCCTACCATCAACAATCACTGACAGTGCCCTGATCCACCTCCTAGAAATTACCACTTCCCCTGTAGGCAATAAAGTCCCAAACCCTGCAGTCTGATACTCACTAAGCCTACAGAATCTATCAATCACTTTACTAGAAACAAAGGAATGTGTAGCACCAGAATCAATCAATACAGTAAAAGGAGAGCGAGCGCTAGAAAGCTGACCTGCCACTACCGACGGACTAGCATCGGTGCAACGCCCTAGATAGCCAAGACCGTTACACTGTGTGTTTACAAATGTGCAAGACTTGCTAATCAAGTCATTTGGTTAGAAACGTGTTACAATAACTAAAGTTGTACTAGGGTTAAAAGATTTCGGTCTCAAAAGTTTTATTTCTTATAATCAAACAGTCTTACATGGGATCCCAATAGTAGTAAAGATAAAAGACAGCTTACAAAATTCAAACAAATGTACTGCTACTAGCCACTCTAAGGGAAAAATAGACATTTAGGTTCTCCACATCCTGTATCACTCCTCGGTTGTGGCGGTCGATCAGCTGACTATGTACATTCATCCCCAAAGCTCTCCAACCCAGGACTGGTCCACTTTGCTCTTGCCTTTACTTGCACCACGTAGCACCCGTGAGCCAAGGCCCAGCAAGAAAACACAATAAAGAGCATAACCATCAAATAAACAACCAGATAACTCATACGGTATACTCATATACTCAACATTCCAGATATTCACATTAATCAAGTATTCAACATACTAAGTACATCATTCCATATCAATAATCAAATCACATATGATGACTAGGGTTAGCGCCGTTAGGCCGCACCCTCTGTTTATCCCACTGACTCCGGCCCGCTTAAACCAAGCTCAGTGAATGTTAAGTTGTCCTCAGCTACCAGTGGGCGAGCCACGCCCTGTGTGTAAATATTGACTATGGCACCCTTAGGTCGTTTATCACCTATCCCATGGCGTAATACCATCTATGACATTATACAGATATAGGGAGCACTTAGTCCCATCACAATCACATAACCGGGTGCAATTTTCTTACCTTTAGATTCACTAGCTTTCTTCAATTTGATCCTCAAGCACGATCTCGTCCTAGCCTTAGCGTACACCTAGTCACAGCCATAGATCAAAATCATCACCAAACCTCAAGTCCAAAACCTAACCCCGGGACCAATCTTGAGCCTCTAGGAAGCCTTAATTCCACCAAACGGGGTGGTGGAATCGAACCCCGAACCCCTGGGCAAAAACCCTTGAAAATAACCCAAAAACCCCTTTCTGGAAATAGGGTAGCGCCACAACGCTACAAAGAGGGCGCTATCGCACTACAAGAAGAGCCAGAGGCACAAAGAAACCTAAGCCTAGCACTGTAGTGCCCAAAGGCTAGCACTACAGCGCTATTCACACACCAGCAACACCCTGTTTTTCTTCCTTTGATTTGCCTCGAACAAAATCCTCTTGGAACCCTTCCAAACCTCAACTACACACAAAATTGAGTCTACCACCACCTATATCTCACCCCACACAACTCAATAGCGCAAGACTTAACCACATGCATCATCAAACCAAGTAAATAAATATTGAACCCAAGAACTCAACCAGAAACTCAGAAACTTAGAACTTCAAAGCCAGAATTTGTTACCTTCTATGGAGAATTTCGACCTTAAGTTATCTCTAGCATCCAACCAGCCTCAAGCCCTTCAACTCCTCAAGCTTATTTCCCTTTATTCCATCCAAAACTCAGGCTTAGAAACCATCTAAATAAAACTCAGAAAAACACAGCAGGATATTCTGAAACATACCTCCATTTGAGTGGTTGTTCCCTGATAACTCTTTTAGCTTCACCAAGGTCTTTAGCATTAAGCTCCAACCTGAGCCTACTCTGGAATTCCAGCTCCAAAACTCACAAAGAATGGTGAGATATGGCCAAACCGACAGAGAGAGAGAGAGTCCCCTGTTTTTCCTTCTTTCTTTCTTTCGTTCTCTTCTCTTTCTTTTAACTTCTGAAACTTTCCACAGCCTCCACTAAAACTAAAGACAGAATAACAATTATCTATTTCCAATCAAATGATCCTTTTACCCTCCCATTAATTCCTAAGTCTTAAAACACATCAAGGGCATTTTAGTCACTTACTCCCAATTCCCGCTAATTCCTCGAGTGTCCCTAGTAATTTCCACTTATATCCCGACACTTAACTAATCACCAAATATTTTCCTCAATAACAAATAGTCTCCAATATGCTCTCTAAATCCCTAGATATACCCCCAGACTTACCCCGAGCCAGGTATAAATCCCCGCTGTGACTTTCCCGCTAAACCACTTGCTAGGATCGCCTTGAGTCACAAGCTACAAATATATCCACATAATAATGTGGTCTCAACAATTTATTACAAATATTTACATTTATGCCCTCAACGGGCCAAAATTAGAAATATGCCCTTATAATCTAATCAGGGCCTACATGTATACTAATACACATATTCATGCATCACATTAATCCAAATAATCATATAAGCTTGCATTTGTGCCATTATCATGCATTTTCAACATTAATTCACATAACTTCCAATTGTGCCCTCCCGGCACACTAATCAAGGCCATTAAGCCTTATTAGTAATTTTGGGTCGTTACACTCGGCCTCTGCCTGTGTCAAGGTGAACTCTCAAGCAGGAGTCAAGCTGTCCCTCTTTCCTGCTTCCCCTTTTTTCACTGTTAGGCAATCCTTCTTGAGGTGCCCCACCGTTCCACACATATAGCGAACCTTGGCCCGACATTCACTCTGATGGCGTCTTCTACACCTTGGACACTCTGGATAACTCCTCCATGGCTCACTGCCGCCTTGACGGCCGCCCTGACCACTCTGACCCCTCCTATCAGGACCAAGAGCGGTCAAAGTGTCTAGAGTCTTTCTATTGAAATCAATGGGAGCTCCGCCCCTTCCTGACCTAGAATAAGGAGGCACCACTCTGCGGCCCGGGCGGTAAGAGCCTTCTCAACGGCCTGGGCATAAGTTGTTCCCCCAGGTACCATTGTGTTCCTAACATCCCGGGCTATCATAGCGTTAAGCCCTCGAAAAAACCTGTCTTGCCTAGCTGCATACGTAGGCACAAGGTCTGGTGCAAATTTTGCGAGTCTGTCAAACCTCAGGGCATACTCAGTAACTGTCAAGTTGCCCTGCACCAAACCCACAAACTCATTAACTGTTGCTGCCCGGATGGCAACATTGTAGTATTTCTAGCTGAAAAAGTCTTTAAATCCTTCCCAACTCAAAGCTGTGACGTCCCTGGTCTGTGAAGCCACTTCCCACTAGATATGGGTGTCCTCTCTCAACATATATGTGGTACAAGCCACTCTGTCATGTCCCTCTATCCTCATGAAGTCCAGGATAGTAGTTATCATAGTCAGCCATTGCTCGGCCTTCAATGGATCAGGTCCTCCCTCAAAGATTGGGGGCTGCTGCTTCCTGAACCGCTCATATAACGGCTCCCAACTACTCCCAATCTCTCTTGGCTGTACAACTGGTACCACTGCAGGTGGTACAATAGGGACAACACTCCCTGATGGAGCCTGCTGTTGCAGAATACGGATCTGCTCATCTTGGCTCTGTAGCCGCGCTTGCATATCTACCATCAGTTGCTGCCAGTTCTCAGAGATTGGCAGAGGAATCTGGCCCTGGTCATCACTTCCGGTCCCAGACCTAGTGTCGGCTAGTCGCGTAGATTTTCTTGGATGCATAGCTATCCAAGTCAATCTCTAATCAACGACTCGACAATCAGACCATGATGACAGGGTAAAAGCTTCTCCGAAATCCACCAAAGGAACATAACCAATCCTAATCAATGAAGATATAGGCATTTATTCACATGCACCGGCATTGTTAATAAGCATGCCCCAACATTACCACACAACAACTAAGATACAAGCATCCATGCATATACGATATGCAGTTAATCATTCAAATATTCATTTACATGCACGATGATGCTAATAAGCATGCCTCAATATTTTCACACAGTAGTCAAGGGCCAAGCCCTATCAGTTTCTCATGCTTCCTATTAATTCAACAGATAACAACATTCACAATTCATTCCAAGCATACAAGCATATAGCACATATACGCATTACCAAACCCTGAATCGAGCTTGTCTCTAGCATTGAATGTACATGTCCAGCTGGTCTTCAGGAACCCTTAAACCTAGGATGCTCTGATGCCAAGTTATAATGCCCTGGATAGCCAAGACTGCTACACTGTGTACTTATAAAGGTGCAGGACTTGCTAATCAAGTCATTTAGTTAAAAACGTGTCACTGAAATAATTAATGTACTAGGGTTAAAAGATTTTGGTCTCAAAGGATACATTTCATATAGCTAAAAATTTTACACATGGGATCCCAAAAAGGAACAACGTTTAAAATTCAGTTTAAAAAATTTCCTGAGTTCGGACAATCACTAGCCACTCTAAGGCAAAACAGACGTTTATGGTTCTCCTGATCCTGTCTCCCCTCAACCGTGGCAGTTGAGCAACTGTTCAGGTACATTCCACTTCCAGAGCTCTCCAAATCAAGGTTGGTCAAGCTTTCCCTTGCCTTTACCTGCACCACGAAGCACCCATGAGCCAAGGCCCCGCAAGAAAACATAGCATTATATAACAAACATTGATAAAAATTAAATAACCCTTTAAGCATGTTCATACACTAAGCAGACCACATTAATCACATAACACGTAGATGCAACCAAAGATTCATCCAATCAACACTCAGCTACTTAGCATAAAAAATCCACCAAAAAATAATAATCAAATCATGATAATCAAGGCCGACATCTTAGGTCGCACCCTCTGTTTACTCCACTGACTCCAACCCGCTTAAACTGAGCTTAATGCATATTAAGCTGTCCTCAGCTACCAGTGGTCGAGCCGCGTCCTGTGCGCTAATGTAAACTCCAGCACTCTTAGGCCACTCCTTTACTATTTACATGGCATAATACCATCCTTTATAAAGCATACAAAGCAAGGAACCCTTAGTCCTATTACAAATCCACAACTGGGTGCAGTTTCATTACCTTTAGTTTCCAAGTGTACTGGTTACGCGAAACGCCTCTTGAGCACGATACGTTTCTCAAGCCTCTAGCTTAAATCTAGTCACAACCAAGATAAGAGATACAATTAATAATTGTAAAAGGGCTTCTAAATAAGGTTTTAGTCTCTGGAACATCGAATTGCACCAAACACGATAGTGGAATCAAACCTGAGCACCCTAGGTTAAATTCCCATGCTTAAAATCCAAAAACCCCTAATTTCCTAATGGGCTGCGGCTCAAGCCTCCCATGCCGCAGAATAGCCCCCAAACAGAGCCCATCTAGGCTCAGAACCAGACACGGGCCGTGGCCTTACACAGATCATGCTGCGGCCCGCTCTCCATCGCCAGCATCCATCACCTTCAGAGGGTCGTGGCTCACTAAGAACTATAACGCGACCTGACCCCTCCGAACCTAGAAAATCCTCCATTTTTGACTCTCAAACCTCACTTAAAACCATCCAAATTACCCCAAATCCACAACTCCATTATCACAAAACTTCTAACATGATTCCAGCAACATAACCCAACGAAAACCTAGCTTAAAAACTCACCAAAATCCGACTTCAATCTCTGAAACTCACTTACTCAAGAACACTAAAAATAGCCATAAAAACTCAGAATTCAAACACTAAATCACGAATTAGAGCTTACCTTCTTTGATGAACATACTCCCTTAACAATTTCTGAGCTAAAACCCAAGCTTTCTAGCTTTAATTCAGTCCTTAAATTTCAAAACCATAAACACTTTAAAACCCAGCCAAAACACAGAATTAATCACCATGCACAAAGCTTATATCTTACCTCATTTCTTGATTGAACTCCTTAGCTGAACATTGGACTAATCCTTCAAAACTCTAACCCAAACCACTGAAGATTCAATTGTTGTGACTTTCCCGCTAACTAGCTCCCTAGGATCGCCTTAAGTCGCATTCTGAAGATTTACCGACATGATAATGTGGCTCTCAAAATTATAGCATATATTCACATTTATATTCATATAACCATACAAGCATGCTTATCATATAATCATGCACTAAATTAATAATCATACACACATAAACCACTTATGCCTTCACGACACACTAATCAAGGCCCTTAAGCTATATTAGTGATTTTGGGTCATTACACCTAAATTCTTTCCAGTCCATCACAGATGTGTCTCATGTCTGGGATACTACTTCTCACCATGTCTGGGCATCATCCCGCAATATACATCTAGCACAGATCACCCTATCGTGTCCTACCACTCCCATACTATTGAGAATAGAATTGATCATGCCCATCTATTGCTCAGCTCCGAATGGATCTAGGCCTCCCTCAAAAACTGGAGGGTAATACTCTTGGAATCTTCCACAAAGAAATTCCCACATGTTCTCAACCCTAGGTTGAGCCAAAACTAGTGCCACTTCTGGCATAACAAAGGAAGAGGTGTTCCCTAATAGATTCTATTGTTGTTTCAAACTCCTAAACTCTTACACTTGCCTCTCCAATCTTACTTGCATATCTGTAAACACTTGCTGGAAATTTTGAGGGGAAAATGAAGAACTCAAACCCTGCCTGTAATCCCCAGCCCCGGTATAACCACCACCGGGTCTCATTATCTGCCTTGGATACATACCTGCTGATTGAATCTGCAGTCAATAACTTGACCTATTAAACATGATGAGCATATTCAAAAGCCTTCCCCACGGGAACAATCATACCACACTACAATCACAAACCACTGTAGTTCTAAAACACATGCCCATAACATTTATTCAACAATTCATAACCCCTGATCTTCTGACATACACACCATGCTTCCAACTCCAGCATGAAAATATCACATTCATATATATATATATTGATTCACGGAGCATGTAATCATATAATCATTTCAATAGTCAAGAGCCAGGCTCTATCAGAATCTCATGCTCCCTAATACACTGTGCAGGTAAAGCATTTACATTCTATTTAAGCAGTTAAGCACATAACCACATAAATAGTTACCATACCCTGAGTGAAGCTATCTTTAGTGACGAGTGTACATGCCCAAATTGTCTTGAGGAACCCTTAACCTTGGCTCACTCTGATACCAAGTTGTAACGCCCTAATACCTAGGGACCGTTATGGTGTGCATTTTAAATAGTGCTAAACTCGCTAATCGAGTCATTTGGCCATAATCGTGTTTCTAAGTATGTTTAATGGTTTAAGATTAAAATTTTTGGTTAAGATACAACGTTTCACTAAAACATTTACCATATACATTGGGATCCCAAAAATATAATTCAAAGGTTAATTACAACTAAAGATTTACAACCAGCCGACCGAAGCGGCAAAATAGGGTTTAACCCTAGTTCCTCTTTAAACCCTCAGCCATGGCGGTCGAGCAACCTCATATGTACACATCATCACCTAAGCTCTCTAACTCAAGGATGGTCCAGCTTTCTTTTGCCTTTACCTGCACCACATAGCACCCGTGAGCCGAAGCTCAGCAAGAAAACTCAATATGCTCGTGAATAGGTAATAACATGTTACTAAATCATAATAGGCATTCCTAGCAGTAATAACTCTACTTATGCATGCAAGCAAGTCCAAATAAATGATTATGGGGTTCTGCATCTGAATAGATGGCTAATGAGTCAATCTCTAGGGACCTGCTTATTGAATAGATGACTAATGAGTCTATCTCTATTAGATGACTGATAAGTCTATCTCTGAGGTAGATGACTAATAAGTCTCTTTGTATAGATGACTAATAAGTTTCTATGTATAGATGACTAATAAGTCTACCCTTATGTAGATGACTGATAAGCCTATCTCTGTATCGATGACTAATAAGTCTATCTCCATGTAGATGACTGATAAGTCTATCTCTGAATAGTTGACTAATGAGTCACACTCTAAATAGGTGACTAATGAGTCGCACTCTATATAGGTGACTAATGAGTCGCACTCTATATAGGTGACTAATGAGTCGCACTCTGTATAGGTGAGTAATGAGTCACACTCTGGATAGGTGACTAATGAGTGACACTCTGTATAGGTGACTAGTGAGTCACACTCTGACTAGGTTACTAATGAGTCACACTCTGATTAGTTGACTAATGAGTCACACTCTGAATAGGTGACTTATGAGTTACACTCTGTATAGGTGACTAATGAGTCACACTCTGAATAGGTGACTAATGAGTCACACTCTAGGCTATGCACCCTAATCAGATAAGTGACTAATGAATGAGTCACAAACTTGGGGTCAGCACCCACAGCCATGTGACGTTACAGTCACCTGAGCCTTTTTGGCCCTGGCTCTAAGTAACTAGCCTTTAGACTAGACAAGTGCTTTTGTTTTCATCGAACTTCATGTCAGTTAAGCATTTCATGCTTATGATGATAATTCTTATGTCAATTAGATCTAATCTTTTCGGCTTGTGTTAAACACGCTAATACCGTTATGGACTAATAAGTCAATACCATATGACCAGTGCTCAGTACTACTGCCGAACTTGACTAATGAGTCACAACTTCACAACCAATACTAACACCATTGCCGATTCTGACTAATAAGTCAGTATCACTCACATATAACCAAGATTGCTAAGCATTTAATTTGCAATCAATGTCCACATATAGAGCACTCAACATGCCTCATTAATAACAATGCATGTCACATACTGGGTGTAGTTTTCTTACCTTTGGTCCAAGCATAGGTTACCAATAAACAAGCCACAAGAACGATCCTGATTCCAAGCCCCTAGTGATAACCTAGCCACAATAATAAACGGTGTTCAATTATTTCAAGTTCCAAAACCAAATCTCGGGACCAATCTCGCGCTCTCGAGACCTCAAATTCCACCAAACAGGGTGGTAGAATCATCCCCGAGCCCTCGGGTCAAAACCCCTAACACTACAAAAAAACCACATTCTGAAGGCTATGTAGCACTACAACGCTACCTTTGGGTTCTATAGCGCTACAAACAAACCCAACTCCCCAAAATCAGAGCACCTAGCATTGTAGCGCTACCACCCTAGCGCTACAGTGCCCAACCTAGAAATTATGGGTTTCAACTTCGTGTTCTTCGAGCTTCAAAGCTCCAAAACCAACCCTAACCTATCAAAATCTCAAAATTAAAGTTCCCAAACATCCTATTCTACCAAAACCAATAAAACCCAAGCTTCAATTCATCCAAAAACACATAAAAACACAAAATCCAATCCAAACTTTAAAAATTAAGAACTTAAAACTTGGATTACCTCCGATTATGTTATTTCCCAGTTAAATCCTCCAGCTAATAAGCTTCTAATCTTCCATAGAATCTCTATGCCTCGATCCTCGCTTGAATCCAAGTCCTCGAACTCAAGTTTCCTTCGAAAATGTGATAGGGTGTCAAAAATGAAACTTTGAGGGAGAGAGAACGTTCTGAACGTTATTTTATGATTCTAACAGGTTATGTAGAGTCCAAGAACTTTACTTAGCTAGTTAGATAGTAGTGGTAATAGTAATAGCTAGTAGTATGTTTATTAATTTGGATTTTGGTTCAAGCCGGGACTTAGTTGGACACTCGTAGCAACACTTGTAGATTTTATAAGTTTATCCTATAGTTTAAGAATATTAATTATAACCTAAGGTTTGATTAATATGACTGATTATGGAGATGATATTTAATTTACTATAAGGTTTAGATAGACCCAATAAGATAACAACACTTGTCATATGTATGTTTAATGAGAAATTAAGTATTTTTGAGGAATAGTTTATTAAGAACAATATTTGAAAATCCTAGAGCCTGCCAGAAGCTTTGAAATTGTTAAAGGACTTAGTCAAGGCTGTTTACTCAATTCAAATTAGGCTAAAAAAGTGTAATTATGTGTATAATATTTCAGCGTATGGTGATATATCGCAGCTCTGGGGGGCGATATATCGCCATGCGGGGATACAGAAAACACGTGACTTTGCATGAAAACTTCGACGTGCCTCAAGAATATCATCCCAGGCAATATATCAGCTGTAGTGCATGATTTTTTAATAATTTTGAAATCGAGCTCATTTTAATCCTTAACCTCTTGATAAGTCCAGAATCTTTTTGACCGAGTCTTCAGCCTCTGCTGAACGATTATTCAAATGTTTTTCAATTAAAATGCCATTATTTTATTCAAGCTAAATGAAGATCTTTTCATTCTTGAACTCTATAAATAGGACCTAGTACCCAGCCATTTCTTCATTCATCAAGCTAAGTTAAAAGCCTACAAGCTGCTAGGATTACTTTAGAGTGCTAAACACTTGGGTTGGGGTTATAAGCTTTATCGTTATAAGACTATCAAACACTTAGGAAGTAAGGTTCATAGTATATTTTGGTTTCAAGGTATAGTCTAGTTATAAAGCAATCAAAGGTATTCCTATTCCTAGTTCATCTCTATATATTTCCTTAGTTTTCTTATAGTTTTGTTCCACTCAATTCCTAACTTAGTATTCTTTATTCACTACTACAAATATAGGGTTTCTCTGCGCTTTTTTTTTAATCTAAAATAAAAAGCGCAGAGAAAAGGATTGAAGGACACTTAGGAACTTTGTTACTGCGGTTTTTTTAAAAAAGGCAATGTAAAGTAGAAAAAGTGGGAAGTGAAAACTTTTTCTCTGCGGTTTTCTTAAAAAAAATGCAAAGAAAAGTTGCACTAATTTTCTCAGCGGTTTTTTAAGAAAACCACTGAGAAATAAAGACTTTTCTCTCCGGTTTTATTGAAAAAACCGCAGAGAAAAGTATTGTAATTTTTCAAAACTTTTACCAAGCATAACTTTGTGCTCGGTTGTCCGTTTTGATTGTTTTTTTTTTAACTTTGATATTTTTTCAAGATCTATTCAAAGAAAATAGTCTTTTCATTGGATAGATCTCGAAAAAAATATCAAAGTTAAAAAAAAAACAATCAAAACGGACAACCGAGCACAAAGTTATACTTGTCGAAAGTTTTGAAAAATTACAATACTTTTCTCTGCGGTTTTTTCAATAAAACCGCAGAGAAAAGGTTCCAGACCTATATATAAACTCATTCTTCCCCACAAGGTTCGTAAACCTACTTCATTTCGCGAAAAACTTCTTCAACAACGGCGGTATGTCTTTCAACCTTAATCTTACTATTTTTTTTCATCATTTTTAGCTAAATCTTAGTTAAAAACTAAAGTATATGCTTGATATTTTTCTATTTTCAGGTTTTTGGTAGTAAAAATGGTTAGGATTTGGTCGAAAAATTGTCCATTTTCACTGTATTTTTGGGCATACATTGTGTTCTTCAGCTTCAAAATAGGTAATGATCTATATATCTTTGTGTTGTATAGTTTTTTGTTTCTTTTTCATCATTATTTTTAGAGTTTATTTTGTGTGAAATAGACAAATAGAAATCAAAATTTTGAGAGGATTTTCATAAATCATTAATTTGGTTGCTGATTTTTTTTCTTCAGATTTTTCGATGACAAAACCTGAATTTTTTTTTCAGGTTTTCTTTGTATGCAGCTAGATAGATCTCGAAAAAATACCAAAGTTAAAAAAAAAAAAAAAACACCAAAAACGGACAACTGAGCACAAAGTTATGCTTCGTCAAAGTTTTGAAAAATTACAATACTTTTCTCCGTGGTTTTTTCAATCAAACCGCGGAGAAAAGTCTTTCTTTATCAGCGGTTGTTTTAAAAAAAACCACGGAGAAAAGTACAACTTTCTCTGCGATTGACTTATTACAACCGCAGAGAAAGATGTTCTTTCTCCGCGGTTGGCATACCACTTTTCCCTGCTGTCGAATACACTGCGTTTTTTAGTACTCTCGAAAACCGTAGTGTATTAAGTAAAAAAACCGCAGAGAAAAGCCTTTTTTGTAGTAGTGATTCTTGGTTAGGCATCTAATTTCTTTGAACTTGAGGTTCTTGTTGGTAAGTATCTTCTCGAAGGTTTAGTTCATTCTTTTCATCACTTCTCTTTTAGAATACTCACCTCTCTATTAATGGTTTTTAGGAGTGTTCCAAAATCCCGACCTTGTTCTCATCATCCCGATATTTTGGTATGGAAAATAGGGTAGTTCTTATGTGATATGTGCTATGTTTATATAAAGGTGTTATGCTATAGTATGACTTTATGTGTTATGATATATGTATGTTTGGGGCTTATAGTTGTTATATAGCAAACCCTATCACTTTTATGTTTTGGGGCTTATAGTTGCTATATAGCAAACCCCAACACTTTTATGTTTTTGGGGCTTATAGTTACTTAACTAGCAAACCTCATCATAGTACGAGGCTTATAGTTGCTTAGTTAGCAAACCCTAATAGTCACCATGTACATGGGTTAGAATTATATGTGTTATAGTATTTGATATAGGTTCATAGTTTATGTGTATGATTAAGTTTCATGCTTGTAGTAGATTTTCCTTGCTGGGCATTAGGCTCATTCCTTTATGTTTTATATGTGCAGGAAAATAGTATGGTGGCAGAAAGGTTCTTAGGAACTTGGGAATGTGTATTGAGGGAGAATGGAATCGGTGGACTGCGCGAATGATTCGAGGATGAAGTTTTTTATGTCTTTCAATCATATTTTCTATGTATTTTTCTGCATCTGAGTTGTAATGAATTTTAAGATTTAAGTTATGTTATGCTCTATTTTCAAAACAATGGGATCCCATATCCTACTTATGAATTTTTATGTATTTTAAACCTTTACTTTATAGTTTTTAAATAAAGTTATGGTGATTTTGTACTGTAATGACCCACTAATCTAGACTCTTGGACCATTATCGAACTATACATACAAATTCTTACTAAAACATACATTTGCGAAAATACCACAATTTATTATAAACTTGTAGAAACAAAGGTTACTTTTACAAAATAAGTAGGATATGGGTACCCATTGTCTTTAAAACAAAATAACTTAAAGTAAAAAGAGTTACATAGAAAATGCGGAAAATACATTTAAAACCATAAAAAACATAAACAAGACTACATCCTCGAATCGAATAACTCTCGGCCCCTTGACTCCATTCACCATCGATACACATCCTCTAAGCGTCACGAATCTTACCGCCTCTAAAGCTTATTTTCCTGCACATAAACAGAAAGGAATGAGCCTAATGCCCAGCAAGGAAAATCTAACACATAGTCATAAACATAGATTTCATAATAAACGTAAAGACATATCATAACACATAATACACTTATTATAATGGCCATTATTACTTGGGGTCCCATAGACTAAACAAGCATATGCCCATGGGATTAGTGGGGTCCTACTAGCTAAGTAGGTCATATGCCCATAACCCATTTGGGGTCTTGTTAGTCATATGGGTCATATGCCCAAGCCTACAAACATACATGCATACATATTCATAACATACTCATAACATATCATAACATAACACATAAGATAACATAAACATATAGATTCTAGCCTATTTTCCTTACCAAAGTTACCGGGATATAATGGACTGAGTTGGGACTTTTTGGAACACTCCTAAAACCATAAGAAAGAGTGAGTCTAAAGAAGAAAGGAGATGAAATGAAAGGGATGGAAAGACTAAACCATTAAAAGTCACACTTACCAAACTTATGTGCTTCAAGAACTTAGATCCCCTAACCAAAATGAAGATTAAGGTTAGAGATTGAGTAGAAGACTATGAGGAAGAAAATAACATAATACAGAAATGAACTAGAGTTTTGGTTACCTCAAAGACTTGAAAGACCAATCTACACCTCAACCGAAATACTATAGAACCTCACTTCCCAAAGTGTTTGATAAGCTTATGATGTTTAAGCTTATGATTTTCCCAAACCAGGTGTTTACACTCTCACATTTACTTAACACTAGCAGCTTCTGAACTTAGAGCAAAAAGGTGAATAATGGCTGGGTACTAGGTCCTATTTATAGAGTTTGGAGATGAAAAGATCTTGATTTTACTTGAATAAAAATAATGGCTTTTTAGGTGAAAATCATTTGAATAATCGTTCAGCAGAGGCTGAAGACTCGTTCAAAAGATGCTGGACTGTTGAAGGAGTTTGAATGGCTGAAAGGAAAAGAATTCAAAAGTGTTTGAAAACATGCTGGTGGAGGCGATATATCGCCCCCTATAGGCGATATATCGCCTGGACCACTGTTCCCGAGGCGACCGTGCATCGATTCGTGTTTTCCGTATCTACGTGCTGCGATATATCGCCCCCTATAGCTGCGATATATCGGCATACGCTGAATATTTAAACACGAAATTACACAATTTTAGCTAAGTTTGAATGGGGTAAACAGCCTTGACTAAGCCCTCAACGTATTCAAAGCTGCTGACTGACCCTACAACATTCAAACTTTACTCCTTATTAGATTTAATCCCCAAAAATACTTAATCCTTAATCACCATTCATAACATGTGCTTAAAATCCTATTGGTTGATGTCTAAACCTTATAATATAATAAATATATTCCTTAATATCAGTCACTTTAATCAAACCTTAGGTTATACTTAATATTCTTAAACTATAGATTAAACTTAGAAAATCTATAAGTACTACTATGAGTGTCCAAATAATTCCCGGTCTGAACCAAAAATCCGTAGTAACAAAGATAATGCTATAAATACTATCATACTATTATCTATCTTAGCTAAGTAAAGTTCTTGGACTCTACAATTCTCCCCTACTAAAAAGAATTTCGTCCTCGAAATTTACTTATCACATAACTCCGGATACCAGCCTTGCATGTCCTCCCCTAACTCCCACGTTGCCTCGCGTTCAGAACTATTGCTCCATAGGACTTTGACTATAGGAAGGCTCTTAGACCGTAACTACTTCATCCCTCTATCTAGGATGCTAACCGGTCGTTCCTCGTAACTTAAGTCTTTCTGGAGCGCTATCGTATCGTACTTGAGGACGTGAGATGGGTCTGACACATATTTGCGTAACATCGAGATGTGGAAGACGTTGTGACTATCAGCTAGTGCTGGCGGTAGGGCTAGTCTATATGCAACTGGTCCCACTTTGTCCAATATCTCAAAAGGACCTATGAATCGGGGACTAAGCTTGCCTTTCTTCCCAAACCGTTTGACACCCTTCATAGGAGATATCTTCAGGAAGACTTGATCTCCAACTTGGAACTCCACATCGCGTCGCTTGGTATCCGCATAGCTTTTCTGACGGCTTTGAGCAGTAAGCATACGCTGTCTAATAAGCGTTACTGCTTCTAGTGCTTGTCTAACAGCTTCGGGCCCTAGAAGCTGCCTTTCTCCTACCTCGTCCCAGTGCAACGGTGATCGGCACCTTCTTCCATATAGCAACTCATAAGGTACCATTCCGATCGTCGACTGGTAGCTGTTGTTGTACGAGAACTCGATCAGTGGTAAGTACTTGTTCCATGATCCTCCGAAATCAAGTATACACGCGCGTAGCATATCCTCTAAGATCTGAATCGTACGCTCAGACTGCCCATCTGTCTGAGGATGGAAAGCTGTACTAAGGCTTAACTTAGTACCCATAGCTTGCTGTAAGCTTCTCCAAAATCTTGACGTAAATATTGATCCTCTATCTGAC
The DNA here is from genome assembly GCF_963169125.1 of Humulus lupulus. NCBI lineage: Eukaryota > Viridiplantae > Streptophyta > Magnoliopsida > Rosales > Cannabaceae > Humulus > Humulus lupulus. The sequence goes on along the minus strand of NC_084794.1, from coordinate 43,561,184 downwards.
ACTATCGTCTTGGGGATTCCATGCAATCGTACAATCTCCTGGATGTAGATGTCTGCATGTTGGTCTGCCGTATATGAAGTCTTAACAAGCAGAAAATGAGCTGACTTGGTTAGTCTATCTATGACTATCCAAGCGGAATCATGCTGCTTATTCGTCCTTGGCAGACCCGTCACGAAGTCCATGGCTATATCGTCCCACTTCCAAGCGGAATAGGGTCTTCAAGGACTACTTAGATAAATTCGTCGTAGTTTTCATCGACAACATCTTAGTATACTCCAAGGACGAAGTCGAACACGAGGAACATTTGAGGTTAATCCTATCGCGACTAAAGGAGCATCAACTCTACACCAAGTTCAAGAAATGCGAGTTTTGTCTTTTGCAAGTGGCGTTCCTTGGGCACATTATATCGAAGGAGGGACTTGCAGTAGACCAATCCAAGGTAGAGGTCGTGAAGGATTGGCCAAGACCGAAGAACGCATCCAAAGTAAGAAGCTTTCTGGGATTAGTAGGTTATTATAGGAGGTTCGTAGAGGGATTTTCTAAGATAGCCACTTTGCTCACCAACCTGACCCAAAAATAGTAAAGATTCAACTGGAATGATAGATGTGAAGAAAGCTTCCAGTTGCCTAAGAACAAGCTGAAGTTTGTAGTTTACTGCGATGCGTCTAAGCAAGGGTTGGGTTGTGTTCTAATGCAGAATGACAAGGTGATAGCCTACGCCTCAAGGCAGCTGAAGGAGTACGAGAAACACTACCCAACTCACGATATGTAGTTGGTAGCGATGGTCTTTGCGTTGAAAATTTGGTGCCAATATCTTTATGGAGAACGGTGCGAGATTTATACGGACCACAAAAGTTTAAAGTACTTTTTCACTCAGAAGGAGCTCAATATGAGGTAGCGCAGGTTGTTAGAGTTAGTAAAGGATTACGACTGTGAAATCCTATACCACCCGTGAAAGGAAAATGTAGTTGTCGATGCGTTAAGTAGGAAGAGTTATGGAAGTTTAGCATCACTAGCAGGAATAGAAAAGTCGATGCAGCAGGAGCTGATCAATGCCGGAATAGAAGTAATTGTCGGCAAGCTGGCTAATTTGTCTATCCAGTCAAATCTACTAGAAGATATACGGATTAGGCAAGGGCATGACGACACACTAGCGACACATATGGATGCAGTCAAAGAAGGCAAGGCCATAGATTTCTCAATATCAAGTCAAGGATTATTGAGATATAAGGATTGAGTATGCGTGCTAGATAATCAATGGATTAAGATGGCGAATCTAGAAGAAGCGCACAGTACCCTGTACTCAGTTCACCCAGGGTCGACCAAGATGACTCACGACATCAAGGCAATCTATTGGTGGCCAGGGATGAAGAAGGACATAGAGGAATTTGTATCTAAGTGTCTAGTATGCCAGCAAGTGAAAGCAGAACATTAGCGGCCTACAGGCTTATTGCAAACGCTTAGCGTACCAGAATAGAAATGGGACGATATAGCTATGGATTTTGTGACGGGTCTACCATGAACAAACAAGCAGCATGATTCAGCTTGGGTAGTAATAGATAGACTAACCAAGTTTGCTCATTTCCTGCCTGTTAAGACTTCATACACAGCAGATCAGTACACAGACATATATGTTCAAGAGATAGTGTGGTTGCATGGAATCCCCAAAACAATAGTGTCGGATAGTGGATCGGTGTTTACATCGAGATTTTGGGGAAGTTTACAGCAAGCCATGGGTACTAAGATAAGTCTTAGTACAACTTTTCATCCTCAGACAGACGGTCAGTCCGAGCGTACGATGCAAATTTTAGAAGATATGTTGCGTGCTTGTGTACTTGATTTCGGACGATCATGGAATAAGTACTTACAGCTGATAGAGTTCTCTTACAACAATATCTACCAGTCAACGATTAGCATGGCACCTTATGAGTTGCTTTATGGAAGAAGGTGTCGATCACTGTTGCATTGGGACGAAGTAGGAGAAAGGCAGCTTCTCAGTCCCGAAGTTGTTAGAAAAACTCAAGAAGCGGTAGTGCTAATTAGATAGCATATGCTTGCTGCTCAAAGCCGTCAGAAAAGCTATACGGATGCCAGGTGATGCGATGTGGAATTCAAAGTCGGAGATCAAGTCTTCTTGAAGATATCTCCTACGAAAGGTGTGAAGCGGTTTGGGAAGAAAGGCAAACTTAGTCCCCGATTTATAGATCATTTTAAGATACTGGACAAAGTGGGAGCAGTGGCATATAGATTAGCCCAACCACCAGCCCTATCAAATAGTCACAACATGTTCCACATCTCAATGCTACGCAAGTATGTGTCAGACCCATCTCACGTCCTCAAGTACGATACGATAGCACTCAGAAAGACTTGAGTTACGAGGAACGACCGGTTAGCATCCTAGATAGAGGGATGAAGCAGTTACGGTCCAAGAGTATTCCAATAGTCAAAGTCCTATGGAGTAATAGTTCTAAACGAGAGGCGACATGGGAGTTGGAGGATGACATGCAAGGCTGGTATCCAGAATTATTTGGTAAGTAAATTTCGAGGACGAAATTTATTTTAGTAGGGGAGAATTGTAGAGTCCAAGAACTTTACTTAGTTAGTTAGATAGTAGTAGTAATAGTAATAGCTAGTAGTACGTTTATTACTGTGGATTTTGGTTCAAGCCAGGGCTTAGTTGGACACTCGTAGTAACACTTGTAGATTTTATAAGTTTAAACTATAGTTTAAGAATATTAATTATAACCTAAGGTTTGATTAATATGACTGATTATGGAGATGATATTTAATATACTATAAGGTTTAGATAGACCCATTAAGATAATAACACTTGTCATATGTATGTTTAATGAGAAATTAAGTATTTTTTAGGAATAGTTTATTAAGAAAAATATTTGAAAATCCTAGAGTCTGCCAGCAGCTTTGAAATTGTTAAAGGACTTAGTCAAGGCTGTTTACTCAATTCAAATTAGGTTGAAAAAGTGTAATTATGTGTATAATATTTTAGCGTATGCCGATATATCGCAGCTCTAGAGGGCGATATATCGCCATACGGGGATACAGAAAACACGTAACTTCGCACGACAACTTCGACGAGCCTCGGGAATATCAGCCCAGGCGATATATCGGCTGTAGTACATGATTTTAGAATAATTTTGAAACCGAGCTCATTTTAATCCTTAACCTCTTGATAAGTCCAGAATCTTTTTGACCCAGTCTTCAGCCTCTGCTGAACGATTATTCAAATGTTTTTCAATTAAAAAGCCATTATTTTATTCAAGCTAAATGAAGATCTTTTCATTCTTGAACTCTATAAATAGGACCTAGTACCCAACCATTTCTTCATTCATCAAGCTCAGTTTAGAGCCTACAAGCTGCTAGGATTACTTTATCGTTATAAGATTATCAAACACTTGGGAAGTAAGGTTCATAGTATATTTCGGTTTCGAGGTATAGTTTTGTTATAAAGCAATCAAAGGTATTCATATTCCTAGTTCATCTTTGTATATTCTTTAGTTTTCTTATAGTTTTTCTCTACTCAATCCCTAACTCAGTATTCTTGTTCTTGGTTAGGCATCTAAGTTCTTTGAACTTGAGGTTCTTGTTGGTAAGTATCTTCTCGATGGTTTAGTTCATTCTTTTCATCTCTTCCCTTTTAGAATACTCACTTCTCTATTAATGGTTTTTAGGAGTGTTCCAAAATCCCAACCTTGTTCTCATCATCCCGATATTTTTGTAAGGAAAATAGGGTAGTTCTTATGTGATATGTGTTATGTTTATATAAAGGTGTTATGCTATAGTATGACTTTATGTGTTATGATATATGTATGTTTGGGGCTTATAGTTGTTATATAGCAAATCCTATCACTTTTATGTTTTGGGGCTTATAGTTGCTATATAGCAAACCCCAACACTTTTATGTTTTTGGGGCTTATAGTTGCTTAACTAGGAAACCTCATAATAGTACGAGGCTTATAGTTACTTAGTTAGCAAACCCTAATAGTCACCATGTACATGGGTTAGAATTATATGTGTTTTAGTATTTGATATAGGTTCATAGTTTATGTGTATGATTATGTTTCATGCTTGTAGTAGATTTTCCTTGCTGAGCCTTAGGCTCATTCCTTTATGTTTTATATGTGCAGGAAAATAGTTTGGCGGCGGGAAGGTTCTTGGGAACTTGGGAATGTGTATTGAGGGATAATGGAATCGGTGGACTGTGCGAATGATTAAAGGATGAAGTTTTTTAAGTCTTTCAATCATATTTTCTATGTATTTTTTCGCATCTGAGTTGTAATGAATTTTAAGATTTAAGTTATGTTATGCTCTATTTTCAAAACAATGGGATCCCATATCCTACTTATGAATTTTTATGTATTTTAAACCTTTACTTTACAGTTTTTAAATAAAGTTATGGTGATTTTGTATGTAAGTTTTTCATAAGATTATTATCTTTGAGTAGTAGTTATTAATGGTCCAAAGTCTAGATTAGTTGGGTCATTACAGGTTACTTCAAGCTTAAGTAACGTAAAGCAAATTATAATGCTCAGGGTCCCAAAAACGCCCCCCTGGGGTAAATTCATCAAAATTCCCATAATTTCACCCTGATCTCACTAACTCCCAATTTATCATCAAATAATCATTCCCATTACCCAATATCCTGGAAATGTGCTAAATACCCCTTGACTCACTCCGAGTCAAGTATAAATCCCATTGTGACTTTCCCACCAGCTTACATCCAAGGATCGTCTTGTGTTGAGTACCTTAGCATAACCAAATAATAATGAAGTACCACACACATGCCACATATATGCCAAATATACCCGAAATGGCCAAAATATGAAAATCACCCAATTAATCATAAATGGGTTCACATGCATATTTAATACACCTAAACATACATATCAAGTCATATTATAATATAACTCACATAATCACAAAATGATACACATAAATATCTCATAATTCCAAGATTTGCCATCCTGGCCCCCTAATCAAGGCCCTGAGCCTTATTAGAAAATTTGGGTCATTACAGATCTTGACCCTAAATCATCTCATACTACTAGTAAAACAAAACCCAAACCTCAAAGTACCAAAAAACTTAGTCAAGAACACCCCAAAATTCACAAATTACACTTTGAGCGTTAAGCTTGTAAACTTACCCCAAATCTGTGATCCCAAGCCAAAATTTTGAGTTCCAACCGTAGTTCCAGGTCTAGAATAGCTAGGAAATCATTCCACATCCAAAATAACAACACCAAAATTCGAAGAATTAATCAAAATCTTAATTAGTTAATTGTTTTCTATTCTTCTTCTATCTCTAGAAACTAGTCTAGGATTTATGTTTTTGATATGGTTTAATAGATTCAAAGGAAGGTTTCTTTGACTAGAACCAGAGGTAGGGCTACCTATGACAAAAAAACAGCATGAATCTGTTTGGATAATAGTAGATAGACTCACCAAGTCTACTCACTTCCTGCCAGTTAAGATAATCTATTTAGCAGACCAGTACACAGAGTTATATGTTAGTGAAAGTGCGAGACTTCACGGGGTACCAAAGTTGCTTATCTCTTACAGAGGCTTAGTGTTTACTTCGAACTTTTTAAAATATTTATAGAAATCAATGGGCACAAGGTTGAAATTCAATAGCGCTTTTCACCCTCAAATAGATGGGTAGTTTGAGAGGACTATCTAGTTCTTGGAAGATATCTTGAGGTGTTATGCTTATGATTTTTCAGAGTCTTGGAGCTGATTCCTCCCCCTGATGGAGTTCTCTTACAACAATAGTTACTAATCTACTATTGGGATGGCTCCCTATGAGATGTTATATGGGTGCAAGTGTAGATCTCCCTTGCATTGGGATGAAGTCGGAGAGAAACAGATATTAGGCCCCGAGGTAGTCAGGAAAGACAGTGAGGCAATTGAGAAAATTCTCTAGAGAATGCTTACTGGTCAAAGTAGGCAAAAAATTTACGCAGACCTTAAGAGAAGGGACATCAAATTCTCAGTAGGTGAGTTTGTGTTTTTGAGAATCTCGCCAATGAAAGAAGTTATGTATTTTGGAAAGAGAAGGAAGTTGAGCCTGAGATATATAGGTCCATTTGATATTTTGGATAGAGTTGGGCAAGTTGCGTACCGATTGAAATTTCACCCAACACTCGCTGAAATGCATAATGTCTTTCACATCTCGATGTTGCGTAAGTACTTGTCGGATCCCTCCCAAGTTTTGAGTTAGGAGCCATTGCAGCTGAAGCAGGACCTGAGTTACGATGAATAGCTTGAGTGTATCATTGAAGAGGGTGTCAAGGAACTGAGGTTCAAGAAGATTCCATTAGTTAAGGTCCTATAGAAAAATAGTACGGAGAGAAGCAACATGGAAACTGGAGAAAGACATGAGAGAAAGTTACCTTGAGTTGTTTGGTGAGAGAATTTCAAGATGAAATTCCTTTTAAGGAGGGTATATTATAGTGCACCATTTTTTTTATTATTATTTGTTAATGTGTTTGGTTATTTTAATTTATTTATTTAAGTGTTAAGTATTTGAATTGATTTTTAGTTGTTTTATTTATTTAAATAAGTGTGATTTGTTGTGCATGTGTTTTGATTTTGTGAATGTGAGTGCATGGTAAGTAGTGATAGACATGCATGGTTGTGTGTGTACAAGTGCATGGCATGGCATGTATGGTGAGCATGTACGAGATTTGACTTGAGCCTAGACTAAATTGTAGAAATGAGAATGTTTCCATGTTTAGAAAATTCTATCATAAAGGAAGAAGGTTCTAGAAATGAATGTGTTCATGTTGTGAAAAGGAAACGAGGAGAAAAGTGGTGAGCAAGGAAAATAGCTTCCATTTTTAAATTCGCGTAACTCTGGACCCAGCCTAAGTAAATCAACAATAATTTGAGCTGTAAGGGTCTTATTTTCATTTAATTGGTACTGCTAGAAAGCTAATTAAAATATCTACACAATTTGTGAAATAGAGTTTTTCCTAAAACGCAATAAATAAGAGTCAAAATAGGGATCCAAGCAACAAGACATTTTGGGCAGCGGAATTATTTTAGGGTTTTGATTTAAGGTAAGTATATAACGGAAAAAATTAATATTGGGGATACAATTTTTCCTTGGGTCCACAAAAATATAGAGAGGAAACAAAAAGAAGAAGAGGAAGGAAGAGAGAGGAAGAAGATCTAAGGTGGTGTGTTAAATTAGTTCATGGTTTTCTATTCTTCTTCTATCTCTAGAAACTAATCTAGGATTTATGTTTTTGATAAGGTTGAACACATTCAAAGGAAGTGTTCTTATTCCATAGGTGCTCTAATTGGTTAACTAGATCATGAGGTAAGGAATTACGTGTGGTGGTTTGATTTTTCTTTTCATCTAATCTCTATCATTTACACATGTTAGGGTTTCTTGTTATGCGTGCGTTGATCTTCTTCTTTCCTCTCCAAATTCTAGATCATGTATGATAATTTTTGCTTTATTTTATCATGGATTGGTTTATGATTTTGTGATCGGTGATTTCATGGCAAAACATGTCTGATTGGTAGTAGTTATTTTGCATAAACATTACAAGAAAAAGATTCTACAGTGACGACTTTTGTTGTCGATGTAGATCAAGAAGTCGTCGCAAAAATGGCGTCGTTGTAGGTCAGTATGTGTAGCAACCTACAGTGACGAAAAAATGCAATCGTCACAGTAGTGTTCTACTACAACGATGACATGTCAGTCGCAGTAGGGAATCCTTTTTTCGGTTGAATTGGGATATTGCGACGACATGTCATCGCTATTGGTGGTTGCAAATTTTGAAAATTTGAATTTCAAGAACTCCTACAGTGACCACATGTCATCGTTGTAGGTCCGTCGACCGCCCCATCTACAACGATGATATTATGCCTACAGTGATGCCATGTCATCACTGTAGGAGTTCTTGAAATTCAAATTTTCAAATTTTGTCGCCGCTGTTGGTATACAATTTTTAAAAAACAATTAATTAATTATATTGATTAAAATTTATTTAATAAAATATTAAATATTAATTAAATAAATAAATGAAACCAACTTATTTAATTAAATAATAAAACCAATTTATTAATTAAATAATAAAACTAATTTAACAATATCCACAGTCTCTTAAATGTAAGATAACAAAACATAAGCAATATTGTCTCCAAAATAAATAAATAAACATCACAATATATTAATAAGTTCAAAATAATAATATAATAAAACTAAATTTCATCAAAATCAATTTCAAAGTCATTATCGTCGGGTTGTTGTGGTGACTGTGGTGGTGGCTATGGTGGTTGCTGTTGTGGTGGCTGCGATGGTTGTGGTTACTGTGGTTGTTGTTGTTGAAATCTTGTCATCATGGACTGTATCATATTCATGTCCAAGTTGACAGGCTTAAATTGTGGAGCTTGAATGTTCAGATTTTTTGCTTGCAAAAATTGTTGCATTTGCTGGAAGTTGTTGTTCTGGGTCATAAAGGCTTAACTGAAGTGTTGAATCATGGACTTGAAACCCTCTGGTGATATCGTTGGAGGGCCAACTGTGGTGGATGGAAACGGTGATGCCTCTGATTGTGAAGAGGATCTGGTGTCACTTGAGACAAAGGTACTGGTGCCCTTCAACTTGCGTCAAATACCTCGTTTGTGGCCACGACGTTGACCAAGTACCTTTGAGACGAATTGTGTCTAATTGATAGTGGCACTTCCTGCTGAAGATTTAGATTGAGATTGAGATTGGGATTGGGATTGTGTTCAAACTTCTTGCTGCAAGGCATCCTGCAGTTTAGAAACAAGACAATTAATACATAATATAATTGAATAATATACATATATACAAAACTTAGAAAGTTACTTACATATGCATCCTTAACATTCGTGTTCACCCATCCACGTGTTGTATTATTGTGCATGTCATGGAACATATCAATAACGATGGGTAGTTCCTTATTCTGAAGATTCATCTTTTAAAAAAAAATTAATAAAATCTCAGTTAAATATTGAAATTATTATTAAGATAACTTAAAATATTTCAAATTATCTATATATTTTTATTTACCTTCTTAAATCGAGCTGAGGCATAAGAATTTGATCCATGGAGACTTGGATACTTTTATTTTGCTCTGTTGGCAGCATTTAGCTTTGAACGTGCCATGAACTGTGGAGTGGTGAAAAGGTCAACCAACTTCTGCCAACTCTCGTTGTCCATGTCCTCCGATGGATTCTTTCTGGTTGTCTCGATATCATCATTCCCTCCATGTTCATCGAAGTGTCTTTTCTTGCGACCTTTTCTATCCTTGTAGCGATCCTAAAACGCTTGCTCAATCATAGTCTCTATCAGTTGCCACTGAAGGAGAGCTTGGGGAAGAATGAAAAATTCCTTCAATAAAATGGTCAGATTTTTTAAATTATATAAAAAAACATTACATGTGAATAAGTTGATAAATTTACCTGAAGCTTTTGCATCAATCCTATCCTTGCTCATCCAGAACACTCTGCCACGAGTCATAATATAACAGGGCATGGTGACCAATAAGGTTACCAATAATTCTCGTGAACAATGTCCCAAAATCACCAACTGCTTTGTAGGTTCCCTCCTTCAGATGAAATTGTAAAGCCAACATACCTTTATTGTCATTGACGAGCTGCTGTAAATTTTTGGATCGAGACCGACCTCTTCTTTTTGCGGTAGCCGCTACATATGTTAATTAAAAAATAAAATAAAATTGAATAAAATCATAACAATTTGTCATTTATATTACATTACCTATCTCATAGACTAATTATATTATATTACCTATCTCATAGGAAGTAGGAACTCGCATCGGATCTAGAGGAGGATCATCCGCTCCATCACCGCCATGAGAACGAGCAACAATAGCAGACATATCTTTGTAGTTTAAATAATTATTAACTTAAAATCAATTATAGTTTGAGGTTAATTACATAACTTAAATAATTTCATTAATGCATTTGAAACTATTGTTGAGAAGAGTCATATATTGATTGAAAAGTATTGAAATTAAAACATACACATTAAACATACAAATATGAATATGCATAAGATAATATTATTCCTCATCAATATCGATTCCTACATCATCATATGTACTTTCTAAATCATCTTCACTAATTTCGTCATCATCATCCACATCTGGAATAGATCGAGACATTTCCCCAATTATGTTGGTGTGACCAGGCCGATCCAAATGCATAATCTCCAACTCTCCTAATTCCACAGTGAGTACAAAATTTTATGAAGTCCTATCATGCACGACATCAACCTCGTTATCATCATCAATACTTAGATGATCCTAGATCTTTCGAAGATTTACTTCTTCTACTTCCTTCCAATTTTTGTTTCTTGAAGGATTTTCCAAGCAGAAAACTTGTTTTGTTTGAGTGGCGAGAATAAATTGATAATTATTGTACCATTTAGAATTAATCATGATAGTAGTTATGTTATTCTCAGTCATATTCCGACCGTTGCATGCATCGGTGTTGAACCATTTGCATCGAAACAATACTACCGAGTAACCATGGAATAACATAACTCTACAATCTCCTCAAGTTGGCCATAGAAAGTGAAACCATCGGTTCCTGGCACCGAAAATCCACTATTTTGAGTGGTACTTCTTTCGTCACGACTATGTAACAAAAACTTCACACTGTTAACAATGCAAGCCGTGTAGGAGTAAGCATTCTGATTGGACCCGTTTGCTAAAGCAAATAATTCATCATTACACTCAATTGACTGTACTTGACGCAAACGACATATCTACAGAGTATGACACAAAAAAAAAAAAAAGCACAATGAGATGAGTATTAATCGATACAAATTTCGTAAGAATTCTACAGTTTCAATAATTTTCCTTCAATTTAAACTAGCTAGGGGTTTTTTTTTTTTGAAGATTTATGTTTGAATTTTCTCTAAGGTATTTTGTAACGACCCAAAATCACTAATAGAGCTTAAGGGCCTTGATTAGTGTGCAGGGAGGGCATAACTCGATTATGTGTGATTTAAATGATTAAATGCATGATTATGTGATAAGCATGCTTATGATTATCTGGATATGTGAGATGCATGATTATGTGTATTAGTATGCATGTAGGCCCTGATTAGGTTATAAGGGCATATTTATAATCTTGGCCTGTTGAGGGCATAAATGTAATATTTGTGATAAATTGTTGAGACCGCATTATTATGTGGATATATTTGTAGCTTGTGACTTAAGGCGATCCTAATGAGCGGTTTAGTGGAAAATTCACGGTGGGGATTTATACTCGGCTCGGGGGAGTTCAGGGGTATTTATGGGAATCTGGGAAATATATTGGAGACTATTTGACATTGAGGAAAGTGATTGGTGATTAGTTAGGTGTTGAGCTTTAAGCAATAATGTAACAACCCAAATTCGCTAATAAGGCTTAAGGGCCTTGATTAGCATGCCTGGAGGGCATAATGGAGATTACGTGTGATTTTAGTGATTTAGATGTATAATTATGATTTAAAGCATGTTATATGATTACTTGAGTACTTGAGATGCATGACTATGCGTGTTTGTATGCATATAGGCCCAGATTAGGTTAGAAGGGCATAATCGTAATTTTGGCCATTATGAGCATAACTGCTTTGATATATGTGATAATTGTTGAGACCACATTATTATGTGGATATATATTCGTGATCAGTGACTCGAGACGATCCTAGTGAGCAAAGTAGTGGAAAAGTCATAGCGGGGATTTATACCCGGCTCGGGGTGAGCTCAGGGGTATAAAAGGGAATTTAGTAGATGAGCTGGAGATTATTGTAACATTGAGGAATGCTATTGGTGATTAATTAGGTATCGGGAATCAAGCGGGGAATAATAGATACATTCGAGGAAGTAGCGGGAATTAGGCAAAATGACTAAAATACCCTTAAGTGGACTAAAGGATTAGAGTTAATTGGGAGGACATAAAGGTCATTTGACTCTTAAGGATGGGTATTACTGGGGTTTTAAGTTAGTGGAATTTGTAGAATATGAAATAAGTCTGAAAAAGAAGGGAAAAGAAAGAGGGAAAACAGAGAGAGTTTCTCTAAGTCGGTTTACACTTTCCTTCACCTGTTTCTTGAGAATTTCTGGAGTAAAGCTTAGAGGAGAGCTGGGATAACTAAACATCAAGGATCTTGACCAAGATTAAGGAATTGGCAGAGGTTTAGCAGGGTTTCACTAACACTTGAGGTAAGATTCTAGAGTTCATCCATTTCTGTTTCTGGTTTTTAAGTTGTGGTACTTGAGCTGAATTGAATGGAACTTTGGGGAATTCAGGCTTAAGGCTGAGGAGTAGCAAGCTAAGGGAGCCTAGGGATAGCTTGTGGGCGAAATTCTATCAAAGGTATGAATTCTAAGTTCTAATTCTGATGTTCAGCTGGTTTATGTTGGGTTTTAGAGTTTGGAGGTGGCTATGGTGAATTTTGGGTTTGTGATTGCATGTGCTTGGGTTTTAGATGTTTAGGGTGCTTGGGATGAGTGGAGTGTGGTCATGAGGTTGTTTTTAGGTTTGGGTAAGAGTTGGAAGAGGTTTGGTTGAGGTTGGCTCGAGAAAATCGCACAAGGGGAAAATTTGGTGTTGGGCGGTCTGTGACTAGCGCTACAGCGCTAGCCTTTGGGCGCTGTAGCGCTAGGCCATTTTGCTGGAAGGGTTTTGGTTTCTGTCTGTAGCGCTATAGCGCCCTCCCAAGAGCGCTGTAGCGCTACCCTGCCTTCTGAAGGGGATTTTAGGGTAATTTGCAAGGGTTTTTGACCTAAGGTTTGGGGTTTGGTTCCACCACCTTATTTGGTGGAACTAGGACATCCTGGGGGCTCGGGTTTGGCCCCGGGGCTAGGTTTTGAACTTAAGGGTTGATGTTGACTTTGGCCATGATTGTGTTTAGGTGAGCGCTAGGGCTCGAGTGGGATCGTGCTCAAGGTGTCGAGGGATTAAAGCTATTGAATTGAAAGGTAAGAAAACTGCACCCGAATGTATGGTTGTGAATGGGACTATGTTCTCCCGAAAGTTGTATTGTGTCATCGTTGGTATTATGCCAAGGGACACGTATAAGCGGTCTAAGAGTACCTTTCATGAGTTTAGCGCACGGGGCGCGAATTGGCCATTGAGTGCCGGAAATAATAGGATAACAGAGGGAGCTGCCTATGAGCGCTAGCCCTGGTTATCGTCTGTGCACTATGTATTTGAGCTGAGATGCTTAGTTTATGAAATACTTGACTGTTGATACACTTTAGTTGATGAGATGCTATATGTGTAATTGATTTGTTACTAGTTGTTCATGCTATGTTGTTTCTGTGTTTTCTTGCTGGGCCTTGGCTCACGGGTGCTTCGTGTTGCAGGTAAAGGCAAGGGCAAGCTGGACCAGGCCTGAGGTTGAGAGCTCCGAGGTGTAATGTACATAGCCAGCCGTTCGATCACCACGGTCGAGGAGTGTGTCAGGACAGAGATTACCTAACAGCTCGCTTTTGCCTTAGTATGGCCAGTCGATGTATCTAAACGTTGTAACTTTTGTAAATGGCTTTTAAACTGTCAATTTTGGGATCCCATGTTCGTAAACAATGTGTAGTAATGAAAACGTACTTTTGAGACAAAAACACTTTTAATCCTAGTTCCTCTACTATTTCAGTACACGCTTTTACTTTAATGACTTGATTAGCAAGTCTGGCACTTTATAAGCACACAGTGTAGCGGTCTTGGCTATCCAGGGCGTTACTAATAATTATTAGAGACACTCGAGGAATTAGCGGGAATTGGGAGCAATGACCAAAATTCCCTTAGGACGATTTAAGACTTAGTTTTTAATGGGAGGGCAAAATGGTCTTTTGGATGGTTTAAAAAGTTAAGTGTTATTCTATTTTGGCCTTAGTGGAAATTGTAGAAGATAGTGGAATCAGAAGGAAGGAAAGGAAGAAGGAAAACATGGGCTCTTTCTCTCTCTTGGTTTAGGCCATTCTTCACCATTTCTTGAGGAGGCTTAGGCTAAGGCTTAGAACTTTGGTCCTTGGTGAAGCTACGAAGTTCATCTTGTTCTAAGCTCAATTGAGGTAAGGTTTAAAGATTTCTGATGAGTTTTTCTGAACTTTGTTGATATGGATTTCTAAACTTGAACTTTGGATGGAATTAAGGGAATTAAGCTTGAGGAATTGAGGAACTTAAGGCTGGAAGGGTACTAAGGGAAACCTAGGGTTGAATTTCCCATCAAAGGTAAGGAATTCTATGCTTGATCATTCGAGTTGCTTGATAACTTGAGTTTCTGGTTGAGTTCTTAAGTCTTGGGTTCAAATCTTGTTTTCTTTGTTTGATGGTGCATGTGGCTAAGTTTTGTGTTGTTGGGTTATCTGAGATGAGATGTAAGGGATGGTAGGTTCAATTTGGTGTGTGGTTGAGGTATGGAGAGGTTTTAGGGAGTTTTGGCTTGGGGAAAATCAAAGGAGAAAACCAGAGTGCTGAAGGTGCTGTAAGTAGCGTTGTAGTTCCCGAAGGCTAGCACTACAGCGCTAGGCTTGGGTTTTCTTGGGGGATTTTGGCTCTGCTTGTAGCGCTGTAGTGCCCACTCTGTGGCACTGTAGTGCTACCCTGCCTTCAGAAGTGGGTTTTTGGTTATTTTCTTAGGGTTTTTTTGCTCGGGGGCTTGGGGTTTCGTTCCACCACCTCGTTTGGTGGAATTAGGGCTTCCCGAGGGCTCGGGATTGGTCCCGAGGTTAGGTTTTGGAATTGAAGTTTATTGATGGTTCTAATTTATGGCTGTGACTAGGTCTACACTAGGGCTCGGATGGGATCGTGCTTAAAGGTTGATTTCACTAATAAAAGCTATTGGAATCAAAGGTAAGAAATTTCACTCGGTTATGTGTTGGGACTAAGAGCTCCCTAAATTCATATGTGATGTCATGAGATGGTATTATTCCATGGAACATGTAATAAACGGCCTAAGAGTGCTAGAATCAATATTTGCTCAAAGGGCATGGCTTGGTCACTGGTAGTTGAGGTTAAGTATATAATCACTGAGCTCGACCTAAGCGAGTCGGAGTCAATGGGATAATCAGAGGGTGCGGCCTAAGGGCGCCTACCTTGTATTTCGGTGTGATATGTTTAATGTTGTTTAATAGATGAATGTGACAAGCATGTTATCTAAATAAGTGATTATTGGTTTGTGGATTGATATCACTGTTTATGTGAGTTGTATGACTTGTTATATAACTGACTGTCGCTTATTGCTTATATTTTGTATTATGGCTTTGTAGCTGGGCCTCAGCTCACGGGAGCTACATGGTGCAGGTAAAGGCAAAGGCAAGGTGGACTAGTCTTGAGTTGGAGAGCTTTGAGGCTGAATGTACATAGTCAGCTGATCGGTCACCATGGCCGAGGAGTGATACAGGACGAGAGAAGCCTAAATGTCTGTTTTGCCCTTAGAATGGCCTGTACCCGTTCATAACCTGAAATTTTTGTAAACTGTCTTTTAAACTCTATTTCTTTTGGGATCCCATGTACAAAATGTTTAATTATATGAAATGTAACTTTTGTAACCAAAATCTTTTAACCCTAGTTCAATTAGTGTTCCAGTAACACGTTTCTAATTAAATGACTTGATTAGCAAGTCTTGTACCTTTATAAACACACAGTGTAACAGACTTGGCTTTCAAGGCATTACACATTCACTGTATAGCACAAGGATTAAGGTAAGATAACAGTTTGCTATGAATTAAATTTAATGAATTCATATATGTGTTGAGCTAATTACTCCATATATGGTCGGATTTCAGGGCAATTGTTGAGTACAAACCACTCCGTTTCTTTTTGATGAAGATAGTTAAGGGATATGATTTTCTTTTTGCTACTTGGATGATATTGTGATTCAAAAACTAACAACTGTCTTTTAAGAATAACAATATTCGCATTTCTTTCTGGACGATTAAATTTAGTTTGTACGCCCAAAAGATATTGCGAACAAAAATTCAAAGCTTCATCGACAACATAACCCTCCGCTATAGAACCTTTAGGGTGCGCCTTATTCCTGACATAATTTTTCAAATTATTCATATATCGCTCAAATGGATACATCCATCTCATGTAAACTGGTCCTCTGAGGACAGCTTCTTGCGGTAAATGAAGAATTAAATAAATCATTGTGTCAAAAAATGCTAGAAGAAAAATTAACTCCAACTTGCACAATATTTGTATCACTTGATCTTATGCATTCTCCATGTCCTTCACAACCAATGTACAAGCACAAATTTGCTTAAAGAAGTTGCAAAACTCAACGATTGTCTTCGAAATAGACTTATCCAAGTAGCCTCGAACTCCTATCGGCAACTGACATTACAGAAGAATGTGACAATCATTGGATTTGAACCCAACAATGTTGCAATCATTGTGAGTTACTTTCGTAGAGAAAATTGAACCGAAGCCATCAGGAAGTCTAACTCCTTTTCCGAAATGACAAAAAAACCGTCTATCATCCGGTGTGAAAAAGCACATACGATGTGGTTTGATCAAAATTGTCGCAAACATTTTTCTCTACATGCATCACATCTAAATTGTGCTTCAATTCAAGCTCAGACCAGTAATCAAGTTAAAAGAAAATACTCTTTTTACTCCAATTAAGCTCTTTGGGATCCCTCTTTCTTTTCACACCCCCGAAACTTACATGTTTACCAGGCAAACGATCTGGAACATGCGCTAATTTTTCGAGTATGTCTAGACTACTGAATTTTCTTGTAGGACGTCCTTTTTCATAATTCCCATCAACACAAGCGACTCTTCCTCCACTTATGCGTAGAGGATAAGAATCTTTTATGACCAACATAAGGCATCTTCCCAATTTCCCAACATGAAGGAGTGTCTTCGTTGAATGAAGAGCATGCCATATATCCTTGGACACTCCAACTAGACAAACTATTATGGGCCAGAAAATCATTGATGTCCATAATAGTGTTCCATGCATTTTGAATACACTGTTCGTTGCAGCGTCTCAAGTTTGAACTCCTTCATCCCATAACTCCTTCAATTCGTCTACCATAAGCCTAAAAAAAATACATCCACGTCCTTCCTAGGTGATTTTGGACAGGGAATCAATAAGGTTAGCATGAATGAAGACTCTTTCATGCACAAACAAGATGGCATATTGTACGTGCACAATATTACCGGGCACATGATGTAAGATAGACTCATGTTACTAAATGGATTAAAACCATCAGAAGCTAAACCCAATCGAATGTTTCTGGGTTCTTAGGAAAAATTAGGATATCTCGAATCAAATTGTTTCCAAGCACCACCATCAACAGGATGGTGCATCTCACCATCTTCTTTCAACCGTCCCGTACTATGCCAGGTCACATCATTTGATGTATGCCTTGAACCATAAAGACGCTTCAGCCTAGGAGTGAAAGGGAAGTACCGCAACACTTTGTTGGCGACTTTTTTCCCCTTTGTGTCTTTGTCAACCCATTGACTCTCACCACATACAGGAGAACTCTATTTTTGGAAATTCTCCTTCTAGAGCAAACAAGAGTCGTACTTGCAATCATGAATTGATTGATAACCTAACCCTAACTTCCTCATTTTTTTTAGTCTCATAAAATGAAGTCGGAATCTTATTCTCCTTCGGAATGAAAATTTCATAAACTTCAAAAGTTCATCAAAAAGAACTATTTGTCCATTTATTCAGAAACTTCATGTGCATCATCTTCTCGAAGAAGTTCAAGGAGAACAAGCAAGTACAACCAGGGTATAACTCAGCTTCGACCTCTTGAAACGAGTCATCAAATTGATTCTTCGCACTATTGCCATCATCATCTGAAATTCTTTCATTTACACATTCTTCGTTAGTGTCTTATTCCCCAATAACATCATTGATGATGTCAATCATCTCATCAATCAATGGAGCCCCGTCGTCCACTACTGGAGGTATATCAACTTCACCGTAGTAGGTCTACTTCACATATCACTGCAGAAACCCATATCTTTGTATGTGAGCCTCCACCACCTCTTGTTTCTAATTCAGCATATTGACACACTGACCACATGGGCATTTGACTTCTCCCAAAGCATTCACATGATTCTTGGCCATTTGTATAATTGCTTGAAGACCATTCCAAAACTCGTCATAGTTACGTTGTCTATTAGTTATCCAAATCTTGTCAATCGTCATAACTGATTCAAGTGGAAAATAAATTATCACAATGTGATAATCACAAAACAACTACCTTTAGGTTCCTTGGAAAAATAGCCTATTTTATAGTGCAATTTGCACTTTGGCATAATTTCAATAGTTTTAGCTAAATGGTCTCTCTTATTAATATATTCTTTTATGACCCATTTTACCCTTAAAATAAAATAATAATAAATTAAAATAAAAACCCTAAAAACTGTCATCTTCTTCCTCTCACCCATCCACAACCACCCACTCTCATCTCGTTGCCACCACCACCATCGACAACCACTGCCCCTTGTCGTCGCCACCACCAGCTAACACTACTCATCATCGGCTGCCACCATCTCTCTCCAAAAATTCGGCCACTACCCATTCAAAAGGTTGGTTTATATTTTTATGAAAAAATGAGATTTTTGATATTTTTTTTATTTAAAATGAAAAATGATTAGTTTAGTATATTGAAAGTATAAGTAAGGATTTAGGTTTATTTCTAGAGTTTTATGGATGTTAAGCTTGAAAATCTGAAAATTTTAATAGTGGTTTTGGCGATTTTCGAGATAGAAGAACCCATAATTTTTTGACAACTTGTCTAATATTTCAACAAGGAGTCTGATATTTTAGACCAACTGTCTAAATTTTAGACCAGTAGTTGTATTTTTTCGACCACCTGTCTAAATTTTAGACCATCTGTCGAATTTAGACCAGTAGTCTAATTTTTAGATAGATCGTCATATATTTTCAACCACCTGTCGAATTTTTAGGCGAGTTGTCAAATTATCAGACAAGTTGTCTAATTCTTAGACAGGTTGTCGAATTTCTAGATTTTCAACTAGATTTTCATTTTTTTTATATAACTTTTCAATCAAAGTAATACCAATAATTTATATTCGTTTATTGTATTTTTTTCCAGATGTCATTCAAACATATTATAATATTATGTGACAGATTGTGCAAAAAGAATGAAAACTCATGGAAGTGGATTTCAAATGGCTCACGTTCAAGATCAAGTTTAGTACAAAGTAACCTAATTTATGAGGAGTTAATTGAATACATTGATGAAGTTACAGAAATTGATCACAACCTCTTCGATATAAAATTAACTTACAAGATAACGACAATGGTCGAGATTGAACTAATTGCAATAAAAAATAGTAGAGACATTGTTAGTTTATTTACATGGCAATTTCAAGATAACAACAATGATCGCAACATTCTTGTACATGTCGAGAGTTTTCAATTGATAAGATTCCATGTGCTCATGGCATTGCTGCGGTAATGTATCATGGAGTAGATGTATATAGTCTAAGCTCAAAATACACGACTGAATTTTGGAGGATGGCTTATGTAGAATCTATTTACCCTTTACCACCTGAAATAGAATGGCATCCTCCAAAAGAGGCTAAGTCTCAATTTGTTATCAAACCAATGAAGTTAATTCCCCTAGGGACAACAAAGAGTAAACGAATTCCTTCAAGATGAGAGTTTCCAAAGGAGAAGAATAATTCTGCACTTGAATTGTCACAAAAGAAAGTAAAGGGTAAGCTTTCTTGTGTTGATGGGGGAAACAAGCAACAACAGTGTTCCAATTGTGGATGTTATGGACACAACAAAGTCACATGCAAGAAATGATTATTTTTGGATTTATTTTGGACTTGGTTTGATATGTAATGTTTTGATAATATTGTGTGATTTCATATTTTGGACTTGGTTTGATATGTAATGTTTTAACTAGGTTGTCTGAATATTGAAACTGATTGTTGATAGTTTTAGATTGCATATCGATGTTTTAACTGGTGGTTGAAAATTTTAGACAAATTATCGAAACATAACACAACTTGTCGAAATATACAAACAAGTGGTCAAAAATTTTAGATAGGTTGTTGAATTATAAGACAACATGTCGATATATATAGACAAGTGGTCGAAAATGTTTAGATAAGTTGTCGAAACTCACGACCAATTGTCAAAAAGGTATAATTAAGATCCAATTCTACATGATAAAGTGGTTTTTAATACTATGAAGATAATCATCATATAAGTACCTCAATAGCATATCTACCACCAAATCCTTGATCATCATAATAGTTTGATTGAAATATGTACCACTCAATCTGTAATCATCATAATCTCCTAAAGATTAAGTTTTCTTCAACTTTATTAAATATTAATTGGGATATTATAATTAATATATATCGTTATATAGTTATTGGAGACTTTTTGTACATTTCAAACTTTTTGGACAACCTGTGAAAATGTTTTGACATGCTGTCAAAATTTGAGACTGCTTGTCGAAATTTGAGACAAGTTGTCAAAACTCACAACTAATTGTCAAAAATTTATAATTAACATCCAATTCTACATGATAAAGTTTTGTTCTAATACTATGAAGAAAATCATCATAATAGTACCTCAATAACATATCTACCACCCTATCTTTGATCATCATAGTAGTTTGATTGAAATATGTACCACTCAATCTGTAATCATCATAATCTCGTAAAAGATTAAGTTTTGTTTAACTTTATAAAATGTTAATTAGGATATTATAATTAATATATATCGTTATATAGTTATTGGAGCCTTTTTGTACATTTCAAACTTTTTGGGCATTCTGTGAAAAAATTTAGACATGCTGTCGAAATTTGAGACTACCTGTCAAAATATTTAGACAGGTTGTTGAAACTCAAGACTAATTATCGAAAATGTATGATTATGATCCAATTCTACATGATAAAGTGTTGTTATAATACTATAAATATAATCATCATAGTAGTACCTCAATAGAATATCTACCACCCAATCCTTGATCATCATAGTACTTTGATAAAAATTAGAATCCATTAGATCCATTGATCATAATAGTTGATCATCATTGTACTTTGAATGAAATATTTACCACTCATTAAGATTAAGTTTTGTTTAAGTTTATAAAATGTTAATTAAGATATATGTTGTTTTTAGACTGGTTGTCGATATTTAAGACTAGTTGTCGATATTTCAGACGAGTTTGGTCTTGGGATTGAGTTTGCTTAGGATCAAAAAGGTCTTTTTGGATTTGGGACTAAGTCAAGATGGGCTTTGGGCTAAACACTCTAGCATATTCACATTCATCCCTTCACACTCTCACTTTTGTTCACACTAAAGAACACACTTAAGGAAATTCTTGAAGGTCTTTTGAAGTTAGTGGAATTTCTTGAGAGAAGGTGGGATTTCTTGATGTTAGGAGCAGCTGATGATACTCAATCATCTTATAGTTTTATGGGTTATTAATAATTTTGAGAGGTTCTGTATCAATTTTGACATACAGTCTAAAATTTAGAATACTTGTGTGGATGCTAAAAATTCTACACCAGTTGAAGGCCCACATCTCATGCTAAGGTCCCATGAAGGCCCAAATACATACATGTGCCTTCACTCCTAGATGTCTGTTGCGAAGTGTTGCCAGGCGAAGTCCCGTTAGCCACATGGTGCCTAATCTCACCAAGCTACAGCACCTCGCGAGACCATCGCCTCGCGCCTCACGCGCTAAGCACCTACAAGTCTCGTGCCTCACGCACCTCGTGTGCCCAGCAAATGCACCCTGCGATACCCTCGTCTCACGCCTCGCGTGCCCAGCAGGTGCACCCCATGAGCCCCTTGTATCATGCCACGTGCGCCTAGCAGGTGCACCCCATGAGAGCCTTGTCTCGCACCTCACGTGCCCAGCAGGTGCACTCCACAAGACCCTTATCTCGTGCCTCGTGCACGCAATAGGTGCACCTCGCGAGACCCTCGTATCGTGCCTCAGACTCCAAGTAGCTACACCATTGCCTCATGTGTCAAGCAACTACATGACGCCTCACACCACGTAGCCTCACAACACCTTGCTTTCCATGGCAGGTGTCACCAATGGAGCAATTATATGAGCAGAGAAGGAACATTTAAAGGTTAAAATGATAGGATGCCTTGTGAGGGTAAAAACCTACACATGACTCAATGAGATCGTATAGTTACAAAGTATGTATGAGGATATGGCCCTGAAGACCCCAAGTATTTGATCCTAATCTCCATGCCAGAGAAGTAGTGGTCGTACAAGTAAGGTACCTGATGTGGTCCTTCACAAGCAACCTCTGACATTCGTACTAAACAGGTGGTGTAGGTACAACCAGGTACTAGAGTTGAGGTGCACCCGCAGACCCTTGGTGTGTACTGGAGCTGACCACCATGATCATGGCACAACTACCATCAGTACGTTGCGTATGCAGGGTCGTGTCCCCAGGGACCACCATGTACTGTGACCTAATAGTGCTCTACTATAAATATGGCCTCCCTTTACCTGAGAAGGGGGTGAATTTTGTAACTAGTTATTTCTAATAAAAACAGATGTTCAACATTCTCTTTATTTTTCACTACAGAATTCTAGCATTTACATTTTGTGTTCTTGAAATCATAAGGAAGTTTGGTTGAAGTTTAGTCAGTTTAACTTCACTTATTTTATAACTCAAGAAGTTCTTAATCTAACTTGGTTGATGAGTTCTTACCATCAACAGTTTGGCGCTATTTGTGGGAAGATAAATGTAACGCCCTACAACCTTAGAGTCATTACTAAGTGGGTTTATAAAGTGCAATTAACTTGCTAAGCGAGGTTTTTAGAACAAAAGTGTGATTAAACAGAAAATCGTGGCTGTAATCTTAAAAAGTACTTAATTTCATTAAAATTCAAGAGTTTAACATTTGGGATCCCGAAACGAGGTTTGTAAAATATTTACAACTCAAAATAGATTTACAGTTGAATAATTATAAAAAATAGAGTTTAATACAGCCATTTCTCAAAATGCCCCCAACCAAAGCAGTCGGGTAGGCCAAACATGTACGCGCCGCCCCCATGCCCTCCGTACTCATGGCTGGTTGACTTTCTCTTTGCCTTTACCTGCAACACAGAGCACCTGTGAGCTGAAGCCCAACAAGAAAACTCATACATCACATAACATATGCATATCATACAACCACTATAGCAGATAACTTATATCTAATCGGACAGTCCATAAGATTTAAATACATATACGGCCATGCCATCCGAGAAGCGTTACCAAAGCCTGGGATCTCGGTCTACACCGTAAGGATATCCCATGTATCCATTGGGGTCTCACCCTAACCACAAGCACCCCATGTGCTAAGCGGTATTCCCGGCTCCACTGCCGTTCTTGGCCCTTCGCCGTTCCCGACTCCTTTGCCGTTCATTCTGCTATAACCACATATAGCATTCGCAAACAACAATTAAGCATATAATAACTCATTTAAAGCTACATCCTAGCAATAATACAATCTAGGGCCGCGCCCTGCAACACACTATGGGCCCAAGCCCTGCTCTACGGGTGCTACAGTTTTCTTACCTGTATCCCGAGCTTTCCGATGCACCAAGGTCACAAGCACGGTCCTCTATCACGAGCCTCTCCAAAATCCTAGTCACAACACATATAAAACACCTTTATTACTAACCAATCCCAAAACCACTTCCCGGGACCAATCCTGTACTCTCGGGACCTCTAATTCCCTAAAACAATGCATTGGAACCATCCCCCGAGCCCTCGGGCAAAAGCCCTAAAAATACAATATTTGGCTGTCAAAAATGGCCTAGGGCCGCGACGCCCCTACGCGGACCCAGATTTCTGGGTTTTCCTCCTGGATTTTCCCGAGCCAAAACAACTCCAATTCAACCCAAACAAGTACCTAAGCCCCAAAATCAATTTAAAACCCCAAATGAACCCTTTAACAACCTATAAACATAAAAAACAAACTCAATTACACAATCACATTCAAAATCCATTCTTGAGTTTCAAATTCCTGAAACTTAAACCATGGCTTCCAAGACTTAAACCAGAGCTTGAAAACTATAAATCATGCCTCTAAAATCTTAAACCACATCAGATACGAAAATTAAACATGCTAAGGATTCTTACCTCAATCAAAACTCAGCTTGAACTCCTCCCAATTCCAGCGTCCAACCTCTTTCCTCTTGATTATCCTAACTGAATTCCAAGTAAAACCAGCCATCTTTCCTTTAGGTTCCCACACTCAATCCTTGAAAATCAACCTTGAACTCAAGCAATAACAGAACATAATCCTTACCTCTGAGTAGTCCTAGCTTAAATTTGACCTTGGTTGTCTCCAATCCCTCTTGAATTTCCTCCTAGGTCTCCCAACTTCAGCCCCTTCTTCTTTTCCCCTTTCCTTTTGATTTTCTTCCAATTTCAGCATAAACCAACATATGACTAAGTGTAATACGTATTCCCTTTTCCTTCAGTTGAAGTAACACTACTAGAAATATAGGCTTTTACTTCGATTTTTATAGTGAGCATACAAAAAAACTGAAGTAAAAACCTTTTCAAACTCTTTTACTTCGCTTTTGAAATTGGCGCTCTGAAAAAAATTACATACTACTTTGATTTTAAAAAAAACGAAGTAAAAAATTCATAGTGAAGAGGGTCGTGTTTGGTTGCACAAGCCCGTGTATTATGTTTATAGATAATTAAAATGCAAAAAAATGGCCGAGCCAAACGCGGCCCTTGTTCACATTTAACTTCGGTTTTTAGGTAAAAACCAAAGTAGAAAGTGCACTTTCCACTTCGGTTTTTACCTAAAAACCGAAGTTAAATGTGCACAACTATTATACACTTATGGACCTTTAACTTCGGTTTTTAGGTAAAAACCGAAGTGGAAAGTCAATTTTCTACTTCGATTTTTACCTAAAAACCGAAGTAAAAGGGTTTTATAACCCTTTTCATCTACCCGAACGGTCATCTCTCTCAAACCCTCCTCTCTCCTCTGTGCAAAAAACCCCCCAAAAACCTCCATTAACAACCGTGAGTCAACACCCATTTTCATTCTCCAAACCTTTTTTTTTTGTTTTTACTTTATTTCTTGCTACATTTCTACACTATAAACCGAAATATAGTCCAAAATTCTTTTTTTTTTTTTTTAGAGAAAAAAAAGGCATTTGGTCGTGGGTATTTTCTCCATTGTTTCTTGGTGTTTCTTGCCGGATTTTGACCGGATTTTTGTCATTGCAAGGGGATTTTGAGCTTCAAAATAAGTATAGATTACTATAATGTGGTTTTCATGATAATTTTTTATTTTTCTATGTTTTTTTTTTATTTTTTTTATTATTCTGAATTTTATAATTAATATAATTAATATTTTGTTAATTTTAATAATTATTTGTTTATTTTGTTAGTTTAAATAATGTGATAAAAATTAGGTTTATTATAAATATATATATGTATATTAGTGAATTTTAGAAATTGTGACAATAGATAAATTTGTTTTTTAAATATTTGAAAAAAAATAAATAGCTTGAAGATGATCAAAGTGTTGTTCATTAGTTTCATTAACTAGTTTGATTTTTTTTTTTATTTATTGGTTTGATAATTAATTATGTAGTTTACTAATTATGTAATGTTTTAGTAGGGTCGTTGATTGAGTGGTGAACTTTGTTGTTCATTTCGGGTGCAAGATTTATGAAGGTTAGTTATTTTTTTTATTTATTGGTTTGACAATTAATTATTTATTGAAGGTTAGTTATTTTTTTTATTTATATTACTACAAGATTTATGTTTAAAGATAAGAATAATGTAATCATGCATATTAGATGTAGTGAAAGTTATGTTTGAAAATTAGTGAAGTAGGCTCTGAGAAATTCGCGTGCTGTGGTGATATAAGGATGGATTGATTTATGCTTGATTATTGTGTTTGTTTGTGTTGTTGTTATAGGAAACTTTGAAATTGCGGTATGCTATAGAAACAGAGGATACTCTGCCGAATTTTTTAAATTTTTTATAAGACTAGAACCTAATAATGATGGATTCATCTATGCTTGATTATTGTGTTTGTTTGTATTGGTTTTATAGGTAATTATGAAATTACGGTATGCTATAGAAACAGAGGATACTCTGTCGAATTTTTTAAAAAATTTATAAGACTAGAACCTAATATAAATTTGTTTCTAAATTATTAGGAGTTTAATATTGTTATTAGTATGGATAAATCAGGGATGCTTGAGAGGAGAGAAACATCACAATTTCAAGATGGATTCAACAAGTTTTTAGAGTTTTGCCTAAAGAATTGTAGTGATCCACAAAAAATTGGTTGTTCTTGTATCGATTGTGGTAATGGAGTAAAGGGGAATATTACCATGATAAAGGATCATGTATTTTGTCAGGGACTTGATATGAGTTATAGTAAATGGTATTGGCATGGAGAATTATTAAATGATGACCCATATCCATTAGGTAGGCGAGGTGTAGATGATTTTGAGAGTAATGATTTTGATGATCATCCTATAGAATTGCTTGATGAAGCACAAGAAGAGATTTTTCATAATCTAGAAAAATTTGATAGTATGGTTAGAGATGCAGACAGACAATTGTTCAGTGGTTGCAATAAACTAAGATTGCCCACAATGGTTAAATTTTATAACATAAAAGCAGAAAATGGAGTTAGTGATAAGTGTTTCAGTCAATTTTTAGCTGCTTTCAAGGAGATTTTGCCACTAGAAAATTGTTTTCCAGAGTCTACATATGAAGTAAAGAAAACATTAAGTTTGATAGGGTTGAAGTATGAGAAGATTCATGCATGTCCGAATGATTGTATTTTATATCGTAAGGAGTATGCAGACATGGACGCTTGCCCAGAATGTGGTTTATCACGGTACAAACCTAACAAAAGTAAGGAGATTAGGAAACTTATTCCTCAGAAAGTGCTATGGTACTTGCCTTTGATTTTGTGGCTGAAGCGATTATATCGAAGTGCAGAACACTCTAAGAACTTAATATGGCACGAGACTAGACGAGTAAAAGATGGTAAACTCTGGCATCCTTTAGATTCACAGGCCTGGAAGAAGGTAGATTATATCAATCCAGAATTCAAAAATGAACCAAGACATCTTCGTCTCGGTTTAGCTGCTGATGGAGTAAAACCGCATAGATCTCTTAGTAGTAGGCATAGTTCATGGCCTGCCTTCCTGGTTATGTACAATCTTCCTCCTTGGTTGGTCATGAAAAGGAAATTCATGATGCTTTCATTAATGATTTCAGGCCCAAAACAACCAGGACATGATATCGATGTTTATTTGACACCATTAATTGATGATTTGAAAGAGTTGTATGAAAATGGTGTTGAGGCATATGATGGTTTTAAAAAAGAAGTGTTTAATTTGAAAGCGGTGTTGTTATGGACTGTTAATGATTTTCCAGCATATGGTAACCTATCAGGTTTAAGCACAAAAGGTTACCAAGCTTGTCCAATTTTTTGCACCAACACAAGGGCCCGTCACTTGTCAAATGGATGCAAAATGTGTTAAATGGGTCATAGACGATATTTGCATTTAAGTCATCCTAACAGAAATAAAGAAAAAGCATTTGACGGTACTGTGGAACGAGACATTGCTCATTTGCCATGGTCAGGTGAGAAAATTCTTAAGGAAGTAGAAAAAGTTGACTTTAGGTATGGGAAGAAGAATAAAAACAAAAAAGTCAATGGATGTTTTCAAAGAAAATCAATTTTCTTTCAACTTCCTTACTGGAAAGATTTACTCGTTAGACATTGCTTGGATGTCATCCACATAGAAAAAAATGTATGTGAAAGTATAATCGGTACATTACTTGATATCCCAGGTAAAACCAAAGATGGTTTGTCTAGTCGTTTAGATCTTGTTGAGATGGGTATAAGACACCGCTTGGCACCTGAAGAAAAAGGGGCTCGCACATATTTGCCTCCTGCTTGTTTTACATTGTCTAAAGAAGAGAAGCAAGCCATATGTCAATCATTGGTAGGGATGAAAGTGCCTAATGGTTATTCATTGAATGTTCGAAACTTGGTGTCTATGGAAGATTTGAAGTTAATTGGAATGAAATCAGATGATTGTCATATATTAATGCAACAATTACTTCCAATTTCCATTCAGTCAGTTTTACCAAAAAGAGTTCGAGATAGTGTGAAAAGTGTGTGCATCTTCTTCAATAAACTATGCGGAAAAGAATTGGAAATGAAGAAGTTGAATACATTGCATGATGAAATAGTTGAAACTTTATGCAAGCTTGAAAAATATTTTCCACCATCTTTTTTTGACATCATGATACATTTGATGGTCCATTTAGTAAGAGAAGCGAAGTTGTGTGGGCCAGTTTGGGCGAGATGGATGTATCCATTTGAAAGGAATATGAAGGTGTTGAAAGGATATGTACGTAATCACCATCGCCCTGAAGCTTGTATGGTTGAGTGTTATTTAGCAGAAGAAGCTGTGGAATTTTGTTCAGAGTACATGGTTGGAATCGACACAATCGGAATTAGCAAACCACGGAATAACTCTGATGGAGTTGATAGAGGATTACGAGGGAAAGGAACAATAGTGACCATATCTCATGCAGAATTAGATCAAGCTCATTTAGTTGTGTTGGAAAACAATCCTGAGGTTCAACCATATATAACGTAAGTTATAAATTTAATAAACATTATGCTCATTTTTGTGTATAATTGAAATTTTAATGTTGTACTTCGTATTTGCAGTGAGCACATGGAGTTATTACAATCAATGATTCCCAACAAGGTTAAAAATAAACAGAAATGGATTATAGATGAGCATAATAAAACATTTAGTCGATGGTTGAAAAATACTATTCTAGCAAAGTTGGGAGAAGAAAACCATGGAGTGTCGATAGAGTTAAAATGCATATCATTTGGACCAAGTGTTCATGTATTAAAGCACCATGCTTACATTGTTGGAGGAAAAAGATTTCACACAAAGTCAATAGATGATGCTCAAATGGTTCAAAATAGTGGAGTAAGTATTGTGGGAGAAGCAATGAATTTCGCTAGTGCAAAAGACAATAATCCAGTTGCTGGTACTATGACATATTATGGGGTTGTTGAAGAAATATGGTAGCTTGATTATTCCTTATTTCAAATTCCTCTGCTCAAGTGTTCTTGGGTGGACAACAATGTTGGGGTTAGAATTGATGAACTTGGATTCACTTTGGTTGATTTAAGTAAGAAAGGTCACAAGAATGATCCTTTCATCATGGCTACCCAAGCAAAACAAGTGTTTTACATAACTGATCCTGCTGATGATAAATGGTCAGTTGTTTTACGAACCCCGGAAAGGCAGTTTATAGAAGATGAAAATGACGAAGAAAATGATGATTTGTTTCATGACAATTTTATTGTTGGACAACCAATACATGAGCAAGTTGAGCAAATCCATGATTTCAATGAAGATTATGATGATGGGGAATACATTAGAAATGATATTAGAAACGGAATATTGGTAGATTGTGGATCAACCAAGAAAAGAAAAAGGAAAACAAAATGTGCCTAGTGAGTAATGTATTCATTTTTATGTTAAATATGTATTTATTTCTGTCATAATTGTAACGTTAATTATTGTGTATGTGCAGATGATAACTTCTGAAGGGGAGAACACACCAAATACGCGAGGCCCAACAAAGAAGAACAATATCAATAATAAAAAAGCTAAGGGAATAAAGAGAAATATTCAGTTTAATGATAAAGGTCAACCTATAGGGAAAGCATATAGTAAGATGCAATCGTACCTTGGAGTTAAAACTAGGAGAACGGTCTTTCTCAATTATAAGGATTGGAGACAAGTCCCACAAGAATTGAAGAATAGAATATGGGAGGATGTATATGTAAGAAAATATTTTAATTACTTTAATATATTGATCATTTTCATGAATTACTTTGCATTTCATTAATCATTTTCTTTCTATTTCAGGGTACCTTTAACATTCCAGAAAATTGGAAACCAGAATTAATTAAAAGTGCGGGAAGAATGATGAGAGATTTTAAGACCAACATCACTAGTGACTACATCTACCCTTTGGAAGAAGACGGTCTGATAGATGAACTCCAAATCCTTCCTAAGAAATATCCAGAACTTGACCTCGAAGATTGGAGGACATTTGTTAGCCACCGTTTATTTCCTGAGTTTATGGTACTATTATGTATATGATTTATTAGTTTTGAAATACTAATAATTGCTTAAAAGCTTATTGTTACTTATTTTATGTAGGTTTTGCGGGAAGCACAACGTGAAAGATCTCTCAAATATACTTCGAGGAATCGTACATCTCGTAGAGGGCTTGCCAATGTTAGAGAGGACTTGGTAAGTAATTCACATCACTAATTTATAACTGTCAACCTGTTATGAAGAATATTGAACTCACCAACTTTAATTAATTGTTGTATGTTTTAGAAAACTGAACTAGGTGTGGCAGATGTAGAACGGTACCAAGTTTGGATAAGAGCACGAGAAAAGAAGAAGGTTCTTGTCACAGATTTGGACAAACAAATTGAAGCAAGAATTGTAAGTGGTTTCAAGCAAGTATTTTAAAGTAATGTAGGAATGATAAAGTTCTTATAAGTCACTAATATAAGTGATCACTGGTTTGTTCCACAGAATGAGCTGAAAGAAAAAGTTAGTAGTGGAGAAATCATTGCAAAGGGTCGGAATGACATATTAACGCAAGCTTTAGGGACACCTGAGCATCCAGGGCGTGTTAGAGCACTTGGGTATGATATTATTTTTTATTTGTTGCATTTAACTTAATTCTATAATATTTTAGTTTTTAAATAAATTTGGTTGATTATTGTAGGTCGTTTGCGAAGATTTCGTCCGTCTTTGGAAGAAAACCAAAAATAGCAACAGAAATGGCTGATGTTGTTAGTAAGAAAGATGCAGAAATTGCGAGGCTCAGAGCAGAAATTAAAGCTTTAGAGGAGAAAAAAGCTAAACAAGCAGGTGGGATAGATGATATGGATGAACACGACAACGATGACGACCAGAACGGCGAAGAATATCACACAACATACATGCAGGATGACACACTGTACATGCAGGATGACACACCGTACATGCAGGATTATGTGTTACTTTGTTCGGATAATATTCATAATGTGGTGGCAGAGGGTGTTATCATTGATGGGGTGGGTCCACTGACTATTCATTGTGTTGAACTGACAGACGAATACGCGAGGGTGCAAGTCACCAAAATGTTACAAGAGGATGTTGAAATCCCATGTTCTGTTGGGGAGATACACTATGTTCGAGATACTAATGATGTATTCATTCCTTGGCCAAAAGAATTAATTATGACTGACCAGGTATAAACGAATTCTTTAATTTGTTCCTATTAAAATATTTGTTGGTCCATTATTTTAATATTATTTTTACTTGATGTTGCGTAGGGTCCTCTAAAAAAGAAACCTCCTATGTCAGAAAGTCCATCCAAGGATAAGACGAACCGTAATTCTTTGACTAGCCCACATCTGTCATCAGTTGGATCTCACATCAATCCAGAAAATACTCTGACCGAAGGCCAACCATTTTCCGATCACATCATGAATTGCATCCATGTTAGCCTTCAGTTTATGGTGAGAGAATTTTGCAGAGTTAAGGGAATGAACACAGTCATCTCAATTCCAGTGGACCCATCATTCATGAATCGCGAGTCAATCTTTATAGCCTCAGAGGATGTGGAATAAGTTGCTACTTTGCATATGATTGGAGGCTCAGCAATGATATTCGGATTAAGGTATCCCTTCAACTAATTCTTTGGAATGATATGAATTTAGAATCATTTATGAGTATTGCTCTGTGATCTGTTGCAAATTTTCATAGCAAATTGAATGTTTACAGGTTTGGGTAGTCCTATTTATAGGGGAAACTCTGCCGAAATTTTTCAAAAATATTTAACACTTAAGAAAATTTTGCAGATGCAGTTGGGAGTCCCTATTTCCAAACCAGTGTGTATTTTACAAGTTTTTTGACATTGAACGTCTTAGCATTAATAATCTTAACGATGTAGAACGATCAACCATTGACTTGGCAAATTGGTTGATGACCATGGATAGAGTTGGTCAACTATACTTTATACCTTGGAACATACGGTAAGAAATAGTGTAAACTTTTCTTATTTGATTATTCATATATTAAAAATTTAATTATTTTACTTAACATGCTTCTTATTTTAGGGAACATTGGATGTTGGTGATTGCTATGCCAAAAGGAAAAATCGTGTTCTTAGATCCACTGAAATCGCACAAACGTCCTAAAGAAATTGATTCAATGATAATGAGGTAAGGTTTAAATTTTTTAAAATATTTCTTAATATGCAACAATTATTACATGTTACTACATTTTAATAACTTTTGTTAATTTTATTTTTAAATAGTGCATATTATAAGGCTTCTTCCAATGAATTACTCATCCACCCTACAAAGATATTCAATGTTGAATGTCCAAGACAACCATAAAGTCATGAATGTGGTTTTTATGTGTTGAAGTACATTAGAGATCTTGTACGGACATCAAATGCAATAGTAACCCTAAAAGAAAAAGTAAGTTCATTTTTTATAACTTATTTTGGTATCGATAATCTATAAAATTAATTTATATTTATTAATTTTACAGTTTGGTGGAAAGACGCAATATTGTGAGATTGCAGACCTCTTGCCAATCCAACACGAATGGTTAGGTCAATTGATGACATACATTTATCAGTAAACCTATTTTGTTTATAAGTTCGTTTAGTTGTAAGTTTAGTTTTTTGTAAATGTATTAATGTTAAGGGCTAGTTATCGTACTTAAGTACTTGTGTTTTATATGCTTTTGTATAACATTTTTAATTAATAAAAGTTATCATATGTTAATTTAATATTGTAAATTCATATAATTAAATCGTTGAAAAAGAATTAGGCCAAAAAATATATATATATATTAATTAGACCATTTAAATATATATATAAATAAAATTAGGCCAAAAAAAAATATATATAAATAGAAATCGTCCATTTAAAAATAATCAAAAATATATATTAAATAAAAAGGCGGGTACTTTCTACTTCGGTTTTTAGGTAAAACCGAAGTAAAAGGGCTACTTTCCACTTCGGTTTTACCTAAGATCTGAAGTAGAATATCCCCTTTCTACTTCGGTTCTTAGTAAAAACCGAAGTAGAAAGTGCCCAAGATGGTCGTGTATATTCACTTTCTACTTCGATTATTATGTAAAACCGAAGTAGAAAGTGGGGATTCTACTTCGGTTTTTAACTAGTTTTTACTTCGCTCTGAACTACTGCGGTTGCGAATTTTAGCGAAAACCGAAGTAAATCAAGCTTAAAAACCGAAGTAAAAGCCCATTTTCCTTGTTGTGTAATCTAAATCCTTGCCTAATGACCACTTTACCCTTCCATCTATTTCCCCCTCCAACTAAACCTCAAGGCCCTTTTTGTCATTCCTACTTCCTTACAATTCTACCACTTCTTTCATCTAAACTTGTTACTCTCAGCAGTTACTAATGGTTACACAGGTTACTCAATCACCAATAACCATTAACCACAATTTCTCAACTCAACTCACGAAATTCCCCAAAGTACCCCTAGGCTCCTCCCGAGCTGGGTATGAAATCCCGTTGTGAATTTTAAGTTAACTAGCTCTCTAGGACCGACTCGGCACGTGCATCACATTAATATCACCACACTCACGTGGTACAAATCACATAATACAATTATCACATTTATGCCCTCAGCAGGCTAAAATTACCAATTTACCCCTATCATGCAAATGGGGTCCACATGCATATATACACCACCTAAACATGCATTCTAATCACATACTCATTTAAATTCATATATTATCATGTTAATTCACTTATTTCCCTCCAGGCACGCTAACCAAGGTCCTAAACCTTATTAGCAACTTGGGGTGTTACAATAAGTGTTAAGCCACTATTCTTCTATTAATTCAGGTAGAGAAAGATGCCAAGACATTCCAAGCGTCTGAGAGAACCACGAGGAATCCTCCACCACCTGAAAATGTGGATGCACCAAAGGAGCCCAGGGCTCCTGAAGATGAAAGGGAGGCTTCATCCCAAGTCGTTCAGCCAGATTGAAATTGTCCAGGACTGGGGGCTGCCCCTAGGGGGTGCCAGAGCGTTTCTGTCCCCAAGGCCACCGCGGGTACCGAACTCCAGCTGGTAAGATCCGTGTCCATCAATGCGCAGACCCAACAAGAGTCCCCGAGTACATTCCCTAAGCTCGAGCTCTAGGACTCAATTCTACAAAGAGGAGATACACGAGTTACACCGAAAGAATCAAAGGCTAAAAACCATCTTAGAGAATATGCAAGAGGTGTTGAATGCCCTACTAGAGGGATAGTCAAGCATACCTCTTCCTAGGCGAAAGGAAAAAGGCCATGAAGGAGAAGAAACCACAGTCCTTGTAGATGATGGGAGGACTCGACTCTCCACTTGCAATTACCCATAGCCTAATCAGTATGAACATTCTGGATGGGCGAAGCAGCCTAAGAGGCCAAAGCGAATGAACGATTCTAGCCCTCAAGATGAAGTTGAGGTCACCTCAAGGGAAACACCCCCATACTTAAGGGAAGAAATCAATAGGAAAAGGACAGATGAGAGGACCACACCTCCTGTGGCTCCTCCGGAAGGCAAAAAAAAAAGGAAAGGCCAATCCATCCAACTTTAGAGACTTCTTGAACAAAAGGAGATAAGACTTGGTTACCGAGATTAGGAGCTATGGAGCAAGATAATCACCGCGTCTGGGGGGCACACTGTCAACGACGAGTTTTATTACAAATCACCCTTCATTAGGGAAATCCAAGTCGTTTGACTCCCATCAAACTTCAAGGAGCCTCACATGACCCCTTATGAGGGAATTACGGAGCCAAAGTACCATCTGGACGTGTTCAATGTCCTAATGAAGTTCAGGGGAGTTAATAGCAGAGCTAGGTGCCACTGCTTTGTTGTCACGTTAAAGGGTCATGCGTACAAATGGTTCAAGAGACACCGGCCAGGGTCCATTAGGTCTTAGCAAAAAAAATTTGATGAATTTCTCCAACAACATCAAACTGTACGTGACTACACTATGCCAGGCACTAGCCTCACTAATGTGAAACAAGGAGAAGAATAGAGCCTAAAGAGCTATATCCATAGGTTCAATTAGAGGCAGCCAAAGTAGGAAGCCTAACCCGCGGGGAATTAAAAACGTCCACTACATCCGAGGTGCGCCCAAGTAGTAAGTTGTGGGATAACATGCTAAAGAGGGAAGTGACTGACTTAGATGATTTCTACGAATGGGCACAAAAGTACATTCATGTCTAAGACGGCCATGAGAACCTAAAGGAATCACTTTTCAAGCCCTCGGCCCCTGAAGGTTCGAATGACGCAAAAAAGAAAAGAGTGTACGAAGGGCCAAGAGATGACCACCAAAAGAAGCACAAACATAGAGGTAGCCCTAGGAAAACATCCCACACCTTCTACACTGACCTAAGACATACTACGGAACATATCTTCGTATCGAACGAGAATCAGGTCCCCTTCATGAGACCCCCACCAATGAAGAGAGATCGGTCGAAGAGAGATCCCAAAAAGTATTGTTAATATCATAAATACATTGGCCACACCATGGTAGAATGCACTCATTTAAAGGTGGAAATTGAAGAACTCATACGCAGGGGGCACTTGGGTACATACGTCCAAAGAGAAAATGAAAGACCAGATGATAGACCACCATCTCCACGAGAACAAGATGTAGCTCCAAAGGTGCAAGGAGAGGTGAGGATAATATTAAGAGGATCAGGATTTGGAGGAGAATCGAGAAAGGGGCGAGATAGATATGCCAAGTAAGCCAGACGAATACCACCCCCATGCACTGCCACCGTCATTTTCAGGAGTTCATGACGTATTCCACATTTCTATGCTTTGGAAGTACATCTCAGATACGACTCATGTATTGAAGTACGAGAATTTATAATTGCAGACAGATTGGTCATATTAGGAGCGACCGATTTAAGTCTTAGACAGGAAAGGCAAGGTTCTACGGAGCAAGACGATTCCTCCAGTTAAAGTGTTATGGAGGAATAGCAAGGACGAGGAAGCAACCTGGTAACTTGAATCAGTGATGCGGGATCAATATCCTGAGTTATTCAGGTAAATTTCGAGGACGAAATTCTCATTAGGAAGGGATAGTGGGAACGACCCAAAATCACTAATAAGGCTTAAGGGCCTTGATTAGCGGGCTAGGAGGACATAATTTGTATATTTGTGATAAAATGGTTAAATGCATGATTTTGTGGCATGCATGGTTAATATGATTATATGGTTATGTGATACGCATGTTTATGAGTATTAGATATGCATGTGGGCCCTTTTTAGCTTATAGGGGCATAGTTGTAATTTCGTCCCGTTGAGGGCATAAATGTGATTATATGTGATAAATTGTTCAGACCACATTATTATGTGGATATATTTGCAGCATATGGCTCAAGACGGTCCTAGTGAGAGAATTGGCGAAATAGTCACAGCGGGGTTCAATACCCGCCTCGGGGGAGCCTAGGGGTATTTTTGGGAATTTAGAGAACATATCGAGAATTCTTAGATAGTGAATAAGTGAATGGTAATTATTTGGAATGACGAGATTAATTGGTAAATATTAGGAACATTTGAGGATTTAGCGGGTGTTATACCCAAAAATTGGAGAATGCATCCTAGGAGGCTAAGGAGAATGCATCTAGGAGAGTGCCTCCTAGGAGAGCTAAGGGGAGTGGTCCTAGGAGACTCCAAGGAGGATGTGGTCCTAGGAGACCCCAAGGAGGGTGTGGTCCTAGGAGACCCCAAGGGTGTGTAGGAGGCAAGCCTCCCAAGGTTTTCTAAGTGTTGGCTCGAACGTGTCCAAGGTAAATAGCTAAGGAGGAGGAGTCTCATGCAAGAGAATGGAGACTTAGACTTTCATAAGGAAAGTCTATACAATGTTCGATCGGACATGTTTGGGAGATGCTAAAGAAGGTTGCCTCAATGTTGTCCAAGGTGAGGTTGCCTCAATGTTGTCCAAGGTGAGGTTCCCTCAATATTGTCCAAGGTGAGGTTCCCTCAATATTGTCCAAGGTGAGGTTCCCTCAATATTGTCCAAGGTGAGGTTCCCTCAATGTTGTTCAAGGTGAGGTGCCAAGGAGGTTGCCTCGGACCACCTTAGTCCGAGGAGAAGCCAAGGAGATTGGTTCAAGGAGGAACATGGCATGCTAGAGGAGAGTGCATGTTAGAGGAGAGAAGTGCATCTCCTACCACCATGCACGTTCAACCTACCACCATGCACGTTCAACCAGCCCTTGCATGGGTAGCGAGTAGGAGGTGGACCAACTAGCTAGAGGAGACTAAGTCAGATACAACTTCAACAACATGCGCGGGAATCTCTCATTCTTCCCACAAATGGGGAGTTTGTTACATTTTGAATGTTGAATGTTTATTTGTAATATAAATATAATAAATATAGTAAAATATCCCTATTATAAGGGGATATCAGTTGAGGATCCCATCTCTATAAATAGAGAGCTTATGAGATGAGAGAGGGTCCCTTCTGCTTATTCTTTCTAGAGAGATAAAATTGGGTCTGTCTATTCTAGAGAGAGAAAGTGCTGAAATTAGAGAGAATTCTTGTATTTTCACAATTTATACTGAAGAAACTCAGTTGGCATAGTCCATCTGATCTTGAGTATAGATTTATAAATCACAACTCTAAGTGGATTAGGCTATTACCGACAATCGGGGCTGAACCACTATAAAAATTCTGTGTTATTTACTTTTCTTGTTTATACCGTCTGTTGTCGTTTACATTCTCTTGAAGGTTCGTCGTATTTGACGTTCTCACGTCGTTGGCTAAAAACGCAGTCAACAGCGGGAACTAGGGAAAATGACCATTCTACCCTTTAGTACCCTTAGAAGGTTGGAAGACTTGAGGGGCATAATAGTCTTTTGGAAGGCAAGTGATATACTCAGAAGTTACATGGGATTAAGGCAGAAGGAGGTAGAAATAACTCAAGCTCTCTCCTTCACTCTCACGATTTCTCTCATCTCTCTCATTGTGCTTTGAGGTTAAGGAATGAAAGGGAAGAAAACTTAGGCCTTGAGCTAGTGTTCATTGAAGGAAAATTTGAGGGACAGGTTGAGCTGAGGCTTGGAAGTTAGAAATGAACCTTAGGAGCTTGAGGATTTAAGCTCAAGATCAGTAGATTGAAGGCTAGTGGGAGATTCAAACATAATTAAGGTAAGTTCTCTATTATTGATTATGTTAGGAATTCGGGTACCTGATTAGAATTAGACAGGGTTTTTGGGTGATAATGGCTGTTGAATTAGGATAGTGATTTTGGTATAGTTGTTAAGATTTTGGTGTCTAGAAATGTGTGATTTAGTCTTGAATTCATAGCTAGCTTGATGTTGAATTGGGGAGGTTTGTTAGGGGAAATTCTGGGGAGAGTTGGCTGGGAGAAGAATGTGAAAAACCCAGATTTTATGGGCTTGAAGGGGGCGTGTTGCGACCCAAACCTGGGGCGCTGTGACGCGTGTGGCCTTCTGGCCCTGGGATGCTCTCTGAGATGGGGGTGCACCGCGACCCACTAGGCCAAGTCATGACCCACCTCCCCTTTGGCTTGGGTCCTTGCTCTCTGACTTGGGGGCAAGTTGCGACCCACTAAGCCAACTAGCGACCCACCTAGGGATTTTAGCCTTGGAATGGTTTCTAGAATTGGTAAGGCTCGAGGGTTCGAACCAAGGCATTTGGCATAATTTCTTTTACTGGGTTTAGTATGAATTGAGGTCCCGCAGGCTAGTTTTTATCTCCTAAGTGTATATTTGGATTGGAAGTTTATGAATATTCTTTGGCCATTGTGACTAGGTTTATATCCAAGGCTCAGGACTGAGGATCATCCTCGGGACCATTCTATAATCCCCGCTTGGAATTAAAGGTAAGAAAATTGCACCCTTGTGTGGCTGTGTTGGGACTGAGATTCCCTGTATTTCAATACGTATGTTGTATGATTGTGATAAGGCCATGTGAGCATGAAATAAATGGCCTAAGAGAGTCGGGGCTGATAATTTGCTCACAGGACGCGGCTCAGCCACTGTGAGCCGGGGTCAGCTAGATAAACACTGGACTAGACCTAAGCGAGCTGGAGTCAATGGGTTAAATAGAGGGTACGACCTAAGAGCGTCGACCCTGAGTATTGTGTATTGATTGAGATAAACTGTTGAATATAAATGTTTATTGTTTTTAGCTTGATGTTATGGCTTGTTAAATATCTGGTTAACTGTCTTGTGAATTAATTGATTATCATCACTGATTATGTTATGCTGTTATGGTTTTCTTGTTGGGCCTTGGATCACGGGTGCTACATGGTGCAGGTAAAGGCAAGGGTAAGATGGATCAACCATGAATTGGAGAACTCTGGGGCGAGGTGTACATTGTCAGCTGCTTGTCCACCAAGATCGAGGGAAATTACAGGGACATAAGCCTAAAACTTGTATTATGTCATTAGAGTGGCCACTGATTGTATATAACTTTTGAGAGTTTGTAAATCCGTCTCTTAAACCCTAATTTTGGGATCCCATGTGCTAAACATTTATTTTAATGAAAATTAACTGTTTACGATCAAAGTCTTTTAACCCTAACCTGATTATGACTTTAGAATCACATTTTTATTCAAATGACTTGATTAGCAAGTCTTGCACTATTTCAAATACACGGTGTAACGGTCTTGGTTATCCAGGGCATTACAATCAAAGTGCATGAGCAAAATGATCAAAGTTTCTGACAAGATAAATCTCACCAACCACTTGGGGGGTAGAGTATACAGCCAAAAAGGTTCCTAAAAGAAACCCTTATAAAAAATAAAGAAGAAAACCTTGCAAGGCATCTCTTGAGTTCACGAGGATTTGCTACCCTTATGAACATCAAGAGAGTCAAAAGGTCCTACAGGAAGAACCTCCTAATAAAGGCTGATACCTTCACGAGAGGAAAGGCCTCAGGAAGAGCATCCACCAATAAGCCTAGAGCGGCCACCAAGCCATCTAGCCAAAAAGGGTCCTAAAAGAGACCCTTGTAAAAATAGTAATATGCATAATGACAAAAAGGACGCTTCTCGCAAAAAAAATAACAAGCGTGCGCGAAAATAAATAAAAGGATAGCTAGAACCCAAAGGGTCAACATATCCTTACAAATAAAATCAAGGTGCACCAAAAGGACCATTACTACCGGTCCAAATAAAGTATTAACGAGTTATTAGAAAAAATAGAGACCTATCGAACCCCTTTGGCTCCTGCATACAGTAGTGGGCTCAAAAAGACCTCAAGCATAAAAAAACAAAAACAAATGATCACATATAGATATATAAAAGAAAAAAGTCATGATAATGTTGCAGGATAAAGTCGGCACCAACCACAATAGGACTTAACAAAGTTCCTGAAGGAAAAAGCAAAAAACTAGGAGAAACATCTCTGGTATAATAAGGTTCGAATAAGCATACAACCAAATCAAAGTGAGAAATAAAACTATAGAAATGAAATCTCAAGGCCCCCCGCTGCGAGCATTCCACTCGGCCGCCTTGACAACGGCATGGTCACCAAAGGAGGAGAAGTCAAAACCAGCATTTTGTCTCCACATTCCATAAAGGGTGCGTTCTACTGACTTGTACTCATCCTCTGCCAAATCAGCCTCCAGGAGAGTGACCTTCTCCCGCAACGCCTCAGCCTTAGCTTCCGCTCTCTTCTTATTTTTGGATGATGAAGAGGCCTTCACCAGGGCTTTCTCCAGCTTGAGGTTGACATTGGCAAGCTATCCCTTAAGCTCCTGAACTCTGACCACTAGACAATCCCTTTCAGCATTGGATGAAAATAGGTCCTGTGCTGAGTCTACAAAGAGCTGAGCCACCAGAGAAGCCTACAAGGAAGCAAAAAATGAGCAAACTAGGAACCCAAAACACAAAAAATACCAATGTAAGACGCATGAACTCATCCAAGTTGTGGATTGCACAAGGGTCTCCCCAAGCTCCGCCATGTTAAAATTCTCGAGACCTCTCCACTCAGTCTCGGGGATACCCTAGGAAAATCGGGCATACCTTCGCACATAAGGGGTGTTGCGATATTTATAGCTATGCAAGTGCACACAGTCGCAAACTTGTAATAAAATGGTAAAACCAAGTATCGTCCTCAAGGACTGATTTATCAATTACCAATCAATTAATCCCTTAATTCTATTTGATTAAGCAATTATCAGAGATTTTAAACTAAGAAAAATACTAACAAAACGCAGTGAAGAATTAAACAAATTAACAAAGAAAACACAATTAGGACAATTATGATTCTCTATTTTTCCACCCTGTTATTTCCTAATGCAAGCATCTATATCCCCTTCTCCCTATTCAAGAATAAGTTGCAACAATAATTCATAATCTGGTCAAGACTTATGAAATTCAATCTAAATGACAACTTCCTATATTTCTATGGTAAGTTGAATCATGTAGAGGGCATTAGCCACACAACTCAGAAAATAAGCAAATAACCTAGATACTTTCGTTCTAAATTAAATTTGCATCCAAACAATCAAAGCATATCAAATTTCACTTTTCAGATTTCAATTTGATTCATAAAATAGCAATTAGAGGTGATCAATCAATAATCGCACAATTAACATAGATTGCAAGAAATTGAAAGAGATGAAGAAGAATATCAATTTTGCATTAAACCATAACAAGGGTTTCCAAAAGATTCACATAAAAGCCCTAAAATAAAATTTAGCCTATGATCTTCATTCTAACAATAAGATAATTCAATTACAAACATGAAAATTGACAGAAAAAGATGATGAAAACTCAAGGATGAATCCTCCAATATGGTGTTCTTACTCCAGCCGTCGTCCTCCCTCCCAGACCTCCATTCAGTCGCATTATATGTTTCTCAAAAACCCTACTGAAAATTCCCTCTCGAAAAGACTGAATTACCCATCAAAAATAACCAATTATGCCAGAAATCGCGACCCCAGCGCTACAGCGCTAACATCGTAGCGCTGTAGCGCTAAAATCAGAAACAAAACGGGGAAAAAACTAGGCACCAGCGCTGTAGCGCTATAGCGCTAAAGTCAGGAACTATCTTCCTGAAAACTGCTTCCCAGCGCTGATGTTGTAGCGCTGTAGCGCTTAAGTCAGTGCTGAAGCTCTTCAAGAATTCTTCCTAGCGCTACGGCGCTCCCAAGGTAGCGCTGTAGCGCTACTTACAGAAACACCCAAAAGTCACAAATCCATCTCGATTTCCTTCCATTTTCGCTCCTTTTCAATATTTGCAACACTTAACGTCAATTACCCTGAAACAAGAACAAACGAGCATAAATCCGAAATAAAACAATCCTAACTAAAGAAAAATAACCTAAAAACTAGAACCATAAACGAGCCTAAAACTTGTTTATCAAACTCCCCCAAACTAAATCTTTACTTGCCCTCGAGTAAATCCTAACTTAAACTAACAAAACGAAACAAACACAAAACGAACACATTAAACCATCATTACTATCTATACTACTTTGCCAAAACTCATGAACTCTCAATTGCAATAACAATAACCAGAATTTCAGCTCAATTGCCTTAAAGTCCGATTTGTAAAATTCAATTAGGGAAATCACAAATATATCATGAAAATTACTGCAACAATTGGACTCTATCATATATGCTCAACTCCTTTCAGACAATTCCACAAACCAAATTTTCAATACGCTTTGCATCACTTGACCTTCTCCACTAATGTCAATAACATGTGTTTTGAAATCAAGAGGACTTTCACAGGTTATAGCTTGGCTTAGGCAGGGGTAGATAAAATTGTCATTTAAGCTCAATCGTTACCATAAGCATAAAACCTTAAAACCAACCAAATTTTTTTCCTCTTTACCACAGCCAAAATCGCCCTTTTATACAATTAGAGAGAGAGATGACAACACTTTTCATTATTTTTCTTCTTTTCTTTTTCTAGACCTATCACTTTTTTTTTTTCCAAATCACACTCCCCCAAACTTATTATTTTCTATACATATATATGATCAAGGAGTGTGACAAAGTGATAATATATATATTTTTTTTCAAAGACTTCTCTCTCTCTCTTTTTTTCGTTTTTGTACAATCATACTGTATTCCCATCATACCAACTTCTTACTATTTTTTCCTTCTTCTTTCCCACAGATTATATGCTTATGATAACAAAAGGAAAGGAAAACAAAAATAAAGAAGTTAAGAAATTTAGGCTCAAAAAGTATGATCAAGAACAAAAACAAAGTTTAAGGTTCAAAAAGGGTGACTAAGGATAATAATCAAGGTTGGCTTGAAAGGCACAATCGATCCAATAAAATTGCCTAAATCACTTTTCTAAACACATGTCATCAAGGATTTCGCCTCAAAGGCCAAACAATGCAAGTTCTATCAAATTCAAATTGTCATACCACCAACCCTAGTCCAACATATATAATAAACTCCAAAATGTTGCATTTTCAAAACATATTAAAAATTTCCCACAAAACCTTTAAATTAAACGCTAAACCAATTGAACCAAGCACACAGTTGAATTCAATTTCCTTTTCATGAACAAAAACAAAGCAGCAACAGACACGAATGATGGTTTAACGATAACACTACAACTCAAAAACAAATAAAAGCAGAAAAATAAAAACAGCATAAGCCCCCCCCCCCCCCCCCCCCAACTCTAAAGATGCACATTGTCCCCAATGTGATAAAAAAATAAAAACAGAGGAAGAGAACTTACCTGACCAGCCACATCAGTATGGCGGTGGTGGTGGATGGAACGAAGGGCCTTCGAAAGGCTGAGATTGCGGAGGTTCAGGTGCAGGAAAACCAGCAAAAGACGGTGGTGGAGGCGGAGGGTAAAACGGAGAGTACGGTGGATAAGGTGGAGGTGGAGCAAAATACGTGCGATCTGAATCATCTAGCGACCAGCGGTGCACCAAATTGTTTAGTTGAGCCACATGACTCACTTCATAATCATAACGCTGGCCTAAATACTGATTCACCATATGCTGCTGCTGAACCACATATTGATTCTGTTGGATTAGATAATCCAACTTCTCATTAACTTGCTGCAAGCTTGAATTGCTATCGCTACCCACTAAAGCTGGTTCATCGTCCTCCTCCACAGCAGCTTCCATACGGCGCTTTCCCTTTTTTCTTGCTTGTGGCACATATAAAGAAGGCTCGGGATAGTCATTCATCAGATTAATGAATAATGGTTGCTGCAGTGAATGATAGATATCAGTAACGAACTCTGGGACACCAGCCTTACAGCATAACATTGTGATGACTGATCCATGGGCCAAACCACCAGTAGTGTGCCCTTTTTCAATGAAATTGATGTTGGCCTTAATCCAAATACCCGGATTAACACTCATCCCCTGCATCAATGCGTACATTAATAAGGCTCGATCCTTAGTCATATCAGATACATGACTAACAGGCATGAATCGAGCACAAACAAGGAACGCCCAAAATCTCGCCTCCCTGTTAAGCTGGCATGATGCTATACTTTTAGGGAGGCTGCCAGATAAATTCCAAGGGGCGCCTTCAAAACACAGTTTATCAGCCACGGCCGCAAAATCTATAGAACCGCCCAAGAATTGGGCATAATCCTCCTCCTCTTGTTTGATATGCGGGACCTTGAACACCCTATTAATCGCTTCAGTAGTGAAGGGCACACGTTTCCCTCGAACAAAGACTGTGTCATTGTGTTTATCTCGTAGGTTGGCATAAAACTCATACACCAACGACACATTAGCCTGAGCCAGCCTTGTT
This sequence comes from Humulus lupulus, assembly GCF_963169125.1. NCBI lineage: Eukaryota > Viridiplantae > Streptophyta > Magnoliopsida > Rosales > Cannabaceae > Humulus > Humulus lupulus. Next base: position 43,516,326 of record NC_084794.1, on the reverse strand, counting down.
ACAAAATCGCCCCATTTCCTATTCATGAGATTCACCCGAACCCGTTCAAAAATCGGATGAGCAAACGGTTCAGACTGAAATTCCACTTCCCTCTCGGAAATCAAAGGTTTCCTGACAAATTTCTCATACCGCTCCTGAGCCTGGAAATTGATAAATCGAGTCTCATCATACTCATGCTCAGAACTGTCTTCCCTAGATTGAGACGCAGAAGCTTGCCCCTTTCCCTTGTTTCTACCCGCTCTTTGCTTGGGTGCCATTATCTCTATTATCATCACCACAAGACAAAATTTTCACAGCACCTCCCCTATTAATGGACCTTTTTCCTCTTCACAAACAGTAGCAATATTCAACCTTTCAAGCAAATCAACTAATTTCCCCAAACCCAAGTCAAAGAAAGGATTCACCCTCTTCAATCAATCAAAGCCAGCCAACCCCAAATATCGCAACAACACAAATCGGAAGAGAGGAAAGGGAAGAAGACCACTTACCAAACCTTTGCAATTGATTCCTTCACGCTTGAATGTGAATACCCCCTTCAGAATTTCCTCTTTTTGCAAGAACTTGGATCAATGAAATTCTAGGGTTTCAAAATAGATTTGGGGCAAAATTGAAAGAGGTTGGAATGGAAAGGAAGAAAAAAAAAATAAGATGAAGAATGAAGGAAAGATGGAGGGTGTGTGGGGAAATTTCTGGGAAAAAGGCTGTAATGGAAAGGCTATGGAGGTTTTGGAGAGGATAGGAAAAAAATAGGGATGAAGAAAAAAAAAGAGAAGAGGAAATGAGGTTAAAAAAAATCGCACTTATCTGGTTTTAAAAAAAACTTTCTGGGCATAGCGCTATAGCGCTGCATGGGTAGCGCTATAGCGCTCAGACACGATTTTTGGGGTTTTTTTCTCTGGAACCAGCGCTATAGCGCTGGTTTAACAGCGCTGTAGCGCTTGTTGAACTCCGACTGGCCTGTTCCTCTCTGAGAAGAGCGCTATAGCGCTGCAAGTGCAGCGCTGTAGCGCTATAGCTCCTGAAATCACCACTCTTTTTATTTATTTATTTATTATTATTATTTTTTTTTTTATATATTTTTTTTTCTTTTTCACGATTTTCACGGTTCAAAAATACATGAAAAAATAAAAATAACAACTGAATACAAAATCCCATCATTGTTCGAAACCAAATAAAATAAAATAAAATTCACAACTGAGAACTGCCTTCTCAAAGCGCTGTCTTTAACGTCATTTAGCCGGACGTTGGATCCCTCTTCAAAGGGGCTTCAAAAGGAGGATAGACTTCGCTTGATCAAAACTACCACCCAAGTAGGGCTTCAATCTCTGACCATTGACTTTAAATGAATCACCTGAGTTGCCCCGAACTTCTACAGAACCATAAGGAAAAACTTGAACTACAGTGAATGGTCCTGACCATCTTGACTTCAATTTGCCAAGAAACAGTCGAAGTCTTGAATTGAACAGAAGTACCTGCTGCCCCGGTTGGAACTCCCTTCTGATTAAGTTCTTGTCATGCCAAGCCTTTGTTCTTTCTTTATAAATCTTGGCATTCTCATAAGCCTCATTTCTGAACTCGTCCAGTTCATTCAGTTGCAACAGTCTTCTTTCACTAGCGGCACTCCAATCATAATTTAACTTTTTCATAGCCCAAAATGCCCTATGCTCCAATTCGACTGGTAGATGACACGCTTTACCAAACACCAACCTATAAGGAGACATGCCTATTGGTGTTTTGAATGCAGTTCTGTATGCCCAAATCGCATCATCTAACTTTTTCGACCAATTTTTCCTCGAACTGTCAACGGTCTTCTCAAGGATGCTCTTGATTTCTCTGTTCGAAACTTCAGCTTGCCCATTTGATTGAGGATGATAAGGCAAAGCTTTTCGGTGATAAACTCCATAACGAGCCAGCAGTGCATCCAATTGCTTATTCACAAAGTGTTTCCCTTCATCGCTAATCAGAGCTCGGGGAGTGCCAAATCTAGTAAAAATATGTTTATGCAGAAAATTAAGCATAGTTTTACCATCATTGGCTCTAGTTGCTGTAGCCTCCACCCATTTGGATACATAATCCACTTCCAATAGAATATATTCATTGTTGTAAGACGGTGGAAAAGGCCCCATGAAATCGATGCCCCATACGTCAAACAGATCCACCTCAAGAATCCCTTGTAGAGGCATTTCGTTTCTTCTCGAGATATTGCCAGTTCTCTGACATCTATCACAAGCCTTGACAAACTCATTGGCATCCTTGAATAATGAAGGCCAATAGAAACCGCTTTGTAATACCTTAGCCGCCGTTCTTGATGCACCAAAATGCCCTCCGCATTGTTGAGTATGACAGTGATTAAGAATGGACTGCATCTCTTCTTCAGGAACGCACCTTCTGATAATTTGATCAACACAGTGCCTACAGAGAATAGGTTCCTCCCAATAGTAGTGTTTCACCTCAGAAAATAATTTCTTTAATTGCTGCTTTGACATTTCAGAAGGCACAATTTTTGCAACCAAAAAGTTCACTATGTCTGCAAACCACGGGATAGCTAAAGTCTCACTTACCCCAAACAACTGCTCATCAGGAAAATGATCATTGATTTGCACTGCTTTCTTATTTTCAGTCTCCTCCACCTCAAGTCTAGAGAGATGATCAGCTACCACATTCTCGCTGCCCTTCTTGTCACGAATCTCCATGTCAAATTCTTGAAGCAACAGAATCCATCTAATCAAGCGGGGCTTGGCATCTTTCTTTGACATCAAGTATTTAATGGCAGAGTGATCAGTGTAGACAATCACCTTGTTACCAATCAGATATGGTCTGAATTTATCGCAAGCAAACACAATAGCTAGCAACTCTTTTTCTGTAGTGGCATAATTAAGCTGAGCATCATTTAGAGTCCGACTAGCATAGTAAATAGACCTGAATACCTTATCAATCCGATGTCCCAGAACTGCCCCCACTGCGTAATCACTGGCATCACACATCAACTCAAAAGGCAATTCCCATCTCGGAGCTATCACAATTGGAGCAGAAATAAGCTTTTCTTTCAAGAAATTGAACGCCCTCAAACATTCGTCATTAAAATCGAAGACAACTCCATTCATAAGCAGATTCGAAAGAGGCTTAGACACCTTTGAGAAATCTTTGATGAATCTTCGATAGAACCCAGCGTGACCAAGAAAACTTCTAACTCCTTTGACTGAAACTAGTGGAGGCAGCCTTTCAATGGTAGAAATTTTCGCTCTATCTACCTCAATTCCCTCACTTGAAATTTTATGGCCAAGAACAATCCCCTCTTTCACCATAAAATGGCATTTCTCCCAATTCAACACCAGATTAGCCATCTCACAACGACGCAGCACGTTCTTCAAATTACCCAAACAGAGGTCGAATGATGAGCCAAAAACAGAGAAGTCATCCATGAAAATCTCAATACACCGGTCTACCATGTCTGAAAATATGGCCATCATGCACCGTTGAAATGTTGCAGGGGCATTGCATAGTCCAAATGGCATTCTCCTGAAAGCAAATGTGCCATAAGGACATGTGAAGGTTGTTTTCTCTTGATCCTCTGGTGCAATAGCGATCTGATGATACCCAGAATACCCATCCAAGAAACAGTAGTAGCTGTGGCCTGCCAATCTATCAAGCATCTGATCAAGAAAAGGCAAAGGAAAATGATCCTTCCTTGTTGCCTTATTGAGCTTGCGGTAGTCTATACAAATCCGCCACCCCGTTACAGTCCTTATTGGAATGAGTTCATTGTTCTCATTTTTCACCACAGTCATTCCACCCTTCTTAGGTACCACTTGCACAGGGCTCACCCATGCACTATCAGAAATTGGGTAGATCACCCCAACATCCAACCATTTAAGAATCTGGTCCAATACTACATCCTTCATGGCTGGATTGAGTCTTCTCTGGGCCTCTATGGATGGCTTGTTATTCTCCTCCAATAAGATTTTATGCATCACTGTCGCTGGGCTTATTCCTCTAATATCTGCCAAGGTCCACCCAATGGCCAATTTATGCTCCCTTAAAACCCTCAACAGTTTCTCCAATTCTACCTTTGACAGGTCAGCTGACACAATGACCGGTAAGGTTTCATTCTCTCCCAAATAAGCATATTGTAAGTGATCTGGGAGAACCTTTAATTCCAACGGTGGTGGCTGCTGAATGGAGGTTAGCGGTTTTTCAGTCGCATCCGCTAATTCTTGGAACTTTTTCCAATATGGTGAGAAAGAATTTATCCAGTTGACACATTCTCTGATCTCAGCGTCCTCATCATCATCGCCTTCATCACCCAATAATACTGCCTCTAAGGCATCACTGCTCATCCTTCTCTTGGAGACTACCTTTTCTATCACATCCACACTAAAGCAACTGTCACTAGCCACCGGATACTTCATAGACTTGAAGACATTAAAGACCACCTCATCTCCTTGAACTCTAAGCTTAAGCTCTCCTTTTTGAACATCAATAAGAGCTTGGCCTGTGGCTAGAAATGGCCTACCAAGAATAATAGGGACATCTGTGTCCTCCTCCATGTCCAGAACAATAAAGTCAGCGGGAAATATGAACTTATCCACTTTCACAAGAACATCCTCAATAATACCTCGTGGATGTGTTAACGATCGGTGTGCGAGCTGTAAAGTGACAGTTGTTGGTTTTGCCTCCCCCAAACCAAGTCTTTTAAACACAGATAAGGGCATCAGATTGATACTTGCCCCCAGATCACATAAGGCGTGCTTACATTCAAACTCGCCAATGGTGCAAGGTATGGTGAAACTCCCCGGATCTCTCAGCTTTTGGGGTAACTTCCTTTGTAAAATAGCGCTGCACTCTTCAGTGAGTGCTACAGTCTCATAGTCCTCCATTCTCCTTTTCTTTGACAGAATCTCCTTCATGAACTTAACATAACTGGGCATCTGCTCCAAGGCCTCCGCAAAAGGAATGTTTATGTGCATCTTTTTAAACACCTCAAGAAACTTAGAAAACTGTTTATCAAGGGTAGTCTTTCTAAGCCTCTGAGGGTATGGAACTCTAACTGGCTGCTCAATGACAACTGGGGGACTCTGATCTGACTTCTGATGGTCTTCAGTAACCCTTTCTGAATCAGACTGTGCACCCATCTCTTTTTTCTGAACTACTGCCTGTGGAGGTCTAGGCTGCTCTGTTTGCTTTCCACTCCTCAGAGTAATTGCCTGAACTTGCTCCTTGGGGTTTACTTCAGTATTACTAGGCAAGTTTCCCTGAGGTCTGTTATTGAGCATATTGGCCAACTGCCCAACCTGTGTCTCAAGGTTTCTAATGGAGGATCTGGTCTCAGTCATGAATTGAGTTTGTGTATTAGTAAGAGTCAACAGGGCAGCTTGCAGTTCATTAGGTCTCTCAGGTTGAGGCATTGGTTGTTGAGGCCTAGGCTGCAGTGATGACGAAGCTTGATTCATAGGTGGCTGAGACATGTTATTCTGAAACTGGCCCTGAAACGGAGGTTGTTGGCCTTGATTATTCTTCCACGAAAAATTTGGATGATTTCGCCACCCTGGATTGTAGTTGTTGGAGAATGGGTTATTGAGTGGCCTCTGAAAATTTCCCACCGCTTGAACTTGGGCGTGATCCATTGAGGTGTTATTATTACAGATAGGGCACTGATCGAAAGAATGAGCACCACCACACATTTCACACCTCACTGCCATCTGAACCGCATTAGCAGACATACTACTCTGTTGCAACTGCTTGGTCAAAGAGGCTACTTGCGCTGTTAAAGCAGTAATCGCATCTAGCTCATGCACCCCAGCTACCTTTCTAACTCCTGATGATCTTTCCTCTGACCACTGATGGTTGTTTGTAGCCATGTCCTCCAGCAGCTCATAAGCACCAGCTGCACTCTTGCTCATAAAAGTACCACCTGCTGCAGCATCTATAATAGTTCTGGTTGTTGGACATAAACCATTGTAGAAATTCTGTACTAGCATCCACTGTTCAATGCCATGATGAGGACATCTTCTCAGGAGTTCCTTAAACCGTTCCCAAGCTTCATACAGTGACTCCCCGTCATTCTGGCAAAAGTTATTTATCTCTCCCCTCAGTTTAGCAGCCTTTGACGGAGGGAAAAATTTGGATAAAAATTTCTGAGCCAGATCTTGCCAAGTGACAATGGAGTTTGGCTGCAGAGAATTCAGCCAACTCTTAGCTCTGTCCCTTAGAGAAAATGGGAAGAGCCTAAGCTTGATTGCGTCATCACTCACCCCATTATATTTGAAGGTTCCACACAACTCCAGGAAGTTGGACAAATGGGTGTGAGGATCTTCAGAGGGCAACCCATTGAATTGCACAGAGGACTGCACCATTTGTAAAATAGCAGGCTTGATTTCGAAGTTGTTGGCCTCTACAGCTGGTGGGCGTATACTATTTTGTACTCCCGTCAGAGTGGGTAGCACATAGTCTCTCAGACTCCTCTCAGCGTTGGTCTGAGCCTGAACCCCTTGGACAACTCCTGGATTTATACCATTCCTGCCATCCCCATCATTCTGTGCCATCTTCACAGAATTCTGGGTCTCTCTCTTATTCTTTCAGATTTGATTGCAAGACTTTTCGATCTCGGGATTCAGAGGAACAAGTGTGGCTTTTCCTTTCCTGCCACGCATATACCAAAATTCACCTGAGATAGACAAATTAAGCAACTAAACAGATTAAAAACGAGAGAAATAAAAATCAAATTAGAATAAAAATTAATTAGACTGATATTGATAATTTTCAGTCCCCGGCAACGGCGCCAAAAACTTGTTGCGATATTTATAGCTATGCAAGTGCACACAGTCGCAAACTTGTAATAAAATGGTAAAACCAGGTATCGTCCTCAAGGACTGATTTATCAATTACCAATCAATTAATCCCTTAATTCTATTTGATTAAGCAATTATCAGAGATTTTAAACTAAGAAAAATACTAACAAAACGCAGTGAAGAATTAAACAAATTAACAAAGAAAACAAAATTAGGACAATTATGATTCTCTATTTTTCCACCCTGTTATTTCCTAATGCAAGCATCTATATCCCCTTCTCCCTATTCAAGAATAAGTTGCAACAATAATTCATAATCTGGTCAAGACTTATGAAATTCAATCTAAATGACAACTTCCTATATTTCTATGGTAAGTTGAATCATGTAGAGGGCATTAGCCACACAACTCAGAAAATAAGCAAATAACCTAGATACTTTCGTTCTAAATTAAATTTGCATCCAAACAATCAAAGCATATCAAATTTCACTTTTCAGATTTCAATTTGATTCATAAAATAGCAATTAGAGGTGATCAATCAATAATCGCACAATTAACATAGATTGCAAGAAATTGAAAGAGATGAAGAAGAATATCAACTTTGCATTAAACCATAACAAGGGTTTCCAAAAGATTCACATAAAAGCCCTAAAATAAAATTTAGCCTATGATCTTCATTCTAACAATAAGATAATTCAATTACAAACATGAAAATTGACAGAAAAAGATGATGAAAACTCAAGGATGAATCCTCCAATATGGTGTTCTTACTCCAGCCGGCGTCCTCCCTCCCAGACCTCCATTCAGTCGCATTATATGTTTCTCAAAAACCCTATTGAAAATTCCCTCTCGAAAAGACTGAATTACCCATCAAAAATAACCAATTATGCCAGAAATCGCGACCCCAGCGCTACAGCGCTAACATCGTAGCGCTGTAGCGCTAAAATCAGAAACAAAACGGGGAAAAAACTAGGCACCAGCGCTGTAGCGCTCTTTTGGTAGCGCTATAGCGCTAAAGTCAGGAACTATCTTCCTGAAAAATGCTTCCCAGCGCTGTAGCGCTGATGTTGTAGCGCTGTAGCGCTTAAGTCAGTGCTGAAGCTCTTCAAGAATTCTTCCTAGCGCTACGGCGCTCCCAAGGTAGCGCTGTAGCGCTACTTACAGAAACACCCAAAAGTCACAAATCCGTCTCGATTTCCTTCCATTTTCGCTCCTTTTCAATATTTGCAACACTTAACGTCAATTACCCTGAAACAAGAACAAACGAGCATAAATCCGAAATAAAACAATCCTAACTAAAGAAAAATAACCTAAAAACTAGAACCATAAACGAGCCTAAAACTCGTTTATCAAGGGGCTAATGTGCGACCCACCCAGGATGTCCCCTCTAAATTAGGAGCGCCCGGGTAAGCAGGGACAAATGACCCATTCACCGAGCGAGGTGGAGGCGCTGGAACATCAGACAAAGGGTACCTCGAATAGCCATGACTAGCGAGGGCACAAGGAAGATTATCAAAATCATCAAAGGAAGGCAAAATAAAGTGCCCTTGCATGGTCTGTGGACCGCGGGAATGAGAAGTTGTGTCGCGGTCCGTAGGAGCAGAAGAAGGGCGTCCCCTAGAAGCTGGAGATAGTCGAGCTGGACATTTAGATTCGTGTGAAGCCTCCTCAGTCACCCATTCAACATCACCCTCGTTCGAGTGAGGTTCTACTACAGTTGCTTTCTTCTTTCGGTCATAAATGTGTCATAGCAGGTCGGGCTCCGAAACCCTGGATAGACCGTAGTGATTGAGGTCGGCCACAAGAAAGAGATGGGCAGCCATTTTCATTGGAGGTTTTACATCAAGGGAGACATCTACCGGCACTGCCTCCGACTCAGGAACGTCGGGGATACTGAAACTCTCTTAACAATCAACTTGGTTATCAATATGAGTATAAGTTCCACAACAATAAACTCAATATAAAAGGAAAGAGTTGAAATACTTACTTGGAGATGAGCGGAAATTTTCACGGAGAGAAAGGGGACCTTTCACAAAGAAATAGTCCTGCTTCCATGAACCCGGGCTAGAAATGGAACCCTTTATCAAGGAGACCAAAGAGTTGGCTTTTCGTAAAAAGTAGAATCCCTTAGATTTAGGAGTGGGCATGAGATTATACATGAAATGCACCTCCTGGGCCGTGGGACTGTGACCATTAAGCTTCATGGATGCCATATACAGGCAGCTTTAGATCAACCAGTTGTTGGGTGCCAGCTGAAGTGGAGCAAGGTCTAAGTGACTCAGGACCATGATGAAGAACAGATGTAGGGGAATGGTCCCACCCGCCTTCAAAATATGTTCGCTCATAGCGACATAGCCCTAGGGGGGATTTTCAGCCCGACATTTATTGGAGGGTACATACAGCTTGTACTCCTTACTAATGTGGTATTTCTCGGACACTCTAGCAGCCTGTTTTCTAACACGTGGGAAATGATGGTGAACGCCAATAAAGGACCAGAGTCCGGTTTCTCGGGAGCAACCTGTCGTCTCATTCTCTTTGACATGTCTACAAAACCAAAGGAAAAAGGTGAGTTCAAAACAGAGCACTTTACCCTCCATTTTCTTCTTCTTGCGTCAGTTTTCCACCGAGGCATTGGATGTGGAAGCATCAAACACAGGTGGATTAAGGACAAGGGTTGAGGGGAATAAGGGGTGACCTCGGGCTACTATAGGGAGCACACTAGGCTAAGGGTTGAGGAGGGAGGTTTTCCTCCATGAACTCTAGCTCCATTTGTAGGTCAAGAAGACTCACTCTAAGGCTTGCAATATGATCATTAAGATCAAAGGAGAAGGGGACTCCATCAACCCTCAAAGCCAAATCTACCTCGCTCTCCACCACCCAGTTTTTATGCCTAAGTTCGGCCATGCGTTCAAGGTGACATATACGGGCCCTCCTCAAGGTGTCATAGTTTTGGTAAGGGTTGTTTTTGGGGGACCCCGAGTCTGAGGACAAGTCTAAAAACTCGACCCCCTCACATGCCACAAAGTCGGGTCTCGTTGGTGATATGGGTGCAAGTGTATGTGGAAAGTGTACTACAAAACACAAAGGAATAAGCTCAAAACCTCTAGACACAAGTGCTCGAAACAACCAACTACGGGGTGCAAGGGAGGGTATATGAGCTAACGGGTGCATATGCATAAATTAGCTCATGAGGAGCTCCAGCTGATACAACCCTTCCCAAGTAACGCTAATATAGACCCATTAAGCATAAGAAAGGGTGAAGGCATACCTTGAGCAGGTAAAGTCGCCCACCGTTACAGCTGCAGAAATACCAGGGGTCGAAACTACTTGCCTACAAAAAGAAATGAGATAGATATTTCAGTCTCCTATCACATATACTGATATTTACATATAAAAAAAAAAGAGAGAAAAGAAAGACAAAGTGCCCTTGTAAGGGATAGAACCACTCACCTCTCAGAAGTTTTGAAGACAAAAACACCACCAAGCTAGAAGAAGTAAGTGCAACAATTTCCTTTGAGGAGAAGAGCTATTTGTAGGAGGCTTAAACTCATCCTAGCCATTGAATCCAATGCTTGATCTATGGTAAAAAATGAAGCCAAACATGTAATATCCGTTTTCCCGGAAGGGCAATTTCGTAATTTTCCCATTGTGTGCATCCTTGTCATTTTTTTTCTTTTCCTTTGATGGATTATTGGATATGTATGACTTCCAATGGAAATAAAATTCATTGTTTCTCATGTTTGAGTTTTTATGGAATCACAACATGAGAATAATGTCAAGTGAATAAATAATGGCTCGGGTTAAGTTATTTTATTTATTTAAAAATTATAATAGTAATTATTATTATTATTATTATTATGAGCATAATAGTAATAATAATATGCTTGAAATTATTTTATCTTATTATGTGTAATTTTTGGTTTGCCATAATATTAAATATTAGAATTTGTGAAAAGACCATAATACCCTCAAGTTTGGGATTGGTTCAAGGGGCATTTTAGAGACTTTATTTCTTCTGTTTTAACATGATTAAATATTCATAAAATTGATTAAATTTTCGAAATTTAACTGATAATATCAGTTGTGGAACTTAGTCAATTTATTTTATATTTTTTAAGGAAAAAAATAATAATAAAATTCCTTGAAAAGAGGATTTTACCACTTCAAACGCTAATTTATTTTTTTTAAACCTATTCTAAAACGTGTTACCATGATAATCTGATGGAGAAATCGTGGGAATATTGAGGGAATCAAAGGATTGAAGAGAGAGAGTGTTATTATCGTTTTTTTTTAAAGAGAAGAAATTTTTTGAGTTCTTGCACTTGGGAAAAATCTGGGCAGTAATGAACATTGTAGAATCATTCTAGGGAAGGAAATAAACATTTTGAGTGTGAGAAATACATTTATAAAGCCTCGGATTGTGATTCACCATTTTTATCCAAGAAAATGCATATTCTTGGATAATTTTGGATTTAAGTGTGTTCAAGAGTGTATGGTGTGCGTGGTTGCTGATAAACAAGCTTAGGGGACTCCAATAATCGGTTTTGACGTGAAGAAACGGGCTGAAATGGTCTAGAGCAAGAAAAACTAATTTTGAGCTCCATTTTTGGCGGTACACCGGACTTGGAGAAGAAGACTTCGGAACAAGGGGTTACGGAAAACTTTTTGGGCTGGGGTTTATTGTTTTGAAGTTCTGGATATAAGGGGATCATTTACCAAGCAAGAGAAGGGTTGGAAAGCAGCAAAACTCAGCCATAGAGTCGCCGTCGCCGGAGAAGAAGACAAAACCGGCGATATTTCCGGCGAACCCGATCTGGGTGTTTACTGAGGTGTTTTTTTTGGTTTTTCAATCTTAAAAAATTAGTACATTAATTTTAGAGCATTTTCCAACTGGTTTCATATTTTTCTGATTTTTCTTTGAATTATTATGATTTATTGAAGTTTAAATAAAGATTAATTATGAAAAATATTTTTATTGTTCAGAAAAATATGATTCTATGTTTCAATGATATCTATATCATTTAGAATGGCTTTGTACATTTAGATTTAAGTTTTTATCGTATTTGATAATTTTCTTCAATTATTTACTTTTAAATATGTGATTTAAGAAAATAAATGTGGAAAATTATTTAAAGTATTCTGAAAATTCTGAGAATTTTTGTATATGTTTAAAATGAGATTCTAAGGCTCTCTGTAATTTTATTTCGAATTTGTATCATTTATGTAATTTTCATGATTTATTTGGCTTATGTTATATTTTAAATATCAAAAAATATTATTGCTACTGTTCTGAACCTTAGATAATTTTTGTGTGTTGCTGTAGGGTGTAGAAACCGATCTGTATAGTTAGATTCTATTTTTAATCAGTTATTAATTTTTCTTTAATTAATTAGTTTTTCTATAAAATTAATTAAGAAAATTAGTTATTTTGCCCAGAAAATTCTAAAATAATTTTTATAAGTTTATTTTGGAATTTTAAACAGTTCTGTATGTTAGTTTGATTTTTGGGCTTGGTTGTGTATTTATTTATATTATTTGGGTTCTATTTGAGAAATTGAGGAAAAATAATTTATAAATGTTAAAAATTATTTTTCTGGTTGTATATGAGAATTTGCTGATTATTTAGGGTTCTGGAAAAGTTATTTATTAAATTTTGTTGTCATATGATAATTTTTATAAAATTATTGAGTCTTTAATGTAATTATGATATTAAAGGGTATTTTGGTAATTTTCACATAAAAAGTAATTATATGAATTCATGCGATATGTTAGAAACATCATTGTTTGTGTATGTGACATGATGGTTTGAACCTTTTGTGGAAAATTGTTTTAATTTACGTGTCATGCATGTTAAAATGGCATAGTTAAATTATTTCGATAATTAAGGTTTCGAAATAAAACCTTAACGCCTATTTTATTTTTCCTAAATTTTCGCTGTGTAATTGGACGTCTAGGAGCTAGCGGTCATCGAGGTGACGCAGCGAGTGGTTCGAGACACGTCAGCGGAAAACGCACTGTTTAAGGTAAGAAGAGTGGACATCTGCGCATAGGGTGTACGTTATGCGTACAACCTTGTTTTCTTATTTGTTAGTTATGTAATTATATTTGTGACCTGAATTGTTGCATTAGGTTGACTAGCATGAGGATAGTGCTAGGGATTTTAGTTAGTAGACATGCTTAGATGATAGAGTAGGCGTGCTACTAGATTTTAGCTGCTTGTGTGAGTATAGCACTTGCAGGAATTATCTTGGGTGTGTATAACTCAGGATAATAGGATGCCACCACGGAACTGCCGAGTGTGAGTACAGCGCAGGCAGGGCAACAATGTCTCGAGGGAACGGCCGAGTGTGAGTACAGCGCAGGCTAGACTATGTGCCACCGTGTCTACTATAATTATGGCCTCCCTTCACCTGAGAAGGGGGTTGAATTTTTGGGGGTGAATTTTGTAACCAGTTATTGATTGTAAAAACAAATATTCAACATTCTCTCTATTTTTCACTCCAGAATTCTAGCATTTACATTTTGTGTTCTTGAAATCAAAAGGAAGTTTGCTTGAAGTTTAGTCAATTTAAGTTCACTTCTTTTACAACTCAAAAATTTCTTGATCTAACTTGGTTGATGAGTTCTTACCGTCAATAACTTATATCAATATTTCAAGAGGATGTCCAAAATTTCGACTGCCTGTCTAATGATTTCGACAGGCAGCTTGATATTTAGATTGCCTATTTCAAAATTTTGACATGTTGTCTGAAATTTCGACTGACGGTCTAAAAAAAAATGTCCAATAATTAAAGCTAAATAAAGTGCATATCGTCATTATTGGATTATAATTAATATTTTTCAAATAAAATTTTGTAACCAACCGTCACTTGATGATTAAGGATTGAGTGGTGGATATCCTAGTGAAACTACTAAGAAAGGTCATGATATAATTTCAACCATCCAAAGTAGTAGGTTTCACTATTTTAGGATTATTTTGAAGCATCAAAATCACATATATACAAAATAATATTTCATTGAATCGTAGGGCATTAGATGAAAAATAGAAATCTCTACTTTGGGACATTCATTGCATAATTTGAATTTAATTTTAGACCACATGTGCACTTACGTGCACTTAACCAGGGAAAGAAATGTTTTTCAGTAATAAAATTGGATATGAGTAAGGCTTATTATTGAGTTGAGTGGTCTTTCTTAGAGATGGTCATGCTCAAACTTGGTTTTGCCACACCTTGGCTTAATTTGTTGATGAATTGTGTTCACTTTGTTCCCTATTCATTTAATATTAATGGCGAGGTCAAGTATGTATGCTTTCTTCTTCAACTCTTTCTTATCTACAAAATATTGACTAACACAATAAACCTCTTCAACAATACTTGTTGCATTTGAGCTTGGTGTACTACTAACATGACTTGTTTCATTACAATGATCATCATGGCATACATGAGGAAGTGGACCAGGGTTTTCTTCAATAGTGTCAGGTGCATAACTAGAATTAGGAACATTACATATGTATGCACCATCAAAGTAATCATCAAAAGTTCTATTTTCATGACATGGGACATTCAAATTTACCTCAGCAAGACCATCATCAATATTGTTTCTTTCCCATCATCATTATCATCAACCAACATCATTATCATCGTTCAAACCAGCATCATCAAAATCATCATCACTAGAAAGGTCTGCAATAGAATCAACATTTGCAGTAGAATCAATATTAGTAACAAGTTTATCCTTAGTGAGTTCATTTTCCATCTTCTTTATCAAATCCACACATAATGGAATTAGATCACGCTTTTGCCATGTAAAGAAACGAACAACGTCTCTACTATTCTTTATTGCAATCAGTTCAATTTCCACCATCGTCGTTACCTTGGAAGTTAATTCTATATCGAAGAGGTTGCGATCGATTTCTGTAACTTCATAAATATGTTCAACTAACTCCTCAAAAGTGAGGTTAGTTTGTAGCAAACTTGATCTTGATCGTGAGCCATTTGAAATCCATTTCCATGAGTCTTCATTATTTTCCCATAATCCATCACATAATATTACAATGTTTTTCGATGACATCTAAATAAAAAAGTGTGACAAACAAACAAATATAAATTATTAGTATTACTTAAATTAAAATATTATATAAGAAAATTAAAATCTGAAAAATTCGACGCCCTGTCTGAAAATTCGACAGTCTGTCTAAAAATTCGACAAGTGGTTGAAATAAATAACATATTGTCTGAAAATTCGACACGTGGTCTAAAATTTAGACTGGTGGTCGAAAATATACTACGACTAGTCTAAAATTTAGACAGCTAGTCTGAAATATCATACAACCTGTTGAAAAATTAGACAGGTTGTCGAAAAATTATGGGTTTCTTTATCCCCGAAAATGGCTCAAACCACCATTAATTTTTTTAGATTTTCAAGCTTTAAGCTCCATAAAACTCTAGAAATAAACTCAATTCCTCACTAATACTTTCAATCTACTAAAAAAAAATCATTTTACACTTTTAATCTACAAAACCAACATCAAATCTTATTTTTAATAAAAGCTCATATAAACTAATCTTGTTGGCCAGATTTGCGGAGAGGCGTGGTGGCGACTGTGAAGGGTAGTGGTCCACAGCGACTATCCCAGGTGGTGGTGGTGGTGGCGGCGGGATGGGGGAGGGAGGTTGTGGGTGGGTGGGTGAGATGAGTGAGGAAGAAGAAGATAGTTTTAAGGTTTTTATTGTTTTAATATAATATTATATTATTCTAAGGGAAAAAAGGGTAATAACAAAGTTTCATTAATAAAAGAGATTGTTTAACAAAAAACTATGTAAAGAAGGCGATAGTGACAAATGCATCATAAAAATATGTCATTTCCACCAATTTCTCTTATTATTATGTTATTTAATAATTATCAAATTCTTAATATAATTTTCACTTTTTATTTAATAAAATAACAATAAAGTTTTATTATTTTAATTTTAACTTAATTTTAAGAATAAAGTTAACTTAATTACCTATTTTATCTACATATATTATCAAATTTTATGAATATATTATAAAATTAATTAAATAAATAAATATTTAATTATAAATTTATTAATTCAGCATTAAAGATTAATATTTTAAATTCTACTTATTTAAAAAAAATATATTAATAAATTTTTATACTTGTAAAATTATTATTTTAATTTATACTATATAATTTTTTTTATTAATTGCTTTAAAATTTATTAATTAAAAATTGTAATCACACTAACTTTAAAACTATTTTGTAATATTTAGTTTTTCTAAATCTACAAAAATTTCGGCAGCATAACGACTGTAATCTAACCTACCCCAAAATTTAAAATTTACAAAAGAACATATAAACCAATCCCAGAACATACATAAAATTTAATACAATCATTTGAATTCACAAATAAACAACAAAAATATATTTCCAAATCAACATATTATTTATCTAACCTAACATATATATAATTCAAAATACAAATTTTATTTAACCTAACATATATACAATTGAAAACAAAAAATTAATCTAACCTAACATTTTTTCATAAATTAATATCAAATTAACTATCATTATTTATCAACAAACTAAAAATAACAAAACAAAACAAAAAATATTAAAAATTGGAAACAATAACCAAAAGCTAAAGATGATATCCAAAGACTCCAATGGAATCTAAAAAATTAAAAAAAAAAAAAAAATTAACAAATATTTATCAATAAATATACTAATCAATCACAAAAAAAAAAAAAATACAAACAATACGCAAAGGCTTGGGATTATATCATTGAATTGGGCAAATGCTCGGATGCTCCAATACAATCTGGAAAAAAAAAGAATCAATAAAATGTTTAACAAACTTATAACAATAACTAAATTTAAAACAAATAACTAGATTATTAAGGTATACAACAACTAACATTAACAATGGAGGGCCAAAATAGCGTCGAAAATCCTTGGGTGGAGCTGAATGGTGGAGTAAACACAGAGAAACCGTCTCTGTTTGAGGAAAAAGTGACCAGAAATGACTAAGAAAGGCTTTGTCTACGGGTTATATCGTTGGGACCTATATCGACGATATGTCGTCGCTATAGGTAATAAACAATCGTTGTTGATATCAAATGCACTGTTTAACTCAAACGGTGGGACTGTCGTCGCTGTACGATAGTGAATAGTACACGAATCCTCTCATGTGCTACGTGCTTGCCCTACAGCGACGACATGTGGTTGCTATAGGCAGTGAAAATTTGACTTAAATTTTTTGGCGGTTCAAGTTCCCACGTTTTTTTTACCCTATTGCAATGACATATTGTCGCGATAGAGTACAAAATAACTGACCAGTGGATTAAATTAGACTCTATAGCAATGACATGTCATCACGATAAGGAGTGAAAATAGGCAACCAACTCTTGGCGGTTAAGTTTCCTCCCTATCCTACAGCAACGACATGTCGTCGCTCTAGAATAACATATTTCCCTCCTTTTTTTCCATGATGACTCTACAGCGACGATAAGTCGTTGCTATAAGGGGGTGCAAAGAGGCAACCAACTCTGGGCGGTTGAGTTCCCTCCCCATCCTACAGCGACGACATGTCGTCGCTATAGAAAAACATATTTCCCTCTTTTTTTCGACAAAGACTGTAACGACCCAAATTTACTAATAAGGCTTAAGGGCCTTGATTAGTGTGCCAAAAGGGCATAATTGGAATATATGTGATTTAATGATTAAAATTATGTTATATGACTATTTGAATATCTGAGATGCATGACTATGTGTATTAGTATGCATGTAGGCCCTGATTAGGTTCAAAGGGCATAATCGTAATTTTGGCCCGTTGAGGGCATAACATAATATAAATGTGATAAATTTTGGAGACCACATTATTATGTGGATATATCTGTGATCTGTGATTCGAGACGATCCTAGTGAGCGGGTTAGCGAAAAAGTTACGACGGGGATATATACCCAGCTCGGGGTGAGCCTCGGGGTATAAATGGGAATTTAGAGAATATAGTGGGGTCAATTTTTACATTGAGGAATATAATTGGTGAATAATTAGGTATCAGGAAGTAAGCGAAAAATAATAGAGACACTCGAGGAATTAGCGGGAACTGGGTGAAATGACCAAAATGTCCCTAGGTGGATTAAAAGATTTAGAATTAAAGGGGAGGGTATTATGGTCATTTGGCTTATAAGGGGTAAGTATTATCAGGCTTTATACTTAGTGGAATTTGTAGAAGGGG
The DNA here is from genome assembly GCF_963169125.1 of Humulus lupulus. Classification (NCBI taxonomy): domain Eukaryota; kingdom Viridiplantae; phylum Streptophyta; class Magnoliopsida; order Rosales; family Cannabaceae; genus Humulus; species Humulus lupulus. The sequence continues at coordinate 43,498,293 of NC_084794.1, read as the reverse complement.
CTGGAATTCTAAAGGAAAGAAAAGAAAGAAAAAGAAGAGAAAGAAAAGGGAAAGAAAAGCAGGGCATTTCCAAGGTCGGTTTGGGATTTCTTCACCATTTCTTGGGTTCCTTTGGAGAAAAAACTCAAGAGGAGTTTGGGTAAGAGCTATAGGCTAGGCTCCCTGTATTAGCTTGAGGAATTGGTAGTGCAATCAATCTAGTTGAGGTAAGACTTTGAGGTTTTTTTTGGTTTCTGGTTTTGATGTTGAACTAAGATTTCTAAGCAGAATTTGGTGGGGAATTCTAGGGAAATTGGAGCTGAGCTTTGAGGAGGTGAAGGCCAAGCTTGTGAGGAGGACAACCTAGGCTAAATTTATCCAGAAAAGGTAAGGGGTTCTAGTTTGAACTTTGTGGTTTCAGTGGCTGTTTTGCTGAGTTTTGGAATTCTAGGTTCAGCTGTGGTGAAATGTTGGATTAGGGGTGCATGTGTTTAAGTTTTGTATGGTTGGGATGCTTGGGATGATTTATACATGTTAGTAAGGTTGATTCTAAGTTTGGTGGATGTTTGGAGAATTTTTGGTAAGGTTTGGCTTGGGGAAAGTCGAAGGAGGGAAAAATAGCATTTGCTGTTCTGTGACTAGCGCTACAGCGCTAGCCTTTGGGCACTGTAGCGCTAGGCCATATACCTTGGGATGATTTTGGGCTCTGTTTGTAGTGCTGTAGCGCCCTCCTTAGAGCGTTGTAGCGCTACCCTGTTTCCAGAAAGAGGTTTTTGAGTTATTTTCAAGGGTTTTTGCCCGGGGGTTCGAGGTTCGATTCCACCACCCCGTTTGGTGGAATTGGGAATTCCCGAGGGCTCGGGATTGGACCCGAGGTTAGGTTTTGGACTTGAGATTTGTGATGACTCTGATCTATGGTTGTGACTAGGTGTACGCTAGGGATCAAGTGGGATCGTGCTCATGGATCAAAGTGAACGAAGCTAGCAAATTTAAAGGTAAGAAAACTGCGCCCGGTTATGTGTTTGATATGGGACTAAGTGCTCCCGATATCTGTATAATGTCAAAGATGGTAATATGCCATGGGACATGTGATAAACGGCCTATGGGTGCTGTATACAATATTTGCGCACAGGGCGCGGCTTGGCCACTTGTAGCCGAGGACAGCTTAATATTCACTGAGCTCGATTTAAGTAGGCCGGAGTCAGTAGGATAAACAGAGGGTGCGACCTAAGGGCGCTAACCCTAGTTATCATTTGTGAATTGATTATCGATATGTAATGATGTGCTTGGTATACTGAGTACCTGATTGTCATGGATGCTTAGTCTATTGAGAACATGCTTATGTGATATGAGATATTTGACTGTCTGTTAATTGATTATGCTATGTTATTGTGTTTTCTTGCTGGGCCTTGGATCACAGCTGCTACGTGGTACAGGTAAAGGCAAGGGCAAGTTGGACCAACCCTGAGATGGAGAGCTGCGAGGCTGAATGTACATAGTCAGTTGTTCGGCCGCCATGGCCGAGGAGTGGATCAGGACAAGGAATGCTTAACAGTCTGTTTTTCCTTAGAGTGGCTAATTACTGTATTTAAATCCTGAATCTTTGGTAAACGGTCTTAATCTTATTATTTTTGGGATCCCATGTTTTAAAGATAATGTTTATTTATAGAAAATGAAGATTTTGAGACCAAAATCTTTTAACCCTAGTTCCACTGTAGTAACAGTAACACATTTTTAATTGAATGAATTGATTAGCAAGTCCAGCACCTTTATAAACACACAGTGTAACGGTCTTGGCTATCCGGGGCATTACAAAGACCCATGTCGTCGTTGTAGGGTTAGTTCCCGCCTCTTGTTCCCTCCAAATTCCTGGTATCGCTATAGGGTCGTGTGTTGATGACCCACCTGGTCGTGTGTTGTTGACGACCCTACAACGATGACACATCGTCGTTGTAGCTTATTTTTTTAATAAATTAAGAAAAAAGATTTTTTTGTGGATTTTGACTACATACAACAACGACTTTGGAGTCATCGCAATAGATGTCATCGCTGTAGAGTCTTTTCTTATAGTGAAATGATATGTTTCGTTTTGATACTCTTGTTTTTGGTAATTGAATCCTTGGTCGTTTTGGAAAAAGAAGATGAAAGTTTGATGAATATATGTGTTTGTATCATTGGATATTGGTGGTTATAGTGAGCATGAAATAATTTTGTGTTATCTTTTTATTGTTCTTATGCCACGATCTTATGTATGATTAATGATTTGGAATGGCAGGCATGTTAGGATTCAATTTTTTTTAGTTATGATTTGATGTTGGTATATTAAAGTTGTGTTGTTGGTTAAGTTAATCTTGATGCCTTGATTCTATGATAGATAATGCAAGTTTTGGTATTAGAAACATGTTAGGTTTGAATCTTGTAATTATGATAAAAATTAATGTATGTTGCCATGTTATAGGTTAGGGTCAACTAGTATGAATTGGGTTCTAGTTGTTGTTTTAATTTTTTTTATTCTCTTTCGACGTGTTGGATAAAAAACATGATAAATTTTGGGAATTATTTTATTAAATTGTTCTGTGTATAATTCGGCCAAGGGTATTAAAAAGGGTTTTAGTGTTTGTTTTGTTTCATTTTTTTATCTTGAATTATTGAGTAAGAAGCATGTGTTAAGTTTGTGGTATATTGTGTTATTTCATTATATATGTTTCAGCTATGAGTATATTTTAGTTTAAGGTTGTTTTGAATATTGTGATAAGTCTTGCATGCTTAATATATAATATTGAGGAGTTCAAAGTATAGGAAGCATGTTAGACCTATTTATGTGTTGTTGGAAAATTTATAAGTGTCGTTGATTTGATGATTTTATGTGCTTTCTGAATTTTATTGTTAGTATTTTAATGAGCAAGAATGAGTAAAAAAGTGAGTGAGTTGCATGCCATGAATTCATGAAAGATGTTAAAGATAAAAAGAAGTACTTTTACATATTTATTTAGTCATTCTTTTAACAAAAACCACAACTTTATGTGAATTTGTATGCTTAAAAGATAAAAGAAAGCAAATGATGAGTTACATGCTGATTTTTGTTTTAAAAGTTACGAGAATAGCAAGTATATAAATGTAATAGTAATTTTGTGCCATAAAGATAGTATATGAATAAGCTACAAAAAATTTAACAAGTTTTGAGTTATTTTGAATACCATGAAATTATATGGTTATGTGTTCAAGAAAGAAAATTAAAAATATTTCACATTTTATTTTTAATATAGAAAAAAAAATGTTGTTTCTTATTTTGAGGTGAAAATTTTAAAGCATGATTAAAAGTTGAGTAATTATTTCGAAATATGGTTTCAAAAATGAGTTATTGGTTATTAAGCAAGTTTATGCCTACTGTTAAGTTAAGCCATTGATTGTTGTGAGTTTGAATGAGAGTTTTTAAATTAATTTTAATGCTTATTGTTGGAATGATTTTAAGATGACAATTAGTAGCAAGCATGATAGGGAACTAATGAGGATTTAGTGTCAAAGATTAATTGAGCTTGCTGAATTTTTGTGAATTTGTCAAGAAATAAAGAGCATGATAATTCCAACTTTGACATAGTTTTCAAGAATGGTCTCACGTATGCATGTTACATGCAAATGCATTTTTACACATAATTATATGTTATTTGAGTAAGTCTAAGGTCCTTATTTGAAGACCTTAAAGATTGTTACGTGTAATGATACTATTTTCCATGATTTATGTGTAACATGCAAGCATGAGTTATGTATAAATTATATGCTATAATCTAGAAAGTGATGTAACATGCAAGCATGATTTATGTATAAAGCATGATTTTCCATGGCCCATGCACACATGGGATATGTTTGACACGTTCATGTGTATTTTACATAATATTAAGATAAGTGTTTGGTTGTTAATCTAGGCTCGTTGTGAAGTTATCCCGCTCTTTATACTGCTTGGACTTAAGCTAAGGAGGTTATCTAGAATTCTTATGGTATTATGTTGAACTGTATGAGATATCAATTGTGAGATAAATTATTATGTATGTATGTGATGTATGACTGTATGGAAAACAGAGTGTTGTTAGGATGTTGAACGTGACACAACAAATGAGTTACTAAGGTATGATGTAACTTATAGGGCAGACACAACGAGGTTATTCTAGGACCTGAAACCCTGGTTACCTCACAGAGGAGGATTTACTGGGTTATGTTTTACAAGTTACCTCATGGAATTATTTTCTTTATTTGTTATGATGAATTTTTAGATAAAGTGTATGAGATTATAATATGTCATTTTAAGCTTATGCACGATGAGAATAGTTTTTATTGTACTTATGTCAATTGTTGTTCTTATTTGTACTTCTTTACTGGGCTTTTAGCTCACCCCTTACTTTTCCTCCTTTCAGGTAGGTGATAGGATTTTTGATTGGCACACATGGTGATATGGGGCGTTACATGGTCAAAGTATGTATGTTGTGGGGTGCGACTGGACGGAAAATGATCTAGAAACGTCCATGAATATTTTTATGAGTTTTACTACGTTTAATTATATTTCAGTGGGACTTCGATATTTTTATTTTAAATTGCATGAAATTTTTTGTATTTTGATTTGAACAAATGGGCCCATAATGCATGTTTTAATAAGCATCGATTAGAAGTCTTTTGCAAATGATAGTAAAATAAGGCTTTTTAAATAAATAACACCCGAAATTTCTCTGTTTAATAAAATACGTTAAATCTAGGAGTTGGATCTTCAATCCTTTTAGCTCACATCCAAGAAGAGTAGAACCATAGGATAAAGGACCAAACAAGCTTGAATTTGTAAATGGGCTATGCTAATGGTTTAGGCAGTGCCCACTAGAAGGATTACACACTTTTTAGAGTCATTCACAAGTGCTACTTTTAATTTTATTTTGTGATTATGATATTGTTTGAGTAATATAATTATTAGTTATTATTATCAAGCTATAAAACTTTTTTTTATGACAATCTAGTGAGGAAGCAGATGAAGATTACATTGATTTAATTTTTATTTTGGAATAAATATAAAATTAAAATTATTTAGTTATAACAATTAAGTTCTTATAATTGTCATATTATAAAAACCTAAAAAAAAACTCAAAATTATAATAAATTATTAAACACCAAAACAGTAACGAAATAAACTTTTGTCTATTTTTTTTACTCGAATACATAAATGCTACAAATTAAAGTATTTGAAGAATTTCACCCCGAATTACCTCACAGATTATCAACACGTACATTATTTGATTATTATTTTGTGTCTACCGTTTGATAAGTGACTATATGGAGGGTCATCTATAGGCTTCTTCCTAATATCCTAATATTAAATTGCACCAATAGTTATTTGTTGTACCATGATGTGCTTGGTGTGACGTGCTACGATATGACACACATCCATGGGGCCATTTTGTATGTATGAGCATGCCTTGGTGCTTGATCATTAGTCAAGTCTTGCACCAAGTAACCTCAGGGATAGGGTGATGACACTGTTGTAATTATGTATATGTCACTTAGAAGAAAAATCATATATGCCCCTAGAAAGACTTTAATTCCTTCGAATGCTCCTTAAGGAGAGGTGACCTGGTGACTTAGGGAAGCACCATGGCAACTAGCAGATAGGGGCTTAAGTCATGTACTCCATTTCCCTATCAATGCCATATATGAATAAAATGATGTTTATCCTTGCCTCGTTGTGCACCCTTTATTTATGGACTATGTGTTGCTTGTTTGTTTACTTCGTTGGGCCATCGCGTGCCATTTGCCTATGTTGTATGCTCTAGTTGTTGTGTGGGATGTTTTTTTTATGGCTTACTTTGTGCTTGCTCATGCTTCGTTATTTCCCTTACATGTACGAGACTTTTATCGTGGCTAACTGATGGGCTTGTGTTGTTGCAGGTGTGAAGTTTAAGCTGACTTGCTACCTGAGTGTGCTAACAAATGTCGCACATTCCGTCAATTCGAGGAATGAACTTGGAGGCCCATGATAGTTGGTATCAGAGCCACATTTGAGAAATCTTGGTGACCCTGCATGATGGTGAGAAAACACTCAAAGGAATGAAGCGCTTGAGAGGCTTGTTGGAGAACTAGATGGCCTAGATGAGAGGGTCAGGGATCTTAACTTCGTTAGACAAGAATCAGAGTCGAACAACACACAAAATCACGTGGAAATATTGGAGTGGTATACAACCAATCTACTAGCCCGCATAACTGCAATCGACTGAAGGAGAATCTTTCAAGTACATCTGATAGTTCTAAGAGGGAAGAGCATATCGATACAATGGATCGCGCAGTGAAAGACCTACAAGAGACACTAAATGATCTCGTAGAGAATTTTCGAGGGTCAAATAAGGCATTGAAGAATGAGATGTTGGAGACGAACACAACGCTGAACCTCACCATGAGAGCGGTGGGGACTCTTCCTGCAGCTAGGCCCATTGGCATGGAATATAGAAGAGTAAAAGTGTCTGAGCCAAGGCCCTATGGCAGGGCCAGAGATGCAAATGACTTAGAAAACTTCCTCTTTGACATGGAGCACTACTTCAGAGACGTGAGAGCTAAATTAGAAGATGGCAGGGTCACCTTGGGAAAAATGTACTTGTCTGCGGAAGCCAAAGTGTGGTGGAGGACAAAGTTCGACGACATTCAGAATGGCAGATGAACCACAGCAACATGGGAAGATCTAAAGAGAGAAATGAAGACGTAGTTTCTCTGTGAAAATGTCTCTTACATAGCTCGATGCCAATTGGGAGAGCTGAAGAACACGGGAACAATAAAAAAATACATGAAGAAATTCTCTAGGTTGATGCTTGATATAAAGGACATGTCCGAAGTGGACAAGCTCTTTGCCTTTTTGGAAGGGTTGAAGCCTTGAACGAAGCAGTAGCTCGATAGGTAGCGAGTGACTTATAATGACCTGACTAATTCTAGACCTCAGACCATTAAAAACTACTAAGATATAGGTACTATTTTGGAATACATATATACATAAAATATTAGAACTTTATTAAAAATCCAAAATACGGTACGAAATACAAAATATGGTATGAGATCCCATTGTTATTTATATAAAAATATAAACATAAACATAATCTTTAATTAATTGTTTAAAACTAAGTGCGGAAATACATAAGAACATAAATTAAAAGACTTGGAATAACTTCATCCTCGATCTTCAAACAGTCCATTCAATCTGTCCATCCCTAATACACATGCCAAGCTGCCACGAATCTATCCCGCCTTCCAAGTTCATTGTCCTGCACCATCTAAAATAAAAGGAATGAGCCTAATGCCCAACAAGGAAAATAAACTTAAAACATATATCATAAATCATAAGACTATATCATAAAACATATGACGTAAAAACGTATATCATATAGGACTACAATATTAATGGCCATTAACTCATTATCGTAGCATGTGATAAAACCATCTAGGTCATCAGTTTACTAATCGAGGTAGGTTAGATCACAAGGTAGTATATTATAACCCATCTAGGTCCTTTGTCTACTAATCGAGGTAGGGTAAATCATAACTCTAATCCACAATAATGATAAAAAATCTTGGGGTTTGCTATCTAAGCAATTAAGCCCCAAGTGACTAAAAACATATTCATACATATATACTTAGCACATAACATATAAGTTTCTAAAGAATAATAAGAATAAGAATAATAAGTTTCTAAAGAAATGGAGATTAAAAGGAGATTTAAACCATCAAGATAGAAACTTACCGAACCACCTTAAGTTTCATGAAACTTAAACACCTAACCAAAAGCCATAAAATCAAGTTAGGATCTGAAAGAAAATGAAAGAAAATAAAAGAACTATCATGGATTAAACCCGAGGATAAGAATACCTTGAATAGTCTAGGACTTTGATCTACACCTCAATACTAAAATGTTAGTCTATCTTACTTCCCAAGATTTTATAATGCTTACATTGAAAAGCTTTTAAATCCTAAACCCTAGTGTTTTATGTCTAGAGTAACTTAGCAGCTTGGAGCCTCTGAAGAATGCTTGAATGATGAATGAAATGGCTGAGTACTAGGTCCTATTTATAGAGTTCAAGGTGTGAAACTAACTCATTTTAAAATGAATAAATAAATTAATATAAATTGAATATATTATAATTTTCGGTTCAACAGATGCCCAAAACTCGGTCAAAAACATTTAGAAGCAAATCTAGGTTGTTGAGGGCTATTTCTAATTTAAATCCACAAAATTTCAAAAATGGCTCCAGGAGCCAATATATCGTCCACCCTAGGCGTTATATCGCCTCTACCTATGTCTCGTGCTTTCGTTCGTGCAAAGTCGATGTGTTTTCCGTATCTCCCGTGGGTGATATATTGCTGCGATATATCGGCATATGTTGATATATCAAACAGGTTTTTTCACTCTTTCAGCATAATTTGAATTTGTTTAAACAACTTTGACTGAGTAAAACATGATCCTAACAGCTACTGGAAGGTTCTAGTGCTTATAGATTCATCCTTTATTAAATTATTAATCTAAAATGCTTAAATCCTTAATAAACATGCTTGTGATAAGTGTCACGTTCTTATTAATTTTATCTAACCCTTAGGTTATAATAAATAATATTTCTACGACCAGCTATATTAATCAAACCTTATGTTTAAATTAATATTTCTAAACTATAGGTTAAACTTATAAAATCTATAACTGTTTCTATGAGTTTCCAAATAAATTCCGGCTTTAACCAATATCCACTCAAATTAAAATACTATAAGTTACTACTACTACTTGGGTGACCTGGCCACTGCTCAAGCTTCTGTCGAACGACTAACCAATTACTCATTGGGGAAAAGCCAATCGAAGAAGACTAATTCGTCACCTAGTGGAAGCAACATTGGGGGTACGCAGACAAGAAACTGATGGCAGAGCATGAGTGGGGGAGAAAAGAAATCCAACCGCCTTTAATTTCACGAAAGACTGGAACAAACCACCGAGATTGCCCGAGTCTATTTGGAGAAGGCTTCAAAGAGAATGAAGAAGTGGGCAGATGTTGAGTCTAGTTTATGTCATGGTTAGGTGGTGTTTTAGGTTGCCTTTTATGTTGTTTTTATTTCATTTAGTGCGGTTTTACGCTTTTGATTGTTTGTTTTACAGACTTAGTGAATAAAAAAGAAGATTTGAATACTTGGAGGAAATTGGTTCAAAAAGAGAAGAAAAACCCAAGTTTCGATGTTGTTTTCAGTAAAGGATGGATCTTGACATGATTTGAAGGCATTGCTGATTTTTCGGGTTTAAAATTTCATGAATTGAAGAATTCCTTAAGGGTCGCAGCTTGAGCAATTTGAAGCCACGGCCAGCCTCTTCAAAGAAGCATTGTTTCGAAGTCTAGACACGGCGGCACGGCTATGGAGGACCGCGGCTTGGTAGAGCTAATTCCTAGGTAAACAAAGACAAGGGCCATGACATGGCTTCGGAGGGCTGCAAATTAGAGGTGCAATTTCTCAGGAAATTAGGACACGGGCCGCGGCATGGTGTAAGTAGGGGTGCGACCCACCTCTTTTCAAAATGAAAAAAATAGGTTTTATAAGAAAGAAAAGGGGAAACCGAGAGGAGGTTAGAGAGGAATATGGAGAGATAGTTTTTGGTTGCTGAGAAGCTTGGAGAACACTCAAGGAGGATTCTCAATTGTTTGTTATTCATCTATTTTCTTTATGTTGTTCTTGAATTTCTTTGTGTTTAGAATGACAGTCATGAACTAATTTTCTGTTTAAGGAGGTTAATCGAATTGCTTGAATCCATATTATGAACTAATGCAATTATCATTCCTTCTTCATCTTCTTTTCAATTCTTGGCAATCCATGCTTATTTATTGGCCATCTTGTATGTTTTTAATCAAAATCCGAGAAGAGCGATTTGAATTTTCTTTGGTTGTTCAGGGCACAATTATAATTTGGAACGAGAGTGTCTAGAATAATTGTGCAACTATCTTTTGATTTGTTGTGATTATTGCAGTCTTTTTGATTAAATTTACCATAGAAATATAGGAAATTTTCACTTTGGTTGAGTTTATAATTCATAGTATGATTATAAACTAATTTTGTCAACTTGTTAATTGAAATCAGAAGAAAGAAGAAGAAATTGGTAATTTGTATTAGGGATTAATAGGGAGAATAGTTGATGAGATTAAATGCCCTAATTACTCTCATTATTTAAATTCAAGGCTGTGTTATTACTTATTGTTTTTATTAAGTTCTTAACGATTGTTTCTGCAATCTATATTTTATTCTGTCTTTTTACAAGAATCAAAGTTTAATTGACCAAATAGAAACAAAAAGATTAATTGATTGGTAATTGGAGATTTAGTCCTTGAGGATGATACTTGGTTCTACCAAGATTATTACTGAATTGCAATATGTACACTTGTGTAGCAATAAATTTCACAATAGCATATCAAAAGAGACGACTGCTGGAATTCAAAGCTGGCGACTTAGTGATAATCAAATTGAGGCCCGAACAACTAAGATTCCAAGGGACTAAGGACATCAGACTCGTCAGAAAATACAAGGGTCCTATTCCAATCAACTTGAAAGTGGGTCTAACCTCCTACAAAATCTGCTTACTAGAATGGATGAAGATACGCCCAGTCTTGCACGTCACCAACCTCAAACCGTATCGTGAAGATCTATCTCAATACCAGTCTACCAGAGAAGGGTTCAACGTCAAGCCACAAAGCAGCAGACAACCTATAGAAACCCTAGCATAGAGGATCATGGTCATGGATAGAAAGAAGAAGAAAAAATTTATGGTGAAGTGGAAATGGCTCGCAGATGAAGAAATTTGCTGGGAAAGGGTGGAGGACTTGCACAAGCTTAAGCATAAGATTGAAAGCAAGGAGTAGGTTCGTCGAGGACGCTGAAGAAATTAGTGGGGGAGAGTGTTACGTGTTGCGACATGACACACCTCCATAGGGCCATTTTTTATGTATTAGCATGCCTTGGTGCTTGATCATTAGTCAAGTCTTGCACCAAGTAACCTCAGGGGTAAGGTGATGGAACTTTTGTGATTATGTATATGTAACCCAGAAGAAAATCATATATGTTCCTGGGAAGACTTTAATTCCTTAGAATGCTCCTTAGGGGGAGGTGACCTGGTGTATTGGGGAAGCACCATGGTCACCAGCATGTAGCGCACCAATTATTTTATCTTATTAATTTGTGTGCTTTATTTTATTTTTTAATTGTTAAGTGTTAGACATTTATTTTTTTAATTATTTGGTGGAAATTATGTGAATTAAAAAATTTGTTAATTATGTTATTTAATTGTTTTAATTTGTGAATTCTTGATATTTGGTTGTGTGCACCAAGGTGCATGGTTGGTAGAAATGCACCCTAGCACTTGTGTGCATGTATGCATGGTGAGCATGCATTAGTTTCCCATGCATAATGTATTTTCTCCTTTTTATTTATTTATTATTATTTATTCTTTAAAGAAATAGGTATTGACGTAAGTAAACATGGGATATTCTAGAATGTTAATGCTCATATTAGAAAATGGAAACCAAGGGGAGAGAGAGAGAAGGCGGGATGAGGAAGAGAGGGATGACAGGGAATTTATTTTCCAATTAATTTTTTTTTACTTTAAATCTAATAAAGCTAAATAGGGTAAGAGCATTTGAGGTATTAGTTGTCTTGTGATAAATTTGGAAGGTGAAAAGTTGAAATTTTTTTTTTGAGTGTGGCCTATGTGGCCGTGACATAGAGAGAGGAAGAGGAGGTGATGAGAGTAGTCCGGAAAGGTGGAGAGATAAGAAGCAAGGTTTTTTTTCCTTGTTTAGTTGCTCACTCCAATTTCTTTATTTTTTTTATTAAGGAAAAATATGGGAAAGTAAAGAAGAGATATTTTCCTTTTCTTGTAGCTAGGTCACCAAGGGGATTTAAAAAGAAAGATTGAATCTTGAGGACTCAAGAGGTGCTCGACTGTGAAATTCTGTATTTTATGATCACCAACTTTATATTAAATTAAATTAATTAATTAAATGAGGAATAAAAAGTTGGTACTGGAACATATATTATGTAGCTACAGACAAAGATTCTGTAACTACAGAGATTCACTAAAGAAGGACAAAACTGAAAAATAAAAACACAGAGTTTTTTATGTGGTGCAGAAAAATAAAAACACAGAGTTTTTTATGTGGTGTCAATATCCTTTCGGATATTACTAGTCAACGGGGCCACACCCAGAGATAAGATTCATTAATAAATTTCCTCAAAAATACAAAGTATTTGACTTAAGCAAAGATTAGACTCACTCTAATTTAATGCCGCAAGCTTGATGTATTTTTCACTTGATGAATGAACCTTTCTGAAACTTCAAGAACTCGAACTCCCTTCGATTTGTTTGAAGAGTGCTTGCTTCCTCCCGAGGCAAGACTAGGATGAACCTTCTCCCGAAGGTTTTCTCTTTGTTCTTCTCTTTGTTGAATTGTTTCAATACACAAAACACATACAAAGACACAAAATAACAGAGGTATAGTCGAACCACTAACTTCTAAACAAGAAACACTCTTTTTCTAAAGATGTAAAATAAGTTTAAGAATAGACAAAAGAGTTAATCTAGACAAGGATGCTATGGTATGTATTTATATACAAACATACTCACCTAACATCGGAACATAAATGTGAACAGAAGAAAATTGAATCAATTTCAATTAAATACTGAAATCACAAGAAATAAATGAAATAATATTTTGTCAAATATAATTTGCCAAAAATGGAATTTAGAGTCTCCCCCTTTAGCACTTTTATTGACAAAATATTTTGGATGTAAATACCAAAGAAGAAATGTTAGAAACAATGAGAGTATACAATACTCCCCCTGCACATGAGAGTTACTAACAGAAAAAAAAACATGTTAACTTTTAAAGAAAAAGTTTAACACAACAACTCCCCCTGAAAATAATAACCAAAGTTGTAACCAAAAATAAAAAATAAACACTACTCCCCCTTTTTGTCTATCAACAAGCCAAAGAAAAAAAAAACACCAAAAGAGAAAGAAAAAAAACACAAGTTTTAACATGACAGAAATACTATGGATGTAGCAAGGAACTTGTGAATAGAATGGAGGTTTTGAAAGATAGAAGTTTGGCCATCTTCCAATTTACCCAACCGAGTGGTAACCTTCGCAATTTCTGTCTGAATAGATTTGTAATGACCCAACTATTTCTAAGACCTTGGACCATTAAAACTACTAGACATAGCCACTATTTCTTAGAAAACATACATAAAAAATAATCATAACTTTATTAAAACCCCAAAATAAATATTGTATCAATAACATAAAAGTACAAAATACAATGTGATATGGTATGGGTACCCATTGTTTATAAATCATAAAACATAACTTTAAATACTAATTGCGGAATTACATCAAAACATAATTTAAAAGACATAAAATAAATAACGCCATCCTCGATCAACACGCAGTCCATTGAATCCATTCATCCTTAACACACAAGCCAAGCTGCCAAGAATCCTTCCACCTTCCATATTTATTTTCCTGCATCATACTAAAATAAAGGAGTGAGCCTAATGCCTAACAACGAATATCTATTATAACATAAATCATAAGCATAAGACTATATCATAAACATATACTATAAAACATATGACTATAAAAACATATATCATATAGGACTACAATGGCCATCATACTTCTTGGGGCTTGTTAGCTAAGCAAGTCATATGCCCATAAATTTGTGGGGCTTGCTAGCTAAGCAAGTCATATGCCCATAAATTCTTGGGGCTTGCTAGCTAGACAAGTCATATGCCCAAGGAATATAAAATATATAACATAACATATATCATATCATAACATAAACATATAAACACATATATCAAGCCTATTTTCCTTACCAAAAGCCAGGATATTTGGGAACAAGAATGGGATTAGAATACTCCTATAAACCAACAGTAAAATGGTGAGAATCCAAAGAAAAAGTGATGAAAAGAACACTAAACCATCCAAGAAGAAACTTATCAAGAAGAACCTTACATTTCGAGAACTTAAATACCTAATCAAGAATCATAAACAAGAGTTAGAATTTGAATAAAAGAAAACTAAAGAACCATATGGAACTGAACATAGGAATAGGAATACCTTGAATTATCTTATGGATTGGTCTAAACCTCCATACCAAAATCACACTAAATCTCACTTCCCAAGTGTTTATAAAAGCTTAGAATGATAAAGCTTTAACCCAAAACCCAAGTGCATATCTCTATAGTAACACTAGCACCTTGGAGGCTTTGATCAAATGCTTGAAGAATAAAGAAAATGGCTGAGCACTAAGTCTTATTTATAGAGTTCAAGGAGTGAAACTAACCCATTTTAATTTGAATAAATAAATGATTATAAAATGAAACAAATTTGAATTTTTGTTAAACTGACGCCCAGAACTCGGTCAAAATCGTTCAAAGGCAGGTCTAAGTGGTTAAGGGTAATTTTCAAAATTTTAAACAAAACTTTTAAAAAATGAAGCACCAGGGGCGATATATCGTCTACCCTAGGGGATATATCGGCTCCACCCTAATCCCGAGCCCCGTTCGTACGTTCGTGTAAAGTCGACGTGTTTTCTGTATCTTCCATAGGCGATATATTGGTCCCTATAGTTGTGATATATCGACATACGTTGATATATCAAAAACGTATTTTCACTTTTTCGGCATATTTTGAATTGGATAAATAGCTTTGACTGAGTCATAATATGACCCTAGCAGCTACTGGAAGTTTCTAGAGCTTCTAGATCATTCTTTTATTAAAACTATTCATCAAAATACTTAATTCCTTAATAATCATAATTATGACAAGTGTCATGCTCGTAATGGTTCTATCTAAACCTTAGGTTATAATAAATAATATATCTAGGACCAGCAATATTAATCAAACCTTATGTTATAATTAATATTCTTAAACTATAGGTTAAACTTATAAAATCCATAATTGTTGCTATGAGTTTCCAACTAAGTCCCAACTTGAACCAAAATCCATAGTAACTAACATACTACTACTACTACTGTAATGCCCTACTTCCATAGGGCCGTTACTAAGTAAGTTTTAAGACAAAACAGTGCAATGAACTCGCTAACCGAGGTTTTGAAACAAGAGTGTGACTAATAAAAGTTAAGGCTGTAATCTTTGAAAATGCGTTGACTAAAAAAAAACTTCTAGTATTAAACAATTGGGATCCCAAAGTAAGATTTGAAAACTATTTACATCTTGAAATAAGTTTACAGTTGATCAGTTCTAAAAATCATAGATTATTACAGCCATTTTCAAATAAACCCCCAACCAAAGCAGTCGGGCAGGCCAAACATGTACACGTCGCTTCACGCTCTCCGTACTCATTGTTGGTTGACTCAGTCATTGCCCTTACCTGCAACACAGAGCACCCGTGAGCCGAAGCCCAGCAAGAAAACTCATGCAGAACATAACATATGTAGTTTATACATAACAGATAATCCACAGATAAACAAGTCAACCATTAGACTAAGCAAACACGGCCAAGCCGCCCCAGAGCCTTACCGAAGCCTGGGGTATCGGTTCTCACCGCGAGGATAACTCATGTATCCCTTGGGTCCCACCCTGAATATAGCATAACACATTTATCCACCGGGCCCCGCCCTGACTATAGCATCCCATGTGCTAGGTGTTACTTCCAGCCCCGCCGCCGTACCCGGCCTACGCCGCTCTCGGCCCTTGCCATTCATTTCAGTATAATCACACATATAGTACATTCGAAATAATCATTCACACACATCATGATTCATTTAAGGTTAAACATTTGCACATAATACAATCTGGGGCCATGCCCTGCAATCACACAGTGGGGCCATGCCCTATTCTCGGGTGTTACGGTTTTCTTACCTGTATTCCAAGCCTCCTGATGCACTCAAGCCGCGAGCACGGTCCTCTAGCACGAGCCTCTCCAATAGCCTAGTCACAACACACATAAAACATCCTTTAATACTAATCAATTCATAACCACTTCCCGGGACCAATCCCACACTCTCGGGACTCCCAAATTCCTAAAACAATCCATCGGAAACACCCCCGGAGCAAAAGCTCAAAAATGCAAATTTCCAACCCCTGCAAATGGCCTAGCGCCGTGGCGCTGCCCTATAGCCGCGGCGCCCAGCAAGACAGAAAGCCACCCTCGCCTGGACACAGCCTCGCGTCGCGGCGCCCAAGAACAGGGCCGTGGCGCTCCTTCGCGAACCCAGAAAACTGGGTTTTCTCTTGCGTTTCCACCGAGCTAAAACCTTCCCAAATCAAACCAAACCAATACCCAAACCCCAAAATCAATTTCAAACAACAAATAGACCATCTAACAACCCATAAACATCATCAAAGACATCCAAACACACAATCAAATCCCCAAAATCCACATCCTTGATTTCAATTTCAGAAAAATAAAAAAACTCAAAGTTCAAACTTAAACCATGCTCAAATTTCTTAACCCATAACATAATCAAGCCTTAAATGTGTATAAAATTCCTTACCTCATATGGAGAATCCATCCCTAAGCTTCCTTCATCTCCTAGGTCTCCAATTCAGCTCCTCCACTCATCTTCTTCTTCTTCATGCCCTAACTTTTCCCTCTCTTTTCTCTTCTCTTCAAACTCTATCAAGACCAAAATGACTAAGCCCCAAACCGTGTACCCCATATAACCCAGCTGCCATTTATCTAATTCCCAACCAAATGACCATTTTTCCCCTCCTTGCCTATCCTTTCCTACCTAAACCTCAAGGGCACTTAAGTCCTTTCATTTCTATTTCATTTCTACCATTTTCTTTCTAAAACTTGTTACTCTCAGCAGTAACTAATGGTTACCCAGGTTACTAAATCTCCAATAACCATTACCCGCTAAATCTCAACTTAACCATAAAATTCCCGAGGTACCCCTAGGCTCCTCCCGAGCCGGGTAAAGAAATCCCGTTGTGACTTTTAAGTTAATTTGCTCTCTAGGACCGTCTCGGCACGTGCATCATAATAAAAACACCACACTCACGTGGTACAATACACAGGATACAATTATCACATATTTGCCCTCAGCGGGCTAAAATTACCAATTTACCCCTATCATGCAAACGGGGTCCACATGCATATTTATTTCACCTAACATGCATACTAACCACGTAGTCATGCATCTCGAATGTTCAATTAGTCATATAGCATGCTTTAAATCATAACCATGCATTTAACTCATAAAATCACACATAAATCCCAACGTGCCCTCCTGGCACACTAATCAAGGCCCTTAAGCCTTATTAGCGATTTTGGGTCGTTACAACTACTACTGCTGCTACTACTGCTGCTGCTGCTGCTGCTACTACTACTACTACTACTACTACTATCGAGCTAACATGTCCTCGTCCAACTCCCACGTTGCCTCCCATTCAGAACTATTACTCCATAGAACCTTGACTATCAGAATACTCTTAGACCGTAATTCCTTCATCCCTCTATCTAGGATGCTAATCGGTCATTCTCCGGAACTCAAGTCTTTCTGGAGTGCTATTGTATCACACTTGAGGATGTGAGATGGGTCTGACACATATCTATGCAGCATCGAGATGTGGAATACATTATGACTATCTGCCAGAGCTGGCGATAGGGCTAATCTATATGCAATTATTCCCACCTTGTCCAATAACTCAAAAGGACCTATAAACCAGGGACTAAGCTTGCCTTTCTTCCCAAACCGCTTCACACCTTTCATAGGAGATATCTTTAAGAAGACTTGATCTCCGACTTTGAATTCCAAATCACGTCGCTTAGCATTCGCATAACTTTTCTATCGGCTCTCAGCAGCAAGCATACACTTTCTAATCAGTACTACTGCATCCTGAGCTTCTCTAATAGCTTCGGGTCCAAGAAGTTGCCTTTCTCCTACCTCGTCCCAATGTAATGGCGATCGACACCTTCTTCCATAAAGCAAATCATAGGGTGCCATCCCAATCATTGACTGGTAGCTATTGTTGTAGGAGATTTCTATCAGCAGCAAATACTTACTCCATGATCCTTCGAAATCAAGTACACAAGCACGCAACATATCCTCTAAAATCTGTATGGTACACTCGGATTGACCATCGGTATGAGGATGAAATGCCGCACTAAGACTTAACTTGGTATCCATGGCTTGCTGCAAGCTTCTCCAAAATCTCGATGTAAACATCGATCCTCTATCATATACTATGGTCTTAGGAATTCCATGCAGTCTTACTATTTCTTGGACATAAACGTCCGCGTACTGATCTGTTGTGTACGTTGTCTTGACAGGCAGGAAGTGAGCTGACTTGGTTAGTCTATCTACTACTACCCAAGCCGAGTCGTGATGCTTATTTATTCATGGAAAACCCATCACGAAATCCATGGCTATGTCGTCCCATTTCCATTATAGAATACTAAGCGGTTGTAATAAGCCTGCAGGTTGCTGATGTTCTACTTTTACTTGCTGGCATACTAAACATTTCGACACATACTCCGCTACACCCTTCTTCATTCCCGGCCACCAATACAACGCCTTAAGGTCGTGAGTCATCTTAGTCGACCATGGGTGAATTGAGTATGGGGTATTGTATGCTTCTTCTAAAATCTTCATCTTAATCCCTTGATCATTCGGCACACATACTCGATCCTTATATCTCAAAAGCCTCTATCCTGAGATCGAGAAATCTGTAGCCTTGCCTTCTTTAACTGCATCCATATGTGCTTCTAATGTGTCATCATGCCCTTGTCTGATCCGTATATCTTATAACAGACTTGACTAGATGGACAAGTTAACCAATTTACCAATGACTACTTCTATTTCGGCATTGATCAGCTCCTGCTATAGTGGCTTTTCTATTCCAGCTAACGCTGCTAGACTTCCATAACTCTTCCTACTTAGCGCATCAACAACTACATTAGCCTATCTTGGGTGGTATAGGATTTCGCAGTCATAATCCTTCACTAGTTCTAACCACCTGTGCTGCCTCATGTTGGGCTCCTTTTGTGTGAAGAAATACTTTAAGCTTTTGTGGTCTGTATAAATCTCACACCGTTCTCCATAAAGATAATGGCGCCAGATTTTAAATGCAATGACCACCACTGCCAACTCCATATCATGCGTTGGATAGCGTTACTCATATTCCTTCAGCTACCTTGAGGCGTAGGCTATTACCTTGTCATTCTGAATTAGCACATAACCCAAACCTTGCTTCGACGCATCATAGTAGACTACAAACTTGTCGTTGGGTGTTGGTACACAAAGTACTGGTGCTTAGCATAACTTATCCTTAAGCAACTGGAAGCTCTCTTCACACTTATATGTCCAGTTGAACCTTTGTTATTTTTGGGTTAGGTTGGTAAGTGGAGTGGCTATCTTAGAAAAGCCCTATACAAACCTCTGATAATAACTCTGACGCGTTCTTAGTTCTTGGCCAATCCTTCACAGCCTCTACCTTAGATGCGTCTACTGCAACTCCTTCCTTGGATACTATGTGGCTATGGAACGCTACTTGCGAAAGCCAAAATTCGCACTTCTTGAACTTGGCGTAAAGTTGAGCTCTTTTAATCGCAACACGGTCAACCTTAAATGTTCCTCGTGCTTGACTTTGTCCTTTGAATACACTAGGATATCGTCGATAAATACTATGACGATTCTATCCATGTAATCCTTGAAGACCTTATTCATTAAATCCATAAGGTTGGAGTGTTGGTAAGACCAAAAGACATAACTAAAAACTCGTAATGTCCATAACGAGTTCTAAAAGCTGTCTTGGGAATATCCTCTTCCCATACCTTGAGCTAATGATACTCGGACCGTAAATCAATCTTTGAAAACACGGTCGCTCCTTGGAGTTGATCAAACAAGTCCTCAATCCGGGATAGCGGGTACTTATTCTTAATTGTCACGTTATTCAGCTCGCGATAATCTATACACATCCCCATGCTTCCGTCCTTCTTCACAAATAGAATCGGTGCTCCCCACAGCGAATGGCTTGGTCTAATGAAACCCAAGTCCAAGAGTTCTTGTAGCTGCATCTTTAACTCCTTGAGTTCAGTAGGTGCCATCCTATATGGTGCCTTCGAGATAGGATCGGTGCCCAGTACTAGCTCAATTGTGAAGTCAATTTCTCGAGTTAGTGGCAACCCTGGTAAGTCGTCAGGAAATACTTCTGGGAATTCCTTTATAATGCGGACGTCTCCAACCTTTAGTGGTGTTTCCTTTACCACATCCGTGACGCTGGCTAAGAATGTGTGACATCCTTTTTCTATCATTCTTTGAGCTTTAAGATATGAAATAAGTGGCATACGTAGTCCTAAAACCTTTCCCATAAAGCATAGTCTCTGACCGTCACGAGTCTCGAACGTCACTTGCTTGCGTCTACAGTCAATGCTTGCGCCATGCCTTGCTAGCCAATCCATGCCAAGTATCGCATCGAAGTCTTTGATCTCTAGTTCTATCAGGTCTCCTTCTAATTCTACATCCTCCATTTTTATCAGTACGCCTCGTACTATCCGTGATGATAGGACTACTTCACCCGAAGGCAATTCTGTCACAAACCAAGTTCTAAATCTTTCACAAGGTTTGTCTAATTTCTCTATAATTTCTAACGAGATATACGAGTGAGTGGCTCCCGAATCAAATAATACTGAACATACATTATTGAGGATAGGAATTTGACCTGTGACCACTTTGTTACTAGCTTCAACTTCTCCATGGGTCAAGGCAAAGACTCTGGCAGGAACTATCTTGTTGTCCATTTTCTCTTCTGGCTTGAGCTGGGGAAATTCTCTCTTCCGTTGACCTTCCTAACCACAATAGTAGCATCCCTTGGTGTTTGTACGGCACTCACCAGGATGTTTCTTTTGGCACTTAAAGCACTGCGGGTATTCTACATAACCTGACCTACTACCTCCATTGTTCATCTAGGCTCTTTTATCATTGTCATATTGTTTATTGTCAAGATGCCTTCTCTTCTGACCATTATTGTTGCTAGGCTGATGGCTGTTATGGTGGTTGTTCCGACCATTCTGAGGTTGACTCTGCTGTTTAGACTCAGGCTTACTAGTTTCCTCCTTACTAACATTCGCCTGAAGCCTTTCTACTTCTATAGCCGTTTCTAGAACATCGGCATAAGTAGTTGTTCCAGGGTTTGCTAGCTTAATCCCTAGCTCAATCTTTCATCTAAGTCCTTTCACTAACTTGGTAACCCTAAGAAATTCAGTTGGAACCAACTCTGGTGCAAACTTGGCTAGTCGGTCGAACTGCCGAGCATACTCTACTACTGTCAAGTTGCCTTACTTCAGTCTAGTGAACTCCTCGACCCTTGTAGCGATGATTGTCGAGTTGTAGTACTTCTTGTGGAACAGCTCCACAAATCTTGTCCATTTCATGGTGGTGACGTCGTGAGTCTGATGTACTAGGTCCTGCCATATTCTATCATCCTTCTTTAGCAGAGACGAAATGCAGGATATGCGGTCCGCGTTGCCGAGATTCATGTGCACTACGATCAGCTCTACATTTCTGATCCATTCTTCCGCCTCGAATGGGTCAGTTGTTCCTTCAAAGTTTGGACCATGTTGCTTACAAAACCAATCGTAGATTGGCTCCATGTACTGAGGTGGGTAGGGCGCATAGTTCGCCATTGGCCATCCCACATTAGGACCTACTTGTTAGGGTGCTTGAACCGCTGGTTGAGGCTGCGGTGGCGGCAGAGGCTGAGGCTGAGGCTGAGGCTGAGACTGTGGCTACGGCTAGACCTACTGTCACTATTGCTGCAACAATTCCTCCACTTGTTGTCGTAGCTTGACAATTTCTGCAGTGTTGTCAACTGGCGGCGGCGGTGCACTTTGGTTAGCAGCAACAGTGGTAGCACGCGTTCCCCTTCTGCGAACTGGAGGGTCTTCATTAGTCTCATGAGTGACGCTGGAGACATTGGCATTTGTGCGTGCAGATCTGAGCGACATCTTCATCAGAGGTCTAACAGTCGAGGAAAACATGTTAGAACTTACCCTAATAGGCTCTAAAACAAAACTTAATCTAAGCAAACATAACTCGGACCTATTAATTATGATTTCTTATGAAAATTATATAAGCCTTCTTTATCATTAGGGTGTGTTTCTATACTTCGAAAAATAAGTCATCCTTGTTATTTTATAAGTCTGTTTCTAATCATCCTATATGACTTAATTCTCAAGCTCGAAACTCGTTGTTGTTTCAAAGTTAACTATATTGAGGGAGGGCTGGGATTAGTAAAATCGTTCCCACTACTATGGCCCCCTAACTCTAAATATAGAACCTGGTCCATTGATTTGTATCCACCCTCACCGAACTTGGTCATTATTTATTTATTTAAATTTATTATGATTGTAAAAAAAAATCAAACCCATACATGTCATTCAAAAATAACAATAATATTCATTTGGAAAAAGCTTTTCACTAAGTACAATCATAAATGCAAAATAAATAAATAAAGTAAATAAAGAAATAAACTAATCTAAAAATCTGGATCTTCTACATATGATCATTCATCTAACATATCATCATCTATCTCCTCATAATCATCATTATGTTGAGCCTCAAAATTCTTCGAGGAAGATTCATAAAGATTCTATGTTTTTGCTCCTTAGTGAATTGGAATTCCATCTTAGAGGTGAACCTACGTATGAGAAAATAATATCTCATAGCTACTGGTAATTCATCTTCATCATCTATGGTCTCCCATATTTCTTCTAATGTTGAAATTACAGAAGTATAATCTCTAAAAAGCATAATTACTAAGACATATTGCTCTGTAGCTCTCATCATAATTTGCTTGGTAGTTTGGTGGTGATCTATCTCCCTGTGGAATAAGAGTAATCTCTAAGTGATTCTTTCTAACACTCCTACTGTATTCCTTGGCTCTCTAATCCTTTTCAAGGCCTTAATGGCTCGGATATCCTCATAGGTCAAGGCTCCATCCATTCTTAACTAAAAACATAAGGACAAAAATGTTAGTTAACACATAAACATAATAACTATAACATAAACACTTACATTGGCGGTTAGAGAAAGAGCTTGAGCTTGTGTATGGAGAACTTCATGCACATGAATTGTTTCTCTGATACCAATTGTAATGACCCAATTATTTCTAAGAACTTGGACCATTAAAACTTCTAGACATGGCTACTATTTTTTAGAAAACGTACATAAGAAATAATCATAACTTTATTAAAACCCCAAAATAAATATTGTATCAATAACACAAAAGTATAAAATACAATGTGATAAGGTATGGGTACCCATTGTTTATAAATCATAAAACATAACTTTAAATGCTAGTTGTAGAATTACATCACAACATAATTTAAAAGACATAAAATAAATAACGCAGCCCTCGATCAACACGCAGTCCATTGAATCCATTCATCCTTAACACACAAGCCAAGCTGCCAAGAAACCTTCTGCCTTCCATATTTATTTTTCTACATCATACTAAAATAACATAAATCATAAGCATAAGACTATATCATAAACATATACTATAAAACATATGACTATAAAAACATATATCATATAGGACTACAATGGCCATCATACTTCTTGGGGCTTGTTAGCTAAGCAAGTCATATGCCCATAAATTTGTGGGGCTTGCTAGCTAACCAGGTCATATGCCCATAAATTCTTGGGGCTTGCTAGCTAGAGAAGTCATATGCCCAAGGAATATAAAATATATAACATAACATATATCATATCATAACATAAACATATAAACACATATATCTAGCCTATTTTCCTTACCAAAAGCCATGATATTTGGGAACAAGAATGGGATTAGAATACTCCTATAAACCAACAGTAAAATGGTGAGAATCCAAAGAAAAAGTGATGAAAAGAACACTAAACCATCCAAGAAGAAACTTATCAAGAAGAACCTTACGTTTCGAGAACTTAAATACCTAATCAAGAATCATAAACAAGAGTTAGGATCTAAATAAAAGAAAACTAAAGAACCATATAGAACTAAACATAGGAATAGGAATACCTTGAATGATCTTATGGATTGGTCTAAACCTCAATACAAAAATCACACTAAATCTCACTTCCCAAGTGTTTATAAAAGCTTAGAATGATAAAGCTTTAACCCAAAACCCAAGTGTATCTCTCTATAGTAACACTAGCACCTTGGAGGCTCTGATCAAATGCTTGAAGAATGAAGAAAATGGCTGAGCACTAGGTCATATTTATAGAGTTCAAGGAGTGAAACTAACCCCTTTTAATTTGAATAAATAAATGATTATAAAATGAAAAAGATTTGAATTTTCGTTAAACTGACGCCCAGAACTCGATCAAAATAGTTCAAAGGCAGGTCTAAGTGGTTAAGGGTAATTTTCAAAATTAAAAACCAAACTTTTAAAAAATGAAGCACCAAGGGCAATATATCGCCTACCCTGGGTGATATATCAGCTCCACCCTAATCCCAAGCCCCATTCGTACGTTCGTGCAAAGTCGACGTATTTTCCGTATCTTCCGTAGGCGATATATCGGTCCCTATAGCTGCGATATATCAGCATACATTGATATATCAAACACGTATTTACACTTTTTCATCATATTTTGAATTGGATAAACAGCTTTGACTTATTCATAATACGACCCTAATAGCTGCTAGAAGGTTATAGAGCTTCTAGATCTTTCTTTTATTAAAACTATTCATCAAAATACTTAATTTCTTAATAATCATGATTATGACAGGTGTCATGCTCTTAATGGTTCTATCTAAACCTTAGGACCAGCAATATATATCTAGGACCAACAATATTAATCAAACCTTATGTTATAATTAATATTCTTAAACTATAGGTTAAACTTATAAAATCCATAACTGTTGTTATGAGTTTCCAACTAAGTCCCGACTTGAACCAAAATCCACAGTAACTAACATACTACAAACTAATACTAACTACTACTACTACTACTACTACTACTACTACTACTACTACTACTACTACTACTACTACTACTACTACTACTACTACTACTACTACTACTACTACTACTACTACTACTACTACAACAACTACTACAATCTAGCGAGCTACGTCAATATTCAGGGACTCTACAAACGAAGTCCCGACTTAAACCAAAATCCACGGTAACTAACATACTACTAACTAATACTAACTTCTACTACTACTACTATCTAGCTAACTAGCTAAGTAAATATTCTGGGACTCTACAAACTAAGTCCCAACTTTAACCAAAATCCACGGTAACTAACATACTACTAACTAATACTAACTACTACTACTACTACTACTACTACTATCTAGCTAGCTAGCTAAGTAAATATTCTGGGACTCTACAAGATTGAAATGCTAGAGCTACAAATGGTGATCCTGAATTTACAAAAGAAGCAACACGCATAGGTGGCAAAGATATTCCTTTAGGTTTCTTTGAAGATTCAAACTTCTCAGAGGGTTTGAAAGTCATTCCAGGCACAGGAGGCTCTTCAGATTTAGTGTCCAAGACCATCTCCTTCTGTGAAGACAACATTTTATAGATCAAGTTAGGAAAAAGTAAATTTAAATTCCTACGATTTCCCTTGCACAAGGCCATAATCTGATCTAAAATCTCGTCAGCTAGATCAATTGGAGCATCACTTGTGATCTTAAACATGAAGAAGGTTAATTCTTGGGATACCTCAACCATGTTGGAAGATGGCAACCAATTAGAAAGAGGAAACCTCATTAGTGCAACATGTTGATAGGTGAGATGAGCAAAATGGACAGTATCATAGGTGTTCCAGGTAATTGTTTGTCCAATGATTTCATACAAAACCACATCTTTGCCAAATGGCACCTCGGTGGACTCAACATCCACAGGAAGACTGAGTGCACTAGCAATATCATGTATAGTAAAAGAGTACCAATGACCTCTTACATAGACTTTCCCAAACATGCAAGAATTTTTGTCAAGAAACTCATCATTTAGATTAGCATAACCCCATAAACCCTATGAGAATCAATATCAAAAAATTTCTCAATAAAGAATTTTCGAGCACCATAAAGACTCAAGTGCCTTTCATTGTCATTAAAGAAGAAAAAATGAGAATGTGGAGAAAAATCTTCGAGTTTACCAGACTTTCAGGCCTTTTTAGTAATAGGAGTAGAGGGAAGAATTTCCAAAGGGTGTTTTCCTGTAGACTTCTGCTTGTCCTGAACAGGAGGCTCTGGAGACACATCTTCAGGTTATGAAGCTACAGAATGGTCTTCTGAAGATTCACTTTCATCAGGAGTCTCTTCTTCCTTAGGTTGGGTTTCTGCATTTAAGACCTCACTAGGATCAGATTCAGCTTCTGAGTCACTCTTATCACCACCCTCGGATTCAGTGGTTGTCACAGAAGGTGGATTTGCTTTTAGACGAATAAACATCGGAGTTGATTTATCCAAACCACGTTTAGAGCATCTTTCATATCAAAGGCCAGAGAGCTTTTCGGATGCAGAAGGAGGTAGAGAGGATACTGGTGGGGAGATTTCAGTGCTGGGTTTTGCTCCTCCAAAATCGCCAAACTGAGATGCAAAAGCCTCCTTGGAAGAGGAAGACTTGAGTGCGTAGATGAGGAGGTCTCTTGATGGTAACCACCACCTAGACCCGGAGTAGCAGAAGAGATTAGAGAGGCGGACTGAGATGGTTTCTCATTCAGGTTTAGTATCTTTTTCCGTGCTTGACCCCTTGTCCTTCCTGAAGGTTTTGCAGTAGCAGGAAAGTTGACTAGAGATTTGATCGAGGGTTTTGCACGAGCATGATGCTTGGAACTGCCAGCAGTTTTGGTCTTAGCCATTCATGTGATGATTAAAAACAAACAAAGAACCAAAGAAACCACAAGACGAGAAGAGAAGGAGAAACTGAGAAGAAAACAGAAAGGAGAGTGATAGATGTGATCGTGGGTTAGAGGTTGAAATTTTTACCCTTTTTTTATTTTTATTAAAAAAATAAAATAACAAAAAATACAAGACATTTGTTACACTAAAGAGCAAAATGCTAGTTTATGATATAAAACTAAACCAAGACAAACAAAGACAATATTTTTAATGAAGCTCTTAAAAATGGTCACAATAATTTATTATTATTATTGCTATTATTATATAAAGAACAAACCTTGTTAATTTTGCCAACCAATTGAATCAACTATTCTGCTTGCTTTTGTTCCTGATGAAAGAATCAAACTCGTAAGAAAATACAAATATTATATTAACAAGCTAATTATCTATTGTACTAAAATCATGAATGCTACGCATGAAAAGAATGTACTCAGTCACAGATAAATATTTTAAGTAGTTCAATCAATATGTAACAGCTTTTGAGACCATGTTTTCTTTTTGTATTTATTTGAAATGTCTCAAGCACTTGTGTGTGAAACTGAAAGCAGGGAACATTGCCCAAATTATCAAAAAGACTTTTTCTGAGAATCGTAACCAATGGAGATGCTATCTGTAACGCACTAATCTCTAGGGACCATTACGGTGTGCATTTTAAGCAGTGCTAAACTCGCTAATCGAGTCATTTGGCCATAATTGTGTAATTAAGTGATTAGCGGTTTAGGGTTAAACATTTTGGTTAAGATACATCGTTTCACTAAAACGTATACTTTATACAGTGTGATCCCAAAAATATAATTTAATGGTTAATTACTACAAAAGATTTACAACCAGCCGACCTAAGCAACAAAATAGAGTTTAACTCTAGTTCCTCTTTATACCCTCGGCTGTGGCTGTTGAGCAGCCGCATATGTACGCATCGTCACCTAAGCTCTCCAACTCAAGGATGGTCCAACTTTCTTTTGCCTTTACCTGCACCACATAGCACCCGTGAGCCGAAGCTCAGCAAGAAAACTCAATATGCTCATGAACAGTAATAACATGTTTCTAAATCATAATGTGCATGCCTATCAATAATAGACATATTCATGCATGCAAATAAGTCCAGATAATGATGGGGGATCCTGCCCTCCTGAATGGATGACTATTAAGTCAATCCTAATCAGATGAGGGATTAACACTTTGAGGTTCTAATAACCATGTTGGGGCGTATAACCCTAATCAGATGAGTGATTTAACACTTTGAGGTTCTGTTAACCATGTTGGAGCGTATAGCCCTAATTAGATGAGTGATTTAACACTTTTAGGTTATGATAACCGTGTTGGGGTGTATATCCCTAATCAGATGAGTGACTGATGAGTAAGTCACTAACTTAAACCACATGAGTGACTAATGAGTAAGTCACTCACATAAACCAGATGAGTGGCTGATGAGTAAGTCACTAACATGGGCTCTGCACCCTTAGCCATGTGACGATGTAGTCACCTGGACCTTCTAGCCCTAGCTCTAAGTGACTATCCATTAGGCTAGACAAGTGCTTTTAGTTTTCATCGAACTTGAGGTCAGTTTGGCATTAATGCTCATGGTGAGTCATTCAATGCTTATGTCAATTAGATCTAATCTTTTCGTCTTGTGTTGAACACATCAGTGCCGTTCTTGACTCTTAAGCCAATACCACAAGGCTCGTGCCGATTTCTAACTCATGGGTCAGTGCCACACACAAGTAAGCAATGCAACCAGGCATATATCATATGTAAAATATCCAAATGTAGGGCATTCAACATGCTTATTTAACAATCACTAGCATAATTATGATCATGAACAATTACAAAGACTCAAGCTCTGATCAATCTCATATTCATTTTTCATGTCATGCCCTAATCACATGTTTCTCATGCATCACATGCATCACATACTTGGTGTAGTTTTCTTACCTCTGGTTCGAGCGAGAAATAACAAATGAACGACCCTTGAGAACGATCGATCCTTTAATCCCTTAGCGGTCACCTAGTCATGACCAAATATAGAATCCAATTAATGAAATCAAAAATAAAAGGTTCTTGACCTAAATCTCACTCCCAGGACCTCGAATCGTACTCAAATTGTTAGTAGATTCGATCCCGAACCTTAAGAATCGAAACCCCGAGCCAAAAACCCTCAAAAGTGCCCAAATTTTGAATCAAGAAGAGCAGGGTAGTCTATAGTGCTGCCCCCTAGCGCCCCAGCACTACAGCCAGAGCTATCTAGCCCTAGACATCACTGTAGCGTCCTCCCTTGGGCGCTACAGTGCTAGGACCAGGCAGAAACAACCCTAGTTCTTTCTCCTTCAAGTTTTCCACTTTCAACCTCAAAAACTTGATCCCAAACTCCATCCAAACCCCGAAATGAACCCAAATATCTACTCTAGATGTCCTAGGCATCATAACCCAGGCAAACTTTGCCAAAAACTCCCATCAATTCTCATCTATCCAAACTAGAAATCCAGATGACATCCAAAATGAAAACAGAGCATAAACCAGAGTTCTAATGGCTAGAAACTTACCTCAAGCTCAGAATCACACCCTCTTCAATGGTATAACATAACCCTATATCATCAAGGCTCAACTCCCTAGCTTGGTTCCTCAAATAGAGCTCAAAAATTCAAAGAGAAAAGATGGAGAAAAACTAGTTGGGAGAGGAAGAAGAATTGCTCTATTTTGGTTAGCTTTCTACAACTTTCTTAGTTCATTTATATCCCTTAGGTCAAAAGACCAAAATGCCACCAAGCTGAAATAAACCCTAAACAGCCACCAAGGGCAAAATCATCATTTCCCACCTATCTCGTTAATCATAATTAACACCCTCTAATTCCTGTTATTCCCAATATTCTCAAATACCAATAAATCATGTCCCATTACCCTTTAATTCCCGGAAATGTTCTAATACCCAAATCACCCCGAGACTCACCCCGAGCCCCTAAATTAACCCCATTATGACCAAACTGATAACTTGCATTCAAAGATCGTCTCATGCCAAATGGCTTGAAAAAATCCACATTATGATGTGGTCTTACTCATAATTCACCAACATGCATGAAAATATACAAATGTGCCCTCAACAGGCCAAATTACCAAAATGCCCTTATAATGAAAAATAGACCCATATGCAAGCATTTATCATCATATAATAATATAATTCACATAATCATCCATATAATCATTTAGTGACATAATAAATCAATTATGGCCCTCCCAGCCTCCTAATCAAGGTTTTAAGCCTTATTAGGAAATTTGGGTCATTACACTATCACACTATCTCAATGATAGCCCTTTTCAATGGTAGTGTATCCTCTACATAATTGCTAATTTCATAATATCAACTTACTCAGAGATGGATTTCACACTTTGAGATAGGTAGCTATATTCTTCCAATGGAGCTTGAAACTAATTTTTTTTTTTTTTATTACTTTTAAAAAAAACAATGGTAGTTGGAGCATAACACTGATTGAAGAACTCAAATATTACTAGGAGTAAATTAATTTCCTGAACTAAACTTGTATGAAAAAAATACACTAGAGAAGTTAGCAAGTAACATAATAATATGTATTTCTTTTGAGTTTGAAAACTTCTTCTAGAACAAAATCAAGACAAGACTTTTCGAACAACGCAATTAAGGCTAAAATATCAAGAAAAACAAACGATGCAAATTTAAATGGAACAAACCCCTAAGGATTTCCTTAGAGAATTAAAACGGACCGAATCAAGAGCTTTAGTAAAGATATCTACAATTTGTTTGCTTGTTTCAACATATTCCAAGACTAGAATTTTATTTTCCACAAGCTCTCTAATAAAGTGATGACGCATATCTATATGCTTGGTACGCGAGTGTTGAACAAGACAGGATTTTTTGAAATATTTATAGCACTAGTGTTGTCACAAAAAATGGTTAAAGTTTTCAAATCAAACCCATAGTCTACCATCATTTTTTTTATCCATAACAGTTGGGTACAACAACTACCAGCAACAATGTACTCAGTTTCTGCAATTGACAAAGAAGTTGAGTTTTCTTTTTTGTTGTGCCATGAAACAAAATTGTTTCCTAGATAGAAACATTCTCCACTAGTGCTTTTTCGATCATCAGCATTACCTGCCCAGTCAGCATCACTAAAAGAAACCAAGTTAGAATTGGTAGCCTTGGAAAACCAAATCCCAAAATCAATAGTGCTTTTTACATAGCGAATGATTCTTTTCACAGCTGTAATATGAGACTCCATGGGATTTCCTTGATAGTGAGCACACACACCAACACTAAAACAAATGTCAGGACGACTAGCACTAAGATAAAGCAAAACTACCAATCATACTTCTATATAGTGTTGGATCTACCTTTACTCCATGTTCATCTTTGCATAATTTTACTATTGTACTCATTGGAGTATTGGTATGTTTGGCATTTTCAAGACCAAATTTTTTCACCAAGTTTTTGCATATTTACTTTGTGAAACAAAAGTACCGTCCTCAGATTGCTTAACGTGAAGAGCCAAAAAATAGGTGAGTTCACCTACCATACTCATTTCAAACTCATCTTACATTTGTTGAACAAAAACCTGGACTTCAGAGTTAGATGTAGAACCAAATATTATATCATCATCATATATTTGAGCAACAATAACATCAAAATTCATGTTTTTGATAAACAGTGTCTTGTGTACACTACCTCTTCGATAACCATGTCAAATTAGAAATTGAGTTAAATGCTCATACCAGGCTCGTGGAGCTTGTTTTAAACTGTATAATGCTTTGTCTAATTTGTAAACATGGTTAGGAAAATGAGGATCCTCAAACCCTTTAGGTTGCTCAAAAAAAGCTTCTTCATTCAAAATCCCATTTAAAAAGGCAGACTTAACATCCATTTGGTGCAATTTAAGTCCAATAACACAAGCAATAGACAGAAGTAACCTTATGGATTCAAGTCTTGCCACTGGTGCAAATGTTTCATCAAAATCAATACCTTGTGAGAAAACTGATCCAACTCCTCTGACATTGCATGAATCCATGTTTCATCCGTCAAAGTTTCCATTACATTTTTAGGCTCAAAAGATGAAGTAAAACACGAAAATTGAACGAAATTTGCATACCTTCTTTGAGTAACCATGCTTTCTTCCATATTTTTGAGAATGAGGTTAGTAGGGTGATTCTTTTTTACACTGGAAGATGGTTCTTTCTGAACTAGATCTGTGATGATGTTTGGTGTTTGATTTGTTTCATTTCCTGACATAGAATCTGGAAAATCATCAGTTGTAGCTACAGAATCCGAAGTTGTTGCATTAGATGCAGATTCTGATAGCACAATCAAATCTACTGTCAGTGCAGGAGATTTTTCCAACAAGTCTTCTATTTGAATTTATGTAGAATACTAGGAAAAATCCTTGAAATCATCAACAACAACATTATCAGACTCCATTACAGTTTGGGTTCTCATGTTATACACACGATATGCCCTGTTGTTAAAAGAATATCCAATAAAAACACCAACATCACTCTTACCATCAAACTTTCCAGAGTTTTCACGATCTCTTATAATATAGCAAGCAATACCAAACACATGAAAATGACTTACATTGGGTTTCTTACCTTTCCAGATCTCATAAGGGATCTTAAGAGTACATTGATGAAGAAACACTTTGTTTATGGTATAACAAGCTGTGTTGATCGCTTCCACCCATAATCGCTTGGAAAGTTTTCTGCTACTTAACATAACCCTAGCCATCTCCTGCAAGGTGCGATTCTTTCTTTCCACAAATCCATTTTGTTGAGGAGTTTTAAGAGCAAAGAATTCATGAGAAATACCTGTAGACTTACAAAACTCATCATAAATAGCATTTTCAAATTCTTTCCCATGATCACTCCTAATTCGAACTATTTTTCCAATATTTCAATCTTTTTCAACTTTTAGTTTCAAACAAGAGACTTTGTGTCAGATTTTTCTCTTAAAAAATCAACCCATGTGAAACGAGAGAAATCATCAACATAGACAAATATATCTCTTACCATTCAAACTTTCAACTTGAATTGGAACCATCAAATCCATGTGGAGTAATTCAAGAACCTTGGTTGTATTAACATGAGAAATACCTTTGTGGGTAACTTTCAATTGCTTACGAAGCTGGTAAGGTTCACATTTACTCACAGATTCATTACCTAATTTAGGCAACCCTTGAACAATCCCTGCATTCGACAACTTTTTCAAATTTTTGTAGCTTATGTGCCCAAGTTTTTGCTGCCATATATCAGTGGTGTTATCTATGGCTGAGTGACATGTAAGAACAGGAGTGAGAGTGTAACAATTATTAGTCGATCTAAATCCTTGTAAAATACATTGTTTATCACTGTTGAGAACATAACAATGATCACTATCAAAATTGACACTATACCCTTGATCACATATTTGACTCACACTAAGTAAATTAGCTTTTAGTCCTTCAACTAAAATCACATTTTTAAGCATTGGTAAGCCTTCAAAATTCAGCATTCCCATCCCAATAACATTTCCAGCTAATCCATTTCCAAATTTCACTCCACCACATTGCATAGGTTGAATATTGACAAGAAATTCTCTGTGACCTGTCATGTGTCTAAAACAACCACTGTCAAAATACCACATTTAAGAAGCAGCAGTTTTAAAGCAAGAAAAACCAGCAAGACATTTTTCTTTCTTTATCCATATTTGTTTTGGTGAAAAATGTTTATTTTTCTTTTTATTAGTTTTTCCAAAATAATTAAACCTGAACATATTGTGAAAAGTAAAGAACTTAGGTCGAATGTGACCTCTTACACCACAAAAATAACAAATGGGAATAAATTTTCTGGATTGTTCACGAAATATGTCATCCTTACTTGATCGCTTCTCCTTTGTAGGTACAAAAGACTGTAGCGTCCCAAATTTGCTAATAGGGCTTAGGGCCTTGATTAGCATGCTTGGAGAGGAATAAGTGATTTGTTATGTTAATATGTGAATTTGTTGAGTATGTGATTAGAAATGCATGTTTAGGTGAATTAAATATGCATCTGGGCCTAGTTTGGTTATTTGGGGCATGTTTGTAATTTTATCCCATTGAGGACATAAATGCAATATTTGTGATTGATGTGATATATTTGTATTGCATGATCCGAGATGGTCCTAGGGAGCAGTTTAGCTAGAAAGTCACAACGGGGTTGAAAACCCGACTCGGATCAGGTGGAGGGGTATTTTACGTATTAGAAATTTTATTGGATTATCGGGTAATGAAAATAAATATTTGGAGATATATTTGAAGTTAGAACGTTTAGGAGGGAATATCGAGGAAATTTACCATTTTTCCCTCGGGGACGTTTTTGGAACCCCGAGCCTTGGAAGTAACTTAAGTGACTTAGGATAAGTAAAATAAAACCAAGGAAGCATTTAGAATCTTAGAGAACCGACCTTCTCACTATCTTGGAGTTCTCTCTCTTTGGAAGCTTGGAGACTTTGACCTATTAGAGAATTTGGGCTTACTTTCAAGGGAATTGAGGCTGGTGGAGATTGAGGATTAGCTCAGGGCAAAGCTATCAGTTGAGGTAAGGATTCTAGCACCTAATTATCTGAATTATGCTGAGTTTTGTTGGTGTTTTAAGGTTATGAATGTGAGCTAGGTGATGAATTACTATTGAATTTCTAGATGAGGTTTTGGGTTAATTCTTGTTAGGTTTTGTTGTTGAGACTATAGTAGAGCTACTGTGGTGATTAAGTTGGATTGTTGGGTTGATTTTGGGGTAAATTGGCTTGGATTTAGTTGTGAAAATGGAGGATTTTTTTGGGTTCGAAGGTTCAGGCCGCGGCATTGTTCTTGCTGAGTTGTGGCCCTCTAGAACACTTTGGAGGCCAGGAAGAAGGGCGGACCGCGGCACACCATGGATTGGGTTGCGGCACGCATAACATGTTTTGGGGGTTAGGGCTTCTGGTTAAGGCAGGCCGCGACATGGGTTCTTTTTGTCGCAACACTTAGTGGGTTATTAGACCCCAAGGAGGTTTTAGGCTCGGGATGGATTTTATCACCCGGATGTATGGAATTCAAGGTCACGGAGACTAGAATTATAACCCAAAGTTATTTAATGGATTTGAACTTGATGAATTGATGTTTTTGATGCGTTGTGACTAGGTTTTCAGAGAGGCTCGGACTAGGGGACTGTGCTCGGGAAATCGGTGCTCGGAAAGCTCGGGACACAGGTAAGAAAACTATTGTACCCATTGAGCAGGGCGAGGCCCTATAGTTTGTGTTGCAGCGCACGACCCTATATGATTATGTTGTAGGGCGTAGCCCCATTGATTATGTTTATACGTGTTTAAGTATTTGTTTTATTATGCTATGTGTGCATATATGTGAATGAACAGTAAGAGCCGAGAACCGCGAAGGCCGAGAATGGCGAGGGCTGAGAACGGCAAGGCCTAGTACGGCAAGGGGTCGGGAGCAACATTAAGCATGCGGAGTGCGAGTTGCCAGGGTGAGACCCCTATAGGATACCTGGGATATCCTCACAGTGTAGACCGCGAACCCAGGGCCTGGTAAAGCGCCTGGGACGGCATGGCCGATATGTGTTTAGCCTGTTGGCGGTTTTGTTATGTGTTGAATGATGGTTATGCATATGTTATTTGCTTATGTGGAGTTTTCTTGCTGGGTTTTGGCTCACGGGTGCTCTATGGTGCAGGTAAGCGCAAGGGGAAAGTCGACCAACCATGAGTACGGAGAGCGTGAAGCGACGTGTACATGTTTGGCTTGCCTGGCTGCCACAGGCAGGGGTATTTTTGGGAGATGTTTGTATTAAACCTAGTTTTGTCATTTTGCCGACTTTAATCATAATTTTGAATTGTAAACATTTCTAAATAGTATTTTGGCATCCCAAATGTATATCGCTTTATAATTTTCAATGTATGATTATATTTTCAAATTGTATGACTTTTTTTTATGGTTTAGCTACACTTTTGTAATAGCACATTCTAAACTCACTTAGTAACGACACTAAGGAAGTAGGGCGTTACAAAGACCCACTTGCAGTATCGGACACCTACAATGTTGTAGAGTCCCAGAATGTTTACTTAGTTAGCTAGTTAGTAGTAGTTGAAGTATTTTAGATATCATGGATTTTGGTTCAAACCGGGACTTAGTTGGAAACTCATAGCAACAATTATGGATTTTATAAGTTTAACCTATAGTTTAAGAATATTAATTATAACATAAGGTTTGATTAATATTGCTGGTCCTAGATATATTATTTAATTACAACCTAAGGTTTAGATAGATCCAATAAGAATATGACACTTGTCATAAGCATGATTATTAAGGAGTTAAGTATTTTAATGATAAAACAAAGAAATAGAAGCTTTAGCACCTACTAGAAACTGTTAGGATCGTATTATGACTCAGTCAAAGCAGTTTTCCCATTCAAATTATGCTGAAAAAGTGCAATTATGTGTTTAAATTATTCACGTATGCCGATATATCGTAGCATGGGAACAATTATATCGCCTGACGAAGGATTCAGAAAACACGTTGACGTTGCACAAACGTACGAACGGAGGCTTGGGACTAGGACAGAGCTGATATATCGTCACATAGGGGCGATATACCGCCCTTAGTAATATTTTTTTCTTCTTTTGTTTTTAAATTTTAAAATAAGGCTTAACTACTTAGATCTACCTCTGAACGTTTTTGACCGAGTCTTAAGACTCTGATTGATGAATATTCAAATATTTTCAATTATATTCATTATTTTTATTCAAATCAAAATGGGTTTAGTTTCACTCCTTTACCTCTATAAATAGGACATAGTACCCAGCCCTTCCTCTCTTTCTTTAAGCTGTGATCAGAGACTCCAATGTGCTAGTACTACCATAGAGTGATAAACACTTGGGTTGGGAAAAAGCTTTGTCATTCTTAAGCTTTATAAAATACTTGGGAGGTGAGGTTTAGTATATTTCAGTATTGAAGTTAGACCAATCCATAAGGTCAACTAAGGTACTCTTATTCTTTAAGTTCAATTCTTTAAACTACTTTAGTTCCTTTTATTCAAATCCTAACTTTTGATTAGGTTCTTAAAATTTAAAGATCTTCTTGGTAAGTTTCTTCTTGAGGTTTAGTTTCCACATTTATTCTTTACTCTTTAGAAATAATCACCATCCTTATTGTTGGTTTTAGGAGTGTTCAAAGTCCCCCATTTGTTCTCAAATATCCCAGTTTTGGTAAGGAAAATAGGATATATTTTGTATGCTTTTATGTTTTGATATATGTTTATGTTATATGTATGATATGTTGTTAGTTGTTTTAGTATATGAATTGTTTAGATAACAATCACATAATTTGTTTAGATAACAAATATAGAACTTGTTTAGATAACAAGTCCCAATAATAGATTCCTTGGGCATATGATTGTTTAGATAACGAGCCCCATAAATTTATATGACTTGTTTAGATAACTAGCCCCGTAAATTTATGGGCATATGATTGCCTAGCTATCAAGTCCCAAGAAGTATGATGGTCATTGTAATAGATGCTGTTTTTATATAGTCATATGTTTTATAGTATACGATTATGATATAGCCTCATGTTTATGATTTATGTTGTATGTTGTATACGATTATGATATAGCCTCAAGGATTCTTGGAAGCTTGGCATGTGTGTTGAGGATGAACAGACTGAGTGGACTGGGTGTCGATCGAGGATGACGTTATTTTTAGTTTTTTTAAAATTATGTTTCTATGTATTTTCAGCATTTAGTTTTGAAAACAAATTTTATTTAGTTTAAAATTATGTTTTATGTTTTAAATAATGGGTACCCATACCAAAATTCTATTTTTACTTTGTAATGTTCACAATAATATGTTAAAGTTTGTTGACGGTGAGAACTCGTCAACCAAGTTAAGTTAGAAAAATTGAAATGTAGAGATTATCAAAAGAAAAACTTCAAAGATCTAATTGAGAACTCAAAGAACAGTTGCAGAAAGAAAATGGTGAAATGAACTTGTATTTCATATGGTGTTGTGCTACAATATTTTTTCCAACCCCCTCCCATGTGGAAGTCTGGTTCCTTTTATAGTAGGCTCTAATGGCCCCTGATACATTGTGGTCTAGGGGACCGGATGTTACACAAGTACACTGTCAGGAGAGTGGTTTTAGGGGTAGTGGTGTTGGAAGAGTGGGCGTTTGCTCTAGTACGTGTCAGGGGTCTACAAAAGCACTCCTGTCTTGGTACCATATTATGCCTCCACTACTTGTTGGGTACGGATCTCATAATCATGTTGAGGGAATCCTGACCATGTACCATTCTTGTACTGCCACTACCTGTCTAGCATGGACACCATACCATCCGTATTCTAACTCTTCTTGCTCCATGGTTACCATGTGGACACCCCTAAGGATGAGGCTGGTGTGTTAGAGGAGGCCACCACGAGGACCATGGCGTGACTGTTGCACGTGGCGTCTTGGGGGCCTCGAGACGCTTGTCTCCTGGTGGTGTTGCGAGGCGAGCAGGACACGCGGGGCGCGCAAGGTGCCTGGTGCGCGCGAGGCGCTGGGCGCGTACGGGGCACCTGGGTGTAACATGCCGGCCTTGAGGGCATGTTACAAGCTAGGATGGTGCTCGGTTAACTACACACACGAGAGTGCAGGTTGGTGAGCATGTTGATGCCTAGTTTGTACGGCAGTGACATTTTCGTAAATATCTTCAATATTGCCCAGAAATGGACGGGACTTGGTAGGTTCCATATTGAAGGGTCAATGAACGCAATGGTATGATTAGATTTGGGAGATTCGTATAATTGGCGAGCTGAGAGCTAAATATGTCTCCCAATAAAAAATCATATATGTTCCCGGTAGAAGGCTAAAAGCTCAGAAGGCTCTTTGTAGGTGTGCAAGTGAGCCACTACTAGTTGGGAGGACTAGTAGGGCGGGCATATGAGGACCATGAGGGGACTCATGTGTCTCCATGAGTAGGAGTACTCATGGACATTACCGGGCCGCCCCAATAGTGCGTCGAAGTGTGCTGCCAGAGGTTTAAGGGTACAGTTCCCTTGGCTTGCTGGGATGCCGCTTGCATGGAATGTGGCCCAAACCTTCGAGAGATTTCATGGTGCACCATGGCCATGAATATCGACACGAGATGGCATGGGAAGTCATTCGTGGGACTTGTTAGCATGCAAGCATTGGAGGGTGCACTATGCTTGAGTAGGACAGAGGTCTAGTGTGTGCTACTAGTCTGGCAGCCAGTATTGAGGGCCTGCCAACATGCATGATGGTATGGTGCCTTGAGGATTGGACCATGGACGTATGGGAGTCCTTGGTATGTGATGTGAGCTAATCGGATAGTATAGAATGGGACATGATGGGAGGTGTTGGCACGTCAGCTTGGTGTTGGTTCTTAGCCACACATGCTACCTTGACTTGCGAATGTCTGGGTGAGCATTGGTGTTGGGATTTTCCTTGCCATAGTGAGAACCTATGGATAGTGTGAGTGTCTTGGCTAGATAGCCTTGATGCATGATTGCACTTATATATGCTTGAGAGCATGACTCAGCGAGAGTTGTTCGAGAGACGGAAGTGTGCAGAAGCACACGGTCGCGTGAAAAATGTGCCCATTGTT
Organism: Humulus lupulus; assembly: GCF_963169125.1. Taxonomy (NCBI): domain Eukaryota; kingdom Viridiplantae; phylum Streptophyta; class Magnoliopsida; order Rosales; family Cannabaceae; genus Humulus; species Humulus lupulus. Next base: position 43,458,781 of record NC_084794.1, on the reverse strand, counting down.
ATTCGAATGGTTGGAAGGCTGACCTTGGCTCAGAGGAGTCAAGGTACCGCACGGGCATTTCCGCTGTCAAAATGCCAGCCCGTGATAGTTGGTATTAGAGCCAGGTTCTTCTCAAGTGAGGGATGAAACTGGTTGGCCCATCCTAAAGGGGATGTAGGCGTGCATAAGGACTAGAAAGGTCTGGATGCTTGGACATATGTCATTGAGCCTTTTAGTCACCTAGAAAGGATCAGTAGACTGAGACGGGGTGAGACTTGGTTGCTCTTCTTCGTGGGAATACTGGACATCCTAGAGAGGGGAAAAGTTATGGTTACTTTGAATCAGAAAGTTCAGTGATGCTAGAAAGACAACAACCACGTGCAATTGTTGAGGGGCGCTACAGAAGAGTTGGAAGTCATTGACATGAGACAAGGTATGATCGAGTGATCAAGGTTGTATGCTTGGTTCACTAGGTCGTGATCGCTTGAGTGACAGTGTAAGTCGCATAGAGCGTTGTTGTTGAAAGGGGAACTTGTACGCAAGAGTGTGGAAGCATAATAGTGGCCACCAGACGCTTTTTGGTCACGATAGTGACCAAGAGTGGACAACTTTGAGGAATCAAATTAAGATGAGCATGGAATGCTTCAGTTGCTACTTGTGTGCCAAAGGGCATCACACAGAGACCAAGGTGGCAGTGGCTGCGATTGTCAGAAGGCAGTCGTACTTGGAGGTGTTTACATGTTATCTTGTTTCGCCCAAGAAAGGCGGCGCCGAGACAATTGAGTGGAACGTGTTGCCTCACAGTGATGTTAGCTGGTGTGGGCAACACTATGGCATCGTGGGAGATGCTGAGTTGTGGAATATATGCATTAGTTTTCTCACCTGAGGATTTTGGCTTATCTTTTTGCTTGATTTGTTGATTTAGTTCAAACGTTCTCAAAGAGCCCATTAACTCTGCAACCTTCATTTTGTCGAAATCCTTTGCTTCTTCCATTGCCAGAAGCTTTGTGTCAAATCTATTTGAAAGCACACGAACTATTTTTCGAACTAAAACAGATTCATTAGGTTTCTCACCCAAAGCAAAAACTCGTTAGCAATGTCAGACAATTTTTCATAAAACTCAGATAACGTTTCAAATTCTAACATTCTCAATTCATCAAATTTAGTTTGTAACATGGTAAAGTGTGATCTTTTGACATAAACAGTCCCTTCAAATTGAGTTTGAAGGATTTCCCAAGCCTCTTTTGCAGACTCACAGAAGAAATCAATTTTATAAATCCTTCACCGACTCCATTAAAGATTGCGTGGAAAGCCTTATTATTTTAACCAGATAATTTGTCATCTTCAGTAGACCATTCAAGATCAGAATTTACCTTAGTATTACCTTCTTTGTCTTTATCAGTTGATGGAGTCCATCCAGATAGTATAGATCTCCAAGCTTTTTCATCTTGTGACTTGATAAACGCCCTCATTCTAACTTTCCAATAAGGAAAGTTAGTATCATGCAGTGGAGGAGGTCTAGTTACAGAACTTCCTTTTGTAAAGAAAGACATCTTAACAAAACCAAATTAAACGGAAAAATAACCACAAGATCGCACTAAGAGTTTAGTGAACCGCTTTGATACCAATTGAAATTTCGTATTTTATGATCACCAACTTTATATTTAATTAAATTAATTAATTAAATGTGGAATAAAAGTTTGGTGTTGGAACATATTTTTTGTAGCTACAGACAGAGATTCTGTAACTATAGAAATTCACTATAGAAGGATAAAACAGAAAAGAAAAACACACAGAGTTTTTTACGTGGTATCAATATCCTTTCAGATATTACTAGTCCACGGGGCCACGCCTAGAGATAAGATTCATTAATAAATGGGGACCTAGTGTCGTGTCCAACATAGATCTATAGTTTAAATGGGGATTCATTGCTCCCAATGGGCAAGATATAGCTCCTTGTCATGTTCGGGAATGATGTCCAAAACTCGTTCAAATACTACACATTCATAGTAGTAGATTGTCCCACTACATATAATGTGATTTTTGGGCGCCCTGCTCTGGTAAACTTTGGTGCCATTCCCTTTCCATCTATGCTTGAAGTTCATGTGTGATAATAGCGGAGTAGGGATAGTACGGGGCGATCAAAAGAGCGTCCAAAAGTGTTATCATGTCTCTGCCCAACCAATATTCATGGTACGCGAAGAACCTCTCGTAGAGGAAAATGCTGATCCAATCCCACCACCTTAGCCACCACGGAGGGTTGTCCAGGAAGAAACAAATTGGATTCCCGAATAGAGGAGAACAAGGCATTAGAGCCCATGGAGGATATTGAGGAGGTGTGCATCAGTGACCGGTCTGACTAGAGTAATTCGGGTAGGAAGAAATTTGAATCTGGAGGTCAGGGCTGCCATTATTGCCCGAGTAAAAGAAAACTTGGACGTCCTAGCTTGGTCCCACTCGGATATGACCAGAATTGACCGCAACATCATATGTCATGCCTTGAACATCGACGAGAACGCAACTCCCATCCGGTAGAAGCGAAGGCCACTAGGCACGAAGTTATTCTCGGTCAACTTCATCCGAGAAGCACTATACCTCATTTGGCTAGCCAACCCAGTGTTGGTGCCAAAACCAAATTTGGCGTGGATGACTTGCATCGACTTCATGGACCTTAACAAGATGCCCAAAGGACTGCTTCCATCTGCCTCGAATAGTCTAGATGGTGGATGCTGCGTCTGGGTACGAGTTGCTACAATTCATGGATGCCTACTCTGACTACAACCAAATTTTGATGCATGTAGTAGACCAGGAAGACACCAGCTTCCAGACGGACAAGGGTGTATACTGCTACATTTTTATCCCCTTCAGGCTCAAGAATGTCAGAGCCATTGATCAAAGACTGGTCAATAGAATGTTCTGGAACCTACTCGAGAAGAACATGGAAGTCTACATAGGCGATATGTTGGTCAATTCAATACATCGGCCCAACACGCAGATGACCTGGCGGAAGCATTCGCCATTATCCGAAAGTACGAGATGAAGTTAAATCCTAAGAAGCTCACTTTTGGCGTGGCATCCAAGAAGTTTCTGGGCTTCATAGTAAGCTCAATAGAGATAGAAGTCAACCCAGATAAGATCAGAGCACTGATCGACATGCCATCGCTACGAGAACACAAAGACATTCAAAGTCTGACGGGAAGAATAGCGACTTTGAGCCGCTTTGTGTCGAAGTCCACAGACAAGTGCATCCCATATTTCAACATACTTCGCGAAAACCAGAGGTTCGAGTGGACGGCCGAGTGTGAAGAGGCTTTTCAGAAATTGAAGGATCATCTAGCCCAAACACCAATCTTGTCGAAGCCGAAGGGGGGAAAGGTCCAACTCCCGATCTATTACATAAGCAAAAGGTTGTTGGGTGCGGAGTTCAGATATCCATTGATCGAGAAGTTGACATTTTTCTTAATTACTGCTTCTTGGAAGTCAATACCTTACTTTCAGGCCCACGCCATCATGGTACTAATGAACCATCCCCTACGACAAGTGTTACAAAACCAAAATCATCGAGAAGACTTTTGAAGTGGGCCATGGAGCTAAGCCAATTTGATATCACCTACATCCCCAGAATCTCCATCAAGGGACAGGCCTTGGCCTACTTCATTGTAGAATGCATCGGGGTAACTGAGGACGAAGAGCCAACTGACCCCATAGTGCTCTTTTTGAAGACCTTTATTGACAGAGTCTCCAATGAGAATGGGGCTAGGGTCGGGATCATTATAATATCCTCTCAAGGTCACCAGTTGCAAAGCGCCCTATGCTTCCAGTTTGAATTGTCAAACAATGAGGTTGAGCACTAGGCCATGCTGGCCGGATTGTGCTTAGCCCAGGAAGTGGGGGCAAAAACATCGAAGTCCACAGCGATTCCCAGCTGGTGGTCAGACAAATTTCAGGAGAATACCAAATGAAGGGGGAGAAAATGGTTGCCTACGTGGCGCGAACCTAAGAGTTACTCCAATCTTTCAAAAGACATGTCATTTGCCAGATTCGCGGACACACTAGAAAAGCTGGCCACGGATGTTGAAGTGGAACTCTCCAGCGTAGTCCCGATTTACCATCTACCCGCGCCCAGTATTCAATCTGCCGCAATAATAAACGCCATTGATTACATTACATTATGGATGCGCCCTCTCATCCAGTATCTAACCACTGGAGAATCTCCCACAGACAGAGCCGCCGCCAAAAAGCTTCAGTACCAGGCCTCAAGATACTTCATGACTGACGACAAGCTCTATCGCAAGGGTTTATCCATGTCGTATCTTCGATGCGTATCCAAGACCGAAATGAGCACAATTATGCACAAGGTACACAAAGGCGTTTTTAGAGATCACACAACCAGACTCAGCCTGTCCAAGAAGTTCCTAAGGCGAGGATATTTCTGACCAACAATGAAGAAGGACTATGTGGATTACGTCTGCAAGTGTAAACAATGCCAAGGGTACACGAAGATCCCACGAGCTCCTCCCACGGAGATAACCTTGATGATCAGTCCTTGGCCTTTTGCGATTTGAGGAACTGATTTAGTAGGATCCCTCCCGACTGGGAAGGGCGGGTTGAAATATGTCATTGTAGTCATCGACTATTACACCAAGTGGGTGAAAGCAAAACTAATGAGCACCATTACCTCCAAAAATGCCATGGACTTCATCATCAATAATATTGTGTGTCGATACGGCCTCCCTCACAAAATTGTGTCCGACAACTGGAATCAATTTGATAGAATCCACTTCGCCGACTTCTGTGAAAGACATGGAATCATCAAAAACATCTCTGCAGTCGCAAGGCATCAAGCAAATGGGAAAACAGAGGCTGTGAACAAGATTTTGAAAGGGGTACTAAAGAAAAAGCAACAAGCTTGCAAGAGCAAGTGGCCTAAAGAGCTGCCCCGCGTCCTATGGGCATACCGAACCACGGAAAGAACTTCAACCATACATACTCTCTACTCAATGGTGTACAGAAGTGAAGCAGACATCCCAGTAGAAACTATGGTCCCATCCCACAGACAAGATACATCTTATCCCATCCAGAATCATGCCTTACTCCAGGAATCCCTGGATCTCATCAAATAGATCCGGGAAGAATCACAAGTGTAGCTGAAGATGTATCAGGGAAAGATCGCACGACATTTTAACTCAAAAGTTAAGAGCCAAAGGTTCGGAACCGATCATCTTGTCCTAAGAAGAGTCTTCCCTACATCTCAAGATCTGGGAGAGGAGGTTCTAGAACCTAACTGGGAAGGACCATATGAGATCCAAAACGAAGTATGTCTGGGAACATATCGCCTAAAGAGGCTAGATGGAACAGAGGTCCCAAGGGCTTGCAAGGCTAAACACCTCCACCGGTACTATCAGTAGTCAGGGGTATTTAACCCTGCTCTTTTTAACATTTTTACTTTCAAGTAATGTAAGCCCCAAGGCCATTTCTTATTTAATAAAAATGGTGTAAACAAAACACCATGAGGAATTTTGTAAGAAAAGAAAAAGTTCATGTCTACCTTTAATTTTTACACGAATAAGTGACCTAAGATTACACTCTTTGGTGATTTGAGGGGTAGGACCATCTATACATTCTAGGATTAAAAACAAAGAGGATGCAAGGTTCAAAGCCTAGTCTTGATCCGGATTCGTATAAAAAGGATGCAAGGCACAAAGCCCAGTCCAAATCTGGATTCGTATGGTCTAGGGAGTTCAAAATCTAACTCCCAAAAGATTGGTCCAGCCCGAACATGGTCCAGGATAGTCTAACCTTTATTTATTATTTTCTTATAATGGTCCAGGATTGGTGGAACTTGAATCTTACGTTTAAATTGACTAAATTTAGTTTTTTTAAACGGTCTAGGTCGTTGGAACCTGAACAACAGATTCAGGACAAATTAAGCAGATAAAATTTGATAATTCCTTAATGCTCCAGGCCAGTTGAACCTGAATGTCAGATTCATGATAAGTTAATTAACTAAGTCATATTTGAGAAATCCATAACCGTACAGGCCGTTGGAACTTGAACCATAGAGTCAGGATAAACCAGTTAAGTTATATTTGGTAAGTCCAAAATGGTCTAGGCTGTTGAGACCTGAACCTTCGTTTCAGAATAAATTAATTACCTTCCATAATTTTTACCTGATGGTCCTGGCCATTGGAACCAAGATTCCACACAAAATATTCACGCATGGTGGTAAAACACTTAGTGAATTTTTAAGGAAAAAATAAATGAATATAAAGAGAGAATCATTGTGCAAAGACAAAAACCAATATAATAACAATATTGTAAGATAAGCAATTGTCTTAAGCGCATCCGCGCCAATAAAAAATATGTTTACAAAAAAAAAAAGAGAGAGGAAGCCCTAAATAAAAGTACAAAGGCTCAAGCCTGAGCTTCATTCTGATCTGGGACGTCTTAAGCATTTTCATCCTATTGATCCCCAGCAAGGAGCTCAGTGTCCTCTTTATCTTTAGCCTCAAACTCGGTCCTTTTTGCAGCCAGATCCGAGTAGAGGAGGAGATTCATATTCTTGTCCTGGAGCCAAGCCATATAAATGGCTTCATCAAAAGTGGCTGCCAGTAACTCGTCAGCCTGCTCCTTCTCCTTGCGACCCTCCTCGTTCTGTTTTGACTCCAACTGGACCTGGACCTCCAAAGCCTGGATTTGGGCCCTGAGAGATTCCACCTTCTTTCGCTCTTGATGAACTTGGGCCTCAGTCGCCTCCAAGAGTGCCTTGGTTAAAGCCTCCGAGCCACAGGCACAGGATATTTCTGCCTTCAGGGTGTCCACCACTTTCTTTTGGTCAACGTCCTTCCTGGACAAAACTTCCTCGTGCTGAGCTTGGACCCAGGCAGTCTCCTTGGCGAGGGCCTCCTTGACAGCTTGTTTTAGGTTAACGACCCCCTCAAGCTCCATCTAAGTCATCTTCAGCTTCATGGCCACCTCAACCACCATATCCGCATTTCTATGATCCCATAAGGCATCCTGGAACAAAACAGAGTTAGAAACAACACAAAAATACAACGAAAATAAAGAAAGGAGATGAAAAACTGGCTTACTCTTGTGGCATGATGAAGGATGGCCTAGGAGATGAAGAGGGCATCATTGTTAGCCAATGTGGCGTAGCGTTTGAGCTGAAGAGTGGACATGGACGTCCCCACTTGGGCGAGCAAGTCCGTAGCAAATGGGGCCATGTTTTTCTCTAACCTATGCTGAAATCCAATCTTGGCTCCCAACCGATCCACGACCGGCTGGGGGCGTTAAAGGCCTCCGGAAATCTGACAAAATCCACCTTGCAGTGAATGATCAGGACTTGAGCTACCGCGTCCCATTTGTCACGCCCCTCGTCCCAGTCCCGAGATACCATCTTCATCCTCTCTCCCAAGACGATCGACTCCTCTTCCCAAGGAACTGACAGGTTGATGGGAAGCTCAGGAGCCTTCAGGATCTCCGACATAATGATAAGACTGTCATAAGAGGAATGCTCCTCGGCCATAGTGAAGTTCTCCTTTGTCCTTGCCTTTTTGGCCCGCTCTGCGGACGTCGTGGTATTAGAGTCTGCCTTCCTTTAACTTGTCCAACCTTCCAAAGGCTCCTGCTCCAAGTTTATGATTTGGAGAGGAGCAGAATGGGATAGAAGTTTCTCAACAGCCGCCATAGGGGCTGATGCGGCAGCTTGAACTCCCTCAGAAGCCCCCGGGGCTGGTTCTGAGTCCCCGAGTATCATATCAGTGATCTTCTTCTTGGCCGGGCCCCTAGTAGTTTTCTTTGTTGATGCCTTGGCCGTAGCAGCCCTGGCCTCAATCATTTCCTTCATTTTGGCCATGGGATCATACATGTTTGGTTCACCTGAAATAGGAATAAATACGGGTTAGTAAGAAAATGGGAAAGCCATGCAAAAGAAATATGTAAGTCTAAGTCCTCCAGGACGGACCCTTATCTATGGAATAGACTTGACTTAACTCTCCAAGGGCAAAATCATGAATTTGATCCCCCATGTCATCTGGGTCCAAAAGGCTATCATATTGTAGGAACTAGGGAGAATGCATGTGTTAGGAAAATATAAATTTGCCTCAATGGAAATATGGAAAAACCAATATACAACTCTATGCAAAAATACAATAGACAAGGTAATTGATTAATTAAATATTACAACTCAATTGCTCAAAGTACAAGTAAATAGAAATAAGAAAAGGAAGAGAATTATAAGAACTAAAACCCTAAAACAAAAGACACCAATAAAAATGTAAATAGAAATAGAAGAAAAGGATTACAAACTCAATACAATAATAATACAAGAAGAACAACTGAATGAAAAGATCAATGGAAAACACAAACTCACACTCAACCAAAGTGTAGAGTAGTCGGGACACCAACTTGAACAAGGTTAAAAACCTTTGTCCAAAAGCTTATTTCCCCCTATTCTCTAAGCACTAAGGGATCTCTCAAGGAAATATCTCTCTGGAATAATCAAGCCTCAAGGTGTATTTTTCAGCCAAATGCTTTGTGGATGAAAAATGGTGTGTCTTACAAGTGAGCATTAGGCTCCTATTTATAGAGTTTGAGATACCCTTTGGATTTCAAATTCCACCAACCCCCATGGCTGTTACCAATGTTTAATTGGATTAATATGAAATTAAAATTGAGATTTGGGAGTTATTTAGGTTTTTAGAATCGTTCAACACATTTGGAAAAAACTGAAAATTTGGCCTGAAATGCACCTGTGGCCGCGGCCACAGCCCATTTTCAACACTTGAAAATGTGCTGTTTTTCCAAACGGTTCCAAACCCTCCCAAGTGACTTTGTAACTCCCAAAACACATTATTGGGGTTAAAATCATATCTCCAACAGCCATATTTTATAATGGCTTTATGAAATCCAATCTCAAATGTGTAACATATAATATACACATTATTGGGTAATATTTGGGAGTTACAAATTTGTTACTAATTTTGTAACTCCAAAATATGTCACATTTAGGCACACACATGTGTCCAATTTTGTGACTCTCAATAATATGTTACAAGGTGTGACAAATCACATTTTATCACATTATTTAATCTAATATTATATTATATGAAATAATATAACATTCCCCCACTAGATTAAATAATCACTTTTGTAACACTTATTTAATCAATCAAACATTATATTAAAATATAATATTCTCCCACTTGATTAAATAATCACTCTCTATAGAAACCTTTGCATTGGTGCATAAAGTAAAATGTCTTTCGACTTGAATTTTACCTTAGTGTAATTATCACAAAGTTTGTTGAAATTTTGGTTGCCAAAGCATTGAACCACTATCCCTTGATAACACACACACCTTTGCTATGTTCACTTGAGACCTCAATGTCTCGCTTTTGCACCGTTAATGGTCATGTACACATTCCATTCATAGACTTTTCTTGAGAATGACTCCCAATTCTTATGAGGGGCGGCACCACCCCTAGGTCTATATAGGTAGAACTCTTATAGTATTTTGTTACCCTAAAATACTTGTCTTTTCAAGACTGAGTTCTATTAAAAAACCTTTCGGTTTTAACCCTCATTTTGGTAACACACTAGTACTCATATCTCAGATGGGACAAAATTTGAGTACTACTATCGATTCACTTGATTGACTTGTTATTACCTATTTAACCTAATACTAGTTTGGTTACTAGTATTAAGATAGGTTGCCATCAACCGTGAATCTCTTTAGGGAGTCTAAGTCCCATCTCTTGAGATATAAAATTGATTCCATTTGAATCATTTCTTTTCTCATGTATGCATACTTAGACACTCTCATTATTTATTCAAACTTTGTTGCTAGCCATAGTTTGATAAAATAGTTACCCCTTTAAAATAGTGATTTTGACCATAGTCAACACCCCCACTATTTTATAGTTTAATATCCAAGATAAGCATTTGAATATTAATTCTAGAAATCTCTTTGTTTCTAAAATTCTCCTTTATGTTTTAAATTGATTCCTTCTTGAATCAAAATATTACAAACAGTAACTTTAGACACCAAGCATGTCTAGATTTATCCATTCTATACACATATAGCCAATGTGATTTAAAATGTGGAGTTCCAAATCACCTATTTGATAGGATGACCAAATTAATCAATTGATTAACAACAAAATAAATTGATTAACTTTGGAGCATCACTCCCACATTTCTCACATAGTGATAATAAAATATCACTTTAAAATAGAAATCTCTTCATTTCTAATAAGTCATTTATCCTCCAAGATAACTCTAGACCTATGATTCTCAAAGTTCATCATGAGTCGTTAAGCTTCATGATAAACACTCAGTAGATCAAGATAAAAAACCTCAATGTTTATCTTGATTCATTTACTTGCTAAAGCAAGGCACGCTTATTTGAAAGTAACTTTCACTTGGTTGCTTTCTTTTATATATTTCACAAAATAAAATGTGAACACAAGTGTAATGCGAGAATTTCTCAAACAAATAATCACATTATGAAATAATAGGTCTACACACTTACCTATTATTTTAACAAGTTCATTTTGAAACTTTGTTAATGTCTCACACAAATGTCTCATAGCAAAATAAAGAATTATCATAGAATAATACCTTAATTTTATTGATAGCTTTCAAGAGTACAAGCTTTATTACAAATTAACAATTTTCCCAACAAGGCACATAAACATGATAATCATGCTAGGATCTCTTCTTCCTTTTTTATAGCATTTACCTCATTCTCATGTGGGTCCTTTCGGTACCTACATACTCTAGCATAGTGCCCGGGTTTTCCACAAACAAAACAATGACCTCTCACGTCTTTGAATTATCCATGATATTTCTTTGGACCTAAAGGGTTCCCACTACCCTTTGTGTTGTTGTTGTTGCCCTTTGGATGCTTGTGTGAAACCGCATTGGCCTTGGAAGTCTCATCTTTAGACTCATTCACACCCTTGTCTCTTATCCTTGGTTCCTCTTCAATTCTAATGTGTTTTTGGATCTCTTCCAAAGTGTAATCCTCATTCTTATTGAGGATTATTTTCCTATAGCACCTCCAAGTTGGTGGTAATTTTGCCACTATTGCACCAACTTGGAAGGCCTCGGGAAGCTCAATCTAGAGAACATTAAACTTGTTCACAATCACTTGTAACTCATGAATTTGAGGTAAAAGAGTTTTCCCATCAGTGAAAGAAAATTCAAATTATTGAGAAATTAAGAACTTTCTTGTACCTTCTTCCTCAGCCTTGTACTTACTCTCCAAGGCATCCCAAATATCCATCGCGGATTTTGCATTGGTATAGAGGTCATATAGCCTATCAGATAGGGCATTAAGGATATGACCCCTACAAAGAAGGTTGTCCTCTTCTCTCTTCCTTCTTTTCTCCACCTCCTCGGGAGTGTCTTTGTCGGATGGCTCGGCTAGAGGTGCCAAGGATGACTCAAGGATGTAGGCTATCTTGAGTGTTGTCAAAAGGAATTTCACCTTGTCTTGCCACCTAGTAAAATTGGATCCATCAAACCTATCCAACCTCATTAGGTCTTGGTTCATGATCTTGATGGTCTCCCCTTCCATTGAAACAAAGAGAATTAAGCTTTTGATTGTTAGGAAAATATAAATTTGCCTCAATGGAAATATGGAAAAACCAATATACAACTCTATGCAAAAATACAATAGACAAGGTAATTGATTAATTAAATATTACAACTCAATTGCTCAAAGTACAAGTAAATAGAAATAAGAGAAGGAAGAGAATTATAAGAACTAAAACCCTAAAACAAAAGACACCAATAAAAATGTAAATAGAAATAGAAGAAGAGGATTACAAACTCAATACAATAATAATACAAGAAGAACAACTGAATGAAAAGATCAATGGAAAACACAAACTCACACTCAACCACAGTGTAGAGTAGTGGGGATCACCAACTTGAACAAGGTTAAAAACCTTTGTCCAAAAGCTTATTTCCCCCTATTCTCTAAGCACTAAGGGATCTCTCAAGGAAATAGCTCTCTGGAATAATCAAGCCTTAAGGTATATTTTTAAGCCAAGTGCTTTATAGATGAAAAATGGTGTGTCTTACAAGTGAGCATTAGGCTCCTATTTATAGAGTTTGAAATACCCTTTGGATTTCAAATTCCACCAACCCCCATGGCTGTTACCAATGTTTAATTGGATTAATATGAAATTAAAATTGAGATTTGGGAGTTATTTGGGTTTTTAGAACCATTCAACACATTTGTAAAAAAACTAAAAATTTGGCCTGAAATGCACCTATGGTCGCGGCCACAGTCCATTTTCAGCACTTGAAAATGTGCTGTTTTTCCAAACGGTTCCAAACCCTCCCAAGTGACTTTGTAACTCCCAAAACACATTATTGGGGTTAAAATAATATCTCCAACAGCCATATTTTATAATGGCTTTATGAAATCCAATCTCAAATGTGTAACATATAATATACACATTATTGGGTAATATTTGGGAGTTACAAATTTGTAACTGATTTTGTAACTCCAAAATATGTCACATATAGGCACACACATGTGTCCAATTTTGTGACTCTCAATAATATGTTACAAGGTGTGACAAATCACATTTTGTCACATTATTTAATCTAATATTATATTATATGAAATAATATAACAGCATGAGGGTCAGCGTGTCCACGGTTATAGGGCAAGGAAGCCCCATGTTGCAAACGGTCCCGGTCAAATAATCCCGGTACCGTCGCCTATTCCTAATAAAGCCCTCAGTGTTAGGTTGCCTCCCCTCAAGCAAGGCATCCAGCTCCATGGATTCAGTCCGCTTTTCCAGGCACGAACTGTCCCACTTCAATTTCTCCATGTCCACCTTGACCGCGACCTCCACCGCCTCAATGTGAATGAAGGATAGTTCTTCCCTCAGGGCAGGGTCCATCTCGCACTGCAAACCTTGGATATTTGGGGCGTCTATCGACTGAAGGGTGACAATTTGTCTGGTGAGTCAAATATTCTTCATGGTCATGACCCCCCCCCCCTTCCCCAACGTCTAGATCTTCGGGACTGGAGGTGGTATATACATTCTTTCAGTCCAAGATGAACTTGGTTAGTCGGATTTGAGCGTACAGGCCTGTTCACAGGAACGTGAGTATCCAAAAAACTAAACAAAGAACGAGAATGGGGAAGGATAACTTACCCATGCACTGAAACCCCACCACCGGAGTGGGGTTCTTCTCTAGGAGGAACCCGAATGTCATAAACCAGTAGTATCTTGTAATGCCCCGACTAATTCTAGACCTCGGACCATTAAAACCTACTAAACATAACTACTAATTTGAATACATATATAAGAAATAACATAATTTTATTTAAAACCCAAAATATTGTGCTAAATACAAAATACGGTATAGGTATCCATTGTTTAGTACATTAAACATAAAAACATAACTTTAATAAATTGTTAAAAAAAACTGAGTGCGGAAATACATAAAACATAAATCAAAAGACTTAAAAACAACATCATCCTCGATCTTCCAGTAGTCCATTCAAACTCAACACACATGCCAAGCTTCCATGAATCATTCCCGCCTTCCATGCTCACTTTCCTGCATCATCTAAAAGGAAAGGAATGAGCCTAATGCCCAGCAAGGAAAATCTACTAAAAAAAACATATATGTCATAAATCATAAAACATAAGACTATATCATAAACCATATACTATATAAAATATGACTATAAAAATGTATATCATACAAGACTACAATATTAATGGCCATTAACTCATTAACGTGGTATGTTATAAAACCATCTAGGTCCTCAGTCTACTAATCGAGGTAGGTTAGATCACAACTATAGTATATGATAACCCATGTAGGTCATCTGTCCACTAATCTAGGTAGGGTAAATCATAACTCTAAACCACGAAAATGATAAAAATTCTTGGGGCTTGCTATCTAAGCAAGTCATATGCCCAAGTGACTACAAAACATATATCATATCACATATCATATCATAGCATAAAACATATCATAACATAAACATATAAACACATATAATCTAGCCTATTTTCCTTACCAAAAACTGGAATAATTAAAGACAAGAACGGGATTGGGAAACTCCTAAAATCAGCACTAAAAAACCATGAGTTTCTAAAGAAAAGGAGATGAAAAAGAGGACTAAACTATCAAAGTAGAAGCTTACCGAAAACCTTAAGTTTCAAAGAACTTAAACACTTAACCAAGAATCATAACAAAGAGTTAGGATCTGAATGAAAACAAAAGAAAAGTAAAGAACTATGAAGAACTGAACTTAAGGATAAGAATACCATGGATGAACTATGACTTTGATCTACACCTTCATAATGAAATAACACTCTATCTTACTTCCCAAGTGCTTAGAAAAGCTTAGATTGGAAAAGATTTTAACCCAAAACCCAAGTGTTTCTCTATGTAGTAACCTTAGCAGCTTTGAGGCTCTGAACAGTGCTTGAATGATGAGTAAAATGGCTGAGTACTAGGTCCTATTTATAGAGTTTAAGGAGTGAAACTAACCCCTTTTTGAATGAATAAATAATTGAATATAAAATGAAAAAGATTTGAATTTTTGTTCAAAAGATGCCCAGAACTGGATATATCGCCTACCCTGGGCAATATATCGCCTGGACCTATACCCCGAGCCTTTGTGCTTTCGTTCGTGCGAAGTCGACGAGTTTTACGTATCTCTCGTAGGTGATATATCGGCTCCTATAGCTGCTGTAATGACCCAACTAATTCTAAGCTTTGGACAATTAAAACTGCATATACATAGACACTATTCTTAAGAAAACATACATGTGAAACATTCATAACTTTATTAAAAATTGTAAAGCAAAGGTTGAAATACATAAAATTCGATTAGGATATGGGATCCCATTGTTTGAAAATAAAATAAAACATAACTTAAATCTTAAAATTCGTTACAAAACAAAGTGCGAAAAATACATAGAAACATAATAAAATGACTAAAAACAACTTCTTCCTCGAATCGTTCACGCAGTCCACTAAATCCATTCTCCCTGAATGCACAATCCCAAGCCGCCAAGACTCTTCCCGCAGCAATAATTATTTTCCTCCACATATAAAATAAGGAATGAGCCTAATGCCCAGCAATGAAAATCTACTACAAGCACGAAACATAAACATAAACTATAAACTATAACATATACTATAAACATATATCATAATTCCAACCCATGTACATGGTAATCATTGGGGTTTGCTAACTAAGCAACTATAAGCCTCAAAATACAATGAGGTTTTCTAGCTAAGCAACTATAAGCCCCAAGAATGTAAAAGTATTGGGGTTTGCTATTTAAGCAACTATAAGCCCCAAAACATATATATCATAACATATAAAAACATATTATAGCATAATCATACAAGCATATAATAACTATCCTATTTTCCTTACTGAATACCGGGATGTGAGAACAAGGACGGAATTTTGGAACTTTCCTAAAACCAAAAGTAGAAAGGTGAGTATTTTTAAAAGAAAGAGATGAAAAGAAATGAGTCTAAACCACTGAGAAGAAGAGCTTACCAAAAATAACCTCAAGTGAAAAGAACTTAATTGCCTAACCAAGAATGGAAAATATTGAGTTAGGATTTGAGTAGAGAAAAACTATAAAAATTAATGAAATATACAGAAATGAACTAGGAATAGGAATACCTTTGAATGGACTATAACCGAACTACACCTCCATATCAAAATACACACTATTATCCTTACTTCCCAAGTGTTTAATAAGCTTAAGATAATAAAGCTTATAACCCCAACCCAAGTGTTTAACACTCTAAAGTAAACCTAGCTGATTGAAGGCTCTAAACTCAGCTTGAAGAATGAAAGAAATGGCTGGGTACTAGGTCTTATTTATAGAGTTCAAGAATGAAAAGATCTTCTTTTCGCTTGAATAAAAATAATGATTTTTAATTGAAAACATTTGAATATTCATTCAACAGAGGCTTGAGACTCGGTCAAAAAGATTATGGGCTTATCAAGAGGTTATGGAATAAAATGAGCTCAGTTTCAAAATTGTTTGAAAAACTTGACCTAAAGCCGATATATTGCCCATGGTAGGCGATATATTGCCTGGGCTTATATTCCCAAGGCTCGTCGAACTATTCATGCGAAGTTACGTGTTTTTTGTATTCCTCGAGTGGCGATATATCGCCCCCTAGAGCTACAATATATCGGCATACGCTGAAATATTTTACACGTAATTGCACTTTTTCAGTCTAATTTGAATTGAGTAAATAGCTTTGACTGAGTCCTATAACGATTTCAAAGCTGTTGGCAGACTCTGGGGTTTTCAAATATTACTCTTAATAAACTATTCCTCAAAAATACTTAATTTCTCAATAAACATGCACATGACAAGTGTCATGATCTTATTGGTTCTATCTAAACCTTATTGTATAATAAATATCATCTTCTTAATCAACTATATTAATCAAACCTTATGTTATAATTAATATTCTTAAATTATAGGTTAAACTTATAAAATCAATAAGTGTTGAGTGTTCAACTAAATCACGGCTTGAACCAAAATCCATAGTATTAAACATACTATAGCTACTACTAGCTATTAGTACTACTACTACTGTCTATCTAGCTAAGTAAAGTTCTTGGACGCTACAATTCACCCCTACTTAAAAAGAATTTTGTCCTCGAAATTAACTTACCAAACAATTCTGGATACCGTTCTTGCATGTCTTCCTCCAACTCCCACACTGCCTCTCGTTCTGAACTATTACTCCATAGGACTTTGACTATCGGAATACTCTTGGACCATAACTACTTCATCCTTCTATCTAGGATGTTAACCGGTTGTTCCTCGTAACTCAAGTCTTTATGGAGTGCTATTGTATCATACTTAAGGACGTGAGATGGGTTTGACACATACTTTCGTAGCATTGAGATGTGGAACACGTTGTGGCTATTTGCTAGGGCTGGCGGCAGGGCTAATCTATATGCAACTACTCCCACTTTTTCCAATATCTCGAAAGGACCTATGAACCGGGGACTAAGCTTGCATTTCTTCCCAAACTGCTTTATGCCTTTCATAGGAGATATCTTCAGGAAGACTTGATCTCTGACTTTGAATTCCTCATCACGTCGCTTGGCATCCGCATAGCTTTTCTGACGACTTTGAGCAGCGAGCATAATCTTTCTAATCAGCATTACTGCTCCTTGAGCTTTCCTAACAGCTTCGAGATAAAGGAGCTGCCCTTCTCCTACCTCGTCTTAGTGTAGCAGCGATCGACACCTCCTTCCATAAAGCAACTCATAAGGTGCCATCCCAATCGTTGACTGGTAGTTATTGTTGTAGGAGAACTCTATCAACGATAAGTACTTATTCCATGATCCTCTAAAATCAAGTACACAAGCGTGCAACATATATTCTAAAATCTGTATCGTACGCTCCGACCGACCGTCTGTCTAAGGATGAAAAGTTGTACTAAGACTTAACTTAGTACCCATGGCTTGTTGTAAACTTCCCCAAAATCTTGATGTAAACACCAATCCTCTATTGGACACTATTTTCTTGGGGATTCCATGCAACCTTACTATCTCTTGGACATAGATGTCTGGGAATTGATCCGTTGTGTATGCATTCTTAACAGGCAGGAAATGAGCGGGCTTGGTTAGTCTATCTATTACTACCCAAGCCGAATCATGCTGCTTATTTGTTCGTGGCAAACCTGTCATGAAATCCATGGCTATATCGTCCCACTTCCATTTCGGTATGCTACGTGGTTGCAATAAGCCTGCAGGCTGCTGATGTTCTACTTTCACTTGCTGGCATACTAAGCATTTAGACACAAATTCCGCTATGTCCTTCTTCATCCCTGGCCACCAATAAATTTCCTTGATGTCGTGAGTCATCTTGGTCGACCCTAGGTGAACTGAGTACGGGGTACTGTACGCTTCTTCTAGAATCATCATCTTAATCCTTTGATCATTTGGCATGCATACCCAATCCTTATATCTTAATAACCCTTGACCTGATATTGAGAAATGTGTGGCCTTGCCTTCTCTAATTGCATCCATATGTGCCACTAGTGTGTCATCATGCCCTTGCCCAATCCGTATATCTTCTAACAGATTTGACTGGATTGACAAATTAGCCAGCTTACCGAGGACTACTTCTATTCCTAGACTGATCAGTTCCTATTGTAGCGACTTTCCTATTCCAACTAGTTATGCTAAACTTCCATAATTCTTCCTACTTAGCGCATCGGCAACTACGTTTGCCTTTCCCGGGTAGTATAAGATTTCACAGACGTAATCCTGCGCTGCCTCATGTTGAGCTCCTTCTGAGTAAATAAGTACCTTAAACTTTTGTGGTTTGTATATATCTCACACCATTCTCTGTAAATATAATGGGGCCAGATTTTTAACGCAAAGACCACTGCTGCTAACTCCATATCATGAGTTGGATAGCGTTGTTCGTACCCCTTCAGCTGTCTTGAGGCGTAGGCTTCACCTTGTTAGTCTACATCAGCACACAACCCAACCTTTGCTTTGACGCATCGCAGTATACTACAAACTTATCGTTGGGTGTCGGTACGCAGAGTACTAGTGCTGAGAAAATCTTATCCTTAAGCAACTGGAAACTTTCTTCACATTTATCAGTCCAATTGAATCTC
Source organism: Humulus lupulus (assembly GCF_963169125.1). NCBI lineage: Eukaryota > Viridiplantae > Streptophyta > Magnoliopsida > Rosales > Cannabaceae > Humulus > Humulus lupulus. The sequence continues at coordinate 43,440,127 of NC_084794.1, read as the reverse complement.
TGCTATTTCCGGGACAGTTGGTGAGCGGAGTGGCTATCTTAGAAAAGTCCTCTACAAACCTCCGATAATAACCTGCTAATCCCAGAAAGCTTCTTACTTCTAACGCGTTCTTTGATCTTGGCCAATCCTTCACAGCCTCTACCTTTGATGGGTCTACTGCAACTCCGTCCTTGGATATAATGTCCCCGAGGAATGCCACTTGCGAAAGCCAAAACTCACATTTCTTGAACTTGGCGTAGATTTGATGCTCCTTCAGTCATGATAAGATTAACCTCAAATGCTCCTCGTGCTCGACTTCATCCCTTGAGTATACTAAGATGTCTTCGATGAACACTACGATGAATTTATCTAAGTAGTCCTTGAAGACCCTATTCATTAAGTCCATAAACGCAGCTAAAGCATTGGTAAGACCGAAAGACATAACTAAGAACTCGTAAAGCCCATAACGAGTTCTAAAAGCTGTCTTAGGAATATCCTTTCCCCGCACCTTAAGCTGATGGTACCCGGACCATAAATCAATCTTTGAAAATACGGTCGCACCTCGAAGTTGATCAAACAAGTCATCAATCTGGGGTAGCGGGTACTTATTCTTAATCGTTACCTTATTCATCTCGTGATAGTCTATGCACATCCGCATGCTTCCATCCTTTTCTTTACAAATAGAACTGGTGCCCCCCATGGCGAATGGCACGGTCTAATGAACCCCAAGTCTAGGAGTTCTTGTAGCTGCGTCTTTAACTCCTTGAGTTCTGTAGGTGTCATCCGGTATGGTGCCTTGGAGATAGGATCGGTGCCTGGTACTAATTCGATCGTTAAGTCAATTTCTCTAGTTGGCAGCAATCCTGGTAAGTGATTGGGAAACACTTCTGGAAATTCTCTTACAATGCGGACGTCTCCAACCTTAAGTGGTGTTTCCTTTACTACATCTGTGATGCTGGCTAAGTATTCTTGACATCCTTTTTCTATCATCCTTTGAGATTCGAGAGATGATATTAGCGGTGTGCGTAGTCCTGAAACTTGTCCCATGAAGCATAGTCTCTGGTCGTCAGGAGTCTCAAACGTCACCTTCTTGCGTTTGCAGTTGATGGTCGCGCCATGCCTAGCTAGCCAGTCCATGCCTAGTATCACGTCGAAGTCCTTGATCTCTAGTTCTATCAGGTCTCCTTCTAGTTCTAAGTCCTCAATCTTGATCGATACGCATTGTACTATCCGTGATGATAGAACTACTTTGCCCGAAGGCAACTCAGTTACAAACCTAGTTCTAAATCTTTCACAAGGTTTGTCTAGTTTTTCTATCATTCCTAACAAGATATATGAATGAGTGGCTTCTGAATCAAATAATACATAACATATATTATTGAGGATAAAAACCTGACCTGTGACCATCTTATTGCTAGCATCAGCCTCTCCTTGGGTTAAAAGCAAATACCCTGGCGGGAACCATCTTGTCTTCCTTTTTCCCCTCTGGCTTGAGCTGGGGACATTCTTTCTTTCGGTGTCCTTCTGGACCACAATTGTAACATCCCTTGGTGTTTGCCCGGCATTCCCCAGGATGTTTCTTCTGGAACTTAGTACATTTCTGGTATTCTACATAACCCGACCTATTGCTTCCATTGTTCGTCCGTGCCCTTTTATCGCTGTCGAACTGCTTATTGTCAGGATGCTTCCTTTTCTGACCATTGTTATTGTTGGACTGATTGATATTGTTGTTGTGGTTATTGTTCTAACTAGTCTAAGGTTGACTCTGTAGTCTAGGCTCAGGCTTACTGACTTCTTCTTTACTAACATTAGCTTGCAGCCTTTCTACTTCTATTACCGTTTCTAGAACATCAGCATAGGTAGTATTTCCTGGGTTTGCTAACTTGACCCCTAGCTTGATCTTCGGTTGAAGTCCTCTAACGAACTTAGGCACCCTCAGATAGTCAGTTGGAACCATTTTCGGTGCGAACTTAGCTAATCGGTCGAACTGCCGAGCATACTTTGCCACTGATAAATTCCCTTGCTCAGGCCAGCGAACTCCTCAACTCTTGAAGCGATGATAGCTGAATTGTAATACTTTTTATGGAATAGCTCCACAAATCGACTCCAAGTCATGGTGGCAACATCATGCGTCTGTTGGACTAAGTCCCACCATATTCTGGTATCTTTCTTGAGCAGAGACGAAACGCGGGATATGCGTTCTGCGTTGCCGAGGTTCATGTGCATCAAGATTGGCTCCACATTCCTGAGCCACTCTTCTGCCTCGAAGGGGTTTGTAGTCCCTTCAAAGTTCGGAGCGTCTTGCTTACGGAACCGCTCATAAACTGGCTCCAAGTGATGAACTGGATATGGTGCATAATTTTCCACTGGCCATCCCCCATATGGAATAACTTGTTGGGGTGCTGGGGCCATTTTCTGCGGCTGTGGTTGTGGCAGAGGTGGAGGCTGAGCCTGTTGTCGTTGTTGCTGCAATAACTTCTCAACTTCTACAGTGTTATCAATTGGCGGCGGCAGCGGCTCATTGCGTTTGGCAGTAGCACGTACTCCCCTTCTGCGAACTGGAGGGGCTTCATTGTTCACCAGAGCAGCGTTTGAGGCATTTCCATTGGTGCGAGCAGATATTCGGAGCGACATCGCAGCAGAGTTCTAACAGTTGAGAGAAACATGTCAGAACTTTACCTTAATTGGCTTTAAGGCAAAAACTTAATCTAAACAAACATAACACGGACCTATTAATTATGAATTTTTATGAAAATTATATAAGTCTTCTTTATTATTAGTGTAGATTTCTATACTTAGAAAAATAAGCCATCTCTATTATTTTCTAAGTTTGCTTCTAATAATCCTATATGACTTAATTCTCAGGCTCGAAACTCATCTTTGTTCCAAAGTTAACCATATTGAGGGAGGGTTGGGATCAGTAAAATCGTTCCCACTACTATGGCCCCCTAACTCTCAATATAGAAACTTGGTTCATTGATTTGTATCCACCCTCACCAAACTTAGTCATTATTAATTAGATTTATTATTTATTATGATTGCAAAATAAAATCAAACTCATACATGTTAACAAAATAACATGGATATTAATTTGGAAAAAATAGTTTTTCACTATTAACAATCACAAAAGAAAACAAATAAATTCAAATAAACAAGGAAACTAATCTATTCTAAAAATCGGGATCTTCCACATCCGATCCTTCATCTAGCATATCATCATCTATCTCTTCATAGTCATCATTGTCTTGTGCCTCAAAATGCCCTCGAGGAAGATTCGTAAAAATTCTATGTTTATGCTCATTTGTAAACTGAAATTCCATTTTTGCAGTGAACTTAAGTATGAGAAAATAATATCTCATAGCTACCGGCAATTCATTTTCATCATCTATCTTTTCCCAAATTTCTTCTAAGGTTGCAATCACAGTAGGATAATCTCTAAAAAGTCTAATTACTAAAAATTATTCCTCCGTTGATCTCATCATGATCTGCTTAGATTCCTGGAGGTGCCCTATCTCCCTGTGGAACAAAAGTAGCCTCCGAGTGATTCTTTCTAGCACTCCTACGGTGTTTCGTGGTTCTCTAATTCTTTTTAGGGCCTTAATGGCTCAGATATCCTTACAAGTTAATGCTCCATTCATTCTTAACTGAAAACATAAAGGCTAAAATCGTTAGCTATACATATAAACGTAATAACTATAATCATAAACACTTACTTGGCGGTCAGATTTGGAGTTTTGAGTGTGTGTATCGAGGAGAACTTCATGTAAATGAACCGTTGCTCTAATACCAACTGTAATGACCCAACTAATTCTAGACTTTGGACTATTAAAACTACGTATACATAGACACTATTCTTAAGAAAACGTACATGTGAAACATTCATAACTTTATAAAAAACTGTAAAGCAAAGGTTGAAATACATAAAATTCGATTAGGATATGGGATCCCATTGTTTGAAAATAAAATAAAACATAACTTAAATCTTAAAAATCGTTACAAAACAACGTGCGAAAAATACATAGAAACATAATAAAATGACTAAAAACAACTTCGTCCTCGAATCGTTCACGTAGTCCACCGAATCCATTCTCCCTCAATACACAATCCCAAGTTGCCAAGAATCTTCCTGCCGCCATAATTATTTTCCTGCACATATAAAATAAAGGAATGAGCCTAATGCCCAGCAATGAAAATCTACTACAAGCATGAAACAAAAACATAAACATAAACTATAAACTATAAACTATAAACTATAACATATACTATAAACATTTATCATAATTCTAACCCATGTACATGGTAATCATTGGGGTTTGCTAACTAAGCAGCTATAAGCCTCAAAATACAATGAGGTTTAGTAGCTAAGCAACTGTAAGCCCCAAGAACGTAAAAGTGTTGGGGTTTGCTATTTAAGCAACTATAAGCCTCAAAACATATATATCATAACATATAAAAACATATTATAGCATAATCATACAAGCATATAATAACTATCCTATTTTCCTTACCGAATACCGGGATGTGAGAACAAGGACGGAATTTTGGAACTTTCCTAAAACCAAAAGTAGAAAGGTGAGTATTTTTAAAAGAAAGAGATGAAAAGAAATGAGTCTAAACCACCGAGAAGAAGAGCTTACCGAAAAGAACCTCAAGTTCAAAGAACTTGATTTCCTAGCCAAGAATGGAAAATATTGAGTTACGATTTGAGTAGAGAAAAACTATAAAACTAATGAAATATACAGAAATGAACTAGGAATAGGAATACCTTTGAATGCACTATAACCGAACTACACCTCAATATCGAAATACACACTATTATCCTTACTTCCCAAGTGTTTAATAAGCTTAAGATAATAAAGCTTATAACCCCAACCCAAGTGTTTAACACTCTAAAGTAAACCTAGCTGCTTGAAGGCTCTAAACTCAGCTTGAAGAATGAAAGAAATGGCTGGGTACTAGGTCCTATTTATAGAGTTCAAGAATGAAAAGATCTTCTTTTCGCTTGAATAAAAATAATGATTTTTAATTGAAAAACATTTGAATATTCATTCAGCAGAGGCTTGAGACTCGGTCAAAAAGATTATGGGCTTATCAAGAGGTTATAGAATAAAATGAGCTCGGTTTCAAAATTGTTTGAAAAACTTACCCTAAAGCTGATATATTGCCCATGGTAGGCTATATATTGCCTGGGCTTATATTCCCGAGGCTCGTCGAAGTGTTCATGCGGAGTTACGTGTTTTTTGTATTTCTCGACTGGCGATATATCGCCCCTTAGAGCTGCAATATATCAGCATACGCTGAAATATTATACACGTAATTGCACTTTTTCAGTCTAATTTGAATTGAGTAAATAGCTTTGACTGAGTCCTATAATGATTTCAAAGCTGTTGCCAGACTTTGGGGTTTTCAAATATTACTCTTAATAAACTATTCCTCAAAAATACTTAATTTCTCAATAAACATGCACATGACAAGTGTCATGATCTTATTGGTTCTATCTAAACCTTATTGTATAATAAATATCATCTTCTTAATCAGCTATATTAATCAAACCTTATGTTATAATTAATATTCTTAAACTTATAAAATCTATAAGTGTTGCTAGGAGTGTTCAACTAAATCCTGGCTTGAACCAAAATCCACAGTATTAAACATACAATAACTACTACTAGCTATTACTACTACTACTATCTATCTATCTATCTAGCTAAGTAAAGTTCTTGAACTCTACAGCTGCGATATATTGGCATATGTTGATATATCGAACACGTATTTGCACTTTTTCAGCATATTTTAAATTGATAAAACAGCTTTGACTGAGTCATAATACGGTCCTAACAGGTGTTGGAAGGTTCTAGAGCTTCTAGATCTTTCTTTTATTAAAACTATTCATCAAAAAATACTTAATTCATTAATAAACATTCTTGTGACAAGTGCCACACTCTTAATAATTTTATCTAAACATTAGGTTATAATAAACAATATTTCTAGGACCAACAATATTAATCAATCCTTATGTTATAATTAATATTTCTAAACTATAGGCTAAACTTATAAAATCCATAATTGTTGCTCTGAGTTTCCAACTAAGTCCTGGCTTGAACCAAAATCCACGGAAACTAACATACTACAAGCTACTACTAACTACTTCTACTACTATCTAGCTAAGTAAAATTCCGAGACACTACATGTCTAACTTCCAGGGGATGTTTCCAGGAGTTGTATGGAGCTGGACTGACACCACAGATCTTCAACCGATAAAATCCATCCCTTGTTTTATTCTTGGAGTCCCACGTGTTTCCATGACCCATGATCATAGACCTAGAAACAACAAGAAAAGCAAAAACCAAGCAGTCAGTACAAAAACCGAAAAGTGGGTTAAGGTACGAGGAATGTCTTAAAACTGCTTGGAGAGGTCCCCTCCAGACACAGATCTAGGAACAATTTAGGTTTCCGCATCATGATTCGGGAACTAATGGCTAAATATTGTTGCAAAGGGAAACTAATTCACTCGGACAGTTTTGAGGCGTCCGGGTACAATGATTCATAGACATCCAGCCCGCTCAATCAATCAAGTTATCTACAGAATGGAGTATCACCCCAAAAGTTTTCTATTGTTCATCACTACCACTACTTAGAAACACCCTACACAGTGGTCACGGCCCTAATGACCACATGGCCACGGAAACAATGTGGTAAAAAAAATGATGAAAGGAAATAAAGAAATGACCAGAAAACTTACTAAGTAAACGTGGATCTGGGATTTGTTTGGGTACAGGCGACAACGTCAGCAGAAGTTCAGCCTTAAACTCGAGGAGGTGATAGAACAGTTCGTCAATGTTCTCAGAAGGGTCGGCCAAGACAAAGTTATCTTCTTTATAAACGAAAGAGGTCTTCGCCAGAAATAGGTGGGCTCGAAAATGCAACAACCGTCGGAAAAGCCCATTTGTGATTTCAGACAATCACAGTTGTTGCTCTCTGCTCTCTGGTTTGAGAATTTTGGATCAGTAAAAGTGTGGAAGGGAGTCTGCTGAGGTATTTATAGGAAGAAAAGCTTGTGCTCAATCCAATGGTCCATGGTGAGAATCCCAAGATGATCCTCATCTGATGGTCCTAGACGGTGCAGAGGCATTAACTAGCCCAATCAAGTGCTAAATCGTGGATTCGTTAATCCAGGCCTCCCTCATCCAATGTTCCACATTGAAAATCCCATGACAATCCCCATTTGATGACTCTGGATAATGTAGAAGCATTAAATAGCCCACTCAAGTGCTCAAAGCACCTTTTCGTATAGACGGGACACTTCGGGAAATGCGCTGACATCCACCAGTCTCCTAGGACATCAAAGGATTTTTCCCAGATTATTTGGGCGCGAGTGGCACAGACGTACCATATACATGGAGACACATGTCTAGAATAGTGGGAAATTGAAAGGACAAGGATCAGTTGGCCCCCAAGTAAATGAACCTGGACTTTAGATGGATGAACCCAGGTCTTGGTAAATTAACCGGGACCTAGGTAAACGAACTGAGAAACAAGTGATTGATCTGGGATGAAGAAAGAAAGTCTCCACCACACGAACATGGATGAAGACTTGGAGGGTAAATGTTATCATATTTTCCACCTTGGACACGTGGCATGGCCAAACGGGTTTCATGGGCTCTCGAGAGAAGCCCGGGCCCAACCAAGGCCCAGCGAACAATGAGTAACCAAACGTTATTGGCCTAGACCATGCCGAGCCCAATAACTAGCGAGTAGCACGAGCATAGAAAGGGGAATGGAATTGAGATGCAGGCCCAAACAACCTTCCCAGGCACACCCAATCTCTATCCTCTAAGATTTAGATTATGGTGGCTGACAATCCATTCCCAAAGATCAATCCAATCAAGTGAGATCAAGGTGAAGTCTCCGGATCCATCGCCAATGCTCTAACCTGCCATCAGGATGTCCTTCGATCTATTATCATATTCTGATGTCCGCCCTAGTATATGAACCCGGGTCTTGGTAAATGAACCTAGACATCGTTAAATGAACCCGGACCACATATCCCGATAGAACAAGCCCAGTCCTTCCTACAGCTGACATGTCCTCGAGAATCTGGTAGTTTGTCTCCCTAACTAACCTACAGAATGGGGTATGCACGGAACGTACAATGTTCCTAGGAAACGATACTGCCACTACTCTGGCAGATCCTGTCCCAGGATCCCCCCTGTAGCCCACATAGATCAGTCTGTGCCAACGTACAAAGGGCAGTTTTAAGGCTCTACTACACTTAAGTTAGCCCAATGGGCCTAGGTTAACAACTTGTAACCATGTTACACTCTTGTATTATGGCTTTGTTAGAGAGCACTTATAATTATATCCTTATTGGGCCCGGATTAGTCCGGCCCAAGTCACATGACTGCCTATAAATAGGGTCATTTGTGCACTATAGAGAGGATCCATATTTTCTCTTGTATGCATAAACATTGATGAACTTGCAGAAAACCTCCATTGTTGAACTCTCTAAATCTTAATATTAGTGACTCGTGGACTAAGGCTCGTCAACGCCCCAACCACGTAAAAATTGTGATCTTGTTCATTTCTTAGCCTTTCTTTCTAGCTCTTATTTCTCAATATATATATTTTTGAAAAACTCAGTAAACACCATCCATTCATGATATTGAATATCCAAAACAAAATTCACTAACCTCATTATGCTAAGAAACCTTAACGAGTGAATTAAAAGATCCAATAAACACAAACAGGAGTTCAGGACTACTCAGGATTTAGACTGGTCTACAAATGATCTTCTATTATGATAAGAATTAAATCTTTATGGCAAACGGTCAATTTATAAAGATAGTTAATTCATATCGCTTCTGAAATATATAATCTCGATTATATATAGTTCCTTAACCAAGTTGTCTATCCTCATCAGTAATCTGAATATAGACTACTTGCATCCAATATGCGTAGTAAACCGTACTAGTAACCATTCATTAAAGATTCCTTACATATATGCCAAAGCAATCATCAATACATATTATCATAACCATAATGCCTATTTCAATGTAATACAATTCAACATTTGTTTTCCATCATAATCTAACAATGTCGCTCTTGCAATGGCCAACTGCCCTTGCAACAGCCCCATAGTCTGTACAATTAAGTTACACCAACATGCATATAAAAGCATGTCTATATAATTCATGCATTCATAAATCATCATAATATATAGACAAAATCACACTCATTGTAATGTCCTACTACCTTAAAGTCGTTACCATGTGATTTTAAAATGTGCCATTGGCTCTCTAATCGAGGTTTTAGACTGAACAGTGATTAAATCTGAATAAAAGCTCGTTTAATGAAAATTATGTATAAAAAGCTTGGACATCCATTAAAGTTATAAAATTAATACATTGGGATCCCAAAATACTATTTCAAATATATTTAAAACTCAAAATTTGGAGTACAATCTACGTAAGCAACAAAATCAAACTTTCACATTGTGCCCCTCAAAATAACCCCAGCTATGGCGGCCAGGTAGACAAAACATGTACGTGCCTCTCCATGCCTTCCAACTCATCCTTGGTCGGCCTTTCCTTTGCCCTTACCTGCACCACAGAGCACCCGTGAGCCAAGGCCCAACAAGAAAACTCGCGCACATAGCATATAACAATTCATTCCAGTAGATGCATAACTTTAAACACACTATTCCCATAACGGCCTATGCCGACCCAGGTGCATTACCAGGCACTGGGTTCACGATCTTCATCGAACGGGTGAGTACAACACCTTGGATGGCCATGCCATGGCGGCCTGCATTCAGCATGCTTATCGCCGTTTCCAGCCTTTGTTGATCCATCATAATCATGCAAACATACCAGAATAACTACAAATATTCACACACAATATTAAACACAAATAATCAGGCCATGCCATGCTCTACGAGCACAAACAGTTTTCTAACCTGTGTCCCGAGCTGACTGACTAGTGCAATCCCGATCACAATCCCCTAAACCCGAGCCTTGGCAGTAAAACCTAGTCACTACGCAATAATAATAATTATCCATCAACCCCTAAACCAATTAAAAACTTCAGAAAAATATTCCAGCCTTCGGGACATCAAATTCTATGATACTGGGTAGTAAAACCCTTCTCGAGGCCTTAAATTTCAGGTTTCCGAGCATAAAACCTTATATTGGCCATTTCTCTTAATTTGAGCCGCGACCAAGCCCCTAGGGTCGCGTCGCGCTACTAGTCATAGAGCCTTGGAGCTCTCTTCTGGGGCACACGGGTTGCAGCGCACCTCAGCCTGCATCACAGCGTCTGGGCAACATCAGAGGCTCCTAGGCCTTCTCACACACACGAGCCACAACGTCTAAAGAGTAGGAATGCGGCTCGAACCCAAAAGCCAGGAATCTTCCATGCATTTCTACCTCTAAAATCCATCCAAATCAAAGCTTAGACCTAGAATTCAGTCTAAAGTTCATATCAAAGCAACATAACTGGTATAAGCATCCCAAACCTCAAGTAAATCCTAGCTTCACCCCTCAATTTCTGAGAAAATTCCTTCAAAGTTCCCAAACCTCCTGCAAGCCCCAAGAGAGAGAGAAAGAACGTGGAAGAGAGGAAGATCAGTTGAGAGTGTTCTATTTCTTTGGTAAATGTTCTGATGAGATAAGTCCAACCAAGTCTACCCCCCTTAGCCTCAAAATGAAAAAATTACCCCTAAGCAATCTTAGTTGTAACTCCCTACTTCCTTAGAGTCATTACTATGTGGGTTAAAAATGTGTAGTTAGCTCGCTAATTGAGGTTTTAGGTTAAAAGAGTGACTAAACTAAAATAAAAGTCGTTTAAAGACATTAAGTATAAAAATGTGGTCATTCATTGAAATCATAAAGAGTTATACATTTGGCATCCCAAAATACTATTTATAAAATTCGTTACAACTCAAAGTTATAATTAAGGTCGACCTAGGCGACAAAACAACCATTACAGTGTTTTTCCCCAAAATAACCCTGGCCGTGGCAGCCAGGTAGGCCAAACATGTACCCGTTGGTCCATGCTCTCCGTACTCATGGTTGGTCGGCCTTTCCGTTTCTCTTACCTACACCATAGAGCATTTTTGAGTCGAAGCCCAACAAGAGGGCTCAACATATAACATATAACATATAACATAACATTCAACAGTATATAGCAAAGCAGCCAATGGGCTAAACACATAGCAGCCTATGCCTTCCCAGGCGCTTTACCAGGCCCTGGGTTCGCAGTCTTCACCGAGCAAGTGGATACAACACCCTAAGATGGTCTCTCCCTAGTAGCTTGCACTCAGCATGCTCAAAGTCGATCCCAGCCCCTTACCATACCCAGCTTCTTGACGTTCTCGGCTTTCGCTGTTACCGGCCCTCGCCGTTCTTGGCCTTCGCCATTCATTCATACACATACATAATATTCACAGATATTTAAACGCATATTAAACATAAAAATTAGGGACACGCCCTACAATACAAACAATAGGGTCATGCCCTTCTCTACGGGTACAAAAATTTCCCTACCTGTGTCCCGAGTTGATAAGCCAATGCAATCCCGAGCACAGTCCCCTTATCCAAGCCTCGTTGAAAACCTAGTCACAACGCTTTCATAATAACCATCCACCAAGCCTGCCTTAAACCAATAAATAACTCTGGAATAACAATCTAGCCTCCAAGACATTAGATTCTACTAAACCGGGTAGTAGAACCCTTCCTGAACCTTAACATTGGGGCTCCCGAGCTTAAAACCCTCAAACAGAGATTATTTGCATTTAAGTCATGGCCCAACCCCTTAACGGCCGCAGAACTCTTAAGTTAGAGGCAAAACGCCTCTCTACTTAAGGACATGGGTCGCAACGCTACACACCTTGCGTCGCAGCGCCTAGGAAAATTTCTGAGGCCCCCAGGCCTATTCGTTCAAGGGGGCCGCAGCGCCTGAAGAACAAGGTCATGGCTCGAGCCTCTAAACCCAGAATTCCCCATGCATTTCACTAGCCAACCCCCTGAAACTCACCAATTCCGAGCCCTAATCCTATAATTCCATCAAGGATTCATATCCAAACATTAAAACTAATACAAACACCCAACAAACTCCAACAAAACCTCATCATAATCTAAATTTAGTCGCCCAAGTTCCAACCACCAAGGCTCTAATAAAATTAGGGAAATTTAAATACAAAACTTGCTTTAATCCCTTACCTCTGTGTAAGCTTCGGCCTACGCTAAATTCCAATTGCCACAAACTTTAATTCTCCCTCAGCTCAGCGAAATTCTAGCCTCAAATTCCTGGGCTTGAATCCTCTACATTTTCACATCTTCCCAAATTCTAAGAGAGGGAGAGAGAGAACTGAGTAAGAGTTAAGAGAAAGCTGGAAATTCCATTTGTTTTCCTTCTAACCCATTTTATAGTCTCAGCCAAACCATGTTTATCCCTTGCCAAAATTCCTAAATACCTCTTAAGCCTATCTTAATCCTTAAGTGCGACCAAGGGAAATCTCGTCATTTGCCACATCCCGCTAATTCCTCGAATACTCCTATAAATCCCCAATTAAATCCTGACATGCCCAAATAATAGCTAAATTACTACCCGTAACCTAGTAGTTCCCAAACATATATTACAATCCCAGGATACCCCTAGGCTCCTCCCTAGCCGGGTATTCGACCCTGTTTTGACTATTTAGCTAAAGTGCTCCCTAGGTTTGTCTCGGATCGCACATCACAAATATATCACCACTCACTCGTGGTAATAATCACAATATACTCATATATCACATTTATGCCCTAAATGAGCTAAAATTACAAATATGCCCCTGATAGCCAGATGGGGCCCACATACATATTTAATTCACCTAAAAATGCATTTCTAATCACATAATCATATAATTTGCATATTAGCATAATTAAATCAATTATTGCCCTCCCAATACGCTAATCAAGGCCCTAAGCCTTATTATAAAATTTGGGACGCTATAATTATCCCCTCCTTTCAAAAAATTTTGACCTAAAAATTTACCCGAATAACTCGGGATATCGATCCCGCATATCTGTCTCAAGTTCCCAAGTTGCCTCTTCCACTTTGTTGTTCCTCCATAGCACTTTCACTAAGATGATGGTCTTGCTCCGCAAGACTTTATCCTTTCGGTCTAGAATCTGAATCGGCTTCTCTTCATATGATAGATCCTGATCCAGCTCCAAATTCTCATAATTTAACACGTGCGTAGAATCTGATACATACTTCCAGAGCATGGATACATGAAACACATTGTGAACCCCTGATAGAGCTGGAGGCATCGTCGATTTGTAAGCTACCTCTCCAACTCATTCCAGAATCTCAAAGGGGCCAACTAACCTAGGGCTCAACTTGCCCCTTACCCCGAATCGTTTCACCCCTCTCAAGGGAGAAACTCTGAGAAACACATGGTCCTCGACCTGAAACTCTACTCTCCTACGTCTCAAGTCTAAGTAACTCATCTGCCGACTCTGGGAGGCAAGCATTCGAGCTCTAATCTTCTCAATCGCCTCATTGGCCCTCTAAAAAATCTCAGGACCTAGATACATCCTCTCACCTGTCTCATCCCAATGGATGGGTGATCTACACTTCCTCCCATATAAAATCCCATACAGAACCACTCCAATAGTCGCTTGATAACTGTTATTCTATGAAAACTCAATCAAAGGGAGATACTTACTCCAAGAACCCCCAAAATCCAACACGCAGGCTCCCAACATATCCTCCACTATCTGAATCATCCTCTCAGACTGTCCATCCGTCTGAGGATGATATGTAGTACTAAACCATAATTGTGTACCCATAGCTTTCTCCAGGCTCTCCCAGAACTTGGAGGTGAAGGTGGGGTCCCTGTTGGATACTATTGACCTCGGAGCCCCATGTAGTCGCACAATTTCCATCACATACTGCTCCATTGTATACATTGTCCTAACAGACAAAAAGTGGGTTGATTTGGTGTACCTATCCATAATCACCCACACTGAATCATGTTGTCCCACAGTCTTCGGTTCCAACCATGAAAACCATGGTGATTGTTGGAAAAAGCTTATACAGGATCTTTATTTATTTCCATGTATATCTAATATTAAACAAATTAATACGAGATAGCCTAAAACATGTTTCTAAAATTGAATTCAAAGAGAAACAAATAATATAATACTTATAGTATACGCAGCGGAATTAAGAGTCCTTCCTTCAGTTTCTCTAACTCTTGTATCCTTTTTGTCGCAGAGTATTATTAAGAAACTGAATCGATCTTCTATTTTCTTCACGATCTTCCAATGTATCCTTAGAACCACCTAGACTAGTGTGGGCAATTCTCAACACATGAGATAGATATAGAGAGAAGAAGAGAAAATAACAAAGAGGCTTAGAAAAGGTCTTGTGTTTAGAGAGAATCTAAAACTATCAGAAAATCAGACTTGTGACTTATCTGTCGTCTCCAAAATCTTCTCTCTAAGCACTCCTTTTATAGACTCAATTAGGCCATTTAATTTAATTAAAAAATAAATAAAATAACAGCCATTTTGAAGCCCTAGGTCGAAATTATCATGGGCTATAGGCCCGTGAAATTTCCCATTTGATTATAAGCCCATTGGGCTTAAAATCAAGGCCTGTATTATTTTCTATTGATTTAATTAATTAAATAATTATTTAAATCCTTTATCAAATTAATTATTTATAATTTGAACCTTGATTTAAATTTATTTATTAATTTAGATACCAATTTATCTTAATTAATAAATCTGCCATAATTTCTCTTTTCTTCTCAAAATTACACAACTCTGTGAAACTATCCAAAATTGACCTGGTCAACTTTGATAATTCTAATTGATAATTAAATCAATTAATTGAGACTATCTAGATGATTTTATCCAAGGTACAATGGGGACCATGGGCCTATGAAATCAAGCTCCAATAAGTTATCATAAATCTAACAAATAAATTTACTAACTTATTAATTCCTCGTGACTCCACTATAGACTTGCAATTGCACTCTTGAATTCATAGAACGCTCTATAACAAATATAGATTCGCTATTAATTATCCATTGTTACAACCATAATTGTCACTCAATCCTCTATAGACGGTCTACAATGAGATAGGACTAAAATACCGCTTTACCCCTCATTGTATTTTATCCTTAAAACACTTAGTTCCTTGTAAATGATATTTCAGTAAACTAGTTTAATTACTGAAATGAGATCTCTATCATTTATCACCTTGAACCAAACTAAAAGGAAACCATCGTTTCACTTCTTCATCAGAAGCTATAGATGTTCATATCTATGATTAACACTCCCACTCAATTATACTACCGAGTTCCCAAGATGTAAGTATGGGCTAGTCCGTAGGGTAAGCTGGTAACGAACAAGTCAAATAACTCAAATAATACAATCAGTTAGAATACTAACCACTCAGAATTGAGAATGAATTGACCTATGGTCAACTATATGATATGACTAGAATAGATAATAACGGTATGTTTACTTATCTTATCAACTGTCAATATCGGTCCTGTCCGATGTAACAAATACATCCGATCTTATCTACTTTGCTAATGTTCTAGAAAGAACATAACACTGTAATGTGTAAGTAGATCATATCGTAGATTGGCAAGTCAGTGTAAATCCGGTGCACTGACTAATCTTAGGACTAACTTATTTTGAACATATAATCATATTTATATTCCACTGTGATTACGTCACTATAAATAAGATTAGCTATATGCTCGGGATTTAATAGAAGTTTATATTAAACAAATAATCATGAAAATAAAACATGTGAGCAAAGTGATTGACCAAGTCAAAAAATGATTTCTATTCTTTTATTGATAATAAAATGAGATTACAAAGAATTTGAGTTTTAATTAGGGCATAAAACCCCAACAAACTCCCACTTGCACTAATTGAAACTAATGCCTTAATTCTACTAATCCCATCTCCTTGATATGCTTATCAAATGTAGCCTCTGGTAGTGTCTTTGTAAACGGATCTGCAAGATTGTCTTCAGTTGCAATCTTCATAACCTTCACATCTCCCCTGGCCACATATTCTCGAATAATGTGATACTTCCTTTTTATATGCTTACTCCTCTTGTGACTTCGAGGTTCTTTCGAGTTGGCTCTCGCTCCTGTATTGTCACAAAACAACACAAGCGGTTTATCCATTTCTGGAATAACACCAAGATCCGAATAGAACTTCTTTAGCCAGACTATTTCCTTAGCTGCTTCTGACGCAGCTATGTACTCAGCCTCCATGGTGGAATCTGAGATTGCAGACTGCTTTATGCTTCTCCAAATCACAGCTCCACCCCCAAGAGTAAACACCATTCCAGAAGTAGACTTCCTGTCATCAACATCAGTCTGAAAATCTGAATCGGTGTAGCCTACAGGGTTCAGAACACCACCCTTGTAGACTAACATATAATCCCTAGTCCGTCCCAAATACTTCAGGATATGCTTAACTGCTATCCAATGTTCCAGTCCTGGGTTTGACTGATACCTGCTCACTACTCCCACTGCATAGCAGATATCTGGTCTAGTACACAACATGGCATACATCAGACTTCCAACTGCAGATGCGTAAGGAACTTTTCTCATTGCATCTTCCTCTTCAGGAGTCTGGGGAGACTGCTTCTTTGAAAGATGAATTCCATGGCGGGACGGTAGACGCCCTTTCTTGGAATTTGTCATTGAGAAACGTTCAAGCACTTTATCTATGTAAGCTGCTTGAGATAGAGCTAAAAGTTTGTTCTTTCTATCCCTGATGATCTGGATACCTAGAACATAACTTGCTTCACCCAAATCCTCCATTTGGAATTGAGTGCTCAACCAATTCTTCACATCTGATAATTTCTTAACATTGTTTCCAATGAGTAAGATATCATCTACATAAAGAACCAGGAATACCACTATTTGATTTGCCTTCAGTTGGTAAACACAGGGCTCATCAATATTTTGTTCAAAGCCATAGGTTTTGATTATTTCATCAAACCTAAGATTCCAGGAACGAGAAGCTTGCTTAAGTCCATAGATGGACCTATTTAACTTACAAACTTTTCCTTCTTGTCCAGATACTTTAAATCCTTCTGGCTGATCCATATAAATGACCTCGTCAAGTTTTCTGTTAAGAAAAGCTGTCTTGACGTCCATTTGCCAAATCTCATAGTCGAGAGCGACTGCTATGGATAGGAGGATGCGAATGGATTTGAGCATGGCTACCGGACTAAAAGTTTCCTCATAGTCCACGCCTTCTCTTTGGGTATAACCCTTTGCCACTAATCGAGCTTTATAAGTCTCGATATTTCCATCAACACCTCGTTTCTTCTTGTAGATCCACTTGCACCCAATGGCCCTAAAGTCACTAGGTGCTTCCACAAGATCCCATACGAAATTTGAGTACATAGACTCCATTTCCTGTTTCATGGCTTCGAGCCATAGTTCCTTTTCAGGGCTAGCCATTGCCTGTTTGAAAGACAATGGATCATCATCACTAGTGTCACCAACAACCTTATTTGTTTCACCATCCAAACCATAGCGAATTGGGTTTCTAGAAACCCTCCCACTATGACGAGGCTCCGTGACTGTTTGCTCAGGAACAATGGTACTTTCTTCATTTAAATCGACTTGCGTCGGTTGTACATGAAGAGTGGGAATTTCATCATCAACATGCGTTGATGACGATGGAACATTGGTTGGAGTCAATTATTTAACCATCTCCTCTAAAACTACTTTTCTACGAGGTTTAAAGTTCTGGACATAGTCATTTTCCAGAAAAGTATCATTTGTAGAAGTAAACACTTTCTTTTCTGAATGACTGTAGAAAATTCCACCCCGAGTACCTTTAGGATAGCCAACAAACATGCAAACTTCAGTTCGCGGTTCTAGCTTTCCCTCCTTTTTCCTCAGGACGTGAGCGGGACACCCCCAAATTCTATAATGGCGTAAACTAGGTTCACGACCATTCCAGTGTTCTAAAGGTGTTTTGGGGATTGATTTTGACGGCACGACATTGAGAATGTCATTTGCGGTTTCAATTGCATGTCCCCAGAACGAAGTTGGCAGAGTTGAGTAACTAAGCATGCATCTAACCATTTCCAATAAAGTTCTATTTCGGCGTTCCGCTACACCATTTTGTTGCGGAGTACCTGGGGCAGTAAGTTGTGATAAAATCCCAAGTTCAGTTAAATGATCTTGGAACTACATATCCAAATATTCTCCACCCCTATCAGATCGCAAGATCTTTAACGTTTTACCTAATTGGTTATGAGCCATTGCTAGGAATTCCTAAAACTTTGAAAATGTTTCTGATTTCTAATGCATTAGGTAAAGACATGAGTATCTAGAGTAATCGTCAATGAAAGTGACGAAATACTCAAAACCACCCCGGGCTTGTACATTCAAAGGTCCAAAAACATTTGAATGCACAAGACCAAGTGGTTCTTTGGCCCTATCACCCTTTCCAGAGAATGGACGCTTGGTCAGTTTGCCTTCTAGACAAGATTCACAGATAGGTAAGTCACCGAAGGTGAGTTCCCTCAAAGGTCCGTCCTTTGTAAGTCTTTGAATCCTATCATAGCCAATGTGACCTAGTCTCAAGTGCCATAAATACGTCATATTATTGTTATCGGTCTTTTGACATTTATTGGTCCTAGGTTTAGCTACTTTGAATAAATCATTGTTAAGAGCGAGGGGTTCGTTAGGTCGCAGAATATAAAGCCTGTTTTCCAAACATGCAATACACAATTGTGATCCATTGAAGGAAATAGATATATTAGAACTTGTGAAAGTCATAACAAATTGTTCTAATTGCAACATGGAAACTGAAATTAAATTTCTACTAAAATCCGGAATAAAAAATACATCTTTTAAAATTAAGTATTTATTTCCGAACTTCAGACAAGCTATTCCTCTAGCTTGGACCGCAACGAACGCTCTGTTCCCAACTCTAAGCTTTAAGTCACCTTCGTTCACTTCCTCCCACGATTCAAGAAGCTGTAAAGAGTTACAAACATGGTTAGTAGTTCCAGAATCAATAATCCAAACGGATTTATCATTCTCTAAAACACATGTTTCCAAGATAAATGAACTATAATCATTACCTTTGTTTTTCGCTACTAGAAACCTAGGGCAATCTCGTTTCCAATGCTCCTTCTCTTTGCAGGGAAAGCACTTATCTTTACCTTTCTTGTTTTTCCCCTTAGGAGTCTATGCACTTGGTTGTGCACTCATCTTTGCAGCCTTTGCAGGCTTGGTGTTGTTTATTTGTCCACCTTTCCTCTTGTTTCCAACTTTCGAAGACGAAGCTTGGTTAGCTTCAGCCTTAGCTAGATGAGCAGAAACATCAGTAGTCTTATTTTCACCTCCTTTACTAGGTCCACCCATGACAAGTTCAAAAATCTGAAGCTCATTCATGAGCTGCGTCAAACCATAGTTGAGTTGAGCACGAACGTGCGGACACGGTGCCATCCGAGAATTTACAGTGCCATCACGAACGTGCAGAGATGGTGCTATCCAAGAATTTACGGTATTATCACGAGCATTGACGGTGCCATCACTAACGTGCGGACACGATGCTCGTTCTAGGGATTCCTCAATCATGACGAACTCGGAGTTGTCACCAATCAACTTTATGTTGATATTCTGCTTCCAATTAAGGAAGTTTTCTCCAGTGATTTTCTCCATCGAAAGTTGAGAAAGGATGGGAGTAGACACTACTTAACTTAAAACTACAAATTATCAATAAATTACAAATCAATCACATTTGCTCAATAAAACTTCTAATCACACAAATTTCAAGAAATAGCACAACATATACCAAAAATATGAAGATATGAGAAAAAATACCAAAAACAATCATATCTCTATTTCTTTAGGTTTTTAACTAATCTATGATATCCTTGTCCCGGTTGGCGAGATTCAAAAATACGACTAGTTAAATAGAGTTGTAAACTCATTTAATAATGGACACCACTATTAACAACCTACTATTCGATCAAAATAAGAAAACAAAATCTCTTATTTTATGAGCTAGACCCACGGTTTCAATAATCATAGATTTAATCCTAGTAGTCACCGTAGGGGTGAGTCTAGTAGAATTTGACCTATAATTATCTATCTTTCGAAATCTAACCTTGTCAAAATAACTAATGAACACCTTCCGTAGGGGGACGAATCAAAGCGCCTCGAGGCCCCATTAAGCTATTGACTATGTTAAACCAACAGTGGAGATCGAATAAAATTCTTAAAATAAGCTCATTATAAAATTGAAAATAGTATTTTTATTATTTATTTTTAAAAAATTAATGACTATGGTTTTCCCAAAAAAATTAAACAGATTAAAATTTTTAAAACCAAAGTCCTATATTTTCTTATTAATTCTAAAGTGTCACATTGAAACAAATTCAATTAATTTAGAATTAATTTGTTGCTAATCAATATTTAGGTTTAACTAATATAATGAACCTATACAATTAAGTCCAACTCAGGTAAATTGGCATTAACAATTGGGCTTGTATGGAGGAGGGCTGGGTCCAGTATGTCGTTCCCACTACAAAGACCCCCTATCTTCCATACAAAGTCCAAAAGACAGGAATTTAAACCTTCGTTTTATTAATTGTTATTAATTGATTAGGCCCACTATAGTCATGCAAAGCAAATGTGCCTTCACAAGTGGAATCACCCACAAGAGAGGAATTTAAACTTTACATTTTCTAATGGGCCCAAATAAAACCTATCATTTTATGAATATTTTATTTGGCAAAATACCATATATCTAACAAACATATGGGCCACTATATGCATCTAAGCCCAATTGCAAAAATACCACATATAGTGCAAACAGACATGTTATAATTGGATGGGCCTAATCATGTTACTATATGAGCAATTCTATGAATTTATGCAAAAATACCACAATTAATTATCTAGAATTTATCAAAGAAAATTCAAATTAATTAATTTTTTTAAAAAATAAGTCAATTTAAATGAAATTTATCAACAATTAACAATAGTTAATTTAAATTTCATTTATCAACAATCAACTTGGTTTTAGGTTAATTTGAAAAAAAATATTAATTTAATTTAAATAGGATTTATCAACAATTAACCAAAGTTAATTTAAATCCCATTTATTATTAAAAAATATATTTTATTAATTGGCTGAAAAAAAATTGTATTTTTCAAAATTTAACCAATTTAAAATTTAAAATCAATATCTAAACTATTTTTAAAAAAATATCTTGTGTTGTTATAACTATTAGCTAATATTTTAACCATTTAAAAAATAATAAAATACAAATAGTTATAACAACCCTAAAATATCTCAAATAGTTAAACAAATTCAAATATCCATAAAAATATCTAACTAACAATGTTCAAATTTCAAATAATTTAAATATTAAAAACTATAGAATAAAAAGATATTTATATTTTCAAATAAAGATTTAATAAAAATATTAAGAATTTAAATGAAAATATCTTAAATATCTGATATCATAATTCTAATATTTAAATATATTAAAATATTTAAAATTAAATTGTTAGTCATTTTTAAATTTGAATTTGAATCTTTGTAGAAAATATCTAATCATTTATATCTCAACTAACAAAAATATCTTATTAAATAAAATAATTTTAAATGATAAAACAAAAAAGATATTTTTGGTTTTGATTATAAATAATAAATTTCAACAAATTTTATTTTTCTTTAAATTTAAAAAAAAATAAAAAATTTTGATGAACAGTACACGGGGTACTATTCATCGCGTGTGCGCGTGGGCTGGGCATGCTCGCGCGGCTGCAGGGGCGTGCGCGCGGTGCGTGGGCGGGGCGCGCGCGCGGAGGGGCGCTGTGCGTGCGCGCGCGATGGCAGCCAGAACAAAAAATTTCAAAAAAAAATTTTATGCAATTTTTTTAACCAAAACCATTTTCTAATTAATTTTTACCATGTTTTACACAAAAGAAAGCATATATAAAAATTAATAGCATAGAAAACACAACAAAATAACCTAAAAATTGCTAAAATTCACATAAAATCAATATGTTCATAAAAACATGAAAAACCATCCAATTATTCAAACATATAATATAATCCAATTTTAAACATGTTCATGCATGAAAATAAAGATTACCAAAGTCTCTGAGGCCAGTTGTTGGAAAAAGCTTATACAGGATCTTTATTTATTTTCATGTATATCTAATATTAAACAAATTAATACGAGATAGCCTAAAACATGTTTCTAAAATTGAATTCAAAGAGAAACAAATAATATAATACTTACAGTTTACGCAGCGGAATTAAGAGTCCTTCCTTCAGTTTCTCTAACTCTTGTACCCTTTATGTCGCAGAGTATTATTAAGAAACTGAACTGATCTTCTATTTTCTTCACGATCTTCCAATGTATCCTTAGAACCACCTAGACTAGTGTGGGCAATTCTCAACACATGAGATAGATATAGAGAGAAGAAGAGAAAATAACAAAGAGACTTAGAAAAGGACTTGTGTTTAGAGAGAATCTAAAACTATCAGAAAATCAGACTTGTGACTTATCTGTCGTCTCCAAAATCTTCTCTCTAAGCACTCCTTTTATAGACTCAATTAGGCCATTTAATTTAATTAAAAAATCAATAAAATAACAGCCATTTTGAAGCCCTAGGTCGAAATTATCATGGGCTATAGGCCCGTGAAATTTCCCATTTGATTATAAGCCCATTGGACTTAAAATCAAGGCCTGTATTATTTTCTGTTGATTTAATTAATTAAATAATTATTTAAATCCTTTATCAAATTAATTATTTATAATTTGAACCTTGATTTAAATTTATTTATTAATTTAGATACCAATTTATCTTAATTAATAAATCTGCCATAATTTCTCTTTTCTTCTCAAAATTACACAACTCTGTGAAACTATCCAAAATTGACCTGGTCAACTTTGATAATTCTAATTGATAATTAAATCAATTAATTGAGACTATCTAGTTGATTTTATCCAATGTACAATGGGGACCATGGGCCTATGAAATCAAGCTCCAATAAGTTATCATAAATCTAACAAATAAATTTACTAACTTATTAATTCCTCGTGACTCCACTATAGACTTGGAATTGCACTCTTGAATTCATAGAACGCTCTATAACAAATATAGATACGCTATTAATTATCAATTGTTACAACCATAATTGTCACTCAATCCTCTATAGACGGTCTACAATGAGATAGGACTAAAATACCGTTTTACCCCTCATTGTATTTTATCCTTAAAACACTTAGTTCCTTGTAAATGATATTTCAGTAAACTAATTTAATTACTGAAATGAGATCTCTATCATTTATCACCTTGAACCAAACTAAAAGGAAACCATCGTTTCACTTCTTCATCAGAAGCTATAGATGTTCATATCTATGATTAACACTCCCACTCAATTATACTACCGAGTTCCCAAGATGTAAGTATGGGTTAGTCCGTAGGGTAAGCTGGTAACGAACAAGTCAAATAACTCAAATAATACAATCAGTTAGAATACTAACCACTCAGAATTGAGAATGAATTGACCTATGGTCAACTATATGATATGACTAGAATAGATAATAACGGTATGTTTACTTATCTTATCAACTGTCAATATCGGTCCTATCCGATGTAACAAATACATCCGATCTTATCTACTTTGCTAATGTTCTAGAAAGAACATAACACTGTAATGTGTAAGTAGATCATATCGTAGATTGGCAAGTCAGTGTATATCCGGTGCACTGACTAATCTTAGGACTAACTTATTTTGAACATATAATCATATTTATATTCCACTGTGATTACGTCACTATAAATAAGATTAGCTATATGCTCGGGATTTAATAGAAGTTTATATTAAACAAATAATCATGAAAATAAAACATGTGAGCAAAGTGATTGACCAAGTCAAAAAATGATTTCTATTCTTTTATTGATAATAAAATGAGATTACAAAGAATTTGGGTTTTAATTAGGACATAAAACCCCAACAGTGATATCCTCCCATTTCAACTCCAGAATCCCTAGAGGTTGCAACAACCTTGCTGGCCTCTGATGTTCATCCTTTGCCTGCCGATAAGTGAAACACTAAGCCATATAATCCACCACATCCCTCTTCATTCCTGGCCACCAATATAACGTTCTCAAATCTTGGTACATCTTTGTCATACCCGGATGTAAGGAATAGGGAGTGGTATGAGACTCTTCTAAAATCTCTTGTCGAATACCGAAATTCATCGGAATGCAAATCTGACCTTTGTACCTCAATAAACTCATCTCTTAAAATAGAAAAGTCCTTAGCTGCTCCGCCTAAGACTTTCTCTGCATGTTCCCTCAATTGGGGATCTTCCCCCTGTGCTTCCTTCTTCCTCTCAAGGAGCGTAGACTGAAGAATCATGTTGGCTAGCTGTCCAACTACCAACTCAATACCTGCTCTAGTCATCTCTTCAGCTAACTTATCTGATATATATTTTGAATTGAACAACTGTCCTAGGCCCTTCCGACTCAACGCATCAGCCACCACATTGGCCTTCTCGAGATGGTATAGACTATCACAATCGTAATCCTTTACCAATTCCAACCAATGCGTCTGGCACATATTCATATCCTTCTGAGTGAAGAAGTACTTCAAACTTTTATGGTCGGTGTATATTTCACACTTCTCGCCATATAAATAATGTCTCCAAACCTTTAGTGCAAATACCACTGGCGCCAATTCCAGATCATGTGTGGGATACCTGTACTCATACTCCTTCAACTGTCTCAACGCGTAGGCTATTACCTTTCTAGCTTGCATCAGTACACATCCCAAACGCTGTCTAAAAGCATCATAGTAGACTACAAACTTCTCATTGTCTGATGGCAGACCCAATACTGGAGCGGTGATCAGTCCCCGCTTCAACTCCTTAAAATTGTTCTCACACATGTCTGTCCATACATACTTAGTATTCTTATGTGTCAGTTCGAACAATGGTGTGCCTATTCTGGAGAATCCCTCGATGAATCACCGATAGTACCCTGCCAATCCCAAAATGCTCCTAACCTTTGGTACACTACTCGGCCTGGGCCAATCCCTCACTGCCTCAATCTTACTTGGGCCAACCAGAATCCCCTCCTTACTGACAATTTGACCCAGAAATATTACTTGGGGTAGCCAAAACTCACACTTGTTAAACTTAGCATATAACCTATGCTCTCTCAACTGATGTAATATCAGGCGTAGATGCTGCTCGTGCTCTGTCTCTAACTGGGAGTACACTAATATGTCATCAATAAATACAATCACAAACTTGTCCAGATAATCCTTAAAGACCTTATTCATCAAGTCCATAAAGGTTGTTGGGGTGTTGGTTAATCCAAAGTACATAACCAGGAATTCATAGTGTCCATACCTTGTGGGAAAAGCGGTCTTTGTTATGTCCTCCTCTTTAATCCTTAACTGGTGGTAGCATGACCAAAGGTCATTCATAGAGAACACTGTCTTCCCCTATAGCTGGTCGAACAAGTCGTTGATCCCAGGTAGTAGGTACTTCTTCTTAATGTTCAACTTGTTCAACTCTCTGTAGTCAATACACATCCTTAAGGATCCATCCTCTTTCTTGACGAACAACACTAGAGCACCCCACCGTGAAAAACTCAGTCTGATAAATCCAAAATCCAATAACTCTTGCAATTGAATCTTCAGTTCCTTCAATTCCTCCGGGGCCATATTATAAGGGGTCCTACATACTAGCTCTGCACCCAGGGCCAACTCAATGACAAACTCAATCTCTTGGTATGGTGGCAACCAAGCAAGTCTGTGTGTAACAAATCAAGAAACTCACATACCAGTTTGGTCTCATCCGGTCCAACCAAAACAACTCTAGAAGTATCCACAATATTTTCAAGGAATCCTATGCAACCCTCTTGCATTAGGTCTCTAGCCTTCAGTACTGAAATCATAGGTACTCGCGGTCCACTAACTGTCCCCATGAATACAAAGGGTACCTCCCCTTCCAGTTCAAAGGTCACCATCCTGCGCTTGCAGTCAATCGTCACCCCATACTTTGATAACCAATCAATCCCTAGGATCATATCAAAGTCATCCATTGCTAGCTCAATAAGATCCACAAACAACTCCCTACTGCTATCTCTACTGGCAATGCTCTAACCCATCTCCTAGAGACTACCAACTCTCCAATCAGCAACACAGTCTGAAATCCCCTAGCATACAAATCCCTAGGCCTACACATGTGATCTATCACCCTAGCAGATACAAATGAATAAGTAGCCCCTGAGTCAATAAATGTAGTAAAAGAAGATCCAACACTAGAAATCTAACTTGTCATGACTGAGGGGCTAGCCTCAGCCTCAGTCTGGGTCAAGGTAAATACTCTGGCAGGAGTGAGACTATCGCTCTATTTCGGCTTATTTTTCCTGGCTTATGGGGAGTCCTTCCTCGGGTGACTAATGCTACCACAAGTAAAGCAGGCCTTGATCCTACACTATCCCTGATGTCGTCGTCTGCATCAAGGACACATTGGGAAACTCCTCTAGTTGTATCCCTCGCCCAGACGACCACTGAAAGCACTCTGTGCCCTCCTATTTGAGCCAGGAGGAACAAAAGAGTTTGGGGCATTTCTCTTCTGTTCACTTGGACCACTACCCCAGCTAGATCCAGTAAAAGGACCGTCCTCTAAGAATCACACCTAGCGGCGCCCTCGCGCCATATCTGATCCTCGACCCCCTCAGCTGTAAGGGCCTTCTCCGCTACCTGTGCATAGGTGGTAGTCCCAAGTCCAAAGTTATCTTAATGTCACGGGCAATCATAGCATTCAATCCCCGCACAAACCGACCTCTTCGTGCCATGCCAATAGGCACCAAATTCGATGCAAACTTTGCTAACCAGTTAAACTTCATAGCATGCTCAGTAACCGTCATCCAGTTCTGAGTCAGATTTGTGAACTCATCCACCTTCACAGCTAAGACTGCGACACTATAATACTTCTTATTGAATATGTTCTGAACTCTTCCCAAGTCATAACTGCAACATTCCGTCTCTGAGATTCCAGATGCATGCATCTTCTCTCAACATGTAGATGGCGCAGGCTACTCTCTCATTCCCTTCCACCCTTATCAAATCCAGGATGGAAGAAATCATGTTCATCCACTGCTATGCCCGCAGTGGGTCTGGACCACCCTCGAAGATGGGAGGATGCTGCTTCCTGAACCTCTCGTACAAAGGTTCCCAACTATTATCCATAGCAGGTTGGGCTGGCACTGGTGCCACAGCCTCTGGAACCTGTAACCCAGTACCATTAGGAAGGGCATGTTGCCTCAACTATCGAAGCTCTTCTTTTGTTCGGTGAAGTCTAGCTTCCATCTCAGCAATAATTGTTGCCAATTCGGTGGGGAAGGTGGAGGGTCCTGACCCTAGTTGTCATCCTCGGCCCTATTGTCGCGGAGTCTGATTGACCGCTGAGGCATTACTACAATATGTCTGTAATCAATGACAGCACACATCAGGCATGATAACAACATCCAGAACTCCCTCCCAACTCATCAATCAACCACAACCAGTAAATCCACATAACACATAGCATACAATAATGAGAGGGCCATGCCCTAACATCATGCATATATAATAACACATTCATCATGCTTGTAATGACCCAACTATTTCTAAGACCTTGGACCATTAAAACTACTAGACATAGCTACTATTTTTGATACAAACACAAGAAATAACATAACTTATTAAAAACCCAAAATATTGTACCAATACAATAGAAGGTAAAACTATAAAATAAAATGTGATATGGTATGGGATCCCGTTGTTTATAAAAACATAAAACATAAACTTTAATTGTTTAAATA
This sequence comes from Humulus lupulus, assembly GCF_963169125.1. Classification (NCBI taxonomy): domain Eukaryota; kingdom Viridiplantae; phylum Streptophyta; class Magnoliopsida; order Rosales; family Cannabaceae; genus Humulus; species Humulus lupulus. Next base: position 43,412,247 of record NC_084794.1, on the reverse strand, counting down.
CTAAATGCGGAAGTACATCAAAACATAATTTAAAAGACAAAAAAAATGTCATCCTTGATCGTCATGCAGTCCATTCAATTCATTCATCCTTAACACACAAGCCAAGCTGCCAAGAATCCTGCCGCCTTCCATATTCATTTTCCCGCATCACACTAAAAATAAAGGAGTGAACCTAATGCCCAGCAGGGAAAATCTACTAAAAGCATACATCATAAATCATAAACATAAGACCATAATATAAACATACACTATAAGAACATATATTATATAGGACTAAAATATTAATGGCCATTAACTCATTAACATGGCATGTGATAAACCATCTAGGTCCTCTACTAGTCGAGGTAAGGTAAATCATAACTCTAAACCATGAAAATGATAAATAATCTTGGGGTTTGCTATCTAAGCAACTATAAGCCCCAGATGACTACAAGACATATTCATACATAAATATACATTTCATAACATAAAACATATAATAACATAAACATATAAACACATATAATCTATCATATTTTCCTTACCAAAAGCTGGGATATTTGGGAACAAGAACAGAATTACAACACTCCTATAAACCAACAGTAAAAATGGTGAGTATCTCTAAAGAATAAAGATGAAATGAGAACTAAACCATTAAGAAGAAACTTACCAAGAAGAACCTTAAGTTTCAAGAAACTTAAATACCTAATCAAGAATCATAAATAAGAGTTAGGATCTGAATAAAAGAAAACTAAAGAACCATAAAGAACTGAACTTAGGAATAAGAGTACCTTGAATGATCTTATGGATTGATCTAAACCTCAATACCGAAAACACACTATGTCTCACTTCCCAAGTGTTTAGAAAAGCTTAAAATGATAAAGCTTTTAACCCAAAACCCAAGTGTTTACTCTCTATAATAACCTTAGCAACTTGGAAGCTCTGAAGACTCCTTGAAGAATGAAGAAAATGGCTGAGTACTAGGTCCTATTTATAGAGTTCAAGGAGTGAAACTAACCCCTTTTAATTTGAATAAATAAATGATTATAAAATTAAAAAGATTTGAATTTCCGTTCAAGAGACGCCCAGAACTCGGTCAAAATCGTTCAGAGGCAAGTCCAAGTGGTTAAGGGTACTTTTAAATTAAAAAATCATCAACATTCAAAAACTCATCACTAGGGGCAATATATCGCCTACCCTGGGCGATATATCGGCTCCACCCTAATCCCGAGCCTCGTTCGTACGTTTGTGCAAATTCGACGTGTTTTCCGTATCTCCCGTAGGCGATATATCGTCATACGTATATATATCAAACACGTATTTGCACTTTTTCAGCATATTTTAAATTGATAACACAGCTTTGACTGAGTCATAATACAATCCTAATAGTTTTTGGAAGGTTCTAGAGCTTCTTGATCTTTCTTTTATTAAAACTATTCATCAAAATACTTAATTCCTTAATAATCATGATTATGACAAGTGTCATGCTCTTATTAATTCTATCTAAACCTTAGGTTATAATAACAATATATCTAGGACTAGCAATATTAATCAAACCTTATGTTTTTTTTAATATTCTTAAACTATAGGTTAAACTTATAAAATCCATAACTATTGCTATGAGTTTCCAACTAAGTCCTGACTTGAACCAAAATCCACGGAATCTAACATACTACAAACTAATACTAACTACTATAACTACTACTACTATCTAGCTAGCCAAGTAAATATTATGGGACACTACAATGCTCTATCTATATATTCAGGCACACAGGGCACTTAAACAAGCAAATAAGTAGATATTTCATTAAATACCAACCAACCCTCAGTTGAGCATGTCACTAGCAGCGAGCGTACATGTTCAGTCGATCTCCAGAAACCATAAACGTTGGCACGCTTTGATACCAAGTTGTAACGCCCTACTTCCTTAGAGTCGTTACTAAGTGGGTTAAAAATGTGTCGTTAGCTCGCTAATCCAGGTTTTAGGTTAAAAGTGTGACCAAAGTGAAATAAAAGTCGTTTAAAGACATTAAGTATAAAAATGTGGTCATTCATTGAAATCATAAAGAGTTATACATTTGGCATCCCAAAATACTGTTTAGAAAATTCATTACAACGCAAAGCTACAATTAAGGTTAACGTAGGGGACAAACAACCATTACAGTGTTTTTCCTTAAAATAACTTTGGCCGTGGCAGCCAGGTAGGCCAAACATGTACCCGTCGCTCCACACTCTCCGTACTCATGGTTGGCCGACCTTTTCTTTGCCCTTACCTACACCATAGAGCATCCGTGAGCTGAAGCCCAGCAAGAAAACTCAACATATAATGTATAACACAACATTCAACAGTATATAGCAAAGCATCCAACGGGCTAAACACATATCACCCTACGCCATCCCAAGCACTTTACCAGGCCCTAGGTTCGTGGTCTTCACCGAGCGGGTAGATACAACACCCTTAGAGGGTCTCTCCCTAGCGGCCTGCACTCAGCATGCTCATAGTTGATCCTGGCCCCTTGTCGTTCTCAGCCTTCGCCGTTCTCGACCCTCACCGTTCTCAGCCTTCGTCGTTCATTCATACAAATACTATAATGACCCGACTATTTCTAAGACCTCGAACCATTAAAAACTACTAAACATAGCTACTAATTTGAATACATACATCAATAAATAATAGAACTTCATTCAAAACCCAAAATATTGTACAAAATACAAAATAACGTATGGGATCCCATTGTTATAAAACATAAAACATAAACTTTAAATTAATTGTTTAAATACTAAGTGCGGAAATACAAAAGAACATAAGAAAAAGACGTTAACAACGTCATCTGATCTTCCAGTAATCCATTCATCCTCAACAGACATGCCAAGCTGCCACAAATCCTTCCCGCCTTCCATGTTCATTTTCCTGCATCATTCTAAAAAGAAAGGTATGAGCCTAATGCCCAACAAGGAAAATCTACTAAAAACAAATATGTCATAAATCATAAAACATGCATGTACTATAAAACATATGACAATAAAAACGTATCTCATATAGGACTACAATATTAATGGCCATTAACTCATTAACATGGTATATGATAAAACCATCTAGGTCCTCTGTCTACTAATCGAGGTAGGTTAGATCACAACTATAGCATATGATAACCCATCTAGGTCATCGGTATACTAATCGAGGTAGGGTAAATCATAACTTTAAACCATGAAAATTATAAAAACTCTTGGGGTTTGCTATCTAAGCAACTATAAGCCCCAAGTGACTACAAAACATATTTATACATATATACATAGCACATATCACAACATAAACATATAAACACATATAATCTAAACTATTTTCCTTACCAAAAACTGGGATATGTAGACAAGAACGGGATTTGGAACACTCCTAAAACAAACAGTAAGAATCGTGAGTTTCTACAGAAAAGGAGATGAAAAGAAAACTAAACCATCAAAGTGAAAACTTACCGAAAGCCTTAAGTTTAGAAACCTAACCAAGAATCATAAACAAGAGTTAGGATCTAAAAGAAAACAAAGAAAACTAAAGAACCATGAAGAACTGAACTTTAAGGATAGGAATACCTTGGATGAACTATGACTTGATCTACACCTTGATATCGAAATAACACTATATCTTACTTCCCAAATGTTTAGAAAAGCTTTGATTTGAAAAGCTTTTAACCCAAAACTCAAGTGTTTATCTCTATAGTAATCTTAGCAGCTTGGAGGCTCTATTCAATGCTTGAATGATGAGTGAAATGGCTGAGTACTAGGTCTTATTTATAGAGTTCAAGGAGTGAAACTAACCCCTTTTAAGATGAATAAAAAATGAAAAGGATTTGAATTTTCGTTCAACAGATGCCCTGAACTCAGTCAAAATTGTTCAAGAGCGAGTCCAAGTGGTTAAGGATTGTTTCTAGCTCAGTTCTACAAATATTTCAAAAATAGCTCCAAGATCCAATATATCACCATCCCTAGGCGATATATCTCCCCTACCTATGCCCCAAGCCTTCGTACTTTTGTTCGTGCGAAATCGGTGTGTTTTTTGTATCTCCCGTAGGCAATATATCGACCCCTACAGTTGAGATATATCGGCATACGTTGATATATCAAACACGTATTTGGACTTTTTCAACATATTTTTAATTGATTAAACAGCTTTGACTAAGTAAAAATGTGATCCTAACAGCTGCTGGAAGGTTCTAGAGCTTCTAGATCTTTCTTTTAATTAAACTATTCATCAAAAAATACTTAATTCCTTAATAAACATGCTTGTGACAAGTGTCACGCTTTTATTAATTCTATCTAAACCTTAGGTTAAAGTAATTAATATTTCTAGGACCAACAATATTATTCAAACCTTATGTTATAATTAATATTTCTAAACTATAGGTTAAACTTATAAAATCCATAACTGTTGCTATGAGTTTCCAACTAAGTCCCGGCTTGAACCAAAATCCACGAAAACTAACATACTACTAGCTACTATACTGCTACTATCTAGGTAAGTAAAAATTTTGAGACACTACACATACATAATATTCACAAATATTTAAATGCATAATAAACATAAACATTAGGGTCGCGCACTAAATACAAACAAAAGGGCCATGCCCTGCTCTACTGGTAAAACAGTTTCTTTACCTATGTCTCGAGCTGATAAGCCGCAACGCGATCCTGAGCACAATTCCCTAATCCAAGCCTCATTGAAGACCTAGTCACAATGCATTCATAATAACCATCCATCAAGCCTTAAACCAATAAATAACTTCGGAATAACAATCTTGCCTCCTGGACCTTAGATTCTACTAAATTGGGTAGTAGAATCCTTCCCTAGCCTTAACATTTGGGTTCCCAAGCTTAAAACCCTCAAATAGCCATTATTTTCATTTGAGTTGCAACCCATCCCCTTAAGGCTCACGATGTGCTCAAGTCAGAGGCAAAATGCCTCTCTACTGAAGGACACGGACCACAACGCTCCATACCCTGCGCCGTGGCGCCTAGGCAAATTTTTCAGGCCCCCAGGCTTCTTCGTTCAAGCAGGCCGCGACTCGAGCCTCTTAACCTAGAATTCCCCATGCATTTCACTAGTGAACCCCCTGAAACTCACCAATTTCGAGCCTTAATCCTAGAATTTTGCCTAAGATTCATATCCAAACATTAAAACTAATACAATCACCCAACAAACTCCAACAAAACCTCATCATAATCTAAATTCAGTCACCCAAGTTCCAACCCCCAAGGCTCTAATAAATGCATGGAAATTTAAATAGAAAACATGCTTTAATCTCTTACCTCTGTGTTAGCTTTGGCATAAGCTAAATTAGAGTTTCCATAAACTTTAATTCTCCCCAAGCTCAGTATACCTCTAGCCTCAAATTCCTAGGCTTGAATCCTCCACAATATCACAGCTTCCCAAAGTCTAAGAGAGGGAGAGAGAGAACACAGTAAGAGTTGAGAGAGAGCTGAAAATTCCTTTTGTTTTCCTTCTAACCCATTATGGAGTCTCAACTAAACCATGTTTATCCTTTCCCAAAAGTTCAAAATACCCCTTTAGCCTATCTTAATCCTCAAGTGCCACGAAGGGCAATCCCGTCATTCACCACATCCTGCTAATTCCTCGAATACTCCTATAAATCCCCAATTAAATCCCGACATGCCCAAATAATTGCTAAATTACTACCCGTTACCCGACAGTTCCCAAACATATATTACATTCCCATAATACCCCTAAGCTCCTCCCAAGCTGGGTATTCGACCTCACTGCGACTATTTAGCTAAACTGCTCCCTAGGACCTTCTCGAATCGTACATCACAAATATATAACCACTCACTCGTGGTAATAATCACAATATACTCATATATCACATTTATGCCCTCAATGGCCTAAAATTACAAATATGCCCCTGATAACCAGATGGGGCCCACATACATATTTAATTCACCTAAAAATGCATTTCTAATCACATAATCATCAAATTTTCATATTAGCAAAATTAAATCAATTATTGCCCTACCAGCACGCTAATCAAGGTCCTAAGCCTTATAAGCAAATTTGGGACGCTACACTAGCCCTTCAATACCTCCAAGGGTAAATTTGTCATTGGCCACATTCCCGCTAATTTCTCAAGTATTCCTATAAATCCTAAATTAATTCCGACATATCCAAATAATTGCTAAATAGCTACCTGTTACTCGGTAACCCTGATCACGTACTATATTCCCATAATACTCCTAGGCTCGCCCCGAGCAGGGTATTCGGCTCTGTTAGGACTATTACGTTATTCCGCTTCCTAGGACTGTCTCAGACCTCCCATCACAGATATATCACCACAATGATGTGGTCTCAAGCACAACGTACACACATAATCACATTTACGCCCTCAATGGCCTACAATTACAAATATACCCTTTATTCACTAGAACAGGCCCACGTGCATATTTAATTCACTTAAACATGCATATCTAGTCATATAATCATTTAATCCAAGTAATCACATACTGATACACATATATCAAAATTAACCACATAATAACATAATTAAATCAATTACTACCCTCCCAGCACGCTAATCAAGGCACTAAGCCTTATTAGCAGATTTTTGTTGTTACACTCATGTTCATAACATTCCATACATGCATATATCCAAACATGTAACATGACCAAAACAAGAGCATATCATTAACCATACTATCATAGTATGAACCACATCAAATATAGTTCAATAGGCAAGAATGAATATCAAACATACTCTCTACATACAGGTGTCAACTCTTCTTACCATAATTACAACAATTAGTTGATAACGACCCAAGTGTGATCTCCTTCAAGCATCCTTAAACAATCCTATGTCACAAACTATATCTTATGATTGGTTAAATACAAAATATAATTGTTAAAATACAAGCAAGGTATAAACACTTAATAAATTTCTTATAGTGAAGTTGTGAAATTTGAGCTTCAATTGTAGGCACTTTTAAAATGTGTTTTTGGGTCCAAAGTGATGTATGAAGGTATCAAATGGTTCCCAACAAAAGCAGTGGCTCAATTGGAATATGCAATTGCAATAGAAAGCCTAATGTACATCGCTCATTGCACAAGAGCAGATATTGCATATGCGGTTAGTAAACTTAGTAGGTTTACTAGCAATCCAAGTATCAAGCAATGGAAAGAAATTGAGAGAGTTCTTGGTTATCTTAAGGGTACCAATGATTATTGTCTTCACTATACAAACTTTCCAAAGATATTTGAAGGATATTCCAATGCTAATTGGATATCGGGGGTCGAAGATAATCTCTCAACAACTAGTTGGTGTTTACTCTTGGAGAAGGAGCAATCTCATGGTGCTCCTAGAAACAAACTTGTATATCACACTTAACCATGGATGCAGAGTTTATAGCTTTAGCGGCAACCGGCAAAGAGGTTGAGTGACTTAGGAATCTCGTGATGAATATTCCTTTAACTGCGGATATGGTATCAAAAATTTCAATACAAATAATAGTGTCTAGAACGGAAAGTCTAGACATATTAATCTAAGACATGAATATGTGAGATAATTGATTCAAGATGGAATCATATTGATCTCATATGTTAAGACACGTGAGAACTTAGCAGATCCATTTAAAAAATCTCTTGTGAGAAGGTTAGTAAATTCTACTTCAAAAGGGATAGGATTGAAACTCCTAGAATTATAGATTCACCAATGATGGCAACCCAACTCTCAACTTGTACATATTAAGGGAAAGAGGTCAATGGGTAAGAACAAGTCATTGATAAGTGAACAATTTCAACACTAAAATTTATGATGAGTTCCATCCGAGATGGCTAGTATTGGTTGCTACCGAGTTAGGGTTAAACCTAGGGCTTTTAATGAAGTTCAGTTGGTGTAACATGCATCTATAAAGGTAGCAAAGATGTTGTAAGAACATCACCTATGTGGACTTAGAGGTGGTGGAGGTGTGTGAGGTATCACCGGTTTTTCATATGGAGTACTTGGTTCAAGCTTTTAAGCAACTATTGATTTCGATAGGACTTTGTGGTATTTTCACTAAGGTAAAGTTCAAACCGAATGGCACTTTATTTTATGCACCAAAACTGTTTTAAGCTAGAGAATGAGGCTTGTATTTAACCAAGTGGGGGATTGTTATGATTGGTTAAATACAAAAGATAAGTGTTAAAATACAAGCAAGGTATAAACACTTAGTAAATTTCACATGGTGAATGTAATGACCCAAATTTCCTAATAAGGCTTAGGGCCTTGATTAGGGGGTCAGGATGGCAAATTTTGGAATTTATATGATTATATGATATTTATGTGTATCAGTATGTGAATATGTGAATAATATTATAATATGACTTGATATGCATGTTTGGCTGTATTAAATATGCATGTGGACCAAATTTTGTTTAATTGGGTAATTTTCATAATTTGGCTCGTTTTGGGTATATTTGGCATATATGTGGTATGAGTGTGGTACTTCATTATTATTTGGTTATGCTAAGGTTACTCAACATGAGACAATCCTAGGAGGCAAGCCAGTGGGAAAGTCACAACGGGATCCATACTTGACTTGGAGTGAGTCAAGGGGTATTTAGCACATTACCGGGATATTGGGTAATGGGAATAAATATTTTATAATAAATTGGGAGTTAGTAAGATCAGGGGGAAGTTCTGGGAATTTTGACTATTTTACCCCGGGGGCGTTTTCGAGACCCCAAGCATTAGGATTTTCTTGAGGTTAATTACGCTTGAAGTAACCTATTAGAATAATAAAAGAACGTTCTCTCTCCCTCCTGTTCCATTTTCGACACCCGATCACATTTTCAAAGGAAACTTGAGTTTTAGGACTCGGATTCAAGCAAGGATCAAGGCATAGCGATTATAGGAAAGATTAGAAGCTTATTAGCCAGAGGATTTAGTTGGGAAACGAGTTAATAAGAGGTAATTTGAGTTTTAAGTTGTAAGTTTTTAAGCTTTGATTAGATTTTGTGTTTTGGTGAGTTTTTGAATGAATTGAAGCTTGGGTTTTATTGGTGTTCGATAAATAGGATGTTTGGGAACTTTGACTTTTTAATTTGGATATGTTTGGGTAGGTTTTTAGAAGGATTTAAGTGGGGAAAATTGAAGGAAATTGATGGTTTCGTGGTCAAGTCTTGACCTTGTTATAGCAAGTCGCGACTTGGATGAAGCCAGAAGCCAAGAGGAGGAAACCTGGGGGCGCGCCATGACCCAAGGTAAGGGGCTCTCTGACTTGGGGTAAGTCGCAACTCACTAGGTCAAGTCGCGACCGGCTTGTGCATTTTTGCCTAGATTTGGTTTTTAATTGTGGGAATTTATTTCTAATGGCCTGGGATTGATCCTACTACCCAGTTGAGTAGGATTCGATGTCCTGGAGGCTTGGATTGGGTCTGGAAGTATTTATTTACCCACTTTTTATGAGGTTTTATATTATGGTTGTGACTAGGTTATCTCTAGGGGCTTGGAATCAGGATCGTTTATTGGTAACCTGTGCTTGGACCAAAGGTAAGAAAACTGCACCCAGTATGTGATGCATATGATGCATAAGATACATGTGATTAGGGCATGGCATGAATGTTGAATATGAGATTGATAAGAGGTGGAGTCTTTGTAAATGTGCATGATCATAATTACGCTAGTGAATGTTGAGTAGTATGTTAAATGCCTTATATTTGGATATTTGACATATGATATGTGCCTGGGTGCATTGCTTATTTGTGAGTGGTACTGACTTATTAGTTGGAAATGGCACGAGTCGTATGGAATTGACCTATGAGTCAAGAGCAACATAAGCATATTGAACGCAAAGCCGAAATGATTAGATCTAATCAACATAAGCATTAAATGCTTGACCGGCTCCAAGTTTGATGAAAACTAAAAGCGCTTGTCTAGTCTAAAGGCTAGTTACTTAGAGACAGGGTCAAAAGGCCCAGGTGACTGTAACGTCACATGGCTTAGGGTGCAAAGCCCAAGTGTGTGACTCATTTGTCACTTATATGATTCGGGTGCGGACCCCAAGTGCGTGACTCATTTGTCACTTATCTGATTAGGGTGCAGAGCCCAAGTGCGTGACTTAATTGTCACTTATCTTATTAGGGTGTAGAGCCCAAGTGTGTGACTCATTATTCACCTATTCAAAGATGTACACATTAGCCATCTATTCCCCGATTAACTTGATTGTCATCTATACAGGGGCAGGGCCCATAATCATTTATTTAGACTTGTCTGCATGCATGAATAGGGCTATTATTGCTAGGCATGCTATTATGATTTGGTGACATGTTATTACCTGTTCATGAGCACATTGAGTTTTCTTGTTGAGCCTTGACTCACGAGTGTTATATGGTGCAGGTAAAGGCCAAATAAAGTTGGACCACCCTTGAGTTGGAGAGCTTAGGTGACGACGTGTACATATGCGTCTGCTCAACCACCACGACCAAGGGTTTAAAGAGGAACTAGGGTTAAACCCTATTTTGTCACTTAGGTCGACTGGTTGTAAATATTTTATTGTAATTAACCTTTAAAATATATTTTGGGATCCCAATGTATACAATAAATGTTTTAGTGAAACATTGTATCTTAAACCAAAATTTTTAACCCTAAACCGTTAATCACATTTAGTTACACGATTATGGCCAAATGTCTCGGTTAGTGAATCAGCACTGTTTAAAATACACAACGTAACGGTCCCTGGGTAGTAGGGTGTTACAATGAAGATGTGAAATTTGAGCTTCAATTGTAGGCACTTTTAAAATGTGTTTTTGGGTCCAAAGTGATGCATGAAGGTGTCTAAGGGTTCCCAAAAAGCTTGGTAGCATTTAGAGCATTTTTAGGACCTTTGGAAGTATCCAAAAATAGAGATGGTGATGATATGTCACCACCCAATAGACGTAGCATCGCCTAAAGCTTAGGGTTTCAAAAAATCCTAACAATCGATGCATTGCCTACATGTAGGCGACGTATCGCCTAGCAGGTGACGCATCACCTACTGTAGTACGTACAAGTTACGTGAAATGCTCTTAATGACGTGTTTTACAAGTCTAATCCTATTGGTTAGACCTAATGACAATGCCTGCTCTATATAAGGGACAAAATAGTTTTATGGAAGACTTGACCACTCTCTCCAATCTCTCTCTACCCTCTCCCCCTCTCTCTAGCTTCAAGATTCTCTAGTTTTCTCCAAGAACTCTCAAAGAAAGTGCTTAACTTTGAGAGTTTATGGCTTGTTCAATCCCAATCCTCATTTCCTCTTATAAAAGGCCTCAAGCATCCATGGTGGCTAGGAAATAGAGTAATAGGACAGGGTTTTGCAACGTGTATAAGCCTTGGATTTGTGATTTTGCTTTGTTCAAAAGGATTGCTCAAAGTGGTGGTTTTTTCCTAGGGTTTTGAAGCTTCATCGAGGTTGAAGAAGACCATTCATCTACTTAGGTTAGCAAGTTCTTTCTTAATTCTTTTTTAGTATCTGACAATTCAAATTTTGAGGTGGTGTTATCTCACTCTCCCCCAACACAATATAGCATAGGTTTAGTTTCTCCTTAAACCAAAACTTACCATTAATTTTCTATAAACCTTACTAGGCGCCACTTAAACCTTAAACATGTCCAATTATGTCCTAGGAACCTTAGCTTAAGATCCCCTAACGATACCCATCGAAAACAATCAAAATTGAACCTGAAATCCCCGAAATAGCTCTGGTCGGTTGACTGATTTCCCTATGTTGGTCGACTGACTTTAAAAATATGTCACTCTACCAAAAAGGAGCTCAATCGACCGTTCCACATAGGTCAGTCGACCGACCCAAGTCAAAGCCCAAAATCTACGTTTTTGCAGATTTCTCAACTTCTCCAATCCTACCCCAAACCTATTTCAATCAGTTCTAGGTACAATATTGACTCCCAAACAAGTATACATCCTCAAATAAATCATTTAATCATCATAGAAACATGAATTTCATGTTCTAATCAAGAATTGAAATTCTAGGGTTCTAAGATCCATTTTTCCCTAAATCTGAAATTCGACCATTTCAATGGTTTTCAATTGAATTATAAACCTAAAATACATTCCTAAACATGTTTTTATCATCAATATGCATAACCCAACAACCTAGAATCATCAATTTAAGAAAATTAAGCAAAATCCCAAAATTTTCATTAAGAACACATGAAGAACAAAAGTATAAATTATCTTACCTTTCTCTGAGATTCGGATCCTAGATGATGGTGAAGTGATTGGTAGCAATCTAACCCTTTAAGAATCTCAAATTTCCCTTGGTATCTTAGAGGAAATCAAATAATAATTCATTCCCGACCCAAGTTGAACTTTTTCATTTGTGACATTCCGCTATTATCGCTTGAAAGAATCCACTATTGTCGAAAATCAATAAAATGTAATAATCATGTACATCAAATAAATGCATGTTCTCACAATGACAGGTGTTAAACACATACAAGTCATATAAACATTCACATATGAAATCACATAATTCTCAAAATGACCAATATACCCTTGGTCCGACCAAATTACCAAAATGACATTTCTTTAAGAAAATGGATATTACAACTATCCCTCCCAAGAATTTCGTTCCCAAAATTTACTTCAACAATTCCAAATATTTCTCTCTCATGTCCTACTTCAATTCCCAAGTCGCTTCTTCCATCGTATAGCTCTTCCACGGATCCTTAACCAATGGAATTGTCTTGTTTTTCAACACCTTTTCCTTCCTATCCAATATATGTACTGGCTTTTCCTCATATGAAAGATCTTCCTGTAAGCACAAGGTCTCATAGCTAAGCACATGAGACGAATCTGACACGTATTTTCTCAACATAGATTAGTGAAATTCATTTTGCACTCCTGAGAGTGCCGGTTGCAATACTAATCGATAAGCCACTTGCCCAATTATTTCCATAATCTAATACGGGCCTACAAATCTGGGACTTAACTTCCCTTTCTTTCTGAATCTTTCAACTCCATTCATTGGTAATACTCCAAGGAAGACGTAATCACCAACCGAAAACTCTATATCCCTTCTTTTGAGATCTGCATAACTCTTCTGTCGATCTTGAGATGCAATCATCCATGCTCTAATCCGAGCAATAGCTTCATTCGCTTCTCGAACTGATTCCGATCCAAGAAACCTACTTTCTCTCATCTCATCCACTGTATTCAGGATCTACACTTACGACCATATAACATTTCATATGGTGCTACTCCAATAGTCGTCCGATAACTGTTGTTGTAGGAGAACTCGATCAATGGGAGATACATACTCCATGATCCACTAAAATCCAAGACACATGCTCTTAGCATATCTTCTAGAATTTGAATCGTTCTTTCATTCTGTCTGTTTTTCTGTGGATGAAAACCAGTACTAAACTTCAATTTAGTACACATAGCTCTCTGTAGACTTCCCCAAAACTTCAACGTAAAGGTTGGGTCTCTGTCCGACACTATAGACTTCGGTGGCCCATGAAGTCTAACTATCTCATATACATACAATTGGTTATACTGGTTAGTTGTATACAATATTCTAACAGGTAGAAAGTGCACTGACTTTGTGTATCTATCCACAATCACCCAAATCGAATCATGTTGTTTCATGGTTGTCGACAATCACACCACGAAATCCATTGCTATATGTTCCCATTTCCAATCCGGAATGGACAATGGTTGTAACAACCCGTCTGGTTATTGATGTTCTGTCTTCACTTGCTGACAAGTAAGACATCTAGCCACATAATCCACCACATCCCTTCTCGTACCAGACCACCAATACAATGTCTTGAAATCCTTATACATTTTGGTCGTACCTGGTGCAATGAGTAAGGTGTGGTGTGAGCTTCCTCAAGAATCTCTTTCTTCAGCTATTCATTACCAGGCACATAGATCCTATTCAAGTATCTCAGTATATCGTTCTCAGAAATCGAAATCTGAGCATTGTTCCAATTTTGAACCTCTTGTTTGTTTTCAAAAATTGTGGATCATCATCATGTTGTTCTTTAATCCTTTCCTAAAGTGTGGACTATAAAGTTATATTGGCCAATCCACCAGTTATCAACTCTATACTAGCCTGCTTTATTTCCTTCATCAACGTGGGTGTGACTTGTCTCAATTCAAACATTTTTCTAGGACCTTAGCGACTCAAGGCATCTGCCACTACATTCGCTCTTCCCAGCTGATACAAGATATCGCAGTCGTAGTCTTTTATCAACTCTAACCAGCGTCTTTGTCTCATAATCAAATCCTTTTGCGTAAAGAAGTACTTGAGACTCTTATGATCTGTATAGATCTCACATTTCTCACCATAAAAGTATTGCCTCCAAATCTTCAAGGCAAACACCACTGCCGCCAACTCTAAGTCATGAAGGGGATAGCGTTTTTCATAATCCTTTAACTGTTGAAATGCATACACTATTACATGCCCAGCTTGCATTAGGACGCATCCTATTCCTTTTTTTGATGTGTCACAATATACCTCAAATCTTTCCTTATCAGAAGGAAGGCTTAACACTGGTGTTGAGATAAATTTCTCTTTCAACTCCTAGAAGTTAGTCTCACACTTGCCTGCCCAGCAAAACTTCATGTTTTTCTTTGTCAATTCAACCAATGGTGTCGCAATTTTAGAAAAACCTTCCACAAATCGTTGATAGTCACCAGCCAACCCAAGAAAGCTTCTCACTTCATATGCGTTCTTTGGTCTAGGCCAGTTCTTTACTGCTTCTATCTTGATTGGGATTACCATAACTCCATGCTTGCTCACTATATGACCCAAGAATGTCACATGGGGCAGCCAAAATTCACATTTCTTGTATTTGGCATATAACTTGTGTTCTCTTACTGTTGAAGAGTTAAGTATAAATGTTCCTCATGTTCTTCCTTCGAACTCGAGTATATAAGAATATCGTCAATGAATACCACGATGAACTTATCTAGAAAATCATTGAACACTCGTTTCATTATGTCCATAAATGTGGCAGGAGAATTAGTCAACCCAAACGACATCACCAAGAATTCATAGTGCCCGTATCTAGAACGGAAAGCCATCTTTGGTATGTCCTCCTCTCTAATTCTCAACTGGTGATACCCCGAACATAGATCTATCTTCGAGAATACCATTTTTCTTTAATTTGATCAAATAAGTGATCAATCCACGGTAGAGGATACTTGTTCTTGATCGTCATCTTGTTAAGTTCTCTGTAATCTATACACATTCTCATTAATCCATCCTTCTTTTTCACAAATAAAACTGGTGCTCCCCATGGAGAATAGCTCATTCTTATGAATCTCATGCCCAACAATTCCTGCAGTTGAATCTTCAATTCATTCGGTGCCATTCTGTATGGTGCTTGTGAGATCGACATTGTTTCTAATGCAAATTCAATGATAAATTTGATCTCCCGATGAGGTGGTAACCCTGGTAATACTTCAAGAAATGCATCCAAGAACTCTCTAACCATTATTGTTTATGTAGGATTTTGCATTACTACCTTGTTGGAGTCAATCACATTAGCCAGGAACCTAATGCATCTATTTTGTAACATTTTTCTTGCTTTGAGTGGTGTCACAATCGGTATTCTTTTTCCACTAGCAGCTCATATGAACAAAAATGGCTCTTGTCCCTCTGGTGTAAATCTTACCACTTTACTTTTGCAATCAATTGTAGCACCATACATTGCAAGCCAATCCATCCCAAGGATGATGTCAAAGTCTATCGCCTTAAGTTCTATAAAATCCATAAATAACTCCCTGCCATCTATCCACAAAGGCAAATCTTTGAGCCACCTCCTAGATAATACCACCTCCCTGGTTGGTAACATGGTCTTGAATCCTACCGCATATAATTCACATTTCCTATCAAACTTGTCCACTATTCTATCATTAACATAAGAATAAGTGGCACCAGAATCTATTAAGACATTGCAATTAATTCTAGTGATAGAGATCTGACATGTAACCACTGAAGTGCTCACATTGCATGTGCCTGTGTCAGGGTAAATATGTGTGCATGGGTTATTAAGATATCATTCTTCTTTGGTTCATTATCGGTTGCAGCTTGCTTTAGTTGTGGACAGTTCCTCTTGATGTGTCCTACTTCACCACACTAGTAGCAAGACTTGGCTTGGCATTCCCCAAAATGTCTCTTTTACAAGTAGGGCATTCAAGGTAACTCTTTCCAGATCTACTTCCACCCTTGTTGTCTTTGGCCTTTTTATCTGGTACAACTTACCCTATACTCTCGTTGTTCTTCCTTTTCTGATCTTGATTAATTTTGGAAGAATCCTTCTTAGCATCCCTTCTGGCAGCATTATCCTCCCAGATTCTATCTTCCATTCTCTCAATAGTAAGTGCTTGATCAAAAGCTTGAGCATAAGTAATAGTTCCCCCAACAGAAACTATTTCCACATCCCTTGCTATCAATGATTCCAACCCTCGAATAAACCAATTCTTCCTGACCCTATCGATCAAGACTAAATCTGCAACAAATTAGGCTAGCCTGTCAAACTTCTGAGCATACTCTACAACTATCATGTTTCCTTGCGCCAATACCATAAAATCGTCCACCTTAGTTGCTCGTACTGATTCTGTAATGCCCCAATTTCTTAAAGCGTTAACTAACTATTATAATAATTAATTTTGAAATAACAACACCCTTTTAATAGAAAATCCATTGCGAATAACAAACCAAATGTTTAAAAGAATGAAACTCCAAAGTTTTGTAGTTATCGTAAGTAAAGTAAAATGAAACAAACGTTAATCCCAACAATAAAACTAAAACATCATTCCAAAATACTTGATAAATTTCCTTGGTAGGCCCAATCCCTTATGGTCGTTATATCCTTGACATGTATGCCCTCCCCTAAAGTTCTCCAACTTATTGCGCTGTAACCACATCTTTGCCTTTACCTGCAGCATAGAGTACCAAGGAGCCAAACCCCAACAAGAAGAGTTGTGTAGGACACACCCCACAACCTTAACTAGGAATTTAAATCAATAACAATAAAAGACAAACATAACATAAAATGAAATATCGTAGCCCAAGTTGAGTTGGACAAGTGCAGTGAGTACATTATAACGTAAGCATGCAATTTCAACATATCATAAGTTTGCAGTTTCATAACGTAGACATGTATTTTCAAACATAAGAATACCACGCAGTTATCACATACACATTCAAAACACATAAAGGATAATTACATGTAAGCTATTAAAGAAAATCATACTCTAGCATATTCATTCATTAACATAATCATATCATATAAGACAATTCTACCATAAAAGTACATCAAGCATACTCCCTGTGTATAGGTGTCCACCCTTCTTACTCTTCTTACCTCAAAAGCAGCAGCGATCTACACACCGTAACATGTAACGCCCTGGATAGCCAAGACCTTTACACTGTGTGTTTATAAAGCTACAAGACTTGCTAATCAAGTCATTTAGTTAGAAACGTGTTACTGAAACTACAGTTGAACTAGGGTTAAAAGATTTTGGTCTCAAAAGTTACATTTCTTATAATCAAACATTTTCTATACATGGGATCCCAGAAGTAGTAAAGTTAAAATATAGTTTACAAAATTTCAGGATTAAAATACAGTTACTAGCCACTCTAAGGCAAAACGGACAATTAGGCTTTTCTCTTCCTATACAACTCCTCGGCCGTGGCGGCCGATCGACTGACTATGTACATTCAGCCCCAAAGCTCTCCTTCTCAAGACTGATCCACTTTTCCTTTGTCTTTACCTACCCCACGTAGCACCCGTGAGCCAAGGCCCAGCAAGAAAACACAATAGCAGACCATAATTATCTAACAAAATACCAGATAACTCATACAACATATTCATATACTCAATGATCCAAGTATTCAGCATACCAAGCACATCATTTCATACTAATAACCAATTCACATATGATAACCAGGGTTAACACCCTTAGGCCGCACCCTCTATTTATCCCACTGACTCCAGCCCGCTTAAACCGAGCTCAGTGAATATTAAGCTGTCCTCAGCTATCAGTGGCCGAGTCGCGCCCTGTGCAGAAGTATTATTTATGGCACCCTTAGGCCATTTATCACATGTCCCATGGAATAATACCATCTATGAAATCATACAAATATAGGGAGCTCTTAGTCCCATCTCAAACAAATAACCGGGTGCAATTTTCTTACCTTCAGATTTTTATAGCTTTGTTCAATTCGATCCTCAAGCATGATCCCGTCCGAGCCCTAGCGTACACCTAGTCACGGTCACAAGTTAGAACCAAATCCAAACCTTAATTCCAAAACCTAGCCTCGGGACCAATCTCGAGCCCTCGGGAAGCCCTAATTCCACCAAACGGGATGGTGGATTCAAACCCCGAGCCCCCGGGCAAAAACCCTAAGATATAACCCAAAAACCCCTTTCTGGGAACAGGGTAGCGCTACAGCGCCCTAAGGAGAGTGCTATAGCGCTACAACCAGAGCTAAAAAGCTCTGGAACTTCAGGGCCTAGCGCTGTAGCGCCCAATGACTAGCGCTACAGCGCTAGTCACAGCACAGCCTAACACAGATTTCCCTCCTTCGAATTTTCCCGAGCCAAACCTTTCCAAAACTCAACCAAACTTCAAAACAAGCCTCTCAACATCTTCAACTCATACCAAACAACCTATCCACCAATAATTCAATCGCATGCACCCCAAAACACAAAATTCACCATGGCTGAACCTAGAGCTCAAAACTCAACAAAAAAAACAACTGACACAACAAAATCCAAGTGACCAAATTCAGAACTTCTTACCTTCAATAGAGAAGTACACTGTCCTCCACTCTCCCTTAGATTTCACTCCTCAAAACTTCATCCTCAATTCCCTAGAATTACCACCAAAACTCAGCTCAAAATCCATATTAACACTATGAACCAGAAACTGAGTAACAACCTCAAAACCTTACCTTAATTGGATGCCTAGCCCTTGCTGAATTCTCAAACTTGATCAAGGTCTCAAGTGCAAAGCCTAAGCCAAGAGCTCCTCTGAATTTTTAGCTCCAAAAGACCCCAAGAATTGAAGAGTGAACCCCAAACCGTGAAAGAGAAAGCTTATATCTCATTCTTCCTTCTTTCCTTTTCTTTTCTTTCTTTTAGGCTTCAACAATTTTCTACATAATCCACTATGGCAATAAAGCCAAAACAGCACTTATCTGATTCCAAATACCAAAAGACCATATTGCCCTCCCACTTATAACTAAGCTTTTACACATCTTAAGGGCATTTTAGTCATTACACCCGATTCCTGCTAATTCCTCGAGTGTCTCTAATATTTACTGCTTACTTCCCAACACCTAACTAATCACCAGTTATATTCCTCAATATCAAAATAGGCTCCAATATATTTCCTAAATTCCCATAAATACCCCCAGGCTCGCCCCGAGCAGGGTATAAATCCCCGCCGTGACTTTTTCGCTAAACCGCTCACTAGGACTGCCTCGAGTCACAAGTTACAAATATATCACATAATAATGTGGTCTAAACAATTTATCACAGATATATACAGTTATGCCCTCAACGGGCCAAAATTACGAATATGCCCTTCTAACCTAATCAGGGCCTACATGCCTACTTATTCACATAGTCATGCATCACAAATATTCAAATAATCACATAACATGCTTTTAATCATTTAATTCACATATAATCTTGTTATGCCCTCCTGGCACACTAATCAAGGCCATTAAGCTTTATTAGTAAATTTGGGTTGTTACATAACCGGTCTCTTCAAGTATCCTTAGCGAGCCTAAACATGACACATAGCATCAACGTTTAAAACCTTAAACCAAAACAAACCATATTAAGATACACTGATATTATTTTTAAGGCTAATTCATCCCCACAATACCCTTAAGAAAGTCTTAAAACTCTATTGCATAAAGCTCCAAAAATGTACAAACTTATATCTAAAGGGTGCATTAAAATCCTCAAAATTCGTGTTTCTGGGCAACTAGCATGATCGCGCTCACAGAGCGCTAGGGCTAACCAGCCAAATAGCGCAGTCACGCTAGGTCCTTATTTTGGAAATCGCAAATACGATTTTTAAACCTAACCATCGACATAAATCACAAAATCTAACTTTGGACCACTACCAAATCAATAATAACATGTTTCTAGCCTTAATAACTCATAAAGATTCAACTCTAAACATGCAAACAACCTATAATTCCCATCTAACACCATTGATAACCCATTTTAATTCAAACCTAAATATGAGAAAAACTTAAACACTAAGGTTTGAACACTTATAGATAAAAATCTAGCCACAAGGCTTAGATCCTTGCTCCTTATGAGATCTCCTAGCCCTTCAAAACTCAGATTATTGTTCTCCTCCAAAATTTTAGCCTTCAAGACTCAGGTCAAGAATGAGAGGATTGTTCTTGGTCTGTTATCCTTTCGTATATCATAAAAAATACAGAAGTCTGAAAAATTCATACGACATCTAAACCTATTTTATTTAATCTGATTTTAATCGTATAAAAACCAAATTACATCACTATCCCCTACCATTACATTTTCTAACGTGACCTCCAAAGCCCTTACTTGTCTTTTACTTAAACTAATAGTTTTACTTTTTCTTAATTACATTTTCTACCACAAATACTTATATTTCTACTTTGAACCCCCATAACTCAACTTCTATCACACTTTGGCCTATAATACTTGAAAAAACATATGTGTGGATTGTCTAATGGAATACATAGAATAACATACACCATAATTCATGTATATTATAGTTCATATAATTAAACACATAAGAACATACAATTTACCATAATACCCTGACCCAAGCTTGATTACCATAATACCCTTACAAGTAGAAGCAGATATTACAGCCTCACTGTAAAACTTGTTGTTGAAGACCTCACAAATGTCTTCCCAAGTCATCAAGTTAACTTCTCTAGTCTGTTCAACTACCTCCCACCATACTCTGGCATCTTTTCTAAACATATGGGCAGCACATGCCACCCTGTCATTCCCTGTTACTCTCATGAAATCCAGAATGGACCACATTCTTCTCATCCAATCCTCAACAACTATGGGGTCTGTGCTTCCATCAAATTCAGAAGGAAGTTGTTTCTAAAACCTTTCATACAGTGGTTCTAGTCGATCTACCACCTCAGGATAGACTGGCAATGGTTCGAGTTGTAGCTGAACATTCTGTATGATTGCACTGGTACAGCTTGCTGTTGTCTGAATTGCCTCAATTCTTCTTCTTGTCATCTTATAGTTGCTTCCATTTCAACAAATCTAGTCTCATATTCATGGGGAACAGGTGGAGGGGCATTTCCTGCGCAACCACCTCTTCCTGCATGACCACCCTGCCTGACATTTCTCTCGGTAGCGGGAGGTTGCACATCTTCATTGGGAGCATTATCCCCACCAGTAATCCTCACTGATCTCCTAGGAAGCATGTTTCCTTGCTACTCTTGAGACCAAAAAGCATCATCTTAGTACCATCCTTTCAATCCAATTGATAGTTCCAATCAAAATCAAAATCGAACCAAAACTCAATCCATCATCTATATCAAAACATTATGCACTTGATACAAATCCAAACATTGTCATACATCATAATTCATCCAAAATCATAATTGTGTTTCATACCCAACAAAACTTTAAAGATAGCTTCCATAACTGAAACTCGTTCAAAAACCACATAGGAATTCACAATAGACCAAACAAACTCACTCACAACTCATACAAGCATGTATATTCCAAATTATATAATAGGGCATATAGGTATAAAAAAAATAACTACTTACAGCGCAATGAGTTAAGCTTGTTTTCGGTGGTGAGTGTACATGTTAAGATGATTCACAGGAAGTTTATAACAACCTTAAATCTCTGATACCAAATGTTACGCCCCAACATACCGAGGGTTACTTATGTGACATTAAAACACTTACTTTAAACCAAAAGACCATAAGTTTACTTTATTTGATTTAAAAGAAAGTAAAATACCATTCAACGATGTTATTCAATAGAAAATGGAGACTCTGGAATCTCATGGTTATTTCACAACAAAATACATGTTAAAGCATAACATAAGATATCCAGTGGCTTGACCCAAAGTTACATTGTCCCGAACATGTACCCATGCCACCGCAGCTCTCTAACTCACTGCATGCACTTATCTTTACCTGCATATAGAGTACCCGTGAGCCAAGGCCCAGTAAGAAGAGCATTGAAGGACACAACTCTCAAGCCCAATACATAACTAATTGACAAGTACATATATGCAAAAGCAATCATCAATACATATCATCATAATCATAATGCATATTTCAATGTAATACAATACAACATATGCAATTCATCATAATCTAACAATACCGCTCTTGCAATAGCACACTGCCCTTGCGACAACCCCTTGAGTCTGTTCACTCAAGTAACACCAACATGCATATCAATCACGTCTATATAGTTCATACATTCATAAATCATCATAATATAAAGACATATTCATGCTCATGCTTGTAATAGTCCATACATGCATATATCCAAACATGTACCATGACCAAAACCAAAGCATATCATTAACCATACTATCATAGTATGAATCACATCAAACATAGTTCAATAGGCAAGAACGAATACCAAACATACTCTCTACATATAGGTGTCCACTTTTCTTACCTTAATTCCATCAATTTATTGATAACAACCCAAATGAGATCTCCTTCGAGCGTCCTTAAACAGCCCTATGTCACAAACAATATAGCATAGGTTTAGTTTCTCCTTAAACCAAAACCTACCATTACTTTTCTATAAACCGTACTAGGCTCTAATTAATCCTTAAACATGTTCAATTAAGTCCTAGGAACCTTAGCTTAAGATCCCCTAAGGTTACCCATCAAAATTGGACCTAAAATCCCCAAAAAAGCTCAGGTCAGTCAACTAACTTTACAAATATGTCCCCTGCCAAAAAGGAGGTCGGTTAGCCGACCCAAGTCAAAGCCTGCCAAAATCTACGTTTTTGCATATTTCTCAACTTGTCCAATCCAACCCCAAACATGTTTCCAATCATTACTAGGTACAAAATTGACTCCCAAACAAGTATACAACCTCAAATACATCATTTAATCATCATAGAATCAATGAATTTCAAGTTCTAATCAAGAATTTAAATCTAGGGTCCTAAGACCCATTGAAACAAAAGTATAAATTCTCTTACCTTTCTCTGAGATTCGAATTCTAGATGATGGTGAAGTGATTGGCAGCAATCTAACCCTTTAAGAATTTCAAATTTCCCTTAGTATCTTAGAGGAAATCAAGAGCTTGCTAGAGAGAATATGAGGAGAAGAAGAACAACAACAAATGTTAAAAATGAAAGGGGGTTATTTTTTGAATAAACACGAGATTCATATAGAACTTCCTCAGCCATACTATTTCCTTAGCCGCCATAGATGCAGCTATGTACTCAGCCTCCAAGGTGGATTCTAAAATGGAAGATAGCCTAACGCTTCTCCAAATTATAGCTATTGAGATGGCAGACAACCTATCACTTCTCCAAATCATAGTTCCACCCTCAAGAGTAAACACATTTTTCAAAAGTAGACTTCCTATCATCAACATTAGTCTAAAATCTGAATAAGTGTAGCCTAACTGGTTCCAAGATCCACCTGAAAAGACTAACATATAGTCTTTAGTCCATCAAAGATACCGACCTCCATCTATTGTTCATTTCCAAGGCTTTACTGGCATTTGCTCACCACTCGCACTGCATAGCGGATCTCCAATTACAGTACACAACATATCATGCATTAGACTTCTCATTGCAAATGCATAAGGAATTCGTTACATGCTTTCTTTCTCTTGAGGAGTCTGTGGAGACTGCTGCTTAGAAAAATAAATTCCATGTCAAGACACTAAACATCCTTTCTCGGAATTTTTTATAGAGTAACACCCAAAGCACCTCACTTAAGTAGGTCGCTTGAGTTAGAGCCAAAATTCAGTTATTTCTATCTCTGATGATCTGGATACCAAGAACACGACTTGCTAAAATGAAATCTAGAATTTTTCATTTCCAGACAATTTTTTATGTCTGATAATTTCTTAACATTGAATCCAATTAGTAAGATATCATCTACATAAAGGATTAAGAACACCTCAATGTCTTTTTCCCTAAGCTGTTAAACACAAGGGTCAACTAAATTTTTTTGAAAACCATAGGTATTAATGTTTCCATTTAACCTTAAGTTTTAGGACCGCGAAGCTTGTTTAAGTCCATAGATTGACTTACTCATCTTGCCGACTTTCTTGTCCAACTACTTCAAATCCTTATGATTAATCCATTTTATGGTCTCATCAAGATAGCCATTAAAAATGCTTCTTTGATGTCAATTTTCCTTTTCTCTTAATTAAGAGTTGTGGCTGTGGATAAGAGTATACTAAATAAATTTTAACATGGCTACTGGAGAAAAAGTTTTCTCTAAGTCAACTTTCTCTCTCTGCCACGAGTCGAGCCTTAAATGTGTCAACCTTTCCATCAGCTCCCATCTTCTTCTTATAGATCCACTTGCACCCCATGGGCCTAAAGTCCAATGGCGCATCTACAAGATCTCAGACAAATTTAGAGTTCTTAGACTCAATTTCTTGGTACTTGGCTTCGAGTCAAATATCCCTTTCAGACCTACCCATTGCCTGTTTAAAGGCCAACGGATCCTTGTTACTTGTGTTCCCAACCAGCTTGTGTGTTCCCACTATGACAAGGCATCGTAACTTTATGACTTGGATTAATGGTTTTTAAATTTACATTGTTTTCATCAACTTGCATTGGTGAAGATGGAACAATAATTTATCATTTTTTCCAAATAACATTATTTCGCTATGAGGCTTGAAATTCATTATGTAGTCGTTATTCAGAAAAGTAGCGTTTGTAGAGCCAAACACTTTCTTGTCTACTAGACTATAAACCAAACCACCCTGAGTACCTTTAAGATAACCAACAAACAAGCAAACCTCAGTTTGTTGTTCTAGCTTTCCTACCTTTTTTCTCAGAACATAAGCAGGACATCCCCAAATTCCATAATGATGTAAACCAGGTTCATGGCCATTTCATAATTCTAGTGGTGTCTTGGAGACATCTTTGAGACAGTACAACATTTAAAAAATGTCACATTCGGTCTAAGTAGTATGTCTCCAGAAAATATCTAGGTAAGAAGTCGGTATAGTTGAATATCTTATCATAGAACACACATTTGCATTAACGCACGATTCACATCGCTCAGCAACATCGTTCTGTTGTGGAGTCCTTGGGGCAGTTGCTTTAGAGAATTCTCCAAGTTCAATCTAATGATCTTGATTCTGATTATCCAAATATTCTTCACCGCAATCAGATCACAAGATCTTTAACATTTTACCTAATTTGGTTTTAAAGCCATAGCAATGAATTCTTTGAACTTCTTAACAAGCTCTCAGAATTCATATGCTTTATGTACTTACATTAATCTCTAGAGAAATTGTCAATGAATGTGACCAAACACTCATAACCACCCCTCGCTTGAACATTCATTTGTCCCCGGACATCTGAATATACTAGCCCTAATGGTTCTTTGGACGTTTCTCTTATCACAAAGAATGGACGCTTCGTCATTTTGCCCTTTAGACTAGATTCATAAATAGGGAGGTCACCCTAGGTGAGATCCTTCAAAGGCCCGGCATTTGTTATTCTTTGAATCCTATCATAACAAAAATGACCAAAGCGAAGATGTCAAAGGTACGTCATTTCTAATGCTATTGACATTTTTTGTTTAATGGTCCTAGATTTAATTATCTTAAACAACTTATTATTTAGTACATAGGGTTCTTTTGGTTGCAATAGGTATATCCCATTTTCCATACATCCACCCCCATAATTCACATCCATTCAAAAAAACAGGAATTTATTACTTGTGAAAGTAATTACAAATTGTTGTTGATGTAATAAGGAAAATGAAATTAAAATTTCCACTGAAAATCAAAATAAAATAAACATTGTCTTAAAACAATATATTTATTTCCAAAATTCATTCAAGCTTTTTCTCTTGCCTTGTCTGATACGAACAACCCTTGTCGGATTCCAAGCTTTAGCTTTTCATCCTTCAAGGCTTTCATAATGCTAAAAAAATATATTAAAAGTACATGCAAGTTTAGTAGATCCTGATTCAACGATCTAAAGCTAAAGAATCATCCTCTAAAATCACATGCATCCAAGAAAAATTTCATTATCTTGGGTTCCATATGCCTTGAGTACCGAGCAATCTTGTGCCAATTCGCAGTCTCCTTGCAGTTGGAAACAGTCCCCTTTAGTGTACTTATAATCAGGTCTTGCTCCAAGATGCTTTGTAGCATTTGGTGCCTTGCCAATGGACTTCTTATTCTTTTTGTTTGAATTTCTTCCTCATTTTCTCTTCGAAGAAGAAGGTTAAGGCAACTTCTCCTTAAGCATGTTTGGTAGTATTAGCCTTCTTTCCTTTGCTCAGTCCACCCCCAACAATTCTCTTTGAAGGATTTGGTGATCATTACATAGGAAAAATAGGAATATCTTTGATTATCAGGAATTCAATGTTGTCCATAATCAACATCATATTGATGTTGGACAAACATTTCGTGAGGTTCTCACCATAGAGAAACTTTTTAGAGATTAGAGAGAATATGGGGTGGGAAGCCTAGAGTCACGAATATCGACTAAGTAGAAATTAATGCATTGCTTGTCAAACATTTATTCATCAAAATTTTAGAAATAGCATAACATACAAAATGTTTTGAGATAAATAAAATACTAAAACACTTATCTTCTATTTCTTAGGTACTTTAACTAGCCATGAACCCATGTGTCCCGGTAGGCGAGAGTCGCAAATATTCACTTAGTTAAATAGAGAAACATCTCAATTAATAAAATGTCCTAGACTTTTATTAACTACTTATCCATCCGATCAAAGTAACGAAAACCCATGTGTCCCGGTAGGCGAGAGTCACAAATATTTCTTGCTTTATGAGTTTGACCCACGGTTTTGATTATTACATACTTACTTCTTATAGTCATTGTAGGGATAAGTCTATAGAAGGTCCATCTATAACCATCTATCCTGATAAATTTAACAATGTCAAGAAGTCCAATGAACACATTTCGTAGGGAGACAAAATCAAAGCGCCATGAGGCCCCAATGAACTCTAACCTTATTAAATCAACGATGAAGATCGAATTCTAATTTAAAAAAAATTCATTATTAAATCTTTTAATATTGTATTCTTTTTTAAAAATATCAACATAGGTTTGCCAAATTATTAAAATAATTAATAAACCAACTTATGTTTGCCAAATTATAAAAATAATCAATAAACCAACTTAGGTTTGCCAAATTATTAAAATATTCAATAAACCAACTTAGGTTTTCCAAATTATTAAAATAATTAATAAAGCAACTCAGGTTTGCCAAATCATTAAAATAATCAATAAACCATATTTTATAATTTTCCCATTAATTCTAAAATTACCATTGAAAATTAAAAATAGAATTAATTTATTTCTAATCAACTATTAAGTCCAACTAAAAAGAATAACCTAATACAGTTAAGTCCAACTTAGGTAAATGGACCTTAAAAATTCAAGCATGCATGGAGGAGAGTTGAGTTCAGTATGTCGGACCCATTACTAAGGCTCCCTAACTTCCACACAAAGTCCAAAAAGACAGGAAATTGAACTTTCGTTTTATTGATTGTTATTCAACTGATTAAGCCCAATCTAGTAATGCAAAACAAATAAGCATTCACAAGTGGAACCACCCACAATAAAGGAATTTAAACTTTACATGTTCAATTGGAACCAAATAAAACCTAACATTTTACGAAAGTTTTATTTGAGTTTTCTCACATTTTTCAAAACAAAAATTGGGTCATCATTATACTTATATTTAAAGCCCAAATGCAAAAAATAACTTAATAATGGTGTTTGGTATGTTAATAATTGGATGGACCTAGCATCTTACTATATGAGCATGTATTATTAAATTGTGCAAATATACTACAATAATATACTATTGCGTAAAAAATTTATAATTAATTAACATACAATTCATCCGACAAAATTCAATATAATTAATTAAACAAGTTGCAAAATATAAAATTAATTAAAATAGAACTTATCAAAAAAAATTCAATTTTAAATAATCAATTTAAACTAAGTTGGTAAGTTGTTATGAATAACAAGAGAAAATATTTTAACTAATTTTAAAATATCAAAAAAAAAAATTTAACCAAATTTAAAATATTTAAAATATCCAGAATTATCAAATAATCAATTTTAAATATTTTAAACAATAAAAATATCTTGAATAATCAGGCAACCAATGTTAATATTTCAATGATAAAAAAATAAAAATAATATCTTGAAATAGCATGATTATTAGATAACCAATTCAAGATATTTAAAAATCCTAAAATAATCATACACTCAATTTTATGTTCAAAACATTAATATTCAAGTTTCAATCAACAAATCGATCTTTCAATCTAGATCATTATAATGGAAAAATCATTTCAATAACATTTACTTCATCAAAGGTTGAAGTATAAACTAGTTTAGTCTACATTGCAGATAATAGATCATGTCAAAGACCTCATAATCTCAGTCTACAACATAGACTGGGAATAATCAAGTGGTACAAAATTTTATAATCCAGTGTTGACAAGGAATAATCAAGTTGCCCAAAGGCCTCGTAGTCTCAATCTAATGATCAAGAGGACGGTGGTTTCATAATTTCTTAGTCCACAACATGTAGATTGAGAATAAACTAGTGGTTCAAGGCCTTATAATCTCCCAGTCTACAACATAAATTGAAAACTATTAAGATGCTCAAGGCCTCATAGTATCTCAATCTAAATTGTAGATGGGGAGTTTTTTTTCTTCATTTTTATGGGTTTTGCACTTATAGTTTGCAAATATATGGGAATTATAATTTTCCCAAGTTTCATGAGAATTTTTTTAAAAAAACTTAAGCTTTTATGGGAAAGAAACAAAAAGAAAAGAAATACATTATTAAGAAAATGATAAAACAACAAAGGTATAATCGGTAACATGATTCCTCTCCTATTGTGAAAAACATCTCCGATTATGAAAAACATCGGGTCCTCCTTATTCACTCTCAGATCTTGATCAAATCCAAAGTCGTCCGGCAACATGATTCCAATTATATTCTCCTCTGTTGTTGTTGCAGCTCCTTCCCATTAATCTCCAATTCCGATCATAGTCTCCTCCATCGTTACTGCAGCTCTTCCTCGGGAGTGGCTGAAGAACGCTCATCAACTCTGTGATTTCGACCTACAACAACGATCTTCGATCTTCACCAGCAATTTCAATCACCTACACCATTCATCACTAATCAAGAATCCAAGAAAAACAAAGGTATACACTAAATTGGCTCCAATCCTAAATTTCATCCAAATAAGGATAATCAACAACAATTCTCTTTGAATTTCATCAATTCTACTTTAGAGACTATATAATCAACTCTCTTTGAATTTCATCCAAATTAGGATGACTAGTAAGAATTCTTCATTTATATAATTAATTTGAATTTATGGAATTGAGATTAAATGAAATAAACAGCAATAAATGAAGCACATGTTCTTATAGAAGCAATTAGTAATGACAAGGTAACTAGTTACCCTGACACAGTAAACCAAAAACTTGAAAAGACATTGAAAAAGTAGCCTCTTACCTCTACTAATTTCTTTGTTATTGTCAAAATTTGCAGATATGGATAACACAACTACATCAATTTAATTTTTCGGCAAATGGAATGAAATCAATGAGTATCAAGGGTACACAATAGTTGGAATATTAATTCCACCAAATTGTTCACTTGACAACTTGGTACAATTCATAAAAAAAAAAAAAGATAAAGGAAACAATGCCCTAGAAGCTTGGTTAAAAAATGGGTTGGATCAAATCAAATAATGCAAACGGAACATTCACAAAAAGTCTCTAAATGAACAGAATATGAGTTGAGGAATGATATTGTTTAAAAAATGAAGTATCGATATGCAACTTAAGTTTTTCTTGTTGTTAGGTATTTTGTCAGCCAATGGCAACTAGGAACCTTTCATATCAACAACACAAAAAACATTTAGTTACATAGAACATAAATAGTTACCTTCAAGATTAAATTAAGTTAAAATATGTATTGTTTGATTTTATTCCATGACAATAAAGCAATTATGGAAATCATATTTTCACTTCTCATGCAGAAGTTATAAATTTCATATCTATGAATAATACTCCCACTCAATTACACTACTAAATCTTCAAGATGTAAGTATGGGCTAGACCGTAGGGTAAGCTGGTAACGAACAAGTCAAAAGATTTAAATAGTATTATTAGCAGAATATTAACACTCAAACTTAAGATCGACTTGGCCTATAGTCAACGTTTTGACATTGATTAGATTAGATAACAGAAATACTTATTTATCTATCAATAATCAATATCGGTCCTAGTCCGATGTAACCAAATACATATGATCCTATCTACTTGGTCAATGCATTGGGCAAGACATCACACCCCGAATGTGTAAGTAGATCATATCGTAGATTGCCTAATCAGTGAAAATTCAATGCATTGATCTAATCATAGGACACATTCATTTGAACATATAATTACAACTATAATCCACTGTGACCTAGTCACTATAATTGTAACTATCCATATGTTTAGGATTTTATAAATGTTTATATTATTCCAATAATCATGTAATAAAACAAACAAGCAACACGGTTGTCAAACTAAATGATTTCTACTACTTTTATAAACAATATAAAATTGTGTTACATGCCCGACATGGTTTGATAAGGGCATAAAACCAACCAGTAACCACTTACCAAAATTGAAAAGGAAACCTTTATGCCTGCCTAAGTGCACTTGACGGTTGCCGATAGTCCAAACCCCACGCCTAGGCACTACATTTCAGTAACCCAGTGCTCATGTGCACAGAATAACACCAATAAAAATTGGTTACTTTGCTTTTAAATAACTCACAATAAAAAAAATTATCATAGAAGAAAGTAACCAATTACCCTTGTATATCAAGAAAAAAATCATCTTGGGTAACTAGTTACCTTTTTACTTTTTTTTTTTTTAAAAAAAAAAACTATTTGGTGTAATTGGTGGCCTATCTTTAAGAAAACTCACCAAAAAAATATCAAAGAATAAAGTAACTAGCTACCCTGATATATGAAAAAAAAAATTGCAGTAGCTAGTTACCATGCTATTTAAAAAAAAAAATCTTAACTTGAATCAACAAAACATTATCTGAGGTATCTAGTTACCTTGTTTGAAAAACTCACAATATATATATATATTTATTAACACCCAAAACGTGCATCCACTAAGTGGTGGTTGTAGTATAGATCAGGTGGTCGATTCCACAAGGAGACAAAGAAATAAAGTTAAGAGATAAATATTATGAGAGAAAAAGAACAAGTCATATTTTTTTTTCGAGATTTAAATATTAGAAATAAACATAGAATAAAGTGTGATGTAACAAGTAGGAAGGACCAAGAGTCAACAATATGCATACTTATTTATTTGGATCTTTGATTCACAAAAATTACATAAATGAATAGTTCACATCCCAACTATTCATTTGGAAGATTTAACGTTGAAGAACAAATATATTTCACAAAAATGCATTCAAGTGATTAATATTCATTATCATCACTACACCAAATACCTCTTTCTATAATACATAATTATAAGCTAATTGGAAAAGTATTATAATAGGTAACCTAAAAAGTTAGAAAGCAAGTTAAAATGGAGGGAAGCAAAAAAAATGGTAGATCTTTTATATATTTAAAAAAGAAAAAGAAAACCCTATATTCCCTATCTCAACCCTCAATCTCTTCCGTTCTTTTTCTCTCTCTTTCTCCAGTCGCTGCCTTCCCTCTCTCTCTTTCTACCTCCCTTTCTGTCTTGCAGTGGCTAAAGGATGCTATGGGGCTTGCAGTGCGAGGTGGGACGGGGAGGCTAGCAACGCAAGATGGGATGGAGGGTTGGTTTCATGTTCGGCGAAGCTGGGTTCAACGATTATAATCAACTTTTTTTTTTATATCTCTTCCCTTAGAACACTAGGCAATATATATAATAATCACTTAGTATGCCTAGTACACTTCTTATAATCCTATTGGACATATATTCAGCCAATAATAATAGGCCTAATTAGTAACTAGTTCTTTTTATTTTTTCTGGAATAATTAAACCTCAAAGAAGGCCTAATATTCTTATCATCTGTCTTGTTTTGCTTTGACTCCATTGTGTCTCTTGTACTTGGGTTTTGTCATATCTCTTTGCTTATGGACAAAAAATGAGGATTTTCCCATGGCCATATTATATTTGTAATTTTGTACATATTATATGCTACAAGCTACAAGCTTGATAAGGTTATGTAATTATGTAAATAAATACATATATACATGTGATTGATATTAAAATTATGGATCTAGAAAGATTAATATTACTGAATTTTTTATTTTCTTGGTTATAAGAAAAGTGTGTTTAGTTCAATATTTTACTATCACCAAATATTATGCTTGGATTTCGCTGCAACTTTTCGTCATTGCTTGCGATCGTCACGATAAAACTTTGTTATTGCACTAGTTCTTTATCACTCACTGAATTAGCTTAAATAAGTAACTCTTGAACTCTCTTTAAACATTCTTCACAGTTGCTACTTTATCATGCCATTAATAGAAGATTTATTTAATTCTTCCTGCTAAAAATTACAATGTCCAATAATGCTTGAACTTTGAGAGAGTTAGAGATTTTCAACAAAAATCTCTGCTGTATGAACTTACTTATGTCAATATGATCTTCTGCTAATGTATCACAATTAGATATAGTTGGATTTAACAAGTTTGTTTGGCTTATGACAAAGGGGGATGTGGTTCTTAACCAAGTAGATCACACATATATGATTGTCTGAGAGGTTCATAATACACCTTTACCAAAGAGCCTCTTCCACAGCTTTAGTGGCAACTATGATTATGGTAGTGAAAACATTTGATGACTACTGAATTTAAATTAGATTTTTTTTTTGTCGATAATAGATACTTGTGACAGACTTTGAATTCTTTAGTTTGGACTATTAGGAACTGGTGTAGTGCTATGAATTTATAGAAATATACTCAATCAAGAAGACATGATTAAATGCATGCAGCCCTTATATATATGTCTGTGTGTTTATGGAAAAGGAAACAGGCTAGGACAGAATAAGATTCTCATAGTTATATTTTGTGATTATTGTTTTTGTTTAGCCATTTTTTAAACAACAAACTGCAGATTCTCATAGTTATGTGTGTGTGTTGCTTTAACTGATAGGATGTAAACTCATGATGAATTGGTGCATTGTAAATACATATACCTCAAATTTGCAATTCAATAAGTTGAAGTACCAAAAAGGAAAATTTATAAAATGCTAAAGCCATATAAGAATCTAACGATAACTATCCATAGTTTGGGATCTTGATTGACACTATATTCTTCACTATTGAGCATTGGACATTAGTCACACACTGACATTTTAGATTGCCAATTTCCTTAGGAGACACCATTTAATAAACAAGTTTTTCACTAGACTCTCAAATATTCATTTCATTATGATACACAGAACTTTAGCATTGTTAAACACAAAAACCTAATTTAGATCAGACTCTCACAATAGTAGCTAAATTTTGCAAAATAAAATGATTGAAACTTTATTTTTAGCTACCAAAAAATTAGTAGGTAAATGTTTTTTCTTTGCTACCAAAATAAAATGGTAATGCCCAAAATAATACATAAAGTTTTTAATTATATATTTAGGCAGAAATAGATTTGGATACCAAAACAAAATTGAGATGTGAGATGTGCTTCAGAACTAAAAAGTCAGTTTTTATTTTTTATAATACAGTATCAGAATTTCATATTTTTTTCTAGGCAAGTTATCGTATTATATGTACTTCATTGTTTTGATTTCTTTTTTATTGGAGTAGTTGGCTATATTTGGAAATGTGGTCAGATGCATATCAATGTTTGCTTTGCTTGGGAGATGACATACTTTTACTTTTCCTTGCATGCAGTAGTTTTTTTTTTTTTTTTTGATATGTTTTATCTAGATTATATGAGATGTGACAAGCGGTAGAATATTTTGATATTCCAAGAGGTACATTTTCATACTCAAAAAAGAACCAATGTCTTATAATTTAGTGTTTGGTTTCTTTGTTTGCTTTGGTGTAGTTGTGAACTCATTATTTTGTATGTGGTGTCCTCTCTTGGAAATAATTTCCATAGCATTTTTCTTGAAGTAATTTGTGATGCTAGATAATAACAATAAAATATTTCTTTGTTTATTTTGCAGATGTGACAAGCGAAATAGAAAAGGATACTTAATTTTGAAGGCTTTGTGTTGGGAAACTGTAGAATATTTTGTGCTGAAAGTAGTAACTTTTAAATATGTTGAATATTTAAGACTACTTGAATACTTAAAGAACATTTTATTTTTTATGACAGTGTTGAATGTTTTAAACTAATTTGTGGATTGTTAATACAATGTTGAATGTTTTTACTTTTTGTTATTTGAAAATCAAGTTCATTTATTGATGCTGGTATATATTAGAAAGTTAATTTTAATTATATAAATAAAAAATAAAAATATAATAGAATAAATTAGTGTTATATAAATGAATATATAATGCGAATTTAAACCTATCTAAATATTAAAATAATACGAAAAATGTGTTATAATATCTATTACAATAACACTTTTTATAAGTAAAGAATTTTCTTATGCAAACTTCATTATATAACACAAAAAATTGTGTTATACTAAAGTGTAGTATAACACAAATTTATAAGTATTGAAATGTGTTATATAATCGACTATAAATAATATAATTAAACACTTATCTAATTATTAAAATAACACATAAAGAGTGTTATTGTTGACAGTATAATAACACATCTGTATAACAATGATAAAGTGTTATGTAAAGTACCCTGACCTACGATAACATAGTCGGTCTTAACATGTCAAAAAGTGTTATGGTATGTTTTGTGTTTATCCAAAAAAAATAGTTGTTGATGACGTGGCAAGAATTTTTGACACGTGGCAGAGATGTTGCTCGCCTATCGACCAGAGATATTTCCATATGTGGAGTTCAAGTTTTATATACGACCAGCTTGGTCGTATACTCCGTATTTTTATGTAAATATCTGTACAGTTGTAATGATATCCGAGAATATCTCCTCGTTATAACCTGAAGATCCGTTTAATAAGAAAAGATATGACTAATTGACTCATGTAACCCTCCTTGAGCTTATAAATATACAAGAAATAGCTCAAGGGGGGATCTTTGGATCTTTTTCTAAGTTACATTACTATTATCCATCGTTTGTATTGTTTTCTCCTTCTAAGGTCTGTGAAACTTAGGAACCCTAGTTCTTTGATCACACCTTTGAAGCTCAATATTAATAATGATATCAAGTGGACGTAGGTCATTACCAATCACTGGGGCCGAACCACTATAATTCATTGTGTTCTTTACTTTCCATTAGATTGTTTGCTCAAACATCGTACTTTTTTCCTGTCGTTTACTTGACTCTGTGTCGTTGACCAAAACGAGGGTCAACATTCTGGTGCTTTCATTGAGATCTTGACAATAAATCTAATGGCGAAAACTACCAAGAAGACTGGACAGGCTGCCGCTGCACCACCCCAGCCTCCTCCCCCAAATGTAGCTAAACCTCATTTGGAGTTTGATGAGGAGGAGTTGGATTCTGAGACCCTGAAGACAACACTGGGGGTGTTGCAAGATGAGTTGGCCAATCTGAAAGCCAATCAAGAGAATGCTGCTGAGATAATGGCGTCGCAGCAAAGGGAGATAGAGCGCCAGCTCTAGGAGCTGAGCGAGCGGCAGGCGGAGATGGACCGTCGGTAGAGGGATGCCATGGAAACCCTTGAAGCAGCCATCCATCTGGCTAGGAATCAGGCTGCACCAGCCTCCCAACCAAATTAGCCACCAAACGGGCCACCTCAAAGGGGCCTCAATCCTAGTCCTCCACTCCAGCCAATAAGCCCTCAGAGGCTGGAGCAGCCACCTATGCCTCAGGATGATGTCCCACCTAGGGATCCTGTCGCAACCTCCATCTCAGGCTAGTCGAAGCAATCCCCCGCGCCCGAGGCAGAATAGGGCCGGGCAACAGCCCAACAGCCCTAGACGCCCAGGGGGTGAAGAGTCACATCCACCGAGCAAGGGGCAGCATCCTTCTGCCAACAGGAGGACCTCAAAGACAGGCTCTGCAGTCAGGGGCCCCCCACGGCATGACAATGCACGGAGACCCATCGACCAGTGCAGGCCTCCGCCTAACGCTCGAGAAATGCCAGCCCAAGGAGGCAACATAGGGAATACTCGGTCACACCATAGCCAGCCACAGTTCAGAGATGGCCACGGCTACAATGAAGCCGACTCAGGTAGAGGAAATGCTGGTCGGAGAAACGAAGAGAGTGGTGGAGGAGGGGCCCCCCACCTAGAGAAGACCGACCAGCAGGTCATAATGCTAGGGGGCAGCCCAGGCAAAATAACATCTTTACTTGGCTTGGAGCCAGCGAGCAGCGATGAAGAGATGATGATTTGAGGGATGTACTCAATGACCACAGAGAAAGGCCTGATGAGTACATTCCCCCGGCACCAGAGGCCCCAGCAATCCCAGAAGCTGTTCAGGCCCAAATCGATGCCCTGAACCAGGCTATGCAGCAGCTGGTCGGGGGCAAACATCACACATTGAGTACGATCAGAGGAGAGGCACCCCTTTTGTACAGAGGATTGTTGTGGCAGAAACCCCCAGTAAGTTCAAGATGCCGACATGTAGAGTCCAAGAACTTTACTTAGCTAAGTTAGATAGTAGTATAATGGTAATAATAGTATTATCTTTATGACTGTGGATTTTTGGTTCAGACCGGGATTTATTTGGACACTCGTAATAGTACTTGTAGATTTTCTAAGTTTAACCTATAGTTTAAGAATATTAATTTTAACCTAAGGTTTGATTAATATGACTGATACTGAGGGTAATATTTATTATATTATAAGGTTTAGATAAGAACCAATTAGATAATAGCACATGTTATGTATGGGTTATTAATGATTAAGTATTTTGAGGATTAAATTTATTAAGGGTAAAATTTGAATGCTCTAAGGTCAGTCAGCAGCTTTGAAAACGTAAAAGGGCTTATTCAAGGTTGTTTACTCAATTCAAATTAAGCTAAAAATGTGTAATTTCGTGTTTAAATAATCAGCGTATGCCGATATATCGTACCTATAGGGGCGATATATCGTAGCACGAAGATACGAAAAACACGAAACGATGCACGATTGCCTCGGGCATACTGGCCCAGGTGATATATCGCCTACAGGGGGTGATATATTGCCCCTCTCAGCATAATTTGAATGTTTTTGAAATCGTTTTCCATTCAAACTTTCAACCTCTTGATAAGTCCATCACCTTTCTGAACGAGTCTTCAGCCTCTGCTGAACGATAATTCAAATTATTTTCACTTAAAAAGCCATTATTTTTATTCAAGTTAAATGAGATCTTTTCATTCCTAAACTCTATAAATAGGACCTAGTACCCAGCCATTTATTCATCTATCACTCTAAGTTCAGAGGCTGCAAGTTGCTAGGTGAGTGTGAGAGTGTATTCACTTGGGTTGGGAATCATAAGCTTGATCATCATAAGCTTATCAAACACTTGGGAAGTAAGGTTTTATAGCATTTCGGTTCAAGGTTTAGATTGGTCTTACAAGTCTTCAAGGTATTCCCACACTCTAGTTCATTGGTATTATTTTATTTAAGTTCTCATAGTCTTCTACTCAGTCTTCTAACCTTATTCTTTATTTTGGTTAGGAAATCTAAGAACTTGCACATAAGTTTTTGGTAAGTATATTCTCAATGGTATAGTCCTTCCATTCTTTTCATCCCTTTTCTTCAATTTACTCACCCTGTTATAAATGGTTTTTAGGAGTGTTCCAAAGCCCAGCTCTGTCCTCATATCCCGGTATTTTGGTAAGGAAAATAGGATAGAATTTATATGTTATATGTTTTTTTTTTATATGTTATCTTACGATTTTTATGTTATGAAATATGTTATGTTAAGTATGCTTGTAGACTTGGGCATATGACCTATACAACTAACAAGCCCCAAATAGATTATGGGCATATGACTTGCTTAGCTAGCAAGACCCCACTAATCTAATGGGTATATGACTTGTTTAGTTTATGGGACCCCAAGTAATAATGGCCATTATAGTATGTATGTGATATAAGTGTTATGTTATGTTTTTATGTTTTTTATGAAATTTATGTATATGGACTATGTGTTAGATTTTCCTTGCTGGGCATTAGGCTCACTCCTTTTTGTTTATATGTGCAGGAAAATAGTCTTAGTGGCGGGAGAGGTTCTTGGAAGCTTGGAGAATGTGTATTGAGGCAGAATGGATTCAAGGAGTTGAGAGTTTCGGTTTCGAGGATGTAGTTTTTGTTTTCTTATGGTTTTTATATGTATCTTTCCGCATTTTGTTATGTAATCTCTTTTTAATTATCATTATGTCTTGTTTTGATTTTAAAACAATGGGATCCCATATCCTAACTTCAATTTTATATAAGTTTGACTTTTGTTATTTTTAAGTTTTAATAAAGTTATGATCTTGTCACTTTTAAGTGTTATTAAGAATTAGTGTTTATGTATAGTTTTCGTTAATGGTCCAAAAGTCTAGAGTAGTTGGGTCATTACATGACACTGCCAAATTTCGACGGGTATGGAGATCTAGTATCTCATGTCAACAAGTTTGAGATACAAATGGACATCCAGAAAGTCTCTGAACATGCTCACTGCAGGATCTTCCCAGCAACACTTTCTGATGCCGCCTAAGAGTGGTTCTTTAAGTTCCCTCTTGCGAGTATTGTCTCCTGGGAGATGTTCGTGAAGGAGTTTTACGGACAGTGTTATGCAGGTCATGTACACCCCACTGAGGCGAACCAACTGGTCGAGATACGCCAGAAAGAGGGGGAGCCCCTGAAGGAATACGTCCAACGCTTCATGCAAGCTACAGCTGGAGCCAAGACTGTAGGGGATGAAGGCAAGATGATGGCTCTCACTGCTGGGGTTAGGTGCCATTCTCCCCTCTGGAGTAGCCTCAGAAAGCATGGGGTTAAAAGTACCCAGGATTTTTTAGATCGAGCTGATCGGTACAACAAGCTTGAGGACGCGATTGCCAATGAAGGGAAATCTCCTGCAAAAGACAAGGGGCCCAAGGAAGAACCCGCCAAAGCCACTAACGGGTCGAAGCCTAATGGCAATGACAAAGGCGACGGGAATGGCAATGGTAAGAATGGTGGAAAGCGGGTGAACAACGAACCCTCGACCTCCGAGAGTAAGCGCCCCGAAGGTAATCGGTATGAACCGAGATTCACCAATTACACTTCCCTTGTTGAAAGCCGAGCCGAGGTTTACCAGGCGACCAGCTCGAGCGTGCCCTACAAACCACCCGCACCAATAAGGTAAGATATCTCCAAGAGAGATTCAACAAAATTCTGTCATTTTCATAACGACTACGGGCACGACACTAATGAGTGAAACCAGCTGAAGGATGAAATTGAGTTCCTGATAAGACAAGGACATTTAAGACGATATGTACGAGCCGCAGGAGTTTCTCAGCGAGAGGCTCAAGGTGGCAACGAGTCGACACCTGCACACCAACGTTCACCACCTTTACAGCCAGCTCTCGTGGCAAGTACCCTGCTCACCATCTGCGGAGGCCCACATCTTGCAGGAGACAGTGGGAAAGTGAGGGAACGGTATGCTCGAACCCTGCGCCACGACCAGGACATTGAGATGATGAGTGTCGAGGATCGAGCACCAAAAAAGGCTCGAACAGAGGAGGAACTGATCACCTTCTCTGACTACGAAGCCCAGCACATGCGATTCCCACACTCTGATCCGCTGGTCGTGGACGTACAAATCGCGAACATGATGGTGAAAAGGGTGTTGGTCGATACAGGAAGTTCGGTCAACATCCTATATAAGTCCTCACTGGAAAGGATGAAGTTGTCCGTGAAAGAACTGGAGCCATGCAACCAAACCATTTATGGATTTTTTGGAGAAGGGCTCACCCCAGTAGGGTCTATTAGACTCCCAGTCACAGCAGGCACTGCACTTGCTAATAGGACATTACTCACTACTTTTATAGTAGTTGATTGTCCTTCAGCGTACAACGCTGTGATAGGGAGACCAATTCTAGTCAACCTGCGAGCCGTCACTTCTATATGGCACCTCACAATGAAATTCCCAATGGACGCAAGGTAGGATGCGTGTTGGGAAACCAGAGGGAAGCGAGGGAGTGCTACAACGCCTCGATCACCAAGGCAATGAAGGGTGTATCAAGAGATGCCACCGGAAAGGAGTTGCAAATGGCAACTGATGTTCAAGCCCACTCAGGTAATAATCTCACCAAATAGGGCGTTGCCCAAAGTGAGGATAGAGACTTAGATCCTTGCTTTGGGGATTTTGAAGAAGAAGTGGGACCCATCGAGGACCTTGAAGAGGTCCAACTCGATGAGGAAAATCCGACCAGAGTTGTGAAAGTCGGCAAAAACTTAGAGACAACAACAAAACAAGCACTGGTGGAGTTCTTAAGAAGGAACCAGGATGTCTTTGCCTGGTCATATAAAGACATGGTCAGGATAGATCCTGCAGTCATCAGCCATGTCCTGAACATCGACAAAAGCTTTCCACCAGTGCAACAAAAAAAAAGGTTGCTTGACAAAGATAGATCAAAAGCCTTGAAAGAGGAAGTCAAGAAGCTGGAGGAGAATGGGTTCATCAGGGTGGCATTTTATCCATCGTGGGTCTCTAACCCCGTACTAGTGCTCAAGCCAAATGGCAAGTGGCGTACGTGCGTGGATTTTACAGACCTAAATAAAGCCTGCCCCAAAGACTGTTTCCCACTCCCGAGGATCGACCAGTTGGTCGATGCCACTGTGGGGCATGAGATCCTCTCATTCATGGATGCGTACTCCGGGTATAATCAAATCAGTATGCATCCCCCTGATGAGGATCACACTAGCTTTCAAACTGATACATGGCTCTACTGTTACAAGGTGATGCCCTTTGGTTTGAAAAACGCTGGTGCGACTTACCAGAGACTCGTCAACCACATGTTTAAGGAGCTGATCAGCACAAACATGGAGGTTTACATCGACGACATGCTGGTTAAGTCAAAGAAAGCAGAAGGGCATGTAAAGGATTCGCAGGAATGCTTCAACGTCCTGAATAAATATAGGATGAAGTTAAATCCCCTTAAATGCTCCTTCGGAGTAGGATCAGGGAAGTTCTTGGGATTTATAGTTAACTCGAGAGGAATTGAAGCTAATCCTAAGAAAATAAAGGCCCTGATCGAGATGAAGTCGCCAGTGAAGATTAAGGATGTCCAAAGCCTGACTGGGAGGATTGCTGCTCTCAGTAGATTCATTTCAAAAT
Organism: Humulus lupulus; assembly: GCF_963169125.1. Lineage (NCBI taxonomy): Eukaryota > Viridiplantae > Streptophyta > Magnoliopsida > Rosales > Cannabaceae > Humulus > Humulus lupulus. The sequence goes on along the minus strand of NC_084794.1, from coordinate 43,370,674 downwards.
TGACAGACAAGTGCATTCCATTTTTCAATCTACTCAGAGGCAATAAAGAATTTGAATGGACAGAGGAGTGCGAAATGGCCTTTCAAGCACTAAAAACGCATATGGCGCAACCACCCATCCTGTCAAATCCAGTCGATAAAGAGACTTTGTTCATCTACCTGGCAATCATGAAATACGCTGCTAGTTCTGTTCTAGTAAGAGAAGAAGAAGGTGTGCAGAAGGTTGTCTATTATGTAAGCAAAAGGCTGATTGAAGCAGAGTTAAGGTATCCCCCCATCGAAAGGTTAGCCTATTGTTTGGTTTTGGCCTCTAGGAAGCTGTGGCCTTGCTTCCAAGCTCATCCAATTATGGTCTTGACCGAACAGCCTCTTCGACAAGTCCTGCAAAAGCCAGAGGCTGCAGGAAGATTACTAAAGTGGGCAGTCAAACTAGGGCAGTTCGCATATCTTACTTGCCGCGAGCAGCGATAAAAGGACAAGCCTTGGATGACTTCATTGCCGAATTCACAGAGCTCGCGGGTGGTGAGCAGACTGAAGAGCCCAACAAGCATAAGTGTCAAATCCAAGCACCTTCGTGGAAACTGTTTACAGACGGTTCATCCAACAAATCACACGCAGGAGCAAGAGTGATATTGATAACGCCGGAAGGGCATCAATTTCACTGTGCAATTAGATTTGACTTCACTGCTTCTAACAACGAAGTCGAATATGAAGCACTACTCGCTCGATTGCGGTTAGCCAAGGATATGAACATAAAAGTGCTTGACATCTATAGTGATTCTCAGCTGGTGGTGAATCAGGTCCGGGGAGAGTACCAGGCGCGAGGTTTGAAGATGGTCACCAATCTAAACAAAACGAAATATTTGTTAGCCCAGTTCGATAGATACAATCTCCAGCAAGTCCCTCGTGATCAGAATTCCAACGCGGACGCTTTGGCAAAGTTGGCAAGTGCAAAAGATGTTGATACTCTTAACATAGTGCTAGTCGAGCGGCTATCAGTACCAAGCATCCAAGCAGCAGAAACCACTCTGGTAATCCAGATGGCAGATACATGGATGGCACCATATGTAGAGTATATGTGAAGCGGCGTGCTACCAACAGACAGAAACAAAGCCAGGACCTTTCAGTGTCAATCTGGTAGGTATATCCTAGTCAATGGGATCCTATACCGAAGGGGATACTCCATGCCACTCCTCAGATGTATTACAAAGGAGAAATCCAAAGAGTTGATGAAAGATGTACACGAAGGTTTTTGCGGGGACCACGCTAGGGGGCAAAGTCTGTCAAAAAAGATCCTAAGGCACGGCTATTTCTGGCCAACCATGAATGAAGACTCAATGGAGTTCACGCGGAGGTGTGACAAGTGTCAGAGATTTTCTAAAATTCCACGAGCAGCTCCCAACGATTTAAAGAAAATGCAGAGTCCATGGCCCTTCGCAGTTTGGGAAATAGATCTAATCGGATCTTTGCCTACAGGAAAAGGTGGTGTAAAGTATGTAGTGGTTGCCATCGACTACTTCACCAAATGGGTCGAGGCTGAGCCACTCGCAACCATAACGACCAAGAAAGTGCTTGACTTCTTAGTCAAGAACATCATTTGTCGCTATGGATTACCAAGGAAGATAGTCTCGGATAACGGCACCCAGTTTGACAGTGATCTATTCACGGACTTCTGCAAACGACATGATATTATCAAAAGCTTTTATTCAGTCTCTCATCCCCAAGCGAATGGGCAAGTCGAAGTAGTTAACAAAACGCTGAAGGATACCCTGAAGAAAAGACTTGAAGAAGCTAAGGGAGCATGGCCAGAGCAGTTCCCTGAAGTTCTTTGGTCGTACAAAACTTCCCACCGAACAGCAACAGGTCATACCCCATTTTCCTTGGCGTACGGGTATGAAGCTATGTTGCCGTTTGAGTTAGATCCACCCTTGCACAACAGATTGACATACGACCAAGACTCTAACATCCAGCTATTGATGGAATCCCTGGACTCAATTGATGAGAAGCATGAACAAGCTCAGCTCCGAGTAGCTGCGTACCAGCAAAAGGTCGCCCAGTATTTCAACTCTAAAGTGCGAGAAAGAAAATTTAGTGTTGGAGACCTTGTACTCCGAAGAGTTTTTCTAAACACCCGCGACCAAGCTGCTGGAGTACTCGGGCCTAATTGGGAAGGGCCATACCAGATTGATGAGGTCCTTCACCCAGGCACTTATAAACTTGCAAGCTTAAACGGAGATCTCGTTCCTTGCTATTGGAATGGAGAACACCTGAACAAGTATTACCAATGAATAATTCTTCTTAAAGAATTGGATTGTATAAATTTTACTTTTTACAAGTTTTGAAAAAGTGTAAGATCTTATTGATCACTCGTACAGACATGTTTAGTCCATTTATTACGAGAAATAAAAGGGACTGTGCTCAGCCAGTCATTTCTTGCCAACTATTGTATTTATTACAAGTATTTGCTCATTACGTGTGTTATTTTGCCGTATTATAATGTTAATCATATTGCTACGAGCAGGTTCTGGTCAAGGCAAGTGACCAAGGACCTAAAGCTCCTCGATCACTTGGGGGGCATATAAGGTACAAGTAAGCAAAGCATATCGTTAAAAGGTATGTAAACACATGAGCAAAATAAGTGAAAGCATGCTAGGGAACTTGGAGTATTTTTCAAAATGTTGATATTTTGTTAAATGAAACAAAAGTGTTATGCTAAGTTCGGTCATGCGAACAGATGTTATAATAATATGCAAATATATTATAATGTCAAAACGAATCCTTTTACACTGCGAGTAGTCACTGCTTGGATGTTATAATAATATGCAAATATATTATAATGTCAAAACGAATCCTTTTACACCGCGAGCAGTCGCTGCTTGGATGTAATTGTTCAAATAAAAGTAAAAGTTTCCCATGCAGCAACAAAAAATATATTGTCTTTACATCATGACCCGTAGGTCGTGTAGTTAAAAAGATAAAATATAAATAGAAAAAGCTTAAGCAGCCAGAGGATCCTGAGGGGGGCCTTGATCGACGACGCCTGTAGCCTCCTTGTCTGCCCCATCCATCCCAGCGGCCAGCGAGATTTCAAGGGAAGCAGGAACCCTTGACCTTTCTTCCTCGGCCAGCTGAGCTGCGCAGCGAGCAAGCTTGGCGTCTCTCGCATTCTCGGGAAAGTAGTCGAAGTTGGCACCCTGGTTATGCTTCCAGAAATTATAGAACCATCGAAGAGTGGCACTCTTGTACCTTTCCAAGTTTCTGGCGTTGGCTTTCTCGAGCTCCTCGATCCGGCCCTCCAGGGTAGTATTCTCCTGCCTGCTCGCAACCAAGTCCACCTCTAGTTGTTGGGCCGCGCGGAAATTAAAGCGGTTGGACTCCTTAAATTGGTCTCTCTGCTCATGAGCTTTTTCCAGAGACCTCTGCTTCTCCTCCAACTCCTTAGCCAGTTTATCCTTTTCCTCAAGAACCACTGCCATCTGTTCAGCATATTTTTCCTCGGCAGCTTTAAGTTCATCCTGGTGTCGTTGCTCCAAAGTTCTGGCCTGCTCCGTGATAGCACCCGAGTGGATACGGCCGGCAGTGAGGGTCAGCATGGCCTGTAGTCGGAGTAAAAGTTAGACTAATTATAAAATAAAGAAGACTTGTTTCTGCAGAAAAAGATGACTTACACTGGTGAACTCGTTCAAGGCGCGGTTCAGGATCAGGTCAATATCCATCGTCTCTGTCGCAGCCATTGCCTCTCAGCAGCAGTCGTGCTTCACAATCTTAGCGACCCTCTCCTTGACCAATTTAAAGGCGCGATCAGTTATGTCGCCCCCAGTTGAAGCAGGATCGGCCTGTTGAGTTTGGTCAGTCGGGGCCGCTGGAGGTGGAGTTGATCTGGCTGGAGCAGGAGGAATCTGCTGCTCGCGGGGAGAGGATGGAGTTATGGTGGCGGAGGGACTATCCTCTGGAGGGCCAGCGTTGCGAGCCTTCTTCACCTGAGGTACTTTGCCACTTTCCCCGTTGTGCCTCTTGCTTGTCTTTTTTTTGCTCGGGGGAGCCGCGTCAGCCTCAGGAGTGCTGTAGATATCGAACACATTTACGGAGTCCATGTCTGAAAAAGAAGCAAAATATCGAGCAGTGAGATAACATAAATGACTAAGTATATAACATCAGGAAAAGAAATTAAGAAAGCTTGCAAAGTCAAATACCCAAGCTATTATTACTGGCCACTATCCTATAGACTCTACTAGTCTTATACTCACTCTTTGACATGAAGAAGTCTGGACCTAAATTTGGAGCATATTTAAAATTGTCGTTCCCGTTGAATAGGTGACAGGGAATTGGCAAGCTATCTAAAAGAGAAATAACTGTACCATTCTCGTCTGAGGACTCGTCCGAGTGTTCGACAGGCTCGGTGGCCTTCTTCTTTCCCTTCCCTAAGGGGATGGAGGGCCTCTCTGCTGGAGGGGCGCCAACAGGTTCCCTGATCGTGACCCCAGTCAGTCTCCTTCGTGGAGGCGATGCTGAAGGTTGCTACTTGGGTTCCTCCTCAGCTGTGGCACTCCCTACATTTGACTCCCTCATGTCCTGATGAGGGGCCAAGAGGCCAACCAACCTAAGGTTAGCCTCTGTAACTAGATGATTAACGCTCTTTTCTACGTCAGTCATGCTGGCTAGGAGCGCCGATCTCAACTCCATGTCCGGAGTTGGGTCTGGTCGTAGCCATGGGCCTAGAAGACATTAAAAGTTTAAGAGATGGTGAAGGAGGACACTAAATAAAGGATAGCAGCCAATGGTACGAAAGTTTTACCTCCTTGAGCGAAGGCCAGGTTGTCTGCGATCATGTCAGTTGTGAGGAAGTACTCCTGGTAGTACCTCCCACATTTGATATATGGGTGGTGTTAGTCAGGAAGGTGCGCCCGATTTCCTGATGACAGAAGTGAAAAAACCCCGTGCCTTCTTGGTTGGGGTTGGACTTGAGGTCGAACAGGTAGATGACCTCATGAGGCATTGGCACGGGCCATTTCTTGTTGCTGTACAGGATATAGAGTGCAGCGAGCATCCTATATCCGTTTGGGGTTATTTGAAAAGGGGCAACTCTGAAATAGTTGGCAACCCCTTGAAAGAATGAGTGAAGAGGCAAGGTAGCCCCTGCCTCGATGTGAAACCTCGACCAGGCGCTGAAGGCGCCTCTGGGCAGGTTCACCCTTTGGTCTTGGTTAGGTCTGACTAAGGTCACCCCCTTGAGACCGTACTTCCTGATCGTCACTCTGCTCTCAGGAACTAAATGCCACTCAACATCTGGCTGAATGGCATGTCAGGGTCGAGCGTGTCTTTGGATGTTGGGATCAGGAGCATTTTAAGCTCGACCACTAGTAGAGGGAGATTCAGCCCGAGGAGCAAGCTGATGTGAAGGAGTGAGGGGTTTCTTTTTCTAAGCTTTGGTTTTGGCACGAGCCATACTTTGAGCAAGGACAGGTGAAGTGTTTGGATTGACACGAGAGAATGGGATATCAGGAATCAGTGATGATGGTTGCTCTTCGTCCTCGAGCAGCTGAGCCAATAGGTCGTCGTCTATAGGTCTTTCTCCTCCCCACAGATCTTGCATGTAAACTGCGAACAGAGAAAGGAGGAGATAAAACGCACAGTCTGGGAGCTTATGTTGGAAGTTGGAATAACGTTGCTCGAGTCTATGACTAGCAGCATTCTAACGGAAACACTAAGTTCTATGCGAGCAGTTTGAAAATATATCAAAAAGCGGAAATAAAAAGTTTTTGGAAAAAAGCTTTTTCGACTCCAAAGGGGTGAAAAAAAGCCCAATTTTTCAGCTAGCCTAAAAAGAAAAATTTTACTTCGATTTTACGCCCTAAACTTATGATCTTGACTATTAAACTAGCTCCTAACTCCTACAGATCAAAACTACACTACCCTATCAAGCATCAATCAACATTCCCACAATCCTCATGCATTTTTACCCAAGAACACAAAAAAAAAATTCAGAACTCAAAACATTTGTATAGCAGCATGCATGGCATGTCAAAGGGCTTGAAAGTTGAAGAAATTTACCTAGATGAAGTTCAGAGGTTCTAAAATGAAGTGGCTTTGGACGTGCGAACGGAGGATCCTTAGAACAGCGACGAAAGGTCTTCAAAACTTTTGAGCTCTGAGATGGAGTTCTTGAGGGTTCTTGGCAAGAAAATGGCGAGTAAAAAGTTAAAAGGTAAATGTGAGGATTATTTATAAAGGCTGAGATATGTTGAAAATGGGTAATCATGAGTTACCTTTTTCAAGGCATGGGGGAGTGTAATAGCCGTCAGAGGGATTACTTGGAAACCGAAAAGGCGTGATTGGACGTGATTAGTTCACAGTTTTCGAGAGCGCACGAGGGACTCTGACAGATTTCGTGGGGCATACGAAAGGTTAGTTTCCTAAGTTTACTTATTGTCGGTCGCAATAAATAAACTTGGGGGGGGGGGGGCAAATGTTTATCCAAAAAATAGTTGTTGATGACGTGGCAAGAATTTTCGACACGTGGCAGAGATGCTGCTCACCTATCGACCAGAGATATTGCCATATGTGGAGTTCAAGTTTTATATACGACCAGCCTGGTCGTATACTCCGTATATTTATGTAAAAATCTGTACAGTTGTAATGATATCCGAGAATATCTCCTCATTATAACCTAAAGATCCATTTAATAAGAGAAGATATGACTAATTGACTCATGTAACCCTCCTTGAGCTTATAAATATACAAGAAATAGCTCAAGGGGGGATCTTTGGATCTTTTTCCGAATTACATTACTATTATCCATCGTTTGTATTGTTTTCTTCTTCTAAGGTCTGTGAAACTCAGGAACCCTAGTTCTTTGATCACACCTTTGAAGCTCAATATTAATAATAGTATCAAGCGGACGTAGGTCATTACCAATCACCAGGGCCGAACCACTATAAATCATTGTGTTCTGTACTTTCCATTAGACTGTTTGCCCAAGCATCGTACTTTTTTCCTGTCGTTTACTTGACTCTGTGTCGTTGACCAAAACGAGAGTCAACATTTTGATAACACATTTTTGGTCTTATTAAAAGCATTTTTCTGTAGTGCATGTAATGAGTAGATAAATCTTATGATAAATCTAAAAATGAAATTATACCATTAGAAATAATATAATAAAATATTTGACATAAAACCTAACACAAATATTACTTGTACTATTTATAAAATACATAGAAAGAGCATGACTAATTCTATATAGATTTAGTAAAAGTAAATATATATGAATGAGATGGAGAAAATGATAAAGATATTATCTATATTTTTACTTATTTGATAATACATAGAAAGTGATTGACAAAATCTATATGCTATTAGTAAACATAAATAAAGATAACAAGATGAATAAATAGAGATTAAAGAAAATAAATCACTCAAATATATAAACTTTAAGAACATGGTGAATCAAAAATATCAAACAAAGTCATAGTGCATATAGGATCATCCTAACCTTCCTAAGAAGGTTAACCTATTATGCTAGACATTCTCACTAAATTTTAGAGAGAAAATATGAGAAGTGAGACTAAAATTTAGTATAGTTTTGCTACCTAAAAATTACATACCAAATGTGAAAAGGGAGTACCTATTTATAGAAGAATAAAATGACTAAAAAGAAATTAAACTACGAATAGGGCTTACAAAATAAATTTGAAACATTAATAATAACGTATGATTTTGAAAAATCAAATCTTATTATTAATAGGTATTTTAGTGAATGGTCATCATGCAAATTTTTTTAAATTAATACAAAATGTGTGCTCTAAAGCTCAAAATGGAAAGGTCCAAGGCCCAAAGTGCACACAAAATGGGCTGGTGGGGGGCTGGTGACAGCTGGTGGCATTGACCAACTCGTAGCCAATGGAAGGAAGCCACGTGTTGCGATTGGAGGCTTAGCTGCATGAGGGAAACCAGGCAGGTGGCCCAGATCTGGCTGGGTCGTGGTGCGGGTCACATAGGCAGAGGCGCAGGTCGGGCGAGCGATGCAGGCAGGTCGCGGAGGTGGGCACACAAGTCAAGCATAAGGAGCAGGTGTCACCAAGTGTTTAGCACATAACTCACCACGTGGCACGCTGGGAGGCGGGCTCGATTAGGGAGCTGGGCCTAGGCCTGGTTTCATGGGCTTTAGTCTTCAAAAATACCACATTATCCTTCTTCTCTTCAATTTGAAATATTTATTTCTTCTTTCTTTTCATTAAATGCCCAAAAGCAATTTATTCCTGAAAATTTAACACAAATTAAATTAAAATTAATAATTTCAATTATAAAAATATATTATATAAAATTCATGAAAATATTAATTAAAACTTAATTTATTTTTGCATTTAATATCAATAAAATTACATTTTCAACTACTACTCACAACCCCCAACTAGCTTATTGCTAGTCCCTAGCAATTCGAGCGGATAAAAATTATAACCAAGAAGAATTAGTGAGCTAAACTATGAAAAATTACTTAACAAAAATGTTTAGCGAGAATTTAGAAAATGCTATTTAAAACTATCAAAATTGTAATTCAAGAGTTTTGTGTGTGTGCACCAAACCATATTGCTCTTTCCAAAATTCATAACACAAACAGAATTGAAAAATCACCAAAGAATAAAGTCTCAATTCCAAATCCTCATAAAGGTATTGAAAATATTTTTACGGGAGGTGGTTGACACTATTGGAGTTGGAAATTTACCAACTAACGCTCAAAAAGGGATGTAATTGTTTTAGGACAAACAATGTTAACGAATATTGATCAAAAGATAGGCTAATCAATTAATTGGAATCTAAGTGACATTAAAACCTTTGGGATTTTACAAAATGATATTAAGAGCCAAAATAAAAAAACAAAACAAAATTAGATAAATAAAATACACAAACTTTTTTTATGACATAAATTAAAAACAAATGTAGTAATGTTGAATTTTGTTTTCTTCAACAAAACTACAAAGATGGAGATGAAAAATGTTGCTCTTGTTCTTTCTTTTTTTTTTTCTTTTCCTTCTTTTCATTCATTTTTTTTAATATATTTCTTCTTTTTATTTTTTTTTCTATAATTTCTTTTTGACAAGAGACAACATTAAAATAAAGAGATAAAATACAAGAAATTAAAAAAGAAATTACAATTAAATACAACAAAGACTCTTTAAAACAAAAATTATCTCTCTAGTAAATGTTGTGTTTTAAAATCTCAAAAATTAATTTTACCAACTGAAATGATCAATAGAAGTTTTCAAAGTTGTTTTCTCATTCTCACAACTCACAAAATTAAAAGCTTTAAACTTTAGGATTTTTCTCAACTGAATGTTTTTAAAAAAAAATTCAATGTTTGGTTGTGCATAAAATTACTCTAAAAATTACTTCCTAATAGTAAAAAAAAAGCAAAAATTATCTCACAAAAATTTTGTTGTCATGAATTTTGCAAAAATTTAACTCAAAATTTCAAAATGGTAATCAAAATATATTTCTACGCATGAATATGCCCACTTCCCCCAACTTTAAATGAGATATTGTCCTCAATGTCCAACGTTATGCGTAATGCACATTGTGGGAGCAAATGAGAAAATGATAACCAACAAAAAACAACAGAATCCCAAAAAGTAAAATTTGCAACATAAAAAAAATGATACAAATTAAAATAAAGCACGCTAAAAAGAAAGATAAAACTTAATCAGTCTTTGATAGACAAAAGCATCATTCTCAAGTAAGTCTATCAACTGCATGTTTTCGTACTATTCTGTATCAAAAATGAGTTTTCTTTTATCCTACGTCTAAAATATCAAAGCGTTAGTAACATTGTCAGGATAAAGAAAATGTTTGGTTTCAAAATCATGGAGGAAATTGGGTGAATGTTTTATTGCAAATATGTTTATGATTTCCTCAATGATTAAGTCTATCACATCAATATGATAGCTCTTATTTTCCTTTTGAGGGGTTGGACGAATTTTTGTATGGGAAAGAGTTTCACTCCAAATGGTAATAGGATCATCCTCATCGGGTTTAGGAATGGGAGTAAATGATGGCGCTATGGTCTCAGGCTAAGATGGTAATTGTCTTAGATTGTGTGCATTAATAGCATTGGTCAATTTTGAAAGTTGAGTACTAGTTTCCCTAAAATCTTCCACAAATTGTCTATTTAACTCTCTTTGCTCCTCTATAAATGTGTGTAAAGTTACAAATTGTCTATTGAGGTTCATGGGGAAAGTTAGAAAAATCGTGCTCAAAATTCATGTAAGGCGGTGCATGGTAGTTGTACTCAGACTTCCAACTAAAATCGATGGGTCTATTCCAGCTAGCGTTATGATTCCTATGATCGACTATTTCAAAGTCACAATAATGTTCATCATAATATACATCGGGAACCTCGTAACTTCCTCTATCAAACTTAGCTTCTAAGGCCTCAAGTTCTCAGTACTCTCTTACACTAAGTTTGCATGCACCTCTAAAACGGCTAGTACACTCAATAACACTAGAATTATGATTGTTTCCAACTGAAGGATAATACATTGGAAAATACAGCTCGATACGTTTCTTCTCTTCTTCATTCATTTTTTGGTATTTTGTTTTTATGAATTTTTTTTTTTTTTTTTTTTTACTTGGTTCCAGGTCGATTTGAGGTTTTTAGAACGGTCCCACTTAAGATCCACACTTTATCTAGAACTCCCCGAGATTCATGGATAATTGTGGAGGGGTCACAATTCATAAAAACGGTCCTCTTACAACCAACACTTACTAGAACTCCCCGAGGTTACTAAGTAAGTATGGATAGAACTTTACTCAAATTGGCATTTAAGCAAAAAGTGCTTATGTTGACAAAACAAGCTTTGTTTTTTTTTTTTTTTTTTTTTTTTGTATTTTATGACTTTTTTTAAGATTTAAAACCTAAAATAAAACTAACAACAATAAAAAAAAAAGACAAATCAAACAAAAAAAAATTATCTAAACACAAGAAATAAGATAATCACAAAGACTAAAAAATAAATTATAGGAAAAAACAAATAGATAAAATGGTAAAAAACAATTTATAAGAAAGTAACACTTTTAATTATTATTTTCTTTCAAAGCTAGAGAAAAACTAACAAAGTAAACAAACAAACAAAAACTAAAATAATCCTACATACACATAAAAAAAAAAAAATAGCACCAAAGTAAGATATAGAAAAAATGTAACAAATCCTAAACACAAATAATTAAAATAAAAAAAACCAAAATAAATATACTAAAATTAAACTAACAAAATGTGAATGTGGGATAATTTCCCAAGAAATATTTAAAGTAGAGTTCATTCTTGAAGGCTTTGTGTATGGAGGCATCTCGCTATGCGAAAAGCTACTTGCTAAGACACTGCCAGGTGAGGTTAACGTTAAAAAGGGCATCGCTATGCAAGGCCCGACCTGCCTGAAATGCAAAGGCGCGAGGCTCGAGTACACTCGAACACCTGCACAAGGAGTCGCTTGCCAAGGATACCTTGCTGAGAAGACCCGATGGCAAGACCCTCATGAAGCTTCCCGTGCATCATGCGGAGAGGTCTTTTGACAAAGCCACCTCGACGAGCCTCCCGCACACGCCTAAGGACCCGCACACGGGTCTCCTGAAAAGTCACCCTCGCTATGCGAGGCCCACAGAGAGAAGGGTGTCATGTCGTGGCACTGTTGCGCGGGGCCAAGAGCCTCATTCAAGTTGGCGCAAGGTCTGCAAGGAGAATAGTCCCTCGCTGCGCGAGGGATCTCTGTGCGAGAGCCGTGGCGCGTGGTTCGCTGCGGGAGGACTGTGGCGCGAGGGGTCGCTCCGCGAGGGATTATGGCGCAAGGGTTGCGGTGCGAGGGTCGCTGCGCGAGGATCGTGGCGTGAGGGGCGCTGCACGAGGGCTTAGCGCGAGGGGCACTGCGCGAGGATCGTTGTGCAAGGCTTTGAGCCTCGCTTGACTTGCCATGAGGCCCGTAGGGAGGAAAAGGCTTCGAGTTGTGGGGGCTGAGTAAGTGAAGAAGCACCTCGCTATGAGAGGCGTTGCGTGCCCAAACGCTAAACTCCATCATTGTTGAAACCACATGCCTAGATGCCTCACTATACTAGGCTCTGTTCTCCACACCTCATGACGCGAGGTCGTTGCACCTCATGGCATTGACCAACTCACAGCCAATGGAAGGAAGTCACGTGTTGCGGCTGGAGGCTTGGTTGCAGGAGGGAAACCAGGCGGGTGGGTCAGATCTGGCTGGGCCGTGGTGTCACGCAGGCACAGGCGCGGGTCAGGCGCACAGTGTAGGCAGGTCGTGGAGGTGGGCATGCGAGTCACGCATCAGGAGCAGGTGCCACCAAGTGTTTAGCGCAGAACTCGCCATGTGACGCGTTGGGAGGCGGGCTGGATTAGGGAGCTGGGACTGGGCTTTGTTTCATGGGCTTTAGTCTTCAAAAATACCACTTTTTTCTTCTTCTCTTAAATTTCAAATATTTCTTTCTTCTTTCTTTTCATTAATGCCCAAATGCAATTTATTCATGAAAAATTAATACAAATTAAATTAAAATTAATATTTTCACTTATAAAAATATATCATATAAAATTCATGAAAATATTAATTAAAACTTAATTTATTTTTTACATTTAATCTTAATAAAATGACATTTTCAACTACTAATCATACATATATATATATATATATATCAAACACAAGAAAGTAAATAGTTATCCTGATATATTAAAAAAAATCATCTAGGAGAAGTGGTTATCCAACTATATATTTAAAAAAAAAAAAACACTATCTGCATAGAGTTTAAGTAAAATTATGGTTCACATTTAAATACAGTGATCAATTATACAAAATTAAAAATTCCTTTGAGACTATGGCCTGTTTGGCATTTTATTTGTTTTTTGTTTTCAAAGTTGTATTCTCATAAATGAGAACATCAAAATCGTGTTTGTAGTTTTCAAAAAACAAGAGGTGTTTGGTTAGTGTTTTCTAAAAACCATTTTTTAGTTTTATTTTTTTTAATCTTAAATAAAAAATTAACAAATATATTTACAAAGAGAAAAATCTTTTAAAAGTTTGTAATAAATAATGAGATAAAATAATTTGAAAGAAAAAATGATGAAAAATAAGGAGTGAGAAAGTAAGGAGAGAAAATTTGAAGAAATAGAAATTGAGAAAAGAGAAATTGATCCAAAAAAATATGAGAGAGAAGGTGATGAGAAAGAAAGTGAAGAGAGAGAAGTGGGTGGAGAAAAAGTGATGAGAGAGGAAATGGAGAGAGAGAAAAAATGATGAGAGAGAAAGTGATAATATAGTAAGTGATGAGAGAGAAAGTGATAATATAGTAAGTGATGAGAGAGAAAGTGATAATATAGTAAATGATGAAAAAGAAAATGATAATATAATTAGTCATGCAAGATAAAATAAGGAGATAGAAAATGATGAAAGAGAAAATGAAAAGTTAGAAAATGTGAAGAGAGAAAATAGTGAGAGAGAAAGTGAAGAGAGAAAAAGTAAGGAGAGAGAAAGTGATGAGAGAGAAAATAAGGAGATAGAAAGTGATGTGAGAGAAAGTGAAAAGAGAGAAAGTAATGAGAAAGAAAATGATGTGACAATAAATGATGTTAGATAATAATCATAATAATAAAAAAAAAGTGATGTGAGAAAAAAAATAGACAAATTTTTTTTGAGAATAACAGAAAACAATTTTTTGTTGTTCTCAAAATTTTCTATTTTTTGTAACTTTCTTTTTTTAAAACAACGTCAAACACCCCCAACTTATTTTCAAAAAACAAATTTTAACTTTTAAAAACAAAAAATAATTTTTTAGTTAACAGTCAACCACCCTCTAAATTTGTAAGTTTATTACTTGTTATTTCTATATGGCAACATCAACACATCATTGCAGTCAACATTACATATTATAATCAGGGTAACTGATTTCCCTAAAATCATTGCTATGATAAAGAAACTTTGTGAATCAATAAACACTATCTGGGGTATCTTGTTACCCTGCTTTAAAAAAATCTATCTAGAAAGGAAACTTCTCAATATTACAATTTTAATATTGTCTGTTGTATTATTAAAATTAAAAACACAAAGTTTGTGTCCATTAGGGCATATGACAAGCCTTCTTATGTAATAGTTAATGTATTAACATACTGCAACATTTAGTCTTGCAATAAACAATTGCTTTATTTAGTAAACTATACACTTCACATTCATAAATTACTGAAAAAAAAACCCAGTAAGTTTAGCCAAAAAACAATACAATCAACTTTCTTTAATAACTCAAGAATATCAACAGTACATAACATTAATTTTGACACTAAAATAGTCAACTTGTTTTATCAAAACAAAGCTTAACCAATTACACAAAGAAAAATGCAAGTAGCCATTGTTTATCAATTAATAACTAGTTTACCCGAATACTCAAAAAGAAAAAAAAAACAGAAAGTTAGTAAAGTCTATCTAGCTACAACTTTTCTTTTATTCCTTCTCATTTCCAATTCAACAACTGCTCCTCGAACTCGTCACATAACCCTCTAGTTCTCTCTTCTTTCCATGATAATACAAACCGACAACAATACTTTTACGAATGAGAACTTTATCAACTTTTGGGGCATCTGTTTTTCCTTGCCGAGAAGTAGTTGCTCAACAAACAGGGCAACAAAGATGACCCAATCACTGCATATTACAAAACAAATAAAGAGTAAGAAGAAAAGAAAAAACATGAAGAAAAAAAAAACTAAATCACAGACAAAAACTCACCAATCAGTTTGTTCCATTGAAACCTTGATTCCAAAACAAGATTATGGTTCTCGGGTATCCAATCAATTAATCCCGCAAACCGCCCCAAGAAGCATCAAACATTTCCGATGAAAAATATAAACCACCACCAAAACAGAAAATAAAATTACAAATAAAAAATATAATTAAAAAATCATGCACAACTAAGGTAACTAGTAGTGACCTTAGAAAGGTAAGCAGATACCTTAGAACCTAAACAACTTCATAAAAGAAAAAAAAATATACAAAGAAAAACAATGAACATCAAAGAGTAACTGGTTACTTAGCATCATCAGCAAAATACTATCAAAGTAACTAGTCAGCTTAAAATTTATGACTAAAAGATTTAGCTAAAGAGAGCAACAATTATGACTAAAAGATATTAAGTAAAAACTAAACATGGAATTTTTATACAAAGGAAAATGAGGAACTGATTACATCATCAACAACGGTTACTTTGACAATTAATCAACACACGGTAAAAGAAGGCTCCGCGGATAACTCAGAAGCACCAACATGAGCTGCCTTTTTAGCCATTTCAGCTAGACCTACAAAAATAAAAACCAAAATGCCTAGAAAAAATGACACACGAATCACCGGAGAGATAAAACAGATTGGGTTTTGTTAGGAACTGGAGAAAATGAAAGAAAGTAAGAGCGAAAACGAAAAGGTAAAGGTAAAGTTAAAAAAAATATGTGTGTTGAAAAGTAATAAATGTAAGTTAATGAAATAATTAAAATTAATGATATAATAAAAATATATATAAATAAAATCAGTTACTTTAAAATTGATAATCAAATTACAAAAAATATCCTTACAACTTAAAAAAACTTAATCATTAACAAAGCTATGACTTAAACTAATACATGGATTAAAAATTGGGACAATGAAACCCATAAACTTAATAATTTAACAAAAAAAAGCCAAAAATTAAGTTTTTTTTTCTGTTAAAAAAATCTATAATTTTGTAAATTTGTGAAAAAAAATCATAAAACATGTAATTTCCTCACAAAATAATCAAAAAGCCCAACCCCTCACAACACAACTTCACCTCAATCAACCCAAGGCCCAAGGCTTTAGCAATTTTTCTAACTGACCAAGAATCAGGGGACCCAAAGCCCTAACTTCCTCTATAGTCAGCATCATGTATGTCAAATTATAAACAAAATGCTTTTCAACTATTAATGCTTCAACGACCCAAGGCCCACACAATGCTTGTGGTTCCAAGGCCCTCCTCAACATGTTGAATCGATCCACTTGCCTACAATTGCTTCAAGAGCCCAAGGCCCTCACAATGTTCGCTGTGAACATTAGTAGACCTAACCCTTGATTTTTTATTTTAGTCTTTTTGTATAAATTTATATTTTGTCTATACAAATTTAAATGGGGATTTTTCAAAAATATGACTTTTTAGCCATCCCTGTACAAAAATATGGGAATTAATCTTTTTATAATATGTATGGACAAATTTAATTAAGAAAAACTTAGTTTATGGGACAACTCCTATCTCCGACGATTTCCTCAACATTCGATCAATACTAGCAAAGGTTCGACTTCAGCTTCTGCAAAAATACTTAACAAAAATCTGTTCACTGTGACAACAAAATTACTGATCCTTTTCTGCAGAAATCAAATAAATTCAACAATCTTCCAATCATACGAGCTGCAATCTTTGCAATTTCCGACGACCTGCATCTCCAGTACACAATCAAGAAATAAGGTTTGCAAGAAATCGTCTCCTCTGTCAATTCTATTCTATTGTCATTTTCTCTTATTTGAAAATTATATTAAATCTTCTACATAAAACTATATTATTTGCATACAAAATCTCAATTATAGATAAACTATTATCTTGATTAAAATGATAATGATCATGATCATGATGTGCTTTCTGAAAAACACAAATAATTTATAAACTAAAAAATTGAAAAATTTTATCTAAACCTACTAGTTTGTGTACATTGATTAACAAAAAATAGACAAGAAACAAGAACTCTGAAAATTTTAGATTCTAATTTGTCTATACAATAAAAAGAATCATTTCTTATTAGTGTAAAATTTAACTGCCAAAACATTCAGTAACATTAGGATAACCAGTTACCTTGAAAAACAATCAATATATTCAACTAAATGTTTCAGTACGGTATGTGATTATAGATTAAGGTAACCAGTTACCTTCCCATCAATATGATCTTTAGCCAACAATGACTGATGATGATCAACCCCTAAAAGTGAGGAAGAAATATAAGCACATTTTAAATGAAGAAAGATCTGTAAAATTTGAGAAAACTATTTCATGCATAATCATGCAGTGCAAAGATTACTTATATATACCTGCAATATTGGAAGATAATATTAATATGAAGAAAAAAAAGATGGAAATCGGAATATTTGGCCTCTTTACGTAGTTGCTTGATTGTGATGAGGCCATGAATTAGAGACTTTGTCTGAGACAATGAAAAGAAAATACCACAACAAGGTTTGCAAAGAAACTCTTTATGATTAAGGAATAGATATATCTAGGAGGTTCACTACTTAGTTACACTAGTTATATTAAACTACTATGTCCTGTTAATTAGCTATATGTCTATATATATAGTAAATCTTTTATTCTTCTTTCCTTTTTTGAGCAATTCAATGCTATATGTTTAACTGAGTAAAGGGTTATTCTCTACTCTTTCTCTGACTGATTTCAGAGTGATTAATAAAAGTTTTACTATTTTCTTCATATTTTTCTTGGTCGAATTGATTGTGTACATTGATTGACTAAAAATAGACAGAAAACAATAAATCTGAAAATTTTAAATCCTAATTTTTCTTTTCAATAAAAAAATTATTTGATGTTTGTATGGATTTTAACTGCAAAAACATTCAGTAACAATAGGGTAACCAGTTGCCCTGAAAAACATTCAATATATAAAACTAAATGTTTCATAAGGGTATGTTAAAGATTAAGGTAACCAGTTCCCTAGCCCATTTAGAACCAACTAATTGCTTAAAAAATTGCCAAATTTTGCAGGTATGGACAATACTACTTCTTTGGTTCAATTTGGAGGCAAGTGGAATGAAAACAATGAGTACCAAGAGTACACAATGACTGGAATATTAATACCACCAAATTGTTCTCTTGACAACTTGGTGAATTTGATAAAAAATGAGATAAAGGAAACAACGGCAACTATTGAAGTTTCATATCAAGTAGACAAAGGAACACCACCAATGAAGGTTGAAACAGAAAATTTAGTGTTGTTCTACATGGAAATAAGGAAAAAATTTGCTACAAATGTTTACCGAGTTTTTCGGAAACCTTAATAATAGAATATTAGAGAGCTTGGAAGAAAGGATTTATGGAATAAAGACAAGGTTTTTACGTGGTTGGGGTGTTAATGAGCCTTAGTCCACGAGACAATTGTATTAGAGCTTAGAGAATCTATACCAATGGATTTTTCTACAAGTTTCAGCAGAGTAACTATTTACAAGCCAGAGATCCCCCTTCCTCAATGCCCTTCTACCTGTATTTATAGGTTTACGGGTGCACCGGGCTTGGGCCGAGCTGACCCGGGCCCAATAAGGGAATAAATATCGCTGACTTCTCTAATGGAAGCCCAATACAAAAGATGAAGACATAGAAAATACACCAATCTGAGCCCACTAGGCCAGCCCAAACCACATATGTCATCCAAAAAATTGGAGCTTTGGTTTGGGCATCTCGGGTTATGAGGCAGATTCAGGGGACAAGATCGGTCAGAGTAGTGGTAGCGCAGTTCTGAACCAACGGCGTACAATCCTGAGGCAGCCTTTTCTGCAGGAGAGGCATGGGGACAACCCCCATGCTTCATGGTACGAAGTCACGGACGCTTTACCTTGCGAACCTCGGACAACCGACCCGGGTTCGTTTACCCACGTCCCCCTCCATTCGTCAAGGTCCCGTACCGTTTACCAGGGGCCCGAATCATTTACCAGGAGCCCAGACTGTTTACCAGGGGCACGGAATGTTTACTAGGTGCTCGGATTATTCCACCAGGATCCCGTACAGTTTACCAGGCCCTGGGATTATCCACTGCAATCTCGACTGTCATCCGGAAGCCACGCTCATACCATCTCCTGTATGACCTTCTCGGACTACACTCCCCGGATACCCTTTGGGTCTCATCT
Organism: Humulus lupulus; assembly: GCF_963169125.1. Lineage (NCBI taxonomy): Eukaryota > Viridiplantae > Streptophyta > Magnoliopsida > Rosales > Cannabaceae > Humulus > Humulus lupulus. The sequence continues at coordinate 43,351,743 of NC_084794.1, read as the reverse complement.
AGACTTGGGCTGCCAATGTCTATTTTACTCTTTGCCAAACGAGCCTGGTCTGGGCCCAAAATCATTCGGGCGGCCCGCGAGCTTGAAGCATGGACCCGGGCGCCCGGAAGGAAACGGGGATAACATTTACCCCCCAAGCCTTCATCTGGGCTTGCATGGTGGAGGCTTGTCTCAGTCCCGGATCTTCCCGACAATTCCCAGTTCGTTTCCAAAGTGACGGGTCCGCGGCGAGGGGCACTACGCGCTGGACGAGTGTGGAGCTACCGCCTGCTACGTTGACCTGGACTGCGTCCCACGAGCCCGGACTATTTACCAGGGTCCAGGTTCGTTTACCAAGGCCCCGGTTCTTTATGAGGGATACACGTGTCCCCTAGCAATTGTCGCATTAATGGCACTTGATCCTGAAAGGTCAACAAATACCTCAAGGGTCACTATGCTAGGGCTATTATGTCGGCTCGGTTCACGAAGCGTCCCATCCGCACGAGCGTGTCCCATTATTATTTCTGCGACAAGAAGGACTGTAGGATGGGGCGGCCTTTGAGGTGCTCCTCTTTCTGGGATGTTGGATCGGAGCGGCGCGAATCGCGTCTCGGGGGTACTGTGATCTAGTACTCGAGTGGATCCATTAATGTCCTTGCACGATCCTGTACCATCCGATAGGGGGGATCGATCCCAACCGTTAGATCAAAACCAGCACTTTGGCTCTTATAAATACCCCCCAGGCTTTCATTTGAAACCTTTACATTCTCGAGCCGGAAAAAGAAACTCGAAGGATTTGTTTATGACCGAGCTTGCCGACGACATCTTCCACCGCTTGCTCCGTCTTCGCCGTCGCCCATTCCCAACGATTTTGATATCTGCACACCAGCATGCCCTCTCGAAGAGCTCCTGAATTTCCCCCAATAGTTCAAGACTGAGATTCTACCGTCACTGTCGCCGAACAACCACCATTTTTCACGACCAGCAATTTACAGTAAGCTTTCCTGACTTTTGCCTTTACACACACATATATATATAGATCTTATGTTGTTTTGCTTATCTGCTTAGGCTGCTAGACCTTGCATGTGCTTAGAATTAGCGTGTTAGGGAAAGAAAACTTGGTAAAGGCTGCTCTGGACCCCTTCGAGTTCAGGTGGTTCCCGAACAAGTGGTGATGGGCCGGCTTATGAGTGTAGTCTTTATTTTTTGTTCCCGATTAGGATCTTACGGATCCCTGATGATCCCAGACCTGATCCGGAGGGGACTCTTCCAAGCAGTTCATAGGAGAGCCCCCGTACCTTAACCAACCTTCTTGGGTTTCAGTGCTAACTGCTTGGTTTGTTTGTTTTATTCTGTTATGCTCCTAGATCATTAGCCATGACCTCGGGCGTCACCCTTCACTCGGAGAAGCAAGATAACGCGACCCATATCACTCTGCTCGGGTCCAAGACTCCCAAAGGCAACAGGTGGGAGATGGATGTGGTGCCGAACCTGTTCCGGAACTATCGGATGCTATACACCCTAGAGAAGCGTTTGGGCGTGGAGTCGACTCCCGGACTGTTCCATAACTTCCTGGCCAAGAGAGGGGAGAAGGCCCACACCTCCGTGGGTGGATTCGGGGCCTGGAGCATAGGCCACATCAGTGCGGGAGCCACGCTCCCGCTCAATGACTATTTCGTGCGATTCCTGACGTTCGTGGGGATTGCTCCTTTCCAGCTTCTGCCCCAAGCATACCGACTGCTCGCGGGATGGCGTGTCTTCTATGTCACGACAGAGATCCCAGACCCGACCCTGGAAGAAGTCTTGTACTTCTACAAGCTGGAGCCGGAAGTCAACGTCAAGGGAAAAACCCTGGACGACTTCTACAGGCTTAAACCACAGGGCAACTATCCTGCTCCTACTAGCTCCTGGAAGTATCCCCCGGACGTCAGACATTACTGGTTCATGATGTCCGGGTTTCTTATAGAAAAGAACCCCACGCTGATGCTGAACTTCCAGCGAGTGGGTAAGTGGTTTCCCGTTCCTTATTTTTTTTTTCTTCTTATCTTTGTCCTCTTTCCCCCTATTTTTTATTCTCACCTCATTATCTTGGGTGGCAGGACCCTATGCCCAGACTCCTCTCACCCAATTCATCCTGGACAGGAAGAAATTTTACTCCGAGCTAAGCGCGGAGGATTTGGACGTGGGGGCTACGTCAACACTGACAACCTCCGAGTGATCGGGATGCTCACAGCCCACCAAACGATCAAGGTCCCAAGCCTCCGAGGGATACAATGCGAGAAAGACCCCGCACTGAGGAAGGAGCTGGCCCTGGAACACATCAGGGCTGTGGAGGCTGCGGCACTGGCAGATGCGGCCACACGAAAGAGGGACCAAGCTCAGCAGAGGGAGGTAGCCACCTCCGAGGAGCTGGAAGCCCTCTTCGACGATACACTTCCAAATACGGGGACCCTCGGAGCTAGTGTATCAGGGCGAGGTAACTCACCTTTGATTTTTACTTATGCTCCCCAAGTTGGGGACTTAGTTAGGGATAGGATAGCACACTGAGGCCCCGTGTTCGGGGCTGAAGGGGAAATGAAACCTTCGTCTCCAATTCCCGTAGGCTCGGAAATCCTCATGTACTCGTTCGGGTTCCTTCATTGTGGGAACTTTCTACACCCGGATGACATGGGGGACCGAGTCTACTCTTTTGCCTTAGGAGAATTAAGTCAGGTTCGGGGCCCAGATAAGGGTGCGTCCCGGATCACTTTTAGTCTTGATTTCCTTGTTCGCTCATTCATTTTACTAACTCTTTTTTGTTTGTGTATATTTCATAAGACTCTGACATGTCCAACCTGGTGGACAAGATGAAGCAGGCCCTCAAGATCCGGGCCGCCAAGGCGAGGGTCGCGGCCAGGAAAGCCGCTAGGAACGCGCCTAAGCAGACACCAGTGTCGGAGCTTCAAACCACCAAGGTGGCCCTGGTAGCGGTTTCGATCACGACAGTTGACCGGGCAACTGTCCCCGATCTTCCCACTCACCCTCTGGTGATTGACTTGGAGCGGGAACCAACGGCGAGCCAGAACTCCGGGAAACGAGCTGCAGACTTTGGCGCGGCTGAGGTGGAACCAAGAACAAAGATGGCCAAGATTAGACGCGCTGGTTTGGTCGGGGAGTCATCCGGGGAGAGTTGCCCTATCGCTAAGGAATTCCCGGTAGCACTGACTTTCCCTATCCATCCGGCCTTACCTGAGGAGGGGGAGGTAGTCCTACGGGATGAACAGTCCAAATTAATTTCCCGGACCTGGGAGAGTGGTCGGAAAAGAAGGCAGGAGATTTACAAGGCCCTGATTATTCGTTGTTAGGTCGAATTTGCTAAGCGTCCGGCAGCATTCAGTGCCCCCCAGCCAATCGTGGATCGGCTAGTCGCCGAGACGGAGACGGGTTTCCGCCCCAAACTGGGGCAGGACACGACCCCGTTTGCGGCGGACTTACTGGACAAGGTGGGGAATACCATGTTCAATCTCCAACTGAAGCGGTACGCCACCATCGCCAATCAGGGCATGTTGTTCATCTCCCAAGCTCTCCGCCACCAAGCCACCGCTGTAAGTTTGCTTTGCATCTTCTTTTTCTTCTTCTTATTTAGTTAGGACTCTTTCTAACTTTGCTTTGTTCCAGGATTCTCTACTGGCCCACCGGAATGCCGATCTGGTGGCTGAGGCTGCCATGAAGATGGAGACAATCAAGCTGGAGCTGAAGGCGGCTGTGAATCAGCGGGAAGCCGCCAAGGAGGCCCTAGCCAGGGAAGTAGCCCAGGCCAATGCGGCCCTGGCCAAAATGGTTTCTCAAGCTGAAGCAGACCGCGCAGAGTTCGCCCGGTTTAAGTCCCAACTTGAAGAGACTATGTCCCGGAAAGAAACTGAAACTGGTGAGTTGGTGGCTAATCTGGAGGCGGAGCTTCTTCGAGTAAAGGCTCTGCATGAGGCGGTTGTATCTCAATCCATCCAGGACCGGGAGAGGGTCAACGGTCTGGAGGTCCGGGTCCATGAGCTGGATGACTTGCTTCACAAGGAGGTGAAGGCACACGACGAGAACCGCCGTGCGAAAGAAAAGGCAGATGACTTGCTGGAAGTCACCTTCGATGAGGCCATCTACATGGCCTGGGTCCAGGACAAGAATATGAACCTCCTACTCTACCCTCACCCTGCTGCGAAGAGAGCCGAATTCGAGGCCAAGGAGAAGGCCGACGTGGAGCCTCTGGATGATGAAGAGGCGGATGGAGCCATCCCGGAGGCGTCAGGACCTGGCGAAACCTAGACCTGGGTCTTCTTTTTGTTTTTAACTGTCTAATATCTTTATGGAAACGGATGCGTCTAAGATGACTTTTTGTGTTTTTACCCACATTTTTTTTTTGCATATTGCTTTCCCATTCTCATTCGTTTAAGCTTTCAACGAGTGTTTTACCACTATGCCTGAATGAGCCGAGTGTTTGGTCCCGGTTCCAATGACCGGGAACTCTCATGGTGATCCGTCTTCGAACCTCCACGACCTGGGCTAGATTACTCCTGCTTTTAACCTATCAGCTTGCTTTAATCCTGCTGCTCAGGTTCCAACGGCCTGGGCCATTAGGGAGTTTATAATTATTCCTAAATTTATTTTCCTAGTTCCCCGTGTTGAAAGGTTGACGGTCTGGACCGTCAGAGATTAGTTGATTAGCTTATTTTGAACCCTAGGTTAGGTTCCCATGGCCCGGGCCATTTCTAAGACTAATTTTAGACAACTTATACCTGGGGGTCCGTGTTCTTATAATCTTATGTTGTTGTAGGAATGACGCGGATGGCTATTTACTTATTTGGGACTGCGTGCGGTCAACCAAGTTTTAGGTATTTTATATTCTTGGGACACGCATGTCCGGGCTGGGACCAGGCCTAAGCCTTTGGTCCTATATATTGTACGTCCAGGCCGGGACCAGCCTGAGCCTTAGGTCCTACTGGGTTTGTACCCCCCAGGCCTTGTCGGTCTGGGTCGAGACTAGGCCTGAGCCTTGGGTCCTACTAGGTTTGTACCCCCCAGATCTTGTCGGTCTGGGTCGGGACTAGGCCTAAGCCTTAGGTCCTACTGGGTCTGTACCCCCTAGACCTTGTCGGTCTGGGTCGGGACTAGGCCTGGGCCTTTAATTTCCTGCTTTGTTTCTATTCTCGTATTTGTTCATACCGGAGATACCCCCCCCCCCCCCAAGTGAGCGAAGACTGGTCTTGGGTCACTTGAATAGGGAAGCAGGTTGGGATTTTCATTGTTTGATAATATTTCTTTATGACGTTTTGTACACGCCATTTTTACTATTCAAGGAATCTCCCTAAGGCGTACATTGTTTACAACGAAAATATAAAACTGAAACATGCTCTCCTGACTACTAATAGTACTTACAGAGATGTTCTGCGTTCTAGGCCCTTGGGACATCCGTGCCATTGAGCTGTTTTAAATGGTATGTTTCTGGACATACTTCGTGTTGAATTTCGTATGGCTCTGCCCAATTCGGGCCCAGAACCCCCACTCCCAGATCTTGGGTTGTAGGGAAGACTCTTCGCAGGACCAGATCGCCGGTTTCGAACCTTCGGCTTTTTACCTTTGAGTTAAAATGACGCACGATCTTGCCTTGGTACATCTTTAACTGAACTTGTGACTCTTCCCGGATCTCCTCAATGAGATCAAGGGATTCCTGGAGTAAGGCATGGTTCTGGGCGGGATCGTACGTGTCTCTTCGGTGGGATGGGATGGTCGTTTCTACTGAGATGACGGCTTCGCACCCATACACCATGGAGTAAGGAGTGTGTCCGGTGGACGTTCTTTTGGTGGTCCGGTACGCCCACAGCACGCAAGGCAACTCTTCGGGCCACTTGCTCTTACAGGCTTGGAGATTTTGCTTCAATGTTCCTTTCTAGATTTTGTTGATGGCCTCTGCTTGCCCATTCGCTTGAGGCCTGGTGACTGCGGAGAAGCTTTTGACGATACCATGTCTTTCACATAAATCCGTGAAGTGGATGCTGTCGAACTGTTTTCCGTTGCCAGACACAATCTTGTAGGGGAGCCTGTACCGGCATACAATGTTGTTGATGACGAAATCTAAGGCCTTCTTCGAGGTGATTGTATTCATGGGCTCTGCTTCAACCCACTTGGTATAGTAGTCGACGGCCATGATGGCATACTTCACCCCTCCCTTCCCGGTCGGGAGCGATCCTACTAGGTCGATCCCCCATACCGTGAAAGGTCAGGGACTCATCATCAAGGTTATTTCTGTTGTAGGGGCTCGTGGGATCTTCGCGTACCTTTGGCACTGCTCACATTTTCGGACGTAATCGACACAGTCTTTCTTCATGGTTGGCCAGAAATATCCTTGTCGCAGGATCTTTTTAGACAAACTGAGTCCGGCTTTGTGATCTTCGCAAAAGCCTTCGTGCACTTCATGCACAATTGAGCTCAGTTCGGTCTCGGATACACATCTGAGGTATGGCATGGATAACCCTCTGCGGTAGAGATTTCCATCCATTATGACGTATCTGTGGACCTGGTACTGAAGCTTCCTGGCTGCGGCCCTGTCTGCTGGCAACTCTCTGGTTGTCAAGTAGTGGACAGTGGGTCCCATCCAGGACACGGAGTGGTCGATGGCGTTGATTGCAGAGGTTCGAATGCTAGGGATGGGGAGATGATTGATCGGGACCAGCCCAGACAGCTTCGCCTTTGCATCGGTGGCCAATCTTTCCAATGTGTCTGTGAACACGTTTTGCTCCCTGGGGATCTGGTTGATGGAGTGCCTCCAGAATGTCTGCAGCATTTCTCTCGTCTGAGTCACGTAAGTAGCCATATTTTCCCTTTTGGTTTAGTATTCTCCCGAGACTTGTTTGACAACCAGCTGGGAATCGCTATAAGTCTAGAGGTTCGCGGCCCCTACTTCTTGGGCCAGGTGCAATCTGGCCAGCATGGCCTCGTGCTCAGCCTCGTTGTACGACGCCTTGAAATGGAAACGCAAGGCATTTTGTAACTGGTGCCCTTTTGGTGACACTAGGAAGATTCCGGCCTCTACTCCATTTTCATTCGAGGCTCCGTCCACGAACACCTTCCACACGGGCGCCGCGGGGTCTGCAGGATCGTCCCCTTCGGTGATCCCGGAGCATTCCATAATGAAGTCGGCTAGGGCCTGTCCCTTGATCGATACTCTAGGTACATAAGCTATATCGAATTGACTCAATTCCATAGCCCACTTCAAGAGTCTTCTTGATGACTCCGACTTCTTCAGCACTTGCCACAAAGGATGGTTGGTCAGAACTTTTATGGCGTGGGCCTGAAAGTAAGACTGAAGCTTCCGACACGCCATTAGCAGAAAAAATGTCAACTTTTCAATGATTGGATACCATGACTCTGCCCCCAATAACCTCTTCCTGTTTTTGGACCAAGCGGTTCGTGACCTTTTTCAACGCGGGCAACTGCTCCATGAGCTACCTAGTCACACCATCTTCTAAGGGAACCCTCTCGTTCCTCCTGTCATTGAGGTCATTTCTAAGGTCACCATCTTGGGGGGCGAATCTTTTCCTTGCGGGCCCGCTCCTTTCGAGCATTCAGCCCGTCGCGCAGGTCTACCCGGGACGTATCGTCCCCAGAGCTGAGGGCGTGATGCTCGTCGTCACATGGGCGCTCCCGGTGGCTTTTGTTCACTGAAGCGCTGGGATGTAAAGATCGTTCCCGTTCGGCCTGCCCTGGGGCATACTGGGGCCTGGTACCCTGTGGCCGCGTCCCTTGCAGATTGGTTGGGTGGCCTTGTCTTGGAACGGGGCACACCTTCTTTTCCTAAGGAGGGTCGGGACGTGTCCTGACTTTCTAGACGGGAGGGTTTTTCCTCTTCTCTCGGTCCGGGTTTCCTGGGCCTTGCTTGGGAGCTTGTCCCTGAGGAGGGATCGAACTCGCGTCCTCAAGGGTGCCATTTCTGCCCTGGGGAGCGGGCGGTTGTGTTCCCGGAGGCGAGACAATTGGGGGATTAGCAGCCGAACCCTGGGCGGCTATGAAAGCTTGTAAGGCTTGGAGGGACTCTTGCATCCACTGAGTAGCCTCCTTCTGCTCAACAATCCTGGCTTCTTGGTCCAGAACTTGCTGCCTTAGTATAGTCACCTCCAGATCCTCCTGGTTAGGGTCCACTCCTTCTGGGATCTCGGGATCCTCAAGCTCTAGGTCGTGGTATTCCCCCTCATTTCCCTATTCCTCATAGTAGTCCTCCTCGTATTCTGCTCCACCTTCATAGTTCTGCAACTCGTCGGGCTGGGACATCTGATGGGGAGTGTCCTCAGATGGACTCCGAGGAAGAAGCTGGTTGGGCAGTGGCTCTCCATTGCCCGGTTCTTGGTTAGTAGGGTCGAAAGTGGTGTGTCTTGTGTTCACCACCGTTGCAGATGTTTGAGGTCAACTCTAGCTTTCTCAGGCTCTCAATGAAAGCACCAAAATGTTTACCGAGTTTTTCGGAAACCTTAATAATAGAAGATTAGAGAGCTCGGAAGAAAGGATTTATGGAATAATGACAAGGTTTTCACGTGGTTGGGGCGTTAATGAGCTTTAGTCCATGAGACAATTGTAGTAGAGCTTAGAGAATCTATAACAATGGAGTTTTCTACAAGTTTCAGCACAGTAACTATTTACAAGCCAGAGATCCCCCTTCCTCAATACCCTTCTACCTGTATTTATAGGTTTACGGGTGCACTAGGCTTGGGCCGAGCTGACCCGGGCCCAATAAGGGTATAAATACCGCTGACTTCTCTAATGGAATCCCAATACAAAAGATGAAGACATAGAAAATACATCAATCTGAGCCCACTGGAACAGCCCAAACCACATCTGTGATCAGACAAATTGGAGCTTTGGTCTGGGCATCTCGGGTTACGAGGTAGATTCAGGGGACAAGATCGGTCAGAGTAGTGGCGGCGCAAGTCTGAACCAACGATGTACAATCCCAAGGCAGCCTTTTCTGTAGGTAAGGCGTGGGGACAACCCCCATGCATCATGGGACGAAGTCAGGGTCACAGACGCTTTACCTTGCCAACCTCGGACAACCGACCCGGGTTCGTTTACCCACGTCCCCCTCCTTTCGTCAAGGTCCCGTACTGTTTACCAGGGGCCCGGATCATTTACCAGGAGCCCGAACCGTTTACCAGGAGCACGAAACGTTTACTAGGTGCTCGGATTATTCCACCAGGATCCCGTACAGTTTACCAGGCCCCGGGATTATCCACTTCAATCCTGACTGTCATCCGAAAGCCACGCTCATACCATCTCCCGTACGACCTTCCTGGACGACACTCCCCGGATTCCCTTTGGGCCTCATCTAGACATGGGCTGCCAACGTCTATTTTACTCTTTGCCAAAAGGGCTCGGTCTGGGCCCAAAATCATTCGGGCGGCCCGCTGGCTTGAAGCATGGACCCGAGCGCTCGGAAGGAAACGGGGATAACAGCAAAAATAACAGACTTACCATGTGTGTCACTATAGTTCAAGATCAAGCAATGAAAATAACCTTCTTCTACTAGCAAATAAAAAAGCTACAACTGAAGAAATGAAGGTGGGGACATTATTAATGCAAGCAAACCAAGCTTCCATCAATGAACAAATGTTACCTGAAGAAGGAATGTCAAGCACAACAAATGAGGGCATAAATGTGTCATACATACCTCATTTTGCTAAAGAAGTACCTGATTTCATAATTGAAGACAATACAAAAAGAAAAAAGAAGTTGGATGAAATCCAAATAGTAATATCTGATTATAGAGTCAACACAATTGAGCAAGAACAAATTTACAAGGATAAGAACACAATCAAATCAGCTCTTAGCTACTATGCAATGCTGCATAACTTCCAGTTCAAAACAAAAAGATCAGAACCTAGAGAGTACCTAGTTACCTATGCAGATGACACATGCAACTGGTTTGTGAGAGCATCTAAGTACAAAAATCAAGATTTATTCAAGGTACGAAAATCCATTCCAAATCACACTTGCTCTGTTGAAATTGTTATGGAAGACCATAGGCAAGAAAAAAGCATCGTAATTGGTGAATTAATAAAGAATAATTCAATCAAAAGAAATTACACTCCAAATGACATCATGAATGATATGAATGATGACTTCAGAGTAACCATGGGATACACAAAAGCATGGAGATCAAGAGAGAAAGCTTTGTGTCTAGCAAGAGGGAACCCCGATGATTCATATCAAAAGTTTCCAATGTATCTTTACATGTTGAAGCAAGAAAATCTGGGAAAAATAACACACCTACTCACAGACAAAGAAGATAGATTCAAATACCTATACATAGCTTTCTCTAACTCAATCAAGGGTTGGACATACTTGAGGCCTATAATTGTTGTTGATGGAACTTTCAGCATCAACGTTGGATTCAAACAACAACATTTTTGTGTTGGCTTTTGGAATAGCAGACTCTGAAAATGATAACTCATGGCTTTGGTTATTCTCCAAACTGAGAGACACCTATGGAGAACCCGAACGTATGATAGCTTCAATTATATATTCTTGTTTAAAAATACAAAGGAACTGGTTACCAAAACCAAATACACACATACATGCTATTTCTTTCAGTATCTAAATAAAGTAACTGGTTACCTTCACCAAAAATATAAATAAAAAATAATATTACCTAATTTTTGTTTTTTATTTTACAATATTTATAATCCACATGATTGGCTATAGTTTTCGACAGACACAAGAGCATAGACAATGCAGTACATATGGTGTACCCAAATGCTTTCCATGGAGCTTGCATGTTTCACTTGCTCAATAATTTGAAAAGCAAGTATGGAAGCCATGGAGAAGAGCTACAATTGAATTTCATTGCAGCAGCAAAAGCATACACAGAAACAGAATGTGAACACTGCATGAGAGGCCTTGATAGACTTGACAGACGCATTAGACCCTATTTAGAGAAAGCCAAGTATAAAACTTAGGCAAGATCATACTCGCCAACAAAAAGATACTCCATGATGACATCCAACATTTCAGAATCACTCAACGTTGCACTAAAAACTGTGAGAAATCTCCCCATTGATATCTTGGTTGAATGCCTTAGAAGTTTGGTTCAAAAGTGGGTTTGGAACAACTCAAATAATGCAAATGGAACATTCACAAAAGTCTCTATAGCAACAGAGAATGAGTTGAGACATGACATTGTTTCAAAAATGAAGTATGAGGTATGCAACTAAACTTATTCTTAAGATTCTTTATTCTTTCAATATATGGTAACCAGTTACCTTCCATAACAAAACAAAAAAAAAACATTTACACAGAAGGATAACTAGTTCCTTTCAATGTCAATTTTAGTTAAAAAGTTTATTATTTGATTCTATTTCATGACAAAACTATTTTTAGGTCTTGCCTTTCAACACAATAGAATACCAAGTTCGTGATCAAAAGGGGATAAATTTCACAATAAATATACATAATAGAACATGTACTTGCAGTAGGTTTCAAGAAGATGAAATGTCTTGTGGGCATGTAGTAGTTGTCATTGCAAAGAGAAAGTTGAGAGTGTATGATTATTGTGCAAAGTTCTACAAAACAGAAACGTTGAAAGCATTGTATCAAGAAAATGTTCATCCTTTGCCCCATAAAGATGAATGGAATCTCCCACAACACTTGGACATAGTGGTGCTGCCTCCAAAGGCAACAATCCCTGCAGGAAGACCAAGAAAGAAAAGAATAAGATCCAGAGGGGAACCTAAAGTAATAATCACCTGCGGGAAATGTGGGCAACTAGGACATAACAGGAAGACTTGCAGGAATCCTCCAATTAAGAAGCCAAAAAAATAGAAAAAGCCAAAGACATAGATTCGTATTTTACATCAAAATAACCCTTTAATAGCTTTATTCATTGAAAGAGTGACTTTCATATTCATCAAGTATCATTCAGTATTTTAATAAAATTGTTTCAAATTTAAACACATTGATTGATTATGTAAACTTATAAAATCGTTTCAAACTAATTTCTACATGAACGTAACCAGTTGCCCAAAAATAACAACAAAACAACGATATAGGTATCTGGTTACCCTGATATAACAATACAAGATAAATTACCCACTATAACAATCTAAAAGCCAAAAAAAATTAAAACCTTTACTTTCTTCTATCACAAACTCCTTTATATATAATATTAAAGTTACTTTAATATTAACTTAATAAAATGGTTGCATTACTGCAATAAGACAAACTTAGTGGAAAAATCTAAAAAATACTTAAGTAACCAGTTACCCTCGGTATATTAGCAAAGAAACAGTCTAAGTACCTGGTTACCATCAAAATCATTCTTGCCCCAATAACACCAGGAAAATTAGTTAAACAACCCAACTGGGAACTAGTTGCCCTCAAATAATTCCATAAAACAATGTAAAAAAATACAAAAACAAATAGAAACTAGCTACTTGCTTTAATGTGTTATATAACATATATATTAATAATTGAAATAAAAAGCAACAAACCAATGGGGAAAAATAAAAAAATAAACACTTAAGTAACAAGTTACCCTCGGTACGTTAGCAAAGAAACAATGTGGGTACTTGGTTACCCTCTAAATCATTCTTCTCACCACTTACACCTGGAAAATTAGCTAAATATCCCATCTGGGAACTGATTACCCTCAAATAATTCCATAAAACAAAGAAAAAAAAACAAAAAAAATGGAACACTAACTACCTACTTTAAAGTGTTATATACAATATATATAAATAATTGAATTAAAAAAAAATGAACAAAAAAATAAAAATAAAACAACAAATGAATTAACAAAAGGCTATACCGATATATATATATAATGACATTAAGAATCTCAATGTTTTACATAAGCAAAATTTTAAAATAACTAACTGTAAAACTAGAAATTGATCCATCATTTAATAACTGTTACAGCAAAACAAAAAAGCAAAAGAAACATAATATCACTAAAAGCCTATGAAATAATTTTCATTCTCTTCTGTCTCCTCTCCAAAAGCCTTTCATTGAACTCGTCGCTAGTTAAGTATCCCTCAAGTTCTTTGTTCTTTCCATGATAGTACAAGCTAACAGCAATGTCTTCGCGAAGGAGACAAACATCAATATGTTTAGGCATCTCATTCTTTTTCCCAACTATTATTTGCTTAGCAAAATAAGTAGAAAACACCCCACAATCGCTGCATAATGGAAACAGGTAAAAAAAAACAACTAAGAACATATAAACAAAAAGGACACAAAGAAAAAAAAAATTAAAATCAAATAAACAAACTAACCAATCAAGTTGTTGAGGAATTCCTCTAGCAATGCTCAACTTCAAAGCATCATTCTCTGCCACATCATACAGACTAACATCAATATTAATATCTTGACTATCATAGAAACCAATCTTCTCCAATAGAAGAGGAATCAAAATAGCAAATGCCTCAACAACAGGTAAAGTTTGATTTTCATGCTTTGCACCAGACATTAAATCATACACCATAAGTGATCTCTGCTGTATATTGTTTATTAAAGTGCAACACAATCCAGTGCATAAGAGCCTTCACATTAACAGGCATGACAACATCATCAAGCAAATTCCAATGAGTTGCACAAAACATGGATTCCCCCTTCATTATCTTCAAAGCAATGCAGCTCTCATCTACTTTAAATGTACCACTACCATTTTTCTTAAAATTTTCATACATAAACACTATGTTTTTCCCAATACAAATGTCAGTCGTAGATACTCTCCTCTTCAAATCTTTAGAAAATTTAACATTTCTCCTCAAGTAATACATCATCACATAAGTATGCTGCAAAATAAAAAAATACATGCTTATAAGATAATATATATAGAAACCAATCAACTATAACAGACAAGAAAACTATTACTCAAGGGTAACTGGTTACCATCATCAACACAAAACAGTTACACAGCTTGGGTAACCAGTTACCCAATAAACTACAACAAAGCAAACAGTAAGGGAATTGGTTACCCAATAACATCAAAATATATAGCAGCACTAGATCACTAGACTTATTACCTTTTAAAACCAAAAAATAAGTCAAACATGAAAAAATAGATAAAATAAAAGGAAGAATCTCACTGATGAATCAACGAATTTCCCAGGGAAATAAAGGCTATGAAACCAAGTCTTCTTAGAAATAAGGAGAAATGTGAAGTTAATTGGTGGGTCCACTACATTATCATCATATTTCTTGAACTTGAACAATACATTAAAACACAAAATAAAAAAAGTTAACAAATTAAACAGACATATTACGCATAAAAAAGTTAAAAATAATTAATGGTTATACATACTTGTTCCTTTTCTTCAAATCATGTTTAATCCAAGAGTAAAACTCAGACAGTTGTTCTTTAGTGTGATTATGACCAAGTTCATTGGAAAATGGACAAATATTATCCAATATTGTCCTCTTTCTTTTTTGTTTCACTCTGTCTTCAGAAGATCCAAATTTTGTTAAGAAATGAGACATTACTACAGCGCTCGGCTTCACTTGCCTTTTCTTTCCCAAAATCAATCCATTATCAACAACTTGTGCATCATCATACAACACAATCGACTACTTACTTTTATCCTCCAAACAACTACTCTCTTTAAGTGGCCTCTCAACCGATTCATTAATAACTCTCCATATTACATTAGAGACATGAAATGTGGGAGTTTGAGGACTTGAGCATACAGTTGAGTCAACTTTAATTGGCTCCTAAAAAAGAAATAGATATGTATAACCAATACTTCATTACAAACAAGAAAACAAGGGGAAAAAACCAATTGCTTAAACAAATAAAAGGAAAGGAAAATTTACTTTATTAGTACTAATAAATTGTGAAGCAATCTGAATAGAATGCTCCAAATCAGCCCCCAACTCCTCACTAATATCAACATTTTGGTAACCCCCAGAAGAATGGTCATAAAAAATTCCTAAAAATACAAAATCCATCAATTTTTACAAAAATTAGACATAATAAAAGGAAACACACAAACAATAGTAACCAATTACCTCAGAAGAAACCTTAGCATGCATATGATCTTCAAACTCTCCACCAACATTATCGTTACCAGCAGCCATAGATGTCTTAATACCACCAAACAAAGATATAACAGAAGCAAAATCAGCTGCGAAAGATTTCTTTAATTCATAAATTGCAAGCAATATACACTTCTGGAAATCTTTCACTTCAGCCAATTTTGATTCAATGGCAATAAGATCCTCATGCATATCTGATGGACTATCATCATCATCAGGTGGATCCGTTGGCAAAAACTTACTCTCAAAAGACAACCCTCTCAGTATAGGCAGTTTCATTTCATCATTGGTAGGGATTATGACATTAACATCATACTGCAAGAATCAATTTTTATTTTTTTAAACAAACTACAAAAATAGCTGTAATAAGTAACTAGTTACCAAAATATAAAACGAACATAATAAAAATAGAATTGAATGACAAAAAAACCAACAACAAAAAAAAACAAAATCATCACCTCTTCCTCCAAAAGAACATTATCAACCAAATACTGGTATGACACACTTCCCTTGCTTGTCCAATTCAGAATCCTTGGAAACAAAAAAATTTAACCCTTCTACACAACGCTTGAGAACAAGAAGGAATGGTCTCATAAATCCATATAAGGAAAGCAATAAGGAAACCATAACACTTATAACTGTGGTTATCAAGTGATCCATCTGCTTTCCTAGCAACATAATCATACATGGCGTTCCTATCTTTCAATACTGCTCCCATGACACACCTAGTTCTTTGCCACAAAACTTTCCCAAAAGTAAACTTCTTCGTCTCAGCAAAATCAGTATCAACCATGGCAAAAAAGGATTTTTCAACGCGAGTCTCAGGTTGTGTCCCGAACAAAAAATTGGCTAACAAATGAACAATAGCCAACTTAACGACAACCTCATCACCTTTCTTCTTCAATTCTTTATCATTGAACGCACATGCAACCTCATCATTCCTAAGTTTTTCTTCCTTCCTGGGTTTACCTTCGTACAATGGAAAAAGAGATTTCCTAAGCCCTAAATCAGCCTCTTTGAACATGCTAAAGTCAACACTGCCCACACATTTCAAACCAGTAATGAGGGCAAACTCATTGATTGAGAACCTAACTAATTTTCCACCCAATTTAACCCAAAACTCAAAATCTTCATTTTTTTCGATGAACCTTCGTAAGCAAAACACTATGAAATAACTGCGCCTGAAATGTAATATCATGCATATCCAAAAAGTGACCAAATGGGGTTCTTTGAAACATCGCTTTTTGTTTCGAACTTAAAACTGCCTTAATCTCACTAATAATAGAAGGCTTATTCCATTGTTGGACTTTACTACCAAAACCCCTCTCGGGTTTAATTCTGAAATGTGCATCATACAAAAAAACATGGCAACTTGTTAGACACTGGTTAGTTAACATTGAAAAAGCATACGAAAAACAACAAAAACCATTTCAAAGTAACTACAAACCTAAAAAAATACACTAAACATTATTAAGTAACTACATGCCTACGAAGATAAAAAATAAATACAAAAAACTAAATAGGGGACAACACAAAGAAAATGGTTACTTATTATTGAAATAACACGTACAATAAAAGCAAAGAAATTAACCAGGGACCACATGAGAACGCACTACAAAACACTAAACATAAAAGAGTAACTATGAAATATAAAGGCAGAAAATATGAAAATACGACAAAGTAACTAGGAACCTATAAAAAAATAGTATACATCATCAACTAACTGTGTACCTATAAAAGCCATAAAACAAATACAAAAAAAAAAAAGTGGACAACATTCAGTACTTGGTTACTTAACATTAAAAAAACAAAAAATAATAAAAGCAGAGAAAATAAAGGTAGTCAGGGACCGCACGAGAACACATTACAAACCTAAAAAAAACAGTAAACATTATTAAGTAAATATATACCTATGAAGATAAAAAATAAATACAACAAAGTAAACAATGGACAACACAAAGTAAGTTACTTGATATTGAAATAGGACGTACAATAAACGCAAAACAATTCAAGGTAACCAAGGGACCACATGAGAATAGACTACAAAACACTAAACATAATAAAGTAACTGTGAAAAATATAAAGGCAAAAAAAAAAAGTAAAACAAAGTAACTAGGTACCTAAAAAAACACTAAACATCATCAACTAACTCGGTACCTATAAAAGCCAAAAAAAAATATAAAAAAAAAAAAAGAAAAAGAAAAAGTGGACAACATACATAATTAGGTTACTTAACATTAAAATAACAAAAAATAATAAAAGCAAATCAATTAAAAAGAAACTAGGGACCACATGAGAACACATTACAAAACACTAAACATAATAAACATAATCATATGCTTAAACCATATAAAGTAACCAGGGACCACATAAGAAAGCAATACCAAACACATAGAAACTTGGAACTTATAAAAACAAATATAATAAAAACATACATATAAACATGGAAAACAATATCAAAGTAACTAGGTACCTTAACTCTACTCTCATGATCTTTCTTTGTCCCAGCAGTTGTGCTCTTGATCCTTGATTAATCTTTACCTCGAGGGGAAGAACGCAAACCACCATCAACACTTGTTGATGAAGAACCAACATTACCTCCCTAATAAACATAAACATAAAATAAAAATAACGAATACAATAGAAAAAAAATACTTGAGAACAACTCTAATTAACAAAAAACAAACTAATAACCAAACCAAAATATAGAAAAAATATATATAAATCAAAATTAAAACCAATCAAAATACCTTAATGTTAGGTGCTGCATTGTTAACAGGTACTGTTGGACTTCGAGGAGAACGACGTAAACTTAAAGAAGGCACAATATCATAAGGACTTTTCGAAGGACCAACATTATCTCCCTTTCTAATCATTTCTAGTACACAAAAAACCAAACAAAACTAATAAATATATCAAAAATAAATTTATAAGAACTAAATACTAAAAATGAAGATAATCATGACAAACTCTATAACAAAGATAGATCAAGACTTGCACACTACAAAAATATCTAGATGACCATTAAAAATGCCAATAATGAATTTGGAACAATATGCTCATGACAATACTACGGGACTAATGAATATCACTTAATTATTTTACACCCTTACCAACCTTAAAATAATAAATACATTACAAGAAAATTAATACATCTGATTAAAAACACAACACATTAAAAGTGCTTAAGACATTACTACGGGACTAATGAATATCTCTTAATTATTTTACACCCTTACCAACCTTAAAATAGTAAATACCTTACAAGCAAATTAAGATTGCCAATATACATTAACAGTTAACAGTTAAAATCGCCAAAATACATAACACATAACACATTAACAGTTAATATCGCAAAAATACAAAATCAAATAAACACAAAAACATGCCGACAACAGAAAATGAATGCCCAAAACAGAACAAAAAATGCATACCTCAACAATCAGCCGTTCGCAAAATAAAACCCTTGTTAAACACAACACATTAACAATTAATATCGCCAAAATACAAAATCAAAGAAAACAAACACATGCCGACATGAGAAAACAAATGCCCAAAACAGAACAAAAAACACATACCTCCGCCGTAGATACGCCGAACAGTCATCCCAGTCCATTTGCCGAGACCTTCCGAAAGTCTTCTACTCCTTCACGTCCGTTCGTCAAGCTTCTAATCTTCCCCTCTGTTCACCGAGCTTCTATTCGACCACTCCAATCACCCAACTTCTTGACCGCTCCGATCACCGAATATGCAGAACATGCAAACACAAAAACCGGCTTGAAGGAGGAGAAGAAGAACAGTCAGATATGGAAAAAAGTGAATGGTAAAGTTAGAAAAAGTAATATAAAAATGTTAAAATAAAATAATATAAAAATATAAAAACTACCCTTTATAATAACTGAAAAGGTAAGTTATTTTCCATGAAAACATAGAATAGAAAAGTTAAAAAAAATTAAATAAAATGAAATTACAAAACTACCCTTCTACTTGGAAAAAAGTTCAATAGCAATAAAGATATGGCATAATCAGAAATTTTGGGAAAAATATGGAAAAAAAACCATAAAAATGATAAAAAAAGTATAAAAAGCCATAAAAAAAATTATGTTGAAAAAAAAACCATATTTTTTTAAAACTTCAATAAAAAGTCCATGTAAAATGTAATTTTCACAATTTAATATTTATTCATATATTTATACTATTATGTCTTAATTATTTTTTACTAATACATATATATTATATATCTAATAAAATTAATTAAAGGGATATTGATGACATAAATACCTAAATTTATGCTTTTGTTGCAGTTAAATACGTAACTTATTTTTTTGACGGCATAAATATCTAACATTAATTTTTTTTTTTTTTGCAATCGTTACTTTTTTTTTTTTCATTAATAGGAAAATACCAAACTTTATAATTAGGGATATTGGTGGTATAAATACATAAGTTTATGTAATTGTTGCACTTAAATACCTAACTTTTAATATTTGTAGCATAAATAATAAATATTTTCTTTTTTAAAACTATTTTTTTATTATTTATGCTAAAAAAATTAAAAGTTAGGTATCTAAGTGCAACAAATATAAAAACTTAGGTATTTATGCCGTCAATATCCATATTTAAAAAGTTTGGTATTTTCCACTTAATAGGAAAACGGCTGCAGCAAAAAATAAACGTTATGTATTTATGCTGTCAAAAAAATAAGTCAAGTATTTAAGTGCAACAAAAGCATGAATCTTAATTAAATTTATTATATTATGTGTTAATATTTTTTCACTAATAAATATTTTATGTATTCAATAAAAGAGGAGTACTAGCAATAACCTTCTATTTTAATCTTTTAGTCCACATCCCTCCCTAAAAACACAAGTCAAAGTACTTTTTTTCATGGTGATGTTCGTTGTAGTTATGACATTCTTTCTGTAAATTTTAATTTTTTTTTGAATAATTTAAAATGCCGAAAACAGAATTCCTGATATTCTGGTTTACAACGCGTGTTCGAAAAAAAATAAACTGTTTAGAATTTTTCAAAAAACTTGCAGGAAGGATGACATAACTACAATGAACACCGCCATAAAAAAATTAGAAAAAAAATAATCCGACATGTGTTTTTGGGAGCGAAGGTTGGCTAAAAATTTGAAATAAGAGATTGGCACTCATCTTCAATACAATTATACATTGAGTGCATTTAAGACCAAGGCTTTCAACATATCTTCCAGTCGCCGCATTTTGAACAACTAATGCTTTAAAAGCCTAAAGCCTTCAAATCTTACTGTCTGCAAGCTCTATCGACTGCCTAAAGTCCTACATGAAGGGTATGTGTAGAGACTGATTCTAAATGGACCAAAACCTCAAAGTAGAAATTGCAGGCCCAATACTTAAATGGTTGATTCAATATCTTTTCAACTTCGAAGTCAACAAGTGCTCAGCTCCACTCCTAAAATTCCTTTGAAAATCTGCAGTCGACCGTTGCATCTATCTCACATTTTAGGATGACTTGAAAGCATTGTTGTTGTTGACAAAACTATTAACTACAATCGACAATCTGATATACATTGCGACCCACAAACTATGTCAGCTTAAAATCAACATCCAACGCGTATTTACAATTGTAGTCGACACTTAATCGGCTTCTGAGATTGAATGTACTTGGCCCAATAACTTTTCGAATTAATGATACGTTAATTTGTAATCGTAATCAATTGAGAAATGAATGAGAATAAAATATAAAAGAATCATAATCATTATTTGTAGTAAAACCTCCATAAAAGTGTTATTCTATATTGTAATAACTCTCATATAATCATAAAAAAATTTAGTCCCAACTTGCCAACAGTTATAAATAGGAATAAACTCCACATTGTAATAAATTGTAATATTTCTTAGCCCCTCTTTTAAAAAATATGCATCCACATAGTAATATTTGTGTTAATATTTATATATATGCTATCTTTTTACCTACTAAAAATTCATAATAAAATAAATTATCACTTTAGACTTATAAAAATAACTTTGTATTTTTCCAACATTATATAGATATGTACATATATATTTATGTCATTTTGATTTATCAATGTTTTACATTGAATTTGACATGTTTTATCAATTATTATTTAATTTAGATTTAAATGTGTATATTTTAAACATTTTACAAATATAATTCTACTAAGTTATAAGCTTCTTTTAGTAATAAAATATGTTGGTCCCAACATTATTACTATAGAAAGACTTTAGTGTATTATATTGTTTACTAAAACTGACTAGATTGGGAATCCGAATCGTTTTATCTTGTTTACATAATCGGAAAATGGAATCAGAATATTAAATTGACTAAATTATAAATTTTTATTAAAAAAATAATGTAGTATTTTGGTGAGATGGATTTTTGAAGTACAAAATTGTCTTTTTATTTTTAGTTTTAAAAAATTAAATAAAAGAAAGATAAATCCAAGGCATGGTTACTAATAAGTAATGAGAATCATATGTGTTGTAATCATTCTCATTCATTTGTTTACTTTTATTTAGTAATAGGAATAGATTGCGAGGCCCACATGATTTTGGGAGAAAACAATGGGAATACTTCCCAATTTTCTTAAGTAATGTCATTACTAGTAATCAATGTTTATTTATTTTATATTATTAAAAATTAAAAGACAAATTTACCCTAACAAAAATTTCTCTTTAGAAAATATACATTTTATATAAAGGGTAATTTAGTCAAATTAAAGCATTTCGATTACCTTTCATGATTATGTAAACAAAATAAAATGTTTCTTACCTTTCTGATTAGTTTAGTAAAGAACATAATAAAATAATGAGTCTGATTCTTCAATATTTTATTTTCATTCATTTCTCTTCATTGATTTATTCCGATTACGATTGTAGTTTAATAAACATGGTAGAGGAAAATGGGATTCCCTTGGTATTTGCGGGGAGAAGTATTCCCATTTTTTTCTCTCTTACCCCACTTATCTCTCCTATTCCTTAGTTTAGTAAACACATGAATGAAAGTCATCACCCCACATATGATTCACATTGTCATTAAGTAAGCATGCCACCATTTTCTTCAGTAATGTCATTACTAGTAATCAATGTTTATTGAGTTTATACCTTTTTAGACCTTGTGTTTTATCTCATTACCTGTTTGGACCCTGTGTTTTGATAAATTACTTTTTGGACCCTATGTTTTGTAAAATGGTTAAAATGGAACCCTAAACCCGATTTTGGTGAATATTTTCTCAACTAAAATCACAAATAATTTACCAAACTAACAATCCAAAACAAAAATAAAATCATTCTACTTAAAAATTGTGTTGCTATATTCAATTTTTTCTTCATCAAAATTGAGTTTAGGGTTCTATTTTAACTATTTTACAAAACATAGGATCCAAAAAATAATTTATCAAAATACAGGGTCCAAACAGGTAATGAGACAAAACACAAGGTCCAAAAATGTATAAACCCATGTTTATTTATTTTATTTTATTTTTTATTATTAAAAATTAAAAGACAAATTTAACCTAAAAAAATCTTCAATTTAAAAAATATATTTTTTATAAAGGGTAATTTAGTCAAATTAAAGTATTTCAATTATCTTTCCTGATTATGTAAACAAAATAAATGTTTCTGATTCCATTTCCGATCAGTTTAGTAAACAACATAATAAAATAATGATTATGATTCTTCAATATTTTATTCATATTCATTTCTCTCATTGATTTATTCCAATTACAATTACAGTTTAGTAAACGTGTCATGAGGGTAATGGGATTCCCTTGGTATTTGAGGGGAGAAGTATTCCCATTTTTTTCTCCTTTACCCCACTTATCTCTCATATTCCTTAGTTTAGTAAACGCACACTACAAGAAAAACAGTCTTTAGTGAAGACAAAGCTTGATCACCACTAATATCAGACCGGTTAATTTTTTTTTATTAAAAATATTATTAGCAACGACTTTTTCACTATTAGCGGCAACATGTGTCGTTGCTAATAGTCCCTCAGATAACCTTGACTTCTCCTCAATTTTTCTGCAAATTCCTTCTCCCCTTCTCCCTCTCCCACAGCCACTCCACCCCACCGCGAGCCCCCTCTGCCTCCGGCCCCACCGCACCCCTCTGCCCCTAGCCCCTCCAAACCTACCCTACACCCCCAGTCTCTCAGAGCCCACTCCAAACCCCCGCCCCGCCCTCCACCCCCACCCTGTCCCCAGCCTTCCAAACCCACCCCTCGCCCCCTTCTCCCCCAGCCCCCACCCCTCCACCCCCACCCTGAACCCCCAGCCTCTCTGAACCCACCCCGCACCCCCCGCCCCTCAGCCCCCACTCTGCACCCCCAGCCTCTTTGAACCCACCTCGCACCCCCGCCCCGCTCCTCTGCCCCCAGCCCCTCTGAACCCACCCCTCCCCCTTTCTCCCCCAACCCCTCCGCCCCACTGTGAGCCCCCACCGCTCTGCCCCCACCCCACGCCCCGAAAACTCCTCTCCAGCCCGACTCGATGGCTAAGGTATATATGTATTATATAGTTATATATTATATTGATAACTCTACAAAATAGAGTTATTTTACCACTTTTTATATATTAATTGTTGCTTAGTTCATGAGTTTTTAATTGATTTGTTAAGTTTTTAAGTAATTTTGAATTTATTAGGTTTATTTTGATTTTATATATTTTTGTGTGTTTTTATAGTTACTTTAGTTTAATTATTTAAATTATTGTGTTTAGTTAGAAGTGAAAATAATATTGTTTTATTGAACTTAAATGCTAAATTAAATTAAGTTATAATTAATATTTTCAAAGAATTAATTTGATTTATTTTAAAAATATTTGATAAAGATTTAATTTATGTTTATTTTGTATGAAATTTTTGTATTGTTGGTGTTTGAAAAGCCAAGAAAAATGAAGAAAAGAATGTGGCAAATCTGAAAAGAAAAAAAAAAGAGATAAGTGGATCTGGGCCCGCCTGCCCCAAGCCCACCATGCCAGTCCAGCTGCACCTCCCTGCCTCCAGAAGCCCAGCCCATCACGCCACCATCCTACTGCCTCATCCTTCCTCCACCATTCGGGCCTAAACAGCCAGCCTGCATGCATTTCGGCCTAGCCACCTACACCAAGCTGCCATGCCATATTTTCTTGAGCCCAACAATGTCCCTTTGTCCATTTGTTCAAAAATACCATTTTTTACCCAGCTTTCTTATATTTTTCACCACAAAATCATCATTACACCTATAATTTACCTCTACATGCCATATTTACTTTATTGAATTAAATCAATATAATTAATTTAAATTGATTATTTTAATACACATTTTTTGCCTATAAATAAGGGATTTGAGTGCTTATTTTGGGGGAGGTTTACACTACAAAATTTCTACACTTTTAAGACCACTCCATTCTCTTCATCTTTTTTCTCTTTTTGGTCATTTCTTCTATGAGTTTTTAGAGGAAAAATTTGGGTGTACCTCCTCCAAATTTTCCTATTTATGTTTGTAATTTGTTATTTTGTAACTTCCATTCTAGTTATGTGCTTCTAATCTTTTTTCATAAGATTATTAAGATCATGATGAAGCAATTTGCAACTAGATAATATTTATGTTATATGTTGATTTCCCTTGTAATGCAACAAAGTTTATGGATTTTTCTTCTTCATATATATGTCTTTCATCTTTAATATCTCATATTTTGGATTGTTAGATAATATTGCACTTTGTTCTTCATTTTGCAAAACATAATATTCTTTGTGTAAGATGTGTCATTAAATTGTACACATCCAATGCTTAGAACAAAAATATTATGTTTTGCCTTATAAATAATGTTATTTGATTTTTTTTTTGTTTCATTAGGTTGATTCACATTAAATACTTTGAAATTATATATTTTTTGAAAAGTGAAGAAAAATCCTATCTTTTTATTTAGAAATAGTTTGTGCTTAAAATTATAAATCTATTTGGAAAATGATAGTTTGACTTATTTTAACTATCACTAAAACTTGGGAATCAATATACTAATAAGTATTATTAAACTTACATTTTGTGGATTCTAGTATCTTAATAATCTTTCTTTTACAACTTATTTTCAAATCATAATTGATTTATTTTTATTCTCTTAAATAGCTTTATTTTAAATCTTTTATTTTATGTTCATGACATTAAATCTCATCAATCTTTGGAGCTAGGTTAAAATTTATTAATCTTGGTTTAAAATAGTTTTCTTTTTTATTTTAGACAACTCCTTTGGGTTCGACATCCTTGCTTACACGATCACTATTCGATATGAACGATTCGTGCGCTTGCGATATAAATATTTAAAACATACCCATTTTGGGTCTATCATATAAATATATGTAAATATATTTATATATTTTTATTATTATTTATTTGTTAATTTTTATTTAATTTTATAATTTGTTTTTATTTTATTTTCTGTTTTTAATTATTTTAGTTTTGTGTTTTATATATATATATCTGTGTGTGTATAGACTATATATGTGACTGTGTGTGTGGATGTGTATGTGTGTGTGTGTGTGTGTTTATTTATATATATATATAGATGTAAATGTGTGTATATGTATATGTATGTAAGTATATATATATACATGTGTGTGGTGTATATATATATGTTTTATGTATTTAATTTATATGTGTTATAATTTTTTTGTTTTACTAACTTTGTTTTCTATTTAGGAGAAAATAAATTGGTGTAATTTTGGAACCTTTTCTTTTGGAGCATTTTATTAATTGGTATGTGTCTCTTATTTCTTACATTATTATTATTATTATGATTATTATGATTATTTACTATTGTTAGACGAGTTTGAATATCCTAAATATTCATCTGTAGTGAAGTAGGTTTTGAGATACACATTGTGTGTTGTGGTGAGAAAGGAGGTTATGAACTTGCATGTATTAATGAAGTAGGTTCTGTGAAATTTTTGTGTGCTGCAGAGATATAAGGAAGAAACTTATAGTGTGTTGTTTGAATTATTTTTTTAAACTGTCTAAAAATAGATAGGTCTTTAGTATAGGGGAGATGCTACCCAATTTTGTGTAGATTATTATAGGGTCGTGGGTTGGGATAGGGTCTTTAAAGGGTTGGGGGTCGGGATAGTGTCTTTATGGGGATAGGGGTCGGGATAGGTTCTTTGTAGGACCGGGGGGTCGGGATAGTGTCTTTATAGGGTCGGGGGTTGAAATAGGGTCTTTATAGGGCCGGGGGTCGGGATAATGTCTTTATAGGGTCGGGATAAGGTCTATATAGGGTCGAGATAAGGTCTTTATAGGGTCAGGGGTCGGGATAGTGTCTTTATAGGGTCGGGGGTCGGGATATGGAAGGAGTATCACTCGACAAAGAAGAACACGAATATTGTCAACAAGGATATGCTGAACAAGATTATGTAAGTTTAACTTTATTATCAATTCAAATAATTATATTTTTCTTTTGTATCATAATTTAAAAAAAAACAAGTTAAGTTAAAGTCAACTCTTGAAGCTGAGACTCAGCAGACAGTTGAATCTAGTATCGATGATTCTTCCTTGGTCGATCAAATGAAGATACCAAGTCAGGTTCTTAGTGAAGGCGGGGCCACCAGCGAGGAGTTGGCCGCAAATTAAAGGGAAAAACGTTAACCTGTCCCTCTCAAAACACTCAGTCTCAGGCACTACCTCAACAATCGACTGAGGAAATACGTGAATTGGTTGACATTGTGAAGGTCATGAATGAACAACTTCAATACGTGTATCAGCAGCTTCCACCTGAAAAACGTTCGGCAACAAACGTGGAGATGCAAAATACATATCAGTGGTTTTTTGAGAAGTATGTAGGTTCGTCTTCTGAAATTCAGACCCAACACGCGTCTCAAGCTTCAGCTTCTCAGCCTTCACCAGGCCATCCCGACAAACCTACACCAACTTTGCCATCTCAACCTTCGGCCCAGCCATATATGTATCAATGGCCGATGCCTCCGTACCCTCAGGCTTATCATCCTCATATGAGCGAACATTCGTCCCAACCCCCGCCTCCTCATATGAGTGGGTCGTTGTCTCAACCTCCGCCCTATCTATATCCATAAATGTATGGACATGGAGGATCATCGTTACCTCCACAGTATCCATGGGTGATGCCTCCGAACACACCACAGGCACCGCAGCCACCAGAAGAAGGAGACAATATGGAGGACGCCGAGGGTTGAGATGTTTTACATATTATTGTATGAAACAATAACTTTTAATTAATAAATTGTTGTATGAATATTTAATTTGGATAATATTGTATTATTGGATTGTTTTTTTTAATAAATTATTAATTTTATGCATATTTAATTTTAGTATTATTATTTTTACGCATATTTAATATTAGTATTATTATTTTTATGCATATTTAATTTTGATATTATAAATTAAAATATACTATTTAAATATTTTAATTTAATAATTTTTAATCTTTTTTAATTATATAAAAGTCGCCCCTAATAATATCAACGCCCCCGTTAATATTGTATTATTAAGGGTGAAATATGATCTGAGAATTACGATTATTAGGGGTAACATTCATTTTATTATGGGCGAAAATATCACCGCTAATACTTTTTATTAGGAATGACGGTTTTGTCGCCTCTAATAATCGACATTAGCATCGAAATATTAGTGACGACACGTCAATGACGACTTTGGGTTTTATTAGGGGCGATATATGTCGCATCTAAAGACTCTTTTTGTTGTATAGTGACATGAATGGAAGTCATTAACTCGCATATAATTTTCATTGCCACTAAGTAAAACATGCCATCAAGGTTTGCCCATTCAATTCAATTGAGGTTTTTGTTCACAAACTGACACAATTACAAATTCATAGCTCATATTTCAAAAGTACAATCTGGATGAGTTATTCATATATCCAATATATCAAACATATCAGCTATATCACATGGTAAAGTATTTTACACAGAAACAAGGAAAGGCATAATAAATGACAAAACCAAGTAGAGGTCCAATGATATATGCAGTTGAGACATTTTAATGGTGAATTCGTTCTCACACCGCCATCACACTATGAGAGCTAGTGACATGACATTTTCTAGAAAGTAAAAAAGGACGGAAATTTCAGGTTTAATACCGACATTTTAGCAGTTTTAATTCTATGATGAACAATCAATTTAAAAATATATTTTCGAATTTATGTTTAGTTAAATAGCTAAAAAATAGTTTTCTAAACTTGAATTATTGATTATGGATGTTCCTTAGAGATTTACGTATTTTCTAAATCTATCACTTTGTAAATAAAATCTAAGAGTGAAAATAACTTTTTTTAATCTTTTAAGAAAATAAAAAGTAAAAAATATATTTATTAAACTAAAATGCAGTCATACATAATGGTATAAAACCTAGAGCAAATAACGGCGCATACTAAGCTTGTTTGCAGGTCTTTTCCGACCAAAAAGTCAATGCCGGTAACTTTTTTCTAGTGGCCAACACTGATACCAACAACAATTCATGAGCCTAAGGCCCAAGGCTATCACCTCGCAGTCAACATGCTAAGTCGACCGCCAAATTTTGAGGCTCCATCTCTCAAATTCTTGTAGTCGACAGACTAAGACTATGAAAGACCCTCACGTACCCCAAATCACCTGTCACCTCATAGTAGACATGTTACGTCAAACTGTTCATTATTAAAGGCCCGTGGCCTTCATGTCATAGTTCGCAATAGTCAACTGCGAGGCTCCAAGGCTCAATAATCGGCTGAAGGAATTAAGGTGCCCTATTCCCAAGTTATGCCAGTCTACACATTAGTTGACTAAAGGTCTCAAGGGGCTCAAAGTTCCACTCCAACCAACACTGAAGGTTTGAGTTTCAATGGGTGCAATTAATGTCTCAAACAAGTTGGCCTGCATCCAAGTCGTTACTTAGAGGACCAAGGGTCGAGCAATGCCGGACGTCACGTGGCAATCCACAGATGACGTAAGACTTCAAGTACTCGACGTGACTTGAATGACATCGATCGATGTCGACTAAGATAATCTAAAAAGGTTCAAGCTTCCAAATCGGTCGACACTTATATCGACTACTGAGGTTTTAGATTTGCGGCTAAGGACCCAAAAACGTGCCAGTCGACACCAACGTCGACTGAGAAACTACTAGTCTCTGTCACCACCAAGTCAACTAACGAAATAAAAAACTCATGCGGTTTTCTATCAAACACATGACGACTAAAATATAATGAAGCCACTAAGCTTAATTATCAGTCGAGACACATCTTGCATTGCCGTTCGATATCCACTGTCGACTGTGATTCAAATAGGCCAGGCCAGGAAAGCTTGTCATACCATGATATATCTCAAGCGAAATCTATCTGAAGACCGTAGTTTCGAAAGCAATTAATTTTAGTCGACCTCCACATCGATTACGCGCGTCTCACACAACTAATAGAATCTCATAGCCAATATTCAACGTCGACCCCGTACGGCCGTAAGTGCTCGCTTCATTTGCCCAAGCAGAAGTCATCTAAAATATTCAAGCATTAAATTTAGACGCTTATAAAAGTCAACCACAGAAGTCGATTGCAACTACAAGAAGTCTTTTCAATAAGAACGTACGTACGGTCACAGTTTTACTGTCAACACCTCAACCTCAACCTCAACATGCATGGGTATTAGTGCCAATCACCATTGCATTTGCATGTGTCGGACTAAATTGAGACCAGCACTTAGAAACGCCTAACGACTTATTGCATGGCCCATTAATTCTTCATAATGGGCCTAATTGTTTTAAGCATTTAGATGGGGAAAAGTTGAGAACTACCCATTTTTAGGAGTAGTTAATTAAAATTAGACACTAAATATATTTAGTTGAACTTTACCCATTATTATCATGAGATTTCCCAAATTACACTTATTTGAGCACATGATTCTAAGTGTTGTTGTAATGTATATTATATGTGTCATATTATAATTAAATTGGAAATACATTCTAATTGTAGTGTGTTTAAGGAGAAAAAAGCATATAATTGAAGGGGTATAATGGGTACATCAATTGAAAATTTGGGTACTAAAATAAAAATTAAAAATAGTAGGTAAAAATTAAAGTGTATTATTTAAAATGGGTACAGAATCTAATTTCCACATTTTTAGATGTGTAAATTACATATTTATGAATTTTTTTAACTAGTTCATAAAAATATGGTTTTTTTAATAACTTATTTTATGGATTTTTCTTTAAAATTTCAGTTTTATGAATTTAGATTCTCATATTTTTGTATAAAAAATTATTTATGTCATAGTTTTAATTAAGTTTATTTAAATTATGAGATTATTTTAATCATTAAAGTGTTTTTAATTTAATTATTTTTATATTAGTTTTATTATCAATATTGACTTAGTATTTTAAAAAGAAAACTTAATCAATTTTATTATTTTTTTTTATATTGTTTAATGTTTGTTTTTCATAATTTAATGTTACAGTTTAAAATCACATATATATTTTCATTTTACTATTTTTAGTTTTTATCTCTTCAACTTCTTTTCTCGTTGACGTCTTATTTCTCATCCTTTTTTGTCAAACTTCTTTTAGAGAAAGCCCTTCTTATTTAGTCGTTTTTCCTTCAACTCAAAATATTTTATTATTTATTATAATTTTTTATTATTATACTTATTTTGTTTATACTATACATAAAAAAATGAAATTAATTTTTTTGTTATAACTTTTTTTTTTTGCATTTTTTTAAAGATCATGACTATTTTTTCCTGGTTTTGGTTAAGTAACTAATAACAATCACGTTCTCATATATGAATTTTTTTTGTAAAATTTGGATGTTCCCATCAGGTTAACCAGGTACCCATTCCCGTTTTCATATCAAATTTTTTTTCTTTTCAAATTTGAATGTTTACATCAGGGTAACTGATTACCCATTCATGTTTTTTATATCTATTTTTTTCTTTCCAAATTTTGATATTCCTATCAGAATTACTGGTTACCCATTCAAGTTTTCATATCAAATTTTTTTCTTCCAATTTTGGATGTTCCCACTAGGGTAAATAGTTATCAATTTACATTTTCTTCAGATTTGAATGTTCCCATCGGGGTAACTGGTTACCCACTCACTTTTTCATATCTATTTTTTTTTCTTTCCGAATTTGGATGTTCCTATCAGGGTTACTAGTTACCCCTTCAAGTTTTCATATATATAAATATATATATATATATTTCCAAATTTGGATGTTCCCATCAGGATAATTGATTACCCATTCACATGTTCATATAATTTTTTTTCTAGATTTGAATGTTCCAATCAGGGTAACTGGTTACCCATTCACGTTTTTCATATTTTTATTGTTTTTCTTTCCAAATTAGGATTTTTCTATAAGGGTTAAAATAACAAAAATGCTGAAAAAATTGATTTGAATTTTTTTTACATATAGTGGAAAAAACTATAAAAAAAACAATTACAATAATAAAAGATAATAAATAATAAAATAGTAACATAACTATCTAATGTTAAAATATATGTGTGAAAAAAGAAAAAAAAATAGAAAATGGAAGGAGAAAATAATAAGCACAAAAAAAAGAAGAAATAATAAAAGGAAAACAAAACAGAGGAAAGAAAACTAAAAAATATGATGAAAAAAAACAGAACAAAAGAAATGATGAAGGAAAAAAAAAGAAAAAAACAGATGAATGAATAAAATGAAAAGAAGAAGAAGAAAAATAATGGAAAAAGGAAAGAAAAAAAAATGAAGGAAAAAATGGTAGAAAAAAATGAAAAAAAAACAAAAAAAAACAAAAAAAATGGAAGAAGAAAAGAATAAATACAAAAATGAAAAAAAAAAACAGAAGGAAAAAATGAAGAAAAAAAAGAGGAAAGAAACGTGAAAAAGTATGAAAAAAAATAAAACAATACAAATAAAAGAGAAAAAAATTGATAAATGAATAAAAATGAAAAAAAGAAGAAGGAGAAGAAGAAGAAGAAAAATGGAAAGAAACAAAGGATGAAGGAAAAATTGGTAGAAAAAAATGAAAAAAAAAAGAAAAAGGAAAAAATGGAAGAAAAAATAAGTAAGAAAAAAAACTAAAAAAATAATAAAAAATAAAAGAAAAATTAAAAAATTGAAAAAAATAAATAAAATTGCATTCATAATTAAAGAAAACATAATTATGATAAAAAAATGTGGCATAATTGTATATTTTTTCAAATTTATGGGAAAGAAAATCTCATAGATATGAACTTCCAAATCAAAAAGCCATAAAAAATTAGAAAAATTAAATGTCCATATTTTTATAAAACAACTTTAGAAAATCCATAAATATGAAAAAATATCTTTAAAGATAATCTCATCTGTGGCTATCACCATATCAATTTACACTCCATACCGCTTTTTACGGTATTGTTTTGTCAGCATTTTTTTACAACTTTATTTCTTTCTCTCTCTTCATTTTAACTTCAAAAAAAGTTTCTGGCCACATGGTTAGTCAATTGGGCTCAAGAGTTATACCATCGCGACCTACTCTTCAAGGTGGTCATTTTAATATGTGAGAAACATATAGGTGACTAAAATAAAAAGCAACATTTTAGTTTATTTTTCATATTATGTTTAACCAATAAGTAACTACATTGTAAACTTAAACAAAATTTATTATACCAATTATATTCATATATTACATTTAAAGATACCATATGGTATAATAAACCAACTTTAAAGCTATTTTAGAAACATTTCAAGTAATTTTTTTTTTAAATAGATTTGTTTACCGAGTTTTTCAGAAACCATAAGTATATTAAAAAATAAGAGCTGGAAAGAACAGATAATAGATAAACAATCACAAATTTTACATGGTTGGGCGTTAATGAGCCTTAGTTCACGAGTCACTAGTATTAGGCTTTAGAGATTTTTGACAATGGAGGTTTTCTGCAAGTTCAGCAATGTTTTGCTTACAAGAGAAATTCTGGGATCCTTGCTACAATGCACAACTGACCCTATTTATAGGCAGTCAAGTAGCTTGGGTTAGACTTATCCGAGCCCAATAAGGATGTACCTACAATTTTCTCGCTAACAGAGCCATAATA
The DNA here is from genome assembly GCF_963169125.1 of Humulus lupulus. Lineage (NCBI taxonomy): Eukaryota > Viridiplantae > Streptophyta > Magnoliopsida > Rosales > Cannabaceae > Humulus > Humulus lupulus. Next base: position 43,318,666 of record NC_084794.1, on the reverse strand, counting down.
TAAAGAATGTAACATAATTAGATGTTGTTAATCTAACCCATTGGGCCGACTTAGGCGTGGTCAAGACTTACAACCGCCCTTTGTTCGTTAGCATAGTCTGATCCACGTGGGTTAATAAGGGGATCCTGGGGACATGATCTGTCAGAGTAGTGGTAGTACTGTTTCCTAGGAACAGTGTACGTTTCGTGCGTACCCCATTTTGTAGGCTAGTTAGCGTGCCAACCTCCAGATTGCTCAGGGACACATCAACATCAGGGAAGACTAGGCTTTTACTATATGGGCGTATTGTCCGGGTTCATTTTCCAATATCCGAGATCATTTACCTAAGTCCTGGTTCATTTACCAGGACCCAGGTTCATTTACCAAAGCAAATATCTTATTGATGACGTCTTCTCCTGGATCCCACTTGATGGGATCCGTCTCCTTGAGTGACTTGTCCGCCATCACAATTTGCATCCTGGAGGATGTAGATTGAGAGTGGTCAGAGAGACGATGCGGGCCTGCACCTTAGTTATGGCCTCCTCACTATGCTTGTGCTACTTGCCCGTCTTCGGGCTTAGTATGGTCTGGGCCTTCAAGGTTTCCTTATTCATTGTTCACTGGGCCCAGGTTGGGCCTGAACCTCTTGTGAGGGCCCATGGACTCGTTTGGCCCTGCCACGTGTCATAGGTGGAAAATATGGATAACATTTACCCCCAAGTTTCCATCTGTGTTTGCATGGTGGAGACTTGCATTCCTTCTCCCCGATCAATCACAAGTATCCTGGTTCGTTCACTTAAGTCCCAGTTCATTTACCAGGATCCGAGTTTGTTCACTTGGGGGCCATTTGGTCGATCCCCATCCTTTCAAATTCCCAACGTCCTAGACAAGTGTTTCAAGGTTGATGGTGCGCCTGTACCACTCGTACCTTAGAAATCTAGAGAGAATCTTTTGATCACCTAGTTGACCGATGGGCATCAACGCATGTCTCAAAGCATCCCGTCTATACAAAAAAAGGTGCTTTGGGTACTCGTGTGGGTTGTTTAATGCTTCTACACTATCCAGAGCCGTTGGATGGGGATAGTTTTGGGATTTCCAATGTGGACCATTGGATGATGTAGGCATGGATCGTGGATTGACGAATCCACGATTTAGTACTCGATTGGGCCAATTAATGTCCCTGCATCATTCGGGACCGTCAGATGGGGATAATCTTGGGATCCTCATCGTGGACCGTTAGATCGAACAGTGAATTTTCATCCTATAAATACCTCGACATGCTTACTTCCACATTTTAATCATCCCAAATTCTCAATCTAGAGAGCAGAACGCCAGAGCTTCGTATGTCAAAAATTGCCGACAAGATTCCTTGGTGATTAATATCTCTTTGTACTCATTTGTTTTCGACGAAGCCTTTTTCCACTCAACAAGCAAACGATTCTATCCCAATTCATCCGTCTGGGAGTGCCGACGAGCTGCTACATCGTTTCATCATGTTCAAGACTGAAATCTTGCCAACGTTGTCGCCTGAAACTCAATGAATCCCAAATCCAATACCCCACAGTAAGTTTTTTGGTCACTTTCTTCTTCCTTTTGGTCATTTTTATTGTCGTGTTGTTTTCGCGACCGTAGAGTTGTTAGGGATGCGGCCACCATGTAGGGTGGTTCTGAGTAGTGGTAGTGGTAGAGATGAACAGTAGGGTTTCTAGATGACACTTCATATCATAGGTAGTTTGAGTGCTGAAGCGGGCTTGATTGTCCCGAACCACTGAACTCAGACGCATCAAAGTCGTTCAGGTGAATTAGTTTATTAGTAAAAGCCCTTGGCCTTTAGTTCAAGACTTATGTTCATGGGATCTCTATTGGTCCCGGATCTTGGTCCGGAGGGGACCTCTCCAAGCAGTTGTAGGAGAATCCCTGCACCTAACAAGTTTTCTTCGGTTTCGGTGCTAATTGCTTGGTTCTTGATTTTCTTGTCGCTTCCAGGTCTTTGATCATGGGTCGCGATGTTACTTTGTATGCGAAATATATTGTCAAAGCGGGCCCCGTAGTCTTGGAGGGGCACAAGCTTCCCACTGGCAACACGTGGGAAATGGACGGGGAAAAGAACGAGTTCCGGAACTACTGGATGCTTAATGAGCTGGAGAAGGCCCTTGGAGTAGATTCGACTCCAGGGTTCTTTTACAACAGATTGACTCGGAGAGAAGATAAAGCTTATACCAGAGTGGGCATGTTCCGGGCTTGGAGCATAGGCAACATCAGTGCGGGAACTACTCTCCCACTCCACGACTATTTCACGCGTTCCTCAAGTTCGAGGGGATTGCGCCTTTCTAGCTTCTTCCCCAAGCGTATAAGTTGCTTGTGGGATGGCACATATTTTGCGCTTCGAAGGAGATCCCAGTACCCACCCCTGCGAAGGTCCTGTACTTTTACAAGTTGGAGCCGCTACTAAATTTTAAAGACAAGACACGGGACGAGTTCTATAAGTTGAATGATTGTGGCATTAGTACGGCTCCGTTCAGCATGTGGAAACATCCCCCGGATGTCAGGCACTGCTAGTTCATGACATTCGGGTTCCTCCTAGAGAAGAACCTCACCCTAGTGCTAGACTTTCAGCGCGTGGGTAAGTCGTCCTTCTTCATTTTTCATCTAACCCTTTGTTTAGTTTATTGGAAAAACACATTCATATGAACAAGTCTGTATGCTCAAACTCGGCTCACTAAGTCAATCCTGGATTGAGAAAAGTATTTTGCCACCTTTAGTTCCGAGGAGCTGGATGTGGGAGGCTTCGTGACCATGGAGAACCTTCGCCTGGTCAAGCTGATTGCCGCCCACCAATCAATAGATTCCCCTAGCTACCGGGGGATGCAATGCGAGATGGATCCTGACTTGAGATAGGAGCTGGCCCTTATTCACATCGAGGCTGTGGAGGCCATGGTCAAGGCGGACGCGGAGAAGAAGAGAAAATAGCAGGCGGGCCGTGTGGAGAGGGCCGCGTCCGAGGAGCTGGATGCCCTTATCGAGGGGAGGCAATCCAGCATTGGGGCTCCCGGGGCTAACATTTCGAGGCAAGGTAAAATGCCTCTGGTTTTAACTGACGCCCCTCATATTGAGGGCTTAGTAAGAAATAGGCAACAGTACCAGGATTATTTGACTGGGACTGTTAGCAACATGGGGCTTCCTTGCCCCATTGCTGTAGACACACTAACCCTCATGTACTCGTCCTGGTTCCTTCAATATGGTAGCTTTTTGGACCCGGATGACAAGGGGGACCAAATTCATTCTTTTGAACTAGGAGAGTTGAGTCATGCCCATTCCATGGATGAGGGTTTGTCCCAGAGGACTTTAGACTTACATGTTTCCTTTACATTTGTCTGTCACCCCCATTCCTTTACATTACTAATCTGTTTTTTATTCCTATCTTAGGTGACCCGGACATGTCTAACCCAGTGGACAAAATGAATGAGATGATCGAGGCCAGGGCTGCTGCGACCTAGGCTTCAGCAAAGAAGGCTGCCAAGGGCCCAACCAAGAAGAATATAATCGAGCTAATACTTGCGGACTCACAATTGAACCCGGGAGCTTCCGACGGATCTCAAGCTGCAACATTGGTCCCAGCTGTGCCAAATGAGCAACGTCCATCCCAATCTGCTACTCTCCAAGTCATTAACTTGGAGCAAGAGCCTTCCGAAGGAGGAGGGAAGACTAAGAGGAGGGCAGATTCTGTCATCGCGGAGTCTTCGAAATGGGCCAAGAGGACCAAAACCAATGATTTCACCCTGGTCGAGGAACATTCCTTTGGTGAAAGCCTCATTGTCATGCAGGAGCTCCCGGAGGCTCTTAGGCTACCCATTAACCTGGCCCTTCCTGGGGATGAGGACTTGATCCTCCAAGAGGAAAGGATGAAGATGGTGTCCCGGGCTTGGGATGAAGGGTGTGATAAACAGGACGAGGTGGGCGGGGCCCTGGTCATTCGCCATAATGTAGAGTTTTCCTACCTTCTAGATGCCTTCGGTGCCCCCAGCACATCGTGAATCGGCTGGCAGCTGAGATTGGGTGCACTCTACTCTCAACGTCTTTTTACTTGGTCTTTCAAAAATATGCTCAACCTTCACTCTTACCTCTATATAAAGGAGCAAGAGGACCCTTTCAGGGCAACGATCATTCACTACCCATTACAATCTAAGCTCTCTCTCTCTCTCTGTTTTCTCTCTCTCTCTCTCTCTCTTTAAGTTATCATCGCAATTCTCAAACTCTCGGCCACACTACAATGATGCAAACTAAGTATTCTAATCTTGTTATTTGTTTATTTATTCTGATCTACCTAACTTACTTGACCGTCAGAGTGTCTTTGGAGACACTGGTGTCTCAAAGACTTTACGATCTATTTATCTCTTGTTGCGTACATGTTGTTGGTGTCCACCTTTGATCAACTCAATTGTAAATTCATGCATCTCCATTAGGTAAAAAATTAATTATGAGGAGCTATATTCATACCCTATAAAATATATAAATACACATTAGATTAAATACACCCTATTCCATTAACAGAAAATTGTATATATTAATAACTACACTCCATATATTTCCTATGCTAGGTTTTAATTGTACATTATTTTTATATAAACAATTTTTTTTTATTTAAAACTAAAAATTAAAAATTTTAAATCGATTTTTTAAATAAAATAAATAATTAAATAAAAAATATAAAGGTAATACAATCTAAAATATAAACTTTATGAAAATTTACATAAATTTACTTTTATATTATATAATTTTTGTATTGATTTTTTATGTTTTTGTATAATTTTCCATGATTAGAAAGACTTAATTGAAATGAAAAAAATAGAGTTTTAATTCTATTAGAAATGGGGGTGTAGTAATTATATATAGAATGAAATATTTAAAATAGTATATTTCAGTTGTTACACCTGTTTTCTTTGAATGGATGCCCAATGGCCTAAATAATGACATCATATACTTCTTTGGAGAGTATGACCTCTGAGTCCCTCCTCGGAACCTCACTCCCATGTTGGTTTCTCATACTTTCGAGAAACTTGAACATGGGCGACATGCCAACGTATTTCCCGAAGGCGAGCTCCACTAATAGTACCAGTGACAGGTACACGTACCCACCTACCTCTGACAAGGTGGCTAGGAAAAGACTCGTATTGTTCCTTCTTACACAATGTCAAGCGAGTAGTGGGATTACCACCTTCTTGTCCTCCCATATTTTGCATGCAAATTGGGACCACTCTACAACAAAAATGGGGAGGTATGTGCTGCCAAAAAAAGGTGAGGTGCTTAGCCATATCAAGCATGCATCCCTCAATGGAGTGACAAGTGGTGAAGGATCTCACTAACCTCAGATGCTCTAACCTAATAAAGGACTAACATACGCAGTGACATTTGCCTTATCTTAATCCTCCCTTGTTGCCTATAAATAGGGCGAGGAAGGTTCATTTGTAAACACACACTCTCTTGGAGCAAGACTATACTTTACCCAATTGTAACCTCAAAAAGGACTTGTGATTTTCCAACAAATTCTTAGTAAATACAATGACTTGTAGACTAGGCCTCATTAATGGTCGAACCATGTAAAAATCCTCTTATTATTTTCTTCTTACTTTCTCAATCTTTCAAAATATTAGTTGATGAAAAATCGCGTCAACATCAGTCATTTTACTTGAATACACTACTAAAAAACAAAGGTTCAATGTCGGTTACAGACCGACGCTTTTACCAATTGCGTCAGTTATGTTACCGACATTGTTGAAGGTGACGCAACTGACATGGTCAAAAGTGTTGGCCTGTAACTGATGCTATTGGGCAGATGCGTCAGTCTGTAACTGACGCTTTCGAGAGTTAGAGGCATCGTTATTGTAACGCCCTAAACTCTAGGGACCGTTACGGTGTGCATTTTGAACAGTGCTAAACTCGCTAACTGAGTTATTTGGCCATAATTGTGTATCTAAGTGTGATTAGCGGTTTAGGGTTAAATTTTTTGGTTAAGATATAACGTCTCACTAAAATGTTTGCTGTATACATTAGGATCCCAAAAATATAATTTAAAGGTTTATTACAAAAAAATATTTACAACCAGCCGATCTAAGCGGCAAAATAGGTTTTAACCCTAGTTCCTCTTTCAACCCTCGGCCGTGGCGGTCGAGCAGCCACATATGTACACATTGTTACCTAAGCTCTCAAACTCAAGGATGGTTCAGCTTTCTTTTGCTGTTACCTGCACCACATAGCAACCGTGAGTCGAAGCCCCACAAGAAAACTCAATATGCTCATGAACAATAATAATATGTCATCAAATCATAATGTGAATGCCTAGCAATAATAGCCTTAACCACGCATGCAAATAAGTTCAAATAATGATGGTTGTGGGCCATGCCCTCCTATAACGATGACTATAAGTCAATCCTAAACAGATGAGTGATTTACACTTGTGGTTCTGATAACCATGCTGGGGCTTATAGCCCTAATCGAATGAGTGACTGAGAAGTAAGTCACTAACATGGGATCTGCACCCTTAGATGAGTGACTGATGAACAAGTCACTAACATGGGATCTGCACCCTTAGATGAGTGACTGATAAGCAAGTCACTCACATGGGATTTGCACCCTTAGATGAGTGACTGATAAGCAAGTCACTAACATGGTATCTGCACCCTTAGATAAGTGAATGATAAGTAAGTCACTAACATGGGATCTGCACCCTTAGCCATGTGTCGATACGGTCACCTGGGCCTTCTGGCCCTGGCTCTGAGTAACTAGTCATAGACTAGACAAGCGCTTATAGTTTTCATAGAACTTGAGGTTGGTCCATCATTAATGCTCATGATGAGTCATTCAATGCAGATGTCGATAAGGTCTAATCTTTTCGGCTCTGTGTTCATGACGTTTATGCCGCTCCTGACTCTTAGGTCAATAACACACGACCAATGCTTAGTACTATTGTCAAAATTGACTAGTAAGTCATAGCTTCTGTAAGTGTTATTTTTGTCATGCATTGTTTTTCATGTTTAAACATTGTTTTCATGTTAGAACACTGAAAGCTCAGTAGCACGTGATTTCTATTTTCAGGACATGTCTTGCTTAGCTGGTTTTCTATTTTTAGCCCTAGCATATATATTTGTTTGTTTCATTTTTCCCTTACCTTTTTTAGTAGCTAAAAAGTGTCTTATCCAAGAAACACTCTACGTAAAAGGTCTGAAGCTCTTGATGCTTCATTGTTCATTGCCCATGTCGTTTTGGTGATTCATCACCATTTATCTCAAGTTTTCTGGTGTAAACCTTGAAGGGATTTCAAGATAAGTCTCAAGAGGAGCTTCAACAGTAGCTGGAGGGAGTCTAGCAACGTTCAAAACCACTGGGAGACTGGTTTCTTGAAGACTTTCGCAAAATAGGGAGTTGTTTGTTGATTGTAAACCAAATTAGAAGGGAGTTTTAATTTGCGTTTTGTTGTTTGTATTTGTAATAACTCTGATTATTTTAGTGAATTTGCTTCACCTCTGGACTAGGTCCCATGGAGTAGGTTGTGAGAAATCATGGCTGAACTATGTAAAAATGATTGTGTCATTTTCATTACTTTTGCACTTGATTACTTTTCAAATATGATTTTAATTTGATAAATTGATTGAAAAATTTGCTGAGTAGTAGTAGTTAACTAACTTTCAATTGGTACTAGAGCTTGTGTATTGATCCTTGCTTGTCTTTAGTTTATTTGCTTCTACTCTAGTTATCGTGTGAGTTGGTTCCTTAGGGGCTGTGTGAGTGTGTTATGTTTGCTACTGTGTTCTGCATTTTCTTGGTGTTTTTTTGCTGCTGTGTTTGTATTGATGGATTGCTTCAAAGAAGGCGGGTCTACTACTAGACCTCCCATGCTTGATGGAAGCAACTATGCTTGTGGAAAGCTCGAATGAGAGCTTTTCTCAAAGCTATGGATGAGCGTGTTTAGTGCCGTGGTTGATAGCTGGACTCCACCTACCATCAAGGATTGTGAGGACACTAAACAAAGGCCCGTGTCGGAATAGACTACGGATGAGATTGAAAAGGCTAATTGGAACTCTAAAGGAGTTCATGCTATATTTAATGCAGTTTTCGCGAGTCAAATGAAGGCTATAGCAAATTGTGACATAGCCAAGGATGCATGGGATAAGCTACAAACTAAAAATGAAGGAACAAAAAATGTCAAAAAATCTAGATTGAGATCTCTCACTACGGAATTTGAAAATTTAGCTATGAGAGATGATGAGTCTGTCACTGAATTTCATGCTAGATTATGTGATATTACTAATGAATCTTTTGCTCTAGGTGAAACTTATGCGGACTCCAAGCTTGTAAGAATGGTGCTCGGAGCTCTCCCTAGAAAGTTCAAGTCAAAAGTTACTTCCATTGAGGAATGCCATGATGTTGATACCCTTGATTTGGATGAGCTGATTGGATCTCTGCAGAACTATGAACTCACCATGAAAAGGTGGTCCAAAGAAAAGAAAGAAAAAAGGGTTTCTAGTGGAGTTGCTTTATCTCACAAAGTTACCGAAAATCTTTTTGTGGGAGATTCTCTTGAGAATTTAGATGAGGAGAAGGTTGCACTGCTCGCAAAAAACTATGCTAAGTTTTTGAGGAACAATATGAAAAAAGGCAGCAATGATTTCAAAGGAGAAAACTCAAGAAAACCACCTAATTTTCCTCGAAAGACTACTCATATGGGAGAAAAAGAGAAATCCAAAGGGTATTCAATGTCGTGAGTGTGAAGGCTTTGGGCATATACAGGCTGAGTGTGCAAACACTTTGAAGAAAAAGGGGAGAGCTCTGGCAGCAACCTAGAGTGATAGTGAAGAGGATCAAAAAGCTGCAGAAGAGGATAGTTCAGATTTGGAAGAAAACTTTGTTGCTTTCACTGTTAAGACATCAGAAACACCATGTTCAGACACTGACTCAGATGGAGTGTGTAGTGATGAGGATGACTTGGACCAGCAAACTGCCTATGAACAAATGTACAATCAATGGGTTAGCGTGATAAAGAAAGCTAAAAGTCTGGAGATTAAAGTGGGAGAACTTGAAGAAGAAAGGAGAAACTTGTTAGGAAAAGTTGATTTTCTTACTTTGGACATTGAAGAGAAGAGGGTTGCTCTAGAAGAAATGCAAGAAAAGCTAGACTATGCTAATAAAACCATTGAGACATACACTGTTGGTCAAGATTTATTTGACAACATGATGGGAATTGGTCAGTTTGCTAGAGAGAAACATGGAGTTGGTTTCAATCAACCATTGGCTATCAAAAAGAAAGATATCCCAAGTTCATCTCAAAAAGTGCCTCCCATTAGCCCTTCATTTGTTGCTACTTCTAAAAATTCTCCAGCCACAACAAAATTTATTCCTATATGCCATTTCTGTGGAAAAAAGCGTCATATTTGTCCAAGATGTTACAAGTTGAATTTTTTACTTGTCTCGTCTTATAAACATCTGTAAAGATAAGGCTCAAGTCTCTCTTGTTGGAAGAAAACAGTGGAGACCGAAAAATGCTCATACTAAGGCTCTTGTGGTTCATACTTCTCTACTGGCTTGTAACAGTGACCAGTGGTACTTTGACAACGGGTGTTCTCGCCACATGACCGGAAACAAGCATCTTCTCACTAATATTTTGTCTTATGTTGAGGGATATGTCACCTTTGGTGATGGGAGCAAAGGTCGAATCATGGGAAGAGGGAAGTTGCATCTACATGGTTTACCTCCTCTGGAAAATGTACTCTATGTTGAAGGTTTGAAGGCTAACTTGATAAGTGTTAGTCAAATTTGTGACGAAGGGTGCATGGTTCTTTTCTCCAAGACTGACTGTACTGTTGTTTCAACATCTGGAATCCATGTCTTAACAAGGATTAGATCTAATGACAAGTGTTATCTCTTGAGAACCAACTTAGTGTGCAATGAGGCAAAGACGGATGAAACTGAACAGTGGCACTACAAGTTTGGTCATCTGAATTATAGAGATCTCGGTAAACTTGTGAAATTAAAAGTGTTAGAGGTGTTCCAAACTTGGCTCCTTTGAAAGACAAAGTGTGTGGTCCTTGTCAACTTAGTAAACAAGTCAAAGTAGTCATCCTCCCTTGAAATTTCTAGTTACTTCCCAAGCTTTAGAGCTACTTCATGTTGATTTGATGGGTCCTATGCAAACAGAAAGTCTAAGTGGCAAAAGATATGTTATGGTGTGCGTGGATGATTACACTAGATTCTCTTGGGTTAGATTTCTTAGAGAAAAATTTGACTCTTTTGAAAATTTCAAGGGACTGTGCCTCTCTTTGCAAGCTGAAAAGGGTGAAAAGGTTAAGAAAGTGATTCGTCTTAGAAGTGACCATGGCAAGGAATTTGAGAACAACATCTTTGCTGATTTTGGAAACCAAGAAGGGATAGCTCATGAGTTCTCAGCGCCGAAAACTCCTCAGCAGAATGGGGTTGTGGAAAGGAAAAATCGGACTCTTCAAGAGATGGCTCGGGTTATGTTAAATGCCAAGAAATTATCCAAGAGACTTTGGGCTGAAGCGGTGAATACAACTTGTTACATTAGCAATAGAGTGCATCTTCGTCCTGGTACTAAACAAACCTCTTATGAGTTGTGGAAAGGCAGAACACCAAATTTGGCTTATCTTCATGTGTTTGGTTGCAAGTGCTTCATTCTCAATGATAGAGAAAATCTTGGTAAGTTTGATACCAAGAGTGATGAAGGAGTGTTTTTGGGGTACTCTACAAACAGTCGTGCCTACAGAATATACAACATGAGAACCCAAGCTGTCATGGAATCCATCAATGTTGTGTTTAGTGACTTAGAAGACTTTTCTAGTTACTCAAAAGAAGAAGAAATCCACACTCTTGTTGACACATCCATTCTGCCTGTTGCATCACGAACTACAGATGAACCAAGTGGATCTAAAATTGAGGCGAATGATGCTACCATTGAAACTTCTGAGGCTTTTGATGTGTCTTCCATTCCAGAAAATATTGCTTCCTTTGATTTAAAAATTCATCAGAAGAAGGGACCACCCACATGGATACCCAAAGTTCATCCTCTATCATCCATTGTAGGCAATCCAAATGAGGTGATGGTGACTAGAAAGAAACTAGCAAACGAATTGCTAATGCTTGTTATCTTTCTTCAATGGAGCCTAAATCAGTTAAGGACGCCCTTAAAGATGAGAACTGGATATCTTCCATGCAAGATGAACTTCATCAATTTGAGAGAATGAAGTATGGAATCTTGTTTCTCGTCCTTTGGGTGCTAACATCATTGGCACTAAGTGGATATTCAGAAATAAGACTGATGAAGTGAGAAATGTGGTGCGCAACAAGGCTAGTTTAGTTGTTCAAGGGTATACTCAGATTGAGGGAGTAGACTTTGAGGAAACATTTGCTCCGGTGGCTAGATTGGAATCCGTAAGACTCTTGTTGGTTGTGGCGTGTTACATGAAGTTCAAGTTGTATCAAATGGATGTCAAGAGTGCTTTCTTGAATGGCATCCTTGTGGAAGAGGCTTATGTGTCGCAACCTCCTAGATTTGAGGATCCTCATCATGGAGATCATGTCTACAAACTGAATAAGGCATTGTATGGGCTTAAGCAAGCCCCTCGGGCATGGTATGATCGTCTTACATCTTACTTGCTTGATAATGGGTATACTAGAGGTAATGCTGATCAAACTTTGTTTATTTAACCTCTGAATCCCGGTATTGTTTCTGCCCAAATCTATGTAGATGACATAGTTTTTGGATCCACTTGTGAGGCACACACTCACTACTTTGTTCAACTAATGACAAAGGAATTTGAAATGAGCATGGTTGGTGAACTAAGTTACATTCTTGGTTTACAAATCAAACAACTAGATAATGGCATTTTATTGTCTCAATCTAAATATGCCAAAAATATGCTAAAAACGTTTGGTTTAGAAAATGCAAAACATGCTCGCACTCCTATGGGCACCACTGCCAAATTAATCAAAGACAAAACAGGTAAAAAAGTTGATGCAACACTGTATAGAAGTATGATAGGCAGTTTACTCTACATTACTGCTAGTTGTCCTGATATTTGTTTCAGTGTTGGGGTTTGTGCTAGATATTAACCTGCCCCCACTGAACTGCATCTAAATGCTGTAAAAAGAATTCTAAAATACCTAGCTGATACCACTGACTTTGGTCTTTGGTACTCTTGTGATACTAATCTTTCTTCGGTGGGATTTAGTGACTCAGATTGGGTAGGTAACCTTGATGATCGGAAAGCACTTTAGGTGGGTGTTTTTATGTGGGGAACAACCTGGTCTCTTGGCACAACAAAAAGCAAAACTCCATCTCGCTTTCCACTGCTAAAGCGGAGTACATAGTGGCAGAAAGTTGTTGCACTCAACTTCTTTGGATGAAACAAATGTTGCCTGATTATGGCCTGTGTCTTGACACCCTGACCATCTATTGTGAAAATACCAGTGCCATCAATCTCTCCAAAAACCCTATCCAACATTCTCGTACCAAGCACATTGATACCGCCACCACTTCCTTCGTGAGTTAGTTGAGTCTAAACTTATATTCTTATCCCATGTTGCATTTGAAAGTCAACTTGCTGTTTTGTTTACAAAGGCTTTGAGTTCCCAAAATTTTGTTCACTTAAGAAAGTCAATAGGAGTTTGTATGTTTGAGTGATCACATGTGGCATTTGAAAATAAGCAATATAGGTTGAGATTTCATCTTCTGACTTGACTATCTGCATGTGTGAGTCTTTCCTCAACTTGCTTTTCACAGTCATATGTCTTGAAGTGACGTAGGCTTGCTTATGCTCAGTAGTAGTCTTACTTGATACTTGTCTTCTCAGTCCTGGTTATTGCATTGAATTGTCTCCCCTATTAGAGATGCCTTATGTTTTAGTGTGAAAGCTACCATTGGGTCACTTTGCTCTGTGTAGTTTGCTCCTTCACTTAGGATTGTGTGCCCGTGGAGAGGGCTACCTATATGCTTGGCTCTCTAATTGGTAATTGTTAAGGGGATTTAAAGAAAAACAACAAAAACAAAAACAAAACAAAAAACAAAGAAAAGGAAAATATACAAAAATTAATAATTTTTGAGGGAGAGTTTTCCTGGTACTTCTATAGTAGGCAACTCATGAGGACACTTCACACACAAATGGAGATTAACTTTCTCTGCATCTGTCTTGCTGAGATTGACATTGTGTCTTGCTAAGACTCACTTTTGCATCTGTCAGGTCTATGTTACAACATGCTATATGTCTGTTTCAACAATGTGTAGAAAGTCTTTCATTTTTCTTTGTGTCTTTTCATTTGATGTTTATCTCTGTTTATATTGTGTTTAGTTTCATGCTATTTGTTCTCTCATAAATATTTCAAATTCTGTATGTTCTTTAGTGTCCAAGCAGTTTTATTTTTTAAAATATATTTATGTATAAAAAATTAAATAAATATAAACAAAAATTTCAAAAAATATATATCTCTTAAGAGTCTTTGTTTTTGTTGTTCTTGTACCTTCTTTATCATTTTTTTTATAAATAATTTTTTTTTGAAACTAAAAAATCAACAATTTTATTTGTCTTAGTTTTTTTCCTCTCCCCAAGCCCGTCCCTTTCCTTTCTTCTCTGTTGCAGATGACTCGTTCAAGGAAGCTCCACCATCTTAGGGGGAGCACACCCATAGTCCCACTGCCATTGGTTCTCGGCCTGCTAACACCCAGTTCCATACCTCCTGTCGCTGCCCCTCAGGGGGAGTTTGTTGTGCCGTCAGACACCCTTAAGAGTTGCAAGAAGAAGAGGCAACCTTCTTCCTCCAAGTAGTTGTGGTTCAGCTTTGGCATGCCCTCTGAACATTGAGGGGGAGTATCTTTAGATTCTCTTTAGTTATCTAATATTGTCTGTCGTCTTTTTAGCTGAGTTTGAACTATTTTTACTACCTGCTATTTTATATTTTTCTCTGTTAGTATCTAATTGTATTTTGAGCAGGTGGTTTTGTTATTGGTATCCTAATACAATAATTTATCTGATTTAGTTGTTGCTGTTATCAAATCTGTCTGCTGTTAGTTCTTGTCAGCTTTATGTGCTAAAAGTATAAATCAGTTCACTGTTCATATGCATGCCAAAGGGGGAGTTTGTAAGTGTTATTTTTGTCATGCATTGTTTTTCATGTTTAAACATTGTTTTCAAGTTATAACACTGAAAGCTCAGTAGCACATGATTTCTATTTTTCAGCACATGTCTGCTTAGCTGGTTTTCTATTTTTAGCCCTAGCATATATATTCATTTGTTTCGTTTTTCCCTTACCTTTTTTAGTAGCTAAAAAGTGTCTTCTCCAAGAAACACTCTCTGTAAAAGGTCTGAAGATCTTGATGCTTCATTGTTCATTGCCCATGGCGTTTTGGTGATTCCTCACCATTTATCTTAAGTTTTCTGGTGTAAACCTTGAAGGGATTTCAAGATAAGTCTCAAGAGGAGCTTGAGCAGTAGCTGGAGGGAGTCCAACAACGTTCAAAACCAGTGGGGGGCTGGTTGCTTGAAGACTTTCGCAAAATAGGGAGTTGTTTGTTGATTGTAAACCAAATTAGAAGGGAGTTTTAATTTGTGTTTGATTGTTTGTATTTGTAATAACTCTGATTATTTTAGTGAATATGCTTCACCTCTGGACTGGGTCCCATGGAGTAGGTTATGAGAAATCATGGCTGAACAATGTAAAAATGATTGTGTCATTTTCATTACTTTTGCACTTGATTACTTTTCAAATATGATTTTAATTTGATAAATTGATTGAAAAATTGGCTGAGTAGTTGAGTAGCAGTAGTTAACTAACTTTCAGCTTCACAGTTACTTCTAAAACCATTGTTTATTCTGACTAGTAAGTCAGTGCCACGCACAAGCAAGCAATGCTTCCAGGCATATATCATATGTCAAATATCCAAATGTAGGGCATTTAGCATGATTAATTAACAATTTCTAGCATAATTAGGATCATGCACAAACACAGAGACTCAAGCTTTGATCAATCTCATATTCAACATTCATGGCATGCCCTAACCACATGTTTCTCGTGCATCACATGCATCACATACTGGGAGCAGTTTTCTTACCTCTGGTTCGAGCGAGAAATACGTTAAGAACGACCCTTGAGAATGATCGATCCTTTAATTCCTTAGCGGTCACCTAGTCATAACCAAATACAATCTCCAATTAATGAAATCAACAATAAAAGGGTCTTGACCTAAACCTCACTCCCAGGACCCTGAATCGTACCCAAACAAGGAGTAGATTTGATCCCGAGCCTTAGGAATTGAAACCTCGAGCCAAAAACCCTTAAAAACATCCACAACAGGAATCTGAAGAAACAGGGTAGCGCTACCCTCCTAGTGCCCCAGCACCCTAAGAAGATCTAAAACCCCCCTGAGTAGCGATGTAGCGCCCCCTTGTGGGTGTTGTAGCGCTACAACCAGGCAGAAATGCCCTGGTTCTTCTACCCTTCGACTACACCATTTCCAACATGAACCAAAATCTTCCAAACCTCATTTCAAGTCTCAATTGAACCCAAAAACCATCTACATATGTCCTAGGCATCACAACCCAAGTAACCCTAGCCAAAACCTCCATCAAATTCTCAACTTTCCAACTCAAAAACCCAACTGAAACTCAAATGAAAACAGAGAAAGAACTAAGGTTTTAATGGCCAGAAACTCACCTCAATCTCAACTTAGGGCCCTCTTCAATGGTAGAGCATAACCCTAGACTAGCAAAGCTTGGTTCCTCAAAAGAAGCTTCAAAATCCAAAGAGAAAAGGTGGAGAAATGGTGCACGGGAGAGGAGGAACCTTTGCTCTATTTTGGTTACTTCCACAACCATCTAATGGCTAATATATATCCCTTATGATGAAAAGACCTAAATGCCCTCATGCCTAATTAAAACCCTTAACAGCCACTAAGGGAAAAATCGTTCTTTCCCGCCTATTTCGTTAATCATAATTAACACCCTCCAATTCCCGTTATTCTCGATATTCACAAAAAACAATAATTCATATCCTGTTAACCTTTAATTCCCGACAATGCTCTAATCACCAAATTACCCCGAGACTCACCCCGAGCCTCGAACTTAACCCCATTATGACCAGACCAAAAACTTGCATTTCATGATCGTCTCATGCCGAATGGCTCAAACAAATCCACATATAATGTGGTATTATTCATAATTCACCCACATGCATGCAAATACACAATCACGCCCTCAACGGGCCAAATTACCAAAATGACCTTATAATTAAAAATGAACCCATGTGCATGCATTTATCATCATATTATAATATAATTCACATAAACATGTATATAATCATTTAATGGCATAATAAATCAATTATGGCCCTCCCGACCTCCTAATCAAGGTCCTAAACCTTATTAGGAAATTTGGGCATTACAACTATACCCTCCTTATAGAAATTTCATCCTCGAAATTTATTTGAACTGCCAGGAATATAAATTCCACACAACTGATTCCAGTTTTCCCCAGGTCGTTCTCTCAACCTTACTGTTGCTGCAACATACCTTGACTCAAGGTATAACTTTGTTCCTCAGAACCTTATTCTTTCTGTCTCATTTATGAACTGGCTATTCCTTATAGGACAACTTAGCCTCAATCTCCAGATTCTCATAACTTAAGTTTCTTTTAACCCATTTCCTCAACATGGAAATACATAATACACTATATACAACTGACAATGCCAATGACGTGGCCATCCAAAGGCAACCTAACCGGTTCTATCTTGGATTCAAACGGTCATCTTAATCTAGGGCTCAACTTGCCCTTTTCTCCTTACCCCTTTCCATGGTGATACTTGAAAGAAGATATAATCTTCTACTTGGAACTCCATGTTCTTGCTTTTCAATTCAATACAACTTTTCCATTTACTCTAAGAAGTGAGCATCCAAGCTCTAACCTCCAATAATCTCAATGGTTCCCTGAACTACTTCAAGATCTAAAATCAACACCTTACCCATCTCAGTCCAATGAACGGGTGATAAACATTCTCTATCATACTCATCTCATAAGGTACCTTTCCAAAAATTGGATAACTCTCTCTCTGATTTATCATCAGTCTGAGGATAATGAATTGTACTAAATTCCATCTATTTACTCATGGCCTTCTGCAACCTTCCTCAAGACTTGGAAGTAAAAACTGAGTTCTCTTCTGATAAGATAGACCTTGGATACCATAAAGGCAAACTATCTCTCTCACATAGAGATCTGAATGCTGATCAGCTGTGTTACTTGTTCTTACTGATAGAAACGAGCTTACTTAATATACTTGTCCATAATAACCTAATCCAAATCACGCTAGCCCACTATCTTGGGCAGCCCCATCGCGAAACCTATCGCGATGTTTCCTTATTTCCGTTATAAAATATTCAAAGGCTGCAATAGCCTTACTGGCTTTCTGATACTTTGTCCTGACCTGCTAACAGGTTAAGAACTTTGCCATGTATTCCATTATGTCTTTCTCCATACCAGGCCATCAATATAAAGCTTTCATATCCTGTTACATTTCCATGATGCCTGGATGAAGAGAATAAGAGGATAACATGAGATTCATCCAGAATCTCCCATTCAATCCCAGTGTCCATCAGATTCCAAATCCGATCTCTATGCCTCAATAAATTCACACCTGACACTGTACAATCCTTAGCTAATCTAGCTAAGACATTCCTCTCAATTTTTCTTATCTGTGGTTCACTTAATTGTTCTTCCTTTGATCTTTTCTGAAATAATAATCCTACGGGTACAACTAGCCACCTGGCCCACCAGAAACTCTATTCTAGTTCTGGTCAGATCCTTTAACCAACATGATGCATAGACAATCACTTTTCCCTATCACCGAGGTGTCATAACAACCTACTAACTGATTCTGATCTGTAAGAAGACTCTGAACTCTTTCACAAAGTACATATAATATTTTGCCCGTCCAAGGAAACTCCTGCCCCAAGGCGTTCCTTGACCTTGGAAAATTTTTGCAGAGAATACATCACGATACCAACGTTCAAGACGATCAAAAATCCCATTCAAATAATCCTTAAATACTCTGTTCATCTGATTCATCCAAAAATAACGTAGCATTAACCATTTCCTCAAGACATAACTCAGCACTCAAAGTGCCCTTATCTGATACAATAGTCAGTCTTTTGCATATCCTTATCCCTAATCTTCAGCTGGTACTAACCAGATCAAAGATCCACCTTGGAGAATACCATCTTGCTTAATAACTGAGTCCCTTAGATCTTACCACTTTGCTGAAGCCATTCAATACAGTGCCTTAGACCTGATTCCATCCCCTGGAACTAATCCATTCCCCATTCTATCTATTCATATAAAGGTAACCCTGGCAAATCCCCTGGAAGCATATCCAAAAACTCACAGACTAATCCAATCTGTCCTGATCCCACTAGCACGACCTAGGTGGTATCCATCACACTAGCTAGGAGTTTTATGCATCCCCCATGCAATAGATTTCTAGCTCTAAATACAGATGTCGTAAGCATACAAAATCCATACTCAGTGCTAGCTGCCACAAGGCTTCCCACTCTCAAGCTCAAGAGTTACTATTCTTTTCCTTGCAATTTAGCATTGCCCCACACTAACTTAACCAATCTATATCCTGGATCATACCGAAGCCAGTCATAACCAACTTTATCAAAACTATAGATAAATCCTTTTCATCATAATCTGACTTATCTCCTAAAATCACCAATACAATATTACATTCCCAATACAACATAACCATCCAATCAACATATCCTCTCTATGCTTCTTTATATGCAACAAACAAAGAAATAGCATGGCACCAAAACCAGTCAGCATAATACAAAATCAGAACTAGAAAGCCGACCTGCCACCCCTGAGGAACTAGTCTCAGTCTCTGACTGCATTGGAACGAACACTCGAGCTGGAGTCGAATTGTCCATCCCCTTTTTCTCATCCTTTATTAGCCTTGGACAATCCTTCTTGAAATGCCCAACCATGTCACATAAGAAATATGCCTTTGCTCGACATTCTCCTAGATGACGCCTCGTACATCGAGCATATACTGGGTAAATCCTCCACTCCTTCTTGCTTGGTCTAATAAATGGAGGAATCACTTCTTGAGTTCCATGCTCTCTAGCACTCTCCTACCCAATCTGATTTCATGCGCTCTCAACAACAAGAGCCTTCCCGACCACCTGAGCATAGGTAGAGATTTCATGCACTGGGGCAACTCTAATGCCCTGAGCTATTCCAGGATTCAATCCCTGAATAATCTTTTTCTTTCGAGTTGCATCTATGGGTACCATGTTAGACGCGAACTCGGCCAACCCATCAAATCTCTTAATATACTCGGTTACTGTTGCATTGCTCTGAACAAGATTCATAAACTCATTTATCTTAACAGTCAAGGCCGCATCACAGTAATATCTCTCATTGAACAGCTGCCTAAATTCTCTCCAGTCCATCACAGCTGTATCTTGTTTTTGGGATACTACTTCCCACTATGTCCGGGCATCATCCTGCAATAAATATGTTGCACAGATCACCCTATCGTGATTTACCAGCCACATACTATCGAGAATGGAATTGATCATGCTAATCCATTGCTCAGCTTTGAATGGATCTAGGCCTCCCTTGAAGACTAGAGGGTAATACTCCTAGAATCTTCCACAGAGAAATTCCCATCTGTTCTTAACCCTAGGCTGAGCCAAAACTGGTGCCACTCCTGGCACAACAAAGGAAAATGTGCTCCCCGACAGGTTCCACTGTTGCTTCAAACACCTGATCTCTTCCTTCTGCCTCTGCAATCTTAATTGCACATCTGTAAGCACTTGCTGGAAATTCGGAGGGGCAGATGAAGAACTCAACCCCTGGCTGAAACTCCCAGCCTCTGTATAACCACCACTAGGTCTCATTATCTGCCTTGGATACATACCTTCTGATCAAATCTACAGTCAATAACTTGACCCATTAAACATGATGAGCATATCAAGAGCTTTCCTCACGGGAACAATCTTACCACACTACAATCACAACCCATTGCAATGCTAAAAACATGCCCATAACATTCATGCATCAATCATAATCCCTGCTCTTTCAACATACCTACCATGCCTCCAACTCCAGCATGCAAATATCACAATTATATATATTCATGGAGCAGGTAATCATATAGTCAAGAGACTAGCTCTAACAAAATTTCATGCTCCCTAATACAATGTGCAGGTAAAGCATTTACATTCTATTTAAGCAGTTAAACACATAACTACAGAAATAGTTACCATTCCCTGAGTGAAGTTATCTTTAGTGACGAGTGTACATGCCCATCTTGTCTTTAGGAACCCTTAACCTTCGCTCGCTCTGATACCAAGTAGTAACGCCCTACACTCCAGGGACCGTTACGGTGTGCATTTTGAACAGTGCTAAACTCGTTAACCGAGTTATTTAGCCATAATTGTGTATCTAACTGTGATTAGCGGTTTAGGGTTAAAATTTTTGGTTAAGATATAACGTTTCACTAAAATGTTTACTGTATACATTGGGGTCCCAAAAATATAATTTAAAGGTTTATTACAACAAAATATTTACAACCAGCCGATCTAAGCGGACAAATAGGGTTTAACCCTAGTTCCTCTTTCAACCCTCGGCCGTGGCCGTTGAGCAGCCGTATATGTACACATTGTCACCTAAGCTCTCCAACTCAAGGATGGTTCAGCTTTCTTTTGCCTTTACCTGCACCTCATAGAACCCGTGAGCCGAAGCCCAGCAAGAAAACTCAATATGCTCATGAACAGTAATAACATGTCATCAAAACATAATGTGCATGCCTAGCAATAATAGCCTTAATCACACATGCAAATAAGTTCAAATAATGATGGTTGTGGGCCATGCCCTCTAGTAAGGATGACTATAAGTCAATCCTAAACATATGAGTGATTTACTCTTGACGTTCCAATAACCATGCTGGGGCTTATAGCCCTAATCAAATGAGTGACTGAGAAGTCCGTCACTAAAATGGGATCTGCACCCTTAGATGAGTGATTGATGAACAAGTCAATAACATGGGATCTGCACCCTTAGATGAGTGACTGATAAGGAAGTCACTAACATGGGATATGCACCCTTAGACGAGTGAGTGATAAGAAAGTCATTAACATGGGAGCTACACCCTTCGCCATGTGACGATACAGTCACCCGGGCCTTCTAGCCCTGGCTCTGAGTAACTAGCCATAGACTAGACAAACGCTTATAGTTTTCATCGAACTTGAGGTCGGTCTGGCATTAATGCTCATGATGAGTCATTGAATGCAGATGTCGATTGGATCTAATATTTTCAGCTCTGCTTTCATGACGCTTATGACGTTCCTGACAATTAGGTCAATAACACACGACCAATGCTCAGTACACCTGTCGAAATTGACTAGTAAGTCACAGCTTCACAGTCAGTTCTGGCACCATTGTCAATTATGACTAGCAAGTCAGTGCCATGCACAAGTAAGCAATGCTTCCAAGCGTATATCATATGTCAAATATCCAAATGTAGGTCCTTCAACATGCTTACTTAACAATTGCTAGCATAATTAGGATCATGCACAAACACAAAGACTCAAGCTCTGATCAATCTCATATTCAACATTCATGGCATGCCCTAACCACATGTTTCTCGTGCATCACATGCATCACATACTGGGTGCAGTTTTCTTACCTTTGGTTCGAGCGAGAAATACGTTAAGAACGACCCTTGAGAACGATCGATCCTTTAAATCCTTAGCCATAACCAAATACAATCTCCAATTAATGAAATCAACAATAAAAGGGTCTTGACCTAAACCTCACTTCCAGGACCCCGAATTGTACCTAAACAGGGAGTAGATTTGATCCCGAGCCTTAGGAATTCAAACCCCGAGTCAAAATCCCTTAAAAACACCCAAAACAAGAATCTAAAGAAACAAGGTAGCGCTATAGCGCTACCCTCCTAGTGCCCCAGGGCCCTAAGCAGATTTGAAACCCCCCTGAGTAGCATTGTAGCGCCCCCTTGTGAGCACTGTAGTTCTACAACCAGGCAGAAATGCCCTGGTTCTTCTACCCTTCGACTCCACCATTTCCAACTTGAACCAAAAGCTTACAAACCTCATTTTAAGTCCCAATTGAACCCAAAAACCATCTACATATGTCCTAGGCATCACAACCTAAGTAACCCTAGCCAAAACTTCCATCAAATTTTGAACTTTCCAACTCAAAAACCCAACTAAAACTCAAATGAAAACAGAGAAAGAACTAGGTTTTAATGGCCAGAAACTCACCTCAATCTCAGCTTAGGACCCTCTTCAATGGTAGAGCACAACTCTAGACTAGCAAAGCTTGGTTTCCTGGCTTTGTTCCCCAAGAGAAGCTTCAAATTCCAAAGAGAAAAGGTGGAGAAATGGTGCACTTTGCTCTGTTTTGGTTACTTCCACGGCCAACTAATTATATCCCTTAGGGTGAAAAGACTTAAATTCCCTCATGCCTAATTAAAACCCTTAACAGCCACCGAGGGAAAAATCGTCCTTTCCCGCCTATTTCATTAATCATAATTAACACCCTCCAGTTCCTGTTATTCTCAATATTCTCAAATACTAATAATTCATAGCCCGTTACCCTTTAATTCCCGGCAATGCTCTAATCACCAAATTACCCTGAGACTCACCTCGAGCCCCGAACTTAACCTCATTATGACCAGACCGAAAACTTACATTCCATGATTGTCTCATACCGAATGGCTCGAAAAAATCCACATATAATGTGGTATTATTCATAATTCACCCACATGCAAGAAAATACACAATCACGCCCTCAACAGGCCAAATTACCAAAATGACCTTATAATTAAAAATGAGCCCATATGCATGCATTTATCATCATATTATAATATAATTCACATAAACATGCATATAATCATTTAATGGCATAATAAATCAATTATGGCCCTCCCGGCCTCCTAATCAAGGTCCTAAACCTTATTAGGAAATTTGAGGCAATACAATTATAGACCGATGATTACGTTTGTGTCCATGCATAACCAACGCTAATAGGTTTAAAAATTGTGTTATGTAACCTGTTTCTGCCATTTCCCCCTGCAGCAAAATTGTTTGGAAAACTTATACAGGGTCTTTATTTATTTTCATGTAGATCTAATATTAAACAAATTAATACGAGATAACGTAGAACATGTTTCTAAAATTGAATTCAAAGAGAAATAATGATAATAATACTTACATTATATGCATCGGGATGAATGAGTCCTTCCTTCAATTTCTCTAACTCTTGTCTCATTTTTGTAGTAGAGTATTACCAAGAAACTGACCCGATCTTCAATTTTCTCCACAGTCTTCCAAAGTATCCTTGGAATCACCTAGACTAGAGTGGGCAATTCTCAACACATGAGATAGATACAGAGAGAAGAAGAGAAAAGAACAATAAGGCTTAGAAAATGACTTATGTTTAGAGATAATCTAAAACCTATAAGAAACTTGTGTTTCCATTTGTGATTTGACTTGTGTTTTCAACTCTCTCTTAACATTCCTTTTATAGATTCAATTAGGTCTTTTATTTAATTAAAAAATCAATAAAATAATAGACAATAATTAGCCCTTGGTCGAAATTATCATGGGCGTTAATTCCATGAAATTTCTCATTTGATTATAAGCCCATTGGACTTAAAATCAAGGCCTGTATTATATTCTATTGATTTAATTAATTAAATAATTATTTAAATCTTTTATTAAATTAATTATTTATAATTTGAACCTTGATTTAAACTTATTTATTAATTTAAATACCAATTTATCTTAATTAATAAATATGCCCTAATTTCTCTTTTCTTCTATCCAAAATTGACCTAGTCAACTTTGATAATTCTAATTGATAATTAAATAAATTAATTGAGATAATTTTATCCAAGGTACAGTGGGGACCATGGGCCTATGAAATCAAGTTCCAATAAGTTATCATAAATCTAACAAATAAATTTACTAACTTATGAATTCCTCGTGACTCAACTAAAGACTCGGAATTGCACTCTTGAATTCATAGAACACTCTATAACAAATATATATATATATACGCTATTAATTATCCATTGTTACAACCATAATTGTCACTCAATCCTCTATAGACGGTCTACAATGAGATGAGACTAAAATATCGTTTTACCCCTCATAGAATTTTATCCTTAAAACACTTAGTTCCTTGTAAATGATATTTCAGTAAACTAATATTAATTACTGAAATGAGAACTCTATCATTTAGCACCTTGAACCAAACTAAATGGAAACCATCGTTTCACTTCTTCATCAGAAGCTATAGATGTTCATATATATGATTAACACTCCCACTCAATTATACTACCGAGTTCCCAAGATGTAAGTATGGGCTAGTTTGTAGGGTAAGCTAGTAACGAACAAGTCAAAGAACTCAAATAATACAACCAGTTAGAATACTAACCACTTAGAATAGAGATTGAATTAACCTTTGGTCAACTATATGATATGACTAGAATAGATAATAACGGTATGTTTACTTATCCTATCAACTGTCAATAACGGTCATGTCCGATGTAACAAATACATCTGATCTTATGTACTTTGCTAATGTTCTAGAAAGAACATAACACTGCAATATGTAAGTTGATCATATCATAGATTGGCAAGGCAATGTAAATCATGTGCACTGACTAATCTTAGGACTAACTTATTTTGAACATATAATCATATTTATATTCCATTGTGATTACATCACTATAAATACGATTAGCTATATGTTCGAGATTTAATATAAGTTTATATTAAACAAATAATCATGAAAATAATACATGTAAGCAAAGTGATTGACCAAGTCAAAAATTGATTTCTATTCTTTTATTGATAATAAATGAGATTACAAAGAAATTGAGTTTTAATTAGGGCGTAAAACCCTAACAAACTCCCACTTGCACTAATTGAAACTACGACCTTAATTCTATTAATCCCGTTTCCTTGATATGCTTATCAAATGTAGCTTTTGGTAGTGTCTTTGCAAACATATCTAGAAGATTGTCTTCAGATGCAATCTTCATAACCTTCACATCTCCCATAGCTACGTATTATCGAATAATGTGATACTTCCTTTCTATATGCTTACTCCTCTTGTGACTACGAGGTTCTTTCGAGTTGGCTATCGCTCCTGTATTGTCACAAAACAACACAAGCGATTTATCTATTTCTGGAATAACACCAAGATCCGAATAGAACTCCTTTAGCCAGAATATTTCCTTAGCTGCTTCTGACACGACTATGTACTCAGCCTCCATGGTGGAATCTGAGATTGCAGACTGCTTTACACTTCTCCATATCACAGCTCCATGCCAAGAGTAAACACCATTCCAGAAGTAGACTTCTTGTCATCGACATCAGTTTGAAAATCTAAATCGGTGTAGCCTACAGGGTTTACAACAGCACCCTTGTAGACTAACATATAATCCCTAGTCCGTCTTAAATACTTCAGGATATGCTTAACTACTATCCAATGTTCCGATCCTGGGTTTGACTGATACCTGCTCACTACTCCCACTGCATAGCAGATATCTGTCCAGTACACAACATGGCATACATCAGACTTCCAACTGCAGATTCATAAGGAGCTTTTCTCATTGCATCTTCCTCTTCAGGAGTCTGGGGAGACTGCTTCTTTGAATGATGAATTCCATGGCGGGATGGTAAACGTCCTTTCTTGGAATTCGTCATTGAGAATCAGTCAAGCACTTTATCTATGTAAGTTGTTTGAGATAGAGCTAAGAGTCTATTCTTTCTATTCTTGATGATTTGGATACTTATAACATAACTTGCTTCACCCAAATCATTCATCTGGAATTGAGTGCTTAGCCAATTCTTCACATCTGATAATTTCTTAACATTGTTTCCAATGAGTAAGATATCATCTACATAAAGAATCAGGAATACCGATATTTGATTTGCCTTCAGTTGGTAAACACAAGGCTCATCAATATTTTATTCAAAGCCATAGGTTTTGATTATTTCATCAAACCTAAGGTTCCAAGAATGGAGAGCTTGCTTTAGTCAATAAATGGACCTATTCAATTTGCAAACTTTTCCTTTTTGTCCAGCAACTTTAAAACCTTCTAGCTGATCCATATAAATGACTTTGTCAAGCTTTCCATTAAGAAAAGCTGTCTTGACGTCCATTTGCCAAATCTCATAGTCGAGAGCGGCTGCTATGGATATGAGGATGCGAATGGACTTGAGCATGGCTACTTGACTAAAAGTTTCCTCATAGTCCATGCCTTCTCTTTGGGTATAACCCTTTGCCACTAATCGAGCTTTATAAGTCTCGATATTTCCATCAACACCTCATTTCTTCTTGTAGATACACTTGCACCCAAATGCTCTAAAGTCACTAGGTGCTTCCATAAGATCCCAGACGAAATTTGAGTACATGGACTCCATTTCCTGTTTCATGGCTTCAAGCCATAGTTCCTTTTTAGGGCTTGCCATTGTATGTTTGAAAGACAACGAATCATCATCACTAGTGTCACCAACAACCATATTGGTTTCACCATTCAAACCATAGCGAACTGGGTTCCTAGAAACCCTCTCACTACGATGAGGCTCCATGACTGTTTGCTCAGGAACAGTGGTACTTTCTTAATTTAAATTGACTTGCGTTAGCTGGACATGAAGAGTGGGAATTTCATCATAAACTTACATTGATGACGACGGAACATTGGTTGGAGTCAATTCTTTAACCATCTCCTCTAAAACTACTTTGTTGCATGGATTGAAGTTTTGGACATAGTCATTTTCTAGAAAAGTAGCATTCGTATAAGTAAACACCTTCTTTTCTGAAGGACTATAGAAAAGTCCACCCCAAGTACCTTTAGGATAGCCAACAAACATGCAAACTTTAGTTCATTGTTCTAGCTTTCCTTCCTTTTTCCTTAGGACGTGGGCGGGACACCCCCAGATTCTATAATGGCGTAAACTAGGTTCACAACCATTCCAACGTTCTAAAGGTGTTTTGGGGATTGATTTAGACGACATGACATTAAGAATGTCGTTCGCGGTTTCAATTGCATGTCCCCAAAATGAAGTTGGTAAAGTTGAGTAATTAAGCGTGCATCTAACCATTTCTAATAAAGTTTTGTTCCGACGTTCTGCTACACCATTTTGTTGCGGAGTACCTGGGGCAGTAAATTGTGATAAAATCCCAAGTTTGGTTAAATGATCTTGGAACTGCATATCCAAATATTATCCACCCCTATCAGATCACAAGATCTTTAATGTTTTACCTAATTGGTTCTGAACCATCGCTAGGAATTCCTGAAAATTTGAAAATGTTTCTGATTTCCTATGCATTAGGTAAAGACATGAGTATCTAGAGTAATCGTCAATGAAAGTGACGAAATACTCAAAACCACCCATGGCTTATACACTCAAAGGTCCAAAAACATCTGAATGCACAAGTCCAAGTGGTTCTTTGGCCCTATCACCCTTTGCAGAGAATGGATGCTTGGTCAGTTTGCCTTCTAGACAAGATTCATAGACAGGTAATTCACCTAAGGTGAGTTCCCTTAAAGGCCTGTCCTTTGTAAGTCTTTGAATCCTATCATAGCCAATGTGACCTAGTCTCAAGTTCCATAAATACGTCATATTATCGTTATCAGTCTTTTGACGTTTATTGGTCCTTGGTTTAGCTACTTTGAATAAATCATTGTTAACAGCGAGGGGTTCGTTAGGTAGCAGAATATAAAGCCCGTTTTCTAAACATGCAATACACAATTATGATCCATTGAAGGAAATAGATATATTAGAACTTGTGAAACTCATAACAAATAGTTCTAATTGCAACATGGAAACTGAAATTAAATTTCTACTAAAATCCGGAATAAAAAATACATCATTTAAAATTAAAAACTTATTTCCGAACTTCAAATGAGTTTTTCCTCTAGCTTGGACCGCAACGACGCTCCGTTCCCAACGCTAAGCTTTTAGCCGCCTTTGTCCACTTCTTCCCACGATTAAAGAAGCTTTGTTTATAGCTGCTAGAAACTTGGGGCAATCCTGTTTCCAGTCCCCTTTCTCTTTGAAGTGAAAGCACTTATCTTTACCTTTCTTGTTTTTCTTGTTTATCCCCTTAGGCGTCTGTCCATTTGGTTGTGCACTCGTCTTTGCAGCCTTTGCATGCTTGGGGTTGTTGTTTTGTCTACCTTTCCTCTTGTTTCCAACTTTCGAAGACGAAGCTAGGTTAGCTTTGGTCTTAGCTGGATCAGCAGTAACAATAGTAGTCATATTTTCTCCTCCTTTACTAGGTCCACCCATGATAGGCTCAATAATCTGAAGCTCATTCATGAGCTGCGTCAGACCATAGTTGAGTTGATCACGAACGTGCAAACACGGTGCCATTCAAGCATTTACGGTGTCATCACAAACGTGCGGAGATGGCGCTATCCAAGCATTTATGGTGCCATCACGAGCATTGACGATGCCATCACAAACGTGTGGACACGGTGCTCATTTTGGGGATTCCTCAATCATGATGAACTCGGAGTTGTCTACAATCAACTCTATGTTGATATTCTGCTTCCAATTAAGGAAGTTTTCTCCAGTGAGTTTCTCCATCGAAAGTTGAGAAAGGAACAGAGTAGACACAACCATAATTAAAACTACAAATTATCAATAAAATATAAATCAATCACATTTGCTCAATAAAACTCCTATTCACACGAATTTCAAGAAATAGCAAACATATATAAAAAATATGAAAGATATGAGAAAAATACCAAAATAATCATATCTCTATTTCTTTAGGTTTTTAACTAATTTATGATATCCTTGTCCCGGTTGGCAAGAGTAAAAAATACCACTAGTTAAATAAAGTTGTAAACTTATTTAATAATGGACACCATTATTAACAACCTACTATTCAATCAAAATAAGAAAACAAAATCTCTTATTTTATGAGCTAGACCCACGGTTTCGATAATCACTAGATTTAGTCCTAGTAGTCACCGTAGGGATGAGTCTAGTCGAATTTGACCTATAATTATCTATCTTTTGAAATCTAACCTTGTCAAAATAACTATTGAACACCTTTCGTAGGGGGACGAATCAAAGCGTCCTGAGGCCCCATTAAGTTATTGACGTTGTTAAACCAACGGTGGAGATCGAATATAATTCTTAAAATAAGCTCATTATAAAATTAAAAAATAATGTTTTTATTATTTTTCAAAAATTAATGACTGGTTCTCCCAAAAATTGTAAGATTAGAATTTTTAAAACCAAAGTCCTATAATTTCCTAATAATTCTAAAGTGTCACATTGAAACAAATTCAATTAATTTTGAATTAATTTGTTGCTAATCAATATTTAGGTTTAACTAATATAATGAACCTATACAATTAAGTCCAACTCAGGTAAATGGGCCTTAACAATTGGGCTTGTATGGAGGAGGGCTGCGTCCAGTATGTCGTTCCCACTACAAATGCCCCCATACTTCCATACAAGGTCCAAAAGATAGAAATTTAAACCTTCATTTTATTAAT
This sequence comes from Humulus lupulus, assembly GCF_963169125.1. Lineage (NCBI taxonomy): Eukaryota > Viridiplantae > Streptophyta > Magnoliopsida > Rosales > Cannabaceae > Humulus > Humulus lupulus. The sequence goes on along the minus strand of NC_084794.1, from coordinate 43,289,074 downwards.
TGTTATTATTTGATTAGGCCCACTATAATCATGCAAAACAAATAGGCCTTCACAAGTGAAATCACCCACAAGAGAGGAATTTAAACTTTACATTTTCTAATGGGCCCAAATAAACATATGCACCACTATATGCATATAAGCCAAATTGCAAAAATACCACATATAGTGCAACACAGATATGTTATAATTGGATGAGCCTAATCATGTTACTATATGAGCAATTCTATGAATTTATGCAAAAATACCACAATTTATTTCATTTGCAAAAATACCAAAATTAATTATCTAGAATTTATAAAAAAAATTCGAATTAATTAAATTTTTATAAAAAATAAGTCAATTTAAATAAAATTTATCAACAATTAACAATAGTTAATTTAAATTTCATTTATCAACAATCAACTTGGCTTTAGGTTAATTTGAAAGAAAATATTAATTTAAATAGGATTTAACAACAATTAACCAAAGTTAATTTAAATCCCATTTATTAAAGAAATATTTTATTAATTGGTTGAAAAATTTAACCAATTTTAAATTTTAAAATCAATATCTTAACTGTTTTTCAAAAATATCTTGTGTTGTTACAACAATAAGTTAATATTTTAACCACTTAAAAAATATATTAATAGTTATAACAACCCTAAAATATCTTAATACAGTTAAATAAATTCAAATATCTATGAAAATATCTAATTAACAAATTTCAAATAATTTAAATATTAAAAACTATAGAATAAATAGATATTTATATTTTCAAATAAAGATTTAATAAAAATAGCAAGTATTTAAAAGAAAATATCTTAAATATCTGATATCTTAATTCTAATATTTTAATATATTAAAAGATTTAAAATTAAGTTGTTAGTCTATTTTTAAATTTGAATTTGAATCTTTGTAGAAAATATCTAATTATTTAAATCTCAACCAACAAAAATATCTTATTTTAAAAAATATTTTTTGAATGAAAAAACAAATATAATATTTTTGCCTTTGATTATAAATAAATAATTTTCATATTTCTATTATTTTATTTAAAAAAATAAAAATAAAAAAACATTTGGGTGAACAGTACTCGTGACGGGCACTGTTCACCCTGGCCAAGGTGCGCACGTGGAGAAGCTTTTGGCTGCTGAGGAGACGCGCGCATGCATGCAGGTGCGCACGCGGTGTGAGCGGTGTGCGCGCGAGTTGCAGCCAGACCAAAAAAAAAAAATTCTGGAAAATTTGTTGTGCAATTTTTCAAACCAAAAAATATTTTCTAATTCATTTTTTATATGTTTTATACAAAATAAAGCATACATAAAAATTAATGACATAGAAAACACAACAAAATAACCTAAAAATTGCTAATAATCACATAAAATCAATATGCTTCATTAAAACATGAAAATCCATCCAATTATTCAAACACATCAAATAATTCAATTTTTAACATGTTCATGCATGAAAATAAAGATTACCAAAGGCTCTGATACCAGTAGTTGGAAAAACTTATACATGATCTTTATTTTTTTTCATGTAGATCTAATATTAAACAAATTAATATGAGATAACCTAGAACACGTTTCTAAAATTGAATTCAAAGAGAAATAATGATAAGAAACTTACATTATACGCAGTGAAATGAATGAGTCCTTCCTTCAATTTCTCTAATCCTTGTATCCTTTCTGTTGCAGAGTATTACCAAGAAACTAAACCGATCTTCAATTTTCTTCACAATATTCCAAATTATCCTTGGAATCACCTAGACTAGAGTGGGCGATTCTCAACACATGAGATAGATACAGAGAGAAGAAGACAATAGAACAATAAGGCTTAGAAAAGGACTTACGTTTAGAGAGAATATAAAACCTATCAGAAACTTGTGTTTCCACTTGTGACTTGACTTGTGTTGCAACTCTCTCTTAGCATTCCTTTTATAGACTTAATTAGGTCATTTATTTAATTAAAATATCAATAAAATAATAGCCAATACTTAGCCCAAGGTCGAAATTGTCATGGGCTTTAGGCCCGTGAAATTTCCTATTTGATTATAAGCCCATTGGACTTAAAATCAATGTCTGTATTATTTTCTATTGATATAATTAATTAAATAATTATTTATCCCTTATCAAATTAATTATTTATAATTTGGACCTTGATTTAAACTCATTTATTAATTTAGATACCAATCTATCTTAATTAATAAATCTGCCATAATTTCTCTTTTCTTCTCAAAATTACATAACACTATGAAACTATCCAAAATTGACCTGGTCAACTTTGATAATTTTAATTGATAATTAAATCAATTAATTGAGACTATGAAATCAAGCTCTAATAAGTTATCATAAATCTAACAAATAAATTTACTAACTTATTAATTCATTGTGACTACACTAAAGACTCAGAATTGCACTCTTGAATTCATAGAATGCTCTATCACAAATTGTTTACCGAGTTTTTCGGAAACCTTAATAATAGAAGATTAGAGAGCTTAGAAGAAAGGATTTATGGAATAAAGACAAGGTTTTTACGTGGTTGGGGCGTTAATGAGCCTTAGTCCACGAGACAATTGTATTAGAGCTTAGAGAATCTATAACAATGGAGTTTTCTACAAGTTTCAGTAGAGTAACTGTTTACAAGCCAGAGGTCCCCCTTCCCCAATGCCCCACTATCTGTATTTATAGGTTTACGGGTGCAATGGGCTTTGGCCTGGCTGACCCGAGCCCAATAAGGGTATAAATACTACTGGTTTCTCTAATGGAAACCCAATACAAAGGATTTAAACATAGAAAATACATTAATCTGAGCCCACTGGGCCGGCCCAAACCACATCTGTCATTTGACAAGTTGGGGCATTGGTCTGGGCATCTCGGGTTACGAGGCAGATTCAGGGGACAAGATCGGTCAGAGTAGTGGCGGCGCAGGTCTGAACTAACGACGTACAATCCCAAGGTAGCCCTTTCTGCAGGTGAAGCATGGGGAAAACCCCCACACTTCATGGGACGAAGTCAGGGTCACGGGCGCTTTACCTTGCCAACCTCGGACAACCGACCCAGGTTCGTTTACCCACTTCCCCCTCCGTTCGTCAAGGTCCCATATCGTTTAGCAGGGGCCCGGATTATTTACCAGGAGCCCAGACCATTACCAGGAGTGCGGAACGCTTACTAGGTGCTCAGACTATTCCACCAGGATCACAGACCGTTTACCAAGCTCTGAGATCATCCACTGCAATCCCGACTATCATTACCGGAAGCCAAGCTCATACCATCTCCCATATGACTGTCCTGAATGACACTCCCCAGATGCCCTTTGGACCTCGTCTAGACTTGGACTGCCAACGTCTATTTTACTCTTTGCCAAACGGGCCCGTTCGGGACCCAAACTCATTCGGGCGGCCCGTGGGCTTGAAGCGTGGATCCGGGCGCTCGGAAGGAAACGAGGATAACAATTACCCCCCGAGCCTTCATCTGGGCTTGCGCGGTGGAGGCTTGCCTCAGTCCTGGATCCTCCCGGCATTTCCCGGTTTGTTTTCAAAGTGATGGGTCCTCGGCGAGGGGCACTGCATGCTGGATGAGTGTGGTGCTACCGCCTGCTACATTGACCTGGACCGCGTCCCATGAGCTCGGATCGTTTACCAGAGTCCTGGTTCGTTTAGCAAGGCCCCGGTTCATTATGGGGGATACACGTGTCCCCTAGCAATTGTCACATTTATGGCATTTGATCCTGAAAGGTCAACAAATACCTCAAGGGTCACTATGCTAGGGCTATTATGTCGGCTCGGTTCACGAAGCGTCCGATCCGCATGAGTGTGTCCCATTATTATTTATGCGACAAGGAGGACCGTAGGATGGGGCGGCCTTTAAGGTGCTACTCTTTCTGGGACATTGGATTAGAGCGGCGCGGGTCGTGCCTTGGGGGTACCATGATCCTGTAGTCGAGTTGATCCATTAATGTCCCTGCACGATCCTGGACCGTCCGATAGGGGGGATTGATCCCAACCATTTGATCAAAACCAGCACTTTGGCTCTTATAAATACCTCCATGCTTTCATTTGAAACCTTTACATTCTTGAGCCAGAAAAAGAAACTCGAAGGATTTGTTTATGACCTAGCTTGCCGACGACATCTTCTGCCGTCTGCTCCGTCTTCGCTGTCGCCTATTCCCAACGATTCCGATATCTGCATCCTCGCCTGAGCAGACGACACCAGCCTGCCCTCTCGATGAGATACTGAATCGCCTCCAACAATTCAAGACTGAGATTCTACCGTCACTTTCGCCGGACAACCACTATTTTTCACGACCAGCAATTTACAGTAAGCTTTCCTGACTTTCGCCTTTACACATCCATATATACATATATAGATTTTATGTTGTTTTGCTTATCTGCTTAGGTTGCTAGACCTTGCCTGTGCTTAGAACTAGAGTGTTAGGGAAAGAAAACTTGGTCCGGGCTGCTCTGGACCCCTTCGGGTTCGGATGGTTCCCGGACAAGTGGTGATGGGCCAGCTTAGGAGTGTAGTCTATATTTTTTGTTCCCGATTAGGATCTTGCGGATCCTTAGTGATCCCGTACCTGATCCTGAGGGGACTCTTCCAAGCAGTTCATAGGAGAACCCTTGTACCTTACCGAACCTTCTTGGGTTTCAGTGATGACTACTAGGTTTGTTTGTTCTATTCTGTTCTGCTCCCAGATCATTAGCCATGACCTCGGGCATCACCCTTCACTAGGAAAATCAAGTTAACGCGACCCCTATCAATCTGCTCGGGTCCAAGACTTCCAAAGACAACAGGTGGGAGATGGACGTGGTGCCGAACCTGTTCCGGAACTACCGATTGCTATCCGCCCTGGAGAAGCGTTTGGGCATGGAGTCGACTCCCGGACTGTTCCATAACCGCCTATCCAGGAGAGAGGAGAAGGCCCACACTTCCATGGGTGGATTTGGGGCCTCGAGTGTAGTCCACATCAGTGCAGGAGCCACGCTCCTGCTCCATGACTATTTCGTGCGATTCCTGACGTTCATGGGGATCACACCTTTCCAGCTTTTTCCCCAAGCATACCGACTGCTTGCGGGATGGCGCGTCTTTTGTGTCGCAAAGGAGATCCTAGAACTGACCCCGGCAGAAATCTTGTACTTCTACAAGCTGGAGCCACAAGTCAACGTCAAGGACAAGACCCTGGACGACTTCTACAGGCTTAAACTGCAGGGAAACTACCCTGCTCCTACCAGCTCCTGGAAGCATCCCCCGAATGTCAGACATTACTGGTTCATGACGTCCGGGTTTCTTATGGAAAAGAATCCCACGCTGATGCTAGACTTTCAGCAAGTGGGTAAGTGGTTTCTCGTTCCCTAGTAGTTTTTTATCTTTGTCCTCTTTCCCCTTTTTTATTCTCACCTCATCGTCTTGGGTGGCAGGACCCTATGCCCAGACTCCCCTCACCCAGTTCATCATGGACAGGAAGAAATTTTACTCCGATCTAAGCGCAGAGGATTTGGACGTGGGGGGCTACGTCAACACTGACAACCTCCGAGTGATCGGGATGCTCGCAGCCCACCAAACGATCAAGGCCCCAAGCCTCCAGGGGATAAAATGCGAGAAAGGCCCTGCACTGAGGGAGGAGCTGGCCCTAGAACACATCAGGGTTGTGGAGGCTGCGACACTGGCGGACGCGGCCAAACAAAAGAGGGACCAAGCTCAACAGAGGGAGGTGGCCACCTTCAAGGACCTGGAAGCCTTTTTCGACGAGACACAGCCAAATACAGGGACCCCTGGAGCTATCGTATCAGGGCGAGGTAACTCACTTTTGATTTTGACTTATGCTCCCCAAGTTGGGGACTTAGTTAGGGATAGGCTAGCACACTGAGGCCCCGTGTTCGGGGCTGAAGGGGAAATGAGAGCTTCGTCTCCCATTCCCGTAGGCTCGGAAATCCTCATGTACTCGTCCGGGTTCCTTCAATACGGGAACTTTCTACACCTGGATGACATGGGGGATCGAGTCTACTCTTTTGCCTTAGGAGAATTAAGTCAGGTCCGGGGCCCAGATAAGGGTGCATCCCGGATCACTTTTAGTCTTAATTCCCTTGTTCGCTCATTCATTTTACTAACTCTTTTTTGTTTGTGTATAATTCAGAAGACTCTGACATGTCCAACCCGGTGGACAAGATGAAGTAGGCCCTCGAGATCTAGGCTGCCAAGGAGAGGGCTGCTGCCAGGAAAGTTGCTAAGACCGCGCCTAAGAAGACGCCAGTGCTGGACCTTCAATCCACCGAGGTGGCCTTGGCAGCGGTTCCAATCATGACAGTTGACTCAGCCACTGTCCCTGATCTTCTCACTCACCCTCTGGTGATTGACCTGGAGCGGGAACCAGCGGCGAGCCAGAGCACCGGGAAACGAGCCGCGGAATTGGGCGCGATAGAGGCGGAACCAAGAACCAAGAGGGCCAGGACTAGACGCGCTGGTTCGGCCAGGGAGTCATCCAGGGAGAGTCACCCTAATTGTAAAGAACACCCTAAACTAATACTTATAAAACATTCGCATAACAAAGTTTATAAAAGAAAGCTGCTTATTATCAAGGTCTCAGTGGGGACTTACTTAAAACCATGCAAGTTGGCGCCATTAGTTTTAAAAGAAAACATGAATTTTTATGCAAAGTTCAAAAGAAACAAAATTAAATAACTGAGTCCCATTGATAATTTAGGAAAGTCTCTTAAAACAAAACATAATTTAAATGGCGTTCTAAGATGATCGTTTTTCTGTCCATAGGATTACCCCACGCCATACACCCCACGATGATAGAACTCCTCACGTCACCACGCGTGCCAAAAAGAAATCCTATTTGTTACCTGGAAGGAAAGTAAGGGGGGTGAGCTAAAATCCTAGTAAGGAAGTACAAATAATAAGCAAGTAAGAATACAACAATACAAACACTAACGTTCATCTAAAACATCATGGCATATCATAACATAATCGTAACATATTATCATTGCATATCATAACGTAATAGTAACATATCATCATATCACAATCATACAACATACATGATGAGCATGGCTCGCTAGTTGTCCATGTCACCCTATGAGGTAAACAAGAGTCTCTGGTCCTTGAATAACCTCGGCGCGTCCGCCCTAGGAGTTACGTCTTTAGCTATAGTAACTCGTTCGATGTATCTAACATCGTAATTTGTTTGATGTATCTAACATCATAACTTGATTAATGTATCTAACATCCATACACATATCATACTCAACATATCATCACATTATGGAATTCATAATTCATAACAATTCATTCATACAACAGTCTTACCATTCATAACATAAAATCATAGAATCTATCTAACTTCCTTACCTCAGGTCCAAGTTAAGAAATTTTCACAATCTTTCAACGAGCCTATATCATAATCAAAACAACATTTCTTAAGTTCATAAAATTACTATTTGCCCTTCCATACAACTCGTGTGTGCATGGGCCATGCACACATAATAACAGTTACACATAACACACAATTATTCTTAACTACACATAAAGTTATAAAAGAATAATGCTCATTTTACCTATTTACATGAATGGTCTTTTTATAAAAACCACATAGTTGAATAGTAAACATAATTTTGGACGTAAAAGTGGATTTGCATGTAACATGCATACGTGAGAACATTACGTAATTGCGACATTTTAAAAACGATAATTCTACATTTCTTACTTTTATTGTTTTAAAAATCAATAGACATATAACATGCTTTATTTTTCTTAAAATTTCTAAATTGATTAAATTCCTCAAAACATTATTTTATTTTATAAAATTATTTGATTTAACTTAAAATAAAATATGTGACAATTTCATTCATTAATCTCAAATTACAAAGAATTAACCAAAAACTTGGAATTAATTAAAATACCTATTTTTAATATGTTTATTTAGAAAAGCAAATTTTAACATTGGTTAATTGTGTTACATAAATGATGTGAGAAAAAATATATTTTTAAATGTGGGAAAAATATATTTTTATTTAAATTATTTAAGACTATTTTTTTTTTATGTAACATAAATTCATATGTGACAATTAAATAATCATTTTTAAACTTTTTAAACCAAACTTTCAGCCACTATTTAAATTCTTTAAAAATCACAAATAAATGGAATCTAAATATTTTTCTCAATAAAAATAAAGGAAAATCATAACTTATCAAAATATGCATTCATACCATTTTGAAATACCATTTTTCAATATTACCATAACCTAGAATAATAATTTGTTCCAAAAACTCTTCAAATTTATTTTAGTGAAACACACTTCACATTTTCTCACAAAAATTCCAGCAACTATTTTTACCTTTAAAAATCACCATATTCAATTTAAAACCTCATATTTTTCTAAAAATTTAATAAAAATTAAGTAATTATTTACACACAATATAATTTCAAAGCATAGTTAAACTTCACATTAAATTTCTTAAAACATCAAAACATTTGCAAACTTTATTTGAGCACTCAAAACATTAATCTCATCATGAACAACATCATTTTTGTATAAAAATCAGAAAGCACATTAAATCATAAAATTTATTCCTTTCATTATATTCACAAAATTCATGCTCAATTATGCACAATATTTCAACACAAACCCTAGCATGCTTCTAACCTCTTTATCCATTTTAATCACATCATGAGTATACAATAATTTATCATTTACCTTAGAACTTATTCACAAGTCATGAACAACAACCACCATTGATCTTGTGTTACATATATTCTCAATACATTATTATCATGCAATTATTCCAAATATCACAATCATCATAACTTCATACAAGATCTTGCCACAACCTATCATGTTTCTAAAATTTTCATTGACATAAAACATAATAAAAATAACAATCATGTTTTTGAATACCCCTTTAGGCCGAAACACATTCAATAAAGAAATAACCTATTATTTTCATGTATTTTAAATATTCATCATCACTACACATATTCTTATTACACAACCATAAAGATCAAACCCAACAACACAAACCCATGCATAAAATTATAAGAAAACACTCCATCAAGACAACATATTATCATATTATTAATACAAATCATTTTCAGCCATAAACTCTCCAAAACAACAATCATCAAATACCCATAACCCAAAAGACGAGGGAAGAATTTCAATACCTCTCTTGATTGTAAAATCAAGAACACAACTAGGACCACCTCCTTGCTCAAACCCTAGAGGTTTTTCTTTTGAAAATTCAAGATGGAGAAGAAGTGGAACAACAAGTCAAAAAAAAAAAAAAACAACTCAATCAACATACTAAAAATTTAGAAGAAAGAAAAACATAAGCAAAATCAAGACCATACCCTAAGATTGATCCTTTCTCCTTCTCCTTCTCTCTCTATCACGCCACACTCTCTCTCTCTCTCTAGGTCACGGCAGCCACAAGAATGCCCTCCTCTTCTTTTCCTTTCCACTTTATTCCCATTCTCTCATAATGACCAAATAAAAGAGAAAAGGTAAGTTTCCTTTCTGCATTTTATTTTCTTTTAATTCCTTTTATTTTTCTTTTATTATAAAAGATTGGAGTCAAATGGTGGTTTCCCAAAATGTCTATCCTCATCCAATTTAACTTTATTTTCCTTAGAAAAATAATGGAAAAAAAACATCACTCCATTTCCCACTACACACCACACGTCCACTTACTTGCCATTTCCTTTATTTTTTATTTATTTTTCTATCATCTAAATAAAATCAATAAATTATATATAATATATGGTAATTTAAAATGTGTAGAAAATTCACACATGTGCACCCTATTACCATATACTTGCACACACTAAAACACTAGGGTGCATCACTATCTACCATGTACCTTAGTGCATTCAACCAAAACTCACATAATTACCTCAATTGTCACACTTATTTAAAATGTAACACTAATAGTAAAATAAACATGTTACACAATTATTCACTTATTAAATTAATTAACCAAACAAACAATTAACAAATTTAAATTCAAAAGATTGTACCAAACAATTCTAACAATTAAATAAAATAACAAACAACAACTAAATAAAATAAACAACATTTAAATAAAACAATTCATCACACTTAACATTTAAATAAAATAAATCACAAAATTTAAATAATCTAAAAAAAAAAAATTTGTGCACTACACTAACGCTAAGGAACTCCCGGCAGCACTGACTCTCCTCGTCCATCCGGCCTTACCTGAGGAGGGGAAGACAGTTCTGCGGGATGAGCAGTCCAAATTAATTTCCCGGACCTGGGAGAGTGGTCGGGAATGAAGGGAGGAGGTTTACAAGGCCCTGACGATTCATTGTTAGGTCAAATTTGCTGAGCGTCCGACAGCATTCAGTGTCCCCAGCCAATTGTGGATCGGTTGGTCGCCGAGACGGGTTTCCGCCCCAAACTGGGGCAGGACATGGCCCCGTTCGCGGCGGACTTACTGGACCAGGTGGGGAATACCATGTCTAACCTCCAACTTAAGAGGTACGCCACTATCGCCAATCAGGACATGTTTTTCATATCCCAAGCTCTCCTCCACCAAGCCACCGCTGTGAGTTTGCTTTGCATCTTTTTTTTTTTTTTTTTTTAATTCTTGTTTAGTCAGGACTCTTTCTAAATTTGCTTTGTTCCAGGATTTGCTATTGGCCCATCGGAATGCCGATCTGGAGTCTGAGGCTGCTATGAAGATGGAAACGATCCAGCTGGAGCTGGAGGCGACTGTGAACCAGCGGGAAGCCGTTAAGGAATCCCTGGCCAAGGAGGTTGAAGAGGCCGCTCGGACTAAGTTTCAACTTGAAGAGACTATGTCCCGGAGAGAAGCCGAGACTGGCAAGCTAATGGCTAGTCTAGAGGCGGAGCTCCTCTGAGTAAAGGGCTCTGCAGGAGGTGGCCGCAGCCCAGTCTACCTAGGATTAGGAGAGGATCACTGACCTGGAGTCCCGGGTCAGAGGATTGGACGATTGCTCCAGCAGGAGGTGAAGGCGCACGATGAGACTCGCCGCGAGAAATAAAAGGTGGATGCCATGATGGAGGTCACCTTCGATGAGGCCATCTACATGGCCTGGGTCTAGGACAAGAATATGAACCTCCTGCTCTACCCTGACCCTGCCGCGAAGAGGGCTGAATTCGAGGCCAAGGAGAAAGTAGACGCGGAGTCCCTGGACGAGGAAGAGGCGGATGAAGCCGTCAAGGATACGTTAGGGCGGAGCGAAGCCTAGGCCCGGGACCTCTTTTCATTTTTCTTTTTCTTTAATTTTGTAACACTTTTACGGACACGGGTGCGTCTAAGACAATTTATGTGTTCTTACCCACGTTATTTTTTTTATATTGCTTTCCCGTTCTCATTCGTTTAAGCTTTCTCTAAGTGTTTTACCATTTATGCATGAATGAGCTGAGTGTTTGGTCCCGTTTCCAATGGCCAGGAACTCTCCTGGTGATCCGTCTTCGGACCTCCACGGTCTGGGCTAGGTACTCCTGCTTTTAACCTATCATCTTGCTTTAATCCTGCTACTCAGGTTCCAACGGCCTGGGCCATTGGGGAGGTTATAATTATTCTTGGATTTCTTTGCCTAGTTCCCCGTGTTGAGAGTTTAACGGTTTGGATCGTCGGAGATTAGTTGATTAGCTTGTTTTGAACCCTAGGTTAGGTTCCCATGGCCTGGGCCATTTCTAAGACTAATTTTAGACAACTTATACCTAGGGATCCGCGTTCTTATAATCCTATGTTGTTGTAGGAATGACGCTGATAGGTATTTAGTTATCTGGGACCGCAGACCGCGTGCGGTCAACCAAGTTTTAGGTATTTTATATTCTCGGGACACGCATGTCCGGGCCGGGACCAGGCCTGAGCCTTAGGTCTTATATATTGTAGCCCCGGACTGCGTACGTCTGGGCCGGGACCAGCCTGAGCCTTAGTTCCTACTAGGTTTGTACCCACCAGACCTTGTCGGTCTAGGTCGGGATTAGGCCTGAGCCTTGTGTCCAACCGGGTTTGTACCCCCTGAACCTTGTCGGTCTGGGTCGGGGCTAGCCTGAGCCTTAGGTCCTACTGGGTTTGTACCCACAAGACCTTGTTGGTCTGGGTCAGGGCTAGGCCTTAGGCTTGTGTCCAGCCGGGTTTTTACCCCCGGGACCTTGTCGGTCTGGGTCACGACTATGCCTGAGCCTTAGGTCCAACCGGGTTTGTACCCCCGGGACCTTGTCAGTCTGGGTTGGGACTAGGCCTGGGCCTTTAATTTCTCATTCTTGTATTTGTTCATACCGAACTTACCCCCCCTCCCCCAAGTGAGCGAAGATTGGTCTTGGGTCACTTGATTAGGGAAGCAGATTGGAATTTTCATTGTTTGATAATATTTCTTTATGATGTTTTGTACATTCCATTTTTGTTATTCAAGGAATCTCCATGAGGCGTACATTGTTTACAACGAAAATATAAAACTGAAACATGCTCTCTTGACTACTGATAGTACTTATGAAGATGTTTCGCGTTCCATGCCCTTGGGACTTCCGTGCCATTGAGCCGTTTTAAACAGTACATTCCTGGACAAACTTTGTGTTGAATTTCGTACAGCCCTTCCCAATTCGGGCCCAGAACCCCCACTCCTAGATCTTGGCTTGTAGGGAAGACTCTTCGTAGGACCAGATCGGCGGTTTCGAACCTTCGGCTTTTTACCTTTGAGTTAAAATGTTGTGTGATCTTTCCTTGGTACATCTTCAACTGAACTTGTGACTCTTCCCAGATCTCTTCGATGAGATCAAGGGATTCTTGGAGTAAGGCGTGGTTCTGGGCAGGATCGTACGTGTCTCTTCTGTGGGATGGGATGGGCATTTCTACTGGGATAAAGGCTTCGTACCTGTACACCATGGAGTAAGGAGTGTGTCCGGTGGACAATCTTTTGGTAGTCCGGTACGCCCACAGCACGCAGGTCAACTCTTCGGGCCACTTGCTCTTGCAGGCTTGGAGCTTTTTCTTCAATGATCCTTTTAAGATTTTGTTGACGGCCTCTGCTAGGTGGCTCCGGCGTTTTTGAGCCCGAAAGGCATGACGATGTAGCAGTATACCCCTTTGTCGGTTTGGAAACTGGTATGCTCCTGGTTTGCTACATGCATAGATATTTGATTGTAGCCTGAGTAGGCATCCATGAAGCTCAAGATCTCGTACCCGGACGTCGCATCCACCATCTGATCGATCCGAGGAAGCGGGAAGTAATCTTTAGGGCATGCCTTGTTGAGATCCGTGAAATTGATGCATGTCCTCCAGGTCCCGTTCAGTTTTGGTACCAGAATCGGGTCGGCCAGCCATACGGGATATACAACTTCACAGATGAAGTTGATCAAAGACATCTTTTCAACTTCTAGCTTGAGGGCCTCTGCCCTTTTCGTTCCTAGGGGCCTTCGTCTTTGCCCGACCGGGGTTGCATCTTTGTCGATGTTCAAGGCATGGTAGATGATGTTGTAGTCGATCCCCGTCATATCCGAATGAGACCAGGCTAGGACGTCCTGGTTCTCCTTTACCTGGGCGATGATTGCGGCCCAGACCTTTGTCGTCAGATTCTTCCTGACTTGGATTACCCTGGTCGGGTCGGTGTCACTAATGCACACTTCTTCAATCTCGTCCATGGGTTCTAGTACATGGTCGTCTCCTATCCGTGGGTCCAGCTCGTCCTCCTCCTGAACAATCCTTCCAGTTGGAGGAGGTGGAACCTGGTCGACGACTCCCTCGTGGGGTTCTTCCCAGACCATGTAGAAAGGCCGGGCGGACACGTGGTAGTATTTTTGGGTGCTCTTCTGATCTCTATGAACTGTTCCTACTCCGTTATCGCAAGGGAAGTTCATGAATAGGTGACGGATGGAGGTGATAGCCCTGAACTCGACCAATGTGGGTCGACCGAAAATGATATTATAAGCAGTGGGACAGTTCACTACTACGAACGTATAGAACTTGAACAAGCCTTGCATCTCGTTCCCCAAAGTTACGGGCAACTGGATTTTTCCTATAGGGAGTATTGCGTCCCCATTGAAGCCGTAGATCTGGGTTGGGCATGAGGCTAGATCTATTTTGGTTAAGCCAATCATGACGAAGGCAGGCTTGAACATAATGTTGATGGAGCTTCCGTCATCCACCAGCACCCGGGACACCAATTTATTGGCGATCTGGGCGTCTATGACCAGAGGGTCATGGTGCGGGAAATGGACGTTACAGGCATCGCCTTCCGTGAAGGTAATAAGGAGGTTCATCGGCTTCGGCCGCTGAGCTGGGGCCTGGACCAGAGTACATACCTCTTGATTGTGGTCCAGCTCGCTAGGGTAGCATTTTGATCGTTCCGAGACGGCCCTCCTAGATGAGGCCCGCCTGAGATGGTGGCCACATGGCCATCTACTCGGGGGGGCACGGTCCTGGATGGATAGGGCATTCCAGGCCTGGGTGCTTGTACAGCAAGGACCCCCTGAGGGGCCTGCGCTGTTAGACTCTTTGCGTACCCTCCCTGAGGCAGATACGCTCCAGGTGCACCTGGGGTCGTGGACTGTCCGGGGGCTACTGACAGGCCCGGAACTCCCACGGGCATCCTGATCCACTGTGGAGATGCCCCAACTTGATCAAAATTTTGATCTCATCCTTAAGCTGTCGACATTCTTCGGTCGTGTGGCTCACCTTTTTATGGTAGGCGCCCCGCTTGCTAGTATCTCTCGGATTCCTTTCTCCTTTGAACATGGGGGTTGGCTTCCGGTAATGAACCGCCCTCTCCTTGGCCAGGAAGATGTTCTCCTTGGTGTCTACTAGGTTGGTGTACACCAAGTATTGGGGCTCGTAGCCCCTCTTGCCCTTCTTAGCTGGCTTGAACTAGTTTTGGCCCTTGCCAGATCTTTTCCCCCGAGAGGGGTTCACACTCGCCTCAGTTCCTCCCGCCTGGGATGGCTGGTCTCCGACAGGGTCAGCGCTGTACCCGACCGAGGCGACTTCGTATCCAAAAAAGGGGTGGACTGGGACGGGGCATACCCCGAAAAGGCAAGGCCATACACTGTTGGCGTGGCGAAGGTCATCCCAGGCGTGGCTGCCAATCCTGGTGCAAGCGGGGGAGTGACGTATTGTTGTGCCAAAAACTACACCCCGTATCCCAGAAATGCTTAGGCATTGGGCTGAGGTGCCGGCTGCCATCTGAATGCCTGGATTTGGGCCTCTTCCCAGTTAATAAATCCTTGGGCCCTCCTTATGAACTCCTCTAGGGTAGCCGCCTTGCTACGCTGCAAATTGTCCCAGAGGGGGGATCCGGCCCGGATCCCTGATTGCAGTGCCACCAGGCGCTGCCCATCATCCACCTTGGTCGTGGAGGCCTCTTCGGTGAAACACTGGATGTAGGCTCTTAATGTCTCAGTGGGGAGCTGTTTAATATTGGCGAGGACACTGATTTGCATGTCCATTCTCATGGCGGCCACAAATTGTTTGTGAAACGCCGACTGTAGTCCTGACCAGGATTGGATGGATCCTGGCTTGAGTCTCTTCCACAATTCTTCTACAGGACCGCCTATAGTGATTGAAAAACAGAGGCACTTACCGTCGTCGCTGACATGGGCCACGATCATTAATCAATTATACTGGGACAGATGATTCCGGGGGTTGGTGTTCCCGGTGTAGGCGGTTAGACTCGGCATCTTGAATCCCTTCGGGAGCACGGCACCCAGAATGTGCCTTGCGCAGGGCTCCTTATCCTCTTTGTCGGAATTGAATTCCGCTCCTTCCTGTTTACGAACCATGCCACACCATCTTCTAAGGGAACCCTCTCGTTCCTCCTATCATTGAGGTCATTTCTAAGGTCTCCATCTCGGGGGAAGATCTTTTCCTTGTAGGCCCGCTCTTTTAGAGCATTCAGCCCATCGCGCAGGTCTACCCGGGATGTATCGTCCCCAGAGCTGAAGGCGTGATGCTCGTCATTATGTGGGCGCTCCCAGTGGCTTTTGTTCATTGAAGCGTTGGGATCTAAAGACCGTTTCCGTCTGGCCTGCCCTGGGGCATACCGGAGCCTGGTACCCTGTGGTCGCCTTCTCTTTCCTAGGGAGCGGCCGGGGACGGGTCCCGACTTTCTAGACGGGAGGGTTTTTCCTCTTCTCTCGGTCCGGGTTTCCTGGGCCTTACTCGGGAGCTTGTCCCTAAGGAGGGATCGGGCTCGCGTCCTCAGGGGCGCCATTTCTGGCCTGCAGAGCTGGCGGTTACGTTCCCGGAGGCGGGACAATTGGGGGATTAGTCGCCGAGCCCTGGGAAACTATGAAAGCTTGTAAGGCTTGGAGGGACTCTTGCATCCGCCAAGTAGCCTCCTTCTGCTCAGCAATCCTGGCTTCTTGGTCCAGAACTTACTGCCTCAATTTAGTCACCTCCGGATCCTCTTGGTTGGGGTCCACTCCTTCTGGGATCCTCATGCTCTAGGTCGTGGTATTCCCCCTCATTTCCCTCTTCCTCATAGTAGTCCTCCTCGTATTCTGCTCCACCTTCATAGTTATACGGCTCGTCAGGCTGGGACATCTGATGGGGAGCGTCCTTAGGTGGACTCCAAGGAAGAGGTTGGTTAGGCAGTGGCTCTCCATTGCCTGGTTCTTGGTTAGTAGAGTCGAAAGTGGTGTGTCTTGTGTTCACCTTTGTTGCAGATGTTCGAGATCAACTCTAGCTTTCTTAGGCTCTCAATTAAAGCACCAAAATGTTTACCAAGTTTTTTGGAAACGTTAACAATAGAAGATTAGAGAGCTTAGAAGAAAGGATTTATGGAATAAAGACAAGGATTTTACGTGGTTGGGGCGTTAATGAGCCTTAGTCCACGAGACAATTGTATTAGAGCTTAGAGAATCTATAACAATGGAGTTTTCTACAAGTTTTAGTAGAGTAACTGTTTACAAGCAAGAGGTCCCCCTTCCCCAATGCCCCACTACTTGTATTTATAGGTTTACGGGTTCACTGGGCTTAGGCCGGGCTGACCCGGGCCCAATAAGGGTATAAATACTGTTGGCTTCTCTAATGGAAGCCCAATAAAAAGGATTAAAACATAGAAAATACACTAATCTTAGCCCACTGGGCCGGCCCAAACCACATCTGTCATCCGACAAGTTGGGGCTTTGGTCTGGGCATCTCGGGTTACGAGGTAGATTCAAGGGACAAGATCGGTCAGAGTAGTGGTGGCGTAGGTCTGAACCAACAGCGTACAATCCCGAGGCAGCCTTTTTTGCAGGTGAGGCGTGGGGACAACCCCCACGCTTCATGGGACGAATTCAAGGTCACAGACGTTTTACCTTGCCAACCTCAGACAACCGACCTGGGTTCGTTTACCCATGTCCCCCTCCGTTCGTCAAGGTCCCGTATCGTTTACCAGGGGCCCGGATCATTTACCAGGAGCCCAGACCGTTACCAGGAGCGCGGAATGCTTACTAGGTGCTCAGACTATTCCACCAGGATCCTAGACCGTTTACCAAGCTCCGAGACCATCCACTGCGATCCCGACTGTCATTACTGGAAGCCACGCTCATAACATCTCCTGTATGACCGTCCTGGATGACACTCCCCGGATGCCCTTTGGGCCTCGTCTAGACTTAGGATGCCAACGTCTTTTTTACTCTTTTCCAAACGGGCCCAGTCTGGGCCTAAACTCATTCGGGCGGCCCACAGGCTTGAAGCGTGGACCCGGGCGCCTAGAAGGAAACGGGGAAAACACAAATATAGATACACTATTAATTATCCATTGTTACAACAATAATTGTCACTCAATCCTCTATAGAGGGTCTACAATTAGATGGGACTAAAATACCGTTTTACACCTCATTGTATTTTATCCTTAAAACACTTAGTTCCTTGTAGATAATACTTTAGTAAACTAATATTAATTACTGAAATGGGATCTCTATCATTTAGCACCTTGAACCAAACTAAAAGGAAACCATCGTTTCACTTCTTCATCAAAAGGTATAGATGTTCATATCTATATTAACACTCCCACTCAATTATACTACCGAGTTCCCAAGATGTAAGTATGGGCTAGTCCGTAGGGTAAGCTAGTAATGAACAAGTCAAAGAGCTCAAATAATACAACCAGTTAGAATACTAACAACTTAGAATTGATATTGAATTGACCTATGGTTAACTATATGATATGACTAGAATAGATAATAACAGTATGTTTACTTATCCTATCAACTGTCAATATCGGTCCTGTCCGATGTAACAAATACATTCGATCTTTTCTACTTTACTAATGTTCTGGAAAGAACATAACACTTCAATGTGTAAGTAGATAATATCGTAGATTGGCAAGTTAGTGTAAATCCTGTGCATTGACTAATCTTAGGACTAACTTATTTTGAACATATACTCATATTTATATTCCACTGTGATTATATCACTATAAATACAATTAGCTATACGCTCGGGAATTAATAGAAGTTTATATTAAACAAATAATCCTGAAAATAAAACATGTGAGCAAAGTGATTGACCAAGTTAAAAAATGATTTCTATTCTTTTATTGATAATAAATGAGATTACAAAGATATTGGGTTTTAATTAGGGCATAAAATCCTAACAAAAACATATATAGAAACAAAAGCATAAACCACTACATAAAAATAGGCATTTTGGGCCAGTCAACGCCGTTGATTGACGTTGTTAACCCTATATTAATATTTGCGTCAGTTGGATGGTGACACAAAAAAGTGGGTAATAACTTCAGTACATACATTGACGCCGTTAGTTCGCTAAATTTACGTCAGTTGGAAATTGTCACAAACCCCACCAATAACGTCAGTGGGGCACTGTCATAAATTTTACCATTTATGGCAGTGCCCAACTGACGCAAATGTATATATAAAAAATTCCCAATATCGGCCCAAAACCCAAATCCTCACAAATATCTTTCTCTCTATCAACCTAGCCGCCACTTGCACCATCTCAATCTCTCTCTCTCTCTCTTCTCGTTCTTGTTGGGAATAGTGCTTGTAAAGTAATTGTAGTTGAAAAATATTTTAAATAAAATAAATAATTGAATTGAATTATTATATATATATATATGTAGACTATGTCTGATATTATGTTGATAATATTAGGTAAATATCAGAAAATTACAAATTTTATCTATGTGGTCTTAATCTCATATTGGTATGAGAGGATCGAGATTAAGATAATAAACTTAAAACAATGCCCAGTAAAATAAAGTTATGGACTCTTTAGATTAATTACCACTAGTGTGGTTCGCTAGTATTATGATTACAAGTGACCTAGGTCCAGGTAACTAGTGTAGTAGGACACTTTATTGAAGGTACTTTATATATAGTGATATATAGAACTGGACTAGATGTGATTTGTTAATACTTGTTTAAACACTGTTTCATAGAATTAATCAAACACATCAAACGATGATCATATACACGATGATCTCAATCCCGAGGTTGCTATGAACTCCTATATATATCATCTGATCATTTGATTCATGGGTTAAGGTTTGTCAGAATGATCAGGCTAAGAACAATTGTTTTGGGGACTCAAAGATATATATGGCTGGGGATATATGGAATCTATACCTTCTTATAGATTGAATAATGGTTCCCTATTGAGTTGGCTTTTGTAACTAAAAAGGCTATGAGCGCTCACATCGCAAACTTGTTGTGACACAACCTTCACTAGTAAAGTCAATGGTACTCTAGGAACAAGATATAGTTAAAAGGGTAAAGTGGTAATTTTATTCCCTTTTAATTATGAACCATTAATAGAGGATTAACGCTGTATGTAATAATTATAGCAATGGACACTTTATTCTTAATCCTGAGGTTACTATGAACTCCTGTATATGTCTTCTGATCCTTTGATTCATGCGTTAAGGTTTGTCAGAATGATCAGGCTAAGAACAATTGTTTTGGGGACTCAATGATGTATATGGCTGGGGACATAGTTTAACAGATATGGAATCTATACCTTCTTATAGATTGAATAATGGTTTCCTATTGGGTTGACTTTTGGAACTGAAAATGTTATGAGCACTCATGTCACAAACTTGTTGTGACACAACCTTCACTAGTAAAGTCAATGGTACTCTAGAAACAAGATATATCAAAAAGGGTAAAACAGTAATTTTATTCCCTTTTAATTATGAACCATTAATAGAGGATTAACCCTGTATGTAATGATTATATCAATGGACACTTTATTCTTTAATAAAGTATTTTGTAAATATATGTTTATAATTATCAAGAGTTCATTGTCATATTTATAGTGGAATAATCAAGAGAATAATAAATATGATTATTAAATCAAAGAGCTTTGATTAATAATATAATATTTATTAGAGCTTGATATTATAGGTCCATAGGTCCCCAGGGTGACTCTATCAACACTATATCAATGTAAGAATTGATACAATGGTAAAACTATAATTTGGAAATTGGAGAAGAATTTTATTCTTCGGGTCAAGTATACTATTATATGATAATTGAGATTAAATAATTAATTTGGAATTAATTATTAAATTTTTGAAAATATGTTTATTAATTTAAATATATAATTTTGAAATTCATATAAATAAATAAATTTTTTAAATTAATTATTTTATTTGAGTGGGAGAAAATAAAATTGGTAAGTCAAAAATAGTTTTTGATTTATTGAATTTTAAAAGATTATGATTATGATGATCATCAATTTGAATTTGGAATTTAAAATTTAAGTTTTGAAATATTATTGTCATCTTTTTCCTTAAAAAGATAATATCATATTTTGTAGAATGATTGATTTTAATTAAATAAATAAATAAAAGAAAAATAAAATATCCCTAAAAAGGGAATACACTATTGTTCACGCATGACATAGTCCAGGCACATGGCATGCATGTAATAGTGTACATATATTGTATTTGTGTAGTTTTATTTATTTATTTAATTAATAATTTGAAAATAGATATTTTCAAATTTGGTAAGTTAGATATTTACCAAAATCAATTTCTATCATCATTATGGTATTATTATATTACTATTATTATTATTAGGAATAATAAGGCAATACAATAATCTCTATATATATGTTATAGAATAACAAAAAGAAAAGAAGCAAAATATAGAAATCAGTAGTAATTTAGAAATAGTTTCAGAATTTGTCAGGCAAGAAATTGTCATCATACTCTTCTTTTATTCTAACCCTTCTCAAGCCATAATCCAAGTTCTCATGTGTTGAGAAATACTTGTGATTCTAAATTATAAACTCATATTCTCTATGAGCCCACACACATATTGAGGTGTAGAGAACACTCCGAAAGATCGTGGTTTGAAGCGTTGGATAGGAAGATCGATACATATACGAAAAGACTCCAGGACAATTGATAGACTTCAAGAGGTAAATACTCATGTTCTTGAATATTTATGTATATGTTTATATGATATATATATATATAAATATATTGTATATTTATATATATGTTGCATGATTAATAATAGGGATCTTTACAATTATATACCTATGATATAAAATAATTACAAAAATCACCTACAAAATTTTATTTACAAAAATATCTTGCCACGTCATCAAAAAATACTGGATTCTAAAAGTAATATACCTAAATTTGAAACTTTTCCGAAATCTCGGTTTTCCCATTTTTCTGGGTTTAAAAAAGTAACATTTTGGTTACTTAAAATATTAATAAGTTACTAATTAGTTGCTTTTTCATGAAAAAATTTATTTTTATAGCATATTATTTTAATACATTTTGGTTATCTCCAATACTTATTTTTTGAAACTTTTTTATCTTAAGACACTCATTAGTCATTTTGAAGTTATATTATGGTGTCTTATTACTTAAGATTCTTTTACGTTGCCGATTAGTCATTTTTAGAAACTAATGAGTTACAATAAAATATTAAATTTTGATCAAGTTTAAAATTTAGTTACTTTTTGGTCAACACAATATAAAAAAGAAACTAAAATATTACTTTTTATTCTGGTCATCTTCTCCAGTGATGACAAAAAAATAGATGCTTCCCACATATCAAATTGATCACCTTGAAGAGTAGGTCGCGATGGTACTACCTTTGAGCCCAAACGACCAACGGTGTAGGTGGAATTTTGTTTTTAAGTTTTGGAGAAGAAAGAGAAAAGAGAAATAGATAGATTTAAAGAAGGATAAAAAAAAAACTTATTTTAGGTTATAGAAAATGGTATATATGTAAATAATTGTTTTTAGGTGATATTTTTTAAAATAAAATTCAAATCATGTTAAAGGATATAATTAATCCTTAATAATATTGTATGTTAATATTTCTATCTGGATGTTTTTCTTGATCATATAAATTTTTTATATGAGAGATGGAAATTTTTTGGTGTTATGTAAACTGGGCTCACCACGCCAATTCCCCTACGCACTCTGATTGTTTTTCCAACAGTTCTCTCTCTCTCTCTCTCTCTCTCTCTCTCTCATGTTCTCCTCTCTCAACTTCCCTCTCTTTCACGTTCTCCTCTCTCCCTCACTCCAGACATCTCTCTATGACACTCTCTCTCACACACACATTCTCTCACGACGATGGCGACGGCTCGGGAAAGTACGACAAATGGCAATAGCTCGGGGAAGAACGATGACAACAACGATTTCACGGTACTCCATCTCTTACTTGAAATATCTCTACTTTCATTTACTCTTTGTTTTTTTCCTCTGTTTTGAAGATAAAGCTTGTGGCGGTGGTGTTTCAAGATGAGCGGCTGAAGTCAAGAATCAGAGTAAGTCTCTCTCTCTCTCTCTTTCTTTCTTTCTTCTTGTGTTTTTGAAGGTTGGGGGTTGGGGATGTGAGTCGTAGGGTAGGGGGTTTGGGGTTGGGGTTCTTTTTTTTTTTGCCCCTGCTTGGGTTTCGTTTTGGAGGAGGATCTTAGTGGTGGTGGTTCTTCAGGTACTAGAGGCAGTGGCTCTGATACATTGTCTCAACATTTTTTTTAGTTCTATTATGATTTTGTTATGGATTTTTTTTGTGTTTATGGCTTGTAAATTGGTGATGTTATTGTTAATGAAGTTTTGAGAATGTATCATTGCTTTAATTGTATATTTATGAATTTGTGTAATGATTTTGTTGTTTTTTAATATTGTTTCTGCTGGGGTCGCATAGGGTGGCAGGGTTGGGCTATGAGATGAAGGGTCGGGATTCATAGCATTTCTTTTAGTATAGAATTTGCGTCAATGCCCAACTATCACAAATGTCATGCTGGTTTGCGTCATGAGATTCTGCGTCACTTTTAAAATTGATGCAAAAAAATCAATTGTGGCAGTTGGGAACTGTCACAAATGACCATTTTGGTAGTAGTTAACACATATACATATCTGATGGACCCAAAACAGGTATGTTTTAAATATTTATAAATCGCAAGCGCACGAATCGTTCATATAGAATAGTGATCGTGTAAGCAAGGATGTCAAACCCAAAGGAGTTGTCTAAAATCGAAAAGAAAACTATTTTAAACCAAAAGTAATAATTTCTAACCTAGCTTCAAAGATTGATGAGATTTTTGTATAATAAAAATAAAATAAAAAAACAATAATAAAGAAATTTAAGACAATAAATATAACTAAATTAATAATTTTAAACAAGATAGTAAAAGAAAGATTATTAAGATAATAAAATCCACAAAATATAAGTTCAATAATATTTAAAAGTACATTGATTCCCAAGTTCTAGTAATAGTAGAAATTAATCAAACCATCACTTATTCAAATTAGATATTCTATTTAAGCACAAGTTTTTATAAAAATATAGGATTTATCTTCACTTTTAAAATTATAATTTCAAAGCATTTAGTGTAAATAAATCTAATAAAAGAACAAATAACTAAATGAACATT
Organism: Humulus lupulus; assembly: GCF_963169125.1. Lineage (NCBI taxonomy): Eukaryota > Viridiplantae > Streptophyta > Magnoliopsida > Rosales > Cannabaceae > Humulus > Humulus lupulus. Next base: position 43,265,246 of record NC_084794.1, on the reverse strand, counting down.
ATTTATAAGGCAAAACATAATATTTTTGTTCTAAGCATGGATGTGTACAATTTAATGACACATCTTACACAAAGAATATTATGTTTTTTTGCAAAATGAAGAACAAAGTGCAATATTATCTAACAATCCAAAATATGAGATATTGAAGATGAAAGCCATATATGAAGAAGAAAAATCTATCAACTTTGTTGCACAAAATGGGAAATCAACATACAAAATAAACACTATCTAGTTACATATTGTTTCATCATCATCTTAATAATCTTAAAAAGATTAGAAACTCATAACTAGAATAGAAAATACAAACTAAAAATTACAAATATAAATAGGAAAATTTGGAGGAGAAACCCCCAAATTTTTCCTCTAAAAACTCATAGGAAAAATGACCAAAAAGAAGAAAAAGATGAAGAGAATTGAGATGTTTTGAAAGTGTAGATCTTGTGGTATGGTAACCTCCTCCAAAATTAGCCCCTAAACTCCCTTATTTATAGCCAAAAAAAGTGTATTAAAATAGTCAATTTAAATTAATTAAATTAATAATAATATGGCAAATAATGGTAAATTATAGGGTGTAATGATGATGTTTTGGGGTAAAATGTGTAGAAAAGTTTGGGTAAAAAATGTGGTATTTTTAACAAATGGGACAAGGTGACAATTTGTGGGCTCAAAAAGGGGAAAAAACAACTTGTGGTGGCTGTTGAGGAGCCAGGCGTGTGGTTGGTTGGGGCAGTTGCTCTGGCGGATGGAAGGAGCTGAGTGGTGTGGGCTTCGGTTGGGTTTGGCTGTGATTGGAGGTTGAGGCGTGATGGCTGGCTGGGGGCAGCTGGAGAGTGCATCAGGCATTGGGCCTGGCTTATTGGGTGAGGAGGCTCAAGTGGCTGCTGAAGGGATTTTCGTGGGCCTGAGGAGCTGGCTGGGAGGTGTTGCTGGTCCGTGAGATTGGTGGGAGGAGCTCGGCTGGAATGGGTGCATCAGGCGGAAGAGCTACTAGTGGGCTGGAGCTGCTGGTGGGCCTTCAAGGTTGCAGCTGGGTTCGACTGTGGGCCTGGCAAGGGCGACCGTGGGCTTGGGCAGTTGGGCCAGGCGGCTGAAGTGGTGGTGTTTTCAGTATTACCATATTTTCCTTTCTTTTCTTGTTTATCTTGTCTTTCCTCTTCTTTCTAAATAAACAAAATGCAACATTGTTTTCTACAAAATAATCATAAACTAAATTAAAATTAAATATTTTCATTAATAAAATATACCATATAACTTCCATGAAAATATTAATTAAAATTTAATTTACATAACATTTAATTTCAATAAAATCATATTATTAGCATTCAAACTAACAATACTAATTTTAATTAATTAAATTACAACATAAAACAATAAAATATCTATAAAAACATATAAAAATCTAAAAAAATTACAATAAGACTAATAAATACAAAATTACTTAAAAACTTAATAAATTACTTAAAAACTCAAAGACTAAGCAACAATTAGCATAAAAAATATGGTAAAATAACTCTATTTTGTAGAGTTATCAATATCAAAAGTATATATTTTTTTTATATGAAACTATATATACAATGGTCGAGATATACGATTCAAAAAATAAGATTCATATACTCGAGAGGGAAAAAATAATGACTAAGTTAATTTCTAATCAAAATCTACTAACTTAACCATTGTTTAGAGTAAAAAAATAAGTTAAAAACTAATCTAAGCCCATTGAGTAGAGACAAAAAAATAAGTTAGCTAGTAAACTAATCTAAGTCAAGATTGACATATGACTCAAAAAAACAATATTCATACTTGATCGATATATGCAAGAGGTACATACTAGCTAGCACTAGTTCTCATCAAACACTGAGAAGAGGTATAATTGACTCCGCCCATTCATCTCGTACGACATTTACTTCTTCAAGGGGGGATACCATTGTGCTTTTGAATTACAAATGAATTCAAAAAAATTAGTTAGAATAAAATTATATATGATTTTACAATAAAAGTTAATTTTTACTATATAATAACTAATAAATTAAACAATACTTACGTGATGGCTCAAGTGGTTCTTTGGGTTGGGCTCTGAAACGAAGTCTCTTGCAAACTTCATTATGTAGTACCCACACTTGATGTCATATTCCTACTGCCGACACTATTAAACATAACAAAACACAGTTCAATTATATATATATGTTTAGATAATTTGAAAACTTCTAAGTTGTGATTAAAAATTTATTGCCAAAGGGAGGCAAAGTTTTACTCTTCTTCCAGGTTGTCCTCTTTGTAGCTCATACGAATCCATGGCACTATAACAAATATAATTTACCTTAATTAATTAGTTAATATAAAAAATTGCTAAAGTAACTAAGATAAAAAGCCATGACTTACGCGTCTATGCACCACTTGATCTCTGGGTGAATATGATGATTCAGTGGATCCAAAAACGCTATCGAATGGTTGGAAGGCTGAATAAGTACAAGCATCCAGTTCTCCCTACAAATTCCCAAAGAAACTTGTATTAGATGTAAGCTTGTATAGTAAACTTTAGTTATATTAATATAATAATATTTATGTATAGCTTACGATGAGTTCCACAGACAAATAAGCTTGTATAGTTTCTTCAATGTAATAAGCGTAATATTCACAACGTTACCATACTTGACACACAGACAAGGAACAAAATCTAGATTTTCTAAATTTTTTGCACAAAACTGCAAGAAATATTTAACACCTTCCCTATATTTCCCTAATAGCCTATTCGAAGATAACCAATTTCTATTCATTGTCAATTTTCTAATAAACAAAATAAACAAGCCAAAAAATTCACATTTGGGCAAAGACTAGATTTAATATATTAAAAAATAATTATACAGCGGCTCCCCTATTTTTATAGCATATCCCAAATTCATATAGTACATATAAACATCACATAATACACGAAAATCAAACAACCAATCAACATGCATAAATATCAATCAATATCAAACATGCATAAGTATCAATTAATATCAAACATGCATAACTATCAATGTTATTATCTTGAAAAAAAATCGGCAACATTTTTTCTATTTCAAGAAGATTTCCCAATTTCAAAAAGTACCTATACACAACATATAATACACAAATATCAAACAATTAATCAACATGCATAATTTCAACCTTATATCACCACAACGCACATTCCCCGAACCTATCTTCACTAACTTTTAATCCTAAATTCCACTAAATTTAATATAACAATATCTTTCAATATACATATACTATTAAAGTTTCAGTGAATTACCTCGTCCAAGATAAATTCTTAGCCGTCAAATGGAATCACCACCAAATCCAATCAATCGAAAAAAAAGACAAACCTAACCACAATTAAACATTAACAATTATAAATAATTACATAATTGTTTTAAATAAAAATATTCATATAACTATAAGTCTCTTAATTCTCATAAATTAACCTAACTTTATTAAAAAAAATTAACAATGCTCAATTTCTAAATTATCATAACAACAAATTAACTTAACTATTAACTTCTCAAATTCTCAATTTCATAATTCACATCTCAATTGTCAATTTTAATTCCAATTCTAAAAATTAACCTAACTTTATCAAAAATCTCAATTTCACAAATTAACCTAGCTTTATTCAAAGTTACAAACCATTCTAATTTTCTAATCCTAATTCTACAATTTGTAACACAAAAATCAACATATAATTATATATCTATGTATTAATTTATATATAAATATTAATGAATTATTAAAAAAACTCAACTAACCTATCGTGGGTCTTTGAATCGTGGGGGAGGGGGAGCACTCGGACTAGGGAGGTCATGGGGAGCTTCGAAAAAAGTCCGAGAAGGTCTTGAGGAAAGCACTCGTGGGGAGGGGCGGCAGAGACCCGTGGGGGAGGTTTCGGGAGTGAGGAGAGGGGTTTCGTGGGTCGGGAGGGCTGGGTTCACTGTGGGTTTGCCTTGTGCTATTGCTGGTTCACCTCTTAGTTCGAACAGAAATGAGAGAATGAGAGAAAAGGTCCGGTTGTGTGGGGGGGGGGGGGGGGGGGGGGGAGGGTTCAAACAGCGAAATCACACAAAAAACTTACTTCCCAAGTGTTTATAAAAGAATTAGATTTGAAAGCTTTGACCCCAAAACCCCAGTGTTTCTCTCTAGAATAATCGTAGCAGCTTGGAGGCTCTGAACTGTGCTTGAGAGATGATGAAAATGGTTGAGTGAGGGTCCTATTTATAGAGTTCAAGGAGTGAAACTAACTCCCATTTCAATGAATAAATAAATGATTAAAAATGAATAAATTTGAATTATCTGTTCAACAGATGCCCATAACTCGGTCAAAGACGTTCAGGAACGAGTCAAAGTTGTTGAGTGTTGTTTCTAGTTCAGAATTCAACAAAAAATTGAAATATGGCCACTGGAGCCGATATATCGCCCCTACCATGACTCTGAGGGTTCGTGGTTTTGTTCGTGCGAAGTTGACGTATTTTTCGTATCAATATAGGTGATATATCGACCCTTATAGCTGCGATATATCGGCATACGCTAATATTTTAAACATGTTTTTTGCACATTTCTGGATAATTTGAAATTGACTAAAACTACTTTGACTGAGTAAAACATGAGCCTAACAGGTAATGGAAGGTTCTAGAGCTTCTAGATCTTTCTTTTAATTAAACTATTCATCAAAAATACTTAAATCCTTAATAAACTTGCTTGTGACAAGTGTCACATTCTTAATTATTCTATCTAAACCTTATGCTATAATAAATAATATTTCTAGAACTAGCTATATTAATTAAACCTTGTGATAAAATTAATATTTCTAAACCATAGGTTAAACTTATAAAATCCATAATTATTTCTACGAGTTTCCAACTAAATCTCGGCTTTGACCAATATCCACGAAAACTAAAACTCTACAACTACTACTACTGATGTCTAGCTAAGTAAAATTCTGGGACGCTACATCTGGTGTCTTGTTTGTTGTCATTTTCCAAGGAAATTAATTTCCTCTATCTTGTTAAAGATTTTTCTTTTGCCTTTGTCCTGCTTTAAATTATTTTTCTTTTGGCCTATGATGTTCAAAAAGACTATGCTTATTATGTGACTTCTTGTGCTCATATTATTTTATATATATATGCTGGTACATCAAGCTACATAAATGTCCTTTATAAGTCATGTTCAAGAATAAGTATACTTATTTGATGTTGGCGATTATGGGACTTGTTGTGCTCATATATTGGTTTTTAATATATGTTGTTATATGAAGTGTCATAAATGCCCATAATAATAAGTCATATTTTCTGAAATCCTTATAATGATTAAATTGGAGATATTTATTGTGTTGAAATTAATTATATAGTCCTTCAGCCAACTTGAACCCCACCTCTAGCCATCGTTGGTGTCCACCTCCCAAAGACGTCATTGACATTCACAAGTTCAACTAGAGAAAAGGAGGCTCTCGCACAAGGATCCCAAAGTGAAGAATAGAAAGAATAGAAAGAAAAATTACATCATTGAGTTTGCAATGACTTGAAAAGAGAATTATGTACACTTGTTGATATTTTTGTAAGGAATTTTATTAGTTTAACACTCATCTTTATTTAGCAATGAATATTTTATTTTGTTATTAATGTTTTATTTGAGAAACAATGTAACATATTTTTAAAATTAATTATTTTTAATTATAATTTATATTAAATTATATTTAAATATATAATTAAAATTGTCTACATAGAAATATTATCTATACTCACAAATAAATAAGTGTAGGTAAAAATAGGTATACTAGAACATGCCACGTGGATCAATCATTTAGTGCAACGTAACCAATAAAATGTGACATGTAACCCAATCACTCAGTTCCAACTGGTCCAATAAATGGGTGTCACGTTCACTAAAAATTTGCCACAAGGCTTACCACATCAATTGCAATATTAGATGCCATGTTAAACAACTCCAAGTCAGTTTTGTGGGGTCCACGTGAGTTTTACCTACCAATATGTCAATCGTAGGTAATGATACCTTTCTCGACTAATCATTACCTACCATTACAAAATTGGTCAAAATATGTAGGTCAATGGATTTACCTACTATTACGCTATCTTTACTCGCTATTAATATTGATAGGTAAATGTCGAATTTCTTGTAATAGTAACATTTTGGACTTGGCGTTGGTTCTTAACCGACACTATTGCCACGTTAGTGTCAGTTCATAACCAACACTTACCCCACATAATCAAAATGAGCGTTTTGTTTAAACTCATTTAGCGTCGGTTGAGTTATAAATGACAGGTTGATGACCGTCGTGTTTGATGAGCAGTAGCGTTGGTTTTGCACCGATGCTATCATCCCTAATACGATAATTGTGTCGATTCATTACGTGGATCAACGCAAAGAAGCGACGCGGTAGCCTTTTTAGTAGTGAGATGAATTAATATGTAATAGTTTGTTAAAGAAAATATATTTATGTATTAATGAAGTGTAAATATAACTCGCATAACTTTAATTAAACTACGGTGGGTATTTATAATTAACTTAACTTTTCCTTAACAACTCGGAAGCATAAGTTATTTCAAGTATATTTAACAATAGGTTGAATTTAATAGTACTCCAAAGATAACCAAGTGGAGAGATAGAAATATACCTAGCCACGGGTCTATACAGGCCTAGATTATCTAATATATTCCATTGCATTTAGTACAAAGCAAAGTGAGAAAACATATGTATAATATAGTAAATTGTAGCTTAATCAAAATTATATATACATATAATTTGCTACTCATTACAAAACACGTTAGGCACTTTACCTGAAAAGAAAAGGTCATGCTTCTCTCTGCTAAATTATTCAAAACTTGGACCTTACGTACAGGCGTGTATATATATATATATATATATATTTAAGCATGTTGTTGAAATAAGAATTCAAAGTGTTCGTAGATTGTTCTCAATGAAAATCTTATTGGGTCCAACTCCTTAATCTTTATGGTACACTATACCCCTAATGACAAGGGTATTGGAATATATGTGACAAGAATATATACCTCTTTTATTTGCTTTCATTAAAGGGGTTCTTAAAGTGAATTCAATATGTGCATATGTCTTCATTTTCCATCCTTTTTGACTGTTTTATTCAAAAACTATATATTATACTAATATTTTCAAACCATATATATTTTTTATTAAGTTAAAAGAATCCGCAAAGGTATGCAAATGACGGGTATTATAATGATTAGAAGATTATGATTCTTCCAAAGCTTTCCGCCAATTATGACGAAAACTTCAAAATATATATAGCCTTGTATGTAAATTCTATATTATCGTTTATTTATATGAAAAAGCTATAAAAAGTTTAGCCTTATATTAGTATAATGATGAATGAGTTTATAACGCACCGTCTTGCCAATCATGATCGTTGGATAAATGTAATTTTATGGTAAAGATGGGTGCTTGGAACATATGCAAAGATGATCATGATATGGTTTAATTTTATTTTTTTGATTCTCGAAACTGATTCTAACTACCCGTTTTATTATTATTTCACATTTATATAGTAACTTAATTCCACGCATGATTCTTCAGAATGATCCACATATGTGTACGGACTGATTAGTCACTCTCACTACTCCATGCAAAACTAGGTTTTGGCGCATGCATATATATTCTTTTAATCCAAAGTGTCAAAAATAATTTTGACTCCCCTGGCTGCTTTTGGTTGCTCTATCATTTCTTTTTCTTAATTAATAACCACGTTGGGAAATAGTAGTAATTTTTTTTCGGCTTAAAATTATAACAACTTCAAAAGGTAAAATATGGTCACAGAAATGACTAAATAATAGAAAAACTTTAAAGAAATAGAGATGGAACACATATTTTTACGTGGTTTAGTTTATTAATTAATTTTAGTCCACGAGTCGCTTGTATTAAGATGATAAAAATCTTAGTCCATGAGTCACTTGAGGTTTCCAGACAGCATTTGTGCTCACTCTTAAAACTAGGAATCATATCATTTACAATGTGTGTCATGGCCCTATTTAAAGGCAGTTGGGACAATTAAGCTCATTAATTTGAGTTGATTACAATTATCATTTTATTATTTGTTACAAAATAAATACACATTATGTTATTGAATATATTGGCGGGCCCTAACATATCTCGGTGGACCCAATATAGGAATTTCAGCCCACTACTTTACTGGAGAAAACACTCGTGACACTAGTAGAGTGGTAGCTACATGTGTTTTCCATGCTAGCCAAATAGTAGTAATTTTTTTCAACTTAAAATAAAAAATAAGTGTCATGTCGTGGGACATCATTTTTGTCGCTTATACGGAGTCGACACCATGATCCATGTAATAGTTGGTGTCAGAAGGATGTCTATGGTCCAGGGTCACTGTACTTGACACTCTGGCAACTGTCCTCCTGGTTCAGAGGATGGATCTCACATGCCTGGAAGAGGAGATTATAGAGTAAGTGATCTCGTTGTGAGACTTGGAGCATTATCCTTTAACAAGGTCATCAAGAGGTAATGCTTTCCGGAGGACTTACTCTTCCAGTAGTGGTGAACCGTGATGAGAACTGATTTTAACTCACGTGAAGTCTTAAACAGATTATGGGGAATATTAACCAGCTTCCATGGAGCCTTAATCACTGTTAATTTGTGCCACGTGTCACTCGGTGAAAACACGGATACCAAGAAAGTAGGACTAGGTTAAATCAGATTTGATGATAAAAAAATATATTGAAAAAATTAAGATAACTTTATCATATCAATCCCTATCTAGAAAAAAATTACTACTTTGTTTCTAACATTTTTCTCCTAATTTATATATTATCTGTTACACCCGGATTTCGAGCTATGTTAATTATGACCTCGAAAGTTGGATTCGCAAATCAGTGGACTCATAAGGTTGGAATCATGCTCCAGGATTATATGTCGAGCTTGCAGGATATAGACGACCTCGAGTATGGTGACCTCGAAGTATTCATGATCTCGAAAGATAGCTCCGGAAACACACTCATTTTCAGGGACGACTTCGGATCAGGAGTCCCGAGCTCGACGCGAGTACGATCTCGAAAGCCATGTGGCCTCGGGAGATGTTTCTAGCTCGATAGGTGATGGGAAACCTGGGAGGCTAAAGCCTTAGAGATACGCGATAGCCGCCTTGAATACCTACAAGTGTTATAAATATGAGATGTAATCCTCATTTATTATTATAAATCCCCTAGAATCGTGGGATATTATTTGGTCAGTTATACGTCTCCTGGTCTTCAGGGGACGTTTCCTTTTATATCTGATTATAGGCATTTAAAGCCATTTATTTTATTTATACACAAAGAGTAACTACCCAAAATATGTGGGATAGTATTCTAAAGCCTTCCCTATAAATAGAGAGGCCATGCACCATTGTAAAGGGACCGAAATTCTGTTCCTTGAGAGAAAACTCTGGAGAGTTCATTCTTGAAGAATTCCTGGAGATAATCTTGAGTTTAATAACAAAGACTCGTGGACTAGGCAGATTTAACTGCTGAATCACGTAAAAATCATGTGTTTACATTGTTTATTCTAATTGGCCATTTTCAGTTATCGTTTTACATGCTCTTCTTTCACTGTTTGACGAAAAACGGCATCAACAGTTTGGTGCTTTCATTGAGAGCCTTAAGCGTTCATCCCTGAAAAAATCATGGCCGCAAACAATCAGAACACGGATGCTGAGGAGAGGAGTGGGTCCTCTGATTCCCGGGGACCACCGCCTCCACCGAGGGATGAGGATATGTACTAAAATCCCGAACGTTACGTTCCTATAGTAGAACTGGAAAACCGGCAATTGAAACAGCTATTGGCAGAGGCCAACAAACGGAATGAGGAGTTGACTAGGATAGCCGCAGAGACGCAGGTGGCTCAGCCCCCGCCTCCACGCGAAAACCAAGTCCCTCCTCCAAGGGACGTGCATGTTCCTCCCCGGAGGCCCCCTGGACGTCCACGAAAGGATGCTGCCACAAGGAAACCAACTCAACCTCCGGCTCCAGCAGAGCCATCTGCTCCTACTAGGCCTCAAAGGAGCACCCGAGCTCGGGTCCCGCCTAACCCGCCTGTGGAAGTGCCTGCAGGAACTGAGAATAACCGAACCCCTGCAGAGGCTCGGACTCAGGTACCTGGTAGCGCACCGAACGCGACTGACCCGTCTCGGGCAAATTCAGGACCCTCTAGGCCGCGACAAGGGTGGCAGCCACCGTTGCCTATACGGTTCCCTCCGTCACCCATAAGGTATCCTTCGCCGCCCCGCACAAACGCTCAACCTGCTCGAGATCAAGATCAAGGGCATGCAGGGAATGGACAAGGGAACAGGGAGACTTTCCGGGAGCGGAGAGGCGCTCCATATGAGAAAAGTCAGACATCTCGGTCTCAAACCGCGGAGACGAAGCGACGTGGAAAGAATCCATCTCGTAATAACCGCGCAATGAGTTTTACCAGTGAAGATTCCGGAGATACCGGGTCGGTCAGTAAGCATAACCGAGATCGTAAGAATACTGGAAGTCGCAAGAATCATCCCGACCTGCGCAATCATCTGAATCAGAGTCAGGGGAATGGAGATCAAACGAATCCGGACCTGAGGGATCGCTTGAATAGGCGTAGAGATCCCTCGCGGAGACGCGAGCCTGGAATTACGATAAATGACACTCAATTCCAGACAGCACCTCCTACTGATCCAGTCCAAGAAAGAATCGATCAGCTCGAAAGAGCCTTTAGGCTTTTGAAGAATGAACGGGGAAATGGTCGATACGAGGATTCTGATGAGGAGCTCGAGCTGTTTGCTCCCCATATTTCTGACACTCAATTCCCTCAAGGGTTTCGCATTCCTCACGTCCCTACATTTGAAGGAAAGACCGACCCGTGTAGTCACTTGAGCACGTTCAACACCATCATGAGAGCCAGTAACGTAGGTTACGAGCTTAGGTGCATGCTGTTTCCAACATCATTGGCAGGTCCTGCCAAAAGTTGGTTCGAAAAGTACAAGAGACACTCGATAACCTCATGGGAGCAGTTGTCCAAAGACTTTAAGAAGCAGTTCAGAGCAATGGTAGGCGTCAGATCAGAAGCATCCACCTTAACTAACGTCCGGCAGCAACCGGGTGAAACATTGAAGAGTTACTTGACAAGATTTAATCTGGAAGTAGCCCGAGCTCGGGATGTGGATGACAACGGACACCTCATGGCTATCCGAGCTGGCGTATTACTGGGAAGTGCCCTTTGGGAAGATATGCAAGGGAAACTGGTAAGGTCGATAACCGAGTTTAACAGACGAGCGCAGAGATTTGTCAATGTAGAGGAAGCGAGATCGATGCTCAAAGCGACCTCCCAGTCCGAAACTACAACGATAAACATCAACTCTGCCTCAAAATCGGCGGACCCAGCGGCATCAAAGCCTACCTTGGAGAACCCATCCAAGAGAAAAAAGAACGAAGGAAGTAATCCCGAAGCTGAGGGAGGAAAGAAAAAGAAAGGAGAGAGGTATTTCTCCGTGTATAAAGTGCACACCGAGCTCAACGAGTCTCGGGAAAACATATACCTGGCTAATGAAAACCAGGTCCCTTTCAGGCGTCCGGACCCAATGAGAAATCAAAAGTCCAAGAGGGATTCCAGTAAGTATTGCCGGTTCCACAGAGACACTGGACACACAATTGATGAATGTCGACAACTGAAGGACGAGATCGAAGGGTTGATCTCGAGAGGTTACTTCCGGCAGTATGTCAAAAACCAGAATTCTGGTCAGATGGCCGCAAGCCAGAAAGTAGCCGCACCTCCGACGACGCAAAATAATAACTCTCGATCTCGGTAAGAGGACAGGCCTCCCACGATAGATGGAGAGGACGTAAAACCATCTTGGGAGGGCCTCATCTCGCAGGAGGAGGCAGGAATGCCCAAAAGAGATATGTTAACGAGCTTAAGACAGGGGATGGGTCTCCTTATGAACCCAAACCTAGGGCACCTAAAAGCCAGAGGGTTGAATCACAACCCATAACCTTCACTGAGGAGGACGCCTCCCATGTTCAGTTCCCACATCATGACCCGCTGGTTATTACTCTTCAGCTCGCCAACAAAAGAGTCTGTCGAGTTCTCATAGATAATGGGAGCTCAGTCAACATTCTTTACAAAGCAACCCTTGAGAAAATGGGACTCTCCCTTCATCTATAAGGCATCTGGCCCTTAAGTTCCCGACCCCTAGCGGAATCGGGACATTAAAAGGAGTCCAGTTGGCAGGGAGAGAGTGCTATAGCATCTCTTTGAGAAAGAAGCAAACGAGCGCTCAGGCTCTCGTTATCATACACAATAAAGATGGAACGGTCTTAGAAATCGACGAGGAGATTGATTCGAGGATTGAGGAGAAAGTTGACCTCAAACCTCTAGAGGAGCTCGAAGAAATTCAGCTCGAGGAAGTTGAACCCTTGAGAAAGGTGAAGGTCGGGAAACACCTCCCAGATGAGACAAAATAACAATTAATTTGCTTCCTGAAGAAGAACCAGGATGTCTTTGCATGGTCACACTCAGACATGGTGGGGATAAGCCCGAATGTAGCAAGCCATGCTCTAAACATAGATAAGAGCTTCCCCCCAAAGCAACAAAAGCAAAGGCAGCTGGACGAAAACAGGAAGAAAGCATTAAAGGAGGAAGTTGACAGGTTAAAGGCAAACCATTTCATTAGGGACGCCTTTTAGCCTGACTGGGTAGCCAATCCGGTGTTGGTCCCAAAGCCCAATGGGACGTGGAGAACCTGTATTGACTACTCAGACCTCAACAAAGCTTGCCAAAAAGATTGTTTTCCGTTACCAAGGATTGACCAGCTCGTGGATGCCACAGCGGGGCATGGCCTGATGTCATTCATGGATGCCTATTCTGGATATAACCAGATTCCCATGCACGCCCCCGATCAAGAACATACAAGCTTCATCATGGATAAAGGGCTATATTGTTATAATGTCATGCCATTCGGGCTCAAGAATGCTGGAGCCACATACCAGCGGCTCGTAAACATGATGTTTTCGGAACAAATTGGGAACAACATGGAGGTTTATGTTGATGACATGCTTGTCAAGTCTCAACTTAACAAGAACCATGTTGATGACCTCGAAGAGTGCTTCGGCATACTCAAGAAGTATAACATGAAGCTAAATCCTCAGAAGTGCACTTTTGGGGTATCTTCGGGAAAGTTTCTTGGCTTTATTGTAAACTCTCGTGGAATCGAGGCTAACCCCGACAAGATCAAGGCCCTAATTGATATGCCCTCACCTCGAAGGCATAAGGATGTCCAAAGTCTGACTGGCAGGATGGCGGCCCTAAGCAAATTCATCTCGAAATCTACAGATCGTGGTCTTCCATTTTTCAACTTATTGAGAGGAGGTAAGAAGTTTGAATGGACAGAAGAATGTGAGCTGGCCTTTCAGGAGCTCAAAAAGCACCTTGAGGAACCACCCATCCTGTCAAAACCTGAAACGGGAGAAATACTGTACCTATACCTTTCAAGTACCGAACACGCAATAAGCGCAGTGCTCATCCGAGAAGAAGAGGGGGTGCAGAGACCCGTTTACTATATCAGTAAAAAATTACTGGGGGCAGAGTCAAGATATCCATTGATGGAAAAACTCGTGCTCAGTCTAATTCATTCATCTCGGAAGCTCTGCCCCTACTTTCAGGCACATCCCATCCATGTGCTGACTGATCAACCACTTAGACAAGTCCTATCTAAACCAGAAGCTTCAGGTCGACTTCTTAAATGGGCTGTTGAGCTCGGACAGTTTGAGATCACCTACAACTCGAGAACGATCATCAAAGCACATGCATTGGCGGAATTTATAGTGGAATGCACGGGTATAGCCGACGACGAGGTAATAACCACGGCCCAAGAGCTGTGGAAACTTTACGTCGACGGCTCGTCAAATGAAAATGGAGCAGGGGCAGGGGTCATTTTGGTTACCCCTGCCGGAAGCAGATTTCATTCCGCCCTAAGATTTGATTTTAAAGCAGCGAATAACGAGGCCGAGTACGAGGCTTTACTCGCGGGACTTCGTATAGCTAACGAACTCAAAGCTAAAGCTATACATTGCTACAGTGACTCCCAGCTCATGGTTAATCAAATCTTGGGAGAATATCAGGCTCGTGGCACGAGAATGACAGCTTATTTGGAAAAGGAAAAATCCGCGTTAGAGTGTTTCGAATTCTATACAATCGAACAAGTTCCTCGCGAGCAGAACTCGAATGCAGATGCCTTAGCTCGACTCGCGATGTCCCTCGAAAACGAAGAGCTGAATGTTGTGCCCATAGAACATTTATCAGCACCTAGCATCAACGAGCCAGAAGAGAAAGATGTGTGTATGATTGAAACAGAGCCGATCTAGATGACCCCCATAGTTGATTATCTCGAAAACAGAGTTCTTCCAAAAGATCGGAGCCGAACTCGAAAGTTGATGTATCAACTTCCCCATTACACGATTATGGATGGAAGGCTATACCGAAGGGGATATTCCATGTCGTTACTCAGATGCGTAACCCCTCCCGAAGCTAAGAATATCATTAAAGAGATCCATGAAGGATTTTGCGGAGATCACACCGGGGGGCATAGCCTATCCAAGAAGATAATACGCCAAGGATATTTCTGGCCAACCGTTAAAATGGATTCTTTCGATTATGTGAAGAAATGCGACAAATGCCAGAGATTCGCCACGATACCCCGGGCCCCACCATCTGAGCTGACCATGTTGACATCCCCATGGCCCTTTGCAGTATGGGGCATCGACCTCATAGGCTCTCTCCCGACTGGCAAAGGTGGAGTAAAATATGCTGTAGTCGCCATAGATTACTTTACAAAATGGACGGAGGCTGAGCCATTGGCGACCATAACTTCGAAAAAGATCCTTGATTTCGTGGTAAAGAACATCGTATGCCGATACGGAGTACCGAGGAAGATCGTATCCGATAACGGAACCCAGTTCGATTGCAATTTGTTCACCAACTTTTGTGAAAACAACGGCATAATAAAGAGTTTTTCATCAGTGGCTCACCCGCAAGCGAATGGTCAGGTCGAAGCCGTTAACAAAACTCTCAAGAGCTCTCTAAAGAAAAAGTTGGAGGAAGCAAAGGGACGATGGCCCGAGGAATTACCTCAAGTCCTTTGAGGGTACAGGACCACAACTCGGACATCAACAGGACATACCCCGTTCTCTCTAGCATATGGCTGCGAGGCAATGCTGCCTATCGAGGTCGAAATCCCAACGATTCGAACTCAAATTTACGATCAGAATTCATATCACACTCAGCTCAAAGAAATCCTAGACTTGATCGAAGAAAAAAGAGAAGAGGCTCAGCTGAGAAATGCTGATTACCAGCAACGCACTATCAGATATTTCAACAAGAGGGTTCGAGATCGAAAGTTCAGAATGGGAGATCTGGTGTTGAGGCGCCTATTCCTAGAAACCCGAGATCCAGCAGCTGGAGTGCTCGGGCCGAACTGGGAAGGACCATACCAGATAGAGTCAGTAATCCGACCTGGCGTACACAAGCTTGTGAGATTGGACGGGAGCCTAGTACCGCGAGCATGGAATGGCGAACACCTTAGACCTTACTATCAGTAGTATAGGAAGTGTGCTGCTTGTAACCATGATTTTCTATATGTATTAGCTTGGCTGTTTTTGAATTCCATCAAATAAAAGATCTATTTTGTTCAACATGTAATCTCTTTTTATTTTATTTTTTATTTTTGCAATCTCTCTTAATTTAATAACCTATGGTCACACTCATAGGATATTAAGGGGGCATCATTGGTATACATACCATCAGCTTAAAAAATAAAAATAAAAAAGTATTTGGATATAACCAAGTACGCGAGCTTAGATAGTTCGGACATAACCGAATTATCAAAAACAAAGTATTTGGATGTAACCAAGTACGCGAGCCTGCCTAGATAGTTCGGACATAACTGGATTATAAAAAACATAAAGTATTTGGATGTAACTAAATACGCGAGCTTGGATAGTTCGGACATAACCGAACCATCAAAAACCTAAAACATTTGGAGTTAACCAGATGTGCAAACTTAACAGGTTTGGAACAAACCGGCCAAAAAAATTAATCGACGATAAGTAGGAACCCAAACCTACTTTGAGATGAGTCGAGATCGAGGCCGGAATATCTTAAAGAAAAATAGTTTCGAACTCTTAACCTCGAAGCAAAAACTGAGGATGAGGAAAAGTGACTAAACAAAAAGATATAACCAAACCATATACGCTACATACCATATAAGTACTTCCGGGTTCATGGTTAAAGTAATATCCGACCTTGATAAATAACGAGGTCGGAAGAGGATAATTCAAACAAACTATGCATGAATGCATCGAGTTTCGAGCCTAAAATCCAAACTATGTTTATATGAATAAATAAACATAACTGATTCATCAACATAAAATGTGCAAAATATTTCGAGCCAAGAAATGAAAAGCATGTAAAAGAATAGTTAAAGAAATTGTATCAGCCCCGTGGGCATAAATTAAAATAATTACAAAATAGGGGAACGCAGCCCCAATAAATGATCTCCCCGAGGTCAGATTCAAGGAAGAGGAGTCTCCTTGGCCTTCTCAGCATCTGCAGCACCAGATTCCTCAGGACAAATAGCATGGCTATCCTCTTGAGCTCCCTCCGGAACGGCGTCCCGAGCAGCCTTTTCCTTTTCGAGCTGCTCAGCCTTCTCCTTCTCGAGTTGTTCGGCTTCTTCCTTCTCGAGCCGAGCATTCCACCTCTCAAGAAGTGGCACCTTGTGAGGACCTAAGAAGCTGGTGTCCGGATCTTCATTATAGGCCCACATCCGGTACATGGCCGAGTAGACCGCTTTCTCTTTCTTCTCTTTGTACTCGGCAAGGAGACGAGCTTTTGCATCTTCCATGATGTCGAAGGTGGCGGCCTTATCCTCCTCAAGCTTCTTATTGGTCTCCCGAAGTTGGGCGATCTCTTTTTTATGCTCCTCAAGCTCGGCCTTCATACCCTCACGTTCCTTAGCTCCCGCCTCGAGTTTCGCATTCGCTGCCTTCAGATCATCGCTCGCCTTGAGGTGAAGATCTTTCACCTCTTGAGCATGAGTCTTGCTCGAATGGACCTGATGGTTTAACTGGTAATTGAGCTGAGCAGTGAAGGCAAGAGCCTGAAAAGGGAATAAACCATCATTAGCTCCAGGTCAGTATGATTACAAGTAGAAAATGAAGGAGTATAGAAGAATACTTACCGCGGCGGTGTGCTCAATACTCTTCTCATAAAGAGCAGTGCAGTCTCGGGTATCGTTTAAGCACTGCCACTGGGGAGCTTCGAGGCTGCCATAGCTCTGGCCGATCCGGGACATGACATCCGAGATCTGCGTGGACCCATGGGACCCAGCAGCATTGTCCACTACATATGCATCCATATGGGTGGAGATTGACAGCTTCTGAACTCGGGAAGCAGATGGCCTTTTGGAAAGCGGAGTAGAGGATGATTGACCAGCCACAAGAGGTTGGGGCCCAACCATGGTGGAGGCACCAACTAGCGTAGTCGGTGCCTCCGCAGAGGCGACGGCCTGTAGGGATGGCGCTGTCGTGGAAGTACCGGCCTGAGTAGTCGACGCAGCAACAGAGTTCGAAACCGGCGGAGCAGGGGGAGGCATTTTCTTGGACATTTTAGAGCCTTTGCCCAGCTGGCCGGTCTTCAGCGACCCCTCCCTAGGGCGTTTGCTCCTCTTGGCACCAGCAGTGTCGATGAGGGTGTCAAGGTCGGAGTCCATCTCGCCTGCACAAGTCACAACACGGTGAGTAAAGTGAAGCACACAAGTTGTTTCAGTATCACAGATATAGAGTGATGATAGAAGAAACCTAACTGGAACTCTCCCCTGAGCTCGAGCTTGGGGACCATGAAATTCCCCCGTCTTCAGAGGAGGCGGGGGGAGTGCCTTCCCTATAAGTAGGAGATAACCTCGAGAGGTCCCTATAATCATTGGTCCCATACTGCACAGCTATCCCAATCCACACCTCGTCCGTGGTGTACATGGTGTCGTATTTCCCGAGCCCACTATCAAACCTATGGACATAGTCATCTACTCAACTCCATATGTAGAAGTGGTATCTATCCTGTGGGCACGAGACTAACCAATTGGTCCGGTGTTTTAGTAAAGTGGGGGACCACATTCTCGAAGTAGGGAGGAATTTACCTTCATCTGAATCCGAGCTCGAAGCCTCGTCATTGGCCTCATTCCCAGATCGAGAACTCCTCAGGCGAACTGGGAGTGATGGCCTCGTTTCTCTCCTCGGAGGAAGGGCGATTGTGGGCAGTGGTACCTCCTCCCAGTGTTCATATTTTTTATTGGACCAGTCATAGGTTGACTGGCCCTCTCCCAACAGCCCACAAGCTCGGAGCTTGCCCTCATGTAATAGGTACGAGAGAGACCTCCTGCCATAAGGGAGTTGGAGCAAGGCCTTTCTGTGCACCTTCATTGCTTCATCAGGGGTAGGACGCTGAAAATTAGCTGAAAGGCGAAACACATTTCAACTAAATAGGGATTTATGAACTAAAGTCTCGAGCACAGAAATAAAGGTAACGAGAATACTTACGAATCCTCCTGAATGAATAATGTCGAGACGGGGACAGACCATCTGTCCAGAAGAAGGCTCTTTTGAAATCAGGCGGATGGTTGGGAAGATCCCCAAAAACCTTCGTCTCCTTGGGGTAGCTCGAGAGGTAGTAAAATCCATCCCCTCCCCGAGCTCGGGAGGGGTTACTTTTTAAACAAAAGAGATAGAAAATCTCTTGAGGTGAAGGTCCTTCCCACCTCAACTCGTGATACAAGGACCTCAGGGCAGACAGCACCCTGTATGAATTGGTGTTGAGTTGGAACGGAGCCAACCCAACGAAATCAGTAAAGTCTTTGAAAAAAGACTTCAAAGGCAGCAGTGCTCCTGCCCTCATATGTTCTTGGCTCCATGCCGCATATTTCACTGTGGCGTCACGGCCGCCAGGGGCGAAGCAGCTCCGTTCTTGACCAGTCGGAGCTCGACACTTCAAGGTGCCTGACAAACCAAGGCCATGGAAAGCCAGGATTTCAGATATTTGATTGGTTGTGGTAACCGTGCTCCAGTAGAGCTCAGACTCGAACATCTCTCTCCTCGGCTGTGAGGAGGAAGGTTCCCCCATTAATGAAAATTTGAGCTCTTCGGGGGGGTATGCGACAATAACCTTTAAAGCAGGATCGAGAGGAATCGGCCTAGGGCCTGAATTAGATTCCGGATAGATGGCCTCCCGAAGAACTATCCTTTTCCCCTCGATGACTTCGTCTATCTGACGGTGGTAATGAGCTCGAATGTCTTCTTGCTCGCGCGCAAGCTCGTATTCTCTTATCCGACGTTGATTCCGAGCGAACAGCGATTTTGGGCTCGGAGATTTTGGCTCATAAGGGATTGCCTGCGATGACCCCCACCGTCTTTCTAGATTCTGTGACATCTAACGAGAAAGAAAAAATGGTGAGGGCCATGCATACAAGAATCACGAGCTCGATGGAATGAGCTCAGAGATTTAGGAACAAGACAAGCTAAATATTAAGACCCTTATTAAGGAGTCAGGGGCGTGTGTTCCACGAAAAAGAAAAGGAGCGTGGATAATTTTTTGAAAATCCTGAAATTCAAGGGAAAGAAGAGTGGCGGTTAACCAGGAAAGGCGTCTTTGGGTTTCGTGCATTTATCAAGGCCCATGTTTTTATCCGAAAACTTAGTGTACAAGAAACGTTGCCTAAAAATTTCAAAACCCAGAAAAATTGGAACCTCACCAAATATGAAAACTGGGTATAAGCCAGTGATGTAAATCCAGTACGGGAGTCTAAAAAGCATCTGAGCCTATCGGATCAAAACCTCCTATCACATTATGCTAAGGATGTAAACTATATACACATACACAGCAAGAACAGTTTGAATAAAAACTGACAAAATGGAAAACAAAAAATTGCATACTTACACAGTAACGGCGATTGCAGAGAGATTGTCGATTGAAGAAGAGGTTGTAAATAAGAACTCACTGACTCGAACAGACCAGGATTTCTTTGTTTCTTTGGCCGAGAAAACATGCGCAAGACAGAAGCTTTTTAGGAAGGTCTCTGGTTTTCCTTGTTCTTCCTTTTCTTGCTTATGGTGAATGAGGGTAAAAGTGAAGGTGAAGAGGGAAGTCTTGCATATATAGGCAGGAATAAGGAGTTAATCTGGAACGTTGAACAAAATCCTTGCAAAATCCAATGGTCAGGGATCAATGACAAGATGGCGCCGAAAAGGTGTCAGACGGACGATCGTGGGCGTGTTTCCAAGGTACTCAAGTACCAAAAATGAGCAATACCCGGCTGACGCGTGTCCATTTTAAAAAGTGTGACCGTACAGTTCTCAAAGAAAGTAGTTCAAAAGTTTCCTTCTCTTAGGATTCGAACAAATACTTTTGAGGGGGCAAGATGTTACACCCGGATTTCGATCTATGTTAATTATGACCTCGAAAGTTGGATTCGCAAATCAGTGGACTCATAAGGTTGGAATCATGCTCCAGGATTATATGTGAGCTTGCAGGATATATACGACCTCGATTCTGGTGACCTCGAAGTATTCATGATCTCGAAAGATAGCTCCGGAAACACTCTCATCTTCAGGGACGACTTCGGATCAGGAGTCCCGAGCTCGACGCGCGTACGATCTCCAAAGCCATGTGGCCTCGGGAGATGTTTCTAGCTCGATAGGTGATGGAAAACCTGGGAGGCTAAAGCCTTAGAGATACGCGATAGCCGCCTTGAATACCTACAAGTGTTATAAATATGAGATGTAATCCTCATTTATTATTATAAATCCCCTAGAATCGTGGGATATTATTTGGTCAGTTATACGTCTCCTGGTCTTCAGGGGACGTTTCCTTTTATATCTGATTATAGGCATTTAAAGCCATTTATTTTATTTATACAAAAAGAGTAACTACCCAAAATATGTGGGATATTATTCTGCAACCTTCCCTATAAATAGAGAGGCCATGCACCATTGTAAAGGGACCGAAATTCTGATCCTTGAGAGAAAACTCTGGAGAGTTCATTCTTGAAGAATTCCTGGAGATAATCTTGAGTTTAATAACAAAGACTCGTGGACTAGGCAGATTTAACTGCTGAACCACGTAAAAATCGTGTGTTACATTGTTTATTCTAATTGGCCATTTTCAGTTATCGTTTTACGTGCTCTTCTTTCACTGTTTGACGAAAAACGGCGTCAACATTATCAAATAATCAACTCATTATTCATTCATCTATATTTTAATTATCTCTTATACTTTTTAATCCAATTAATCCAATCTTATTAATTAAACATGATTTATATGTACTAAATCATACTTTTATTAGGGAATGGTTATTATTGAAGATTTTGATCAATTTAAGTTTTGAGTTGAGAAAAAAAGCCAGCTGAAGTTGGACATTTCTTTTAAGCATGAATAATTTATTTACGAAATATATAGGTGAAACCATCTTGTAGATAATTTCCAATAAAATGCAATAATAATAATAAAAAAAAAGTATATATAATGCTATGTTTTGAATGTTAACATGAAAAAACTGGGCCTATACCGAGAACAAAAGTCGTCAGTAGAAGCTCGAATGTTCTCGGTATAGCTTCTACCAACAACATGTTCTCGGTAGAAGGTTCTCGGCACATCCTCGTCGGTAGAGGAAAACTTCTACCGAGGACATTGAATATGTTCTCAGTATATCCTATACCGAGGAAAATGTTCTCGGTATAGAGTTGACAATATCGTCGGTAAAACCTGTCCAATTTTGTCATCTAGATGGGCTATACCGAGGACATTGTCCTCGGTATAGACTAAACCGAGATTTTTTTTAAATGTAAAATGTTTATTCATTCATATATTTATTAATTGATTTAATTTGAATTAAATATAAAATAATAGATTAAAATTAAAACACTTATATTAAGCATATAAATAAAAACATAAGAGTACGTTTGCTCAATCAAAATAAAGAGTTGTCCTAAACATGAAAATGTAATAGTACATAGTAATAAAACTCATACATAAGTCCTACTGACTCGGTGCTCCAACATCGGGATCAGCAGGTGGTGGTGGGGCACATTGAGATCCCGGGGTGATACAATGACTCTGGGTGTGCTCCTCTAATTGTCTAACACGCGTTCTCATCTTAGTCATCTCTTCATCTCTAGTTTGTTGAGGATCAATAGTAAATGGAGTTCGGTCCCTTATGTTAAGGATACGTCCATATCCTTTCTGGGGCATATCGTTTTACGAAGACAATTTTTACCAAAGATAAGTCATCATCTTTAGGCGCACTCGAATCTGGTGTGAAACTCTCAGTATCAGTTGTTTGTGTCTGCTGTGTGTCGCGATATGCACGCAATTCGAGCATTCCATGAAATATTTTGTTGGGAATTTTGCCCAACACTTTGAAATGCGTCAACTTCAGTAGGAAATTCAATGATGTGTAATTTTGACACCTGGAAAATAATAGAGCCTCGATCTCAGCAAACAAATCATTATAATGTTGCCCACCCCTGTAGTTTGTTGTAGGTATCTCTTGATCGCGCTCATTCTCTTCATATTTGTCATTGTCATTTTTCATAACATCATTGAGAACATCCATCATTTCATCTTCATCATTTTGATCTATCACTTTCCTCATTGGTATTATTTCATCATTTCCATGCCAATGCTAATTGGTATATTTCCATAGAAAACCACTTACAAAGAGATGGTTTTCTAATACATCAATCGTCTGAAATTCAACGTTGACACACCTCCTACATGGACATTTCACCAATCCCCTTGAGTCAACGCACTACCTAGCTCTCTGAAGAAAATCCATCACACCAGCCTCATACTCATCAGATAATCGATCTGTCAAATTAATTCAGCTCTTGTTGATTGACATTGTATGAGTGTAGCACTGTACAGAACACTTATCATCAAACTTACAATCAATTTGTGTGTGTGTCCTCATTCAGAGAAAGGGAAATTTAAGAGTCTTCAATGACTCACCTGTTGGAGATGTGCCCTGAAAGCATATGTAGTAGACATTGTTTTTATGAAATAAATAAATAAATTGAATTTGTTATGCATATATTTTATGGACTATATTATTCTATGATAATATTATGTAAATATCAGGAAAATTCCTAAGTTCATGAATGTAATCTCAAACACGTATTAGTACGAGAGGATTGTGTTTGAGATAAATGAACTTGAATAGTTCGCAGTAAAATAAAGTTATGGAATCTTTAGATTAATTACTGCAAGTACGGTCCACTAGTATTATGAATACATGTGATCTAGATCCGGATCACTAGTGTGGTAGGACACTTTAGTGGAGGTGCTTTATATATTAGATAATATATAGAACTGGACCAGATATGTTTATTAGTACTTAGTTAAATATCGTTTCGAAGTATTAATTAAATATATCAACTGATGATCATATACAAATAGATCTTAATCTTGAGGTTGCTATGAACTCCTGTTTATGTTATATGAGTTCTTTGATTCACTTGTTAGGGTCTGTCAGAATGATCAGGCTAAAATATTTTGTTTTGGGAACTCATTAATATAGATGGCTGGGGACATAGTATACAGATATGGAATCTATACCTTCTCGCAAGAGATTGAATGATGGTTCTCTTAAGGGTTGACTTTTGGGACTGAAAGGTTATTGAGCTCAAATTCATAATTTAGTTATGAATTAACCTTCACTAGTAGAGTCAATGGTACTTAAGGAAACAAGACATAATTAAAATGGTAAAACGGTAATTTTATTCCCGATTAATTATGAACCATTATTAGAGGGTCAAGTTGTATGATTAAATTAATGGGCGCTTTATGATTATAAAGTACTCAGTAAATGAAATGTCTATAATTACAAGAGTTCAATCTCATATTTATAGTGGAATAATCATGAGATTAATAAATTAAGATTATTTAATTAAAGAGTTTAATTAATAATCTCAAATTTATTAGAGCTTGGAATTATAGGTCCATAGGTCCCCATAGCAGCTCTATCAACACTGTTCAAGGTAAGAGTTGATATGAAGGGAAAATAGTTTAAAGACATATTTAGGAAGAAATTTGTTCTTCAGACCAAATATGCAATTATATGATAATGGTGATTAATTAATTAATATTTAATTATTATATAATTTTCGAAATTATATTAAATAATTAAATTAATTTTCGAAATTTAATTAAATAATTAATTAATTATAATTTTTTGAAATTATAATAAATTAAATATTTAATTTCAAAATTTTGGGTTTAATTAATTAGTAGAATTAATTAAATATCTTTATTTGAGTGGGAGAAAATAATTTGATAAGTTCAAATTGGATTTGAATTTAAAAGATTAATATTTATTCAAATAATTAATTATATTTGATAATTAATTAAAAAGATAATTAATTTGAATTCAAATTTGAATTAGTTATCAGGTTGTTAGATCTTATCTGACAAAGAAATTTGAATAAATAATTAAATAAAATTTGAAAAACAAATATCCCTAGAAATTAGGAAGCTACACGTTCACACACAATCCAGGACTGTGTGTGGCGTGTAGCACCAGTATTTTTCAAGGATGGGATTTTTAATTTTATTTATTTAATTAATTAATTAATGGATAATTCGAAAATTGGTTTTTGGATTTTTTCATTAATGGAATAATTAATTAATTAAAAATTAAATTGTAAAATGGTTACAGATTTAATTTTTAAATTTTGAATTTTTTCTGTGAAGTATGACTGATCAGAAAATTATTAAGACAAGAAAAAAAAAAAAAAAGAGTGAGACTACTCTGAACATTCGCTCTGTGAAAATAGAACGATAGTTTTCTCTCCCTGAAAATAAAGAACCAATTCTCAGGCCTATTCTCTTGATCTCATATGTTGAGTACATTAAGAAGAATCACAAATAAACTATCCTTCATTCTCTAAGTGCCCACACATTTCTTGAGGTGTAGAGAACGCTTTGGAAGATCTTGGTGTGAGTACGTGGGAGCGGTTTGGATAGGAAGATCGTTCTAAATACGAGAAGATAGCAATGACACTTTATAGGCTTCAAGATGTATGATTTCTATCACTATCTTGTTTATGATTGATGTATGTATATTAATGGATCCGAATATTTAAAGGTAGTTTAAATATGTTACAAAAATTTTGTTGTACACTGGGCCAACAACACCACCTTTCCGCTGCGTATTAGGAAACTCGTTCCTAACATCACCCTCTCCGAACGAGTCTATGGCTTCTTGTGCTGAACACTAATAAAATAAAAAAATTATCACTAGGTGATAATAAATCACTATCATATCTTTGGTAATAATTTCTTATTACCAAAGAAACAAATAAAATTAAATATTATTTTTATAATGTAATATGCTCTTTGAAGTTAATTATGTTGTTTTATGATATCTAACTCCAATATATTTGAGTGTAAATATTATTAGAATTATTTAAATTTGACATTTTTTTCTATCTTCAAATATTAATTTTAATTACAATAAATAGTGAAAATTATAAATGTTAATTAATTATTTATTAAATTAAATTAAATTTTTTGCTTTTACTTTATTGAATAATTTAATTAATTTTCACACAATTTCTAAGATTTGGTTAAAAGTTATTTAATTACTTTAGGACTTTTTTTACTAAACCTATTCAAATTTTTATTGAGTGCTTTCACTAATATTCACAAAATCTCTAAATTTTATAATTCTATGTAAAATTTGACAGCATAACGACTGTATTGTCATCTATCCCAAAATTTAAAAACCTGCAAATAACACATAAAAAATATCCATTCCTAGAACATGCACAAAGCAATACAAATACATTGTAAACGACTATATAATTTATAATTATTACTCTAAATTTTATTAATTATTCAATTTTCTAATAAAAATATCATAATTCTACTAAAAATTAACGACAACAACTCATCAATATTCATAAAATTTGATTTTTTACTACTAACATAACAAAAAAAAAAACAAAAACAAAAACAAAAACAACATACTAAAATAATACCCAAAAATCCAAATTAACACTCAAATATTTAATATGTTTAATATAGAATTTTTACCAAAATAACAAAGAATCTATTTTAATACAAAAAAAAAAAAAAAACTAATTAACCATCTAACAATTTTCTAATTCCTAACATCATTTTTACTAATAATCATTTTTAAAATCTAATAATAAAAACATTCACCCTAATATAATAAAATATTTTTATTTAAACTAATATTAATTCATTTATATAAAAAAACAAAAAATATTTTAAAAAAACCTAAGATCTACACTTAAAACACTTTTATATATATACATAAATCATTCAAAAATAAAAAAAAAATCAAACAAAATAAAAAAATTAAAAATAAATTACATTTGAATCTTGAAAGAGCAAGCCAACTTCAAATATCACTGGAGCTCAAGAAAATTGGCACCACCGCCTTAAAAAAAACTCCACAAAATACAAAAATTAGATTACCATTTTATAAATATATATATATAAATGAAGAAATAAATTTTACCTTGAGAAATAGAGAGAAATCCCTTATCTTGGGAGAGTTTTGGACCTAAAAATGAGATTTTTGTGATGAAAATGAGGCTTTTTGCGTGAGAGAGGCGGAGCAAATATGAGAGACAATTGTTTCTGGAAAAAATGAGGGAAAGAGGGAAGAAGAAGGGAACTGCGTGTCTGAGATATGTATTGACTATAAGAACCGTGTATACCTAACCTTTTCCCAACCTGCGAAAAAGAACCGTGTATCTAAAAATGACTATACCGAGAACATTCTCGGCATAGTGTTCTCGGTACAAACACTAATTTTTGTACAATGTCAAAATACTACGTTTATAGTTAAAAAAAAGATACATAACTTTTTTTTAGTACTATTGATTTTTGCCTCTAAAACTATTATTATTATTATTATGATTTCGAATAATGTCAAATGTTGAAAATAACTCGTTCGGTCACATTACATATATAAAAAAAGATAAAAATATGATATGAGAGACATATATAATAATAGTTTGTAAAAATCTTTCTGAAATATATATATAATACAATTTGTAAAGATATCCATCTCAATTAATGTATAATTAGAAAACATAGTGGTGTTTCGCGCAGTTTTTTGTAAAGATTAAAAAATATATATTTTTAAATATTTTTTGGGGGATTGTGTAAGTGATTCATTTTCACCTTAACCATACAACATGTTCCTTATATGGATACGTAAGAGCGTCTTGATCGTAATTTTTTTTTCGTTGTTTTATACGATTTGTGATTTGTGTTGTTAATATTAGTATTATTTTATACGAATTGGGTTGTTTTTTTTTGTTTATTATATAAATTTTTTAAGATTATTAAATTTTTAGGGTAGAAAATTTATAAATCATGATCTTTTGCATAATCATTCATTTTTTTAAATAAATATTTTTATTAATTTAATTAATAATGTTCTTAATCAAATTAATATCACGTGTATACATGTTGATATTTTTAATTATTAAGATATTTTGGTTTTAAATTTGAAATATCAAAACAATAAATTGTGAAGATAAATGTCAATTTATATATGATTCATTTATTATTATAGTTATTAAAAAATTAGTTACTCCTAAATATTTTATTTAAATATAAATAAAAATATTTTTATTTTAAATTTGAAATGTCAAAACAATATAAAGATAAATACAGATGGAAAATTTTGAAATAAATGTCAACTATATATAATTATTTTTTATAATAATTATTAAAAAAAATTAGTTATATATGAATAAATTAAGATATTTTAAATTTTGAATTTGAAATATGTAACAATAAAAAGATTGTCATGAATTGGAAAATCTTCAAGATAAATGTGAATTTATATATGGTTGATTTATTATAATAATTATTAGAAAATTAGTTATTAATAAATATTAAAAAAAAAGAGTTACGAAAGACATGTTGCCATTGTTGACCCTGATTTTGGTCAACTGACATGGAGTAAAAAATGCTTGATGTGGATAGATATGTTGAAATAAGAATAATGACAAAAACAGTAAAGCACACAAGAATTTATAGTGGTTCGGCCCCAGAATCTGGTAATAACCTACATCCACTTGAGCTATTATTGATATAGGATTCAAAGGAGTGATCAAAGAACTAGGGTTCAATGAGTTTCACCAACCTCTGAAGAACAAAACAGTATATCGAATATGATAGCTCTAGTTCACTCGTAAATATCTAATCTCCAGTAATTAGAAAGAAAAAAAGTCCAAAAGTCCCTTCCTTGAGCCATTTTTCTCTATTTATAGGCTCAAGGAAGATTACATTGGTTTGTTACAGATATTCTTTCCTAAATAATCAGATACTCAGGAAATCATGGGAGATAATTTCGAATATGATCATAACTGCATAAGATTTTCTCCAAATATGACGAGTATACGACCAAGCTGGTCATATATAACGATTGAGCGTCGCGCCATAGAAATCTTTCTGGTCAATGGTCGAACAAGACTTCTGCCAGATGTTAGCCACGTGTACCAAATGTCTGCCATGTCATCCATGCCTGTTTTTTGGATAACAACCGTTATTAATGATTTTAGATATTCTATTTTTTTAAAATTATTTAATAATCATAAATAAAATAAAATAGAATAAAAAAATGTAGAAAAATTAGAAATAGATTAGAGATTTTGACTTGAATTATCCTTTTATTTAAAAAAAATTGTGTGATATTTTCCAATTTTGTCATTGTCATTGTTACACCCAAATTTTGAGAATATAAATTTTGATCTCAAAAGTTAGGCTCGTAAAGTGTAAGCACGGAATAAGTAAGTTCGTCATAATCAACTTTAATGAAAATATCATGAATAGCCTTGTTGTGCAGTAAGTGCGACAACATCAGAATTGGTGAGCTAGGAAACTACATGGTCTCGGAGATGTTTCGAGAATATATGTCAAGCTCGACGCTACAATGACAGTGGTTCAACACTTGTATAAATTCCTTTCCTGCCATCAGACAAGACGGTTCAAGTTCGGGCATTATGAGCTCGAAAAGGATGATCTGAACAATGTTACTTGTTAAAAGTTGAGGCGAACCGAGGTAGTGAGCTCATGATGGTTGATCGATCTCAAAAGTGTGTGAATTGAATGTTCAAGGCCGCGAGCTGAGTGTGAACATCTTTATTGTTATAAAATCCCTATGTTTAAGGATGGTTGTAATTTGTTGTTAAATCCCAAATATCATGGGATTTATATGCGTACGTAGTAACTATATGTATTTAATTACATTTATTTAATTGATTTTTATTATAACTCCCCGAAATATGATGGGAGATATACGGTAAACCACTTTATAAATAGTGTGGAACAATTCATTTGTAAGGATGAAGAAATTGGTATTGGGAAGACTCTGTAAAATTGCTTCCAGAAAGTTTTGAGAGAATTCCATAAAGTTGGACTAGGCAGATTTTAACTGCTGAACCACGTAAAAATCGTGTCTATTATTGTTTGTTTCCTCTGGTATTTTGTTTAATTGCTCTTCATTTCTAAGTTGATGAAAAATGATGTCAACAGTTTGGTGCTTTCATTGAGAGACATTAAACAAGATGTGAGCCTATTTAATCAGAAAACCTCATGAATCATCAATGGCCGCTACAAGCAACCCCAGTAATGGTGGGCGACCATTGCCCTATATACCCGAGGAACAGACCCCTCGTACCGAGGAAAATCCTCGACGACCTGGAAAGCATCCTATGGTGGATCCGGACCTTGAGGAGAGGAGTGATTCATCCAACTCTCGGGGGCCGCTTGCCCCCAGGCCTGACGAGGATTTGTATTACAATCCTGAGAGGTATGTTCCTATCGTGGAACTTGAAAATCACCAACTGTGCAAACAATTGGAAAAGGCGACAAAGCATAATGAGGAATTAGCTAGATAGATAGGTGACACTCATGCACCTCCCCGGAGACCTAGAGGATGCCCCCATGGGAGCACGACTGCCAGGAGGGCAGAACAAGCATCACACCCGAATCAGCCAAGGCCCTGGAGGAGTACCCAGGCTGAGGCCACTGCCAACCCTACTGCAGACTTTCCTACAGGAACGAGTAATAACCGAGCCCCTCTAGTGGCTCGAAACCCGAATCCTGATACTACAAGAAACAACCCGGAGCCTGTCCAGGAAAACTCTGCGCCATCCAGGCCTGACAATGGGAGTCAACCCCCGTCACCCATAAGGCATCCACCATCACCAATAAGGCACCCCTCGCAAGTCCGAGAGGTCCCACGAACTGCACTACGGAGGCCATCTCGCAGTGGTAGTTGAGATGGAAATCGACAGGTTAGGCTTGGACAGGGGAGCAAAAAAGAGGCTACCCGAGATTGCAGGGCTCCTTAGCCATAAGGAAGCCAAATGTCCAGATCACAAACTGTTGGAACAAGAAGGCTAGCAGGGGACCCACCTCGTAATCACCGAGCCACACATCCAGAGAGGGCTACAAGTTACGTAAGTGAAAGCTTAGACTACACTCGGTCTGTAAGCGTTTATAACACTGATCCAAGGCATACACGGTGTAAGGACCCAAATTTTCTAATAAGGCTTAAGGGCTTGATTAATGTGCCTGGAGGGCAATAAGTGGTTTATTGTTATGATATGTGAATTTGTGTGAATATGTGATTAATGATGCATGTTTAGGTAAATTAAATACACATGTGGGCCCTGTCTGGTTATTAGGGGCATGATTGTAATTTTATCCCATTGAGGGTATAAACATGATAATTGTGATATACTTGTGATACATCTGTGTTGCACAATCCGAGACAATTCTAGGGAGCGGTTAGCTAGAAAGTCACAATGGGGTCGAAAAATCCGACTCGAGGCGAGTCGAGGGGTATTTCGGGTGTTAGTCATTTTATGGGGTTGTTGGGTTATGGAAAATAATATTTGGAGATATATTTGAGGTAAGAATGCCTAGGAGGGAATATTGGGGAAATTTACCATTTTGCCCTCGGGGACGTTTTTGGTACCCTAAGCCTTGAGGTAACCTTATAGACTTAAGTTAAATAAAAAAAAATATAGGAAACCCCCAGATTTCTCTAAACCGACCCAAACCTCTCCTTCCTCTCTCTCTCATCTTCTCTCAACCAGGCCAAGGGGAAGCTTTACAAATTAAGCTAGGATTTGAGCTTTAAGCTTGGAGAATTGCTCAGCATCACTTGGAGGTGCAACCAAGCAAAGGTAAGCTCTTAAGTTGATGAGTTATATTGAATTTCTGCTGATGTTTCAGAGTAGGCATGTGAGCTAAGTTGGGATTTGTTCATGATTGTTTGGTAGAGCTTTGAGGCAAATTTCTGTTAGGTTTTGATGCTAAGGCTGTGTTAGAACTTCTGTGAAGAATGTTTGGATTGTTAGGCTGACTTTTATGGATAATTGGCTTGGTTTTAGGAGAGAAAATGGAGGAATTTTCTAGGTTCAAAGGGTCGAACCGCGGCCCTGTTCTTGCTGAACCGCGACCCCTTAGAAGTTGGGGCGTCTGGAATTGAAGGCGTGTCGCGGCACCCTTCAGGAAGGCCTGCAGCGCGTGTGGGCTATTTTGAGGCAGGGCCTCAGGTTGAGCTGGGGACCACGTTGTGAGTCCTTAGGGACGCGACACTTGGATCATTTTTTGGGTTCTAGAGGGGTTTTAGGCTCAAGAATTCGATAGTTAAGGCTCAGGAATGATTTTTTCACCCGGATTGATAGAATTCAATGTCATGGAGACTAGAATCATAATCTAAAGCTATTTAATGGATTAGAACTTGATGGTGGAAATTGTTAATGCGTTGTGACTAGGGTTTCGGCGAGGCTCGGACTAGGGTACTGTGCTCGAGACATCGGTGCTTGGAAGGCTCGGAACATAGGTAAGAAAACTACTGTTCCCGTAGAGCTTGTATGTAGGGCAGGGCCCTATATGATTGTGTTGTAGGGCATAGCCCTTTGATTTAGTTTATTCATGTTTGGTATTTGTTTTATTATGCTATGTATGCATATGTGTGAATGTTCGGCAAGAACCAGGAACGGCGCAGGCCGAGGTCAGCAAGGCCGGGATCGGCGTAGGCCGAGGTCGGCAAGGGGCTGAGAATGGCGTTAGGCACGTGGAGTTCAAGGCCGAGTGTTACAAGGGGACGGGAGCAACGTTTAGCACGCCGATTGCGAGTTGCCAGGGCGAGACCCTAAAGGATACCTGGGATATCCTTACGGTGTTGACCGCGAACCCAGGGCCTGAGACGGCATGGTTGTATGTGTATTGCCTGTCGATGGCTTGTTTAAATGCTAAGTGTTGATATGCATATGTTATCTACTTGTGAGGGTGTTCTTGCTGGGATTCGGCTCACTAGTGCTCTATGGTGTAGGTAAGGGCAAGGGGAAAGTCGACCAACCATGAGTACGGAATGCGTGAAGTGGCGCGTACATGTTTGGCCTGCCTGGCTGCCACGACCAGGGGTATTTTGGGAGATGATTGTACTAAAACTAAATTTTGTCGTTTAGCCGACACTGTTAATATTTATACGTTGTAAATATTTCTAAACGGTATTTTGGGATCCCAAATGTTAAACACTTTATAATTTTCAGTAAATGGTTTATTTTCAAAGCTTATGACTCTGATTATGATTTAATTACACTTTTGTAACGACCAAAAATTACTAATAAGGCTTACGGGTCTTGATTAGAGTGTCGGGAGGGCATAATTGGAGGTTAAGAGAATTAAAGGTAAGAAAGCATGAATATGGGTATTGGTTAAGCAAATGCAGGCCCTGTTTGGCTGGTAAGGGCATAATTGTAATTTTGGTCCGTTTGGGTATAAACGTGATTGTGTGTGATTAAATTGTCGAGACCACATTATTATGTGGAAAGGTGGATATATATGCATATATGTGTGTTTGTAGCTTTCGGCACGAGGCGATCCTAGGGCTTGATAGCGGGAAAAGTCACAACGGGGTTTAACTGTTGACTTTGGATAAGTCAGGGGTGTTTTAGGTATCGGGTAGTTATTTAGACTATCGGGTTATGAAAATAAATATATGGAGATATATTTGAGGTTAGGAAGTTTAGGTGGGAATACTGGTGGATTTTACCATTTTTTCCTCGGCACCCTGAGCCTTGAGGTAACCTTAAAGCTTAAGTTAATAAAACAAAACAAAGGAATTATTTTGAAACTTAGAGAAACTGAATTAGCCTCAGCCTTTCCTCTTGTCTTCTACCTTTTCTCTTTCTCTCAAGAAGAACTACAGAAAATTAAGGGGAATTTGATTGAAATTCAGAGAATTTGAAGCTGTGATTTAGGAGCTTAACTCAGGGATTAGCTGAGGATTCCAGCAAGAGTGAAGGTAAGCTATAAGTTTGTTTATGATGGTTAAATTCTGTGATTATGCTGGGTTTTGAAGAGATTGTCGATTTTGACATTTAAGGGTTGAATTAAGGCTTGGAGCATGGGAGCTAGCTCAGTTTTATTTGGGGGATTGAATTTGCCGCAAAGGTGAGTTTGAAATTAAGGTTTTAATGTTTGAATGTTTGAGATTTTCTGACTGTCTTTGAAGTTCTTGGGTGTGAGAGTTTCATAAATTTAAATGATGTGTTGAGGGGTTTTTAGCCTAGATTTCTGCTGGGTTTTACTGTTGGAAGCATGCTAGAGTGTTGGGATAATTGAGGTGTGTTATTGGGATTGTTTAAATTGGGTTTGGATGAGGTTTTGGATGTCAAAAATGGGGGAAATCCTGGGTTCGAATGGAAGGGTCGCGGCTCTGTTCTTGAGCGCTGCGGCCCTAGCTTGAAGGTGAGCTAGGGAAGCTTGGCCAGGGGCAAGCGCCGCGGCGCCCAAGCAAAGGGCGTGGCGCGTGTCTTCCTTCAGGGAGGCCATTGGTTCTGTTTTGCGGGTAGGGCCGCGACTAAGCTTTAAGGGTCGCAGCCCTTAGATGCATACTTGAGCGTTCAAGGTTTTAAAATACAGGGATCGAGCCTACGGTGCTCGGGATCAATTCCACCACTGTGATTGGTGGGATTCGATTTCCCGGAAGCTAGTTTTGTACCCGAAAACCTATATTTGAATATTAATGGAATCATTTATCTTGGTTGTGAGTAAGTGATAAGCTAGGGCTCTGGAAACAGATCGTGCTTGGGGGTCGTCATTTCTAATTAAAGCACTCAGAATTAAGGTAAGAAAAATGCACCTGTGTAGGTGGATAGGATGGGACTAAGTGTTCCCTATATTTGTATATATTATTATGTGATTGTGATAAACCATGTGAATATGTTGGGACTAAGAGTTCCCTATAATTGTATGAGTGCCATGAGGTGGTATTATGCCACAGGGACATGTGATAAACGGCCTAAGAGTGCCAAAATCCACACTTGCGCATATGGCGCGGCTCGGACACTGGTATCCGAGGATAGCTTATTAATCACTGAGCTCGGTTAAGTTGGCCGGAGTCAGTGGGTATGTCACTGGGCTTGGCCTAAGTGAGCCAAGGGCAGTCAATTAAATAGAGGGTGCGGCCTGCGGGCATTAACCCTAGTTATTGCTTGATATATGTCTATTGTGGATTATTGCCTATGATTTAATGAGTATTTGGAGATGAATTATTGGATATTGACGAATGTGCTGCCATGAATGTATTTTATGGCTTGATGGAACTGATTAATGCCTTGTGATTATTGGTTCATGCTCCGTGAATTGTTTAGTTGTTATTACTGTTATGTTATGATATTATTTTTTCTTGCTGGGCTTCGGCTCACGGGTGCTACATGGTGCAGGTAAGGCAAGTTGGCCATGGGTTGGAGAGCTCTGGGGGTGAGGTGTACATTGTCAGCTGCTCGGCCACCACGGTCAAGGATTTGTACAGGAACGGGAACCTAAAATGTATATTTTGCCATTAGAGTGGCTTTGTTATTTACTTGTAATTAAGAATTTTGAATTTACGTTATTTAAACCCTGATTTGGGATCCCATGTAACAAACATCCGTTTTAATAAAATTTAATCGTTTATAATCAAAATACTTTTTAACCTAATCTTTTTGTGTCATTAGATACACATTTTGAATTTAATGACTTGATTAGCAAGTCTTGCACTATTTCAAACACATAGTGTAATGGTCTTGGTTATCCAGGGCGTTACAACTTTTTTCCTAAAACCTCGTCTAGCGAGTTAATTGCACATTTTAAACTCACTTAGTAACGACTCTAAGGTAGTAGGACATTAAAAATTGGTATCAGAGCGAGCCAAGGTTTATGGTTTCTGGAGATTGAACGAACATGTAAGCTCATTGTCAGTGACAAGCTCGACTCAGGGTTGGTTTGTAATGATTGACTTATATGCTTGAATATGTGCTTGAATGCCCTGTTTGCCTGCTTATTTCATACAGAGCATGATGAGTGAGTTAATATATGCATGATGCCAAGGCATGGCCTGCTGTATGCTTTATGCTATTTGTATGTTATGTGGACTGTTGTTTATGGTTGGCTGATGTGATTGGGAGGTGGTTTTGGATGTTGTTATCATGCCTGATGGGCGGCGTCATTGATTGCGGACATATTTGTTGAGATGCCTAGACAATCATTGAGACTCCACGGCAGTAGGGTTGAGGATGATTACCAGGGTCAGGACCCTCCACCTGCCCCACAAAATTGGCAATAGATGTTTGCCGAAATGGAAGCAAGACTGCAACGAACAGAGGAGGAACTTCGACAGTTGAGGCAGCAGGCCCCTCCACAAGTCACTGGGTTACTAGTTTAGCATGTTGTGGTGCCAGTGCCGGTTCAACCTGTTGTGGAGAACAGATGGGAACCCTTATATGAGAGGTTCAGGAAACAACATCCTCCCACCTTTGAGGGTGGACCAGACCCACCGCGGGCAGAGCAGTGGATGAATATGATTTCCTCTATTCTTGATTTTATGAGGGTTAAGGGGAACGAGAGGGTAGCTTGTGCAAGCTACATGTTCAGAGAGGATGCCCGCATCTGGTGGGATGTAGAGGTTTAGAGGAGAAATGTGACAGATATGACCTGGGAAGAGTTCAGGAACATTTTCAATGAGAAGTATTATAGTGTTGTAGTCAGAGCTGCGAAGGTTGATGAGTTTATCATCCTAACCCAGAACCGGATGACTGTGACAGAGTATGCTCTGAAATTTGATTGACTGGCAAAGTTTGCGCCAGATTTAGTGCCGACAGATGCGGCAAGAAGAGCAAATTTGTACGGGGATTGAATGTTATGATTGCCCATGATGTGAAGATCACCTTGGATCCAAAGACTACTACCTACGCTCAGGTTGTAGACAAGGCCTTTACAGCTGAGGGGGCCGAGGACCAGATTTGGAGAAAGAGCATTGTCAGGTGCGATGCCAGGAGGACAATATCTCCTTTTATTGGATCCAGTCGGCGTAGTGGCTCCAGTGAGCAGAAGAGGATGGCCCCAGATTCCTTTTTTCCTCCCAGTTCAGATAGGAGGGCATGGGGTGGTTTTAGTGGACGTCAGGGTGGAAGTGACAACTGGAGGAGTTTTCCAGTGTGTCCTCGGTGCAGACGACGACATCAGGGTGAGTGCAGGATGAGGGCCTGCTTTATCTGTGGGAGTGCCAATCATCTGAAGAAGGACTGCCCACAATCCAGGAAGGAGGAGCTGAAGCAGGGCGATAGTCTCGCTCCTTCCAGGGTGTTTACTTTGACTCAGACTGAGGCGGAGGCTAGCCCCTCAGTTGTGACAGGTCAGATCTCTAGTGCTGGTTCTTCTTATACTGCATTGTTTGATTCGGGAGCTACTTATTCGTTTGTGTCTGCTAGAGTGATAGATCGGCTGTGTAGACCTAGTATTCTGTATGCTAGGGTTTTTCAGACTATGTTGCCGACTGGGGAACTGATAGTCTCTAGGAGGTGGATTAGAACTTTACCAGTAGAGGTAGATGGTAGGAAATTGTTTACTGATCTGATTGAACTTACGATGGATAACTTCGATGTAATCCTAGGGATCGATTGGCTATAGAAGTATGGGGCGACGTTTGACTGCAAGCGCAGGATGGTGATTTTTGAACCAGAAGGGGAGGAACCCTTTGTATCTGTGGGAACAGCTAGTGGACCATGGGTACTTATGATCTCAGCATTGAAGGCTAGAGACCTGATGCAGGAAGGTTGCATAGGATTCC
Source organism: Humulus lupulus (assembly GCF_963169125.1). Classification (NCBI taxonomy): domain Eukaryota; kingdom Viridiplantae; phylum Streptophyta; class Magnoliopsida; order Rosales; family Cannabaceae; genus Humulus; species Humulus lupulus. Next base: position 43,227,997 of record NC_084794.1, on the reverse strand, counting down.
TAGCAAGTGTTGTGGATACCTCTAAGGCTACGTCAGTTGGACTGGGAGAGACCAGACTGGTATGCGAGTTTCCAGATTTATTTCCAGCAGATCTGTCAGGGCTGCCGCCGCAGCAGGAGATTGATTTTGTTATAGAGTTGGTACCATGAGCAGAGCCAGTATCTAGGACACCTTACAGAATGGCTTCGGCAGAGTTGAAGATTCAGTTGCAGGAGTTACTGGATTTGGGGTTCATCAGACTGAGTTGCTCGCCATGGGATGCTCCAGTGTTATTCGTCAAGAAGAAGGATGGATCTCTCAGGATGTGTATTGACTACAGGGAGCTGAACAAGTTGACCATTAAGAATAAGTACCCAGTGCCTAGGACTGATGATTTGTTTGACCAGCTACAGGGAAAGACAATGTTTTCTAAGATAGATCTCCGATCGAGTTACCATCAGTTAAGGATTAAAGAGGAGGACATACCAAAGACCGCTTTCCACACGAGGTATGGACACTATGTATTCCTGGTTATGTCCTTTGGATTAACCAATGCCCCAACAGCTTTTATGGATATGATGAACATGATCTTCAAGGATTATTTAGATAAGTTCGTAATTGTGTTCATTGATGACATTCTGGTGTACTCTCAGTTAGAGACAGACCCTGAGCAGCATCTGCGATTGGTCTAGCAGCGGCTAAGGGAGCATAGGTTATATGCTAAGTACAACAAGTGCGAGTTCTGGTTACCACAAGTTACATTTCTGGGCCATATCTTCAGTAAGGAGGGGATTCTGGTCGACCCAAATAAGATTGAGGCAGACTGAGCAGTGTTCCTGAGGTGAGGAGTATTCTAGGATTGGTAAGGTATTATCAGCAGTTTATTAAGGGGTTCTCTAGGATAGCCACACCATTGACAGAGTTGATAAAGAAGAAGACAAAGTATGTTTGGACAAACAGATGTGAGAATAGTTTCAAAGAGTTGAAGCGGCGACTGATCACCGCGCCAGTGTTGAGTTTATCGACGGACAATGAGAAGTTTGTGGTTTATTGTGATGCTTCCAAACAGGGTTTAGGGTGTGTGCTGATGCAAACTGGGAAGGTGATAGCCTATGCATCGAGATAGTTAAAGGAGTATGAGCAGAAATATCCCCACGCATGATCTAGAATTGGCAGCGGTGGTATTCACACTTAAGATTTGGAGACATTATCTATATAGTGAGAAGTGCGAGATATACACCGACCATAAGAGTTTGAAGTACTTCTTTATTCAGAAGGATCTGAATATGCCCTAGAGACGGTGGCTGGAGTTGGTTAAGGATTACGATTATGATATCCTATACCATCCTGGGAAGGCTAATGTAGTGGCTGATGCATTGAGTCGGAAGGGCCTAGGACAGTTGTACAGTTCAAAGCAGATATCCAGTAAGTTAGTGGAGGAGATGACCAGAGCGAGAATAGAGTTGGTGGTTGGTCAATTAGCCAACATCACTTTGCAGTCTACGCTCCTTGAAAGGATCAAGGAGACGTAGGGGAAGGATTCCCAGTTGAGAGGTCACAGGAAGAACATCTTAGTCAGAGCGGCTAAGGACTTTTCTATTTCGGAGATGGGGTTACTGAAATACAAGGGTCGGATCTGTGTTCCGAGGGATTCTTATATCCGGTGGGAGATCTTAGATGATTCACATACCACTCCCTTTTCCTTGCATCCGGGTACGATGAAGATGTACCAGGATTTGAGAGTCTTGTATTGGTGGTCGGGCATGAAGAGGGATGTGGTGGATTATGTGGCCAAGTGCTTAACTTGTCAGCAAGTCAAGGCTAAACATCAGAGGCCAGCAGGGTTGTTGTAGCCTCTGGGGGATTCCAGAGTGGAAGTGGGAAGATATCACCATGGACTTCGTGGTTGGTTTGCCGAGGACCGTGGGATAGCATGACTCGGTGTGGGTGATTGTGGATAGGTATACCAAGTCTGCCTACTTTTTACCTGTCAGGATGACTTATACTGTGCAGCAATATGCTGAGTTATATGTGAAGGAAATTGTTTGAATTCATGGGGCTCTGAGGTCGATAGTATCCGACAAGGACCCCACCTTCACTTCCAAGTTTTGGGAGAGTCTGCAAAAGGCTATGGGCACGCAGTTACGGTTTAGTACCGCTTATCATCCCCAGACAGATGGACAGTCTGACAGGACAATTCAGATATTGGAGGATAGGTTGTGAGCCTACGTGCTAGATTTTGGGGGATCTTGGAGGAAGTATCTCCCTTTGATCGAGTTCTCGTACAACAACAGTTATCAGGCGACTATCGGAGTGGCTCCATATGAGATGCTTTATGGAAGGAAGTGTAGATCACCTATCCATTAGGATGAGATAGGTGAGAGGAGCTATTTGGGTCCTGAGATGGTTCAGAGTACCAATGAGGCGATTGAGAAGATTAGACCGTGAATGCTCGCCTCCCAGAGTCGCCATAAGAGTTATTCAGACCTGAAACGCAGGAGCGTGGAATTTCAGGTTGGTGACCATGTGTTTCTTAGGGTATGACCTTTGAGGGGAGTAAAACGGTTTGGTGTTCAGGGTAAACTGAGCCCTAGGTTTGTTGGCCCCTTCGAGATTCTGGAATGGGTTGGAGAGGGAGCATATAAACTGGCGATGCCTCCAGCCTTGTCAGGGGTTCATGATGTTTTTCACGTATCCATGCTCCGAAAGTATGTATCAGATTCTACGCACGCTTTGAGTTATGAGAATTTGGAGCTGGACCAGGATTTGTCTTATGAGGAGAAGGCGGTTCAAATTCCTGACCAAAAGGAAAAAGTCTTGTGGAGCAAGACCATCGCCTTGGTGAAAGTGTTGTGGAGGAACAACAAGGTTGAGGAGGCGACGTGGGAACTTGAATCTGAAACGCGGGAGCGGTATCCCGAGTTGTTCAGATAATTTCGAGGATGAAATTTCTGTCAGAAAGGGATAGTTGTAACGACCCAAATTTTCTAATAAGGCTTAGGGCCTTTATTAGTGTGCCTGGAGGGCAATAAGTGGTTTATTGTTATAATATGTGAATTTGTGTGAATATGTGATTAGTGATGCATGGTTAGGTGAATTAAATATGCATGTGGGCCCCTCTGCTTATTAGGGGCATGATTGTAATTTTAGCCAGTTGAGGGTATAAACATGATAATTGTGATATACTTGTGATATATCTGTGTTGCACGATCCGAGACAGTTCTAAGGAGTGGTTAGCTAGAAAGTCACAACGGGGTCGAAAATCTGACTCGGGGCGAGTCGATGGATATTTTGGGTGTTAGTCATTTTATGGGGTTGTCGGGTTATGGAAATAAATATTTGTAGATATATTTGAGGTAAGAATGCCTAGGAGGGAATATTGGGGAAATTTACCATTTTGCCCCCGGGGACGTTTTTGGTACCCCGAGCCTTGAGGTAACCTTATAGACTTAAGTTAAATAAAACAAAATATAGGAAACACCTAGATTTCTCTAAATCGACCCAAACCTCTCCTTCCTCTCTCTCTCATCTTCTCTCAACCATTCCAAGGGGAAGCTTTGCAAATTAAGCTAGGATTTGAGCTTTAAGCTTGGAGAATTGCTCAATATCACTTGGAGGTGCAGCCAAGCAAAGGTAAGCTCTTAAGTTGATGAGTTATATTGAATTTCTGCTGATGTTTCAGAGTATGCATGTGAGCTAAGTTGGGATTTGTTCATGATTGTTTGGTTGAGCTTTGAGGCTAATTTCTGTTAGGTTTTGATACTAAGGTTGTGTTAGAAATTTTGTGAGGAATGTTTGCATTGTTAGAATGACTTTTATGGATAATTTACTTGGTTTTAGGAGAGAAAATGGAGGAATTTTCTGGGTTCGAAGGGTTGGGCCGTGGCCCTGTTCTTATTGAGCCGCGACCCTTTAGAACTTGGGGCGTCTAGAATTGAAGGCGCACCGCGGCGCCCTTCAGAAAGGGTCGCAACACGTGTGGGATATTTTGAGGCAGGGCCTTGGGTTGAGCTGGGGGCCGCGGCACTTGGAGCATTTTTTGGTTCTCGAGGGGTTTTAGGCTCGGGAAGGATTTTATCACCCGAATTGATAGAATTCAATGTCCTAGAGACTAGAATCATAATCTAAAGCTATTTAATGGATTAGAACTTGATGGTGGAAATTATTAATGCATTGTGACTAAGGTTTCGGTGAGGCTCAGACTAGGGAACTGTGCTCGGGACATCGGTGCTTGGAAGGCTTGGGACACAGGTAAGAAAACTACTATTCTCGTAGAGCTTGTATCCAGGGCAGGGCCCTATATGATTGTATTGCAGGGCGTAGCCCTTTGATTGAGTTTATTCATGTTTGGTATTTGTTTTATTATGCTATGTATGCATATGTGTGAATGTTTGGCAAGAGCCGGGAACGGTGCAGGCCGAGGTCGGCAAGGCCGGGAACGACAAAGGGCCAAGAACGACATTAGGCACGTGGAGTGCAAGGCCGAGTGCGGTAAGGGGCCGGGAGCAACGTTTAGCACGCGGAGTGCGAGGTGCCAGAGCGAGACCCTAAAGGATACCTGGGATATCCTTATGGTGTGGACTGCGAACCCAGGGCCTGGTAAAGTTCCTGGGACGGCATGGTCGTATGTGTATTGCCTGTCGATGGCTTGTTTAAATGCTAAGTGTTGATATGCATATGTTATCTGCTTGTGAGGGTTTTCTTGCTGGGCTTCGAGTCACGGGTGCTCTATGGTGCAGGTAAGGGCAAGGGGAAAGTCGACCAACCATGACTACGGAGAGTGTGAAGCAGCGTGTACATGTTTGGCTTGCCTAGCTGCCATGGCCAGGGGTATTTTGGGAGATGATTGTACTAAACCTAAATTTTGTCGTTTAGCCGACACTGTTAATATTTGTATGTTGTAAATATTTCTAAACAGTATTTTGGGATCCCAAATGTTAAACACTTTATAATTTTCAGTAAATGGTTTATTTTCAAAGCTTATGACTCTGATTATAATTTAATGACACTTTTGTCCTAAAACCTCGTCTAGCGAGTTAATTGCACATTTTAAACGCACTTAGTAACGACTGTAAGGAAGTAGGGCGTTACACATGGAATCGAGGGAATCACCCTGATCTGTAAGATCATCTAAACCATAATCAAGGGCGAGATAATCCCCCGAACCCTGATCTGCGCGACCGTCTGAACGGCCGTAAACAACCATCATATAACCCTATACCAAGACAGGGAGTAGGAGTTTTTATTAACAATGACCAGCCCCCTCAGGTTCAGGCTCGGCCCCCAGTGGATTTAGTCCGAGAAAGGATTAACCAGTTAGAATGAGCATTCAGGCTCCTGCAAGACGAGTGTAACAGGAACAAAGATGAAGAGTCCGATGAGGAACTCGAGCCATTTTCCCTCAGGGATTTAGAATACCCCATGTCCCGCCATTTGATGGAAACTAAGACCCGTATAGTCATCTGAGTACCTTCAATACCATCATGCGAGCCAGCAATTTTGGCTATGAGTTGAACATGACCTCTCAGCCCATAACTACAATGACAAATGTGAACTCTGCCTTGACCTCGGTGACCCCATCAACTTCAAAACCCTTTGGGGATAACCCTTGTAAAAGGAAGAAGAACGAAGGGAATAACCCCGAGGCTGATGAAGGTAAGAAGAAAAAATGGGACAAATACTTCTCCATATACAAGGTGTATACCGAGCTCAATGAGTCTCAGGAGAATATTTACCTGGCCAATGAAAACCAGGTCCCGTTCAGATGACTTGATCCCATGAGGAATCAAAAGGTAAAAAGGGACTCAAGTAAATACTGTAGATTCCATAGAGATATTTTACACACAACCGATGAATGTCGACAATTGAAAGACGTGATCGAAGGTTTGATCTCGAGGGGATATTTCAGAAAATACGTCAGAAACCAAAATCCCAATCAAGCATCAACAAGTCAGAGGGCAACAGCCGCACAACTTGCCCAACACAATAACTCTCGAGCTCGGGAGGATGAGAGACCTCCTCCACCATCTAAGTGGGACCTTATATCGTAGGTTTGGGCAAGAACGCCCAGAAAAGTTACGTAAATGAGCTCAAGACTAGAGACGGTTCTCCCTACGAACCCAAACCACGAGCTCCAAAACAACTGAGGGTTAAGACTCAACCCATAACATTTACTGAAGAGGACGCATCGCACGTCCAGTTTCCTCATAACGACCCCCTGGTCATAACTCTCCAACTCGCGAACAAGAGGGTACACCTAGTCCTGAGTGATAATGGGAGCTCAATGAATATCCTTTATAAAGCCACTCTAGAAAATTTGGGACTCGCGCTTCACGATTTGAAAGCATGTGCAACAACGTTGTATAGTTTTCCAGGAGAAGGGATGCCTGTATGGGATCCATTGAGCTCCCTGTAACATTGGGAGACTACCCAGTCTCAATAACCAAGATGATGGAGTTTGTAGTGGTGGACCTCCCATCGCCCTACAATGTATTGCTCGGAAGACCTGCCCTGGTTGGGCTGGGGGCAGTGTCGTCCGTTAGGCATTTGGCTATCAAGTTCCCAACTTCTAGTGGCATCAAGACGTTGAAGGGTGACCAGCTCGCAGGAAGGGAGTGCTACAACATTTCCGCAAGAGAAAAAAGTCAGACAATTGCGCAGGCTCTAGTGGTTATCTAAGAAATAAATGGAACCATTTTTGAAATTGATGAGGAAATCGATCCTAGAGTAGAAGAACCTCTAGAAGAGATCGAGGAGGTCAGGCTCGACAAAGTAGATGTTACAAAGGTGGTGAATATGGGTAAGAATCTTTCTGAAGATGCGAGATAGCAATTAATCTGATTGTTAAAATAAAACCAGGATGTGTTCTCATGGTCACACTCGGACATGGTAGGAATCATTTTGAATGTCATAAGACACACACTTAACATAGACAAAAGTATCCCCCAAAGCAACAAAAGTGAAGACTCCTGGACGATGATAGAAAGAAGGCTCTCAAAGAGGAGGTCGACAGGTTAAAGGCAAATCGATTCATACGAGATGCCTTTTATCCTGATTGGATTTCCAATCCAGTGTTTGTCCTGAAACCCAACGGCAAATGGTGAACCTGTATCGACTACTCAGACCTTAACAAGGCATGCCCTAAAGACTGTTTCCCCTTACCTCAGATAGATCAGCTCGTAGATGCCGCTGCAGGTTATAAAATCATGTCATTCATGGACGCTTATTCTGGATATAACTAGATCGCCATGCATGCACCAGATCAGGAACATATGAGCTTCGCAATCGATACAGGGTTGTATTGCTACAATGTCATGCCTTTCTGGCTCAAAAATGATGGGGCCACATACCAAAGGCTCGTGAATAGGATGTTTGCCTCGCATATTGGAAATAACATGGAAGTTTATGTTGACGATATGTTAGTTAAATCGAAACATAACGATAACCATGTTGATGATCTCACAGAATGCTTTACTGTACTCTGAAAGTATAACATGAAACTTAACCCACAAAAGTGCTCTTTCGGAGTGTCTTTGGGAAAGTTTCTTGGGTTTATAGGAAATGCACAAGGGATAGAGGTTAATTCGGAGAAGATTAAGGTGTTGATAGATATGCCCTCACCTCAGAAGCACAAGGATGTCCAGAGCTTAACTGGACGGATGGCGGCATTGAGTAGGTTTATCTCGAAATCTATAGACCGTTGTCTTCCTTTTTTCAACCTTTTGAGATGGGGCAAAAAAATTCGAGTGGTCAGAGGAGTGCGAGCTCGCATTTCAAAGCCTTAAGAAGCACCTCGCTGAACCACCAATTTTGTCGAAATCTATCACGGGAGAGGTTTTGTATTTATAATTCGCGACAACCGAACACACCATTAGTGCGGTGCTCGTCCGAGAAGAGAAAAAAGTACTAAAGCATGTATACTATGTTAGCAAAAGGTTACTGGGGGCCGAATTGAGATACCCGTTAATGGAAAAACTGGCTCTTAGCCTGATACATTCATCTCGAAAGCTCCGACCCTACTTCCAAGCACATCCTATTCATGTGCTAATTGACTAGCCACTACGACAAGTTTTGTCCAAATAAGAGGCATCCAGAAGATTGTTGAAATGGGCTGTCGAACTCGAACAATTTGAGATCACCTACCACCCGAGAACGACTATCAAAGGACAAGCCCTGGGGATTTCTTTGTCGAGTGTACTGGAATTTCGAATGACGAAGTTGTAACCCCAGCCTGCGAGCTGTGGAAACTTTATGTCGACGGATCCTCCAATGAAAACGGATCGGGGGCAGGCATTATATTGCTTATCTCGACAGAAAATTGATTCCACTTAACCTTCAGGTTCAACTTTGAGGCATCAAATAACGAGGCTCAATACGAAGCATTACTAGCAGGACTTCGATTAGCAAAAGAACTCAAAGCAAAGGCTATACATTGCAATAGTGACTCACAGCTGGTGGAAACCAAGTTTTGGAGGAATATCAGGCCGGGGGCATAAGAATGGTCGCGTACCTAGAAAGAGAAAAAATTGTACTCGAACAGTTCAAATTCTATGCAATAGAGCAAGTCCCCCGAGAACAAAATTCAAATGCAGACGCGTTGGCCAGACTCGCTACAACCAGCGAGGTCGATAAATTGAACGTGATCCCGGTAGAGTTTCTATCGACCCCGAGTATCAACGAGCCTGACGAAGGGGACGTATGCATGATCGATTTAGAACCTACCTGGATGAAACTGGAAGTCTCCCAGCAGAACGGAACGAGGCTTAGAAACTAATGTATCAGATCCTGAGGTACACTATTGTGGAAGGAAGGTTGTATCGAAGAGGGTATTCAATGCCATTACTCTGATGTGTAACTCGGCCCGAGTCGAAGAATATTTTAGAAGAAATTCTTCAAGGATTTTGTGGATATCACACTGGGGGCATAGTCTATCCAAAAAGGTGATAAGACAGAGATATTTCTTGCCCACAATCAAGGCAGACGCATTCTAGTATGTCAAACAATGTGATAAATGCCAACGATTTGCTTCAATTCCACGAACTCCACCTACCAAACTTACCATGTTGACCTCCCCATGGCCATTTGTGGTGTGGGGGATCAACCTTATAGGTTCGTTACCAACTGGCAAAGGTGGAGCAAGGTACGCTGTGGTCACGGCCGATTATTTGACGAAATGGACCGAGACTGAACCCCTGACCACTATTACCTCGAAAAAACATTTAGACTTTGTGGTAAAAAATATCATCTGCCGATATGGCATGCCCAGAAAGATAGTGTCGGACAACGGTACCCAGTTCGGCAGTGACCTGTTTACCCATTTCTGTGAAAAAAATGGGATAATAAAAAGCTTCTCCTCCATCGCCTATCCCCAGTCAAATGGTCAGGTCGAAGCAGTCAACAAGACCCTAAAAAGCTCCATAAAGAAAAGGTTAGAAGAGGCTAAGGGAATGTGGCTTAAAGAGTTACCTCAGGTCTAGTGGGCTTATCGAACCACAGCTCAAACTTCAATAGAGCATACTCCTTTCTCCCTAGCATATGGGTGCGAGGCGATGTTGCTGATTGAAGTCAAAATACCTACAATACGGAGACATGCGTACAATTAGGCCTCGAACCAATCCCAGCTCGAAGAAAGTCTAGACCTCATTGAAGAAACATGAGATGAAGCTCATTTGAAGAATGATGCATACCAGTAACGAACTACTAGGTATTTCAATAAGAGGGTTCGAGATAGAAAATTCGGATTGGGAGACCTAGTACTAAGACATGTATTTCTGGCTACACAAGACCCGTCTACTGGGGTACTCAGACCTAACTTGGAAGGACCCTACCAGATCGAGTCTATCATCCGGCCTGGGGTGTATAAATTGGCGAGATTGAACGGAGAGTTGGTTCCGCGAGCCTTGTATGGTGAACATCTACGACCTTATTATCAATAATGTAGGAAGGTTGTTTTGTTGTAACCAAGCTTGTTTATTTTTCAAACTTTTGTTAATAAAATATCAAATTCTGCTCAAAAGTTGTTTTCTTTATTAAATATTGTATTTTTTGCAAACTCTCTTAATTCAATAACCTATGGTCACACTCATAGAATATTAAGGGGGCATCAGTGGTATACAAGCATACCATAAGTTTGAAAAAAATAAATAACATAGAATAAAAATGTCTAGATCATTAACCCGACATGAAAGTTTTAAGTATACACGTAAGCTAATAAAAATGTATGGATCATTAACCCGACATAGAAGTTATAAGTGTATACGTGAGCTAAAAGTGTTTGGATTAATAACCAGACACACGAGTTAAAGCTGTCTAGATTTAACCACATTGAGAAAGTGTATGGATTAATAACCAAACATGCGAGCTAAGATGGTTTGGACATAACCAGGCTAAAATTTATAAGTGTATGGATTAATAACCAAACACGCTAGCTAAGATGGTCTGGACATAACCAGGCTAAAAATTATATGTGTATGGATTAATAACCAAACACGCGAGCTAAGATTGTCTGGACATAACCAAATTATAAAAATTATAAGTGTATGGATTAATAACCAAACACGCGAGCTAAGATTGTCTAGACATAACCAGATTATAAAAATTATAAGTGTATGGATTAATAACCAAACACGTGAGCTAAGATTGTCTGGACATAACCAGATTATAAAAATTATAAGTGTATGGATTACAAACCAGACATGAGCTAATTAAGTTTGGAACAAACTAGCTAAAACTAATCGATAGAAAGTTGGAAGGTAAATAAACCAACTACAAATTAAGTCGATTACGAGGCTGGAAAGTTTTACAAAATTAGTTTTGACCTCAGAAGCTCAAGAACCTGCTCGAGGATGAGAAAAAGTGACTAGAAAAGCAAGATATAACTAAACTACTAAGATTACATACCATATAAGTACTTTTCGAGTACATGGTAAAAGTAAGGTCCGACCTTGACAATAACGAGGTCAGACATGGATATATCACATAAATTGTGCATGAATGCATTAAAACTCGAGCTTAAATCCAACAAATGTGTTTGTACGAATAAACAAACATAAAAGCAAGCCTTTAGTATAACATGCTTGAAATATTTTGACCCATAAATGTAAAGCAAAAATATAAAATCAAAAGTTGAATGTAAAATCAAATGCATGAAGGTTTTCGAGCAAGAAAATCGTGTGCATAAAAATTAAAATTACTCTCTAAATAATAATGAAATAGCTCTAAAGCGAGCTATGTATTGTCTTTGCCCCAAGGGCATATATATAAAATGAGTTACAAAAAAAAAATATAATGGGACACAGCCTATGATTCCACACTTATGGAGTCGGCACCTTCTCCCCAGCCGTTCCTGATGCTCCCGTGGTCTCTTCGACCTCGAGCCTAGCGTCATCCTCATCAAGATGAGTTTTCCATCTGTCGACAAACTTGGCTTCCAAGGTGTCTAGGAATCTTGTATCGAGCTCGGGGTTGTTCACCCTGATTCGATAAATCGCCATATCAACAGCATGATCCTTCTTAGCCTTGAACTCCTCTAGGAGGCGAGCCTTTTCACCTTCGATGATGTCAAAACTGGCTGCCTTTTCTCCTTCTAGCTTGGCATTCAAATCCTGAAGTTCCTTGATTCTGGATTCCTTCTCCTTAATATTAGAATCCTTGGCCTCCAGCTTTAATTCGAGTTTGGATATCTTCAACGTCGCAGCCTTGAGCTCGTCTGTGAGCTTTAACTGGAGGTTCTTCGCCTCCTGAGCGTAGTCCCAGCTCGTATAAATGTCGTTGTTCAATTTGAAGTTAAGTTGAGAAAATGCGAAGAAAGCCTGTACACATAAACAAAAACAGGTTATTAAGCATACACGGTAAGTTTGTATAAGAAATTTTACAGAGAAAAAGGATTTACCGAGGTGAAGAGCTCACTGCCCTTGTCAAAGATGGTGTTGGTGTCGGGGGAGGAGGTGAGGAACTGCCATTGAGGAGCCCGAAGGTTGCTGAGACTTTTGCTGAATCGAGATAATATATCCAAGGCTAGACTGACTCCATGTGTCCCCGCAGCATTATCGATAACATATTCGGGGACGTGGGTCGAGACCGACAATAGATGTTCACGTGTGGGAACCTGTTTCCTTAGGGTCGGAGTAGTTTGTTGGGAAACTTGGACTTCAAGAGGAGGTGGGGGGTGTGAGGCCTCGGCAGGTCCCCTGACCTTGGGGTCTGCAGCAGTAACTTGGCTCGGGCCTTGGGAGTGTGGGGCTGGAGGAGTCACCTCGGCTCTTTCTGGGATCTTTGAGGGGCGCCCCCCTTTTTGTGACGCCCTCTAGCGCTTACTCACCTTCGCCTCCGCAGGACGACTCAGTACGTTGTCCATGTCGGACTCCATGTCGCCTGCAAATACACAATTTACACATTAGTGATCGAGCCGAAATTACAAAAAGAAGCAAGACTAAGGTCAAAAGAAACCTAACTGGTACTCTCTACTGAGCTTGTGCTCGACGACCAAGAAATTCCCTTATCTTTAGAGGATGCCGGGGGAGTCCCTTCTCTATATGTAGGGGAAAGCCTCGAAAGGTCTCTATAAATGTTGGTCCCATATTGAACGGCGACCCCATCCCAAACCTCGTTTAAACTATACATGGTTTGGTACTGACCTAACCAACTATCAAACCTATGTACCCTCTCATTTACCCAGGACCAAACGTAAAAGTTTTCCCTAGGATATGGAAAGAGGATTAGTGTATCGGGCTTGTGCTTAAGCAAAGAAGGGGACCACATATTGGAGCTAAGTATTACTTTACCTCTACCACTCGAGCTCGAGGCCTTGTCTCGGGCTTCATTTCCCAAGCCAGACCGATCATGACAGCGAGCCACAGGGGGACGGGCCCGTGAGCTTGAAGACCTCTGTCTCGGGGGAAGTCTCTAAGTGGGAAGTGGAACGTGCTCCCACTTGAAGTACTTATGGTAGGCAGAGTCGTCTATAGACTGGTCTTGCTTCAAGTGGCCACAGGCTCGGAGCCGCTCTTCATGAAGAAGATAAGATAAAGAGCACCGACCATAGGGCAGTTGGAGCAGAGCTTCCTTATGTTCCACCATCGACTCTTAGGGGGTGGGACGGTGATAGTTGGCTGGAGAGATGGTTACATGTTGTTATTCTGAGCCTAATCATTAAACGAAAAATGTAAGGGATAAGTGTGAGTACTTACGGATGTGTTGTGATGAAAAGAATTTAGAAGGAGCGAGACCATCCGTCCAGAAGAACATGAGCTTGAAGTTGGGAGGATGGTTTGGCATATCCTCGAAAAGTTTCTTCTCCTTCGGATAGCTCGACAAATAGTAGAAGCTATCCCCTCCCCGAGCTCGAGAGGTGTTGCTTTTGAGATAGAAGAGAAACAAAATCATTTGGGGTGAAGGTCCTTTCCACTTCAGTTCATGGTACAGGGACCTGAGGGCGGAAAGAACCCTATATTAATTGGTCTGTAGTTGGAAGGAAGTAAGCCCAACAAAGTCCAGAAAACCCTTAAAATAGGATTTCAGGGGTAGCAGAGCCCCTACCCTCATGTGCTCGCAACTCCAGGCCGTGAGCTTAATCTTGCTGTCAGGATTGCCATCTCCCAGGGTGAAGTAGCTCCACTTGTTCGGAGTCACAGGTCGGCACATCAGTGCCCTGGAAAGTTTCAGGCCGTGGCAAGCTAATAGCTCAGAAATTTGGCCCGTAGAGGTGACTGAGCTCCAATAATGCTCAGCCTTGAAGAAACCCTCTTCCAGGGTGGGAATGGATGCAACTTGAGAAGTGGAAGGACGGTTTGAAGGGTCATCCATCAGCGAGAAGGAAAGTGCACTAGGCTCGTAAGAAACGGTGACTTTGAGTTTGGGATCGAGCGGGATAGGTTTGATCTCGGGGTCCGGATCTGGATAAATCGCGACCCAAAGTATCTTCCTTTTTCCTTCCTCGACCTCATCAATCTGACATCAAAAACGGTCTAAAATGTCCTCTTGTTCGCACCTCTCGTGGTGCTCGCATACCAAACACTGGTTCTGAGTGAAGGGAGACTCCGGACTAGGAGTTGAAGGAGAATAAGTAATTGCGAGCACTGACCCCCACCGAATCTTAGAGTTATGTGACATCTAACAAGAAAGAAAAGGGTAGGGGCCAGGCATGCAAGAAATCACAGAGTACAGTTTTTGTGATTCAAGCTCAAAAGCACGAGATCACGGAGTAAATCGAGACTGAGGTCTCGAAAGGATCAATCTAATTCAAAGTGGAACCCCAAACTATTGTAAAGTTCGGGCTTCGAGTGTGTACTTAACACGAGAGTGGGGAAGTTTGGATTCATTTTAAGGATCCCAGATGTCCAGGGATAACGCTGACGGTTACCCAAAAAGGTGATAATTTTGGGATTTGTGCAGTTAAAAATCCTAATTTAGAACCCCCATTTCTTTGCTTACACGATACATTATTATTCAAAATATCCTACCTTTGCATTTTTTGCACTGAATCTGGGTTTGAATTCCATGTTTTCAAACAAAAAAAATTTGAATCCTAATTTTATGTATCAGCTAAACAATATGGCTAAGGCTACTAACTAGTGCACATATTCATACAAAAAGAAAGTACGTAAAAATGACTGAAGAGATAAAGATTGAGAAATAAAATAACTGAAACTTACACACAGAAGCTTGCGGATATAGAGAAATCACCGATTGAAGGATCGATTGCAAGAATGATCTCACGGAGTCAAAAATTCCAAGATTATTTTTTTTCTTCGGCTTGGTGAACATATAAAAAAGAGGAAGAGAGCTCTAGTTCATTTTCTTATCTCTGAAGATTGGAATATAAAAATGAGGAAGATGAAGATGACGCGACTATATATATGTCCCAGAGGGAGGTCAAAGGTTGAATAAATCAGGGCCTTTGGTTGGATTTGGTACTTGATCTAATGAAAATGGTGCAAATATGACAATGGCGGCAAAACACTGAGATACAAAAAGACGTGGGCAGATGAAAAAAGTACTCGAGTACTCTAACTGCGCAATCCATGGTTGACACATGTCCACACTTGAGTGTGGTGGGTGGCTTAGTTTTTGGAGGTAGCATTTCAAAAGTTTCATTCTCAGAGGATTCGAGCTGATACTTTTGAGGGGCCAAAATGTTACACCCAAAATTCGAGAATAGAAATTTTGATCTCGAAAGTTAGGCTCGTAAAGTGTAAGCTCGGAATAAGCAAATTCGTCATAATCGGCATTAATGAAAATATCAAGAACAACCTCGTTGTGCAGTAAGTGCGACAACATCAGAATCGGTGAGCTCGGAAACTACGTGGTCTCGAAGATGTTCCGAGAATATATGTCAAGCTTGAAGCTACAATGATAGTGGTTCAACACTTGTGTAAATTCTTTTCCTACCATCAGACAAGATGGTTCAAGTTCGGGAATTGTGAGCTCAAAAAGGATGATCTGAAAAATGTTACATGTTAAAAGTCAAGGCGAACCGAGGTAGCGGGCTCGTGATGGTTGATCGATCTCGAAGGCATGTGAATTTAATGTTTAGGGTTGCGAGGAGTGTGAACATTTTTATTAATATAAAATCCCTATGTTTAAGGGATTGGTTGTAATTTGTTGTTAAATCCCAAATATCATGGGATTTATATGCGTACGTAGTAACTATATGCACTTAATTGATTTGTATAATAACTCCCAGAAATATGAGGGGAGATATTCGATAAACTACTCTATAAATAGTGTGGAACAATTCATTTGTAAGGACGGAGAAATTGGTATTGGGAAGACTCTGTAAAATTGCTTCCAGAAAGCTTTTAGAGAATTCCATAAAGTGAATAACACTGACTCGTGGACTAGGCAGATTTTAACTGCTGAACCACGTAAAAATTATTTATATTATTGTTTGTTTCCTCTGGTATTTTGTTTAATTGCTCTTCATTTCTAAGTTGACGAAAAACGACGTCAACAGTCATCATTTAAAATATATATGACGAAGAACTTTATATGTATTATTTATGTTTTTGCCAAATAAAGTTGTTTCAATTGACTTATCACATTATTGTCAAGACAATGGCAGTATCCTAGATTTTGATTTGTTGATTATTTGAGCTTAGGAACAAATGAGACTTCAATAGCTATATTCTATAAAGTCAAGTTTTAAAGGTTTTTTGCTTCCATTATTAAGTTTATTTATGCATAGAGGACGTTTACTTCATTTAGATTTGATGAATGAATTTCTGGACATGATTATTGTTTACCTTGTATGGTAACTTCCTAAATGTGTGAATATGTTATTGATTAGTGACATTATTCATACTTGTTAGTTTTAGAAGTTGGCATGTGTGATAAGTTATTATATACTATTGCTACTAAAAGATATTACAATACCTATACATATATTAAATTTTCTAGGTAGCAGCATATTTTGATGGGATGGT
This sequence comes from Humulus lupulus, assembly GCF_963169125.1. Lineage (NCBI taxonomy): Eukaryota > Viridiplantae > Streptophyta > Magnoliopsida > Rosales > Cannabaceae > Humulus > Humulus lupulus. The sequence goes on along the minus strand of NC_084794.1, from coordinate 43,211,597 downwards.
AAATTTAGATTTTGTCCATTCTATTTACTCATTTCTCTTCCAGAAAAAAGATAATGATTATTGAGAGAGATTATAGGTTTTTGTATCATAATTATAAGATTCAATTCAAATTGTACCAAAACATCACATATTATAATAATAATATATTTAATAATATCTATTGAGAATAATATTTAATTAATTTAAAATATAATTATTTAAATTTTAATTTATATTCATATACAAAAAAGTTATAAAATGTCTTTAATTTAAAAAAAAATCTACAATAATAGATATGAAAATATTATTATAAATAAACAAATTAATATCTTATTTAAATTTAAAATAATAATAATAAATTAATTAATCACAAATAAGTAGATAAAAAATAAGATGGTTATATCAATTTTATTATTTTTTATATTTTTATTCATTTTAAATAATAATGGTAATTAAATAAAATGTAAATATATTAGAACTCACAATAGCTTCCACACCATTGGAGATGGTGGAAAATCTTTCGATTAGTGATACTACAGAATTTATTTGAAGATTTATCGATTAACTTATACTTATTAATTTGTTAAAACTTTGATGTTTTTTTTTTCCAACCACCTCCAACAATCTCAATATCACCCACACAATATAAACATCCGATGATATCTAAAACATGATAGAAAAATAAGATGAAGATGTTATAATATCAAGATCAATAATTTAAAATAAAAACTTTAAAGATTAACAAACATTAATAATTGAATAAATACCCGAGAGGACTATGTTATCATTAACACGTAAATATAACAAATTTAGAGATATGAATTGGAATTCATTGAAAATTGAAATTGAATGAATTTAGAGAGGAGAGAAAAAAAAATTAGAGCAGAGGAAAATATGAGATTTATAGAGAATGTTCATAATATATATATATATAGATTCACAAAGAGATATATATCTATTTTTAAATAATAATATCTTATAAATATCTCATTTAAATTTAAAAAATTATATTTATTATTATTATAATATATATAATGAATAAAAAAATTAGATTAAAGGAGAAAATAGATAAAGTGATTTGAAGAGTTTTAGAGTGTCACATCATCTCCTTGTTGCTCTCCTTTATATATATATACATGTATATATATATACTAGGTAGAAGCAACGTGCAATACACGTTTTTTTCGTTTTAAAGTTATAAATATTATCTATAATCTTAATAAAAACGGGTTCACTGTGTTTTTTAAAATATATATAATAGAATGAATTGTAGTTCTATAGTATATTTAAATATTTATATCAATAATTTCTACATAGATGACATCTGAAATTCCGTTTTTAGTAATTACCAACTTAATTAAACCAAGTAAATTAATTAAAGGGCGGAATGGTAATTAACTGTTTACACAGATTACAGTTCTGTCGGGACAGAAACCAAACTTGTCACGACAGAACCTTAACACAATAAAAAGACAGTGCAAAACAATAAAGAACACAACAAATTTTTACAAGGTTCAGAAACCCTTTCGGATAACCTACTCCTTGGGGCCACACCCCGAGAATAAAACCAATTAATAAAGAATCACAAGTACAAAAATATTGACTTAAACAAAACAAGACTCCCTCTTGAGATTTGCCGCAACTTGTTGTACTTCTCTTCACTAATCTGATCTTGATTGAAACGCTCAACCACTTGAACTCCCTTCACTTGATCTCGGAGATTTGATGAATCATCTGATGTAACACGCTTTGTACATTTAAAGATATTTATTGTTGTAATGTCCCGACATTAAAGGGATATTAACAAGTCTGTTATCCATTTTCCTGGTCTTCAGGGGACGTTTCCTTGTATATAGGAGTTACATCATTTAATATCATGATTTCAATTAATAAGAAGGAGTATCTTCCCGAAATATGTGGGAATGAACTCTGAAAACTCTCTATAAATAGAGAGGTCATGAACACTTGTAAAGGACGAATCTTTTGCTATCTTGAGAGAAACTCTGGAGAATTCATCTCTGAAGGATTTCCAGAATACTCTAAGTCTTAATAAAATTGACTCATGGACTAGGCAGAATTAACTACTGAACAACGTAAAACTCTTGTTGTTCTACCATATTATTCATCTACGCCATAGTTCCTATTGTTTAATTGCTCTACATTTTAAGTTGACGAAAAACGGCGTCAACAATTTGGTGCTTTCATTGAGAGCCTTAAGCAGTACAATCCCTGATTAGCTATGGCTGCAAGTGATCAGAATATTCTTGAAGAAAACTATGCACGCTGCCCTGGGAAGCAGCCAATGATGAATCTAGAACCAGAAGAGAGAAGTGAGTCCTCCGACTCTCGAGGACCTCCGGCACCTCCGGCTCCCAGGGACGACGAGGACATGTAATATAATCCTGAGCAGTATGTCCCCATTGTGGAACTCAAAAATCGACAGTTAAGAAAATAGTTGGCTAGATTAGCTACGAAAGCGCAGGCGGCTCAGCCCCAACCTCCACCTGAGGTCAAAGCCCCACCTCCGCGGGACGTTCATGTTCCTCCCCGCAGGCCTCATGGGAGACCTCGCAAAAACGCTCCCACAAGAAGAACGGGGTAACCTTCGCCACCGGTAGAACAACCTCCATGCCCTGAAGAAACACCCAGGCTAAAGCTCCGGTTAACTCAACTGTAGAGTTACCAGTTGAAACTGGGAATAACCATCCCCTGCAAAGGCTCGGACTTAAGATCTTGGTAACACAAAGAATGTTACCGAGCCAGCACAGGCGAACTCGGGACCATCCAGACCCTGAAATGGGTAGCAGCCACCATCACCCATACGGTTCCCTCCATCGCCAAAAAGATATCCCTCACCACCTCAGAGAAACACGCAATCGACTCAGGGTGATAAGGAAAGGCGGGCTGGACGGAAGCAGGGGAATGGAGGAGCTGCTAGAGAACAGAGAGGCGCCAGCCTACGAGAAGCCAAATGTCTCCATCTCGTACTGTAAAGAAGAGGCAGCTTGAAAGGAATCCATCTCGAAACAATCATGTGACTAGCCTCGCCAGCGACGACTCATGGGACACCAGATCAGTCAATATGTATGATCAAGGATGCAGAAATATTGGGAACCAAAGGAACCACCCTGACTTGCGGGAACACCTGAATCAAAATCGGGGTAGTGGTAATCCCTCGAACCTAGACCTGAGAGATCGCCTAAATGGACGCAAGGATCCCATGCGAAGGCGCAGGCCTGGAATTGTGATCAACGATAACCAATTTCAGGCGAGACCCCCAGTGGATCCAGTTCAGGAAAGAATTGATCAATTGGAAAGAGTATTTAGGCTATTACAGAATGAGCGAGGTCGGAATTAGGACGAAGATTCTCACTTCCTGGATAGCCAAGACCGTTACAATGTGTGTTTATTAAGTGCCAGACTTGCTAATCAAGTCATTTAATTAAAATCGTGTTGCAGAAGCTACAAAGGTACTAGGGTTAAAAGCGTTTTGGTCTCAAAAGCCACATTTTTCATTAAGAAACATTATCTGGTTACACGGGATCCCAAAAATACAAGTTTAAAGATTGTTTATAAAAGTTGTAAGACTCAGATACAATAACCATCCATACTAAGGCAAAACAAGCAGTTAGGTAGTCCCTGTCCTGGTCCCCTCCTCGATCGTGGTGATCGAACAGCTGGCTATGTACATTTCACCTCAGAGCTCTCCACCTCAGGCTTGGTCCAGCTTGCCCTTGCCTTTACCTGCACCACGTAGCACTCGTGAGCTAAGGCCCAGCAAGAAAACACAATATCAACAGAGCATAAGCAATTATCAGACAAGTCAATATCTCACGTTGCATCACATAGCCTCAGTCAAATAACCATTCAATATAGTCAAGTATCCACATACTAGGCATATTAACTCATAACATGCACAGTTTATAAACGATAACCAGGGCTAGCGCTCACAGGCTGCTCCCTCTGTTATCCCAGTGTTCATGGCTCCCAGTGGCCGAATCGCGCTCTGTGCGCTAATAGTAAGTACGACACTCTTAGGCCGCTTTTGCATGTCCCATGGCGTAATACCAACATTGACACGATACAATTCTCGGGAGCACGTAGTCCCATCACAAACATATAACCGGGTGCAGTTTTCTTACCTTTCAATTCAAACATATAAACAAGGTGGTGGAACCAAACCCCAAACCTTAGGTCAAAAACCCTTGCAAATAACCCAAAAATCCCCTTCAGGAGGCAGATTAGCGCTACAGTGCTCTTGGGAGGGTGCTACAGTGCTACAAACAGAAGCCAAAAAACCTTCAGCAAAATGGCCTAGCGCTACAGCGCCCAAAGGCTAGCGCTGTAGCGCTAGTCACAAACAGCCCTGCACTGATTTTTCCCTTTTTGCGATTTCTTCGAACCAACCTCAACCAAACCTCTTCCAACTCTTACCCAAACTCAAAAACAACCTCATAGCCACACTCCACTCATCCCAAGCACCCCAAACATCTAAAACCTAAGCACATGCATCCACAAACTCAGAATTCACCATAGCCACTTCTAAACTCTAAAACTCAGTAAAAACCAACTGAACATCAAAGTTTAGAGTTTAGACCTTATACCTTTGATAGAATTTCGACCACAAGCTGCTTCTAGACCCCTTTGGCTTGCTCCTCCTCAGCCTCAAGTCTGAATTCCCTAAGGTTCCACCCAATTTCAACTTAAGCATCACAACTCAAAAACCAGAAACTGAAACTGAGGAATTCTAAGTCTTACCTCAAGTGTTGATGAACCCTTGCTAAACCTCTGTCAATTCCTCAGTCTTAGGTTAGAATCCTTGATGCCTAGTTAATCCCAGCTCTCCTCTGAGCCTTACTCCAGAAATCCTCAAGAAACAAGTGAAGGAAGCACAGACCGACCTAGAGAATTCTCTCTGTTTTCTCTCCTTTCTTTTCCTTTCCTTTTCTTTCTTTTTTCAAACTTCTGTAATATTCTAAAAATCCCACTAACATAAAGCCCCAGTAATACCCATCCTTAAAAGCCAAATGACCATTATGCCCTCCCTATTAATTCTAATCCTTTAGTCCACTTAAGGGCATTTTAGTCATTTTACCCAATTCCCGCTAATTCCTCGAGTGTCTCTAATATTTCCCGCTTAATTACCGTTACCTAATTAATCACCAGTAACGTCCCTCAATATCAAAATAGACCCCAGTATATTCACTAAATTCCCATTTATACCCCTGAGCTCACTAGGATCGTCTCGAGTCACAGATCACAGATTTATCCACATAATAATGTGGCCTCGTCAATTATCACATATATCAAAGCAATTATGCCCATAATGGCCAAGATTACGATTATGCCCTTCTAACCTAATCTGGGCCTATATGCATACTAACACACATAGTCATGCATCTTAAATACTAAAGTAATCATATAACATGCTTTAAATCATAATCATGCATCTTAATCATTAACACCACACATAGTCTCCGTTATGCCCTCCAGGCACACTAATCATGGCCCTTAAGCCTTATTAGTGAGTTTGGGTCGTTACATATACAGAGGAAGCCTGTGAGGTCAATAAATGAGTTTAATAGGCGAGCTCAGAGGTTTGTCAATGTTGAGGAGGTGAGGTCAACACTGAATATGACCTTTCAACCAATAACTACGACAAACATAAACCCTACCTCGACCTCGACAGACCCATCAGCCTCAAAACCCCTGCAGAAAACCCTTCCAAAAGGAAGAAGAATAAAGGAAGTAACCCCGAGGCGGAAGGGGGAAAGAAGAAGAAAGGGGAAAGGTATTTCTCTGTGTACAAGGTGTACACCAAGCTCAACGAGTCTCGGGAGAATATTTACCTGGCTAATGAAAACCAGGTCCCTTTCAGGCATCCAGACCCCATGAGAAACCAAAAGTCCAAGAGAGACTCCAGTAAATACTGTCGATTTCACAAGGATACTAGGCACACTACTGATTAGTGCAGGCAATTGAAGGACGAGATCGAAGGTCTGATCTTGAGAGGATACTTCAGGCAGTATGTCAGGAACCAGAATAATAATCAGGCTTCTACCAGCCAAAGGATAGCTGCACCACCGTCTGCCCAAAACAACAATTCCCAAGCTAGGGAAGAAGAGAGACCCCCTCCGATTGATGGAGAAGATGTGGTGACCATCTCGAGCGGGCCTCACCTCGCAGGATCGAGCAAGAACGGCCAAAAGCGATATGTGAACGAGCTGAAAACTGGGGATGGGTCCCCTTATGTACCCGAACCCAGAGCTCCAAAGTACCAAAAGGTTGAATCTCAGCCTATAACCTTTACTGGGGATGATGCGTCCCATGTTCAATTTCCTCACGACGACCCACTGGTCATCACTCTCCAGCTCGCGAACAAGAGGGTTAACTAAGTTCTCATTAATAATGGGAGCTTAGTGAACATTCTCTATAAGGCCACCTTAGAAAATATGGGACTCACGCTTTGTCACCTAAAAGCTTGTGCAACGACGCTATACGTTTTTTTAGGAGAAGGGATTGCCTGTATGGGGTCCATTGAACTCCCTGTGACCTTGGGAGACTACCTAGTCTCAACAACCAAGATGACAGAGTTCATAGTAGTGGACCTACCATCGGCCTACAATGTGCTGCTCGGGAGACCCGCCCTAGTAGGGCTGGGGGAAGTCTCGTTTGTAAGGCATTTGGCCATCAAGTTCCCGACTTCTAGTGGCATCGGGACACTAAAGGGAGACCAGTTAATTGGAAGGGAATGCTATATCATTTCCATAAGAGGAAAGAAGCAGACAAGCGCTCGTCGTTATTCAGAATAAGGGCGGGACGGTCTTGGAGATAGATGAAGAAATCGATCCAAGAGTAGAGGAAAGAGCTGATCTCGAACCATTGGGAGAGCAAGAAGAAGTAGACCCCCCGAAAACACTAATGGTCAGGCAAAATCTCCCCGAAGAAACCAAATAGTAATTAATTTGCTTTTTGAAGAATGCCCAGGATGTCTTCGCATGGTCACATTCGGACATGATAGGGATACGTCCAAATGTGGTGAGCCATGCGTTAAATATCGACAAAAGCTTCCCACCGAAGCAGCAAAAGTGAAGACTACTGGATGATAATAGGAAGAAGGCCCTTAAAGAGGAAGTCGACAAGTTAAAAGCAAACCGATTCATCAGGGACGCTTTTTACCCCGAATGGGTAGCCAACCCGGTGCTAGTCCCGAAGCCTAACGGGACATGGCGGACCTGTATTGACTACTCGGATCTCAACAAGGCCTGTCCTAAGGACTGCTTCCCATTACTACGGATCAACCAGCTCGTGGATGCCACAGCAGGGCATGGACTCATGTCGTTCATAGATGTCTATTCTGGATATAACCAGATTGCCATGCATTCCCCTGACCAAGAGCATACGAGTTTCATAACAGACAAAGGGTTGTATTGTTATAACGTCATGCCATTCGAGCTCAAAAATGCTGGAGCCACTTACCAGCGACTCGTGAACATGATGTTCTCTGAACAAATAGGTAATAACATGGAAGTTAATGTTGACGATATGTTAGTTAAATCTCAACTTAACAATAACCATGTGGATGACATAGAAGAATGCTTCGCCGTGTTACGGAGATATAACGTGAAACTCAACCCTCAGAAGTGCTCTTTCGGAGTTTCTTCAGGAAAATTCCTGGGATTTATTGTGAATGCTCGGGGAATAGAAGCTATTCCAGATAAAATCCAGGCTCTGATTGATATGCCCTCACCTCGGAAGCATAAAGATGTCCAAAGTTTGACTGGCAGGATGGCAGCGCTAAGTAGGTTTATCTCAAAATCTACAGACCGGTGTCTTCCATTTTTCAACCTTTTGAGGGGAGGCAAGAAATTCAAATGGATGGAGGAATGCGAGTTGGCTTTTCAAGAACTCAAGAAACACCTCGCAGAACCCCTCATCTTTTCAAAACCCATTACAGGAGAAGTTCTATATCTGTACCTTGCCAAGACCGAGCACGCCATAAGCGCAATACTTATGCGGGAAGAAGGAAAAGTGCAAAGGCCCGTGTATTACGTCAGTAAAAGGTTACTGAGGGAAGAATCAAGATATCCCTTGATGGAGAAGTTAGCTCTCAGCCTAATTCACTCATCTCGAAAGATCCGACCCTATTTTCAGGCGCAACCCATCCATGTAGTTACTGATCAACCCATCCATGTAGTTACTGATCAACCACTAAGACAAGTCTTGTCCAAGCCAGAAGCCTCAGGTCGACTACTCAAATAGGCCGTTGAACTTGGACAATTTGAGATCACTTATCATCGAAGGACGACCATAAGGGAACAGACCTTGGCAAACTTCATAGTGGAATGCACTGGCGTGGCCAACGATAAAGTTATAACCCCGGCCCGCGAGGTGTGGAAACTTTATGTTGACGAGTCTTCTAATGAAAATGGATCGGGAGCAGGAGTAATCTTGATCACCCCTGCAAGAAGCCGATTTAATTCTGCCTTAAGATTTGACTTTGACACGTCGAATAACGAGGCCGAGTATGAGGCTCTACTGGTAGGGCTCCGCATAGCCAAGGAGCTCAAAGCCAAAGCCATACATTGCTACAGTGACTCCCAGTTGGTGGTTAATCAAATTTTGGGAGAGTACCAGGCTCGTGGTACGAGAATGGTGGCATATTTAGAAAAGGAAAAATCGGCACTGGAGCATTTCAAGTTCTATGCCGGGCTTGCTACCTCTACCGAGAATGACGAACTGAATGTCGTGCCAATTGAACATCTCGTGGCGCCCAATATAGATGATCCAGAACAGGAGGATGTGTGTATGGTCAATTCCGAGCCAACCTCGATGACTTCGATAGTTGAATACCTTGAGACCAGCGTTCTCCCGGAAGAACGGACCAAGGCTCGAAAATTGATGTATCAAATCCCTAGGTATACCATTATAGATGGAAAGCTATATAGAAGAGGATATTCCATGCCGCTACTCCGGTGTGTGACCCCACCCGAAGCTAAGAAAATAATAGAAGAAATTCATGAAGGGTTCTGTGGAGACCATACTGGGGGGCATAGCCTCTCTAAGAAGATCATACGTCAGGGATACTTTTGGCCTACCATCAAATCAGATTTGTTTGACTAAGCAAGAGGTGTGATAAGTGCCAACGGTTCACCACAATTCCTCAAGCTCCACTATCCGAGCTAACTATGACGACCTCCCCGTGGCCATTTGCGGTCAGGGGAATCGACCTCATAGGCTCACTGTCGACTGACAAGAGCGGAGTAAAATACGCAGTAGTCTCCGTAGATTACTTCACGAAGTTAACTGAAGCCGAACCTTTGGTGACAATAACCGTAAAGAAAGTCCTTGACTTCGTGGTGAAGAACATCATATGCCGATATGGGATGCCAAGGAAGATTGTGTCCGATAACGGTACCCAATTCGACAGCGATCTGTTTACCAACTTTTGCAAAAAAAAAAAAAGGGATAATAAAGAGCTTCTCATTAGTGGCTCATCCCCAGGCGAATGGCCAGGTCGAAGCTATAAATAAGACCCTAAAGAGTTCGCGAAAGAAAAAGTTGGAAGAAGCTAAAGGAAGATGGCTCGAAGAATTGCCCCAAGTTCTATGGGCGTATAGGACCACGACCCATACATCAACAGGACATACCCCATTCTCTTTAGCGTATGGTTGCAAGGCTATGTTTCCAATCGAGGTCAAAATTCCCACAATTAGAGCCCTTGCTTATGATCAAACCTCGAACCACTCTCAGCTCGAAGAAACTCTAGACTTGATCGAAGAAAGAAGGAATGAAGCTCAATTAAAAAATGCTGCATACCAACAGCGAGCTACCCGGTACTTCAACAAAAGAGTTCGAGATAGAAAATTCGACGTAGGAGATTTGGTGTTGAGGCGTGTATTCTTGGCAACACGGGATCCAGCAGCTGGCGTGCTCGGGCCAAATAGGGAAGGACCTTTGCCTCATCCTGAGTGGTCTCGTCCTCATCAAGCTGAGCTTGCCATTTAGCCACAAGCTTTGCTTCAAGAGGGCCTAAGAAGCTGGTGTCGAGGTTGACATTGTTGGCCCAAATTCTGTACATGGCCATGTCGACTGTCCGGTCCTTCTTCTCCTTAACCTCTTCAAGAAGACGAGTCTTTTCACCCTCCATGATCTCAAAAGTGGCAGCATTCTCTTCTTCAAGCTTGGTATTGATCTCCTTGGCCCGAGCATTCTCCTTCTCAAGCTCTGCGAGTCGGGCATTCAGCTTTTCAAGCTCAGATGTCTTGACCTTTAGCTCCTCAACTCTTGCCTCCACCTTTGCCTTTGCGACCTTTATCGTATCACTCAGTTTGAGTTGAAGATCCTTTGCCTCCTCAGCAAAAGACATACTCGTGTGGACCTCGTGGTTCAACCTGTAATTAAGTTGAGCAGAGATAGCAGAGTCTGGCATACGAAGAAATCAAATCAGCATATGAACCAAATATAGATACAGCTAGAAGCAAGAGAAGAAAGGTTACCACAGTAGTAAGCTCGATGCTCTTCTCGTAAAGAGTACTGCAATCTCGAGCATTGTTCAAAAAATGCCAGTGAGAGGCGTCAAAGCTACCAAAACTCTAGCCAACCCGAGATATAACGTCCGAGCCTAGCGTAGCTTCGTGGGGTCCAGCTGCGTTGTCAATCACATACTCATCGACGTGAGTAGAAAACTGAAAGTAACTGTGTTCTTGAGGCTGAGGGTTTCTTCGGAGGTAGGCCAAGTGTGGAATGGACCTGGATTACAGGAGGAGCAGGAGGTAAGGTCGAAGAGAACATCTCGGCCTGAGTAGGTGGACTCAAAACAGGGCTCGGAGCAACCAGAGTTGGGGAGGAGGCATTTTCTCGGTCCTCTTAAGGACCTCAGCAGGCCATTCTGTTTTTCGCGACCCCCTCAAGCGCTTACTCCTCTTGGCATCGCCACTCACCAGGATGTTGTCAAGGTCGGAGTCCATCTCGCCTGCACATTTACACCACATTATGAGTTATCCCAAAACAAAATAAATTAACATGATGTAGACAGACAAGGGATAAAAATACAAGTGGAGAGAAACCTAACCGGAACTCTCCCCCGAGCTTGTGCTCGGCGACCACGAAATTACCCCATCTTCAGAAGAGGTGGGGGGAGTACCTTCCCTATAGGTGGATGTTAACCTCGAAAGGTCCCCATAGTCGTTAGTCCCATATTGGACGGCTATTCCGTCCCATACCTCGTTCAGGCTATACATTGTGTTGTATTTCTCGAGCCAGTTATCGAACCTATGTACCCTCTCATCTCCTTGGTGGGAGTAGGGCGATGGTAATTGGCTAGAAGATCCAACACATTTCAACTAAATACGGGCCTAAGTAAAATTCGAGCACAAAAAAGAAAGAAGTTGAGATACTTATGAATTCGTCTAAACGAGTAGTATCTAGACGGAGCAAGGCCATCCGTCCAAAAGAAGGCTTTCTTGAAGTTTGGTGGATGATTGGGTAAATCCCCGAAGATCTTTGGCTCCTTGGGATAGCTCGAAAGGTAATAGAAGTCGTCCCATCCCCAAGCTCCGGAGGGATTGCTTTTCAAGCAAAAGAGATACAAAATCTCTTCTAGTGAAGGTCCTGCCCACTTCAGCTCATGGTACAGCGACCTCAAGGCAGACAGAACCTTGTAAGAATTGGTGTTGAGCTGGAAAGGAGCCAACCCAACAAATTCCATGAAGTCCTTGAAAAAATACTTCAAGGGCAGTATTGCCCCTGCCTTCATGTGCTCCTGGATCCAAGCTGCGTATCTCCGCTTGCTGTCAGGATTTCCATCTCCTGGAGCGCGGCAACTCTGCTCGTGGAAGGTCGGAGCTCGACACCTCAGCGAACCCGATAATCCTATGCCATGAAAGGCCAGAATATCAGTTATCTGGCCTAGCGACGTAACAGAGCTCCAATAATGCTCGGCCTCGAAAAATTCTCTCCTCGGCTGCGAGGTAGAAGGTTCCCCCATCAGCAAAAATTGAAGATCACCCAGCTTGAAGGCGATTGTTACTTTGAGGGTAGGGTCGAGAGGAATCGGTCTAGGCTCGGTGTCCAGATCTGGATAAAGGGCGACCCTTAGTCTTTTCCTTTTCTCTTCTTCGACCTCATCTATCTAACAACGAAAGTGGTCTCGGGTGTCCTCTTGCTCACGCCACAGTTCGTGCTCCTGAATCAAGTGATGGTTCCAAGTAAAAGGAGACTCCGGGCCCGAAGCTACTGGTGAGTAAGGAATCTTGAGCTTTGACCCCCACCACTTTCCCAAATTCTGTGGCATCTAACAAGAAAGAAAAAGGGTGAGGGCCAAGCGAGCAAGAAATAATGAGATAAATAATACCTAAGCTCGAATGATCGAGGCTACAAGGCAACCTCGATCCAAAGGATGAGGCTAATCTCAGAGCATGTATACCACAGAAAGGAAAGAAGGTGGACATGTTATGGGAAATCCCGAAATACCGAGGAAAAAATGTGGTAGTTATTAAAATGGTGGTATTTTGGAATCATGCATTCTTTTTTTTTTTTTTTTAAAAAAAACAACCCTGATTTTGTACCTGATATCTTGGTGTGCAAGATATGTACTTTGAGATTTGAAAACCCAGATAAGGAACTATATTTGAACCTTTTCACACAAGAACTGAGTTTGAATCTAATGTCTATTAGTTGAAGCATCCTAGTGCATTAAAATAATGAATGGACCAAAAATAAATCCTAGTGCTAAAGTGCAACAGAAGCATAAACGTGCATGCAAAGATATAGTATGAATGCAGATATAAGAGGTTAAGAACAGATACTTACACAATGAAGCTGGCGGGTACTGAGAAATCGAAGACCGAAAGAGTGGTTGCAAGAACGATCTCACGGAGTCGAATAAGCCAACGTTATTTTGTTTTCTTGGTTTGGAGAACATGCAAGAACCAGGACAAATCGAACTCTGATTTTTTCTTCTTTTTTCTCTGAAAGCACAAATGAAAGTAGAGTGGGGAAGATGATGGGGATCTATATATAGGCCCCTAGAAATATCAAAGGGCAAATTGTTCTGAACTGTTTGCCATATTTCGTATCCGATCCAACGGTCAGGGACAATTGATTCGATGGTACTATACAGGATGGCAGATGGATAGGCGTGGGTAGGTTTCCAAGGTACTTAAATACTTTGAGTGATCAATACCCAGCTGACGCGTGTCCACACTCGTGTATATTTGATGGTACGGTTCCCAATGGAAGTAGTTCAAAAGTTTCCCTCTCATAGGATTCAAACAAATACTTTTGATGGGGCAAAATGTTACACCCAGTTTTCGAGACCAGAAATTATGACCTCGAAAGCTGGACTCGTCAAGTATGAGCTCTAGATATATAAAACACATGTTTAACGTCAAACCTCCAAGGCAAGATGGCAGTCTCGAAGACATGTAACCTCGAGATTCTTTCCAGGCTCGAAAGGCATAGCATCGGGATACATCCATTACCGAGTGCCTTCAGATCGAATAGTCCGCGCTTAAAGAGCGCAAGCTCGAATCATGACAACCTCGATAGAATTTATCTGCTCCGAGCAGGTCCTGGAATAGTTATCTTTAACCAAATATTTTTATATTTAGCAGCAGATTGTAAATATGATTTAAATTTAAATAAATAAATAATTAAACAAATTAAAATATAATATTTTTGAGATATTTTATAATGATAATTATTTGAAAATAATAAAAGCAAATATTTTATAAATTAAATAAAATTTAATTAAAGTTATTATTATATTAAACATATAATATATAATATTTTGTTGTCACTAATAAATTCAAAAACTAGAACAAATATAAATTTAAACAAAAATAAATAAATAAATTAATTAAAATATGATATTTTAAAGATATTTTATAATAATTTAAATAATTGAATCATATTTATTTAAAAATAGTGAAGGCATACATATCATTTTTTTGTCTTATAAATTTGTATCATAATTTGTTTTTTTATCAAGTGATTGAAGCTCTTTTTCTTCATTAAATTACCAAAGGATATTGCGAGATGCATTAGAAACTAAAAATAATTGATGCATATATACTACTCTTTACACTATGATTTTTTTAATTCTTATTCTATTTCTATTATTAATTTCTTTTTAAATATTATTGTATTATATATATATATGTCATGTAGTCATAGAAGTATATATCTATGTCAACGTTGTGTTTAGATGTCATATATGTAGAGATTATTGATATAAATATTTATATATAATAGAACTATAATTCATTCTATTATATATATTAAAAAAAAACAGTGAACCGATTTTTATTAAAATTATAGACAATGTTTACAACTTTGAAACTAGACAAACATGCATTGCATGTTGCTTTTACCTAATATATATATAGGACAATTCTTCTATAGGGGCTTCACTTTAAGCCCTACCGGTAGGGCTCTCACTGTTTCTCGACTCCTGAACAGTTTTCAGCGCGGTTTTTTTTTTTATGACCATGTATATTGTAGCTATTTAGAGCATCCTGCAAATTTTCAGAAAAATTTCGAATAGTTTACAGTACCGAAAACTAGGTTCAAACATGTAGCTTTCCACGCGCATAAAAAAAATCAGTCACATGTGCAGCAACATGTTTAACCTAGTTTTTGGTACTGTAAACTATTCGGAATTTTCTAAAAATTTGCAGGATGTCCTAAATAGCTACAATATACACAGTCATAAAAAAAAATCTTGCCGAAAATCGTTCACGGGTCGAGAACACTGAGAGCCCCACCGCTAGGGCGTAAAGTGAAGCTCCTATAGGAGAATTCCCCTATATATATAAATATATATATGTATATATGTTTTAAGAATTTTTTTAGTTTTATTTTTCTTAAATATAACCTTACATTTATAAAAAAATTATCCATATGCTTCAACTTATATCTAGTCTATCTGTTGACGGTGAGAAATCGTCAACTAAGTTAAGTTAGAAAAAGTGCAAAGTAAAGATTATCAAAAGAAAAGCTTTAGAAATCTCAGTATCAACTCCAAGAACAATTGCAGAAGAACAATGGTGAAATCAGTTTGTATTCACTATGGTGCACTTGCTACAGTAAATTTTCCAACCCCCTTTCCATGTGGAATTAGGGTTCATTATATAATGGGCTCTAATAGCCCTAGATACACTGTGGTCTAGGGGAACAGGTGGTACATAAGTACACTGTCAGGAGAGTGGTTTCAGAGGTGGTGTTGTTGGTACAAGTACATGGCTAGGTACCATGAGGATGTCTCCACTACTCGACCGTAAGACTGTCACAGAAGTGGTGCAAGTGGTAGTTGTGTCGACTTTGACATTTGGTTGGAAGCATGCAGGCCAGGCCCTCTCTCCCAGTGCTCCAACTACTCGTCTTGCATGAGTGCCATGGTCAGGCGTACAGGGTCTTAAAAGCCGTACCCCATACAAGATTGTACCAACATGACCTTTCTGAGTCATACTTGGGCTTTCACTTCTAGATGGTGGGGTTTCCACAGGTCTCCATAGGATATGCATCTCGAGGTGAAGGGTATCAGATGCTCCCTCGCGAGGCCCTCGTGGCGCAGCCGAGGCGAGGTGCGCGTGGCCCTTGAGGGCGAGGCCACTCTACGCATGCGAGATCCTTGGGCGAGGCCCTTGAGGGCGAGGCCACTACCCTACGCATGTGTGGCTCTTGGGCGAGGCCCTTAGGGGCGAGGCCACTAGGCACGCGTGGCCCTTGGGCGAGACCCTTGGGGGCGAGACCACCCTACGCATGCATGATCCTTGGGCGAGGCCCTTGAGGGCGAGGCGACTAGGCACGCGTGGCCCTTGGGGGCGAGGCCACCCTACGCATGTGTGATCCTTGGGCGAGGCCCTTGAGGGCGAGGCCACTAGGCATGCATGGCCCTTGGGCGAGGCCCTTGGGGGCGAGGCCACCCTACGCACAGATCTGATGGTGTCGGTGGCCAGCGTGCGTGGATCTTGGTGGTGTCGCGCGGCCAGCGCACGCGGATCCTGGTGGTGTCGCGCAGCCAGCGCACGCAGGCCCTTGGTGGCACGCGAGGCCGTGGTGCGAAGGCACGCGAGGCCGTGTCGTGCAGGGGCACGAGATGGGGCCCTTAGATAGTTGGTGTGATATACCCGTAGCATATCAGGCGTACCCACGAGGCGTTTATGGGAGCCTATCACGCGCTTTTGGCCTTTTTATAACTGTTGAATTTCGAGCATCCACACTTGGCCCCCCCCCCCCCCCCCCCCCCCCCCCCCCCCCCCCCCCAATCTAGGAGAGGACCTTTAGGTGCTTTGGTAGACTACTCTCTTTAATTCTTATAAATAGGCCTACATGCAAGGCTTATCATTTTCACCTTACTTTTTTGGCTTAGTGGTTTTGAGAATCCTTCCTCTTTCAAGAGGTAAGGGGTTCAATCCTCCACATCCCCATTTTTACCATAGTTTCTTTCATTTTATTTTTTCATTTCATCATTTTTTTTTCTTTTTTTTTTTTTTACATATGAGCTAATTTTTTGGTATGTCTATTTGGAGGCTAACACCTCCTTTTTGTCTGTTTTTGCAGACGCGTATTTTCGACCATTTGGTGCCTTTAGCCCTCGACCTCCTTTTGACCTCGACAGCGCTCCATTTGACCTGCTTTAGGTATATTTTCTTTTTCCCTCACGTTCATTGGGTCCAAATTAGCATTACTCAGGATGGGGTACCTTGGCCTGAGCTTGCAGTGAGTTAGCCCAGTTGCATGCCCCCCTGTTTATACCCTGTAGTGGATCATTTAGGGTGCTTGCACCTAGAGGTTTTATGCCCATTCCTTTGTGTTTTGTAGCAAATTTCTCATTTACACATGAACCCCTTTTTGCTTTCGGGGCGAGGCCTCATGTCTAGTGACGGTCTGTTCGACATACCTCCGGGGGTTGAGTTTATTGACCTGTCCTCAGACTCAGAGTCCCCTGAGAAAAACCCTTATAAGGAATATGACTCCTTAAGGCAGGCTCGTATCCGCCATCTTGAGCACATGGCTGAACTTAGGCGTAAAATTTGGGTGGTGGAGAGTGAAATTGACTCAGCTTTGAGAGGAGACGGAGCACCTTTCCCCCAGACCTTAGTGACCATGTAGCGAGCCTTAAGGTGACCCTTTTAGAGTTGCAGAGGGAGTTGGAGTTTATGGAGGGACACCTTCTGCCTGAGCCCTCCAGCCCATCCTCGCCTGATGACTGTCATGGGGCCGCTTCCACTTCTCCTAAGCCCCTAGTCTCGATTTTCCCTAGCTTAGCACTTCCGCAGTCGCTCCCCCGATGGAAGACCCTTGCTTGGAAGAAAAAATGGAGGGTCAAGTGTTCTGTCTCTTCTTCACCTTTTTCTTTTGATTTTACAGATATATCGAGGGCACGACGACAGGTATCTACCCATGGACCGGACGACGCTCCTTTACTGGAATCAGAGCTGGTGTCGCATGTGTCAGAGAATAAATTGAAAGAAATTGTGAAGCACTATCGTGTTCCCCCAGAATACGCCTTATACGCTCCTCTGGAGACATGCCGGGCTGGCCGCCCTAGGACTGGCCTCGTGGCTCTTAGAGAGCACATTTTGAAGGCGGGTGGCACCATCCCCTTGCACCCATTTTTCGTAGCGGTCCTTAACTATTTCGACTTGGCCCCCCTTCAGTTGTCACCCAACAGTTGGTTGACCTTGAGCGGCCTTTTTGTAGTGTTCGCGGTACTGGCTAAACGTGCTCGTACGGCGCAAGAGGTGCACTTCCTGTACAACCTCATGCCCTCTCCCAAGTCCAAGGACTTCTACTATTTGCAAAAGGCTAATAACGAGCTCCCCTTGATAGAGGGCTTAGTGTCCAATACGGGGTCTTGGAAACAGGAATTTTTCTTCGTAGAGGGCCCTCTCTCTGTCCGCGAGCACTTCCACGCCACCCCCAGTAAGTAACCTGGGCCTCCTTTTCTTTTTGTTGGAACTTACAGTTTGGTACTTATGTTTGCATTGACAATGGCGCGGATCATGCAGAGCAATTTTCCGTTCCCATGGTCGTTGGGTCGGAGGCGGACGCCGTGAAGGACCTCATTAATGCTGACCCTGCCATGGAGAAGGCGGCATTCTTATTCACCATGGAAAATCTCAACCTCCACCAGTTGTCCCCGGTTTCGGACCCCAAGTTACTGTGGTCGATTTCTGGGTCAAAGAAGACAATGGTTGCGCCTTTCCCAGACGAAGGTAAGGCTTAGGATGAGCCGGGGGAAGCCCCCCTTGAACGCAAGGGACCTCACCAGTGATCCTCGTCCCCCGAGGGATGCCCCCCTTATGTCTCTTATGACCAGGACGTAGCCTTCCAATCTAAAGACCAACATGTCGTACTGGGGTGCTTTTTTTGCCCCGACCCTGAGGGCTATGACGATTTCACTCAGGCTCCTCTTAACCCTGGACCATCGGGGGCTTATTTCGCCGATCTTCCGGAGCCTCCTTCTAATCTACCGGGGCCTCACTTTTCCACTTTCACCGCGCCCCCTCCTATTTTGGCGAGCGGGTCGTCTGTCCTCACCCAGCCAGGTGCCCTTGGTGCGGATGGGGAGCCTTGGGTGACTCGGATGGCGACGTCTTACGGGCAGTGATACGTCCAACTTGCCTCTGGCCTCCCCGTATCTGACTGGAATGGTCTTGGGAATGTTGCTCTGTCAGACCTTGGGGAAACCCTAAGGCGCACCATGGCTTGGGTGAGTTCCTGCACCTCGCGTCGGCCCTATTATGTATAGATGTACATGCATTTTTTTTTTGTTACTTATTGTTGCTGTTGTTAACTTTCTTGTGTAGGCCTATACCGTTTCTCTGTGGTTTGCCGACTCGTCTAGCAACCACTCCGCGTCTACTACTCAGAGGGACTGTCTCACGGCCCGGGTCCAGGAGCTCGAGAAAGAGCTTGAGGAAACCCAGACTGAGCTGAAGAAGGTTCGGACCAAACTTGCTGCCTCGTCGAAAAGGAAGCTGAAGGCGGTTGCCAAAGCCACAAAGCTACAGGGCCAAGTTACCAGCCTGAAGAGCATACTCCAGGTGACCAAGGCTATGGTGGCAGTGTCGCAGGAGAGGGTTACTTATTTAGAGGTCGAAGTCAAGGCTACCAGGGCTGAACTCCAGGCTGCTAGGGCCGATGTCGCCACGTTGCAGGAGAGAAATGCTTCCTTAGAGGCGGAGAAGACTTCCATTGAGTACCGGTCCATAGACCACGCCCTTTACAGCGTGTGGAGGTAGGATCCCAATTTTGATTTTTCTTCTTTCGGTGAGCACGCCGTTGCTCGAGCGGCCGTGTGGAGCACCCGTGGCAGGAAGCCCTGAAGTTGTTATTTCATAACTTTTGTTAGCTAGCCCACTATGGGTGTATGCTCTTTTCTGAGCCTTTGTAATATCATTATCATTGCTATTTTTCTTTTGTAAATCTTTTCATGTCCTCAAGACTCCCTTTTTTACTGTATATATACATGTGTGGTTATTTATCTCTTATTCCACTGCATTTGAGGCCCGTTTGAGCCTGTGTGATGGGGTTTGGCGGGTTCCCCTCTTTTGTTTACCAGGCTGGAGGTCCTTCGGAGCCCATGTGAAAGGGTTCAATGGGACCTCTTTTGGTGCCTCTTGATTACTTTTATAAGGATATCTTAACCCCTTGGGTCCTAGCTATCCTTTTATATATTCTTACAAGCGCTTATTATTTTTTGCGAGAAGCGTCCTTCTTGTCATTATTCATAGTACTATTTTTGCAAGGCTCTCTTTTAGGACCCTTTTTGGCTAGAAGGTTTGGTGGCCACTCTAGACTTATTATTGTTGTTACTATACTTTTTTTTTTGTAAGACCCTTTGGCCTCCCTGATGTTCACAAGGGTAGCTAATCCTTGTGAACCCAAGGGATGCCTTATAAGGCCTCTCCCTGTTTTATACATATAAGGACTTCGCTTAAGGCCTTGATACAAGGGGTCCTTTTGGGATCATGGTCCCTTTTAAGGTCCTCCTGATAGAGGGTCCTTTTTAGGATTCTTCTGGTGCATAGGGTCCTTTTTAGGATCCTCCTGATAGAGGGTCCTTTTTAGGATCCTGGTGCAAGGGGTCCTTTTTTGGATCCTCCTGATAGAGGGTCCTTTTTAGGATTCTCCTGGTGCATAGGGTCCTTTTTAGGATCCTGGTGCAACGGGTCCTTTTTTTGATCCTCCTGTTTGCTAGGGGTTCCTTTTTAGGCTCCTCTTGTTAGAGAGTCCTTTTTTAGGATCCTCTTGCTAGAGGGTCCGTTTTTTTTTGCTTGCTATATGTCGTTGCCTCTTGTCCTGCCCCCCAAGTGTTTGGTGAAATTTATTTCAGCAAGCACTTTGGTTGATGCTCGCATAGAGAAGAAAAATAACACGCGAAGTTGCAAACAGTTTCATTCATAGCATGTGGTTTACAATGACATATTTAAAGAGGGGTTACATCTAATTAGGAGGTTACCTAGGTAGCCTCTTTGATTCTTACACACTATGATAACATAACCAGGAACCAATTAAACATAGGTCCTCTGTGCACCGGGGGACGAAGCCCCACTGGTAGCATTTCTCGAGGTGTTCCGTAATTCATGGGTCCAACTCGTGTGGGTCGCGCCTTCATACACAACCATTTCCATCGACACAGATGGTTTTGTGGTTGTGTAGAGGGACATGTTATAGCATTCCCTTACTTCCTTCTGCTCCCCTTTCATGCATGCTACTCCCCCAGGGGTTGGGAATTTCATAGCTAGGTGATACACAGAAGTTATCGCCTTCAATTCTCTCGTAGAGGGTCTTCCTAATACCGAGTTGAAGGCTAAGGCGCAATCCACCACGAAAAAGTTTGCCATTATGGTGGTTTGCTTGGGTTGTTCCCCCATGGTGAGGGCTAATTCAATCGCACCTAGGGGCTGTATCGAGTCCCCTGTGAACCCGTAAAGGGAGGAATTGCAGGGTTTCAGGTGCCGGATGCTCAGTCCCATCTTCTCCAAAGTGGGGCGATGCAGGATGTCCACAGAGCTTCCATTATCCACCAGGACTCGATATACTCTCATGTTCGCAAGCTGGACAGTTAGCACTAGGGGGTCATTATGAGGGAAATGCACCCCTGCGCGTCTCCTTCAGTGAAAGTTATTGAGTCATTCTCGCCCTTGAAACTCTTCGAGGGGCGTTGCTCCAAACTTAAGACGCACGGTGGTGGACTTCGTCTAGCCTCCTTTGCATATTTGTCTCATCCCTTCCTTGAATCGCCTCTGAATCCAGGTCCTCCAAATATGGTCCCGACCTCTCCCTGTACTTCTGGGGCCACCTCTCGCGCCTGCGACGGGGACGCTCCTTCTTCTTGCCTCTGGTTCTCCCTGTGCACATATCTACCCAAATGTCCCCTGCGAATGAGCTCCTCGATTTCCATCTTCAAATAGTTGCATTCTGCGGTGGTGTGGCCGACATCCTTGTGATACTGGCAATACTTGCTGGGGTCTCTTTTAGACCGGTCTTTCTTCATTTGCAGGGGCATTTTGAAAGGGACCCGATTTTCGTTCATAACGAAAATATGATCTCTCTGATGGGTGAGGTCAGTGTAAAAGGTGTAGGGGCCCTGTAGGCGCTCCTCAGAGCGTTGATGCTTCCGGGGTCGATCACCTCTCATTCCCTCATAAACCCCCTTCTTCTTTGCACCGCTTGGGTTCTCTCGGGTAGAAGGTTTCGGGTGCGACGGACCTTTTCCGGCCTTGAGGTTCTCGTGACCATCCTCCGCGCGAATGTATTTTTGTGCGCGCTCGTAGAAATCATCCAAATCTGTGACCTCCCTCTTGAGCATGTTATCCCATAACTTGCTTCCTGGGCGTACTCCGGATGTGATGGCCATTTTCAGCTCTCTGCGGGTCAGGCTCCCTACTTTAGCTGCCTCCATATTGAAGTTGTTAATATAGCTCTTCAGACTCTCGTTTTCTCCTTGCTTCACATTCGTGAGGATGGTGCCTGGCATCGTGTAGTCTCGCACGGCGTGGTGCTGCTGGAGGAATTCATCAGAAAGTTGTTGCCAAGATTTGATGGACCCCGGTCTAAGTCTTTTGAACCATTTGGACGCAGGTCCTCTTAAGGTGACAGCAAAGTAGTGGCATCTCGCTCCGCTGCCAATTCCGCTCAGCTTCATCAGGTCGTTAAATGTATCTAGATGGTACTTTGGATATGTGCTTCCTTCGTAGGGGGTCATATGGGGCTCCTTAAAATTGGCAGGGAGCTGGATGGCTTGGATCTCCTAACGACGGGTGACTCATGGTCAAACTCTTCCTCAGCAGCTTAACCTCCAGAGGCAGTGACGATCTTGCTTCGCAGGCTCCTCATTTCTGTGTCCAGGTCTTGTCTCCTCTTGCTTAGGGAGTCCCATAAAGTGGACGGGTTAAGATCCCCCTTTCCTTTGCCCTCTCGAGGGGCCATAGGGGGCGTGGTCCTTTTACCCGCCCTCTTTTTGTTGAGCTCCCCCCGTAAATCTGAGGGTGCTCTCTTAGAGGTGATCTCGTCCTCGTTGCGATGGGCCGCGTTGGTCTTCGGCTCTAGTTTCTGGGCCTACTTCGGTGGCTCAGGATGTTCGCGTTGCTTCGTTCGGGGGGTGTTACTGGTGGAGTGTCGAGTCCTCCCATCGTCTATTGGAACGGTGGTCTTTGCCCCCTCGCGACCTTTCTCTTTTCTCTTGGGCAAGGTCACGCTTGACTTACCTTGCAATAGGCCATTCAGCACCCCTTGCATATTCTCCAAGGTAGTCTCCAACTTTTGGTTCTTATGGTGCAGCTCACGTATTTCTTCATCGTAGAATCGAGACTTAGAACTCAAGCTCACGAAATGGACTCGGGGATGCTTATCATGTCTATGCGTTGAGGGGCCTGGGTCCTACCGGCCGGAGTTCGGTACTTGTGGTTTTTTAGGAGGCGGAAACTCGTTGGCATTTCCCGACGGTGCCCTTGGAAGACTCTCTCCGGGCCGGACGGCCGGTGACGTGATTTCTCTATCACCCTCGTAAACTTCAGGGTCCCTTGGGGGCTCCACATCTCTGGGTGGAGGAGGGTCCTTCATGGAAGCCTTCAGCTGGACTCCGTTAAGGTGGACCTCCACCTCTCGTGGTTCCCTGAGTCGCTTTGAACGTCTCGGCATTTCTCCTTGCCGAAAGTAATGGTAGAACAGTAGCTTAGTACTTAGATTCCCACAGACGGCGCCAAACTGTTGACGGTGAGAACTCGTCAACTAAGTTAAGTTAGAAAAAGTGCAAAGTAAAGATTATGAAAAGAAAAGCTTTAGAAATATCAGTATCAATTCCAAGAACAATTGTAGAAGAACAATGGTGAAATCAGTTTGTATTAACTATGGTGCACTTGCTACAGTAAGTTTTCCAACCCCCTTTCCATGTGGAATTGGGGTTCATTATATAGTGGGCTCTAATGGCCCTAGATACACTGTGGTCCAGGGGACCAGGTGGTACATAAGTACACTGTCAGGAGAGTGGTTTTAGAGGTGGTGTTGTTGGTACAAGTACATGACCAAGTACCATGAGGATGTCTCCACTACTCGACCGTACGACTGTCAGAGGAGTGGTGCAGGTGGTAGTGGTGTCGACTCTGACATCTAGTTGGAAGCATACAGGCCAGGCCATCTCTCCCAGTGCTCCAACTACTTGTCTTGCATGAGTGCCATGGTCAGGCGTACGAGGTCTTAAAAGTCGTACCTCGTACAAGATTGTACCAACATGACCTTTCTGAGTCATACTTGGGCTTCCACTTCTAGATGGTGGGGTTTCCACAGGTCTCCATAGGAGATGCATCTCGAGGTGAAGGGTGCGAGATGCTCCCCCTCGTGGCGCAGCTGAAGCGAGGTACGCATGGCCCTTGGGGGCGAGGCCACTAGGCATGCGTGGCCCTTGGGCGAGGCCCTTAGGGGCGAGGCCACTAGGCACGCGTGGCCCTTGGGCATGGCCCTTGGGGGCGAGGCCACTACCCTACGCATGCGTGGCGCTTGGGCGAGGCCCTTGGGGGCGAGGCCACTAGGCACGCGTGGCCCTTGGACAAGGCCCTTGGGGCTAGGCTACTAGGCACGCGTGGCCCTTGGGCGAGGCCCTTGGGGGCGAGGCCCTTGAGGGCGAGGCCACTGGGCATGCATGGCCCTTGGGCGAGTCCCTTGGGGGCGAGGCCACCCTACGCGCGGATTTGATGGTGTCGTGCGGCAAGCGCGTGCGGATCCTAGTGGTGTCGCGCGGCCAGCGCGCAGAGGCCCTTGGTGGCATGCGAGGCCGTGTCGTGCAGGGGCGCGAGATGGGGCCCTTAAATAGTTGGTGCGATATGCCTGTAGCATATCATGCGAACCCACGAGGCGTTTATGGGAGCCTATCACGCGCTTTTGGCCTTTTTATAACTGTTGAATTTCGAGCATCCACACTATCATTGTTGAAAATGGTAGACCATAAAAAATTATTTTTTCTTTGATTGGTGAAGTATTATAAATTACTTTCCAATTTAAGAGCAAGTCCAATAATTTTTTTTTATAAAATTTTAAAAACTAGTTAAATATTGTGATTACTAAATAAATATGAGTAGACTAAAATAGTTATTGGTACCAATGAAACATCTTTTGTAGGAGGGATTACAATTATCAATATAACTAAAAAAATAGAACTGTGTTTCACGTAGTCTTTTGTAATGATTAAGAAAAATATTTTTTGGGGAGATTGTGTGGTAGGGAGTCATTTTTTACCTTACCCGTACAACATGTCCTTTATAGGAACATGTTGGGGCGTCTTGACCCCTGTTTTTTCTTCATGATGGTGTGGTGTTCATTGTATAGTGAACCTCCTACAGGATTTTGAGAAATTTTGTATAATTAAAGTGCCGAAAAAAAAATCAAACAACTTGTTGTACTCATCCTTTTATTTATTTATTATTGGTAGAAATAGTATTAGCATTATTTTTATAAACTTTGCTTGATTTTTTTTATAAGAAGCCTAAATTATGTATAAATAAATTTATGTTTTGTGTTAGGGTTTTTTTGACTGATTACTCGTTTGGACAATTTACTTTCAAAAATTAACTTTTAGACCTCGTGTTTTTTCAAAAGGTTAAAGTAGGAATAGATAAATCAATTATTTGAACACTATATTTTTGTCGATTAATAGCTTTGACCCTTTTTAAAAAAAAAAAAATTAACCTTTGGACCATATATTTATTCAAAATATTAAAAATTCTTTGTTAAAAGTAAATTATATTTATAATTTATGTTTTGTGTAAGGGTAAACATTATTTTGAACCTTGTATTTTAGCTGATTACCCATCATGATCCTTTATTTTAAAAACTTAACATTTGGACATCATATTTTTTCAAAAGGTTAAAATATATAGATTATTTTAATCACATGTATTTTGGTTGATTACCTATTTGGATCCTTTATTTTTAAAAACTAACTTTTGGACCTCATATTTTGTCAAAATGTTAAAAATAGAAATTGATAGATTATTTATTATTATTATTATTATTAATGTTGTTGGGGTTTTATGCCCTAATAAAAACTCAAATTCTTTGTAATCTCATTTTATTATCAATAATAGAATAGAAATCATTTTTGACTTGGTCAATCACTTTGCTCACATGTTTTATTTTCATGATTATTTGTTTAATATAAACTTCTATTAAATCCCGAGCATATTGCTAATCTTATTTATAGTGCGTAATCACAGTGGAATATAAATATGATTATATGTTCAAAATAAGTTAGTCCTAAGATTAGTCAGTGCATAGGATTTACAATGACTTGCCAATCTACGATATGATCAACTTACACATTACAGTGTTATGTTCTTTCTAGAACATTAGCAAAGTAGATAAGATCGGATGTATTTGTTACATTGGACTGGACCGATATTGACAATTGATAAGATAAGTAAACAAAGCGTTATTATCTATTCTAGTCATATCATATAGTTGACCGTATGTCAATTCAATCTTAATTATGTGTGGTTAGTATTCTAACTGATTGTATTATTTGAGTTCTTTGACTTGTTCATTAACAACTTACCCTACACACTAGCCCATATTACATCTTTGGAACTCGGTAGTATAATTGAGTGGGAGTGTTAATCATAGATATGAACATCTATAGCTTCTGATGAAGAAGTGAAACGATGGTTTCCTTTTAGTTTGATTCAAGGTGTTAAATGATAGAGATCTCATTTCAGTAATTAAATTAGTTTACTGAAATTTCATTTACAAGGAACTAAGTGTTTTAAGGATAAAATACAATGAGGGGTAAAACAATATTTTAGTCCTATCTCATTGTAGACCATCTACAGAGGATTGAGTGACAATTATGGTTGTAACAATGGATAATTAATATCGTATCTATATTTGTTATAGAGCGTTCTATGAATTCAACAGTGCAACTCCGAGTCTATAGTGGAGTCACGAGGAATTAATAAGTTAGTAAATTTATTTGTTAGATATATGATAACTTATTGGAGCTTGATTTCATATGCCCATGGTGTAGAGTCCTAGAATTTTACTTAGCAAGTTAGATAGTAGTAGTAGTAGCAATATCTAGTATTAGTTTGTAGTATGTTAGATTTCGTGGATTTTGGTTCAAACTGGGACTTAGTTGGAAACTCCTAGCAATAGTTATGGATTTTATAAGTTTAACTTATAGTTTAAGAATAATAATTATAACATAAGGTTTGATTAATATTGTTGGTTTATTAATATGATAATTATTATAACCTAAGGTTTAGATAAAGCCAATAAGAATATGACACTTGTCATGAGCATGGTTATTCCTAAGGTTTAGATAGAGTCAATAGGATTATGACACTTGTTATATGCATGATTATTAAGGAATTATTATTTTAATGATAAAATAAGGGAAATTGTAAAGAACGCCCTAAACTAATACTTAATAAAACAGTCATATAACATTGTTTCATAAAACAAAACCACTTATTATAAAGGTCTCAGTGGGGACTTGCTTAAAACAATGCAAGTTGGGTCCATTAGTTTAAAAAGAAAATATGAGTATTTATGCAATGTTCAAAAGAAACAAAATTAAATAATTAAGTCCCACTGATAATTTAGAAAGTCTCTTAAAATATAACATAATTAAAATGGCATCCTAAAGTGATCGTTTATTCCGTCCATAGGATACCCTATGCCATACACCCTACGACGATAGAACTCCTGACGTCACCACGCGTGCCACAGAGAAATCATATTTGCTACCTGGAAGGGAAAGTAAGGGGGTGAGCTAAAAGCCCAGTAAGGAAGTACAAACAATAAGCATGTAAGGATTCAACAAATACAAACACTAACGTTCATCTTAAACATCATGGCATCATCATATCATAAAATTATCGTAACATAAACATCATAGCATACCATAACATAAACATCATAGCATATCATAACATTATCGTAACATAACATCATATCACATTCATACAGCATTCATGATGAACATGGCCCGCTAACTTGTCCATGTCACCCTATGAGGTAAACAAGAGTCTCTGGTCCTTGAATAACCTCGGCGCATCCGCCCTAGGAGTTACGTCTTTATATCCTTAGCAACCCATTTGATGTGTCGCGTTCATCACGCTAACATCCATTCATAAACATAGGAGTTACGTCTTTATATCCTTAGTAACTCATTTGATGTGTCACGTTCAACACGCTAACATCCATTCATAAACATATCATATTCATACAAGCCACATATTATCACATTATGGCATTCATAATTCATAACGATTCATTCATACAATAGTCTTACCAAACATAGCATAAAATCATAGAATCTATCTAACTTCCTTACCTTAGGTCCGAGCTAAGAAATTTCACAACCTCTCAACGAGCCTATACCATAATCAAAACAACATTTCGTAGGTTCATTAAATTACTATTTTTCCATTTCATACAACTCATGTGTGCATGGGCCATACACACATAATAAGAGTTACACATAACATGCAATTATTCTTAACTACACATAAGGTCATAAAAGAATAATTCTCATTTTACCTATTTTACATACATGATCTTTCTATAAAAATCACATGGTTGAATAATAGACATAATTTTGGACGTAAAAGTGGATTTGCATGTAACATGCATACGTGGGAACATTGCGTAATTGTGACGTTTTAAAAACAATAATTCTACACGTCTTACTTCTATCGTTTTTAAAAATTAATAGACTTATAACATGCTTTATTTTTCTTAAAATTTCTAGGTTGATTAAATTTCTTAAAGCATTATTTTATTTTATAAAATAATTTTATTTAGCTTAAAAAAATAAAATATGTGACAATTCTATTTATTATTCTCAAATTACAAAGAACTAACAAAAGCTTGGAATTTATTTAAAATACCTATGATTACTATGTTTCTTTAGAAAATCAATTTTAATATTGGTTAATTGCGTTACATAAATGATGTGAGAAAAATATATTTTTAAGTGTGGGAAAATATATTTTATTTAAATTATTTAAGACTTAGTTTTATGTAACATAAACCCATATGTGACAATTAAATAATCATTTTTAACTTTTTAAACCATACTTTCAGCCACTATTTAATTTATTTGAAAATCACAATAAATTGATTCTAAATATTTTTCTCAATCAAAAATAAAGAAAAATCATAACTTATCAAAATATGCATTCATATCATATTAAAATACTACTTTTAATATTACCATAATTTAGGGTATTAATTTTATTTCAAATACTCATTAAATTCATTTTATTGAAACACTTCACATATTTTACAAAAATTACAGCAACTATTTTTATCTTTAAAAATCATCATATTCAATTTAAAACCTCATATTTTTTTAAAACTACAATAAAAATTCTGTAGGTATTTATTTGAGTAAAATATCATTTTATTGTGACTTAAAATACCATTTTTTAATTTCATAAAATTAACATAATATCAAGGACATTACTATGCATGCAAATCATTTTTTTTATCAAACTTTTACCCAATTATTTACAAAAATCAGCAAGCTTAATTTCTCATGAAATTCATCCTTTATCCCAAAAATTTCACATAAAATCATACATGTCCAAAATCTCATCATACTCTTATTGTATACATAATTCTAAGAATATTACTAACATATTCACATGCAATCTTATAAAATCCTATTTGTCTATTCCATTGAATCTACACATGAAATCCAACAAAACACTAACAATAACAATAACATACATTAATTCATAAACACCATATTCACATATGTCTTTATATTAACCTAACATGTTTCTATCATTATTTTCATGCATCTTATGATTTATTCATTCACAATATCACATGCATTCTATCAAAATTTCATGGATCCAAATAGCAAGATTTCCAATTATCATTTTATCCAAATTACATAGGTCCTAAAACATGGATCTAATATATTGAAAATCATACAACATCAAACAAAATATAAGATGATCCTTAGGTATGCCTAGGCCGAAATCCCCATATTGCATTCATAAATCACCATTAATCATTATACATAGAAAATCAACATCAAAACCCTTTTATACATCAAACCATAATACCCTTCATGCAAATCAAACAACTCATTAACAACAAGATATCAAGAACACAAAGTATCCATTTTTCCTACCCAAAACATAAATCCCCTTTAACCATAATCCCTCTAATAATCTATTCATCAAAACCAAAAATCACAAAATTTAGGGAAGGTTTTCAATACCTCTTCTAGATAGAAAATCAAGAATCCAATCCAATCAAGAATCCAATCCTAGGGGTTGTATATTTTGAATAGTCAAGATGGAGAAGAAGATGAACAAAGTTAGAGACAACCCAAAATACTAGATTAATCATAAGGAAAACAACCAAAAACCTTACCCTAGCTTGAACCCTTTCTTCTTCTTCTTCCTTTCTTCTTCTTCCTTTCTCTCTAGAAATAAATGGCAGCCCTTCCCCTTCTCTCTCTCTAGCTCGCCACTCTCTCTCTCTCTCTAGGTCACGGCACAAGCTTGCAAAATGGCCTCTCTTCCTTCTTTTCTTTCCCTTTAATCATAATTCCCTCATAAAGCCTCACCAAAATAAATGGTAAGTTCCCTAATCCACTCATCTAATTCAGCCTATAAATCCTTTATAATAAAGAGTATTTTAATTGAATAAAATGTCAAAACTCTCTTACCCATAATAGCTATCTTCTTCCAATTTAAATTTATTTACCTAAGAAAAATAATGGAAAAATATCAATCCCTTTCCCACTACACTACACGTCCACACTACATGCCCATTCCTTTATTTTATTTATTTTTCTATCATTTAAATAAAACTACTCTATAATATCAAATAAATGGCAATTATAAAATGTGTAGAAAATCCACACATGTGCATCTATTTACCATATACTTGCACACACTAAATCACTAGGGTGCATCACTATCTACCATGCACCTTAGTGCATTCAACCAAATCTCACATGATCACATCAATTGTCACACTTATTTAAAATGTAACACTAATAGTAAAGTAAACATGTTACACAATTATTCACTTATTAAAATAAATAACCAAACAAACAATTAACAAATTTAAATTAAAAAAGATTATACCAAACAATTCTAACAATTAAATAAAATAACAAACAATCAAATAAAAGAAACAACATTTAAATAAAACAATTCATCACACTTATAACATTTAAATAGAATAAAACACAAAATTTAAATAATCTAAAAAACAAATTTGGTGCACTACAGAAATATAAGACTTAGTATTCACCGGAATCTGTTTGGAGCATGACATTTGTCACAATTTTATTTATTTGTGGATTAGGTTGTTATTTAGATAATTAAATAGCTTCTCCGTAACTTTCAGGTACTGTAACGTCTGACTTATTTTTGACCCAGTTATGTTATGAATTTCAAAAAATATTATTTGTAGAAAGTTGTAGATAATTAAATTAGCTTTCTAACGGTATAAAGATGGTCTAAATTGGAGTCCTACAGCTCCAGTTATGTGAATTTTACTGCAGGTGAGTTTAGAGTTACGAGATTTAGGGAGTTAGAAGTTAGGATTCTATTTGTTTTTATTATTTTTTTTTAATTTTAAAAATCAAGCTTTGACTCCTTAAACCTCTCTTTGAACAATTTTACCAAGTCATAAGTCTTTGACTGAAGAATATTCAAATATTTTCAATTAAATTCATTATTTTTATTCAAAATAAAAAAAGAAGATCTTTATTCCTAGAACTCTATAAATGGGACTTAGAACCCAGCCATTTCACTTACTCTTAAGTTATGATCATACTCCAAGGTGTTAGTGAGAACATAAGAGTGATACACTTAGGTGGGAAAGGAAAAAAAGCTTATCATTCTTAAGCTTTACCAAACACTTGGGAAGTAAGGATTAGAGTATTTCGGTATTGGAGTTAGGCCAATCTATAAGGTCAACAAAGGTACCCTTATTCTTAAGTTCAATTCTGTTTGATTCCTTAGTTTCTTTAGTTTTCATTCAGGTTCTAACTTTTGTTATGATTTTGTGGTTAGGTTTTTAAGTTCTTTGAACATAAGGTGTCTTTTCGGTAAGTTTTCTCTTGGTGGTTTAGTTCTTGTCTTTTCATCTCTTTCTTTTAAGAAATACTCACTATTCTTATTATTGGTTTAGGAGTGTTCCAAGTCCCGCATTTGTTCTCATATCCCGGTGTTGGTAAGAAAAATGGGCTAGACGTTGTATGTTTGTATGATATGTTATGCTTTTATGTTATGTATAATATGTTATGATAAGTTTATGTTTCATATGTTATGATTTACCCTACCTCAAATATTAGACAGGGGACGTAGATGGTTTCTCACATGTCATAATGGCCATTATTAGTTTAGTCTTATATTGAATATGTTATAATATGTTTATAGTATATGTGATGATATGTTTTTTTTCATATGTTATGATATGATTTTATGTGTATGTTTATGGTGTTAGTAGTTTTTCCTTGCTGGGCATTAGACTCATTCCTTTATTTTTAGTGTGATGCAGGAAAATGAATATGGAAGGCGGAAGGATTCTTGGTAGCTTTGCTTGTGTGTTGAGGATGGATGGAATGTGTGGACTGTGTGTCGATTGAGGATGAAATTATTTATTTTTAGTCTTTTAAATCATGTTTTTCCGCATTTAGTTTTGTAAACAATTTTCTTTAGCATAAAATTATGTTTTATGTTTTAAACAATGGATACCCATGCCATATTTTCTATTATTATGTATTTGATACAATATTTCGAGATTTAATAAAGTTATATTATTTCTTATGTATCTTTCCCAAAATAGTAGCTATGTATAGTAGATCTAATGGTCCAAGGTCTTAGAAATAGTAGGGTCATTACACATGGTCCCCATTGTACCTTGGATAAAATCATGTAGATAGTCTCAATTAACTGATTTAATTATTAATTCAAATTATCAAAGTTGACCAGGTCAATTTTGGATAGTTTCGTAGAGTTATGTAATTTTGAGAAGAAAAGAGAAATTATGGCAGATTTATTAATTAAGATAAATTAGTATATAAATTAATAAATAAGTATAAATCAAGGTTCAAGTTATAAATAATTAATTTGATATAGGATTTAAATAATTATTTAATAATTAAATCAATAGAAAATAATACAGACCTTGATTTTAAGTCTAATGGGCTTATAATCAAATGAGAAATTTCACGGGCTTAAAGCCCATGATAATTTCGACCTAGGGTTTCAAATTGGCTATTATTTTATTGATTTTTTAATTAAATTAAATAGCCTAATTGATTCTATAAAAGGAGTGCTTAGAGAGAAGTCAAGACTGACGACATATAAGTTTAATCACTGGTTTTCTGATAGTTTTAGATTCTCTCTAAACACAAGTCCTTTTCTAATCCTCTTTGTTATTTTCTCTTCTTCTCTCTGTACCTATCTCATGTGTTGAGAATTGCCCACACTAGTCTAGGTGATTCTAAGGATACATTGGAAGACTGTGAAGAAATTAAAAGAACGGTTCAGTTTCTTGATTATACTCTGCGACAAAAAGGATACAAGAGTTAGAGAAACTGAAGGAAGACTCTATCATTCCGCTGCGTATACTGTAAATATTCCTATCTTTGTTTATCTTTGAATTCAATTTTAGAAACATGTTCTAGGTTATCTCATATTAATTTGTTTAATATTAGATCTACATGAAAATAAAAAAAGATCATGTACAAAGTTTCCTAACAAATATGTACATATTTTTAATCGGCATCTATTATAATTATTATCAAAATAAAAAATAAAGAAAATAGATAGAGATTTTTCCTTAACTAATTAATAACTATAAATTAGAAAAGTAGAATAAAAAATAAAAAATAAAAAAATGACGTTTATTATTATATTTATAATTTAATTAAACAATTATTTTAATTAAATATCTAATCAAATTTAAATTCAAATTATATATATTTTTAAATAATTCAAATTTAAATTATATATGTTGTTAAGGTACATTTTTGTAAACTATTTGCATTTTAATAAAAAGCATAAATAATTAAATAAATATTTATTATTATTATTATTATCTGCCATAAATTAGAAAAAGTAGAATTAAAATGATAAAAGAAAACAAAAGATAAAGACAGTTTTCTCTCAATTGTTTAAGCACTTGATTATGTATAACTTGACAATAATTTATTTGATTTTAATTGGATTAAATTAATTAATTAATTTTATTATTGATATAAAATATTGCTAAAATACAATTCAAAAATAGGGAAAAAAAAGTTAGATTATAAATAAAAAAATATGGGATTTGGTTTTAATTGGTTTAAATTAATTAATGTACATATATTGATGATGATAAGTCACATTTTCAAAAATTTCTTGTGTTATTATTTTAAGAGAATAACCAAAATTATAAATGTTACTGTGCATGTGCAAATAATACTTAGGTTTAGCAAAAAATAAAAGTAAACATACATATACCCAATAAGTCCAAGGAGAAAGAAATACATATAAAAAAAGATATACTCCGTACCAAACTGTTAGGAATGGTGCCCTTGAAAGCATATGTATTAGACAATGTTTTTATGAAATAAATAATGGAGATGAATTTTTGCATATATTAATTGTTTATTATTATTATTAATTGAGTAATAATATATAAATATAAGAAAATTCTCAAATTCGTTATTGTTATTACAATCTTGTATTGATACGAGATGATTAAGATTGTAGGGAACAAATTTAAATAGTTCATAGTAAAACAAATTTATATGGAATCTTTGGATTAAATACTGTTAGCACGGTGCACTAGTATTATGAATACATGTAATCTAAATCCAGATTACTGATGTAGATGACATCTTAGTGGATGTACTTTGTATAATGTGATTGTACAGAACTAGACCTGGTATGTTATTAATACTTAGTTAAATATCATTTTGTTTTATAAATATTAATTAAACATATTAATGAGATGATCATATACAAATTGATCTCAATCCTGAATTTGCTATGAACTGTTGTTTATGTCATTTTGTCAAAATGATCAAGTTGAAAATGTTTATTTTGGGGGACTCATTGATGTAAGTGGCTGGGGACATAGTATATATAGATATGGAATCTATATATTTGTGAGAGGAATTGAATAATAGTTCCCTTAAGGGTTAACTTTTGGAACGGAAAGGTTATTGAGCTCAACTTCATAAATCAGTTTATGAATTAACCTTCACTAGTAAAGTTAATGGTACTTAATTAGGAAACAAAAAATAATTAAAGAGGTAAAACGTTGATCTTATCCCTAATTTAATTATGAACCATTAATAGAAGATTGAATTGTATGTAATGATTAAATCGATGGATGCTTTTTACCTTTAAAAAGTACTTTGTAAATAAATGTCTATAATTGCAAGAGTGCAGTCTCATATTGTGACAGTCAGAATCCCGTGATTCGTAAGGGGAAAGATCAGGTAAAGCTGTGCAATCCCACACCGCCTGGGGATGGTCAAATGTGATGATTCTAAGATTGTGTAGGTATGGGACTACACAGTTAAAGATGGCTTAAATGGATTGATAGGTACTACATATATCAACAAGATGCATCTTCTTTTCGGTAATCCATCACTTGAGAACTCCAAAGTTAAGCGTGTTTGACCTGGAGTAATCTCAAGAAGGGTGACCTCCTGGGAAGTTTTCCCAGGAAGCGTGAGAGTGAGGACAAAGCACGTTGGAAAGACTCGTGTTGGTTTGTAGGGTCATTCCAAATGGTATAAGAGCCTTGACCCAGCCGGAAGTGTGGCCGACGGGGACGTCCTGTCCATAAGGGGGGGTGATTGTGACAGTTAGAATCTTGTGATTCGTAAGGGGAAAGACCGGGTAAAGCTGTGCAATCCCACACCGCTTGGGGAAGGTCAAGTGTGATGATTCTAAGACTGTGTAGGTATGGGTCTACACTGTTGAAGATTTCTTAAATGGATTGATGAGTGCTACCTATATCAACAAGATGCATCTTCTTTTCGGTAGCCCATCACTTGAGAACTCCAAAGTTAAGCGTGCTTGACCTGGAGTAATCTCAAGATGGGTGACCTCCTCGGAAGTTTTCCCAGAAAGCGTGAGAGTGAGGACAAAGCACGCTGGAAAGACTAGTGTTGGTTTGTAGGGCTGGTCTTCATTCCAAAAAGCAGCCATAGTGACGTGGGGTGTTACAAATAATTGAATTGTAGCATCCCAGAATTTTACTTAGTTAGATAGTAGTAGTAGGAAGTAATAGCTTATAGTATGTTAGTTTTAATGGATATTGGTTCACGCTGGGATTTAGTTGGATACTCATAGCAATAGTTATGGATTTTATAAGTTTAACCTATAGTTTAGAAATATTAATTATAACATAAGGTTTTAATTTTTTTAGTAGTTATGATTATTATAGTATAGTATAGGTTTATGATATTAGTAGCCTTGTTTGTGGAAAATGGGGTGATTGCATAAGAATAAATTAATTATGATATTATTAAAAAGTGTTATGAATTGAGTCTACATAAAGCCCAAAAGCCCAATAAGATTTTGGGCTTAGTAAATTCGAAACCAGCCTAGGGAATTAGATTATTTTATGGTTAGTTAAGATATTTGTGGATTAGATTGTTATTTAGATAATTAATTAGGTTTTTCGTAACTTTAGAGTACTGTAACTTCCGACCTATTTTTGACCCACTTATATTATGAATTTCAAAAACTAGTATTTCTAAAAAGCTGTAGATAATTGAATTAGCTTTCCAACAATATAAAGATGGTCTAAATCAAAATCTTACAGCTCCATTTATGTTGATTTTACTACATATGAGTTTAGAGTTACGAGATTTAGGAAGTTAGAGGTTGGGATATTTTTTTATGTCAGATTATTCCTCAATTATTTAATAAAAATATTAATAAGATAATTTAGAGATATTTTCTACAGAAGTTAGGATTCTATTTTATTTAAATTTAAATTTGGATTATAGTTAGAATGAAATTAATTAAATTTAAATAAAAGAAAGATCTAGAAACTCTAGAACCTTCCAGAACCATTAAGAGCATGACACTTGTCATAATCATGTTTATTTAAGGATTTAAGTATTTTTTTAATAGGATAGTTTCACTACTCAAACTCTATAAATATGACCCTTCACTCAGCCATTTTATTCATTCTTCAAGCACAGTTCAGAGCCTCCAAGTTGCTTAGAGTATTCTTCAGAGAAACTTAAGCTTTGTAAACACTTGGGTAGTGAGATATAGTGTGATTTCTATATCGAGGTGTAGAACGGTTCTAGTTTATCCAAGGTGTTTGAGTTCTTTAATTTAAGGTTCTTCTTGATAAGTTTCTTCTTTGATGGTTTAATTTTTTTTTTCATCTCTTTTCTTTAGAAACTCACCATTATTTATGTTCAGTTTTAGGAGTTCCAATCCTGCTTTTGTCTCCAATATTCTAGTTTTTTGTAAGGAAAATTAGGTAGTTTAGTATTAGGATCTAGTTATGATATGGTTTATGTTTGTATGATCTAAGATTTCAGGCACAATAAAAGGGTAAGTGTGTCTGGACCTAAGGTGTCCAATGATGTATGACGGACTATGTCTGGTTGGCTCGGTTGCCAAAACATTATGATGGACTTATGTCCGGTGTATGACGGACTTTTGTCCAGGGCTTAATCGCCACTCCTGTATAAACACTTATCATTTTATTATATCTGACTTGTTATTATAGTTATGATTATGATATATGACATATAGTTATGATTATCATATATGACCTATAGTTATGATTATTATTTATGACCTATGACCTATAGTTATGACTTATGATCTATGACTTATGATTTAGATTATGATTTAGAACTATGGCTTAAGTTATGATATGATCTAGAGGTTTGTGTTGGTATGACTTTTGTGAATTTATGTTATGTTTGATTATATGACTAACCCTTGTTTGTATTTTCCTTTCTGGGCTTAGAAGCTCACTCCTTATGATGTTGTTATTTTACCATATAGTTGAGGAAGATCAAGCACGACTTTTTTTTTTTTTTATTAAAACATGTTATTTTAAAAAGTTGTATTTAAATATTTCTCATTTTTATGTTAAAGACAATTGTGTTATTTTTTAAAAAACCATGACCATGTATTTATTTTCAAGTTTTTTTAAGTTTTTATTCAATAAAAGAGCAATATTTATGATTACGATCCAATGTTGTATTCTCGGTAATATATGAGAAACTAGAGCGTTACACATATTTTTAGTTGAATAATATTGTGATTAATAAATTAAGATTATTATATTAAAGAGATTTAATTAATAATCTAAATTTATTGGTGCTTAAAATTATAGGTCCATAGGTCCCCGATGTGACTTTATCAATACTTTTCAAGATAAGAGTTGAAACTAGAATAAATCAATGAAATAGAGTATTTGGAAGAAATTTGTTCTTGAGGGAAAATATGTAATTGAGATTAATTAATTATAATTTTTAAAATTATTATTAAATAGTAATTATAATTTTTTAAATTAATAAATAATAAAAATAATTAGTTTTGAATTAATTAGTTTTTATTTATTTTAAATTCAAATTGGATTTCGAATAGGTTTATAAATTTATTAAGATAATTAAAATATTTATTTGATAAGGTTGGTTATCAATTTTATATATTTTATCATTTTTGAATAAATATATTATTAAATAAATAAAATTTTTAAGACACATGCTTTGAAAAGGACATGTGTCACATGCAAGACACAGTGCTTGCAATGCCCCTGTCGCGCCCCTACCGAGCCATGCAGTACATAGGTGGCTCTCGAGCCGCCCACACCGTGTCGAGCCCCCTTTTTTGAAAACTCCCACCGCCTGGATCCTCACAAGAGCCCAGGGTAGCTTGATGTTTCCTTGAACTTGTCGCTTGACCTAATGTTAATTATTTTTTTAATTCTAATTAAAATTTGAATTAAGATGTCCAAATTCAAAATCAGCCTAAATAACTAATTGGGGTTTAATTAGCGAAGTTCAAATTTTTTTTAAAAGATTGTTTAAAAATAATTGAAGTTATTTATAATTCAAAGTTAGGCTTGATGACATAAAAATAAATGAAGACCCTGAAGATGCAGATGGAGATTCTACATGAAGCCTTGTTTTTTATTTTAAAAAAAATTTCAAGTGTTGTAATTTTTCTAGAAATACCCAAAACTCTCTGCTAACATTTATTTATTTATTTATTGTATTGATTTATTAAAATATTTGAATGTATTAGATGTGTTTAATAGCATTGTTATGCATTGTAATATGCCATACATATTACCCACAGAGTATTTAATTAAAGCAAGCATCTTATACGAGTAGCAACATATTTTAATTAAGAACGTCCTATTAGATTATATGCTTTTATTTGATGAATCATATAATAATAAACCTAGTTAAATCTAGTACAAGGTGGTGAATTGATTTTAAAAAGTTAATTTCAAAACTATTTGATAATTAATTCTATTA
The DNA here is from genome assembly GCF_963169125.1 of Humulus lupulus. Lineage (NCBI taxonomy): Eukaryota > Viridiplantae > Streptophyta > Magnoliopsida > Rosales > Cannabaceae > Humulus > Humulus lupulus. Next base: position 43,172,608 of record NC_084794.1, on the reverse strand, counting down.
GATAGAAAAGTAATATTTATAATAATTAGAACATTTTTAGACTAAATAATATAAGGGAATATTTAGTAGTTTTATTAAAAAAAAATTAATATTTAAATGCTTAATCCGATTAGTAATTATCAGAATATCATTTGGTAAATTAATTGGATTAATTTAATTAATTAAAAAGTATATGATGTTTTGAGAAAACAATTCTAAAACAGTGAGTGGGATAATGAGATGTAACAATAAATCCTATGGTCTCCATTATTAGTTAACACCAAAATTTCATGGTGTAATATCCTCCTAATCCAGGACCGTTACACTGTGTACTTTAAATAGTATCAGACTTGTTAATCAAGTCATTTGGTTATAGATGTGTAACTAAGGATAATGTCAAGGGTTAGGGTTAACAATTTTGGTCAAAGGACACGTTGATTTTTCATTTAAAAGTTTCATACATTCATGGAATCCCAAAATAATACAAACAAATGTTTAAGAAAGTATATACAAATCAAAAGTTACAACCAGCCAGCCCAACTGGCAAATAAGGGATACAACCCTAGTTCCTCTAAGATATCCTTGGTCATGGTGGATGAGCAGCCGCATATGTACACGCCGCCACCGAAGCTCTCCAACTCATGGCTGGTCTAGCTTTCCTTTTCCCTTACCTGGACCACATAGCATCCATGAGCCAAGGCTCAGCAAGAAAACTTGAACATGTGCATGAACAGTAAATACATATTCAAAATACATATTTAGCATGGCCAGCAGTGATAACCTACTCATGCATGCATAAAATTACAAATAGATGATCATTAAATCATTATGGGGCTCGCTGCCCTAAATAGTTGACTATAGGTCAATCTGGGGCCCTATGCCCTAGTTATATGACCATAGAGTCACCTGGAGCCCTTGCCCTTAGCTCTGAGTAACTAGCTATAGATATAGCCAAGTGCTTTGTTTTCCAACGACCACAGGGTCAGCCAACATAATAGTACGTCCCTCATTGGGCCTAAGCCTCTCGACCAGCGCGCAACGCGCTATTGTCACCCTTGACTAATAAGTCAAGGCTTTAATCAGACATTCAGATAACCAGACAATCAGATACAAATACAGATAAACATACTTCAGACAATACAAGTATGCATACATATAAATCATGGTATCTTAACCAATCAAATACAAACACAATAATAATCATGTTCCTTAACGGGGTCGAGCCCTACCTATGCAAACAAGGCAAGCATTCATGAAAGAATTATCCAAACATGAAGCATTTGAGCATAACATAAATCATGTTCATTCTCAAGGGTCGAGCCCTAATCGCATATATCACGTATTGGGTGTAGTTTTCTTACCTTAGATCCGAGTGCAAAGTGTATTAAGAACGACCCTCGTGCACGATCCTGGTTCTGAGCCCTTAATGACAACCTAGTTACAACAAGTAGAGAATCTCATCAAAATGAACGAATAAAGGCTTCTGGACCGAGTCCTAGCCTCCGGGACATCGAATTCTACTAAACCGGGTAGTAGGATCGATCCCGAGTGCTTAGGTTTGAGTTCCCACACTCAAAAACCCTCATGGAGCTCAAAACCCTTCAAGCGCCGCAACTCAAAACAAAGGATTCGCTGCCCGCTCCAAATTGAAGAGGCCAAGCTCTCCTTTGATTCGACACGCGCCGTGGTGCGCCCTAATAGGCGTCGTGGCTCAAATGGCCCGAAGGCACGTGCTTCTTCTTCCTGTTCATGAGAGCCATGACGCCCCAAGAACAGGGCCGCGACTCGTGAATGAAAACTCTGTTTTTTCCCAATTTTCTTCAAGCAAAAACCTACCAAAAACCTATCCAAACATAGCTGAAAATCAAAAGTAAAGTCCCCAATCAATTGAGTAGCCTGAAACCATCAAAACCCAAGTAAAAGCTTGGCCAAAACCCCATCAAATTCCCAACTTAGAACTGAGTTTCTAAAACTCCAAGAAATTAACTAAAAACCAGAAAACACATAGATTTAGGGTAAGAAATTGTTACCTCTATTGCTCCAAACGATGGTAATTCTTTCCCTAAGCAATCCCGAGCCTAAGCTAGCCTCAATTCTCCTTGAACTGCAAGAATTCCCAAGAAATTTGAAAGAGAAAGTGTGTGACCGAGAGAGAGAAAAGGAGAACGTGTTTTCCTCTGTTTTTTGATGTTTTGTGAGGTTTACTTAGATGCTAAGCAACCTTAAGCAAATCCCGAGGCTCGGGGTACCAAAAACTTCCCTGATGGCAAAATGGTCAAAACTCCCAAAATTCCCTCCTAATATCACTAATACCAAATATATCCTTGAATGTTTATTCCTGATAACCCGATAATGTACTAGATATCCAAAATATCCATTGACTCACCCCGAGTCGGGTACTCAGTCCTGTAGTGACTTTCCCGCTAACTTGATCCTTAAGATCGTCTCGTGCCGGGTAACCCAAATATATCCACATAATAATGTGGTCTCCCTAAGGAAGGTTTCTAAGTGTGTTATTTTCAACGTTTACTTCTTTATTTTTTAACAAATAGGATTGAATGATGTATTTCAAGTTTGACTGACCCTAAAACACACTCTTGAGTTAAGTCATTAATCTAAAATAATTGGTTACACTCAGAAATGTTGACTAGGCTTTCGAGCGGACTAGTCAATCTTGAGCAAATAAGTGGTTGTTCGTAAATCAAGAGAGAAAATGGTTGATTTTAAGTTTCTACTTATGAATTTGAGAAGTGTCTCAAAAGTAATTTTGAAATTAGTCTGACCTACCCTAAGACTGGTCCATTAATCGTCAAATTAATTTATCGTGGTTTAGTAATAATTATTTTTATGTGTTACTTAAATTTGTTACATTCATGCATCATATTTATTATTTTCAAATTTCTGATATATATTATATATGCTAAATTCATTTTATGTTATTTATGTATTTCAGCAATTATGTCTAGCTCAACCCCTGTTACTAATTTATTTGCAAATGAGAAACTTACTAGTGATAATTATATGAAATGGAAATCAAATATGAACATTGTGTTGATTTGTGAGAACTACAAGTTTGTCTTTACTGAGGACTTTGAAAAGGACATGTGTCACACGCACTGTGATTGGTGTGTAACAGAGTCCCAAGACTCAGTTTGCGATATTTTATTTATTTAATTAATTTAATAATTAAAATTGTTTAATTTTTGAATTTTCAATTTAATTAAATTATAAAAACAATTAAATAGAAAAGAGTTTTCTAGATTTTTTTTTTTAAAAAAAGATAAAATATATTGTTTCTTTCTCTAAGCTTGAAAACCAATCTCAAGTATAATTCCAAGATCTCATGGGTTGAGTACATCTTGTGATTCACTAAATATTCTCACTGTTACTCTACGTGCCCATACACGTCTTTAGGTGTAGATAACACTTTGGAAGATCGTGGTCTGAGTACCTACTGATTACTTGGATTGGATGTTCATTAATTAAATACTAAAAGATTGCAAGGACTCTTGATAGAATTCAACTCGTATGTTTTTCTTCTTTGTATTTATTTTCATTAATACTTGTATATTAATGGATCCGTTATTTAAAATTTTTTTAAATAATTTTTTTTAAATCTCTTGGGCCCACCACTTCGTGCGTTCCGCTACGCACATGGCAAACTTGTTACCAACACAAACTTGAACGACGACTCTTTGAAATTGAATTCTCCTACACTGAGAATTTAGGAGTCAAACATGAGACTCCATAAAAGATAAAAAGGGAACAAACTAAACATAAGACACCAAAAAAAAAAAAAAAAAAGGAAGTTTAATATAGAATTTGAAGTTTTCAATAATCAATCTTACGAATAAAATGATTAATAAGAAGTGCGAAAAAACTAGATAGAGACTCATAAATACATTTTTTTTAAAAGAAATTAGCTCTTTACGCTTTTTTTGTAAAATAATTTATTATTATGTATAGATAGATATTTAGAAATCAAAATAAAATAAAATAGAGTTAATTACTATTACTATTTGTTATCCAAAAAAACAGGCACGGATGACGTGGCAAGTGATTTCTGAACACGTGGCTGACACCTGGCAGAATTCTGTTAGAGTATCGACCAGTAAGATATTGCATGCATAACGGTTGAGCGTTTCTTACGACCATACTGGTTGTACACTACGTATATCTCAAGATAATTTTGTAAAGATCTAAGTCAATCCCGAGATTGTCTCCAATAATTCCTGATGATCCGATTAATTAGGAGAGAATATCTGCAACAAATTGATGTAATCCTCCTTGAGCCTATAAATAGAGAAAGATAGTTCAAGGAGGGGACTTTTGGCTTTTTGCTTGCTGAAGAATATAGATTTACGAGAGAATTAGAGCTAGTACATTGCGATATATTGTTTATTCTTCAGTGTTTGGTGAAACTCATAGAACTCCAGTTCTTTGATCACTCCTTCGAATCCTATATCAATAATAGCTCAAGTGGACGTAGGTTATTACCAGTTTCTAGGGCCGAACCACTATAAATTCTTGTGTGTTTTATTGTTTTTGTCATTATATTCATTCTAACATATCTATCCACATCAAGCATTTTTGACTCCTTGTTAGTTGGCTAAATCGAGGGTCAACATTCTGGTGCTTTCATTGAGAGCTTGATACGAAATTGTTAAAACAATAATGGCGAAAACCGCAAAGAAGACTGGGCAGGCGACTGGCGCTGCACCATCTCAACTGCCTCCTCCTTCAAAAGTGACCAAAGATGAGCCACATTTGGAATTTAATGAGGAAGAACTGGATTCCGAGACACTGAGGAATACCTTGGGGGTATTGCAGGATGAACTGGCCAATCTGAGGGCCAGCCAGGAGAGCGCTGCTGAGATTATGGCGCGGCAGCAACAAGAAATTGAGCGACAGCGCCAGGAGTTGAGTGAGAGGCGCGCAGAGATGGACTGCCGCCAGAGGGAGGCCATGGCAGCCCTCGAAGCAGCCTTACAGTTGGCTAGGAATCAGGTTGCACCTGCCTCACAGCCTGATCAGCCTACAAATAGGCCACCCTAAAAGGGCCCTAATCCTAGCCCGCCTATCCAGCCCTCGAGCGCCCAAAGGCTCGAGCAGCCACCAATGCCTCAGGACGATGTCCCTCTAAGGGATCCTGAAGCACAGCCTCCATCCCAGGCTGGTCGTGACATTGCCCCACAGCCAAGGTAGAATAGGGCCGGGCAACAGCCTCGCATTCCTAGACGCCATAGGGGTGAAGAACCGAACCCTCCGAGCAGAGGACAGCGTCCTTCTGGTAACAGAATGAACTTAGAGATAAGCTCTGCGGTTCTGGGCCCCCCACGGCATGATAATGCACGGGGACCTAGAGACCAACGTAGGCCACCCTCTAACGCTTGGGAAGTTCCAGCCCAAGGAGGCAACTAAGGAAATAGTCAATCCCACCGTAGCCAGTCGAGATTTAGAGATGGCCATGGTTACAATGAGGCCGACTCAGGCAGAGGAAACGTCGGTCAGAGAAATGAAGAAAAAGGTGGAGGCAAAAGCCCACCACCTAGGGATGACCAACCCGAAAGACGTGACGCTGGGGGCAGCCCAGGAAAACTAACGTCTTTAACCGTCTTGGAGCTAGCGAGCAGCGGCGAAGAGACGAAGATTTAAGAGATGTACTCAACGATCGCAGGGAACGGCAGGATGAGTACATTCCTCCAGCAGCAGAGGCCCCGACGATTCTTGGCGCCGTGCAAGCCCAAATAGATGCCCTCAACCAGGCAGTGCAACAACTGGTCGGGGGAAGAACGTCTTATATCGATCACTATAGGAGAAATGGTACTCTTTTCGTTCAGAGGATAGTTGTGGCAGAGACTCCTAGTAAGTTTAAAATGCCCACGCTTCCCAATTTTGACGGTTATGGTGACCCGGTATCTCATGTTAACAAGTTTGAGATACAAATGGACATCCAGAAAGTGACCGAAGATGCTCGGTGCAGGATCTTCCTTGCAACACTTTCTGATGCCGCACAAGAGTGGTTCTTTAAGTTCCCCCCTGTGAGTATCGTCTCTTGGGAGATGATCGTAAAGGAATTTTACGGACAATTCTATGCGAGTCGTTAGCACCCAACTGAGGCAAATCAGCTGGTCGAAATACGCTAGCAAGACGGAGAGCCACTGAAGGATTACTTTCAACATTTTATGCGAGCAACTGCTGGAGCCAAAACAGTGGGAGACGAAGGCAAGATGATGGCCATAACTGTAGGAGTTAAGCGATGCACGCCTCTATGGAACAACCTCAGAAAACATGGGGTCAGGACTACCCAGGAATTTTTGGATCGAGCTGATCGATACATCAAGCTCGAGGATGCACTCGCCAGTGAAGGAAAGCCCCCAGGAAAAGATAAGGGGACTGCCGAGCCCGCCAAAGCTGCCAATGGGTCAAAACCCAACGGCAACGGCAAAGGCAACGGGAATGGCAACGACAATGGCAAGAATGGGGGGAAACGGCTACTTAATGAGCCTTCCACCTCTGACAGTAAACGAGCCAAGGGAAATCATTATGAACCGCGGTTCACTAACTACACTGCCCTTATTGAGTCTCGGGGAGAGGTTTATCAGGCCACGAGTTCTAGTGTGCCTTATAAAAATCCTGCTCCCATTCGAAAAGATATTTCGAAGAGGGACACTACCAAGTTATGTCATTATCATAATGACTACGGACATGATACAAATGAATGCAACCAGCTAAAGGATGAAATCGAGTTCCTTATTAGACAAGGACACTTGAGAAGATATGTACGGGCCTCGGGAAATTCCCAATGAGAGGCTCCAGGTGGCAACGAGCATGCGCCCACACGCCAACACTCGCCACCTTTGCAACCTGACCCCGTAGCTGGCACTTTACTCACCATCTGTGGAGGCCCGCACCTCGCGGGAAGCGGTGGAAAGGCGAGGGAATGATATGCTCAGACCCTAAGTCACGACCAGGACATCGAGATGATGACTGTAGAGGATAGGGCATCAAAGAAGGCTCGGTTAGAGGATGGTGAGATAACCTTCTCTAATAGCGACGCCCAGCATGTCCGGTTCCCACATTCTGATCCGCTGGTCGTGGACGTTCAAATCGCCAACATGATGGTGAAAAGAGTACTAGTTGATACAGGAAGTTCAGTAAACATCCTGTACAAATCTTTGTTGGAATGCATGAAGTTGTCCGACAAGGACTTGGAGCCCTGCAACCAAAAAATTTACGGCTTCTCAAGCGAGGGACTCACCCTAGCAGGGTCAATCAGACTTCCAGTCACAGCAGGTACAGCGCCTACTACCAGGCCATTGCTCGCTACTTTTATAGTAGTCAATTGTCCTTCGGCGTACAATGCTGTCATTGGAAAACCCATACTGGTTGATCTTCGGGCCGTCACCTCAGTATGGCACTTGGCCATGAAATTCCCGACAGATGCAGGGGTAGGACGTGTGTTGGGCAATCAGAGAGAAGCAAGGGAGTGCTACAACGCCTCAGTTACAAAGGCGAAGAAAGGAACGTCGAAGAGCACTCCCCCAGATAGGTTGCAAATGGCTATTGATACACAAGCCCAATCCGGTGATGGAGTCACCAAATAGGGTGTTGCCCAAAGTGAGGATAGGGATTTAGATCCTCGCTTTGGGGATTTTGAGGAAGATGTTGGACCCGTCGAGGACCTGGAAGAGGTCCAACTTGACGAAAAAGACCCGACCAGAGTTGTAAAGGTCGGGAAAAACTTAAAAGCAACCACGAAGCATGCACTGGTGGAATTTTTGCAAAAGAACCAGGAAGACTTTGCCTGGTCACACAAAGACATGGCTGGGATAGATCCTGCAGTTATCAGCCATGTCCTGAACGTTGACAAGAATTTTCCACCCGTGCAACAGAAAAGAATCCTGCTCGATAAGGATAGATCGAAAGCCTTAAAGGAGGAAGTCAAAAGACTGAAGGAGAATGGGTTCATCAGGGTGGCGTTTTATCCATCATGGGTCTCTAATCCAGTACTGGTTCCCAAGCCTAATGGAAAACGACAAACCTGTGTGGATTTCACAGACCTTAATAAAGCCTGCCCAAAAGATTGTTTCCCACTCCCGAGGATCGACCAGCTGGTCGATGAAACAGCAGGACATGAGATCCTCTCTTTCATGGATGCATACTCAAGATATAATAAAGTTAGTATGCATACCCCTGACGAGAATCACACTAGCTTTCGAACCGATACAGGGTTATACTGTTATAAAGTAATGCCCTTCGGACTGAAATATGCTGGTGCGACTTACCAGCGATTGGTTAACCACATGTTTAAGGAGTTGATCGGAGTAAACATGGAGGTGTAGGTGGACGACATCCTAGTAAAGTCGAAAAAGGCAGAAGGACATGTAAAGGATTTACAAGAGTGTTTCAACATTTTGAACAAATATCGGATGAAGTTAAATCCTCTTAAATGTTCCTTCGGAGTAGGTTCAGAGAAATTTTTGGGTTTCATTGTCAATTTAAGAGGAATCGAGGCCAACCATGACAAGATAAAAGCCCTGCTCAACATGAAATCGCCGATGAAAATCAAGGATGTTCAAAGTTTAACACGAAGAATTGTCGCACTAAGTAGATTAATTTCCAAGTCGACGGATAAATGCGTCCCTTTCTTCAATCTACTTAGAGGCAATAAGAAGTTCGAATGTAAAGGAGACTGCGAACAGGCCTTAAAGGCTCACATGGCACAACCTCCTGTTTTATCAAAACCCATGGATGGAGAAACTTTGTTCATTTACCTGGCGATCATCGAATTTGCAGCTAGTGCGAAAGGAAGAAGGCGTACAAAAGGCGGTTTACTATGTAAGCAAGAGGTTAATCGGGGCCGAATTGAGGTACCCTCCAATCGAAAGGTTAGTCTACTGCTTAATTTTGGCCTCAATGAAGTTACGTCCTTACTTCCAAGCCCATCCCATCACAGTCTTAACTGACCATCCCCTTCGGTAAGTTTTGCAAAAGCCAAAGGCGGCTGGACGCTTATGAAAATGGGCAGTTGAACTCGGGCAGTTCGATATCACATATTCACTGCGAGCAGCAGTAAAAGGACAAGTCTTAGCCGACCTCATCGCCGAATTCACTGAGCTCCCAGACGACGAGCAGTGCGAAAAACCTAGTGCGCCTGAGCCCCAAGTTAAAGCTCCTTCGTGGAGGTTATTCACGGATGGATTATCCAATGAATCTCACGCAGGAGCAGAAGTGATATTGATAACACCAGAAGGGCATCGATTTCACTGCGCTATTAGGTTCGATTTCACTGCATCAAACAATGAAGCCGAATATGAAGCACTCCTCGCAGGACTAAGGTTAGTCAAAGACATGAGTATAAAAGTGCTTGATATCTACAGTGATTCACAGCTGGTAGTGAATTAGGTCTTAGGGGAGTATCAAGCACGGGGCCTCAAAATGGTGGCCTACTTAAATAAAACTAGAGATTTGTTGGCGCAGTTCGAGAAGTATACCCTCCAGCAAATTCCCCGAGATCAGAATTCAAATGCAGATGCTTTTGCCAAACTCGTGAGTGCAAAAGACGCTGAAACTTTAAATATAGTGCCAGTAGAGAGATTATGCGAGCCGAACATACGAGCAGAAGAAACCAATATGGAAATCCGGATGGAGGATACATGGATGGCACCATACTTGGAGTATCTCACGAATGGTGTATTACCGGCAGATAGGAACAAAGCCAGAACTCTTCAAAGACAAGCTGCTAGGTATATACTGGTCGATGGTGTTCTGTACCAAAGGGGATATTCCATGCCACTGCTCAGATGTATTTCACCAGAAAAGGCTAAAGAGCTAATGAGGGAAGTACATGAACGCTTCTGTGGGGACCACGCTAGGGGGCAGAGCTTGTCGAAAAAGATTCTGAGGCAGGGTTATTTCTGGCCGACTATGAACGAAGACTCAATGGAGTTTCCGTGGAAATGCGATAAGTGTCAAAGATTTTCCAAAATCCCACGCGCAACTCCCAACGAGTTAAAGCAGATGCAGAGTCCTTGGCCTTTCGCAGTATGGGGTATAGACTTGATTGGATCCTTGCCAACAGGGAAGGGTGGAGTAACATACGCAGTCGTAGCAGTCGACTACTTCACCAAATGGGCCAAAGCTAAGCCGCTCGCTACCATAACGACCAAGAAAGTTCTTGACTTTGTCATCAAGAATATTGTTTGCCGGTATGGTCTGCCTCAAAAAATTGTCTCAGACAACGGCACCCAGTTTGACAGCGACTTATTCACAGATTTCTGAGAAAGACATGGAATCATCAAAAGCTTTTCTTCAGTCGCACATCCACAAGCAAATGGGCAAGTCGAAGCAGTGAACAAAACACTTAAAGATACCCTGAAGAAAAGACTTGAAGACACTAAAGGAGCATGGCCAGAATTACTGCCTGAAGTACTTTGGTCGTATAGAACTTTTCACCGAATAGCGACAGGTCATACCCCATTTTCCTTAGCATACGTGTATGAAGCTATGTTGCCCGTCGATTTAGATCCGCCCTCACATTGACGAATTACATACGACCACGACCAGAATAGCCAACTGATGATGGAGTCCCTAGACTCACTTGAAGAGAAACGGGAAAGGGCCCAACTCCGAGTAGCTGCGTACCAGCAAAAAGTCGCCTGGTATTTTAACTCAAAAGTGAAAGAAAGAAAGTTCAACGTTGGAGGTCTAGTACTTCGACGAGTTTTCTTAAACACCCGCGACCCAACTGCTAGAGTACTCAGACCAAATTGGGAAGGACCTTACCAGATTGAAGAAGTCCTTCATCCAGGCACCTACAAGCTTGCACGCTTAAATGGAGATCTTGTTCCATGCTATTGGAACGGAGAACACCTGCGCAAGTATTATCAATAAACAATCCCTTTTAAAGGACTAGCTTGTATTAATTTTTACTTTTTACAAGTTTTGAAAAAGGGTTAGCCATGTTATATGGCTAATTACTTATAAGTGTAAGATCTTTTTAAGATCACTTGTAAAGACATGTTTAGTCCATTTTTAATACGAGAATTATAAGGGACTGTGCGCAGCCAGTCATTCTTGCCAACCTTTGTAAAAAAAATTTTTACAAGTATTTGTTCATTACGTGTGATGTTTTGCTGTATTATAAGTGTTACATTTCCTACCGAGTAGTAATGTTCGTACAGGTCGTGGTCAAGGCAAGTGACCAAGGACCTAAAGCTCCTCAGTCACTTGGGGTTCATATAAGGTACATCGATAGCAAAGCTTACCAAGAGGTATGTAAACACATGAACAAAATGAGTGAAAGCATGCTACGGTACTTAGAGTATTTTTCAAAATTTATATTTTGTTAAATCAAGCCAAAGTACTATGCTAAGTTCGGTCATGCGAAAAAATGTTATAATAAGAAGAAATATTATAATATCAAAAAAACATTCTTTTACACCGCAAGCATTACTGCTTGGATGTAATTGTTTAAAGTAAAAGGAAAGTTTGCTGCCCATACACCAAAATTAAAAATAAAAATATAGTCTTTACATCACGACCCATGGGTCGTGTAATCAAAGAAAAGAAAAGAGAATATAAATTTCAAGGAGCATTAGGAGCCAAGAGGATCTTGGTTAGCGCTCTGGTCGACTACGTCCCCGGTGGCTTCTCCTCCCTCCGCTCCGCCAGCTGGCTGAATGCTTGGGGAAGCAGGAACTCTAGCCCTTTCCTCTTCGACAGCCAACCCAGTACCATAGCGGGCTAACTCGACATTCCTGGCATCATCTGGGAGGTAGCTAAAGTCGGCACCTTGGTTGTGTTTCCAAAAATCGTAGAAACACCGAAGTGTCGCATTCTTATACCTCTCCAGATCCTTGGCGTTGGTGAGCTTAAGCTGCTCCACCTGGCTTTAGAGGACGACATTGTTCGTGTCCTTAGCGAGACTCTCCTCCCTATGTTTCTTGACATCACGCCAGTGGATTCGGCTGGACTCCAGGTATTCATCCCTCTGCTTCCTTAGAGTTTCTTGAGAAGCTTGCTTCTCTGCTAGTTCAGCTACTGCTGCATCTCTCTGCTGGGTGACTACCTCTAACTCCCCGGCATGCCTAGCCTCCGCGGCCTTAAGCTCCTAAACAACCTTTGCCCTGGAGTGCTCGATGCTAGCAGTGGCGCGGGTGCGAGAAGCAGTCATGGTCACCATGGCCTGCAAGCAAGGAATAAAAGTTCGGCCATATTACAAGAAGAAAAGATAAAGGCCGAGAGAAAGAATACTTACACTGGCCACTTCGTTAAGAGCCCTGTTAAGGATCTGATCAACCCCCATGCTCTCAGCTTCAGCCATTGCCTCCTTGCAACGGTCATGCTTCAGAATATGAGCAAGGCGATCTTTAGCTGATCGCAGGGAACGGCTCGAGAGTTTAGCCCCGGGAAGTTCTGCTTTCAGGGCCTGTTCTTTTTGGGCTGCAGGCAAAGTGTTGGCAGCAGGGGTAGTCTCCTTTTCAGCAGGAGCAGGAGGTTGGTCAGAAGGTTGGCCAATAGGCCCGTCCTTGGAAGGATCAGTTGTTCGACCCTTCTTGGCCGAGGATGCTTAGCTTGATTCGCCATCATGCCTCTTGGCTGATTTCCTCCTGCGGACCAGGGGGACCTCCTCTTCCTCCTGGGTCTGGTACAGATCGAAAACGTTGGGGGAAGCCATCTCTGCAGATAAAGAAAAACATGCAGGTAGTAAGACAAAGGTAGATAAAAAATCATGGCAAATCAAAAAAGAGGTCACAAAGTTTAATACCCGAGCTACAACTACTAGTCGCTATACTACTAACTCTATTAGTCATATACTCACTATCTGGCACGAAGAAGTCTGGCCCTAGATTTGAGTATACGTAAAATTGCCATCACCGTCAAACAAGTGACAGGGAATTGGCAAGCTATATAAAAGCAGAATAACCGTACTGTTTTCGTCCGAAGACTCTTCCAAGTCTATGACGGGCTCTGTTACCTTTTGTTTCCCCTTCCCTTGGGGCGCAGAAGGCCTCTCTGCTGAAGGGTCGCCAGTGGCTTCCCTGATTGTAACCCCCGTCGGCCTCCTTCGGGGAGGAGACACTGGGGGTTGCTTCTCGGGATCCCCTTCGGCAGTGGAATCTACCACCACGGGTCCTCTTGTTTCATGGCGAGGAGCCAGGAGGCCAGATAGCCTCATATTTTCATCAGTGACCAGGGACTTAACGCTTTTTTCAGCGTTTGCCATCCTGGTCAGTGCGTTGGACCTCAACACCATGTCTGGTGTTGGGTTTGGGCGTAACCATGGTCTTGAAAGGAACAATATACTTTAGAGAAGTGCAGAAGAGTTTGCTAAGGAAAATTAGCGACCAGTAGAAAGTGACATTTACCTCCTCGAGCGAAGGCCATATTGTTCGCAATCATGTCTGGCGTGAGGAAATAGTCTTGGTTGTACTTCCCCACATTGGAAATATGAGTAGTGTCACTTAGGAACGTTCAGTTTGTTTCCTGGTGACAAAGATGAAAAAAACCCGTCCCGTATTGTTGAGGGTTGGACTTAAGGTCAAAAAGGAAGTTGACCTCATGACGGGTAGGTTCTGGCCATTTTTTGAGTTTGTAAAGGATATAGAGTGCGGCCAGCATTCTATATCCGTTTGGGGTAATTTGAAAGGGGGCAACATCGAAGTAGTTGGCCACCCCCTGGTGGAATGGATGTAGAGGGAGGATAGCCCCCGCCTCTATGTGATACCTGGACCAAGCGCTATAGACGCCCCCAGGTAGGTTAGCTCTTTGGTCAGCAGTAGGGATTTTGACATTAACCCCGGTAAGAGGATACTTCCTAAGATAATTGGCAAGCATCTAGGGAGTCACTTGGCTGGTAGGAGAAAGATACCACTCGACATCAGGAAGGTTTTGATGCCGAGGGCGAGCCCTAACTTGAATACAGGGGTCTGGGGCAATGTTTTCTCGACCACTGGTCGAGGGAATCCTAGCTTGTGAATCAGGCTGGGTAGGTGAATTTGGATTGCTTTTTAGGGTTTGGATTTTTCTTTCCTGGAGACTTAGAACAGGCCATTTGAGGTGGTGATGGTTGAGGTCTAGGAGAAACTCTAGAAAATGGAATCTCGTGAACTCGGTTGGCTGGTTGTTCTTCGCCTTCAAGCAGTTGCGCAAGAAGATCGTCGTCGATGGGCCGCTCACCTCCCCACAAATCTAGCATTAAAATCTGCGAACAAAAGAATGGGGAGGCGAGGATGAATAATTTTGAAAGTTTTTTAGAATAACGTTGGTCGAGTATAAAAGTTAGGCTTTTATACAGCAGCATTCTAACAAGAAACTAATTTTTCACACGAACTGTTTGAGAAACAGATCAAAAAGTGAAAGCAAAAGTTTTTTGAAAAAGCTTTTTCAACTCCTTTTAGGGCGGGAAAAACTTGGTTTTTCAACTGGCATAAAATTCAAATTTTTACTTCGTTTTACGTCTTAAAGTCGTGATCTCAACTATCAAACTAACTCGTAACTCCTTAATGGCAGAGAAATATCATCCTATACAACGTCACCCATTAAAACCCCATATTGTTATGCATCTTAACCCATAAACAAATGAACTCAACAGACAATCCACAGAAGCATGCACGGCAAAAATATAGAGAATAAAATTTCTGAGACTTACCAAAAAAAACCGTGGAGATATGAGAGAGTTTTCGAGCATTGGAGAACACACGGACTGAATCTTGAAACGCTGGAAGACGGTCTCCAGAATAAAATGGAAGCTCTGATTTTAGGGTTTCTTGAAAGAGTGATAGCTTGCGTAAAAAGGAAAAGAAGACCTTGGAGAGACTATATATATTTTTGTCTGTGGCATAAAAGGGGAGTAATCATCAGTTTCCTCTTTTTCGAAGCATGGGGAAGGGTGATAGCCGTCGAAAGGTTACTTGGGAACCAAAAAGCCATGATTAGACAAGGGTAGGTTACTTTTCCCAAGATTGCACGAATTACTCTGACAGGTCTGGTGGGGTAATCGAAGGGTCGTTTCCTTAAAAGTTTATTTATTGCTCGTAATAAATAAACTTGGGGGCAAATGTTATCCAAAAAACAGGCACGGATGACGTGGCAAGTGATTTCTGAACACGTGGCTGACACCTGGCAGAATTCTGTTAGAGTATCGATCAGTAAGATATTACATGCATAACGGTTGAGCTTTTCTTACGACCAGACTGGTCGTACACTCCGCATATCTCAAGATAATTTTGTAAAGATCTAAGTCAATCTCGAGATTGTCTCCAATAATTCTTGATGATCTGATTAATTAAGAGAGAATATCTGCAACAAATTGATGTAATCCTCCTTGAGCCTATAAATAGAGAAAGATTGTTCAAGGATGGGACTTTTGGCTATTTGCTTACTGGAGAATATAGATTTACGAGAGAATTAGAGCTAGTACATTGTGATATATTGTTTATTCTTTAGAGGTTGGTGAAACTCATAGAACCCCAGTTCTTTGATCACTCCTTTGAATCCTATATCAATAATAGCTCAAGTGGACGTAGGTTATTACCAGTTTCTAGGGCTGAACCACTATAAATTCTTGTGTGTTTTATTGTTTTTGTCATTATATTCATTCTAACATATCTGTCCACATCAAGCATTTTTGACTCCGTGTCAGTTGGCTAAATCGAGGGTCAACACTATTATATTAAAAAAAAAAGTAAAATAAAAATGTATTTGTAATGCCCCAAATTTCCTAATAAGGTTTAGGACCTTGATTAGGAGGTCGGGAGGGCCATAATTGATTTAATATGATATATAATGATTATATGCATGTTTACGTGAATTATATTATTATATGATGGTGAATGCATGCATATGGGTGTATTTATTATTATAAGGGCATTTTGGTAATTTGGTCTGTTGAGGGCATATTTGTAAATTGGGTGCATATTGTAATTTGTGAATGAGATTTAATTATTATGGAGATATATTCGAGCTATGCGGCATGAGACGATCTTAGATTATGAGTTAGCGGTTTTATCATAACGGGGTCAATTTTGGGGTAATAGGAATGTTTATTTGGTGATAGATTGGGAATATTTGAGATCAGGGTGAAATTCTGGAAGTTTTGACTATAGTGTCCCCGGGGGTGTTTTCGGGACCCCGAGCACTAGGTTTTATTTAAGGTTACTTAAGCTTGAAGTAGCTTGACAGATAAGAACATACGTTGGAAACTTCTCGTTCTCTCTCAAAGATGTCTGTTTTACCGTTTGAGCCTTTTTGAGGAAATCTTGAGTTCTAGGAGTCGGAATCAAGCGAGGGTCGAGGCATAGTGATCCTAGGAAAGATTAGAAGCTTCTTAACCGAAGGATTTAACGGAAAACAACCCAATCGAAGGTAATCTAAGGTTGAAGTTGTAAGTTTTTAAAGTTTCTAAGCTTAGAATTGGACTTTGTTAATTGTTGAGTTTTTGGTCGGTTTGAGCTTTGGGTTTTGAGGGTTTTGGAGTATTGGGAAGCTTGGGAACTTTGATTTGATGATTGGGGAATGTTTGGGTATGTTTTTGGAAGATTTGGAGTGTTTAAAACGCGTTTGGGAATGGCCCAGGGTTGGGGGCCGCGGCCCTGTTCTTGTGCGCCGCGGCCCTAGTTCGAAGAAGCAGGTGTCAGGAAGTGACCCTTTCTGGGCGCCGCGGCCCTTGATGGAGGGCGCCGTGGCCCTAGCCTCAGAGAACCCTGGGGGCCGCGGCCCAAGGTGCTAGGGCCGCAGCCCTTGCCTTGTTTTCACCCCGTTTGCTCGTTTTGACCCCAGGAACTTAGTTATGGGCCTCGGGAGTGTCCCTACTACTTGGATTAGTTTGGATTGATCTCTTGGGGGCTAGATATTGGTGTGGAACCTTTGATTATCATGTTATTGATGGTGTTCCATATTTGGTTATGATTAGGTGACCGCTAAGGGCTTAAAGGTTGATCGTTCTCAAGGGTCGTTCTTATATTGGTTCTAGCTCGAATCTGAGGTAAGAAAACTGCACCCTGTGTATATGAGACATGCATGGTTATTATTGATGCATGTCAGTTGATTATTATGTATGAGACATGCATGGTTATTATTGATGCATGCCAGTTGGTTATTATGTATGAGACATGCATGGTTATTATTGATGCATGTCGGTTGATTGTTATGTATGACATGCGTGGTTATTATGATGCATGTTGGTTGATTAATGAGTATGAAATGCATGGTTATTATTGAAGCATGTCGGTTGATTATTATGTATGACATGCATGGCTATTCTTGACGCATGCTGGTTGACTATTAAACGTGACATGCATGGCTGTTATTGGTTCATGTTAGATTACTGGATTTATTGCATATGATGCATGAGAAACATGTGATTGGGACATGCCTTATATACTGAGTATGATATCGTTCAGAGCTTGAGTCTCTGTGTTGATGCATGGCCCTAATAGTACTAATACCTGTTTGGTAAGCATGCTAAATACCTCGTTTATTGATATGGAATATGTGATATGTGATTGGTGGCATGTCTTACTAGTGAAAGACACTGACTAGTCAGGGACCGACTCTAAAGTCGAGAATCACGCATTGAATGGCTCTATGGCATTAATGCTAGACCGACCCTAAAGTCGAAGAACTTAAAAGTGCTTGCCTGGTCTACGACCAGATGACTATAGCCAAGGTATATGACCCCGGTGACCGTTTGTCACATGGCTAAGGGACGTTGTCCATAGTTTCGACTCTAGAGTCGTGAGGAAGGTTATGTTGGTGACTAATCACCTTGCACCTGTCCTAATCAAACTTAAGAAAGAATCACTTATCGGTTAAGCCCTGGTGACCCTATCGTCACATGGCTAGAAGGAGCGATGCTCATTATTGTGACTTTTGGCTATTGTCACCTATTTGCTTGGACTGATAGTCCTGAATAGTTATTATGATCGTTGTTGATATTATATCATGCTTTATTGGGTTTTCTTGCTGGGCTTCGGCTCACGGGTGCTACGTGGTGCAGGTAAAAGTAAGAGGAAGCTGGACCATCCTTGAGTTGGAGAGCTTAGGTGATGACGTGTACATATGCAGCTGCTCGTCCGCCATGGCCGAGGTTTAAAGTGGAACTAGGGTTGAACCCTGTTTTGCCGCTTAGAACGGCCTGTTGTAAATGTTTTCTGTAATAGACTCTGAAACTTTATTTTTGGGATCCCAATGTATATATTAAACGTTTTAGTGAAATGTTACATCCTAACCAAATTTTTAATCCCTAAACCGCTAATCATACTTAGTTTCACGATTTTGGCCAAATGACTCGATTAGCGAGTTTAGCACTGTTTACAAGGCACACCGTAACGGTCCCTGGAGTTTGGGGCGTTACAGTATTTTATCGAGAAAAAGTTAAATAAAAAATGAGAAAAATAAGAAAATAGATTAAGTGATTTAAAATAATTTTAGAATCACATACCATTTTTTAGAGCTCTCCTTTATATAATTATATAGATTCCAAGGGAAATTTTACAATTTTTACAAATTATATTATAATTGAGAGGAGGAGGCTTACAATTTATGGTTGTCATATCACATTTAATTTTTTTTGGACGAAATATAATAGAATGATCTATTTTTAATATTTGATGATATTGTTTGAGAAAATTATTTCTATGTTAAAAAAAAAAGAAAAAAAATTCTTAAGTGCAACCTTTGAAAATAGACCTATTGGTGGGATCATTATGTTTTCGGTACATAGAAAAATTATAACCCTAATTTTGTATATGACGGTATACATTATAGTTACAAGGGACCTCCCACCATTTTTTTTAAGAAATTTAGAATAATTTATTATGTCGAAAATAGAGTTCAAACAACTTGTTTTACACGTGTATAAAAAAACATGAACAAGTGTAACAAATTGTTTGAATTCTGATTTCAGCACCTTAAATAATTCATAATTTTATGAGAATTTATGGGAGGTAACATATAACTACAATGTCCACCACTATATAAAAAAATTTAGATTATAATATCAAAATCAGAATAACCCTCAATAGCAAAAGTTGAGGGATAGCCTATCTACCCTAATAATACCTTTATAGGCTACATTCCATATATACATTGTTGCTTCCAACACTATACATTTAATACAAATATATAACTCACAAAAATATTATATTTTAAAAACTATAAATTGTAATTAGTGTTAGAGTGTGGTTCTTTGTATTTTACTATAATCCAACATATAACACAAATTCATCCTCCAAGACAATATTATTCCTGTGAATTTGACATTGCATTGAGTTTTGATTTTTTTTATAAAAGAATATTTATACTAATAAAATGTTAAAATTGACACTTTCCAATACTCAATCAATTACTTATATACAGTTTTAATTACACTATTGGGGCTGTTTGTTATATGGGGAAGTGTTGGGATGGGTGGTCATTTGAAGTGTACCCCATGTTTGGTGCCATTTTTTAGGTGGGAAAGTGGTGGGTCCCACAAAGTTTTATTGGGTAATGTGAATTCTTGTGAAATTATGAGTTTTAGATTAACCCACATGTGAACCATTGCCACACATTCTCATGATACCCAAAACTTATAACAAACAGCCCAGTCAGTACAACGTTCCTTTCCAAGAGAAAAAAAGAAGTTAGTCAATACATACTTTTCGATGCTAAACCAGTGAATTATTAAGCTATTAATTATTACGTACATTATTTATGCATTGAAGTATAAACTAGCTAGAGATTTGGTGTCAAGTGTAACATCATCCGAATTTTGTGCTTGATATAGCTTTGACAATAAATAATGTTTTCATTGAATCGTACTGAATTTTACCATGCTTTTTGTGCATTTTTCTCGTACTAATTAAATTGGCAAATTAATTACATGGATGCATTTTTCTCAATCTAATTAATTCTCGATGAAATTTGTTTTTGTAATTAATATGTTCATATGCATTATGAAAATAGTAGTTAAGTTCTCATCATCAAGTTTTTATTACAAAATCTAATATTTTAATGGTAGTACACATTGGTGTCACCGACTTAACTTTTTAAAAAATTGTAGGGTATTAAAAAAATTAATAATTTTGTTAAAAGTTTAACAGTAAAATCTTATATATAGTTAATTGTTTAAAAATTGAAAAACTTAATTTAAATATATATACTAGTTTTTGGTTTGTGCCTGCGGCACTTTCTACCGGTTTTTTTCATCAAATATTTAGTTCATAACTTTGTAAAAATGAAGAAAAGAAACCTAAAATAGTATTTGATCTCTTTTTATGTAAAAAGAGCAATATTATATAATTAATGTGGCTCATGAACTGAGATAAATTCAATCATGATATGCAAAGTATTGTAGTTGTAACATGTATTGCTACCTAATATTATTATTTTTGTTTTTGTACACAGCTAAAAAAAAGTAACCATATTGTAACTTTCTTTTCTTTTTCTCCTTTTATAATATATAACTAGAAAATATAACCGCATTTTCGCGTAATTTTTCTACAACGCCAAAATTTCTCTAATACTTATAAAATGGAGAATACTGCATTGAAAACCATTAAATAAACAAATGTTGCATTTATTCAAAATAATTTAGCATAAATAGGCTACCCAGTTCGAAAGCAAAAATACACCGTCTTTATATTGAAATAAATAAAATACTAAGCAACATTTTTATAAATAAATAGAAACAACTTTTATTCTTAAAATGATCAATGCTCTATCAGGTATCGCTCGTCATTGACTTTTTAAACCTTTACTTACTTAAATTTGCATGTAAAAACATAAAGAGTGAGATAATAAGCCTAGTAAGGAAAATACATACATGCATAACATAACATATTCATACATCACATAAAAACATAAAATGTTACTATTTATCCAAAATAATAATTTATTTCATAAAATAGCGTAAATGAACTCTTCTTACATTTTCTATCGTAAATTGTAAATCTACACGTAGAATCATAATTAATTTCACATTCTAAATATTTTTACTATTCATAACCAAGCATAATTATCACAAAAAAGGCATGTATAAACCATATCCTATAATTATCGTAAAATCTAAAACGAATCAGGAGAACTTAATGAAAATTGTAAGAATTCGTAATTCATAATGTGGACATCCAGAGTCCGTACATAAACCATACAATTCCGACATGCGGTTATTTAGAGCCCATACACCCTTTCTTTGTACCCAAGACGTTAGAACATAAAATCATAAACTTATACATAAAGCTACTTAATTTTCCTTACCTTGCAAATAGAGAAAATTGATGAGAATGATTGCACTAAGATCCTTAGCAGCTTTTAGAACCACACGCCAAAGTGTCCTTTTAAAAATTACACAAACAAGCATTAGGGTTTAAAACTAACATATACATATCTTAAATCGTATACCTTAACCTAGCCTGGACTATGAACGAATCCCGCAACCTCGAAGAATAATGGTATCTCCCTTGAATGTCTTGTGCACACTAGGGTTTTGACCACAAGTAGTCTTAGGGTCTCGATTATTTCAAAGTAGAAGCGTGTTTGCAAGGTATTTGTGTTTCGGCTGTGGAGGAAAAATGGGACCAAAATGTAGGCTCGAAAAATATGATGAATGGTTTAGTGTAGTGTATATCTCGACCAGGAGGTGTTTGATGAAAGAAATGGAGGCCTAAGGCTTTATTTATAGGCTCCAACCTCAACTATCCCTCCTTGATGCTCTCCCTATATCTCTTAACCTCTATTTGAAAATCAAAGACTTTTTCAAGCCTTAACTTACTCAGCCACTTGTTGCAACAAATTCCTTCATTTCCCTCTCTATATGCGACATGCCCACTTTGATTATTCAAGACCAAGTTAAATCTTGTTAGTTTGCTTGATCCATGCCTATCACACCACCTATCTTATCCTTACTCTCAAATTCAAACTTTAAATTTTATTCAAACTTTCCTCCATAAAGCCTACGTACTAAAGTCTACAATTTCATACTTAAATTGTTCAAACTTAGCTTAAATCTCTCAAAATTACATTTCTTAGAAATCTCATAACTTTGGACCCATTTGTAGTAATATGAACATAACTGGAGCTGTAATAGTCTGATTTGGACAATCTTTGTATTGTTAGAAAGCTAATTCGAATATCTACAACTTTTTATAAATATAATTTTTCTAAAATCATAATGTAACTAGGTAAAAACCAACTCTCAAATTAGAGCACCCTTGAGTTATGAAAATTCCATTTAATTATCTAATTCTTCTAACTTCCAAAATTATCTTAACCAACACATTTAAATGCTAAATAATTTAGTATACTCTTATTCTAACTAATAAAGTCCAAACTTATCATGGGATTTAAATTAATACCATAATTTAATCATAACTTAGAAAATAATCATACTTAAGCAATTGTCTCATATCTACATTCAAAGTAGCGAAACAAAAATAAAGTCTAGAAAATAGAATAATAACTTGGTTATTACAATAATAAAGTATAATTTAACTAAAATAATAACAACACCCCATTAAATTGTCTATTAACTCAAACTTAAATAAATCTTATTCTATAAACTACTTCCCATTAATAATCTATTCTTCATAAATCTTCAATCAATCTATGACATATCATAATTAAACAACAAACAAATAATTAATTAAATAAGCTACATGGGTATTACACTTTTGTAATGATTAAAAAAGCATATCTTTTTAATTTTTTTTGGAGATTGTATGGTAGGGATTCCTTTTCACCCTGCTCATAAGATATGCTCCTTATATGGACACGTGAATGCGTCTTGACCTTAGTTTTTTTCATGATGATGCTCATTATATAGCAAACTTCTTGTAGGTTTTTGAGAATTTCTTAATCATTAAAGTGCCAAAAAAAGTTCAAATAGTTTGTTACACACGTACTTTTATTTATTTATTATTATTTTTATTAGCTTTGTGTGGTTTTTTTTTTTATAAAAAATATAAATTATGTATAAGAAGATTTATATTTTATGTTTTGGCCAATTAACCGTTTCGACCTTTTACTAAAAAAAAACTTTTAGACCTCATGTTTTGTCAAAATGTTAAAAATATGTATATATATCGATTATTTGAACACTGTTTTTTAGCTGATTACCGTTTTTGACCCTTTATTTTTAAAAGTTAACTTTTGGACCATGTATTTATAGAAAATGTCAAAAAATCTTTATAAAAAGTAAGCTTTTTGTAAGAGTTCACACACCATTTTGAATCTTATTGTAAAGACCCGAAAATTTAAAGACCTTGGACCATTAAAACTACTGATACATAACTACTATCTTTTGGATATATACATAAAATAATAAAACTTTATTATTAATACATAGAAAATAAAAAATATGGGATCCCATTGTTCATACATAAAATAATAAAGAAAACAAAATCTTTAATTAAAATTTAAATATCCAAAGTACTAAGTGCGAAAATCATAAAGACAAAATTTATAAGACTAAAAAATAACAACGTCATCCTTGATCGATCCCATCGGTTCATTTCTTTAGTTCCTCGCCCAATACACAAGCCAATGCCGCCTCGGATCTGTCCTACCTTCCATGCTCATTTTTCTGCACAATCTAAATAAAAATGAATGAGCAAAATGCCTAGTAAGGAAAAACTACTAAAACATAAAACATAAACTAGACTTCAATATTAATAGCCATTAACTCATTATCATAGTATGTGATAAAAATCGCTATAATCCTCCTATTTTAACTATTATTTTAGAGGTAGGATTAGACACAACTATAGTCTACGATAACATTAAAAGTCTCAGAATTTGTTATCGAAGCAATCATATTTCCCAAGTGACTAAAGACATAAAAAAAAAAATACAAACACATAGCACATAAAATCTAACTTATTTTCCTCACCAAAATTGAGATATTGGAGACAAGTGCGGGATTGGAAACTCCTAAAACCAAACATTAAAACTCATAAGTTTCCTAGAGAAAAGAAGATGAAGAGAAGATCTAAACCATCGGAATAAAGACTTACCGAAAATCTTAAGTTTCAAAGAAATCGAGTACCTAACCAAAAGTCATTATGATGAGTTAGGATTTGAATTAAAAGTATAAGAATAAGAAGAATAGAAATAGACTAGATCTGAGGATTAAGAGTACCTTAGACAGCTAGATATTCGATCTATACCACAAACACCGAATCACACTATAGCTTACTTCCCAAGTGTTTAGAAAATCTTAGATTTGAAAGCTTTAAACCCCAAAACCCTAGTGTTTCTCTCTAGAAAGAAAATGGCAGCTTGGAGACTCTAACAAGTGTTTGAAAAATGATGCAAATGACTGAGTAAATGGTCTTATTTATAGGTGCAAGGAGTGAAACTAACTCCCATTAAAATGAATAAATATGGCACTTTCCGATCAACAAAAGCCCAAATCTCGGTCAAATTCGTTTAAGAACAAGTCCAAGCTATTGAAGATTGTTCTAGCTTCGAATTCCATGGAAATTCAAAAGTGACACAGGCAACCGATATATCGCCCACTATAGGCGATATATCACTTGGTCTGATTTGTCGAGGCCCCGTGGTTTCGATCATGTAACATCGACGTGTTTTTACATATTATCATAGGCGATATATTGCCCCTATAGCTGCATTATATCAGCTTACGCTTATGTACTAAACCATATTTTTGCACATTTTAAGAAAACTTAAAGCTGTTTAAACCATTTTGACTGATTAATATGATATCCTAGCATCTGAGGGAAGGTTCTAGACTTCCTAGGCTTATCCTTGATTATTTTAGTCTTCTAAAATCCTTAAATCATTAATAAATATACATGTGACAAATGTCACATTCTTAATTATTCTATTTAAATCTTAGGCTATAATAAATAATATTTCTAAGACCAACTACAATTAGTTAAACCATAGGATAAAATTAATATTTCTAAACTATAGGCTAAACTTATAAAATTCATAACTAGCTATATGCGTTGCCAAATAATTCCCGGCTTGGAGAAATATCACGAAAATTAAAATACTACAACATAAGATAAGACTGTCTACCTAAGTAAAATTTCGAGGCACTAAAATTTGCCCCTACTTAAAAGAATTTCATCCTCAATATTTACTTACCCTACAATTCTGGATATCGTGCTTGTATGTCTTCCTCCAACTCCCATGTTGCCTCCCATTCTGTGCTATTACTCCATAAGACCTTGACTATTGGAATACTCTTCGCCCGTAATTCCTTCACCCCCTTTTCCAGGGTGCGAAGCAGTCGTTCCTCATAACTTAAGTTTTTGAAGTGCTAACATAACGTATCTGAGCCCGTGGGACGGGTCTGACACATATCTACGCAGCATCGAGATGTGAAACTCATTGTGGTTGTCTGCTAGAGCTTGCGGTAGGGCTAACGTATATGCTATTGGTCCCACCTTGTCCATTATCTCAAAAGGACCTATGTACCGGGGACTTACTTTTCTTTTCTTCCCGAACCGCTTCACTCCTTTCATTGGAGATATCCTTAAGAAGACTTGATCTCTGACCTTGAATTCCACATCTTGTCGCTTGACATCCGCATAACTCTTTTGTCGACTCTGAGCAGTGAGCATACGCTTTCTAATTAGCTCCACTACTTCTTGAGTCTCTCTAAAAGCCTCGGGTCCAAGCAGTTTTCTTTCTCCTACCTCGTCCCAATGTAATGGTGACCGAAATTTCCTTCCGTAAAGTAGTTCATAGGGCGCCATATCGATCGTTTCCCGGTAGCTGTCATTGTAGGAGAATTCTTTAAGTGGCAAATATTTACTCCATGATCATCCGAAGTCCAGTACACAAGAGCGCAACATATCTTCTAAAATTTGTATGGTACGCTCAGACTGTCCGTCAATCTGAGGATGAAATTCCTTATCGAGACTTAGCTTGGTACCCATGGCTTGCAGCAAGCTTCCCCAAAATCTCGATATGAACACTGAACCTTTGTCTAATACTACGGTCTTAGGGATTACATGTAGTCGTACAATTTCTCAAACATAGATGTATGTGTACTGGTCAACAGTGTATGTAGTCTTGATAGGCAGGAAGTGAACTGACTTTGTGATTTTATCCACCACGACCCAAGTTGAGTCATGCTACCTACTTGTGTGTGGTAGTTGTATCACGAAGTCCACAACTATGTCTTCCCACTTCCATTCCGGATACTAAGTGGTTGTAACAAGCTTGTGGGTCGCTGATGTTCCGCCTTTTACTTGCTGGCATGTTAGGCATTTGGACACATTGTCTGCTACATCTTTCTTCATTCCCGACCACCAATATAATGCCTTAAGGTCGTGAGTCATCTTGGTGGACCCCGGGTGAACTAAGTATGGGGTAGTGTGTGCCTCCTCCAATATCTTTATCTTAATCCCATGGTCATTCTAATCACATACCCGACCCTTATATTTCAAGAACCCATGTCTTAATATAGAGTACTCCATAGTCTTGCTTGTTTTTACTACAACTACATGCGGTTGTAGCATGTCATCATGCCCTTGTTCGATCCGTATATCCTCTACTAAACTTGAATGGATGGACATGTTAGCTAGTTGACCCATGACTATTTTTATCTTTACATTAATCAGCTCTTGCTGTAGCAGTTTCTCAATTTCAGATAATGCTATCAAACTTCCATAATTCTCCCAACCTAATGCATCTGCAATGACATTTGCCTTTCCTAGGTGGTATAGAATATCGCAGTTATAGTCCTTTACTAGTTCCAACCACCTACGGTGCCTCATGTTGAGCTCCTTTTGCGTGAAGAAATATGTTAAGCTTTTATGGTCTGTATAAATCTCACACTATTCTCCATATAGATAGTGGCACCATATTTTCAATGCGAAAACCACCACTACCAACTCCATATCATGTGTTGGATAGCGTTTCTAATATTCTTTCAGATGTCTTGAGGCGTAATCTATCACCTTGTCATTTTGCATCAGCACACAGCCCAACCCTTGCTTGGATGCATAAGAAAATACTACAAACTTGTCGTTGGGTGTCGGTACGCAAAGCACTGGTGCTGAACATAATTTGTCTTTGAGAAATTGGAAGCTTTCCTGACACTTATCCGTCTAGTTGAACTTTTGTTGTTTCTGGGTCAGGTTGGTAAGAAGAGTGGCTATCTTAGAAAAGCCTTCCACAAACCTTCGGTAATAGCCTACCAGCCCGAGAAAACTTCTAACTGTTGATGTATTCTTAGGTCTTGGCCAATCCTTCACAGCCTCTACCTTAGTTGGTCCACTATGACTCCGTCCTTGGATACTATGTGCCCAAGGAACGCCACTTGTGATAGCTAAAATTCGTATTTCTTGAACTTGGCATAAATTTGGTACTCCCTCAGTTGCAACATGGAAATCTTAAGTGTTCCTCATGCTTGACTTCGTCCTTGGAGTACACCAATATATCATCAATGAATACCATGACGAATTTGTCTAAGTAATCCTTGAAGACCCAATTTATTATGTCCATAAATACGGCTGGAGCGTTAGTAAGACCAAAAGACATAACTAGGAACTCATAATTTTTGTATCGAGTCCTAAAATTCGTCTTTGGTATATCTTCTTCCTTTACCTTGAGCTAGTGATAACTGAATCGTAGATAAATTTTTGAAAATACAGTCGCTTCTCGGAGTTGATCAAATAAGTCATCGATCCAGGGTAGTGGGTACTGTTGGAAAAATAATCAGAGTGCGCATGGGAATTGGCGTGGTGAGCCCAGTTAACATAACACCAAAAAAATTTCATCTCTCATATAAGCAATGTATATGATAAAAAAAAACATCCAGACAGAAACATTAACATACAATATTATTAATCATGCAACATATATATATATTTATATATATGTATCATATAAACATATACATAAATATTCAACAACATGAGTATTTACCTCTTGAAGCCTATAAAGTGTCCTTGAGTCTTTTCGTATATGTATCGATCTTCCTATCCAACGCTTTGAGTACTCAAACCACAATCTTCTGAAGTGTTCTCTACACCTCAAGATGTGTGTGGGCACATTAAAGAACATGGGTTTATAATTTAGAAATCACAAGTATTTCTCAACACATGAGAACATCGATTATGGCTTGAGAAGTGTTAGAATAAAAGAGGAATATGAAAATTTCTTGTCTCACAAAATTTTCAACTATTTCTGAATTATTACTGACTTCTATATCGCTTCTTTTCTTCTTATTATTCTATAACATATATATAGAGATTATTGTATTACCTTATTATTCATAATAATAATAGTAATACAATAATAATACCATAATAATGATAGAAATTGATTTGAGTAAATATCTAACTTACCAAATTTGAAAATATATATTTTCAAAGTATTAATTAATTAAATAAATAAAATAAAAACTACACAGATACAATATTTGTACACTGTTACACGCATGGCATAGTCCCTGGACTATGTCATGTGTGAATAGCAGTGTATTCACTTTTCAAGGATATTTTGTTTTTCTTTTATTTATTTATTTAGCTAAAATCAATCATTCCACAAAATACGATATTATCTTTTTAAGAAAAAAGATGACATCCATTGTAACGCCCTACTTCCTTAGAGCCGTTACCAGGTGAGTTTTAAGACAAAACAGTGTGCAATGAACTCGCTAACCGAGGTTTTTACAACAAAAGTGTGACTAATAAAAAGTTAAGGCTGTAATCTTTGAAAATGCGTCGTTTCATTAAAACTTCTAGTATTAAACATTTCGGATCTCAAAATAAGGTTTGAAAACTATTTACATAAAAAAAATAAGTTCACAATTGATCAGTTATAAAAATCATAGATTATTACAACCATTTTCAAATAAACCCCCAACCAAAGCAGTCGGGCAGGCCAAACATGTACGCGTCGCTTCACGCTCTCCGTACTCATGGTTGGTTGACTCAGTCATTGCCCTTACCTGCAACACGAAGCACCCGTGAGCCGAAGCCCAGCAAGAAAACTCATGCAAAACATAACATATGCAATATATACAGTTTATCATAACAGATAATCCACAGATAAACAAGTCAACCATTAGACTAAGCAAGCACGGCCATGCCGCCCCAGAAGCCTTACCAAAGCCTGGGGTCTTGGTCCTCACCGTAAGGATATCACATGTATCCACCGGGCCCTGCTCTGAATATAAGCATCCCATGTGCTAAGTGTTACTTCCGGCTCCGCTGTCGTACCCGGCCTACGCCGCACTCGGCCCTTGCCGTTCATTCCATTATAATCATATATAGCATAAATCAAGCAACATTCAAACAAATGCCAATTTATTTAAATCTGCACCCTAACATGTAATACAATGTAGGGCCATGCCCGACAATCATCTCATCATGAAACATGCAATATAGGGTCGTGCCCCGCAATCACACTATGGGCCCATGCCCTATCCTACGGGTGTTATAGTTTTCTTACCTATATTCCGAGCCTCCTGATGCACTCAAGACGCGAGCACGGTCCTCTAGCACGAGCCTCTCCAATATCCTTAAGTAGAGAATCCAACCCTAAGCTTCCTTCATCCCCTAAGTCTCCAATTTCAGCTCCTCCACTCAACTTCTTCTTCTTCATGCCCTAGCTTTTCCTTCTCCTTTTTCTTCTCTTCAATTTATCAAAGCATCAAATGACCAAGCCCCAAACCGTGTACCCCTTAATACCCAGCTGCCATATATCAAATTCCCAGCCAAATGACCATTTTACCCCTCCTTGCCTATCCTTTCCTAACTAAACCTCAAGGGCACTTACGTCCTTTTACTTCTATTTCATTTCTACCATTTTCTACCTAGAACTTGTTACTCTCAGCAGTAACTAATGGTTACCTAGGTTACTAAATCTCCAATAACCATTACCCGCTAAGTCTCAACTTAACCATAAAATTCCCAAGGTACCCCTAGGCTCCTCCCGAGCCGGGTATAGGAATCCCGTTGTGACTCTTAAGTTAATTTTCTCTCTAGGACCGTCTCGGTACGTGCATCACAATAATAACACCACACTCACGTGGTACAATTCACATAATACAATTATCACATATCAATACAGTTATGCCCAACATGGCCAAAATTACAATTACGCCCTTCTAACACGATCCGGGCCTACATGCATACTAATATACATAGTCATGCATCTCAGATAAACAAATAGCCAAATAACATGCTTTAAATCATAACCATGCATTTAACTCATAAAACCACACATAAATCCCATCGTGCCCTCATGGCACGCTAGTCAAGGCCCTTAAGCCTTATTAGCGATTTTGGGTCGTTACAACCATATTTCAAATTTTAAATTCAAAATTCAAATTGATGATCATCATTATCATCTTCGTTTAAAATTCAATAAATCAAAAACTATTTTTGACTTACTAATTTTATTTTCTCCCACTCAAATAAAATAATTAATTTATTTATATATATGAAACTCCCAACGGTGAGAGACTATGTTTTATGGGAAACGTTTCACAACTACAGACACCACTTATCTCGTCTCTCAAAGCTCAAAGGATGATAGAGAAAGGATGTCACACATTCTTAGCAAGCGTCACAGATGTGGCAAAAGAAACACCGCTAAAGGTTGGAGACGTCCGCATTATAAAAGAATTTCCAGAGATATTTCCTGACAACTTACCAAGGTTATCGCCTACTCAGGAAATTGACTTCACAATCAAAATAGTACTGGAACCAAGCCTATCTCCAAGGCACCATACCGGATGGCACCTACTGAACTCAAGGAGTTGAAAACGTAGTTGCAAGAACTCTTAGACTTGGGTTTCATCAGACCAAGGCATTCGCCATGGGGAGCACCAGTTTTATTTGTGAAGAAGAAGGATGGAAGCATGCGAATGTGTATAGAATACCGCGAGCTGAACAAGGTGACAATTAAGAATAAGTACCCGCTACCCTAGATCGATGACTTATTTGATCAACTCCGAGGAGCGACCGTGTTTTTAAGATTGATATGTGGTCCGGTTATCACCAGATCAAGGTACGAGAAGAGGATATACCAAAGACAACTTTTAGAACTCGATATGGACATTACGAGTTTCTAGTTATGTCTTTTCATCTTACCAATGGTCCAGCCGCATTTATGGATTTAATGAATCGGGTATTCAAGGATTACTTGGAAAAATTCGTCGTAGTGTTCAATGAAGATATTTTGGTGTACTCAAAGGACGAAGTCGAGCACGAGGAACATTTAAGATTGATAATGTTGCGACTGAAGGAGCATCAACTTTATCCCAACTTCAAGAAGTGCAAATTTTGGCTTTCGTAAGTAGTATTCCTTGGCCATATAGTGTCCAAGGATGGAGTTACTATAGACCCAGCTAAGGTAGAGGTTGTTAAGGATTGGCCAAGAACTAAGAATACGTCAGTAGTTAGAAGTTTTATCGGGCTAGCAGGCTATTATCAGAGATTTTTAGAAGGCTTTTCTAAGATGGCCACTCCTCTTACCAACCTGACCCGGAATCAACAAAAGTTCAACTGGACGGATAGATGTGAAAAGAGCTTCCAGTTGCTCAAGGATAAGCTATGCCCAGCACCAGTACTTTGTGTACCAACACCCAACGACAAGTTTGTAGTATATTGTGATGCGTCGAAGCTAGGTTTGGGTTGTGTGTTGATGCAAAATGACAAAGTGATAGCCTACGCCTCAAGGAAATTGAAGGAATGTGAGCAACGCTATCCAATGCATGATATGGAGTTGGCAGCGGTGGTCTTCGCATTGAAACTATGGCGCCACTATCTTTATGGAGAACAGTGTGAGATTTATACGGACCATAAGAAATTAAAGTATTTCTTCACACAGAAGGAGCTCAATATGAGGAAGCGCAAGTGGTTATAACTAGTAAAGAATTATGATTGTGAAATCCTATACCACCCAGGAAAGGAAAATGTAGTGCAGATGCACTAAGTCAGAAGAGTTACAGAAATCTAGCAGCATTATCCGAAATAGAAAAGTCGCTACAGCAAGAGCTGATCAATGCCAGAATAGAAGTAGTCATTGTTCAACTGGCTAACATGTCCATCCAGTCAAATCTATTAGAAGATATATGGATTGGGAAAGGGCATGATGAAACATTAGTAACACATATGGCTATAGTCAAATAAGGCAAGGCTACATATTTCTCTATATCAAGACAGGGGTTCTTGAGATATAAGGGTCGAGTATGCGTGCCGAATGACCATGGAATTAAGATGAAGATTTTAGAAGAGGCACACACTACCCCATACTCAGTTCACTTGGGGTCGACCAAGATGACCCACGACCTTAAGGCACTATATTGGTGGCCGGGAATGAAGAAAGACGTAGCAGAATATGTGTCCAAATGTCTTATATGCCAGCAAGTAAAATCAGAACATTAACGACCCACAGGCTTATTGCAACCGCTTAGTATTCCAGAATGGAAGTGGGAAGACATAGCCATGGACCTCGTGACAGGATTACCCAGAAAAAATAAACAACATGACTTGGTTTGGGTAGTAGTAAATAGACTAACCAAGTCAGCTCACTTCCTGCCTGTCAAGACTATGTATACTGCAGACCAGTACGTAGACATTTATGTTCAAGAAATTGTATGACTGCATGGAATCCCTAAGACCATAGTATTAGATAGAGGATCAGTGTTTACATCGAGATTTTGGGGAAGCTTGCAGCAAGCCATGGGCACCAAGTTAAGCCTTAGTACGACATTTCATCCTCAGACCGACGGTCGGTCCGAGCGTAACATACAAATTTTAGAAGATATGTTGTGCACTTGTGTACTAGACTTCGAAGGATCGTGGAGTAAGTATTTGCCACTTATA
Source organism: Humulus lupulus (assembly GCF_963169125.1). Lineage (NCBI taxonomy): Eukaryota > Viridiplantae > Streptophyta > Magnoliopsida > Rosales > Cannabaceae > Humulus > Humulus lupulus. The sequence goes on along the minus strand of NC_084794.1, from coordinate 43,139,825 downwards.
GAGTTCTCCTACAACAACAGCTACCAGTCAACGATCCGTATGGTACCCTATGAGTTACTTTATGGAAGGAAGTGTTGATCGTCGTTACATTAGGACGAGGTAGGAGAAAGATAACTTCTTGGACCCGAAGCTGTTAGAGAGGCTCAGGATGCAGTGGCACTGATTAGAAAGCGTATGCTCGCTGTTCAGAGCCGACATAAAAGTTCTGCGGATGCCAAGCGGTGAGATGTGGAATTCAAAGTCGGAGATCAAGTCTTCTTAAGGATATCTCCTATGAAAGGAGTGAAGCAGTTTGGGAAGAAAGGCAAACTTAGTCCCCGATTTATAGGTCCTTTTGAGATATTGGACATGGTGGGAATAGTTGCATATAAATTAGCCCTACCGCCAGCTCTAGCAGATAGCAACAATGTGTTTCACATCTTGATGTTGTGTAGATATGTGTTATACCCATCTCACGTCCTCGAGTACGATACGATAGCACTCCAGAAAGACTTGAGTTACGAGGAATGACCGGTTAGCATCCTAGAGAAGGGGATGAAGGAATTACGGTCTAAGAGTATTCCAATAGTAAAGGTCTTATGGAGTAATAGTTCAGAACGGGAGGCAACGTGGGAGTTGGAGGAAGGCATCTTAGCACGGTATCCAAAAAAAAATTTTAAGTAAATTTTGGGGACAAAAGTAGGGGAGAATTGTAGTGTAGTAGTATTATTTAAGCATTTTGGATGAATAATTTAATAAAGTATAAATCTAGTAGTAGTAGTAGTAGTAGTAGTAGTAGTATTTAAGCATTTTGGATGAATAATTTAATAAAGGATAAATCTAGAAGCTCTAGAACCTTCCAGCAGCTGTTAGGATCACGTTTTACTCAGCCAAAGCTGTTTAAACAAATTCACAAATTGTACTGAAAGAGTGCAAAAACATGTTTGATATATCAACGTATGCAAATATATCGCAGCTATAGGGGCCGATATATCATTTACGGGAGATACGGAAAACACATCGACTTCGCACGAATGAAAGCATGAGACATAGGTAGGGGCGATATATCGCCTAGGGTAGGCGATATATCGGCTCCTAGAGCCATTTTTTTGAATCTTTGAGGGTTTAAATGAGAAATATCCCCCAACCACTTGAACTTGCTCTTGAACATTTTAACCGAGTTCTGGGCATATGTTGAAACAAAAATTCAAATCTTTTCAATTATTATTTATTTATTTATTCATTTTAAAAGGGGTTAGTTTCACTCCTTGAACTCTATAAATAGGACCTTGTGCTTAGCCATTTCATTCATCATTCAAGCATTCTTTAGAGTATCCAAGCTACTTAGATTACTCTAGAGAGAAAGCACTTGGGTTTTGGGTTAAAAGCTTCTCCAATCTAAGCTTTTCTAAACACTTGGGAAGTAAGATAGAGTGAATTTTTGGTATCGAGGTTTAGATCGGAGTTCTAGATCATCCAAGGTATTCTTATCCTCAGGTTTAATCCATCATAATTCTTTTATCTTCTTCCATTTTTCTTTCAGATCCTAACTCATTATTATGGCTTTTGTTTAGGTGTTTATGTTCCCTGAAAGTTAAGGTTTTTCTGTAAGTTTTTATCTTAATGGTTTAGTTCTCTTTTCATCTTTTTTGTTAGAAACTCTTGGTTTTTGCTGCTGGTTTTAGGAGTGTTCTAATCCCGTTCTTATCTCCAATATCTCAGTTTTTTGTAAGGAAAATAGGTTAGATTATATGTGTTTATACGATGTGTTATGACATGTTTATATGCTATAATATGTGCTATGTATATATGCATAAATATGTTTTGTAGTCACTTGGGGCTTATAGTTGCTTAGATAATAAACCCCAAGATTTTTATCATTATCGTGGATTAGAGTTATGATTTACCCTACCTAGATTAGTAGACAGATGACCTAGATGGGTTATCATGTACTACCTTGTGATCTAACCTACCTCGATTAGTAGACCAAGGACCTAGATGATTTTATCACATGCTACGGTAATGAGTTAATGGACATTAATATTGTAGTCTTATATGATATACGTTTTTACGTTATATGTTTTATGATATAGTCTTTTGATTTATGATATATGTTTTTAGTATATTTTCCTTGCTGGGCATTAGGCTCATTCCTTTTATTTTAGATGGTGCAGGAAAATGAACATGGAAGGCGGGATAGATTCGTGGAAGCTTGGCATGTGTATTGGGGATGGATGGATTGAATGGACTGTGGAAAGATCAAGGATGACGTTGTTTAAAGTCTTTTAATTTATGTTCTATGTATTTCCACACTTAGTATTTAAAGAATTGATTAAAGTTCTAATATTTTATGTATGTATGTATTCCAAAATAGTAGTTATGTTTAGTATTTTTTAATGGTTCGAGGTCTAGAATTAGTCGGGGCTTAACATGTTGATAGAGCCACCCTAGGGACCTATGGACCTATAATATCAAGCTCGAATAAATATTATATTATTAATCAAAGCTCTTTGATTTAATAATCATATTTATTAATCTCGTGATTACTCCACTATAAATATGAGATAGAACTCTTGATAATTATAGACATATATTTACAGAATACTTTATTAAAGAATAAAGTGTCCACTAATATAATAATTACATACAACGTTAATCCTCTATTAATGGTTCATAATTAAAAGGGAATAAAATTACCGTTTTACCCTTTTTACTATATCTTGTTCCTAGAGTACCATTGACTTTACTAGTGAAAGTTGTGTCACAACAAGTTTGCGACGTGAGTGCTCATAACCTTTTCAGTTCCAAAAGTCAACCCAATAAGGAACCATTATTCAATCTATAAGAAGGTATAGATTCCATATTTGTTAAACTATGTCCCATGCCATATATATCTTTGAGTCCCCAAAACAATTGTTCTTAGCCTGATCATTCTGACAAACCTTAACGCATTAATCAAATGATCATATGATATATATTGGAGTTCATAGCAACCTCAGGATTAAGATCATCGTGTATATGATCATTGTTTGCTGTGTTTGATTAATACTATGAAACTATGTTTAAACAAGTATTAACAAATCACATCTGGTCCAGTTCTATATATCACTATATATAAAGTACCTTCACTAAAATGTCTTACTACACTAGTGACCGAGATCTAGGTCACTTGTATTCATAATACTAATGAACTATTTTAGCAGTAATTAATTTAAAGATTCCATAACTTTATTTTACTGCGAACTGTTTTAAGTTTATTATCTTAATCTCGATCATTTCATACCAATATGAGAATAAGACCACATATATAAACTTTGGAATTTTCTGATATTTACTTAATATTATCAACATAATATTGGACATAGTCTACATATATAATAATTCAATTCAATTATTTATTTCATTTAAAACATTTGTCAACTACAATTGCTTTAAGGGCATTATTCCCGACAATCTCCCACTTGCCCTAAAGCAAATTGAGGCATCTCTCTCAATGTGTCAATCACATTATCCCGAAAGAATTTGTCTAACAAAGTCTTTGTTAACAGTTTTGTAAGAAACTATTTTGAAGTTATCTTCAAGATCGTAACATCAATTATGTAAAATTGTCTTGAATTAAATGATACTTCATTTCATGTGCTTTACCCTTTCATGATTTCTAGTTCTTCTAGAATAGTTCTATCTCCATTTCTTTCGCAATGAGATACTAGTAGTTTATTCAAGTCCGAAACCCTTTCCAGAATGGCAAAGAACTCAACTTAATCAAATAGCCTATTTAACTGCTCGTAGCTGTTACATTTGGTCTTCTACGGTGAAACGTATAACTCTGAAATGTCCAATACATTCCAGGTTAATGTGTTTCCTTCACAATTATAATCTCCATTATATTCAAGATACTCAAAATTAAGCCCTTATATATATAATGACTCAATCTATCATTGGATTGACAACTGCTCACAATTCGCAACGTTTAACAAATGTTAATTCGAAAACATAACATTGATACATTAAACAGTCCATCACTGAGTTATAGAAATATTGTCTCATGTCATTCTTTTCTAGTAAAAGAATAAATGGATATTATTATATAGATAATACATCCTCCTGACGAGGAAGGCAAAAAACCTTTCTTGGATTTTTGTAAACTAAAGCATTTAATCTTCTCATCTATATAAGTCAATTGAGACAATGCCAAAAGATTGTTCTTTCAAATTCTATAATCTTGAAAGTATAGAAAATTCTTGCCTTTTCTAAATATAATATTTAGAAACGTTCAACTAGCCATTTCTTTTTTCTATTGATGATTTCTGTACATCATTCCTAATGATCATAACGTTATCAATATTAAGAATAAGAATCACAACAGAATCTTTCTAGTCGAGATCTTCAAACGGTTTCATCATGTCACCCATTCAGTAACGACTACTTATACATCCATTTAAATTAATCTCATAATCCATGCATAAAGTAATAGATAAGAGTATGTAAACAAATTTAAGCTTGGTTACAATAGAATGTATTTATTCAAGTAATAAATCCTTCTTTCTATTTATAGCCTTAGGCTATTAACCTTACTTTGAAAAGTTTGTACTTTCCTCTGTTATCCTCTTCATCTTGAATATCCTGTTTCAAACTGAAGTTTCATGAATCTTAGTTGGATGTTCAAGGATCCATATGTCATAGATATCCAAATTCCATTTCAGGATTCACGGTGTTTCAACCATTGTTTTCTGTAAAAAACATTTCATTACATACTAGTATGTGAATGAAATATTGTTAGATTGTGTTACACACAATTAACTAAACTTTATGTTTGTAATGGAGTAGTTACTAACTAATGCTCCCACTATAATAATCCTTTACAAAATTTGTGATATTCTTTGATTTTATCATTGTTAATTAACAATAACTTGCTTACTTGACTTGCAGTCATTATTTCTAGTAGAAGTTAACTAGAAAAATATAGTGATTATAATAATCATGCTTCATTAAAGTAGCATTTAATTGATACAAAACTTCTTTTGTAATCTTTTACGATTATTAAATTGTTTCACGAAATGTCTTCATCGAAAAACTTTCAACTTATTCACATAACCACTTGTGAATCCCAAATTTTAAGTCTTTGATGTTGTACAATCAAACATGTACATAGTATAACAAGTGTTAATATTATAGAGATAATAAAGATGATAATATTCACTCATTATCTATTTAATCTTATCTAATATGATTATATTTCATTTCTAAAATACTAATTTTGCTTAGCATTCTAGTTGTATGTGAGTTGGGTTTGAATTCCAAGTTCACATGCAAATTATTTGAATTCCAAATTCAAGTATAGACTTCTTTTTTATTAGATCAAACAAGTCTTTAAGTGACTTTACTCTGAATCCTGCATGAAAATTTCATTCAAAAAATAAACATATCTTAAAACTACTAATACATAACTACTATCTTTTGGATATATAAATAAAATAATCAAACTTTATTATTAATACATAGAAAATCCAAAAATATAGGATCCATTTGTTCCTACATAAAATAATAAAGAGAACAAAATCTTTAATAAAAATTTAAATATTCAAAGTACTAAGTGCAAAAATTATAAAGACATAATTTAAAAGACTCAAAAATAACAACCTCATCCTCGATTGATCCCATCGGTTCATTTCTTTAGTTCCTCGCCCAATACACAAGCCAAAGCCACCTCGAATCCATCCCGCCTTCCATGTTCATTTTCCTGCACAATCTAAATAAAGAGGAATGAGCCTAATTCCCAGTAAGGAAAAACTACTAAAACATAAAACATAGAATAGACTTCAATATTAATGGCCATTAACTCATTATCGTAGTATGTGATAAAAACCGCTATAGTCCTCTTATTTTAACTATTATTTTAGAGGTAGGTTTAGACACAACTATATTCTACGATAACAATAAAAATCTTGGGATTTCCTATCTAAGCAACCTTATTTCCCAAGTTACTAAAGACATAGAAGAAACATACAAACACATAGCACATAAAATCTAACTTATTTTCCTCACCAAAATCGAGATATTAGAGACAAGTGCGGGATTGGAAACTCCTAAAACCAAACATTAAAAATCATAAGCTTCCTAGAGAAAAGAAGATGAAGAGAAGATCTAAACCATTGAAATAAAGACTTACTGAAAATCTTAAGTTTAAAAGAAATAGAGTACCTAACCAAAAGTCATTATGATGAGATAAGATTTGAATTAAAATTATAAGAATAAGAAGAATAGAAATAGACTAGATATGACGATTAAGAGTACCTTAGATAGCTAGAGCTTCGATCTATACCACAAACACATAAATCACACTATAGCTTACTTCCCAAGTGTTTAGAAAAGCTTAGATTTGAAAGCTTTAAACCCCAAAACCATAGTGTTTCTGTCAAGAACGAAAATGGCAACTTGGAGGCTATGAGAAGTGTTTGAAAAAATGATGCAAAAGACTGAGTGAAGGGTCCTATTTATAGGGTTCAAGGAGTGAAACTAACTCCCATTAAAATGAATAAATATGGCACTTTCTGCTTAACAAATGCCCAAATCTCGGTCAAAATCGTTTATGAACAAGTCCAAGTTGCTGATGATTGATTCTAGCTTCTGATTCCAATTCAAAAGTGACACATGCTACCAATATATTGCCCACTAAAGGAGATATATCGCTTGTTCTAATTTGTCGAGGCTCCGTGGTTTCGATCATGCAACGTCAACATGTTTTTTCGTATTAGCATAGACGATATATCGTCCTCTATAGCTGAAATATATCGGCTTACGCTTATGTACTAAACCACATTTTTGCACGTTTTAAGCTCACTTAAAGTTGTTTGAACCACTTTGACTGATTAATAAGAGATCCTAACATCTGAGGGAAGGTTCTAGACTTCATAGGTTTATCCTTGATTATTTTATTCTTCTAAAATCCTTAATAAATATACATGTGACAAATATCACATTCTTAATTATTATTTTTAAATGTTAGGCTATAATAAATAATATTTCTAAGACCAACTAGAATAATTAAACCTTAGGGTAAAATTAATATTTCTAAACTATAGGCAAAACTTATAAAATTCATAACTAGCTCTACGAGTTTCCATATAATTATCAGCTTGGACCAATTTCACGAAAATTAAAATACTACAACATAAGATAATACTATCCAACTAAGTAAAATTCTGAGGCACTACAGTTCTCCCTTACTTAAAAGATATTCATCCTCAAAATTTACTTACCATACAATTCCCAATACCATGCTTGTATGTCTTCCTCCAATTCCCACATTGCCTCCCATTCTGTGCTATTATTCCATAAGACCTTGACTATCGGAATAATCTTCGACCGTGATTCCTTCACCCCCTTTTCCAGGATGCGAACCGGTCGATCCTCATAACTTAAGTCTTTTTGGAGTGCTAACGTTTCTTATCTAAGAACATGGGACGAGTTTGACACATATCTACGCAACATCAAGATGTAAAACACATTGTGGTTGTCTGATAGAACTGGCGGTAGGGCCAATCTATATGCTACTGGTCCCACCTTGTTCAATATCTCAAAAGGATCTATGTACTAGGGACTGAGTTTGTCTTTCTTCCTGAATCGCTTCACTCCTTTCATTGGAGATATCCATAAGAAGACTTGATCTCTGACCTTGAATTCCACATCTCGTCGCATGGCATCCGCATAACTCTTTTGTCGACTCTGAGTAGCGAGCATACACTTTCTAATTAGCTCAACTACTTCTTGAGCCTCTCTAACAGGCTTGGGTCCAAGCAGTTGTCTTTCTCTTACCTCATCCCAATGTAATGGCGACTGAAATTTCTTTCTGTAAAGTAGTTCATAGGACGTCATACTGATCGTTGCCTGGTAGCAGTTATTGTAAGCGAATTATATAAGTGGCAAATACTTACTCCATGATCCTCTGAAGTCCAATACACAATCGTGCAACATATCTTCTAAAAATTTTATGGTACGCTCTGACTGTCCGTCGGTCTGAGAATTAAAAGGAGTATTGAGACTTAGCTAGGTACCTATGGCTTGTTGCAAGCTTCCCCAAAATCTCGATGTGAACACCGAACCTATGTCAGACACTATGATCTTAGGGATTCCTTGCACTCCTACAATTTCTCGAACATAGATGTCTGCGTACTGGTCCACAGTGTATGCAGTCTTGACAGACAGGAAGTGAGCTGACTTTGTGAGTCTATCCACCGCGACCCAAGTTAAGTCATGCTGCCTACTTGTCCGTGGTAGTCCTGTCACAAAGTCCATGGCTATGTCTTCCCACTTCCATTCTGGAATACTAAGCGATTGTAACAACCCTACAGGTCGTTGAATTTCTGTCTTTTCTTGCTCGCATGTTAGGCATTTGGACACATACTCTACTACGTCTTTCTTCATTCCCGGTCACCAATATAATGCCTTAAGGTCGTGAGTCTTCTTTGTGGACCTCGGGTTAACTGAGTATGGGGTAGTGTGGCCTCCTCCAATATCTTTATCTTAATCCCATGGTCATTCTGCACGCATACCAAACCCTTATATTTCAATAACCTATGTCTTGATATAGAGAACTTTGTAGTCTTGCCTTCTTTGACTATAGCTATATGCGGTAGTAGCATGTCATCATGCCTTTACTCGATCTGTATATCCCCTAGTAAATTTAAATTCACCCTTTATTACTCTTACCTTTCTTATATGAACTACACATATGTTTAATATATTAGAGAAAGCTTTTTATTTTTTTTATTTTGTAAGTAGTAATTTTTAAAATACATACTTTAGTTGAATAGAAGGGGGAAAAATATTATGAAATCGGATGGAACATACCTAAGGTTATATATATATATATATTTATATAACTATCAGGATTTTTCTTAAGGTTATCTTTTTTATCTTATCACTTCTCATTAGTTATGAGAGTGGACAAATACTTTATTATTTCAACCATCAATTAAAGAAGACAGTTTTAACAAATAAAGAAGAAGAAAAAAAAAAAATGAATAAAAGAATGAATAAACAAACCAAATGCACAAAAGATTTTTTTTAGCTCAATTGGCATGAGATAGCTTGAAAATTACATATCAGATGTATCCCTCTTATCTTTTTTTTTTTTTAAATTTAGTAATAAAAAAGTGAAGGAAAAATATAGATTTTAATTATTTTTAAAATTTTAAATTATTTCATTTTCAAAATAATAAAAAAATTATGAATAGTAAAATTAATCGAAATAATTAAATTTATATTTTTCCTTAATTTCTTTAAAAAATTATATTTATAAATTGATGAAAATATATAAGCTTTTAATTATTTTAAATAATTTTTATTAATTTTAATAAAAAATAATTATTAATGTTTAATTTAAAATTGTTATTTTGAGAAAGAATAAGAAAGAGAAAATAATTTAAAATTTAAATTTTTGACTAATTTTTTTTTACTCATAAGCAATTTTTTATTAATACTAAAAATAACCTTTCATCACTAAAAATTATGTAATGACTGAACAATTGTCATTAAATGATAATTTTTTTTATAGTGATTTTTCGTAAGAAAATAATTCATAAAAATTCACATGCATAGTAAAGAAAAAAATTTAATTATAAAAAATTTATAATAATGTTATGATCATAAAAAAATCGACGACATATATTAATTTATACTAGTCTAAAATTCGTGGACGAGAGAAATCCTTAAAAGGAAAGTGATTGAAAATTTTATTATAATATAAATGAATGCTGAAAATGTAAGGTGTTTTTATAATTTATGATAGGATTTGTACCATAAATACTGTTTTTAAGTTTTTCTTTGTTTGGAAATATAGTTCTAGAGAAAATTTTGGCAACTAATTCTTTATTGTTTATTTTATCACAAAATTTTGAATTTTTCTATACCTATTATTGATGTCGTTTTTCGTCAATTCAATTATTTAGATTATACAATTAATTAGGAAGAAAAGAAAAGAAAGAAAGAAATTTTTACGTAGTTCAATAGTTAAAATCTACCTACGTTCAAGAGTCACTTTTATTAACTTGTCCGCATTAAAGTTTTAGGAAGGAGCAATTTCACAGAGCATTTTTCAATATTAAATTGTGTCCCCTTGCAAATGACTAAATTCAGGCTATTTATATACCTCATTACAAGAATTAATATATTCCCACTAGTTTAGGGAAGTTGCAACATATATTCCTATCTAAACGCAAAGGAATATTTGAATAATAATGCAATTAAAAATGCCTTATTTAAATAAAGATCCCATAAAAATTGGGATTCAATACATGGTTTAAGCGAATCCTAAAAAAGTAGGGATTTCCTAACAACTTTTCCATGTGTATGTTTAATGCATCTTCGAGCTTGAACACACTTTCGAGATCACGTAATTTCGAGCTCACCGTTCCAGTTGTCGCCACCTCTTCATTTGCCTAGTTCTTCGACCTCATCCTTTTAGAGGAGACTTCTACCTTCGAGCCTGCAACTCATGCTCGAGTGTAGATGACATAACACTGGAACTTTTTGTTTATTTGTGCAAGTATAATGCCAATATTTGTCAACTTTGAGCTTACACTTTACGATCCTACATTTCGAGGTTGTTTATTTATTCTTGAAATTTGGGTGTAACATTTTTCTCCTTCAAAAGTGTTGGTTCGAATCCTATGAGAAGGAAACTTTTGAATTCCAATTTTGGGAAACGTGCTCGCCACACCCGAGTGTTGAGAGTACTCAAGTACTATGTTTCTGCAAAAGTATTTTCCAATTCTTCTTTTTGCCTCCAATCTTAAAAATTTAACACGGTCCATCTGATCCCTTTTAATTCCTATTATACAGTTCAGATTCATCACTTCCTAAGCCTATATAAACCCTTTCTTCCATCTCAATTCACCACATTTGCTCTAGTTTTCCAAAAAGCTTGCATGTTTTCTGAGAAAAAACGAAAAGAAATTTCAAGAATGCATCAATTTCCCACTAAATACCCTTTTGAAAACGAGTTTCCGAGGATCTCTTTGCACCAATACTACCAGTCGACTCTCTGATTCTCTCATCAACTTCAAACGTGTAAGTTTCTGATCTTTTCTTGTTGTGGTTTATAGAAAAGCCTTTTTCTTTTTTCCAACTAGTTCTTGATTCAGTTCTTGAAAATATATAGAATAAAGAGTATTTTGATCCAATAGGCTAGTATAAAAATGGTAGAAAAAGAGTGTTTAGGAAAATTTGTAGAATAAATGGTATATATTTTTTTTCTCTGGGATTTGAAAAGGTTAATTTGAGTGTATCGTGTAGAGAAATAAATAGGGTTTGAAATAGGGTTTACACGTACCATTTTCAATAACAATCCCTATTTGGGTAAATTCCCACTTTCCCTTGAAAGTTGAGATTTTTTAGAATTAACTTCCCACTTTGGGCGTAGGGAAACCCTTGGTGCCCCAAAATGACATTAGCTTGATTAAGTCATCTGAGTTGCCTTACTTATTGTGAGCCTTGAGACTCGAACTCTCGAGCTTTTCTAATTTTTATTTATCTTCTTTAATCCTCTCGTCTTGAGCTTTCGAGCTCAAGTTTTTAGAAAGATTTTCTTATCCCTGCACTTTCCAAGTAATGGGTCCTCACCATTTTTTTCTTGCCAGATGTCGCAGTCTTCAGAGAATCAGTTGGGACCCGAGCTTGCAATCCCTTACCACCCACCTTCTCCTCGAGTTGAATCTCCATTCACTCGAAATCAACGACTAATTTGGGTGCACGAGGAACATCTCCATTAGGAAGACATACGAGCACACTTTCGACGTCAAATCATCAAGGTCGAAGAAAGAAAACGAAGGGTACTGCAATTCGTCGTATATCTAGATCCTGATTATGAGATCATTCCAATCCCTTTAGATCCACATCATAAAGTTACCGTAGAAGATTCCTTGAGTCAACTCTCTTTTGAGTTCATGGCAAGCTCATTGAGCCAAAACCCTTTAACCACCCCTCCTCTCTCCTCTTTTCCCACTCTCCAAGGCAAGTTCTTCGAAGCAGAATTGTACAAGAGTACCGCCCGTACCACATGACAGATATCGGACATCCTGTCCTATCACGCCTAATCTACCAAGCTCCTAAAACTTATGAGAGAAGCTGCTACGCCATAGGTGAGGACGACCCAATGAGAAAGGCTAGGCTCACGACCTGGAGTCGCGAGCATATGCGAGCTGGGGCACTCCTGCCTCTGATAGAGTATTTTAGGAAGTTTACCAACTATGTTGGTATAGCCCCCTTCCTGTTGGTATTAAAAGAGCAAATCAAAGAAACGCAGTGGGAATGAGCCATATTTTACCAATCAAGATCATCCACACACACACACATATTTATATATTAAATCACATACAATCAAATTAGAGATTACCTATTGTAGCCTATCAAGTGTCCTCGAATCTTTTTGTATAAAATCAACGATCTTCCTATCAAAGTACTGAAGACTCACAACTTGATCTTCAGTTGATTTATGACTCTCTAGATGTACTCAACATATGAGATCTAGAGAGGTTTTATAGAGAGAAGATGAATTTAATAGTTTTCAGGTTTAGGGAAACTATCGCTTCTATTTCTAAGAGAGAGTCTGTCTTATAATAATTTATTTTTAAGGTTTATAAAGATAATTAAATAATTTAATGAATCTTTATTTTTATTAAAATAAAACGTGTTATACCCAAAAATTGGAGAATGCATCCTAGGAGGCTAAGGAGAATGCATCTAGGAGAGTGCCTCCTAGGAGAGCTAAGGGGAGTGGTCCTAAGAGACTCCAAGGAGAATGTGGTCCTAGGAGACCCCAAGGAGGGTGTGGTCCTAGGAGACCCCAAGGGTGTGTAGGAGGCAAGCCTCCCAAGGTTTTCTAAGTGTTGGCTCGAACGTGTCCAAGGTAAATAGCTAAGAAGGAGGAGTCTCATGCAAGAGAATGGAGACTTAGACTTTCATAAGGAAAGTCTATACAATGTTCGATCGGACATGTTTGGGAGATGCTAAAGAAGGTTGCCTCAATGTTGTCCAAGGTGAGGTTGCCTCAATATTGTCCAAGGTGAGGTTGCCTCAATATTGTCCAAGGTGAGGTGCCAAGGAGGTTGCCTCGGACCACCTTGGTCCGAGGAGAAGCCAAGGAGATTGGTTCAAGGAGGAACATGGCATGCTAGAGGAGAGTACATGTCCGAGGAGAACCATGCACGTTCAACCCACCAAAAGCATGTCCTACCACCATGCATATCCTACCACCATGCATGTTCAACCAGCACTTGCATGGGTAGTGAGTAGGAGGTGGACCAACTAGCTAGAGGGGACTAAGTCAAACACAACTTCAACAACATACGCGGGAATCTCTCATTCTTCCCACAAATGGGGAGTTTGTTACATTTTGAATTTTGAATGTTTATTTGTAATATAAATGTAATAAATATAATAAAATATCCCTATTATAAGGGGATATCAGTTGAGGATCCCAGGCCTATAAATAGAGAGCTTATGAGATGAGAGGGGGACTTCTTTTGGGCCTCTTCTGCTTCTTCTTTCTAGAGAGATAAAATTGGGTCTGTCTATTCTAGAGAGAGAAAGTGCTGAAATTAGAGAGAATTCTTGTATTTTCACAATTTATACTGAAGAAACTCAGTTGGCATAATCCATCTGATCTTGAGTATAGATTTATAAATCACAACTCTAAGTGGATTAGGCTATTACCGACAATCGGGGCTGAACCACTATAAAAATCTCCTGTGTTATTTACTTTTCTTGTTTATACCGTCTGTTGTCGTTTTTATTTCTCTTGAAGGCTTGTCGTTATTGGCGTTCTCACGTCGTTGGCTAAAAACGCAGTCAACAAAACGGATAAGTTATAATCTATTTAATTATTTAATTTAAATCATATTGAAAAAAGTATAATTAAATATATATAATTAAATAAACAAATTATTTGAAATTCAAAATTCAAATCTCAGGGATAGAAAATATCTCTGTGTGGCACCATTCACTCTGCAGTACAATATGTGGCACGAGCCACATTAGGGTTTTCCTTAATTTTCTCATTTGTTAATGTAATTAATATTTAAGACTATATTTATCCCAAGATAAATATCAGATAATTCAAAATTAACTTTATCTTAAAATATTATTTTTAAATAAATAAGTATCTTATTCTAAATAAGATAATTATTAATCAATTTATATATTAATCCAAACAAGATTAATATTTATTTTAACCTATAGTTTTTCAAAATAAAAACTATATAGTTAAATGATTAATTAATCAGTTGCCCATAACTATCACATAACTATTTCATTGCCCTAGCAAATTAATTCTTTTGCAATTAAGTCCTTCTCTCTATAAATTTTTCTTTTGACATCATTACCTTTGACAGTGTAGGACAGAAGTGATCTGAGGACCATGGACCTATAATATGAAGTTCCAATAAACCAGATTATTAATTAAATTTTTTAATCCAATAATTCTTTTTATTAATTCCATGATTACTCCACTATAAATATGGAATTGCACTCTATGTATTAATAGAATTATATTTATAGATTTTGCTCTAGTAGTCCATTGATATAATCAATAAATATAGTTCTGTTCTCCATTTATTGGTTTGTGAATTAGAGCTGGTCAAGATTACCGTTTTACCCTTCTAATGATGTCTTGATCCTTAAGTACCATTAACTCAATAGCAAATAATTAATATATAATCAAATTATAGATTTGAGCTCAATAACTATTTAATTCCAGAATTAACCCTTAAGGGAACCAATATTCGATTCGTTACGAAAGTATGGATTCTATTATTGTAATTCATGTTCCCAGCCATTCATGATATTGAATCTCCAAAATAAAAGTCATTAGCCTCATTATACTAAGAAACCTTAACGAGTGAATCAAAAGATTAAATAAACACAAACATGAGTTCATGAATACTCAGGATTTAGACCGATCTACAAATGATCATCTATTATGATAAGAATCAAATCTTTTATGTCAAACTATAAGTTTATAAAGATAATCATTTCTTATCAGTCATGTCATATATAATCTTTATTATACAACACCTTTACTAAGATGTCTATCTACATCAATAATCTGAATCTAGATCAGTTGCATCTTGTATACTTAGTAAACTGCACTAGTAACCATTCATTAATGATTCCTTGCTTTAATATGTTACTCACAATTTTATTCATTATCTATGATATTAAATCTCTCGTACTCATGCAAGATCATATTCTCATTAATGAATAAGGATTTTTCTTGATATTATCATATAATTAAATCAAACAATAATTATAATATTCAAATATAATAAAATTGCTATGTTTATTTAATTAAATAAAATGTCTTTACATATTTTTAAGGCATTAATCCTAACACGTCCAACTCCAAACAAACTCTTATCGAGTTTTAGCGGCACTGAAGTTGCTATATCTTGAGATGAAATGGGAAGGTCCCTCTCCCTATGAGATCCTATACCTCTTCTGCCTGAAGAGCAACCCGACAAGAGCCAAAGGGGGAGACAAATTCTACTATCTCTCCCGCTCCCTCGAGAAAAAAGGCTTTTCGAAGATATTCCTAACCATCCCCCCAACTTCAAAAGGCTATTCTTCTGGACGAGCGACCTCAAATCATCCAAATTTCTCTCATTCCATCGACCTCGTAAGGTTTCTATCTTTTAAAACAGTTTTTATTTCAATCGTTTTTAAAGATCGAATGTTCACACCTTTTTGTCCTTTTCAACTAACTATGATCTCCCAAAGCCAACTCAAGATATGGCAGACCATTAGGAAAGAATGCTGAAGCTCCCCTATGGCCAGCGATCCCTCATTTATCTTTTGCTTGAGGATAAGTTGCGCCTCTACAAGGTCATTAGTGAGAGTGAGTCCACTGATGACTCCTCTATTCACAAGTATGCTCGATGGGAGGATGTCCCTCTTCCTCGCACTTCTTATTCTTTAAAGAAAAGGAAAGATTCGAGCATGGAGCTAGCAGAACCCTCTAGGCCGGGTAGAGAAGCCCAAGACAAAGCGTCTTTGGGATCGTCAGGAGGTAAAGTCATGTTGGATATGTCCATGTGGTCTCTAACCCTTTTAAAATATGAGCCTAATGTCCCCGTTCTTATTAAAAAAAATTCCCTTAACAACTTTTTTACTTGGTTGGGTGTAGATTTTAGAATTCATAAAGACAATAGCTGGCTAGGTAAATTCCAAACAATGTATAGTTTACATTAGGTATGGGAAGGGATATCGGTTCAATACAAAACCAACGAGTATAGGAATTTTTCTATGTTATCACCCACCTATTGAGATGGTAGCCCCATAGAATCGTTAGAAGATAGAACGATTTCCTGGTCCCCAAGCTTAAGCTCGAAGTAGTCTTCCAGTTAGGTTTCCTTGCTAACTATCTTTGACTTTTCTATCTCTGAGGTGATATGGATTCCGAGCTCAATAGCATTCTCGGGATGCCACCAAAGGCCCGAGGTAGCAAGCAGGGCCGAGTGTCCTTGAAGAAGGATGCTCCTTCTTCTAAGGTCACGAGGGTTAGTGAGAACCCCTCTTTGGTGACCTCTAAGGTTGCTCCTAGCGAACCAAGAACCAAGATGCCTTCTCCCCCGAAGAAGATACTCGACCTCCTCCTCCTTCCCCTAGAAAAGTCCTTGCTGGGGATAAAGGTAAAAAGATAATGGATCTCAAAGCTTTGAAGCCAGCGGGTGCTCCAACTCCAACTTTGGTCTGCAAATTTTGTGACATGCCGAAAATGCCAGAGTATCCTTTGGCAAACGAGGATGAAGCCTTACGAGCCGACCTGTGCTCTGACTTGCTGTCTCAGACTGGCCAATCATGCAACAACCTCGACACTAATGTGTGGAGGTTTCTCAGGGGAGACAACACCACTGCTCTCTTCGACTAGTCCATGGAGCTCGAGGTTTCTATAAGTCCCCTCACCCTTCTAATACTTCATTTTCTTTGTTTTTTATTCTCTAACTGTCATTTTTTGTCTTTTAGTCTCTCATCGGGTTTATGCGCCAATGCTCTCTCCTATCCTCGACAATCGTGACTAGCGAGAAGTTTCTAAGGCTGAGGACGACCTGAAAGAGGCCAAGGGAGCTCAGTCCAAGGCTGAAAAACACTTTTAAAGTGGCTAGAGAAGCTCAGACCAAGCCTGAGGGTGCCCACAAATCGGTCCAAGATAAATTTGCATCCTCCGAGGCCGAGGTCAGTCGTCTGAAGGCAGAGCTTAGCATGAAGACAACAAACTTCGATGTGGCCAAAGCTAAGCTCGATAAAAGGGCTTCAGAGATCGAGCGACTTAAAGAGGAGAAAAATGCAGCCTATGAGATCCTCGAGGATGAGAAGAAGTGCATGCTCGAAGAGTTTGTAGGTAAAAAAGAGTGGGCCACTGGCAGAGCCATGTACCGAATGTGGTCACTGAACCAGAATATTGACACCTCGTTCTTACTGGACAAGGAGGAGGAATTCGTAACCAAATGGAAGGCTCGATTGGCAGAAGAGGAGGCGATTGTAGGCACCACCTTGGAGGAAGGAGACGAGGAGGAGAAAGGAAAGGAGGCCGAGTCAGCTCCTGCTGCCACGGAGTAGTTATCTTTTTTATTTCTAACAAGGGTTGTGTTTCTTATTTTTTGCTGTATATATTCTATAAAGGCCTTTGGGGCCGAGACAATTTATGTTATAGATCAGGCTCTAGCTACCACTGCTACAATTCGGACATTAGCCATCGACCATGAGAGGTCGATTCTCCTTAAACTGACTTAACACATGTTCAAAAGTCGGTTTTCACAGAACCGATCTATCATGTATGTCAAAGGTAAGCATGGGAGATCGGTTGCGTGGAAATCGACCTACCATGTGGACATGGTAGGTCGGTTCACATTAAACCGACCGCCCATGATTGTAGATGTCATAGTAGGTCGGTTCCTACAAAACTGACCTGCCATGCTGTCATGGTTGGTCAGTTCTGTGTTGAACGACCTACCATGTGTTACCTTACTGACATGGTAGGTCTGTACTAAGTGAACTGACTTAGCATGTCACATTATACAAATTTTAAAATACAGTTATTTATTTAAAAATTATATTTATTAATGTACATCATAATGTTTTGAAATATAAATAAATGAATTAAATTAATCAATTATTTGTAACATAAACAAAGTAATGATATTTTATAAATAAGACAATATTTTAATATAATAGTATTAATAATTTAAAATAAAAAATTTATAAAATAATTTAGAGTATCTCTTTAATAATATTTTAAATGACATGGTAGGTCAGTTGTATGGGAAATGACTTCTCATGTGACATGGTAGGTCAGTTGTGTGGGAAATGACTTCTCATTTAACATTATAGGTCGGTTGTGTGGGACCAGACCTACCATGTCATTATAAAAATATATTATTAAAGATACTCTAATTTGTTTTTAGATTAATTGAATTTTAACATATATTAATTTATTTAAACAATACATATATATAACTTATTTTGGTTTGAAATAAGTATTAAAAAAAAATATACTTATTAATATTATATATATTATAATTTTTGAAATATAAATAAAAGAATAAATAAATAAATTATTAATAATTAAAAATTTTAATTTAATTTAATTTTTATAAATAAGAAAATAATTTTATTTAATATTATTTGTGATTTAAAATAAAAAAAACTTATAAAATAATTTTAGAGTATATCTTTAATAATTTTTTATATAACATGGTAAGTCGGTTGTGTGGAAAATGACTTCTCATGTGACATAGTAGGTCGGTAGTGTGGAAAATGACTTCTCATGTGACATGGTAATGTTGGTTTTTATTGATCAAATCAGAGATTATACGCAGCGGAACAACAATCAAATTGTTAGATTAATCCCATAAGATTTCTAGATCTACTTCTTCACATGCATATATATATTGAATCAAGGACATGAATAGAAAAATTACCTCAGGTCCTTCCTTGCTGCTATCTTTTCGTATGGCTAAATTCTCTAGATCTCACACCAAGATCTTCCAAAATGTTCTCAGGTACACAAAGAACAAGTGTGGGCTCGCTATACAAATAATAGGCAATAAACTATTTATCAGATGTTCTCAACACATGAGATCTGATAAAGTTTGGACCTAGGTTTTTGTGAAGAACAATGACTTTTGTTTATGTCACTGTTCTCTTTCTCTAGGAGAGATTCCTAGATATTTTTATGTCCCTGAAAAGTTATGTTCTTTGAAAAAACTGATATCCAATATTTAATAATATCCAATATATTAAAATATTTGTTATTTTAAACAAATTCAAAATAACTAATCAGTTATCAGATTTTTGTTTAAATAATAATATTTTAACCATATTAAAATATCTCATTATTTATTTAATATTTAAATAACTAAAATTGTGGAATCAAGAGACTGAGTACACTCTCTTATGCGTGTAGCACAGTCCATGTGCACTGTGCCACGCGTGTACCACATGCCTTTGATGGCATGTGATTTTTCCCAATTTTTATTATTATTTAAATACCAAAAATCCCAAAAATAAATTAATTAAAAATTAATTATATTTTTGTTAAATCAAATAATTAATTAATTACACATAATTAAACAATAATTATGTTTGATACATAGAAAAATATTTTACTTATCACATAAGTCTTTTTTGCCCATTTTTGTGTTTGCCTTTGACAGTGATTGTTTGAGCCATTTCGGGGACCATGGACCTATAACATTAAGCTCCAGTAAATTAAAATTAAATAATTAAACTATTTAATTATAATAGTTAATTTATTAATTCTGATATTACTCCACTATAAATTCAGAATTGCACTCTTTATGTTATAGATATACTTTTACAGAAATCTTTTTCTTAAGTCGTCCATTGATATAACCATCTTACAATAGTTCAACCCTCTAATTAATTAGTTCATAAATTAGAATGGAAGAATTACCATTTAACCTTTCTAATTTACTTCTTATTCCTTAAGTACCATTAATTCACTAGTGAATAATTAATCTATAATCTAATTACAGACTTGAGCTCAAAATCATTCAATTCCAGAATTAACCCTTAAGGGAACTAATATACGATCCGTTAGGAAAAATTAGATTCCATATTGTTGATACATGTTCCCAGCCATCCATGATATTAAATCTCCAAAACAAAAGTCATTAGCCTCATTCTTTGAAGAGACCTGAACGAATGAATCAAAAGATTTAATAAACATGAACAGGAGTTCATGAACACTCAGGATTTAGGTTGATCTATAAATGATCATCAGTTATGATATGAATTACAAGTCTTTATTGTTAAATGGTTTTTAGATAAAGACTTTAATTCATATCGGTCCATGTCATATATAATCATATTATATAAAGTACCTTTACCGAGATGTCTTTCCACATCAATAATCTGAATCTAGATTATTTGTATCATTATGATACTCAGTAAACCGTACTTACAACTCCAATTAAAGAATTCCATAACTTTAATTTGTTGTTGTTGACTATTTTTATTCATTCATGTGATCTTAATTCTCTCGTACTAATACAAGATCACATCCTCAATAATGAATATGGAATTTTTTTTATATTTACAAAATTATTCAAACAAGAATTTAACAATCTAAATATAACAATAATAATAAACCATTGTATTTATTTATTCATAGAAAATCAAATGTCTTTACATGCTTTTAGGACACACTCCTAACAATCTCCCACTTGTACTTAAAGCAAGTGAGACATTTCTCTCAATCCCATATTACGTACATGACCCTCGAATTGCTTTGCAGGAAGCATCTTCGTAAACGGATCTACCAGGATGTGTTCTGATACGACATCAGAATGAACACATCTCCTCTATGTACGATTTCTCTGACTAACTGGTATTTGCGCTCTATATGCTTTCTCCTCTTGTGGCTTCTTGGTTCTTTAGAATTAGCCACTACTCCACTATTGTCACAGTAAAGAACAAGTGGTTTCTCCACTTGTGGAACTACTTCCAAATCTGTGTAGAACTTTTTAAGTCACAGAGCCTCCTTAGCTGCTTCACAAGCCACTATATACTCGGCTCCCATGGTGGAGTCTGCAATGCTGGTTTGCTTAATGCTCCTCCAGACTAATGCTCCTCCTCCAAAAATAAATACTGATCCAGAAGTCAATTTCTGACTATCTCTGTCTGATTTAAAATCAGAATTAGTGTACCTAATGGGGTTCAGTTCTCCACCTGAATATACTAGCATATAGTTTCTCTAGTATATCTAAGACACTTGAGAATATTATTCACTGCAATCCAATGACTCAATCCAGGATTGGATTGATAACGACTGACTAGCCCTACTGCATAACAAATGTCAGGTCTTGTACACACATGGCATACATCAGACTGCCTACTGCTGAGGCATAGGGATACTGTCTCATGTCTTCCTTTTCCTGAGGTGTTTTGAGACACTACTCTTTGGAAAGGAATACTCCATAATGGGTTGGCATATCACCCTTTTTGGAGTTTTGCTTATTAAAGCGTTTTCGCACCTTATCAATATAAGTTGCTTGAGATAGTGCCTAAGTTTTGTTCTGTCTATCTCTAAGAATCTTAATGCCCAGAACATACTTGGTTTCTCCCAAATCTTACTTTGGAATTGTTCCGCTAACTAGTTCTTTACATTTGATAATGTCTCTACATCATTCTCAATGAGTAGGATATCATCAACATAAAGAACAAGAAATACTACTTTACCATCTTTGATTTGTTTATAGACACAAGGATCATCAAAAAAATTTCAACAACCAAATGTTTTTCTTGTGTCATCAAATCTAAGATTCCAAGACCTAAGAAGCTTGCAAACCTTTTGCTCTTGATCTTTTAATTCGAACCCTTCTAGTTGAGACATGTAAATGGTTTTGTCAAGGTAGCCATTCAAAAAAGCTGTTTTGACATCCATTTGCTAGATCTCGTAATCCATGCATGTAGCTATGGACAAGAGTATAGAAATGGATTTTAGCATGGCTAATGAAGAAAAGGTTTCTTCATAGTCAAACCCTTCTTACAGGAGAAAAGGTGTCTTCATAGTCAACCCCTTCTTTCTGTGTGTAACCTTTTGGCTACAAGCCTTGCTTTGAAAGTCTCTACTTTCCCATTCGCTCTTCTTTTCTTCTTGAATATCCAATTGCAACCATTGGGTTTGATATTCTCAGGTGGATCTTCAAGAACCCAGAAAAAATTGGAATACATCGATTACATTTTTTGGTTCATGGCTTCTTGCCATTTTTCCCTGTCAGAATGATTAATTGCATCTTCAAATGTCAATGAATCATCTTTGTTTGTGTCAGACACAAGCATTTGAACTTCGTGTTCATAGCGTGTGGGTTACTTACTAACCCTCCCACTACGACGAGGTTCTCAACTATTCTGACTAGAACTAGTAGTTTCCTGTTGTCGTTTTTCATTGGTTATTGCTAGTGACTTTGCAACTTCATTCGAGATCATCTCCTCCAGTACAACCTTACTATGAGGTTTGTGGTTATTAACATAGTCTTATTCAAGAAAAGTTGCATTTGTCAATACAAATATTTTATTTTCTTTTGGACTATTGAAAATTCCACCTCTAGTCTCTTTGGAATATCCCACAAACATACACACTTGATAGCGTGTTTCCAACTTCCCGGTTTTTCCTTTACGCACACGTGCAAGACACCCCTAAATTTGAAAATGGTGTAAACTAGGTTTACAACCATTCCATAATTCTATGGGTGTCTTTTGGATAGACTTAGGTGGAACATCATTCAATGTGTATAGAACACATTGAATCATATAGCCCATGAATGACAGTGGTAATGATGAGAAACTCATCATTCATCTAACCATATATAATAACGTTCTATTCCGACTATCTGAAACATCACTTTATTGTATTGTTTCAGGTGTAGTGAGTTGGAATTGAATGCCATGCTCACGTTGATGGTTCTTGAATTCACAGTCCAAGTACTCTCTTCCTTGATCAGATCGAAGTGCTTTTAAGTGATTTACCTAATTGCTTTTTAGCCTCTACTTGAAATTCTTTGAACTTTCCAAAAGTTTCATATTTTCTTTGCATTAAGTATAGGTAACCATATCTTGAATAATCGTCAATAAAAGTGACGAAATATTCACAACCTCCTCTTGCTTGTACATCAAGTGGATTGCAACATCCATATGTACTAGCTTAAGTGGTTTTGTGGCTCTTCAACCTTTATCAGAGAAAGTTCTCTTGGTCATTTTGTTTTCTAGACAGTATTTACAAATAGGGAGAGATCCAATAGATAGTTCTCTTAAAGGACTATCCTTTACAAGCCTATTTATTCTGTCTAGACCAATATGGTTCAATCTCAAGTGTCACAGATATGTTTCACTATCGGAATCAGTTTAATATATCTAGGGTTAGTTGTTTTAAATAATTCAAAATTATAAAAAATTTGTCATAAGTATGTAAACTTTGTTTATCCCAAAGCATTTGCATAACAAGTAAATAGATAATTTCTTTAAACATTTGCATAACAAGTAAATAGAAATAAGTTTCCAAACATTAATAATCAAGATTACTAACAATAAACTAAATTTCTAGACTGTAGTTTTCTTTGTTCAAAGAAATCTAAAATTTCTCAAAAACAAAATAAAGAAATTTAAATTGTTCAACTAACAATACAATTACTAAATAAAAACTACTGCTCTCCAACTTCTCCAGCTCCTTACTTGCTACCAAAATCCTCATCAGTCTCTTTCTCCTTTTCAGGATTCTGATTCTGCAAAAGGAAAAAAAAAAATTAAATAAATAGTTTAGTGGCATATATTTTTTAATCTACTATCCAAAAATTTGAATATGATATTCATAGTGTTTGAATCTAGTATTCAAAGTTGAAAAAATATATGTAAATCTTATTTACCTTTTTCGTTTGATATAACTGACGTCTCTCAGCATAGACTTCCTCTGTCATTGCTCGCCACATCTCATGAGCTGAGTCATATTTTTCTTCTGCTTCATAGCTAGTAGCCAGAGGTGGTTCAGTTGGAGGTTTTTCACAGACTGTTGACATCATCTTCTTATAAGAAAAAATAGTCAACATGCCTCGAAACCAGTATTTCATATTTTCAGGTTCAAAAACTAAGGATTTGAGAAAGACATCGGTGTGTAATTCACCAATAGACATTTTGCTGGTAATAAATAAGTACAAATAAATTAAAATTATATTTAGAAAAATAAATATCATATTTTCGGAAATTAAACGTGATGCATGAGCACAATTAAAACACATAAAATAAAGATTAATTTCCACGATAAAATTTTCTAACAATTAAAGTGCTGCCTTAGGGTTGGTCAAATTAATTTTAGAGAATTTATAAGACATTCTTATCTTTATTGTTTAATACTTAAAATAACTCTTTATTTTCTCTTTTAAACATTAAAGTACCGCTTATTTTGGTCAAGTTATGATTATCCACTCTCAAGCTTAATCATAACTTTGTGAGTGTAACCCATTATTTTGGAGTTCATGACTTAACTTAGGACATGCCGCCTTAGGGTCGGTCAAGCCTAAAATACATCATTAGTTCCTATCTATGTAAGAAATACAACCTTGCTATTGATATGTTCAGACACCTTCCTTAGGGGGACGAAAACAAAGCCGTCGCGAGGCGCTATTCATTTCTCACGGTGTTATATTAATAATGGAGACCATGGGTTATGTTTGAGATATCAACCCTCTCCCACTCACTATTTTGAAATAAGTGTTTTTAACCTAATTAATTCCAAATTAATTATAACATCTTTAAACCTTATGAACATAATTAGAATTGGAAAAAAAGCGAGTTTCTAGGTCCATATACAATTTTAAATTACCAATCATGTTCATCTAATCTTTACTATAAAACACTTTTAAAATAAAGTTGGTTTAAAGAAATTAAGTCATAAAGACTTAAAATTTGGTGTGATATTTTACCAAGTTTTCAAAATAAAACTAAGTAATTTACATGCAATTGATTTCACAAAACAATTCATATAAACAAATAGGACAATCCTAATAATCATGTTTCTACTAATGAGATGCATGATTATGACTGTGTGGGTTTTCATGTATGGCATACAATGCATGAACATGTTATCAATCACATTAACCACATGAAAATAATTATTTAAATAAATAAATAAACAATAAATGTTGAACCGGGTGCTTTTGGGTATTTCTAATTTTACAACCACTTTATAAAATTAAAATAAATAAAATAAAACTGTCGTGATCTCCATCGGGCTTCTTTACTTCACTGTCGGTAGGATATGTGGCATTGTTGGTCCAGAATAATAATAAGAAAACAATTTTCTAATTATTTTTTATTAATTAAAACAAACTTTTAAATAATCATTATTTTTATTTTTCTTTTTAAATAAAACAACTTTTAATTAAAACTGAAATGAATTTATCTCACAAGAAGATATATTCAAGTTGGCTTAATGGAAGAGATTGGAGCATCAAGTATATCGTTATATATAAGGTATCAAAGATTTTTAAAATAATTATAAGTTTGTAGATAACTTATTTTATAAATTTAACAAAGATATATTTTTTTATGTACGATTTTGTACTTCCAATTAGTGAAAAGAGAGATCAATCATTTATTTCATTTTGTTGAGCCAATTTGATTATCAAATGTTGGATCCATTGAAGAAGAACGAGTTAAATGGGTATCAAAGCATATGATTGATTCAAATCTAGGTCAGATGTGGTTGTTGCCATATCATAAGGGGTAAGTTTTTTACTTTTAGTATTTTGTTAGTGAATATATATAATATTAATAATGAAATGTTTTTGTGATCCTGTTAGAAAACATTGAATGATTATAATTATTGATTTTGATCACGAATTGTGCTATTTCCTGGATTCTCTTTATAATTTTCCACTAGATGAAATCAAATCTCTCATTTCTTGGTAAAAATCTAACAAATTAACTATATACTCTTAAATTCATTTAAAAACGAACAACTTCTAAATGTTTATGTTTTTATTGCTTAGTATCTTTCAACATTTGCGCACAAATAATGCGAAAACTAAGGAAGTCGCGTGGAGAACTGTTAAGTGTCCTTGTCAACCATTACAATCAGTACAATGTGGATTCTATGTTATGAGGATGATGAAAGACTTCGTGAAAAATAAGTTTTCAATGCGATGTCTAACTAGTAATGTAAGTGAAAATATTCATTATTAAAGTTCTAGCTTTACCTCAACATTAATTATATTAATTCAACTCATGCAATGAATTTTTTTTAGTGTGGCAGGAAGAACTCTTACACAAAGGATGAGATCAATGAAGTACGTGAAGAATGGGCACAATGCATCATGGATTTGATGAGAACTACATAGGTCCACTCACTTTTGTTAACTTAGACTTTTAAGGAGATATACTTACACTGTTAACTTAGACTTTCTTGAAGATATACACACTTTTGTTGTCTAACTATAGTTTACAAAGTTTATATTAGTCATTTTATAATTAACTTAAGACTCGTTATTTTGGTTACTTAGTTCAAATTCTAGTATTGTATATTATTGTGATATCTATTTTGTTTTGTTCTGTTTTTTTGTATAAAAAGTAGGATTTGTTTTGGGCATAATACAATTTTTAATAAAAAAAACCATAAGTCAATTATACTAAAACAAACAATAGATGTCTACACCATAAGTCGGTTGGGAATTGACTTATCATATTTTACACTAGAGGTCGTTGTGCCACACTGACCTACCATGATTTAAACCAAAAGTCGGTTGCTGACCGACATACCATGATTTACACCAAAGGTCGGTTGCTGACCGACCTACCTGTTTTACACTAGAGGTCAGTGTACAACCAACCTACCATGTCTTATACCAGAGGTCGGTTTGGTGCCAACTGACCTACCATGTTTTTACATCATAAGTCACTACATGGGAAGTCAGTTCCTAACTGACTTATGAACATTCAAAAGTCCATTTTTAACAAACTTATCATGTAATTTTTGTAGTAGTGTACCCTATTATCTCTTGTGAATATTCATATATTTTCCAATAGTCTTATGCTTAAATTTCTTTCTCAAAATTTTTATGCTCCTTAGCTACTTGCATCATATTCCAGGATCGTAATATTTCGAGCATGTTACTAAGGACTTGCTTAGGTTCAAAGGTCTATATATTTATACATAGTTTATTTGATTGCACAATCCCAACCTCGTTATACCCAAGGTCGAACTCTACTTATACCATGCATCTTGTCTGTTTATCTAGAATCCCAACTTTATTCGTGTCGAATTGGTTTTGCCAGTTCATTCTAGACTTGTTAAATTATGTTCATGCCTGGTTTTCATCCAAGGTCCTACAACCATGCTTGGTTAGTAGTGATCCATGCACTATAACTAATTTTATTGATGCTATATTTTTTCGAGTCTATGGTATGTGTCTATACCACTTATGCCCCCTTAATTTCCCATGATTGTGAAATCTTAGGTTAATGAATTTTGAGAGCTTGCAAAAATTATAACAATAAAAAATAAGTTTTGAACAAGAAACAATGTTGTATTAATGATAAAAGCAAAAGGTAAATACAAGCATAGTTACAAATAAGTAAACATCATTCCTACATTATTGATAATAAGGTCGTAGATGTTCATTGTTCCAAGCTCGCGGAACAAACTCTCCATTCAATCTTGCTAGTTTGTATACCCCAAGTCGAATGATGGATTCAATTTGGTAAGGTCCTTCCAAAATTAGGTCAGAGGACACCTGCTAATGGGTTTCGTGTGGCAAAAAACATGCGCCTAAGAACTAGGTCCCCCAATCCAAAGTGTCTATCAAGAACCCTTTTATTGAAGTATCTTGTAGCTCTTTGCCTGTATGCAGCGTTCGTAAGCTGTGCTTCTTCTTGATTTTCTTTAATTAAGTCTAAGGCTTCTTTGAGCTAAGATTGGTTTGAGTCCTGGTTGTATGCTTCGCGTCTGATGGTAGGAACTTCGACCTCAATGGGTAACATCGCTTCATAGCCGTAGGCTAGGGAGAATGGTGTATGTCTAGTTGAGGTTCGAGCTACTGTTCTATAAGCCCATAGGACTTGTGGTAATTCCTCTGGCCACCTGCCTTTATCCTCTTCGAGTCTTTTCTTAATGGAGCTCTTTAGAGTCTTATTTACGGCTTCGACCTGGCCATTTGCTTGTGGATGAGCTACTGAGGAGAAACTCTTAATTATCCTAGTTTTCTTGGTTCCATTGTTTGAGAGAATCTTCCTTGGTATCCCATGTTTGCAAATTATGTTTTTTACCACAGAGTCCAAGACTTTCTTTGGGGTGATTGTGGCTAGAGTATTGGCCTCAGTCCATTTGGTGAACTAATCGACAACAACTACAACATATTTAACTCCCCCTTTTCCTATTTGTAAGGATCCTATGAGTTTGATTCCTCATACTGCGAATGGCCACGGGTAGCTCATCATGGTGAGCTCAGTTGGTGGAGCTCACAAGATTGAGGTGAATTGTTGACATTTATTTTAGCGTTTAACATACTCGAACGAATCTTCTTTCACTGTAGGCCAGAAATATCCTTGCTTAATTACTTTCTTTGAGAGACTATGTCCTCTAGTGTGATCTCTGCAAAATCCTTCATGGATTTCTTCTAGGATCTTTTTTGCCTCGAATAGAGTTACACTTCTTAGTATTGGCATGAAATATCCTCTTCTGTACAATCTCCCTTCCAAGATAGTGTATCTTGGTATTTTGTATATCAGTTTTCTAGCCTCGTTTCGGTCTGTTGTGAGGCGCCCGGTCTCAAGATAGTCGATTATGGGTGTCATCCAGGTAGGCTGTGAATCTATCGTGTCGACCTCAACTTCGTCAGGCTCAGTTATACTCAGCTTTGGTAAGAATTCCACTGGTACCACATTAAGTGTATCGACTTCTTTTGTTGTTGCGAGTCGAGCTAGAGTGTCTGCATTCATGTTTTGCTCCCATGGAACTTGTTGAATTGTGTAGAACTCGAATTGTCCCAATGTCTTTTTGACTTTTTTCAAGTACGCTGCCATCTTAGTGCCCTGAGCCTGGTATTCTCCTAGGACTTGGTTGACGACCAATTGAGAGTCACTATAGCAATGAATGGCTCTTACCTTTAGCTCCGAAGCTATTTGTAGCCCTACTAATAGTGCTTCATACTCAACCTTATTATTAGAGGCCTCAAAACCAAATCTTAAGGCCGAATGAAATTTGTTTCCTGATGGGGTTATCATGATAATGCATGCCCCTGATCCATTCTCGTTAGAAGATCCATCAACATATAGTCTCCACAGCTCACGAGTTGGGGTTACTACTTCTTTGTTGGCTATTCCTGTAATGCGTGGTTACCCTAGAACAGTTACGGTGAACGATGAACCAGAAATTTGACTCGCTACCCAAGTCCTTTGGTTAAAAACGTGTTCTAAGTGTTATTAACATGCTAAGGTGGAAAATCAATGAAAAGGAAAGGATATATTTTATTAAATATATAAACTGTTCATGAGCTCATCAAAACATTTACAAGTTGTTTGTAACACAAAATGGTCACTACAGTTCCAAATTTACAAACCCGCCGACCTAAGCAGCAAAATTAGGGTGAACCCCCTAGTTCCACTGAGAACTCATTGGCCGTGGTGGTCAAGCGACCGCATATGTACACATCACCACCTAAGCTCTCCACTAAAGGCTGAGTGAGCTTTTCTTTCCCTTTACTTGCACCACATAGCACCCATGTGCTAAAGCCCAGCAAGAAAACATAGTATTGCGTATAAACATTATCAAATGATTATCATTATAATCACATAGAGCTTATAGCTCTTAAACAGATGAGTGAATATCACTTGAGGTTCTAGAAAACCATACTGAGTGACTGACAAACAAGTCACTAACTTAACCAGAAGAATGGCTGCTGGGTAAGCCACTAGCCTTAAACAGACGAGAGACTGATGGGTAAGTCTCTAACTTAACAGATGAGTGACCGATGTGTAAGTCACACAAGCGCTTATAATATTCATCGAACTTGAGGTCGGTCCAGCATTAATGCTCTTTAAGTCATCCAATGCAGATATCGATTAGATCTAATCTTTATTGGCTTGCATTGAACACGCTGAGGTCATCCTGACTTATGAGTCAGCACTATGTGACCAGTGCCCAGTACCACTGCCGAACCTGACTAATGAGTCTCAGCTTCACAGTTGATACTGACACCTTTGCCAAATCTGACTAATTAGTCAGTACCATGCACAAGTTAGCAAGATTTGCTAAGTATTCAATAACCAATCCATGTCCACATTTACACAATCAACATGCCTCAAGAATAATCATGCATGTCACATATGGGGTGCAGTCTTCTTACCTCTGGTTCGAGCGAGAATTAATGTAAGAACGACCCTTGAGAACGACCTATCTTTTTGACCCTTAGCGGATACCTGGTCATAACAAATTATGGGATTCCATCAATAAAATGAATAACAAAGGGTTCCCAAACCAAAACCTAGCCTCCGAGACATCGAATACTACTAAATCGGGTAGTAGGATCGATCCGGAGGCCTAAGGCTAGAATCCCCAAGCCAAAAACCCATTTCTGGCCAAAATGCCACTAAGGGTCGCAGCCCTCCTTGGCCATGCCGCGGCCCAACCCCCAGTTCAGCCAACACCCTGGTTTTTCTTCCCTTGCGATTTCCCTTGGAACCAACCTTTCAAACCAAGCGCAAACACCACTCAAACATCCAATACAACCCCTAAACTTGATCTATAACACTCCCTCATAAAAACCCAAGTTAAACCCCAACCAAAACTTCCATCAATTCCAACAATTCACCACAAAATCATAAGCTGAAACTAACAACCAAAACTGAGTAAACCAGGAAACTAATGGCTAGAAACTTACCCCAAACTAAGGTTGTGATGCTCTTCAATGGTAGACCACTCTCCCAAACTCCCAAGGCCTACTTCCCAAGTTAGAATCTTCAATAAGAGCTCAAAAATCACAAAGAAGATGAAGGAGAAGGAAGGTACGGGTAAGCTTCAAGACTTGCTCTGTTTTCCATTCAATTCCACAGCCTAAATCAGTTTATATCTATCCTAGGGGTAAAAAGACCATTATACCCCTAGGTCAATTAAGGGTTTCTAAAGGCTCCCAAGGGAAAATTTTTCCTTTCCAACCTATCTCGTTAATCATAATTAAAGCTCTCTAATTCCCGCTATTCTCAATAATCTCAAACATCAATAATTCATATCCAGTTACCCTTTAACTCCCGGTAACGCTATAATCATTAAAATCACCCCGAGACTCATCCCGAGCCCCGAACTCAAACCTATTATGACTAGACCGCTAATTAATATACCATGGTCGTCTCTTGCCGAATGGCTCGAACAAACCCACATTATAACATGGTCTCAACAATATATCACCAACATGCATACAATTATACCCTCAACGGGCCAAATTACCATCACACCCCTGTAATTAAAATGCGGACCCACATGCATGCATTTAACATCATATTATAATATAATTCACATAAGCATGCATATTATCATTTAATGGCATAATTAAGCAATTATGGCCCTCCCGGCCTACTAATCCCGCCATTAAACCACATCCGAGAATTCGGGGCATTACAACTATCCCTCCTTACAGAAATTTCGTCCTCGAAATTTACCTGAACAGCTCAGGATACTGACTCTGCATATCTGACTCAAGCTCCCAGGTCGCTTCTTTGACCTTGCTGTTCCTCCACAACACCTTAACCAAAGGACTCGGGTAGCGGGTCAAATTTCTGGTTCACCATTCACCGTAACTGTTCTGGGGTAACCAGGGCGTTACAATTCTTGTACAATCGACTATGAAATCAACTATGGACTGTCCCTTTAGTGTCGTTCTTAGGTGATATGTTATCTTGAACTACCCAAGTTTGACTGCCCATTTCAATAGTCTTTCGGATGCTTGATATTTTGATAATATTTGTCTCAAAGACTCATTAGTTAGCACGTGTACAGGGTGTGCTTGGAAGTAAGGTCGAAGTTTTCGGGATGCATGTATTAAACACAATGCGAGTTTTTCCATCAATGGATACCTTGATTCCACCCCCAGTAACATTTTGCTGACATAATAGACAAACTTTTGTTGTTTCTTATCTTCTCGAATAAGTTCTGCACCGATTGCATGCTCAGTCGTAGTGAGGTATAAGTACAATATTTCCCCTGTGATTGGTTCAGATAAGATAGTTGGCTCAGTGAGATGTTTTTTAAGAGCCTAAAAAGCAAGCTCACACTCATCTGACCATTCAAACTTTTTCCCCCTCTCAGAAGATTAAAGAATGGTTGGCACCTATCCATAGATTTCGAGATGAATCTAATTAAAGCCGCCATTCGTCTAGTTAGACTCTGGAGGTCTATATGATTTCGAGGTGAAGGCATGTCAATTAAGGCCTTTATCTTATCCGAGTTTTCCTTTATGCCTCGAGCGTTTACTATAAATCTGAAACTTTCCCGAAGATACTCCAAATGAGCACTTTTGTGAGTTGAGTCTCATGTTGTACTTTCGAAGTATAGTGCAACACTCAGCGGGATCGTCAACATGGTTATAATTGTGCTTGGAGTTGATTAGTATATCGTCCATGTACATATCTATGATGTTTCCTACCTGATCGACAAACATTCAATTTAGAAGTCGTTGATACATAGCCTAGGCATTCTTGAGCCCAAAGGGCATCACATTGTAACAATACAACCTTTTATCGATCATGAAGCTCGTATGCTCCTTGTCGGGTGCATGCATGGCTATCTGGTTATTTCTAAAATATGCGCCCATGAATGACATGATGTCATGACCCAAGGTTGCATCGATGAGCTGATCAATTCGAGGCAAGGGAAATAGTCTTTTCGACATGCTTTGTTGAGGTATGAATAGTTGATGCAAGTTTGACACTTGCCAATGGGGTTCAGGACCAAAACTAGGTTGGCTATCCATTATCGGTAGAAAGCATCTCGAATAAACCGATTTGCTTTTAATCTTTCGACCTCCTCTTTCAAGGCTTTCTTCCTCTCATCTTCAAGGAGTCTTCTCTTCTGTTGCTTTGGGGGGAAGATTTTGTCGATGTTCAACGCATGGCTTATCATATGGGGACTGATCCCAATCATATCTGAGTGTGACCATGCGAGTACGTCCTTATTTTCCCTCATGAAATGAATTAACTGCTATATCGCGTCCTTTGGGAGGTTCTTCCCAATCTTCGCAATCTTGGTGGTGTTCTTTTCATTAAGTTGAATATCTTCGAGATCTTCAATTGGTCTGAGATCGGCCCTGTCCTCTTCTATCCTTGGGTCGATCGCTTCTTCCACCTCTTATATAAACTCATTCATTTCCTCAATAATTACTAAGGCCTGGGCACTGCCTTGGCCTTTCCCCTTCATCGAGATGTGTTGTAAGAAATTCATTGATTTAAATACGCAAGTATACGCAGTCACACAAGAAATACAATTATAAATGAATCGTCTCCACAGGGATTGCAAAATAGAAAAATAGGCAAAACAATTACTAAACAATTTAAAGATATTGACAATTAAATGGTTTTTTTGTAAGCTAAACAAAATATTAAAAAGATAAAAATACTAAAAATAAAACTGAACTAAACAAAGTAATTCAGAAGAAACACGAGGATTGTAAAATGGACTTGAATTATTAATTCCCCCTATGTTAATTATACTGAACACATTGCTGCATAATTATTTTAGCAAAACTCCCAGGTTAACAAGAATTCAATAAAACCTCATAAAAATTTCCCAAATTTTATTATAATAATTATTTTACCTAATTATACATAATTCTATGTCAAATAAGATTTAAGAATACAAATTCAAGGTTCAATTCTCAAAAGTTACACAAGGCAAATAACACATCCCTATGTTACTTACTAACATAACCTAACATAGATTATGACTTGTGTCATCCAAGTTCTTTCCATTATATTTAATCCTTCCAGCATCAAATAGAATCAAAGAATCTTTCCATTGTGGCCAAACAAAACAAGAGATTAACAATAAATACACTTGAATGAAACAAGAGAGATTTCACTAAAATAAGGTGCAAGAATTTCCTAAACTATAACATAGGGTTCATCAACAATTCAAGTCACACAAAAATTAGTTCATGGCTGAGTTAATGAGCATTAATCCAAATTTAATACAACCCATAAGTACTCAGAGTAGAAATCAAACTAGATAATTTAAAATGAAGTTTAGAAGCAAGAGAAAGAACAAATCCAATTGATGATTCAACTTCTTTATGCGTTCTCCTCCTCTTCTTTCTTGATTTCTGGTTTTTCTTCCTCTCTCTCCTGCTTTTCTTTCCCAAAAAATGGCAGTCTCCCTCAATATGCGGCTGACCCTTCTCTAAGTACCTCTAGGTTTCCCAATTTGTCCATCCAAGTACAAAATTGCCCCTCTGTTTGGTATATACATGGGTCTCTTTTGTTCTTTCCTTTGACATTTGCTTCTAATATTGACTCATGCTTTCTATACTTGCCACCTCAGCTACTATTCGAGCTCACCCTCTGAATTTCCAAGCACGCATAAATGTCCAAAAGCAGCCTGATCAAAATGCTTCAACAAAATGTGCTTTCCTACCGCAAACCTGCTATTTCAGCAATCCAAATTTAACTTAGATAGTTTCACAATTTTAGTTTCATTCTTTGTACAAATATCTATCCATGAAACTATTTTCTTCAACCTATTAACTATTAAAAAAAACAACTAAACTTAACTAAGATCACAAAAACACAAATGTTAGTTACAAAAGCTAATAATAAACTAACATCACTATCGATTTTTCCACATTTATAAGTTCAAAAGCGCATGAAATAACTCTTTATTCAAGAGTTATCACACCCCCAAACTTACGACATTACTCGTCCTCGAGTGATGAATCTAAAAAGATAACAAAACAAAAACACAAAAGGCTCAAACTAAACAACAAATGGAAAAGGAAAACAACAAGGACAAGACACAACAAAAGAGGATAACCTTTTCTTTTCCAATGGTAAAAATGGGAAGGCTCTTGGGAATTTTATTTTGAATAAGAGAAGCTGAAGTTCAATCTTATACAAGCTTTAAACCAAATTCTTCAAGCATTAATGTTGTTGTCAAAATATGTGTCAAGTGTTTCACCCTTTAGTGCATGCATAGCTTTTCCCAAACACTTTCAATCACCAAAAATCAAGCTAGAACTTGGTCCTAAAGCTTAAATAATGCCTCCATAAGTTACCCAGTGCCGGAAGGTCAAGGAAGTTGGTGACCTGATGATAGGGGAGCCGGCGACCGAAGCCCCGGTGAACAGCGGCCGTAACTATAACGGTCCTAAGGTAGCGAAATTCCTTGTTGGGAAAGTTTCGACCCGCACGAAAGGCGTAACGATCTGGGCACTGTCTCGGAGAGACGCTCGGTGAAATAGACATGTCTGTGAAGATGCGGACTACCTGCACCTGGACAGAAACTTAGTGATTCCCTCTCCACTAATGTAGACAAACACCACACCAAAGATCAATATGACTTTATCAAGCTTGCAATGGTAGGCTAGGGTGAAGGTAGGATAAGAGATATTAATTTTGGCTCTAATCACCCTAAGCACCTCAATCTTTCTAGGACCTAAATCAATTCACACATTAATTTCCCCAAAGAACACCCCACAACGAAATATAAATCTTGCCACTAGCCTTTATTACTAACATACAAAGACAAAAAAACTAAAAAAACTTTTATTTTATTTTAAGAGTTACACCCCCAAACTTATTTACACACATAATTACTTTTTGTTTTCTGATAATTTTTTTAGAATGAAAATAAACAACTAGATGGCAAGAGAACAAGAAAAATGAGAATACACATTCCCCCAAACATAAAATCAACACAAGCAAAAGAAGAAAATAAAAAATGCTCAGCCAATGCCTATTGCACTCTCTATGCCTCTCAACCCCCCAAAATACAACAACAAATAAATCCTATAAAGATCAAGGTACTAAAGGGCATGGTGAAAATAGGTGATTATATATATATATATAGAGCAAGGCTAATAAACAGCTAAACAAGAAAATGACACTTAAGCTCAACGGGGGGACTAGGGATAAAATGCATAAAAGGT
This sequence comes from Humulus lupulus, assembly GCF_963169125.1. Lineage (NCBI taxonomy): Eukaryota > Viridiplantae > Streptophyta > Magnoliopsida > Rosales > Cannabaceae > Humulus > Humulus lupulus. The sequence continues at coordinate 43,103,652 of NC_084794.1, read as the reverse complement.
AGGCTTCAAATGCTCAAACGGTCCAAGGATGGCCTAAATCATGTCATCGGTGTGGTGTTGTCTAGGATTTTTCCTCAAGGAAAATCACTAAGTAATTCTAGAAACTTAAGCTCTCAGAAGAAACTAGCTCTTTCTAGGGTCTCAAAAATGTTTAATCAAGCTATGCACACACTAAAAAGAGAAACACTCTCATCAATCAATTGCAAGCAACATTCTTACCCAAAGAATTTAGTTTAAAACTTAAGTAAGAAAGACATTCAGCTTCAATCTTAGATTTATTATACTTTTGTAGTTTTTCAAGAACGTCATCTAGCCCCATAGTTAAACACTGGAAAAAAAAACAAAAAATATCCTGAAAAGAGCAACCAAACAACAGGACAAAGACACTATACACAGCAAGAAAAAACATAAAAAAAAAACTAAACAATAGACTACTAAAGGAAACAACAAGACAATCTAAAATAGAAAATCAGTAAAGAACAAAAGCTGGGTTAAAGATACTCCCCGCGCCTATTCCTCAGAATTGGCATCCAAAGGAATAGGGTCGTCTTGAACAACCGGAGCTGCCCACTTCTCCAAAATAGAGCTGGGGAATGCATGGAAAGAAGTATTAGGCCTGGAGATGTTTCACTGAAGAGACTTGATTAACGTCGCATCCCACTGTTTGGCATATTTCCAGTATGCTTGTTGCTGAGTTTCAAGAGACACCAGCCGCTCAAAAATTTCCCACTGCTAAGCAAGGATGTTTGCGAGTGGGGGAGCAAGTGGGGGTGTTGGCGGAGGCGCGATGGATGGGCCACCTTTAGAGACAGGTTCTCGGTCTGAACAGGAGTGAGGAAATCAATGTCACAGCGCTCAAAGAGTACATCCTCACTAGAATCATAAGGAACCCTGGCTCTAAGGCACAACTGAGTGATGAGTGATGGAAAGAATAACTTTCCCTTCTTCTTTGTGGCACAACTAACAATTTTCCTTGTGAACAGCTTGCCCACATCGATACTAAGCCCGACCAACATATAATACAGTAGCAGCACTAGCTCTTTGGACACCGTAGTTTCATGTGTGGTCAACAACAAATGACATTTAAGGAAATGCAACCACACTCCAGCTTTAGGTAACATAGAGGTGTGCAATAATGTACGCACACCGCTAGAAGAAACACACCATTGAGTGCATGGAGATGCGACAAGTTGTAGTGCCTTGTCAAAATTTTCTGGTGAAGGGGCCACTACCATATCATTATATATAGCACACACCAAGTTGTCCAGCCCAAACACAGAGTTAATAGCATCACTTGAAAAGGAAACAACCTTGCCTCTAACGACTACTTCAGAATTCTCATAGGACACCATGTTGGCGTAAAACTCATGCACTAATGGAATGATAGCTGACTCTGGTTTTTGACAGAAGGTTTCCCAATTGTGCTTTTCAATGACGTCACTGAGGAAGGCTGGCACCACAACAACAGTAGGCAGAAAACCTTTTTCAGGGACCAAATTCTTTTTCTTAATGGATTCATATTTCTCATTGGCTTGAGCAGAAGAAAATTTCTGTGAGGGTACTGAAGGAACGATATTTTTCTTGGTCTTTGGGGTCGGTACAACATTAGGTTTTGACTTGGGGAAAGCCTTTGTGGTAGTGGTGGTCTTTTATGGCTTGGGTGGAGGTACGGTTGATGCAGGTTTGGCTGGATTTTTGGATTTTGGGATGGTTGGTGTTTTGGTTGATGGTTTGTTAGTGATGGTGGTAAAGTCATTGACAGTGGTTGGTGAGGTTGATCGTGATGTGGTAGTGGTTGGGGCAGTGGTACTCTTTTTGGCTAGTGGTGGGGTAATGTTTGGGGCAGTAGAAATCTTTTTGGCTGGTGGTGGGGTAGAGGGTGGTTTGGATTTCCTTTTATGAGCTCTTGTTTTGGTGGCCATATTGGTCAAAAAAGGGACTAGATAGATCACAAATCAGTAACACAACAAACCGAGCACCCAAACACCAAATACACTGCTTATCAATGAGGAGAGTGGCAATAGAGCAACAAAGCAATACAACAATAACTTGAACAACACTGGTAACAAATTTTCCAATGGCTGCCCGCAAAATCAAAAACTCACTAGCAAAGATCCCAACACCCAAAAATATTCACAACAATAAACAAGAGCAAGGAAATGAGTACCCAAATAGGACAGCTAGACCGAGAGAGCATGGGTCTTGCTGACACTTGGAGTTAGCTGAGGTGCGCTTGGCTCAATCTGATTCTTGCTCGGAGCTGGCTTGGAGGTGCCTGGGCTTAGATTTGTTGGGCGAAAATACTGGTGGACGGGGCTAGGCAGAAGGCAAGGCTATGGGACTGGTGGCGCTGGTGAAATTGCGACTCCGCATTGTGCGCGAACTGCGTTGCGCCTGGGTTCTGAGGGGGTGGGTCGCGTGTAGCCAAGCTTGGCACATGGGCGCTCGGAGACAGGAGCTGATGGGCTGGATGGCGCAGGTGGAATCGCGCCTAGGAGTGATGTGCGAATGTCAATCGTGCCTGTGTGTTTTGGATTTGTGGTGTCTTGAGTGCGCAAGAGAGGGCTTGCACGATGCATGTGCAGAGGGCTCGAAATGGTTCGACACTGGTGGTTTGTGAGGTTCGTGTATAGTGGTGAAAGGAGGAGATGATGGTGGTGAGGGTGGAATTTGTGGTGATGGTAGCCAAATGACAGAGGCACGAAAGAACTTAGGGAAATCGGGTTAGGGGCTCCTTAAATGTGGGAGTTATTTGTATATATATAGTTATTTTTTTCCTTTTCCTCTCTAATCGAAACTACGCCCCAAACTTGTGCCTGCTCCAAATGCAAATTTTTTGATGGAACCCCTCTTTGTTTTTTCGGAAATTTTTGCTCTCTGCTTGCTGAAGCAAAAAGTGCACAAAACCATCAGACCCAGAACTTACTTCGAGAATACCAATTTTTCATCTTTTAACCTATGAAACACAAGAACAAACGTAACACCACTTCCAAAAATAATACAATCACGTGAAATTAAACTAAGAAAACTAAAGTACTAAAAGAACTTAGAAAAACAACTACTACATATATGTATTTATATATATGTATACTATATATTTTTAGATACATATTATTTTACACTTCTGCCTTTTTGGGTTGTCTTACAGTTACTGCCTAAATCACTTGACAACCCAAAACAGCAACTACTTTAAGGATCCTCCAAAGTGATAGAGGTCTTCTCGCGGTCGACCTCAGCTCCCCAATAATGCTTCAAGCACTGTCCATTCACTTTAAACTCCCTTCCGGATTGATCTTCTCAAACTTCAACTGCTCCAAAGGGATGAACTTTCACCACGGTGAATGGGCCTTACCAACAGAATTTCAATTTGCCAGGAAACAGTTTCAAGCGCGAGTTAAAGAGTAACACTTGCTTCCCTTTCTCAAAGACTCGAGCTTGAATTTTCTGGTCATGCCACCTATTAGTTTTCTCCTTATAAAGCTTAGAATTTTCATAGGAGAAAAACCACATCTCTTCCAGCTCATTTAATTGTAATTTACGAGCTTCTCCAGCAGCTTGGAGATCCATATTCAACTTCTTAGTGGCCCAATATGCCTTATGCTCCAACTCAACAGGCAAATGGCAAGCTTTCCCAAAAACCAAACGATATGGTGACATTCCCAAAGGGGTTTTGAAAGTCGTTCTATAGGCCCAAAGAGCATCATCCAATCTTTGGGACCAATCTTTTCTACTAGGAGTCACCACTTTCTCTAGGATTCCCTTGATCTCTCTATTGGATATTTCTGCTTGACCGTTTATTTGAGGGTGGTAGGTTGTAGAAATCTTGTGTTTCACACTATATTTGGCCAACAAAGCCGCCAAAATCTTATTCTCAAAATGGGTGCCTTCATCACATATAAGCGCCCGTGGAGTACCAAAGCGGGTGAAAACATGCTTATGTAAGAACTTCATGACCACCTTGGAATCATTGGTAGGGCTCGCCACTGCTTCGACCCATGTAGATACATAGTCAACCACCACCAAGATATACAAATTTCCAAATGACGATGGAAATGGCCCCATAAAGTCGATTCCCGAAACATCGAACAATTCCACTTCAAGGATGCAATTCAAAGGCATTTCATTTCTTGCTGAAATATTTCCAACACGTTGGCATCGATCACATATTTTAGCAAATTCATGAGCATCCTTGAAAATAGAAGGCCAATAGTACCCCGATTGAAAAACCTTAGCTGCTATCCTTTGCCCACCAAAATGTCCTCCATAAGGATCTAAATGACAATGCTTTAGTATACTTGAAACTTCATCCTCAAGCACACAATGACTCATGATTCAATCTGGATATTGCTTGTACAAATAGGGCTCATCCCAATAATAAAATCTCACATCATGAAAGAATTTCTTGAGCTGCTGCCTATTCAAATCAGGTGGTTGCAAACCACTCACCAAATAATTTACAAAATTAGCGTACTATGGTGTAGTGACTTGGTTCACAACTAACAATTCCTCATCGGGGAATGTCACTTTAATAGGCCCTTCACCTTGCCTCTCATTACCGGCCTCAAGTCTAGATAAATGGTCAGCCACTTGGTTCTCCGTTCCTTTTCTATCCCGAATTTCCAAATCAAATTCTTGAAGAAGAAGCACCCTCGGTGAACTCAAATGCTCGATTTTGCTCAAGTAAGGAACAAAGGGGTTTGGAGATCTTTGAAAAATCTTTTATAAACCTCCTATAGAAACCCGCATGCCCCAAAAAGCTTCTAATTCCCTTGACTGAAGTAGGTGGTGGCAACTTCCCAATAACTTCAATCATAGCTCTATCTACCTCAATGCCTTTCTTAGAAATCCAATGACCCAATACAATGCCTTCTTGCACCATAAAATGCCACTTTTCTGAACTAAGCACCAAGTTTGTTTCTTCACATCTCTCTAAAAATTTCTCAAGATGAACCAAACAAGCAGCAAAAGATTCACCAAACACCGAAAAATCATCCATGAACACCTCAAGAGTTTTCTCCACCATATCTGAAAAAATAGCTGTCATAGACAACATTGAAATGTAGCGGGCACATTGCATAACCCAAAGGGCATCCTCCTGTAAGCAAATGTTCCTGATGGGCAGGTGAATGTAGTTTTTCCTTGATCTTTAGGGGCAATAGAAATTTAATTGTAGCTTGAATACCTATCCAAAACGCAATAATACTCCTTTCCCGCTAGTCTGTTAAGCATTTGATCAATAAAAGGTAGCGGGAAATGATCTTTTCTTGTTGCTTTATTTAGCTTCCGATAATCCATACAAACACACCAACCCATCACCCTCCTTGTGGGAATCAACTCATTGTTATCATTAGCTACCACTGCAACTCCCCCTTTCTTGGGAACACATTGAACCGGGCTGACCCACGAACTATCTGAGATTGGGTAAGCATCAAGCCACTTAATCACTTCCTTTTTTACCACTTCCTTCATAATGGGATTAAGCCTTCGTTGTTGTTCAATAGAATTGCTACAGGAATCTTCCAGCAAAATCTTATGCTTACAAAGTGAGGGACATATACCCTTTATATCAGCCATAGTCCAACCAATAGCCTTCTTGTATTTCTTCAAAACATCCAGCGACATATTCTCTTTTTCAACCCCCATCAACGCAGAAATAATCACTGGTAAAGTTTCTTCACACCCCAAGTAAGCATATTTCAAATGACTATGCAAAGACTTCAATTCCAACTTTGGTGGATCTTGAATAGATGGTTTTGAAGGCTTGAAATTTCTTTTCGATAACTCTAAGGACTCAAAATTCCTTCCAACTTTAGAAAAAGGCTGCTTGGATTCCACCCATGTAACTTGGGTCTATTCCTCTTCAATCATTGCTTCAAGCTCATCAAGTAAACTCACTCCCAATCCATTTTTACACGTTTCTTTTAGCAATTTTCAGCCTCAATAGTATCAATTACACTCAAAGAAGAGCATTCCTCAATCTCCTCCAGGAACTTCATAGAGTTGAACACATTAAAGGTCACTTGTTGGTCATTCACTCTCATAGTAAGCTCTCTTTTTTGAATGTCAATCAAAGTCCTTCTTGTGGCAAGAAATGGTCTTCCCAAAATTATTGGAACATCACTATCCACTTCATAATCAAGAATAATGAAATCCGCTGGAAAAATAAATTTATCAACTTGCACAAGTACATCTTCAATCTTGCCTTCCGGGTGTGCCATAAATCAATCCGCTAATTGCAAAGTTACTGTGGTTGGCCTTGCTTCTCTGATTCCCAACTTCTTGAAAATTGACATGGGCATCAAATCGATGCTAGCCCCTAAGTCACAAAGTGCTCTACCAACATCTCTACCACAAATAGAACAAGGAATTGTAAAGTTGCCAGTATCTTTCAATTTAGGAGGAATTTTATTCTTCAATATAGCACTACAACCTTCAGTCAAAGCCACCGTTTCAAATTCTCCAAGTCTCCTCTTCTTGGTTAAAATATCCTTCAAGAACTTCACATAGTTGGGCATTTGTTCCAAAGCATCCACCAACGGTATATTGATGTGAAGTTGTTTCAAAACATCCAAAAATTTTAAATCGCTGAGGTTTTGCTGCAACATTTGCTTCAGGATCAGCATTTGACATTTTCGAACTCACAACTCTTTCTTCCTTTTCCACACTACTTTGGATTGAAGTGGGCTCGTTTTTGCTCTTACAATTATCCTCATTCAACGCCAAATTTTTACCACTCCTGAAGGTAACCGCCTTGCAATGCTCCTTACCATTTCTCCTTGTATTTTTGGTATCACTAGGCAAGGTGCCTTGTGGTCTATTCCTTAGCTCATTAGCTAGCTGCCTCATTTGAATCTCTAGGTTCCTCAAGGATGCCGCTTGGCTTTGAATCACAACATCATTATTGGCCATATATTCTTTCATTAAACTTTCCAATGAGCTTGATTAAGACACTTGAGGAGGAGCATGAGGAGGTGGTTGAGCTCTTGGTGGTTGTTGAGAAAACCCCGGTGGATATGTAGGCTTGTTTTGCATTGGTGCTCCGCTTGAACTAACTCCTTGACCCCCCCCCCCCCCCCCGCCCATGAGAAATTTAGATGCTGCCCCCATCGGATTGTAAGAGTTTGAACATGGGTTATTACAGTTGGCATTTTGATTCCCCACAAAACAAACCGAAGCGGGATTCAAGGGACAACTCTCAAATGTGTGCCTATCTACACAATAAACACAAAACACATCATCATCTTGTCCCATAGATGTTGGTTGTACCATTCCCCCCAAGCACATGTTCTTGAGAAGGTTATTCATTGAAGAAACTTGAGCGGTCAAAGCTGTCAATGCATTCATTTCAAGTATACCAGCTACTTTTTGACTTGTTGAGGCTCTAGCATTGGACCATTGGTAATTGTTTCTAGCAATCCTTTCCAAAATCTCATAGGTTTCATTGTAGGACTTAGAGAGAATAGCCCCATTAGCTTAAGCATCCAACACCATGCGAGTGGAAGAATTGAGCCCATTATAGAATGTTCCCATTTGTATACAATGCAGAATCCCATGGTGTGGGCACTTACTCAATAACTTTTTTAATCTCTCCCAAGTTTCACAAAAGGATTCATCTTCCAGTTGCTGAAAAAACATGATTTCATTGCGAAACTTACCATTTTTTGTAGGAGGAAAGTACTTCATCAAGGATTTTTTAGCTCATTCCATGTAGTCACTGAGTCGGGAGGAAGGGTGTTGAGCCAAGCTCTATCTCGATCCCTCAAAGAGAAATGGAACAATTTCAACCTTAGGGCCTCATCACTCACTCCTTGTAGATTGAAAGAATCGCTCACCTCCAAAAATGAACGAAGATGAAGATGAGGATCCTTAGTAGACACATTGTCTTCAACATTTGGAACATCACGAGCTTTAACTCAAATTTGGGTGCTTGAATTTCAGGCCAAACAATGCTTGGATTGAGCTCATTTAACATGAGGGCAGCATACTCCCTTATGGCTCTCTCTCTCTCTCTCTCTCTCTCTCTCTCTATCATTAGCCATAGCAATCGCGTTAGCGATATTATTAACACCCTCAACTACTTCATCCTCTTCAGCCATGTTAAGGGGATTTTAAGCTTGTTGTTCCCTTAATCTTCTTCTAACTGTTCGTTCAATCTCAGGGTCAATAGGAGCTATTTCAATGTCTTCTTGATCGTTCAAACAATAGATCACCTAAGAAAACATAGGAACAAGCAAACGAGGTCAGAACAACAAAGGAAAATAAATTGCAAGTAACTGATATTACACAAATTTCTAATTCCAATCCTCAGTAACGGCGCCAAAAACTTGTTGTCAAAAAATTATTGATTTAAATACGCAAGTATATGCAGTCACACAAGTAATACATTGATAAGTAAATCGTCTCCACAAGGATTGCAAAATAGAAAAATAGGAAAAACAATTACTAAACAAGATATTGACAATTAAATGGGTTGTTTGTAAGCTAAATGAAATATTAAAAAGATAAAAATACTAAAAATAAAATTGAACTAAACAAAGTAATTCAGAAGAAACACGAGGATTGTAAAATTGACTTGAATTTAATTCCTCCTATGCTAATTATACTGAACAGATTGCGGCAACAATATTTTAGCAAAACTCCTAGGTTAACAAGAATTCAATAAAAACTCATAAAACTTTCCAAATTTTATGATATTAATTATTTTACCTAATTAAACATATTCCTATGTAAAACCAAATTTAAGAATACAAATTCAAGGTTCAATTCTCAAAAGTTACACAAGGCAAATAACACATCCCTATGTTACTTACTAACATAAGCTAACATAGATTATGACTTGTGTGTTCTTTCCATTATATTTAATCCTTCCAGGATCAAACATAATTAAACAATCTTGCCATTGCTGGCCAAACAACAACAAGAGATTAACAATAAATACACTTGAATGAAACAAGAGATATTTCACTAAAATAAGGTGCAAGAATTTACTACACTATAACATAGGGTTCAACAATTCGAGCCACACAAAAATTAGTTTGTGGCTGAGTTAAAGAGCATTAATCCAAATTTAATACAGCCTATAAGTATTCAGAGGAGAAATCAAACTAGAGAATATAAAATGAAGTTTAGAAACAAGAGAAAGAACAAATCCAATTGATGATTGAGTTTCTTTATTCGTTCTCCTCTTCTTCTTCCTTGATTTCTGGTTTTTCATCCTCTCTTTCCAAAAAAATGGCGGACTCCCTCAATATGCGGCTGACCCTTCTCTAAGTACCTCTAGGTTTCCCAATTTGGCCATCCAAGTACAAAATTGCCCCTCCTTTTGGTATATACGTGGATCTCTTTGTTCTTTCCTTTGACATTTTCTTCTAATATTGACTCATACTTTCTGTACTTGCCACCTCAGCCACTATTCCAGCTCACCCTCTGAATTTCCAAGCACGCATAGATGTCCAAAAGTAGCCTGATCAAAATGCTTCAGCAAAAGGTGCTTTGCTACTGCAAACCTGCTATTTTAGCAATCAAAATTTAACTTAGATAGTTTCACAACTTTAGTTTCATTCTTTATACAAATATTTATCCATGATACTATTGTCTTCAACCCATTAGCTATTAAAAACTACAAAAAACAACTAAACTTAACTAAGATCATAAAAACACAAAAGTTTGTTACAAAAGCTAATAATAAACTAACATCATTATCGATTTTTGCACATTTATAAGTTCAAAAGCGCATGAAATAACTCTTTATTCAAGAGTTATCAAGATGCTATAGCATTCCCGGGTTGCTAATTTATCTCCCTTCAGTGTCCCAATACCGTTGGGCGTTGGGAATTTTATGGCCAAATGCTTTACATATGCGACTGCCTAGAGCCCAATCAGGGCTGGTCTCCCGAGCAATACATTGTAGGCGGACGGGGTGTCTACTACAATGAACTCTAGAGTCTGGGTTATTGAGATTTGATAGTCTCCTAAGGTCAATGGGAGCTCGATAGACTCGGTACTGGCGATTCCCTTTCCTGAAAATATGTATAGCATTGTTTCACATGCTTTAAGGTCTCGAACAGATAGACCCATTTTTTCCAAGGTCACCTTATAGAGGATGTTGATTGAGCTCCCGTTATCAATCATAACTCGATGCACCCTCTTATTGGCTAGATGAAGGTTATGACTAGAGGGTCACTATGAGGAAATTGGACGTGTGAAGCATCCTCTTCGGTTAAGATGATAGGTCGGGATTCAACCCTCTGTTGTTTTGGAGCTCACATTTCAGGCACATATGGAGATCCATCCTTTGTTTTGAGCTCTTTGACATAACTCTTTTGGGCGTTTCTGCTCGACCTTGCAATGTGTGCTCCTTCTGCAATGGTTATTATATCTTCTCAATCGATTGGGGGAGGTTGATTATCCTACCTCGCAGGTGGGGCCGCAGTTTGCTGGACATGTTGAGCTAAAGGGTATTCTTCCTCATAATACCATTGGTCAGCACCATTATCCTCATCGTCATACTCGGCGTATTCATTGTAGTCCTCCATCTCAAGCACGCCCTAAGGTGGTTGTCTACTGGGTTCTCCTCCTTCAACTCTGGTCAGAGGGAGCACCTCATCTGTAATATCTCTTTGAGTAGTCACCATGGTTGTGAGTGTTTCAAATGCTTTCTTCAAGCTCTCAATGAAAGCACCAAAATATTGACTGCCTTTTTCGCTATCAACCTTAATAAGAGGGATTAAAGAAATCAACTATAAGAACACAAGGATTTTTACCTGGTCAGGTTATAAAAGAACCCTAGTCCACGAGTCTCTGGTATTAAGAGGATTGTAAGCTTGTGATCGCAAGCTCCAATGGTGTATTATCAGGCAACATTTAGATTGCTCTGAGTACAAGGTCTTTTCTCTCCAAAAAACTGAACCATTTATAATGAGACTCCCAGCCCTATTTATAGTTGTTGGGGTCATTAATACTAATCATAAGTAATTAATACACATTCTTCCCAATACTGGGGGATTAATATCAATTTAATGTGTTGGGCTGCATTGAATAGAGAGCATGGCCCAAACGAGATTTGTGGGGCCTACTGCCGAAAAGCATCTACTTTATATGGAACATGCCCCAGGTCCTGTCAGGGCGTGCTGTAAGTACCTCCATGTCAGGCGGCATAGTGAGTGTGCGAATTGTCGAGTCGTACACTCAACGACACTATTGACAGATCGCCCATAAAGGTTGTCAAATGATCCTTTGGCGCAGTAGGCCCCACAAGAGTGCTTAGAGAGTTTTCCATTAAATTAAATGGCCTAATTGAGTCTATAAAATGAGTGCTTAGAGAGAAGTCATAAGTTAAGATTTATGTGCCGTCTATTAAGTTTAATCACTGGTTTTCTGATAGTTTTAGATTCTCTCTAAACACAAGTCCTTTTTTAAGCCTCTTTGTTATTTTCTCTTCTTCTCTCTATATCTATCTCATGTGTTGACAATTTCCCACACTAGTCTAGGTGATTCTAAGGATATATTGGAAACTTGTGAAGAAAATAAAAGATCGGTTCAGTTTCTTGATAATACCCTGCGACAGAGAGGATACAAGAGTTAGAGAAACTGAATGAATGACTCTTTCATTCCGTTGCGTATACTTTAAGTATTCTTGTCTTTGTTTCTCTTTGAATTCAATTTTAGAAACATGTTCTAGCTTATCTCATATTAATTTGTTTAATATTAGATCTACATGAAAATAAATAAAGATCCTGTATAAGTTTCCTAACAACTGGCCTCAGAGCCTTTGGTAATCTTTATTTTCATGCATGAACATGTTTAAAATTGGATTATTTTATATGTTTGAATAATTGGATGGTTTCATGTTTTTATGAAGCATATTGATTTTATGTGAATATTAGTAATTTTTAGGTTATTTTTGTAGTGTTTTCTATGCTATTAATTTTTATATATGTTTTATTTTGTGTAAAACATGTTAAAAATTAATTAGAAAATGGTTTTGGTTTGAAAAATTGCAAAAAAAAAAAAAATTGAAAAAAATTTGCACTGGCTGCAATGCGGGCGCGCGCACGTGCGCACCTTGCACGTGCACCACCCGCGCGCCTCACGCGCACACCAGCGCACACGCCTAGCCACCAGCACGCGATGAACAATACCCCGTGGTACTGTTCATCCAAAAAAAAATTTAAATTAAAGAAAATTAAAATTGTAGAGATTTATTATTTATAATCAAAGCCAAAAATATCAAATTTGTTTTGTATTTAAAAGTTTTTTTTTAAATAAGATATTTTTGTTAGTTAAGATTTAAATAATTATATATATTCTACAAAGATTCAAATTCAAATTTAAAAATACACTAAAAATTTAATTTTAAATCTTTTAATATATTAAAATATTATAATTATGATATCAGATATTTAAGATATTTTCTTTTAAATTCTTGATATTTTTATTAAATCTGTATTTGAAAATATAAATATCTTTTTATTCTATAGTTTTTAATATTTAAATTATTTAAAATTTGAATATTGTTAGTTAGATATTTTTATGGATATTTGAATTTGTTTAACTATTTTGAGATATTTTAGGATTGTTATAACTATTTATATTTTATTTTATTTTTTAATCGTTAAAATATTAGCTAAGAGTTATAACAACACAACATATTTTTTTTTGGCAAAGATAACTTCATTGAAAATAATCAAAAAGTTGTACAACCTAAAAACTAAACATCCCTAAGAAAGGAGGGGATGTCATCTAACCAAACAAGTTGTCTACCATCCGAAGAGCATGCACAGCTAATCCATGAGCAGCCATATTGGCCGACCGACGAACATGGATTAGGGACACTCCTGGAAATCTGGACAACAAACTTGCTATATCCTCTAACAAAGACCCAAGGTCATTGAAAAGGATTTATCTCTTAGCATAGGCAGACACAGTTGCAAGACAATTAGTTTCGACTACGAGTACTGATAGTCCTAATGAAAAAATCAAATCCAAAGCCACTATTAATGCTACACATTCTGCCTGTATAACTGGAAAGCCTCCTACAAAATAAGGAAAACAAGAAAACAACGAAAGATTAGTAAGGAGAAGGACATTAAAAAATTGAAACATAAAGATAGAGAAATATAGAGGGACAATATAAAGAAAATGATATATAATACTCCTAAGAATGGACATAAGATGTAAAACCGAAGAGGCGTATGCCCCTATCGGTTGTAAATAGGGTAGAAAAACAACATAGGAAGATTATATGAGTTAATGTCAAAGTTGGAAGCTATGGAAGAACAAAGAAACATATTAATGAGACTGCAAAACAAACCCAAGATCTACACAAAAAATACTAAAAAAACCACTAGTAGATAGATAATATTCTCATTATTAAACTTAAATCAATAACTAAATAGAAAAAAATTAAGAAATTAATAAGTAAAAAACTTATTTGTAATTGCAACTTCTAGTCTGTGGATGATCCATCAGAATAACCAATAACTTAATTATAACATAATAACATCATATAACAAAAGACTAAGAATTATTATAACATCCGTCATAACAATTAAACCCACACCCAATAATTATGAGATAAAAACGATAATGCAGTTACTAACAATTAAAAAGAAAGAAAAAAAAATTGGCAAAGAAAGTGAAAATTCAATTAACCAACTTAAATAACTACCAAAAATTCAAATAACCAACACAAATTGAAAACCGTATGACACCTTGATCAAATCATATAATGATAAAAAAAACAATTAAAGAAATCTTCTTTAGCAATATTCAATTAACAAAGGTGAATCTGTGAAAATACTTATGCGATCCTATATATATACTTATGACAAAAGATTGATATTGATATAAATGTATACATAGTATGCATAAAATACAACCTAGAGAGAGATTAAACCAAACTGAGAGCGTAGAAACTATACATTATTGTCCGAAAGAGAGCGGATCCATGCAAATAGAACAAACACAGAGTATACATAAAAATCAAAATCAACATCAAACCTTGTTGACAGTTGAATAGTGAATAATTATGTTTGTAATCAAATCATCACGTTCCACCATTGTCGAACTTGATGTGCATGATCTGTCCCATTTGAATTGAACTATGGAGACAATACAGAGGGGTATGCTCTTCAACTACAAACTGGTTATGTAAAAGAATAACTACTTTAAGGGAGAAGATGGAATTTGAAAAATCCTTTTCGAAAGACCATAGAAAATGAAATCAGCCTTTTTACACTCAATAAATATATATATATATATAAATATTATATCAGTGTTATAAAAAGTGAATCAAAAAGTGATTCATTCCAAAAAATTTCCATCAACTTAATAATATTAATACATACATATAAATATATAAAGAAACGATTATATCTAACATATAAGGAAACAAAATTTCATCTGATACATCATTCTCCCCCTCATCAAAATGACAGAAATAATTAAAAATAAAAATTAATTTCAAACACAAAATGAAACACATAAGTTTTCCATTAACTCCAAAACTTAAATCAATTAAAGAATATTATAAATCGATAAATATATCATTACTTTTCATTAATAAAAGAGAAGAGAATATCATATCTAGTATTGTCAGGACGCCAGGCGGATTTCTCCGGACTAATGATAGCGCGTAACTATACAGGAATGTTCATTTGAGTCCATAAGAGAAAGAGAGAGTGATAGGGAGCATTTTCCCAATTTCGATCACAACACAAGATATATTGGAAAATAGTTAACATATTGGTTTTAAAATTTGAAATTAGTTAAATTTTGAAAAATATCATTTTTTTTTCAACCAATTAATATAATATTTTTTTAATAAATGAGATTTAAATTAACTTTGGTTAATTGTTGATAAATCCTATTTAAATTAAATTAATATTTTTTTTTCAAATTAACCTAAAACCAAGTTGATTGTTGATAAATGAAATTTAAATTAACTATTGTTAATTGTTGATAAATTTCATTTAAATTGACTTATTTTTGTAAAAATTTTATTAATTTGAATTTTTGATAAATTCTAGATAATTAATTGTGATATTTTTGCAAATGAAATAAATTTTGGTATTTTTGCATAAATTCATATAATTGCTCATATAGTAACATGATTAGGCCTATCCAATTATAACATGTTTGTTTGCACTATATGTGATATTTTTTTCAATTAGACTTAGATGCATATAGTGGCCCATATGTTTGTTAGATATATGGATTTTTCCAAATAAAATATTCATAAAATGATAGGTTTTATTTGGGCCGATTAGAAAATGTAAAGTTTAAATTTCTCTCTAGTGGGTGACTCCACTTGTGAATGCCCAATTGTTTTGCACAACTATAGTAGGCCTAATCAATTAATCAAACGAATATTTAAATTCCTGTCTTTTGGACCTTGTATGGAAGATAGGGGGTCTTTGTAGTGGGAACGACATAATGGACCCAGCCCTCCTCCATACAAGCCCAATTGTTAAGGCTCACTTACCTGAGTTGGACTTAATTGTATGGGTTCATTATATTAGTTAAACCTAAATATTGATTAACCACAAATTAATTCTAAATTAATTGAATTTGTTTCAATGTGACACTTTAGAATTAATAGGAAATTATAGGACTTTGGTTTTAAAAATTTAATCTTTTTCAATTTTTTGGAAAACCATAGTCATTAATTTTCTAAAAATCAATAATAAAAATACTATTTTTAATTTAATATTGAGCTTATTTTAAGAATTATATTCGATCTCCGCCGTTGGTTTAACATAGTCAATAGCTTAATGGGGCCTCGAAGCGCTTTGATTCGTCCTCCTACGGAAGGTGCTCATTAGTTATTTTGACAAGGTCAGATTTCGAAAGATAGATAATTATAGGTCAAATTCTACTAGACTCCCCCCTACGGTGACTACTAGGACTAAATCTATGATTATTGAAACCATGGGTCTAGCTCATAAAATGAGAGATTTTATTTTCTTATTTTGATTGAATAATAGGTTGTTAATAGTGGTGTCCATTATTAAATGAGTTTACAACTCTATTTAACTAGTGGTATTTTTTTACTCTCGCCAACCGGGACAAGGATATCATAGATTAGTTAAAAACATAAAAGAAATAGAGATATGATTGTTTTTGTTATTTTTTTCTCATATCTTATATATTTTGGTATATGTTGTGCTATTTCTTGAAATTTGTGTGAATAGAAGTTTTATTGAGAAAATGTGATTGATTTCTATTTTATTGGTAATTTGTAGTTTTAAGTTAAGTAGTGTCTGTGTCTACTCCCATCCTTTATCAACTTTCGATGGAGAAACTCACTGGAGAAAAAATCCATAATTGGAAGTAGAATATCAACATAGAGTTGATTGGTGACAACTCCGAGTTCGTCATGATTGAGGAATCCCCAGAATGAGCATTGTGTCCACACGTTCGTGATGGCACCGTCAATGCTCGTGATAGCATCGTAAATTCTTGGATAACACCATCTCCACACGTATGTGATGGCACCGTGAATTCTCAGATGGAACTGTGTCTGCACATTCGTGATCAACTCAACTATTGTTTGACACAGCTCATGAATGAGCTTCAGAATTTTGAGCCTATCATGGGTGGACCTAGTGAAGGAGGAGAAAATAAGACTACTGATGTTGCTGCTGATCCAGCTAAGGCTGAAGCTAACCCAACTTCATCTTCGAAGGCTGGAAACAAGAGGAGAGGTGGACAAATAAACAACCCCAAGCTTGCAAAGGCTACAAAGACGAGTGCATAACCATATGCATAGACACCTAAGGGGAAGAACAAGAAAAACAAGAAAGGTAAAGAAAAGTGCTTTCACTGCAAAGAGAAGGGGCATTGGAAACGAGATTGCCCTAAGTTTCTAGCAGTGAAAAACAAAAGTAATGATTATAGTTCATTTATCTCAAAAACATGTGTTTTAGAGAATGAAAAATCTGTTTGGATTATTGATTCTGGATCTACCAACCATGTTTGCAACTCTTTACAGCTTCTTGAATCGTGGGAGGAAGTGGACGAAGGCGGCTTAAAGCTTAGAGTTGGGAACAGAGCGTTCGTTGCGGTCCAAGCTAGAGGAAAAGCTCGTCTGAAGTTCGGAAATAAATACTTAATTTTAAAAGATGTAATTTTTTATTCTGGATTTTAGTAGAAATTTAATTTCAGTTTCCATGTTGCAATTAGAACAATTTGTTATGACTTTCACAAATTTTAATATATCTATTTCTTTCAATGGATCACAATTTTGTATTGCATGTTTGGAAAATGGGCTTTATATTCTGCGATCTAATGAACCCCTCACGCTTAATAATGATTTATTCAAAGTAGCTAAACCTAGGACCAATAAACATCGAAAGACCGATAACGATAATTTGACGTATTTATGGCACTTAAGACTAGGTCACATTGGCTATGATAGGATTCAAAGACTTACAAAGGATGGACCTTTAAGGGAACGCACCTTAGGTGAATTACCTGTCTGTGAATCTTGTCTAGAAGGAAAACTGACCAAGCGTCCATTCTCTACAAAGGGTGATAGGGCCAAAGAACCACTTGGTCTTGTGCATTCAGATGTTTGTGGACCTTTGAATGTACAAGCCAGGGGTGGTTTTGAGTATTTCGTCACTTTCATTGACGATTACTCTAGATACTCATGTCTTTAGCTAATACATAGGAAATCAGAAACATTTTCAAAGTTTCAGGAATTCCTAGCAATGGCTCAAAACCAATTAGAGTGTCTATAGAGGATTGAGTGACAATTATGGTTGTAACAATGCATAATTAATAGTGTATCTATATTTGTTATAGAGCGTTCTATGAATTAAAGAGTGCAATTCCGAGTCTATAGTGGAGTCACAAGGAATTAATAAGTTAGTAAATTTATTTGTTAGATTTATGATAACTTATTGAAGCTTGATTTCATAGGCCCATGGTCCCCATTGTACCTTGGATAAAATCATCTAGATAGTCTCAATTAATTGATTTAATTATCAATTAGAATTATCAAAGTTGATCAGGTCAATTTTTGATAGTTTCACAGAGTTATGTATTTTTTAGAAGAAAAGAGAAATTAGGGTAGATTTATTAATTAAGATAAATTGGTATCTAAATTAATAAATAAGTTTAAATCAAGGTTCAAATTATAAATAATTAATTTGATAAAGGATTTAAATGATTATTTAATTAATTAAATCAATAGAAAATAATACATGCCTTGATTTTAAGTCTAATGGGCTTATAATGAAATGGGAAATTTCACGGGCCTAAAGCCCATGATAATTTCGACCTAGGGCTTTAAAATGGCTATTATTTTATTGATTTTTTAATTAAATTAAATGGCCTAATTGAGTCTATAAAATGAGTACTTAGAGAGAAGTCATAAGTTAAGATTTCTGAGACGACAGATAAATTTAATCACTAGTTTTCAGATAGTTGTAGATTCTCTCTAAACACAAGTCATTTTCTAAGCCTCTTTGTTATTTTCTATTCTTCTCTCTATATCTATCTCATGTGTTGAGAATTTCCCACACTAGTCTAGGTGATTCTAAGGATACATTGGAAGACTGTGAAGAAAATAGAAGATTGGTTCAGTTTCTTGATAATACTCTGCGACAGAGAGGATACAAGAGTTAGAGGAATTGAAGGAATGACTCGTTCATTCCGCTGCGTATACTGTAAGTATTCTTGTCTTTGTTTCTCTTTGAATTCAATTTTAGAAACTTGTTCTAGGTTATCTCATATTAATTTGTTTAATATTAGATCTACATGAAAATAAATAAAGATCATGTATAAGTTTCCTAACAACAATTGGCATGCCACCTGCGCACCCTGCTGGAGTGCCACTTGTCAATGCAGCTAGGGTGCCTCCCGAGCACCCAGCCACAGAGACGTGAGATCTTCCAACTGAGGTGCTCGTAAGGCACCTGGCAAGAGCTAGAGCCTCGATGCCGCCACAGGACCATGGTAAGGGAAAGACTGATGATAATCCTGCTCCAATGCAGGACAGGGCTCGTCCAGAACCCGAAGGCCACTAGGTTCCTTAGCAAGCTGGCAAAGATAGCGACACAGGGGCCCGAGGGCACCGCCAGGCAGTCAGCGCCCGTGGGGCTTGGTGCATTCTGCCCCGACATGCCCATACAGATCACGTGAGGCATGGAACTGGTGTCCCCTTTGGACCTAATAAGCCCCGTAGGAATAACGATCCAGGGATCCGTCCTAGGAATGCCCCACAAAACCAATAATGTGGCATCAGCATCTCGATAAATGAAAATTTCAAGTCCGATGGGGAGACTGAAGTGGCTTGCCCAGTGGATAACGGTCCCTTTTGGGGACATGCCGACCTGTGAGACAACCTCAATGTGTGGAGGTGCAATAAGGCAGGAAGACGCGATCCTTTTGGGCAAAGTCTGTCAAATCTCTGAGATAATCTCAACACTCAGAGAAGAGATAACCTAGCTCAGAGCGTCAACCGGGATCGCGACCCGCTCCGTTCAGAGTTGGAAGGTCAAAAGCAGATAATGCTCAGGATGGCCAGGCGGCAAGGCCACGAGTCTGACTCGGAGGATGACGAAGTGGAGTTGTGTGCCCCTCATCTTGTTGAAGCTCCACTACCTATGGGCTTCAAAATGTCATCCATACCATCCTATTATGGTGGTTGGGATCCCACGGACCACCTGTCTAAGTTCAATAGGTTAATGTCGGTGCATCGTGTCACCGACGACACTAAGTGTCATGTGTTCCCGCTTATCCTGACGGGGCCAGCGGACGAATGGTTTAAAAAAATCCGACTAGGGTCCATTAAGTCATGGCACTAGTTATCATCCGCCTTCCGAAGACAGTTCATAGGAGTCTGGAAGGTAAGCTTTAAAGAAGTGGCGAGAACCAAGAGGGTCAATGATGGCCAGCAGTTGATGGTATTTTGGGCGGCATACGCACGGGGTCCCCACTTTGGGATGATCTCTAGCGAAGGAGATGTTGGTGTCTCGACGACTTCATTCGTCGAGCACAAGAGTACAACAGCTGGGAGGACGCCCAGATTGGAGCATTCGGAGCGCCTGCCCTCTTTCATTCGTAGGCCACACTTGGCACCATGGCCTCGGGGATCCAATACTCCCCTTATGTTCACACCCAACAGGACTCGGAGGGAGTCCAACCTAGCCAAAGCGCCACCTCTTCCGTATACAATGCCATGTCTGCTCTTGGATTTGGTATGGCTCCGACAGGGTTCGGGGCAGTGCCTACTGGATACAACACTTTTCATCCTACATTCAGTGCTAGAGTTGTTGCCCCATCCCAGCCAGTTGAATCCAGTAGAGCTCCTAATGGATCAAGGCACGGAGGGAAGGGTCAGGGCTGCAAACCCAATTGGAGGGTTCATATCTAGTCGAGAGCGTTGTGTGTACGGGAACATACAAGTTAGCTTGAGTTACTAGGGAGCTGATTCTTCCTGGAATGTTGAGCTTCTTCACCGATATTACTAATATTATGAGCAACAAATATTGTCTATTTTTGCAATACCCCCTGTAGCCTTCGAGCATATATAATGGAAACTGTGTATGTAAAACACGTTAAGAAATTTATTGTCAGATTATATTCTTTGTTTTCCTTTACTTTCTATTAATGTTGTGTAAGAGCACCCGCTCGCCTGGACAAGTGATCGCAGACTAGTCTCTGATCACTTGAGGGCATGGAGTTAGGGCATCACTACGCCTCACAAGGAACGACCTAGGAAACTAAACTTGTCAATTGTCAAGAGTAAGCCTAGCATCGCCATCCCGAGAGTAGAAAATCCTAGGAAACTAGTAAAGTCTAGCCTAGAAGGCAGCTTGTTAAAGGTAGAACTAAGCTTAGCACCTAGGAGATGGATAACCCAAGTAACGCGAGAATAGACTATTGTCACCTCCCGTGGACACCGGGCCCGAGGAGCTCTGGCTAAGTCTCTTGGTGTCGAGGTGCAAATGGAAGGCCGAGTACCCTGTACTTGACCTCGAGATATCTGTGACAAGGGAAGTTTGACTTTTCAACAAGTGAGGCACCCCCATTGTCACTATATCCCATACCTAGAAAACCACATGTAGCACAGAATACGAATTTAGCTTACCTCCCAAAGACAGTACGCGCCCAGAGAGTAATAACAAAATCCTAATATGTACGATACAAATGGATACCCAGGTAGCCTACGCCTGGGCGCTTCGTTAACATCACCTGCCAAGGAGGTCTAAGATGGTATGGAAATGATAAGATATGAACTCGGAGAGCAGTGTTGAAACCCCCGACCTCTCGACTAGTGCATACTTGGGGGGGGGGGGGGGGGGGACAGGTGGTTTCACATGCTAGGACCCCTAAAAGCCCAAATCTTTGGATTGTGGGGGCATAAGACGCCGAGTGAAGACCAATGGTGAATTCCGTGTCAAAGTTACTTCTAGGACTATGGGCCTACAAGGGACTAAACATAGGAGCCACTAGTAAAGTAGTTTGAGTTCTTGTTATCGTGACATTCATGTTATGTTGAATTTATAGAACTAAGTGTTTAAAACGGTGGAGTTCTTGTTCTCGTGACATTCATGCTACGTTGAATTTATAGAACCGAGTGTTTAAAATAGTTTGAGTTCTTGTTCATGTGACATTCATGTTACGTTGAATTTATAGAACCAAGTGTTTAAAACGGTCTGAGTTCTTGTTCTCGTGATATTCATGTTATGTTGGATTTATAGAACCAAGTGTTTAAAATAGTTGAGTTTTTGATCTCGTGACATTCGTGTTATGTTGAATTTATAGAACCAAGTGTTTAAAACAGTTGAGGCTTTGTTCTCATAACATTCGTGTTACGTTGAATTTATAGAACCAAATGTTTAAAACGGTTTGGGTGCTTATTCTCATGGAAATTTAAGTTACGGTGAATTCATAGAACCAAACCAAATAAAAAGCAGGGCCAGCTACATAACTCTTAAATGGGTGAATAATTACAACTATGCTCGGGGGCTCGAGTGATTGTTTGTTTATACCCCAATAAATTTATGGCACGCATGCCTAAATTTAAAAATTATAATCAGTCTTCGGGAACCTCCACCACTAGTTCAATGATTAGATCTCCACTCGGGGCACCCCCTGCCTAGGTTGTCTCGGTAGCTGGGGTCACCTCAATTGGTTGAGTGGCCTCTGTAGATGGGGTCGCCTCGGCTGTTGGAACCACTTGGGTCACCTCGATAGCTTGGTTAGCTCGGAGGCACTCATTGAGAAGGAGCTTGTACTTCTCGGGTTCCCCAGTGAAGTCCAAGTTCATGTCCTGGCTGTGATACCAGGCCACATAGAAGGCGTCCTCGGTGATAGACCTAGTCATTAGTTTGAGCTTCTCCACCTAGCACCTAGCAAAGTTGTTCATCTCCATTGTTTGGAGGGCCTTCCTCTAGGCAAGCTCGGCCCGGTCGATAGCCTCCTTAGCCTGCTCCTGAAGCTGGGAGTTCTCCAGGGCCACTCAGGCAATCTCGGATGTGGATTTCTTAGCCTCCTCCTAGGCTCACTGCATGTAACGACCTAAATTCACTAATAAGGCTTAAGGGCCTTGATTAGTGTGCCGGGAGGGCATAACTGGATTATATGTGAATTAAGTGATTAAAAGCATGTTATATGATTATTTGAATATTTGTGATGCATGACTATGTGTATTGGTATGCATTTAGACCCTGATTAGGTTAGAAGGGCACATTCGTAATTTTAGCCCGTTGAGGGCATAAATGTAAATAATTGTGCTAAATTGTTGAGCCCACATTATTATGTGGATATATTTGTAATCTATGACTCGAGGCGATCCTAGTGAGCAGTTTGGCGGAAAAGTCACGGCGGGGATTTGTACCCGGCTCGGGGCGAGCCTGGGGGTATTTCTAGGAATCTAGAGAATATATTGGACTCTATTCTGATATCGAGGAATAATGTCTAGCTCAAATCCTGTATCTTCTTTACTTGCTAATGAAAAGTTGACTGGTGAAAACTACATGAAATGGAAATCAAACTTGAACATTGCATTAATATGTGAGAAGCCTAAAAAGTCATCCAAAAGCAAAGAGAACAAGAACACTAAGACCTCCAAAAGGAAGACCCCAAAAGGGACTTGCTTTAATTGTGGAGAAAATGGTCACTGGATAAGAAACTGTTCAAAGTATCTCGCTGACCTCAAAGAGAATAATACAAGCAAATTTGATTTACTTGTGTTAGAAGCTTGTTTAGTGGAAGATAATTCCTCAACCTGGATAGTAGATTCAGGAGCCACTAACCATGTCTGCTTTTCTCTTTCGATTCTTAGTTCAACGAGGAAGCTTGCTAATGGAGAGGTGACTATGAGGGTAGGCAGTGGTCAGATTGTCTCTACAGCAACAGTTGGAACAACCTGTTTCTATGTTGCATGAACAAAATTTTAAAATATCTTTTAATAATAATTCGATTGTTATTTCAAGATATGGTTTTAAGATATGTTCTGCAAAATCTATCAATGGGCTTTATAAACTGCAAGCTAAAGAGAAATCTGTTAATAATTCAGAATTATTTAAAACAGCCAATCCTAGATCTATTAAACGCCAAAAGACTGATTCTGATAGTGATACATATCTATGGCACTTGAGATTGGGCCATATTGGTCTAGACAGAATAAATAGGCTTGTAAAGGATGGTCCTTTAAGAGAACTATCTATTGGATCTCTCCCTGTTTGTGAATCCTGTCTAGAAGGCAAAATGACCAAGAGACATTTCTCTGCCAAAGGTTCAAGAGCCATAGAACTACTTCAGCTAGTACATACGGATGTTTGCGGTCCACTTAATGTACAAGCAAGAGGAGGTTATGAATACTTCGTCACCTTTATTGATGATTATTCATGATATGGTTACCTATATTTAATGCAAAGAAAATCTGAAACTTTTAGAAAGTTCAAAGAATTTCGAGCAGAAGCTGAAAAGCAATTAGGTAAGTCACTAAAAGCTCTTCGATCTGATCGAGGAGGAGAGTACTTGGATTTTAAATTCAAAGACCATCTGTGTGAGCATGGCATTCAATCCCAACTCACAGCACCTGGAACACCACAGCAAAATGGTGTTTCTGAAAGACGGAACAGAACGTTATTAGATATGGTTAGATCAATGATGAGTTTCTCATCATTACCACTGTCATTCTGGGGCTATGCAATTCAATGTGCACTATACATATTAAATGTTGTTCCATCTCAGTCTATCCAAAAGACACCCATAGAATTATGGAATGGTTGTAAACCTAGTTTACACCATTTTAAAATTTTGGGGTGTCCTGCACACGTTCTTAAAGGAAAGACCGGGAAGTTGGAATCACGCTCTGAAGTGTGCATGTTTGTGGGTTATTCCAAAGAGAGCAGAGGTGGAATTTTCTATAGTCCAAAAGAAAATAAAACATTTGTATCGACAAATGCAACTTTTCTTGAATATGACTATGTAAACAACCACAAATCTCGCAGTAAAGTTGTTCTGGAGGAGATGGTCTCAAATGAAGTTGAAAAGTCACCAGCAACAACCAATGAAAAACGGCAAGAGGAAACTGCTAATTCTAGTCAGAATAGTAATGAACCTCGTCGTAGTGGGAGGGTTAGCAAGCAACCCACACGCTATGAACACGAAGTTCAAATGCTTGTGTCTGACACAAACAAAGACGATCCATTGACATTTAGAGATGCAATGAATGATTCTGACAAGGACAAATGGCAAGATGCCATGAACCAAGAAATGGAATCAATGTATTCCAATTCTGTCTGGGTTCTTGAAGATCCACCTGAGTATATCAAACCCACTGGTTGCAAGTGGATATTCAAGAAGAAAAGAGGAGCGGATGGGAAAGTAGAGACTTTCAAAGCAAGGCTTGTAGCGAAAGGTTACACACAGAAAGAAGGGGTTGACTATGAAGAAACCTTTTCTCCTGTAGCCATGCTAAAATCCATTCGTATACTCTTATCCATAGTTGCTTGCATGGATTATGAGATTTGGCAAATGGATGTCAAAACAGCTTTTTTGAATGGCTACCTTGATGAAACCATTTACATGTCTCAACCAGAAGGGTTCGAGTTAAAAGGTCAAGAGAAAAAAGTTTGCAAGCTTCTTAGATCCATTTATGGACTCAAACAAGCTTCTAGATCTTGGAATCTTAGATTTGATGACACAATTAAAACGTTTGGTTTTGAACAAAACGTTGACGAACCTTGTGTCTATAAACAAATCAAAGATGGTGTAGTAGTATTCCTCGTTCTTTATGTTGATGATATATTACTTATTGAAAATGACGTAACAACATTATCAAAAGTAAAGAACTCGTTAGCTGAACAATTCCAAATGAAAGATTTGGGAGAAGCCAAGTATGTTCTGGGCATTAAGATTCTTAGAGAAAGACAGAACAAAACTTTGGCATTGTCTCAAGCAACTTATATTGATAAGGTGCTAGAACACTTTAATATGCAAAACTCCAAAAAGGGTGATATGCCAACCCGTTCTGGAGTATTCCTTTCCAAAGAGCAGTGTCCCAAAACACCTCAGGAAGAGGAAGACATGAGACAATATCCCTATGCCTCAGCAGTAGGCAGTCTAATGTACGCCATGTTGTGTACGAGACCTGACATTTGTTATGCAGTAGGGATAGTCAGCCGTTATCAATCCAATCCTGGATTGAGTCATTGGACTGCAGTAAAGAATATTCTCAATTATCTTAGAAATACTAGAGATTATATGCTTGTTTATTCAGGTGGAGACCTGAACCCCACTGGTTACACTGATTATGATTTTCAATCAAACAGAGATAGTCGGAAATCGACTTCTGGATCAGTGTTTACTCTTGGAGGAGGAGCGGTAGTCTGGAGAAGTATTAAACAAACCAGCATTGCAGACTCCACCATGGAAGCCGAGTATATAGCGGCTTGTGAAGCAGCTAAGGAGGCTGTGTGGCTCAAAAAGTTCTATTCCGGTCTGGAAGTTGTACCAGATGTGGATAAGCCACTAGTCCTATACTGTGACAACAGTGGGGCAGTAGCTAACTCAAAGGAACCACGGAGTCACAAGAGGGGAAAGCACATTGAGAGGAAGTATCCCTTGCTAAGAGAGATAGTTCATCGAGGAGATGTTGCAGTTATGAAGATAGCTTCAGAGCATAATCTTGCATATCCTTTCACAAAGACTTTATCCATAAAATCTTTTAAGGAGCATGTAAGAAATATGGGAATGAGAGAGATGCATCATTTGCTTTAGGGCAAGTGGGAGATTGTTGGAGATGTGCCCTGAAAGAATATGTAGTAGACATTGTTTTTATGAAATAAATAAATAAATTGAATTTGTTATGCATATATTTTATGGACTATATTATTCTATGATAATATTATGTAAATATCAGGAAAATTCCTAAGTTCATGAATGTAATCTCAAACACATATTAGTACGAGAGGATTGTGTTTGAGATAAATGAATTTGAATAGTTCGCAGTAAAATAAAGTTATGGAATCTTTAGATTAATTACTGCAAGTACGGTCCACTAGTATTATGAATACATGTGATCTAGATCCGGATCACTAGTGTGGTAGGACACTTTAGTGGAGGTGCTTTATATATTAGAGAATATATAGAACTGGACCAGATATGTTTATTAATACTTAGTTAAATACCGTTTCGAAGTATTAATTAAATATATCAACTGATGATCATATACAAATAGATCTTAATCCTAAGGTTACTATGAACTCCTGTTTATGTTATATGAGTTCTTTGATTCACTTGTTAGGGTCTGTCAGAATGATCAGGCTAAAAACTTTTGTTTTGGGAACTCATTAATATAGATGGCTGGGGACATAGTATACAGATATGGAATCTATACCTTCTCGCAAGAGATTGAATGATGGTTCTCTTAAGGGTTGACTTTTGGGACTGAAAGGTTATTGAGCTCAAATTCATAATTTAGTTATGAATTAACCTTCACTAGTAGAGTCAATGGTACTTAAGGAAACAAGACATAATTAAAAGGGTAAAACGGTAATTTTATTCCCGATTAATTATGAACCATTATTAGAGGGTCAAGTTGTATGCAATGATTAAACAATGGACGCTTTACGAATATAAAGTACTCAGTAAATGAAATGTCTATAATTACAAGAGTTCAATCTTATATTTATAGTGGAATAATCATGAGATTAATAAATTAAGATTATTTAATTAAAGAGTTTAATTAATAATCTCAAATTTATTGGAGCTTAGAATTATAGGTCCCCATAGCAGCTCTATCAACACGGTTCAAGGTAAGAGTTGATATGAAGGGAAAATAGTTTAAAGACATATTTAGGAAGAAATTTGTTCTTCAGGCCAAATATGCAATTATATGATAATGATGATTAATTAATTAATTACAAATTAGTTGTAGTTAACCAAATTAATTAATATTTAATTATTATATCATTTTCAAAATTATATTAAATAATTAAATTAATTTTTCGAAATTTAATTAAATAATTAATTAATTATAATTTTTTGAAATTATAATAAATTAAATATTTAATTTCGAAAATTTGGGTTTAATTAATTAGTAGAATTAATTAAATATCTTTATTTGAGTGGGAGAAAATAATCTGATAAGTTCAAATTGGATTTGAATTTAAAAGATTGATATTTATTCAAATAATTAATTATATTTTATAATTAATTAAAAAGATAGTTAATTTGAATTAGTTATGAGGTTGTTAGAACTTATCTGACAAAGAAATTTGAATAAATAATTAAATAAAATTTGAAAAACAAATATTCCTAGAAATTAGGAAGCTACACGTTCACACACAGTCCAGGACTGTGTGTGGCGTGTAGCACCACTGTTTTTCAGGGTTGGGATTTTCAATTTTATTTATTTAATTAATTAATTAATGGATAATTCGAAAATTGGTTTTTGGATTTTTTCATTAATGGAATAATTAATTAATTAAAATTAAATTGTAAAATGGTTACAGATTTAATTTTTAAATTTTGAATTTTTTCTGTTAAGTATGACTAATCAGAAAATTATCCAGATATGATAAGTGAAGAGAGTGAGACTACTCTGAACATTCGCTCTATGAAAATAGAACGATAGTTTTCTCTCCCTGAAAATAAAGAACCAATTCTCAGGTCTATTCTCTTGATCTCATGTGTTGAGTACATCAAGAAGAATCACAAATAAAATATCCTTCATTCTCTAAGTGCCCACACATTTCTTGAGGTGTAGAGAACGCTTTGGAAGATCTTGGTGTGAGTACGTGGAGCGGCTTGGATAGGAAGATCGTTCTAAATACGAGAAGATAGCAAGGACACTTGATAGGCTTCAAGAGGTATGATTTCTATCACTATCTTGCTTATGATTAATGTACGTATATTAATGGATCCGCATATTTAAAGGTAGTTTAAATATGTTACAAAAATTTTGTTGTGCACTGGGCCAACCACACCACCTTTCCGCTGCGTATTAGGAAACTCGTTCCTAACAGTTTGAGGGCCTGAAGGCTCTGTTTGAAGCACTATAGTGCCCACTTTAGGGCGCTGTAGCGCTACCCTGTTCCCAGAAAGGGGTTTTTGGGTTATTTCTTAGGGTTTGACGTCTGAGGGCCTGAAGGCTCTGTTTGTAGCACTATAGTGCCCACTTTAGGGCACTGTAGCGCTACCCTGTTCCCAGAAAGGGGTTTTCGGGGCTCAGGGTTTGATTCCACCACCCCGTTTGGTGGAATTAGGGCTTCCTGAGGGCTCGGGATTGGTCCCGAGGCTAGGTTTTGGAATTGAGGTTTGGAGTTGGTTCTAACTTGTGATTGTGACTAGGTGTACGCTAGGGCTCAGATGGGATCGTGCTTGAGGATCGAATTGAACAAAGCTATCGAAATCTAAAGGTAAGAGAACTGCACCCGATTATGTGTTTGAGATGGGACTAAGAGTTCCCTATATTTTTATGATGTCATAGATGGTATTATGCCATGGGACATGTGATAAACGACCTAAGGGTGTTGTAAATAATACTTGCGCACAGGGCACGGCTTGGCCACTGGTAGCTGAGGACAGCTTAATATTCATTGAGCTTGGTTTAAGCGGGCCAGAGCAGTGGGATAAATAGAGGGTGTGGCCTAAGGGCGTTAACCCTAGTTATCATATGTGAATTGATTATTGATATGAAATGATATACTTAGTATGCTGAATACTTGAATAATATGAATGTTTGGACTGTTGAGTACATGTTTATACTGTATGAGTTATCTGGTTGTTTGCTTGATGATCATGCTCTGTTATTGTGTTTTCTTACTGGGCCTTCGCTCACGGGTGCTACGTGGTGAAGGTAAAGGCAAAGGCAAGTTGGACCAGCCCTGAGATGGAGAGCTTCGGGGCTTAATGTACATAATCAGCTGATCGGCCACCACAGACGAGGAGTGGAACAGGACGAGAAAAACCTAATTGTCTGTTTTGCCTTACAGTGGCCAGTAACTGTATTTTAATCCCGAAATTTTGTAAACTGTCTTAGAACTTTACTACTTCTGGGATCCCATGTAAAATGAAATGTTCGGTTATAAGAAATGTAACTTTTGAGACCAAAATCTTTTAACCCTAGCTCAACTGCAGTTTCAGAAACACGTTTCCAACTAAATGACTTGATTAGCAAGTCTTGCACCTTTATAAACACATAGTGTAACGGTCTGTGGTATCCAGTGCGTTACACTGCATGCCCTCAACGGCTGCCTTCATTTCCCCTTTGGCTTGCTACATATCCTCGGAGGCCTTCTGGATGGTCTCCTCAAGCTCCCGATAGCGTTTTTGCTCGGCCTCGAGGGCAACTTTGGCTCAGGCATGTTCTTCCCGAGAGCATTTCGTAATCTCTTTATGGGAGATAATCTTATCCTCGAATTTCTAATGTTCGTATAACTTCTCCATCATGATGTCTCCCAGGCACTGGCAGGCCAAGGCAGACTACAATACAAAAAATATATATATAAATAAATGTGTTAGGTTAATAACACCTTGTTAAATTGAATTCAAACACGAGAATGATTAGCTTACCTGGACAGAGGCATATCGACACGAGGCCACGAGAGATGCCTCTTTACTATCACTGAGTTTGGAAAAGCTTCAGGCAGTCAACTCGCACATGGTGGAGCTTACCCCCTGGAGGAGCTCGACGGCGAGCGAAGCAACGATCTCCCCTAGCTTGGCGAAGAACAAAGTCTCGACCTTGGCTCGACCAATTGAAGGGACGATGGGCCTCTCTCGGGGTGATTTAAGTTGATGAAGGGCCTCGGTTGTCTTGTGCAAGGCTTTGCTGCCTTCTTCCAACCTTGCTTCAAAGTGTTGAAGTATCTACTTGTACTTCTCCAACAAAGCCCCCTCATACTTCACTGGGAACAATAGGAGACGGAGTTAGGGTGGCCTCGCCTCCTGCTCTGAGTCTTAAACCAACCCTTGGTTCGTTTCTAGGATATCCTCCGACCTTGCCTCTTGAATTGCCTCGTCTGACTCGGGCGAGGAGGGAATCTCCGCTAATGGGGGCAAGTTGGCTGCAGAGAGCTCTATGGGGGGAGTGGAGACTCTCTGCCTCTTGGCCAAAGGAGAGGGTTTGGGCTGCTCCAGAGGATGCGACGACCCCCCTCCTACCGAAGAGCTAGGAGGTACTCCTAACCTTAGCGCAGACTGGGAAATTTCTGCCAATCCCATGCGAGCTGTAGGAACAAGTTAAATAGTTAGCATACATTCGACACAAAAGGACAATGCAATAAAATAAGCTACTCGGAGGCTCACCATGAGTTGAGCCTCGGTGGAAATCATAAGGCTATACTATCCTATTCCCGGCCTCATAGCTAATGTTGGTGCCATATTGGCAAAACCAGGTTGAGGTGAGGCACGTCACTCAGTCTAAGGGTACGAACCCATGAGAGGTAGATTGCCTCCTAGGGTGATGGAGATAAATGTCTATGAGATCTAGGTAATCTTGGAATTCTTCCCTAGTCCAACGCCGATGTGAGATTTGACCACAATGAAGGAGTGTTGGGGAAGCCCAGACATGCTCGTGACTTTTCCTATCACCTACTCAAAAAGTAGAAGTCAGAGCGAGAGGTGATTTACCTGAGTCCAGGTGGGAAGCTTCCATCCCTGGCTGAAGATCTTCCTTGAGCTCCCAATATTCTATGTTATTGATATGACAGGATGCCAACTCCCGAGACATTTTGGACTGGTGGTATTTGGTCAGCTCTAGGTTGCTTATTCATTGTTCGATGCTAAGAAGCCCCGACCTAATAAGATTCGCCTCTGTTACCAAGACGCTAAGGTCCAAGTCCCAGTCGGGGAGAGCCTTCATAGCCTGGAGATGATCCTCGAAGAGCTATACACATGGAGTTCGGTGGAAAAGACCTATTCAAAAGGAAATTACTAAGTATCGAATACAGAAATGCCCTAGTGAGGAAAAGAATAAGCGCGTTCGAAAATATACTCACCTACTCGGGTGAAGTCAAGAATTAAGATCGGGTTACTATGGGTCAGGAAGCCGTCCGTAAAGAAGAAGGCATCCTTGTAGTCCCGAGCATGTGTAGAGTCCCAGAATGTTTATTTAGTTAGCTAGTTAGTAGTAGTTGTAGTATTTTAAATTTTGTGGATTTTGGTTCAAACCGGGACTTTGTTGGAAACTCCTAGCAATAGTTATGGATTTTATAAGTTTAACCTATAGTTTAAGAATATTAATTATAACATAAGGTTTGATTAATATTGCTGGTCATAAATATGATATTTATTATAACCTAAGGTTTAGATAGAGCCAATAGGATTCTGACACTTGTCATAAGCATGATTATTAAGGAATTAGTATTTCAATGATAAAATAAGGAAATATAAGCTATAGTCTTCACCAGAAACTGTTAGGGTCGTAGTTTGACTTAGTCAAAGTAGTTATCCAACCTTAATTATGCTGAAAAAGTGCAATTACGTGTTTAAAATATTCACATAAGTCGATATATCGCAGCATTGGAGCTGATATATCGCCTGACGAAGGATACGGAAAACACGTTAACGTTGCACGATTGTACAAACGGAGGCTCGGGATTAGGGCAGAGCCGATATATCGCCACATGGGGCCATATATCACCCTAAGTAGTTATTTTTTTATTTTTGTTTTTAATTTTAAAATCATGCATTGACTCCTTAGACCTACTTCTGAACATTTTGACCGAGTCTTCAGCCTCTGATTGACGAATATTCAATTATTTTCAATTTTATTCAAGCCAAAAAGAAGATATTTATTCCTAGAACTCTATAAATAGGACCTAGTACCAAGCCCTTCCTGAGTTATAAACACTTGGGTTGGGAAAAAATCTTTGCCATTCTTAAGCTTTATAAAATACCTGGGAAGTGAGGTTTAGTGTATTTCGGTATTGGAGTTAGACCAATCCATAAGGTCAAGTAAGGTACTCTTATTCTTTGAATTCAATCATTTAAAACTCTTTAGTTTTCTTTAGTCCTTTTATTCAGATCCTAACTTTTGATATTGGTTTTTGATTAGGCTCTTGAAACTTAAAGATCTATCTTGGTAAGTTTCGTCTTGAAGGTTTAGTTTCCACATTATTCTTTACTCTTTAGAAATACTCACCATTCTTATTGTTGGTTTTAGGAGTGCTCCAAGTCCATCATTTGTTCTCAAAAATCTCGGTTTTGGTAAGGAAAATAGGATAATTTTTATATGCTTGTGTGTTATGATTATGCTATAATATGTTATGTTATGATATGTTATAGTATATATGTTTTGGGGCTTATTGTTGCTTAAATAGCAAACCCCAACACTTTTATGTTCTTGGGGTTTATAATTGCTTA
The DNA here is from genome assembly GCF_963169125.1 of Humulus lupulus. Taxonomy (NCBI): domain Eukaryota; kingdom Viridiplantae; phylum Streptophyta; class Magnoliopsida; order Rosales; family Cannabaceae; genus Humulus; species Humulus lupulus. The sequence continues at coordinate 43,070,817 of NC_084794.1, read as the reverse complement.
GTTAGCAAACCTCATTGTATTTTGAGGCTTATAGTTGCTTAGCTACCAAACCCCAATACTCACCATGTACATGGGTTATAGTTGAGATATATGTTTTATAGTGTATGTTTTGTTATGATCTTATGTTTACGTTTGATGTTATATATATGATGGTAGATTTTCCTTGCTGGGCATTAGGCTTATTCCTTTTTCTTTTTAGTATGATGCAGGAAAATAGATACAAAGGCGGGAGGATTCTTGGATGTTTGGTGTGTGTGTTGAGGTGAATGGAATGGATGGGCTACGTGACGATTCGAGGACGACGTTATTTTCTTTAGTCTCTTTAAATTACAGTTTTTATGTATTTTTCGCATTTAGCTTTGTAAACAATTTCATTTAAAGTTATGTTTTATTTTAAAACTATGAGCTCATTTATGTATTTATGTATTACAAATATTACTTTAAAGTTTTCAATAAAGTTATGAATTTTTCTATGTATGTTCTCTTCAAAGTAGTAGTTATGTCTAGTAGGGTTAATGATCTAAGTTTTAGAAATAGTTGGGTCATTACAACATGATTCTCGTTATGGTGTAGAGCCTTGTAGCTGAATGAAGAAGTTGGGTACTTCGCCACGACATAATATCCATCTCACTTGGACCCTTTCTTCCGAGAATTGGTTTTGAAACTGTAGAAATAGATAATCTCTACTAGTGAAGGCTCAGGCCATTTTTGCTTCCAATATAGAATGTACATCCCCGTGAGCACTCTATAGCCATTGGGGGAAAGCTAGAAGGGGGCTATCCCCACGAACTTCAAAAGATTCACGAAGTATTGCTTGAGGGGTAGGGTAGCCCCTGCCATCAGGTGGGCCTAGCTCCAAGTGCCCAGGTCGTAGACGTTGCGATGCGCCCTCTCGGACTCCCGACAGAGATGGAAGAGGCATCTATCTCTGACCGAGTAGTACCTCAATATCGCCTCGAGAGCATCAGGGTGTCAAAGCAGAGTGTGGTAATCCTCTGCTATGAACGCATCACCCTCATATTTCTATGTAGGGTGCGGAAAGGGGGCCCTATTTACCTCCTCCACAGTGAGCCCCCAGTCTTCAGGCATTTCGGGCCTCACTGCCACATTAAGGTCGGGGCGAACGACTAGCTCCTCGGTCGACTCTTGGTTACCCGTCCTTACATTGCTTTCGGAAGCATTTCGTGCTTAGGCCATATCGGAGATCTCCTGGTCGAAGAGATAAAACCCGTGTTTGTGTAGTTGATGGAGTTCTTCGTACATCTGAGACACAAAACCAAGCAATTAGTATTCTGCCAAAGGAAATATGGCACGAATGACCCTAGGAATACTGCTCGAGAAGGAAATGAGAGTTTTGGAAGTGCGAGGTATCCTCGGCGCCTAAGGACAAGCCAGAGAAGATGAACCTGCAGAAATCTAGAAAATTCCCAGATTCCGACCATAGGCTCAGAAATGCAAAGTTAATGAAAAGACTCTTGAAGGTCTTTCTAAACGAGCCTAATATAAAAATGTGCCTAAAATGACTCGTGAAAACGAGAAAAAAACTCCAAAATCCCATACTACTAACATTCCTAAACAAATATCGAAAAACACCAAGCACACACCAAAAACAGGAAAAGTGGGTCGAAGGTACTTACCTGAGAAAAAGAGAAGGTAAGTGTTGAGGCGAGTCCTAACCATGAAGTATTGTTTGCCGTCTGGCCAGAAGTAAGATGATTCACGCCAGTCGTCTAGAACTTCGGGAAAGGGTTGAAGATGAGAGGCAGACGAGAAAGAAGAAAGTGTGCTGGGAAAGCTTTTGATTTTGAATGGTTATAGTATGAGACTGAAGGTTTCTCTGGGATTTTATACCCAGCAAAACGTATTAGGGAAGCAACTTCCCCACAAACATCTGATTGCTTGCCCTAGTAAGTTCACGAAGGAGATCCGACGTTCAGGGCTCAAAAGGAGCAGATTGCAATCATTGTTTCTTTGAGAAAAGATGCCTCGGCCATAGAGTGGACGTTTAGGATATCAAGTTGACCCCTAATCAAATGCACGGACTGATGGGCCCAACAATGGGGCATTGACATGTTGTTTGTCTTTTCAGAATGACATCAGCAGAAATCCATACATTTCCCATCTGAGAACTTTTCGAAGTCTTCCTCAGTTTTAAGTATCCACTGTACGAGGACGATTAGAGACTTGTGGGGAAAATGTTGTCCATATTTTCACCTCTAACAAGTGGCAACCCCAACTAACTGGCTTTAATGTTCATAGGCATCCTCGGGGCATGTTACTGCCCAAGGTCTTTAGTTGGAGCAAGGGTCCTCTTAGGTGAGACCTTGCCTTTGGCAGTGGGTCATGGGTGCCTTAGTAGATTACTCCCCGATGTTTGTTCTCGAAGCTGGAGGTTCTCTAGCTCGGGCAATTAAGGGGAGGGGTCTCATCTCCCAAGTCTAAGGTTCTGGTTCTCGGACCTATGATAAGGTGCAACATGTTAGTAAATGCGGGTTTTTAGAGCTAGAGGATCATCTCACAACCTTTATGGGCGATTTGTCAATAGTGTTGTCGAGTTTACAACTCGACAATTCGCACACCCACTACGCCGCCTGACATGGAGGTACTTACAACACGACCTGACAGTACCCGGGCATGTTCCCCATAAAGTAGGTGCTTTTTGGCAGTGGGCCCCGCAAATGTCGTTTGGGCCATAATCTCTATTCAATGCAGCCCAACGCATTGAATTGGTATTAATCCCCCAAGAATGGGAAGAATGTGTATTAATTACTTATGATTAGTATTAATGACCCCAGCCTCTATGAATAGGGCTAGGAGTCTCATTGTAAAGGCTTCAGTTTTTTGGAGAGAAAAGACCTTGTACTCAGAGCAATCTAAACGCTGCCTGAGAATACACCATTGGAGCTTGCAATCACAAGCTTACAATCCTCTTAATACCAGAGACTCGTGGACTAGGGTTCTTTTTTAACCTGAACCACGTAAAAATCATGTGCTCTTATAGTAGATTTCTTTAATCTTTCTTATTAAGGTTGATAGTGAAAAAGACAGTCAACAAATATAGTTTCATTTATTTAAGAAAGTTTTATTTCTTAAAACTAAACAAAGTATTTTTTTTTTTTTTTTTACATTTTAATCCAAACAAACAATCCCAGATAGAGAACAAGACATTCTCATGGGACAGAGGATTCCATTCTTTGACTACATTCTTTCAGATTTTATATATAAATATATATAGTATTAAAGATATTATATTTAGTATTTTTCATTCAATACAAAATATTCTTCTAGCTATGATTTATATACCTTTACCGAAGTTAACATTTGGCACCAAATATCAATAATTAAACTCTTAAATATTCATCTTTTTTCATATGTAAGGTCCATACACACTTAATTAAAAATTTAGAATTTTAAACCAAAAAAAAAAAAGGTTACACTGTTATTGAGAACGATCATAATAGTTTGGTGCGAACCATAATTTCCAATTTTTACAACCAGTTACTCGTGCTAAATCGCATTCACAATTTCACCTAGGCAAAGCCTTGATTAAAGGTCATTTGTGATTTTCTTTTTATATAAGAAAATTGTGGTATTTTTTATTCCACCAAATCTTCACTAACTTAACAGATTCTATTTTTTATTTGGAAGAGTAGTTGTATAGGTGAGCTAGCTATAAAAGGAAAGAGGGCTCGACTTTATAAAACACACGAAAAAGAAAAGCTTGGAAGAAGAAATAACGGTCTGAGTCAAGAAGTAAAGAGAGAGAAAGAGAGTGGGAGAACAAAGGGTTTTGTAATTGAGCTAACACTAACGTATGAATGTGTTAGGATCAAGGGAGGGGTTGAGTGTTTTGAGATTACTCTCCATTGAAGATTCTTTAGTTGAAGATCTACTTCTCAACTGTGTTGTACTCCATACTTTAGATTCAATCAATAAAGGGATAGTGTTCAAACTGGATGTAGAGCCAAAGATCACATTGATCTTTGGTCTTGAACAGTATAATTGCTCTGTGGTGTCTCTTATTTTCTTAGAATTTTGCTTAGATTATGTTCATTTGATTTTTTCTTCTGACTTTACCACATTGTTTATGCACATTAAAAGTTTGACTAAATGTGTCATTAATTTCATACACTTTCAGTGATAAATTCTTGATGTTTTTAACAAATAATAAGTTTATTTGATCTTGAGTTTTGATAGATTTACAACAAAATCAGAGTCAGGTTTCACAATCGAAAGGAACAACTCAAGATTTTGACATATTCGTTGCAAGATTAATCAAGAAACTGTCCAAGAACTCATGTCAACAATGGCCAAATTTGAATTGGAAAAGTTTGATGGAGCAGGCGATTTTTTTCTATGGAGGGAAAGCCTTAAAGGAATTCTAGTGCATCAAAAAGTGGCAAAGGTTCTTGGTGACACCAAACTTTTCACTGAGAAGAAACCTGAAGAGACGAGATGGAAGAGATGGATTACTACACCATAATCATGCATTTATCCAACAATGTTCGAAGAAAGCTAACTGATCAAAAGACATCCAAAGGAATCTGGGATAAGCTGGAAGAACTCTATATGAAACCTTCAATTTCTAGCAAGATAAACTTGCATGAAAGACTGTACATTTTTAGGATGATATCTACTTTGTCTTTAGATGAAAATTTTGACAAATTTAATGAAATTATTGTAGGTCTTGCCAATATTGAACACAAAGTAGAAGAAGAGAGCCAAGCCATCATTCTTCTAAGATCCTTACCAATTGCCTATCAAGAAGTAAACGTTGTCATTAAATATGGTAGAGATGTGATAACATTAAAGGAAGTTCTTGGTGCTTTAAAGTCCAAGGATTTCCATAGTTGATGATTATAGTAGATGTGTGTGTACTTGTTGATTAAAAACTAAAGATGAATGTCTAGATCACTTTAGGATTTGGAAAACACAAATTGAAAACCAAACTGAATTGAAAATCAAAACTCTTAGAACTGACAATGGCCTAGAGTTTGTTAATCATGTGTTTGATATTTTGTGTAAAGAAAGTGGCATAACTAGACATAGAACAATTGTTAATACCCTTGAACAGAACGGGGTAGCTGAACATATGAATAGAACCTTGTTAAACAAAGTTCGATGCTTGTTACTTAGCTCAAGATTGGGGAAGATTTACTGGGGAGAAGCCTTAGCAACAGTATGCTACCTAATAAATAGAAGCCCAAATAGGTTAATAAATTTGAAAACTCCTTTTGAAATGTGGCATGGTAGACAACCTATCCTTAAACACTTGAAAGCATTCGAATGTACATCATATGTATACCAATCTATTGATAAACTAGAACCTAGATCAATCAAAGGAAATTTTCCTAGGATATCAAATAGGCACAAAAGGTTATAGGATATGCATAAACCAAAAGGGTAGGCTTAAAATTGTAGTAGCAAGAAATGTTATTTTTAATGAATATGATTTCCCTTACTTAAAAGCCGAGAAGGGTAGTTTGTCCTCTGATATTGCAAGCAATGCAGGAACTCAAAATGTTACTAAAACTGAGATTGAGCAAGAAAAGCTAGAGGAAGCATCAGAAAGAGATCAAGACTCATCCACAGAAGCTGGAACTGAAATCACAGAAACACAAGAAGATCTAGCAAACTATTAGTTAGCAAGAGATAGGGCCAGAAGAGAAATCCATCCACCAACATGCTATGTAGAAACATACCTGATTGCTTATGCCCTATCTGTAGTGCAGCGAACAGAAATCCCTGAACCAAACAGTTTTGAATAAGCTACTTCAAGAAAGGATAAAAATAGATGGCTACAGGCCATGAAAGAAGAAATGGAATCACTCACCAAGAATAGAACGTGGGACCTAGTAACCAAACCAGTGAACTAGAAAGTAATAGATTGTAAATGGATTTTCAAGGTCAAAGAAGGGATAAAAGGTAATGACTCAGTAAGATACAAGGCTACATTAGTAGCTGAGGGCTTCACTTAGGTGGAAGGAATAGACTACAAAGAAATATTTTCACCTGTAGTGAAGTATAAAACAATAAGATTGATGTTATTTCTAGCTGCACAACATGATTTATAGGTGGAGCAACTAGATGTGAAGACTGCTTTAATGAATGGATTCATGGAGGAAGACATTTACATGAAACAGCCGCTAGGATTTAAGGTGGAACAAGACAATTCAGAACTAGTTTATAAACTGAAAAGGACACTATATGGTCTCAAGCAATCTCCAAGACAATGGAACAAACGTTTCAACATTTATATTCAAGACATCGGGTTCACAAGATCTCTATTTGATCATTGCCTATACTACAACAGTTTAGATTCTTCTACTGCATTTTATTTGCTATTGTACGTAGATGATATGCTTATCTTAATCAGGGATAAGGTAGTGATCAAACGCATTAAGACCAAACTTAAAGAAGAATTCGAAATGAAAGAATTGGGACCAGTAAAAAAGATTCTTGGCGTAGAATTTGTGAGAAACAAAGATGAAGGAAAGGTGTACCTAAAACATCCAAGTTACATACAGAAGGTAGTTAAAAAGTTCTATATGCAAGATGCTAAAAGCACTTCAGTACCTTTATGTGGCCAATTCGAACTGACAAAGAAACAATGTCCTTCAAGTGCTGAAGAAATGAAAGAAATGAGTAAGGTGCCTTACTTTATTGCCCTAGGATGTGTAGTGTATATCATGGTCAGTACAAGACTTGATATTGCACATGAATTAAGTGTTCTATGCAGTTTTATGACGAATCCAGACCAAGAGCATTGGAAAGCTCTCAAATGGCTCATTAGGTACTTGAAAGGCACCTGGGATCATGGTTTAATTAACAAAAGAATTGAAGAAAAATTGGAAGTAAAAGGATATGTGGGTGCTGATTATGCAGCCAATAAAGACATAAGAAAGTCTACAACATACTATATTTTTCTCACTAATCATAATTGCATATGTTGGAAAGTTCAGCAACAATCAGTAGTGTCTCTATCTACTACTGAATATGAATTCATGGCAACAACAGAGGCTTTTAAAGAAGAAATTTGGTTAAAAGGAATCCTACAAGAGTTAAAAATCTTAAAAGGTGAAGTAACAATCTACTCGGATAGCCAGTCTTCAATTCATCTTTGCAAGAATCCAGTGTATCATGAAAAGATCAAACATATAGACATCAGATTATTTTAGATAAGAGAAAAGATAGAAGAAGGAGTTATAGAACTGAACAAAGTAAAATCTGAAGATAACCCTGCAGATGTTGGCACCAAAGTTTTGACAGTAAGTAAGTTTAGACATTGTCTAAACTAACTCAACCTTGGAAACTATGTTGATTTTTTAGAACGCTATCTTTAGTACAGTAAACATCAATTCCAAGCAACTATGATTTGTAGGAAGAAGGTGGAATTTGTGGTATTTTTTATTCCTCCAAATCCCAACTAACTTAACAGATTCTATTTTTTTAGTTGGAAGAGTAGTTGTACAGGTGAGCTAGCTATAAAAGGCAAGACGGCTCGACAGAATAAAACACATGAAAATAAAAGCTTAGAAGAAGAAATAGTGGTCTGAATTAAGAAGTAAAGAGAGAGAAGAGAGTGGGAGAACAAAGGGTTTTGTAATTGAGCTAGCACTAACATACTAATGTGTTAGGCTCAAAGGATGGGCTGAGTGTTTTGAGATTACTCTCCATTGAAGACTCTTTAGTTGAAGATCTACTTCTCAACTGTGTTGTACTCCATACTTCAAATTCATTCAATAAAGGGACAGTGTTCAAACTGAATGTAGAGCCAAAGATCACATTGATCTTTGGTCTTGAACCAGTATAATTGCTCTGTGGTGTCTCTTCTTTTCTTATAATTTTGGTTAGATTATGTTCATTTGATTTTTTCTTCTGACTATACCACTCTGTTTATGCATATGAAAAGTTTGACTAAATGTGCCATTAATTGCATACACTTTCAGTGATAAGTTCTTGATGTTTTTAACAAATAATCAGTTTATTTGATCTTGAGTTTTGATAGAATTACAACAAAAACCTTCATTTTAATTTTGAGAGAATTTTCTGATTTTGACACTTTATGTTTGATTTGAAAATCTACTTTTAATTGTTATTTTTTCAAGAATAGACTTTAAAAGCATGAGGAAAAAATGGAAACAAGCAAGAAAAACTTGGGAAAGATAATAGAAAAACTAATAAAATCTAGAAGATCTAATATTTGACAAAATGGCAAATCTAATAGTTTATTTTCTTTTAGTTGAAAAAATATAATATTTGACAAAATATCACAAGTTGTCACTAATATAGTTTTAGTTACAATCTATTATATAGAGTGATAAAATTTGTTGGGACTAAAATAACATTTAGTCACAACAAATTGTAACTTTTATGAATAATAATTTTAGTCATAGACTTTATACTAGCGACATGGGTATAATGATGTTTCTTAGTCACAATTTTTTCACTTAAATTTGTGACGTAAAGTAATTTTTTGTGATGAATATAATTTTGAATCTTAAAATTGGTTTAGAATTTTTTTTCTAAATTAATTTTAATTTATAATTTATAATCGTTTCCATGCATTTAAAAATATCAAAATAATACTAAAAATAAAACAATAAATTATAAGAATTTTGTATTAGTTCAAATTATAAGATATAATCATTTTAAAAAAAAGAAGTGATTTTTTTTATAAAATAAAATAATGAATTCAATATTATTTAATGAAGTTCTTAATGAAATTCTGATGGTGAAAAATTGCATTATTTTAGGACTTAATTTAGAATAGAATAAATAGGAATTTTACTTCCAAATGATTACCATTACCAAATCGTGTCCTCTAATTTTTTGACTTGTTAAAAAATTTCTCTCGAACTATTCACATTATTGAAATGTGAGAATTCTGTTAGGTTCCGTTTTATTTGGTTAACAAAATGTTGGTGGCTCTTTAGCCACTGATGTGCCAATGCCACATGTATAAATTAAAATAAATAATTATTTTAAAATTTAAAATTTATTTTTCTTATTAATAATAAATAAATGAAAAAAATAAAACCAAGTTTTTTTAAAAAATAAACAATAATATAGTAAAAAAAATCATGTTCATCTTCATGTTCCAAAAAAAAATTTTGAATGCTTAGAAATCACAAACAGGCCAAACCTAAATATATGTTCATATTCTAAAATCATCTCACATTTGTAACAAGAATCATGTGTTAAATCACACAAATCCTCACAAACTCGAACAAATCCTCACAAAATCAAATAAACCTAGATCTAAACTCATAAATCACAAACACACAAAACAATAAGCTCGTCTTCTCTAGCTCCAAGCCTATAGTGGTTATCTTCTCCAGCTCCCCACCTATGCCCAATTGTTCACAAGCTTGTCTTCCCCTGTCGTTCCTCGATGGTTGTTCGCTAGCTCCATGTTCGTGTCCAGACGTCCAAAGCCCCATCTATGCCCTTGTTTTTGTAGCGCACCAATTTGTTTTATTTAATTTGTGTGCTTTATTTTATTATTAATTGTAAAGTGTTAGGAATTTATTTTTATTGTTTAAAATTTTTTGGTAGAAAATATGTGATTTTATTTTGTTAATTGTTTGTTTAAGAGCTTTCTTGATTTATGGTTGTTTGCCTTAGGGTGCATGATTAGTAGAATGCACCCTAGCACTTGTATTGTTGAGATTTGTTAAATATAATGGTTAAGATGTTTACACGTTGAGGTGCAAAACACTTAACAGTTTTCACTTAAAGAGAAGTGAAAACATGAGATTGTGTAGAATGCATCTAAAAGTGATTTTTATGGGTCTAAAGTGATATAATGAGGTATCCAAACATTCCCAAAAAATTTGGTAGCATTTGGAGCAATTTTATGACCATTGGAGTGGTCCAAAGTCAGAGAGGGTGGCGATACGTTGCCGCCTAAGTGGTGTAGCATCGCCTAAATGTGAAGGGCTTCAAAAGCCCTACCAAGCGATGCATCGCCTGCAAGTAGGCGACGTATCGCCAGTCAGGCGATACGTCACCTACATGCAGGCGATGCATCGCTGGGCGGTCTTTTAGGGTCATACAGTTTACGTAAAATGCTCCAAATGATGTGTTTTAAATGCTCTAATCCTATTGGTTAGACTAATGATGATGCCTACACTATATATATGAGTTATTAGAGTTGAAAAGTCTTTATCACACTTTCCAACTCTCTCTCTAAAACTCATTCCCTCTCTAGCTCTTAAGACCAAAGTTTTCTCCAAGAAACTCATCAAGCTTGCTTGACTTGCATGAGTTTCAAGGCTTGTGCAATCTCAAATATCATTCTACTTAGTTGAAGCTTCAAGAAATTAAGAAGGGTTGGAATAGAGATTTTGGAAAACATTTTTTTTATTGTGTATAAACCTTAGAAGCTCTCCAAATTTGAAGATTCAAGTTGCTCAATACAAATGTTGTATCTCTCTAACCCTAATCTTGTATTTTGTCATTCTATTATATATTTTTTTCATTGTTAGTATTGATGATTTAATGTATCTAAGTTCATCTTACCATCATTTAATCATTTAGTTCATTATATTCAAGATTAACATTCATATCATGAACAGGTTTCTTTGATTATCAAGAATTACCTTCATACTTTGAATTTCAATCTTGATCAACATCTAGGGTTTGAAAAATTGTATTATTAACATAATTCATTATTGATTTGCAAAAGCCATATATTCACAACAATCAATATCTTTACTTCTAATTACTTTCATTTTGTGTTTTGCATAATCAACAACGAGAAAAATTGGTTCATCTTCTACAACCTTCAAATCCTTGTTTCAAGATTTAGTTTGTGTTGGACACATAACCATGAGAGATCAAAGAAAGTTCTAGTTGGAAATTCTCTACATGAATGTGGATATGGATTCAAAGTCTCCATCAATAAAGGATGAGACAAGTCAATGGGATTACATGCTTAAGGAGATGGGTATCATCAAGTTCCTTATTTCTATGTGTGTAGATTTCAAAAAATTTAATGAAATGTGTTCGCTGCCATATTTTTGTGAGTTTGAGATTATTGTTTATATTAAGAGTACAATGGTGAATGTTAATAAACAATTCAATGGTTTTTTACATACTTGTTTTGTTTGTAAAGTTATTGATCATAATGTGAGATATGGAAATTGTAAAATTAGCCATAATAAGATTGAGGCCAATGCAATTGATGATGACATCTTTGTGACATTAATTGAATTTAATGCATTCAATGAGGAATGTATGATAACCCTAAAGAGAATTGACATGGTTCATACTAAGGCAACCTTAAGAGAAGGTGAACCTGTCAATGCAATTGATGATGATATCATTGCAAAAGAAAGTGAAGATACTAAGGTCAATGCATTTGATGTTGAGATCATTACAACCTTAGGTGAATTTAATACAACCCAAGGAAAGGTGCAAGGATGGTGGTATGATACTTGTGCCACCATTCATGCAACCTATGATAAAACCATTTTCAAAACCTTTGAAAGTGCAAAGGTGGGACTTGAAGTCCAAATGGGAAATGAAAAGAGATCCAAGGTACTTGGAAGGGGCTGCATTGATGTGTTCTTCACAAATGGAAAGAAAGTGACCCTAATTAATATTTTCTATGTTCCCAATATGACTAAAAACATTATAAGTGGAAGTATATTGAATAAATCCATCATCAAAATGGACTTTGAATTCAGTAAACTCACTTTGACTAAATTGGGCACTACATGTGATGGAATGATCAAACTTTGTGCTCTTGATAATGACAATAATGATATGGCATCTAAATCTTGCAATGTGATTAATTCTAATTCTAATTCTAATACTTTGTCGCATAATAGACTTGCTCATATAGGTTATAGCACAATTAAAAGAGTTGTTAAATGTGGATTAATTAATTGTGATGTGAATAAGCGTGATAAATGTGAATTATGTGTTAAATTTAAAATGGTAAAGAAACATTTTCCAAGTGTTGATAGGTGTTCAAACTTGCTAGATTTAATACATAGAGATCTATGTGAATTGAATGGCATGTTAATTAGAGGAGGAAATAGATACATCATAACTTTTATAGATGATTGCTCTAGGTATACTTATGTGTATTTACTTAAGAGTACGGATGAGGTATTTAATGCATTTAAAATCTATAAAGTTGAAATAGAAAATCAATTGGAAAGGAAAATAAAGACTCTTAGAAGTGATAGAGGTGGTGAATACTTTTCAAATGATTTCAATGTATTTTGGGAACAACATGGCATTATACATGAATGCACTGCACCATACACTCCACAACAAAATGGAATAGCTGAAAGGAAGAATAAGACTTATCTTGAGATGATTTACTCTATGTTTTTACATGCTAAATTGTGTTATAATTTGTGTGGTGAAGCCTTGCTTGTTGTGTGTCATATATTGAATCGAACACCTATAAAAAAGAACAATGTGCCTCCATGTGAGTTATGGAGAGGAAAGAAGCCTAACCTAGACTATCTTAAAGTGTGGGGGTGCCTTGCTTGTTGCAAGAGCACGAAGCCTAAAAGGAAGAAGTTGGGTCCAAGGGTTGTAAAGTGTGCATTTGTTGGCTATGCCTCAAATAGCAAGGCCTATAGGCTATTAGAATTGGAGTCTAATGTAATAATTGAATCGAGAGAAGTGGAGTTCTTTGAGAATATTTTATATTGTGATAGAAATTCTCAAGAACCCACAAGTGTTGGAGAATCTCTTAAAGAGAAAGATCTAAAGGTTGATGACCAACCTATATTTCCTCGGAGAAGCCAAATGCTTAAATAATTGAGATCAAATGAGACATGTTCTCAAGTGGAGACACTCTACCTAGTAGAGGGAAACCTTGAATAAGTCACATGAAAATTTCCTATGGACCTTCAAATTGAGGATGATCCCATAACATTCCAAAAAGCAATGTCTTCGAGAGACCCCACTTTTTGGAAGGAGGCAATAAATGATGAGATGGATTCAATTATTTCAAACTACACATGGGAATTGGTAGACCTTCCACAAGGTTCAGAACCAATTGGGTGAAAATGGGTATTTCAGAGGAAATATCACACTGATGACACATTACAAACCTTCAAGGCAAGACTAGTAGCCAAAAAGTTTAAACAAAAGGAAGCAGTCGATTATTTTGACACGTATGCACCAGTTGCTACGAAAACCATTATAAGAGTACTATTTACCTTATCATCAATATATAACCTTTATGTTCATCAAATGGATTTCAAAAAGACATTCCTAAATGGAGATCTTGATGAGGAGAATTATATTGAACAACTGGATGGTTTTGTTCTAAGGGGAAATGAGCATAAAGTGTGCAGGCTTGTTAAATCATTATATGGTTTATAGCAAGCACCAAAAAAATAGCATGAGAAATTTGATAAAGCCATAATATCGAATGGGTTTAGACACAATAATGTGGACAAGTGCTTATACTCTAAGACTTGACATGACTATGTCATCTTGGTGTGTCTATTTGTTGATGATATGTTGATTTTGAGTAATGATATGAAAGGCATAAATGGAAACAAAGGGGTTTCTATCTTCCACTTTCAAGATGAAAGACCTTGGAGAGGTTGATACATTCTTTGGTATAAAAGTGAGAAGAAATAGTGGGGGTTATGCCTTAAGCCAAGAGCACTATGTTGAGAAAGTGCTTGACAAGTTTAGTCTTCTCAAAATCAAAGAGACAAATACACCATTTGATTCAAGCATAAAGCTTGAAAAGAATAATGGTAGAGCAGTGGCTCAACTTGAGTATGCAAGTGCATTAGGAAGTCTAATGTACGCCGCTCATTGTACAATAGTCGATATTGCATATGCGGTTAGTAAACTAAGTAGGTTTACTAGCAATCCAAATATGGAACATTGGAAACCGATTGAGAGAGTTCTAGGGTACCTTAAAAAGACCAAGCAACCAGGCCTCCAATATTCAAAGTTCCTGAAGATACTTGAAGGATATTCCTATGCGAGTTGGATATCAAGTGTAGGAGATAATCTCTCCACAAGTGGTTGGGTGTTTATGCTCGGAGGAGGAGCGGTTTCTTGGGGTTCTAAGAAACAAACATGTATTTCACACTCAACCACGGAGGTCAAATTTATAGCTCTAGCAGCAACCAGTAAAGAGGCTAAGTGGCTTAGGGATCTCATGTTGGAGATCCCAATTTTCGCGGATGAGGTATCGACGATCTCGATACTTTGTGATAGTCAAGCCACATTGGCTAGAGCATATAATGGCGTATATAATGGGAAGTCTGGACATATAAGTCTAAGACATAAGTATGTGAGACAATTGATTTTTGGAGGAATCATATCAATCTCATATGTTAAGACAAGTGATAACTTAGCGGATCTGTTTACAAAACCTCTTGCGAAGAAGTTAGTAAGTTCTACTTCAAAATGGGACTAAAACTCCTAGAATAATATATTCACCAATGATGGCAACCCAACTCCAAACTTGTGAACATCAAGGACAAGAGTTCAATGGGTAAGAACAAGTTATTGGGTGAGTCATTTCAACACTAACAAAATCATGAGTTCCATCCAAGGATGGTTAGTGTTGGTTGCTACCAAGTGAGGGTTAAGCCTAAGGCTTTTAATGAAGTTCAGTTATGTGCAACAAGAATCTCTAAAGGTAGCAAAGATGTTGTTAGAACTTCACCTATGTGAACTTAGAGGTGGTGCCGCCTCTCATGTGAGTTGGAGTTTCTCCCCGGAAAGTTCATGAAATGGATGAGCACATGGCCATATCACTGCTAAGCGAGAAAAGTGGGAAAATGAATGGTCAAGTGGAGGTGTGTGTGGTGTTACCAGTTTTATCATTAAGGAGTACTTGGTTCAATCTTTAAGACCCCAATGACTTCGATAAGGCTTTGTAATACATTCACTAAGGTAAAGTTCAAATCGAAAGACACTTAATTTTATGCACCAAAACTGTTAAGCTAAGAATAGAGGATTATATTTAACCAAGTGGGGAATTGTTGAGATTGGTTAAATATAATGGTTAATATGTTTACACGTTGAGGTGCAAAACACTTAACGGTTTTCACTTAAAGAGAAGTGAAAACATGATATTGTGTAGAAGGCATCTAAAAGTGACTTTTATGGATCTAAAGTGATACAATGAGGTATCCAAACATTCCCAAAAAGTTTGGTAGTGCTTGGAGCAATATTAGGACCATTGGAGTGGTCCAAAGTCAGAGAGGGTGGCGATACGGGCCCCTAAGTGTCGTAGCATCGCCTAAATGCGAAGGGCTTCAAAAGCCCTACCAGGTGATGCATTTCCTGCTATTAGCCGACGTATCGCCTGTAGGCGATATGTCATCTACATGCAGGTGATGCATCATCTGGGCGACCTTTCAGGGTCGTACAGTTTACGTAAAATGCTCCAAATGATATTTTTTAAATGCTCTAATCATATTGGCCAGACTAATGATGATGCCTACACTATATATATGGATTATTAGAGTTGAAAAGTCTTGATCACACTTTCCAACTCTCTCTCTCTGAAACTCATTTTCTCTCTAGCTCTCAAGACCAATGATTTTTCCAAGAAACTCATCAAGCTTGCTTGACTTGCATGAGTTTCAAGGCTTGTTCAATCCCAAATCTCATTCTACTTAGTTGAAGCTTCAAGCAATTGGGAAGGCTTGGAATAGAGATTTTAGACAACAATATTCTTATTGTGTATAAGCCTTAGAAGCTCTCCAAATTTGAAGATTCAAGTTGCTCATTACAAAGGTTGTATCTCTCTAACCCTAATTTTGTATTTTTTCATTCTATTATATATTTTTTTTCATTGTTAGTATTGATGATTAAATGTATATAAGTTCATCTTATCATCATTTAATCATTTAGTTCATTATATTCAAGATTAGCATTCATATCATGAACATGTTTATTTGATTATCAAAAATTGTCTTCATACTTTGAATTTGATTCTTGATCAACATCTAGGGTTTGGAATATTGTATTATTATCATAATTCATTTTTGATTTGCAAAAGGAAAAGCCATATATTCACAACACTTGTGTGTGTGCATGTGCATGGTTTGCATGGTAAGCATGCAATAGGTTCCATGCATAGTAATTTTATTCTCCATATATTATTTATTTTATAGAAGAAAAAGGAATAATAAGAGATGTGAATAGGAAATATTTTAGAAGTGATTTATGCATGATAAAAATGGAAACAAATTAAGAGAGAGAGCGAGAGAGAGAATGTGTGTGAGGCTTGGAAGAGCAATAGAAAATAAGTTTTCCTTAATTATTTTGGTCTTTTCTTTTATGATTGATTTATTGTATGATTTGTTATGAGATACATATGTTATATTCAAATTGCGATTATAAATGTGATATGGAAGTGAGTAGGAAAGTGTAAGAGAACAAAAGGGAATTGGAAAGTTTCCATTTTAAGAATGTCTTGACTATTGTTGTAAATACTTGATATTTTATTAATGGATTGATATCAAAATTAAGTGCTTGGTCTTGGATGTGGGAAATTAGCTTGGTGAGTGTATATGTCATGTGGGAAATTAGCTTGGTGAGTGTATATGTCATGGCAGCCAAAGGGAAATGTAGTTTCATTTTCTTTTAATTATATGTGATAAGTCAAGGATCTTAATAGCTAGAAAAGGGAATTAAGGAATAAATCAATTACATAAAATTAGGTCCAAGGGGAATTAGGATTCGGGTAGGCTGCATAAGTATGTTTCCTTTTATTTTATTTCCACGTTTTTTTCTCTTCCTCTCAATACCCTAGTGGCTGCCCAACACTATAGAGAAAAGATTTTCTCTCTTTTAGTTCTTGCCATCAACACTAGAGAAGCTAGTGTTTTCGAATTTCAAGAAGGCAAAGGTAAGGGTTATTATTATTTTTCCATTGTCTCTATTTCTCCTTCTATGTTCTAAAGTAAAGTTGTTGGGGATTCTATGAACTAGGTTCTTTGTGGTAGCACTAGCAAGGGGTTCAAGAGTTTTAACCTCATAGAGAAGTTGACTACCAAGCCAAAAGACTGTAGGCTCTCGAAACATTTGGAAGAGGTAAAGATGATAACCCATGATTTCGTTTCACCTTCTTCTCCATTTTACTTATTTCTAAGATATGCATATTTGGGGTGTTTCACACCTAGGTATTGGGATAAGCACAGAGGGTCTCAAGGGACATATCTCTAGAAGTTTTGGGCTAAGAAAAATCATCGGGAGGTATGTGTTCTCCATTTGTTTTGATGCTGATTTTGTCTCTCTATGAGTTTTGATGATGATCTTGTTTCTTTATGTGCTATGATGTTGTTCTCCCTTTTTCCTCTATATATTTTTAAATTCACGAGAAACATGCTAGGGTTGTACATATATTTTTGAGGCATGAACATTTTTTTATATGAATAAACTCAATTGTATTTGTTTGCATATAATAATATGGTATAGGCGTGCATACAGGTATATATGTGTGTGTGTTTGTATAAGTATGAATAGAAAAACGTATATATATGGGTATAATATAGATTGTTTATAATCTTATTTACTTTATGTATATATATATATATGTGGGTACATGTAGCAAAAATATGTATATATATATATATAAATGTGTTGAATTTGGTTATGGGTCCTAAGATATGCTATGAGTAGTGAAATGTTGTTTTATGATGAGAAACAAAATGAGATTTTAAAATGTTTATGGAAAACAAGGTATTTGAAAATCCAAGAATATGGTTGTGATATATGCCTTGTAGTGCATGCTGATTTTTTTTAATGTGAGGAAGAAACAAATTTTTAAAAGATGCTTACAAATTGGATTGTTAAAAACTAATGTAATAAAATTGTTGCTGGAATTTTTAGTTCCTTGAAAGGAAGTTTCTTATAAATTAAAAATATAAGTTATAAGCTCAAATATGTTATGCTTTAGATTTTATTACTGCTACAAAATACCTTTTACGGGTCACCGACATGCACCGTAATGTAAGACTTAAAAATTGTCTCTAGATTTTTTAGGACTCTCTGAAAGTCCTTAAAAATAATATTTCAAGACTCGCAATGAATGTCTTACTAAAATATGTGGGTCCTAAGAAAATCTGAAGAGGGAATTTGAGTTGGAATTCTAATTGTGACTTTTAAGGGCTAATTTTGGGTGTCCTAAAAGAGTATTAAAGGCACTCAAAGTGTGCCCTTAAAAATGTTAAGTAAAAAGGGGATAAAACACATTGGGAATTTTGAATTGGGGCTTCAAGGTTCATTATTTTTTGAATCAGCTCCAAAATTAAAGAAAGAAGAAAACGAAGGAGAAGAAGAGGGGATCATCAGCTCTCACTCCCCCTTTCATCTGAAATCCATTTTCCCTCTCATCTCTTATTTCACAAATCATTGTGGTCTCATTCTTACTGCCCTATCTCTCTCTCTCTCCTCCATTAAGGTATGTCTATAAATATATATATATATATATATATCTTCTATATAATAAGTGATAACGGAAATTTTTTGTTTTAACAGTTTTTTGTTTTTTAATGTTAACTTTAATAGAATATTTTTATATTTAACAGAATATTCTTATATTTAACAGTAGTTTGTAAACACTTAAACTTAAATAAAATAAAATAAATAATTAAAAAATTAAAATAAGATACTTAAATTTAAAATATATGTATAATATATAATATTACATTAAATATATAATATATAATCTCTTGTTGTCACTCCCAAATTCAAAAATTAGAACAAACATAAAAAATAATTAATCAATTTTATAAATAAAACTAAGCTAACGTGCATATTACACATTACTTATATCTAGAGCTGTAAATGTGGGCCGCCCGGCCCGGCCCACATTTTTCGTGCCTCTGGTAAATTCGGGCCTGGCCGGGCCCGGTCCATATTCAATTCGTGCCGTGCTCATGCCGGCCCATTTTTGAAAGAGTAGGCCCAGCACGGCCCATGGGCCCGGCCCATGTCGTGCCGTGCTCGTGCCGTGTCGGGCCCAAGTCGGGCCGGCCCACTTTCCTTATTCGGGCCCACTTTCTATATTCGGGCCCAAATTTGGGCCCACTTTTTTTTGCTAAAAAATGTGAGGATGGAGAATTGAACCCTCCACCTCCTCTTTAACTATCAATGGACTTACCACAAAACAAAATACATTTCTTTGTTTAAATTATAATTTTAGATATTTTTATATACTTTTTAACAATATTTTACACAAAATTATATCAAAGATAATTATTAGAATTTTAATACCTACTAATAAATGCGAAAAATTTAACTAAAAAATCTTAAAATAAATTAATATAATTATAAAAATATAAACATTGAAAAAAATAAGACATATATTATCATTTTAATTTATTAATTATTGACAAATAAAAATTTATTATGATTATTAATGTCAAAATATCGGGTTTTTTATCGTGTCGTGCTTTCGGGCTAGTTTGTTCGTGCTTTCGTGTCGTGCCTTCAGGCTTGTCGTGCCGTGCCGTGCTAAGCTCGTGTCGTGCCGTGCCTGGCCCAAGCCCATATTTTTTCGTGCCGTGTCGTGCTCGTGCCTCCCGGGCTCGTGCCGGTTTTGTGCCGTGCTCAAAAGCCCGGCCCGTATTTACAGCTCCACTTATATCTAGTATATATATATATTGTTTATTTTTATCGTGTTTTTTTGTTTTAATTTTTTTTTGGTGAAAAGGTTCTCTCTCTCATTATGCTCTCTGCTATTTGAATCTCTCTCCATGCTCTCTGATTCTCATTTAGGGTATATATATATATATATATATGCACTTTTGTTAATTTTTAATTATTCTGTTTTTTGTTTTAATATTTTTTGGTGAAAATATTCTCTCTCTCGGTGTGTTCTTTCCTATCCGGGCCTCTTCTCATTCTCATTTCAGAGGTAAATATATACAAATATGTTTATGTTTTTTTAATTTATTTTTTTAGTAAAATCGAGATATTGTGTTACTGAGTATACTGTTACTAAGTACATTAAAGCTTAAATATATTATGATGTCATTTTTTGTGAATCTATAGATTTAAAATGCATTAATCTAATAATTACAACATATACAAGCATATAGATGAAAAATATAATTTTTCCAGACTTTAAATATGTATTTTCTCATTTATATTAGTGCAATTTTTATTTTGTAAGATAATTAATTAAGTAAAAATTATATTAAAATTGGACTAATAAATTTATTTAAGTAAATGGGAGTAGAGTTTGGATTTTTCAACTTATTTTAAAATTTATGACTTAGATGTAAAATGTGGTGACCTTGAGATCCTAAATTGTTAAAGGTTAAATTATTTATTTATTTTATTTATCACTTTAGTAATTTTGATCAAGAAAGTGAGCATATATTTTTTTGTTAATTAGTTATGTTAAAGTAATTATTTTGTGAGAAATAGAAAAGTTGTCATATTTTATCTTTATTTAACATAATAATTGAGATTTTATTATTTAAAAACAAATGTGACTTAAGTGCTAATTAAATAAATAATTTTGTGAAATAAAACCCTATGACCTAAGGAGGTAATATGATAATGTTAACAAAATTGGTAAACTAATAACTCTAGCTAAATTTTTAAGAAAGTGGCAATAAATGAACAAATAGAATTTACTAGCTTCAACGTTAATTTTAAGAACACTCACGTATGGATGTTACATGCAAGTTTATTTTTACATTCAAATGTACGTCAAATTAATCAAACGTATGATTCCTGTTTTGTAACTATAAAGAATTATTTAGTAGAGTTGATATCATTCTTTTATGATTTTATGTGAAATCATTGTATGTTAATGGTTGTTGTAACGCCCTGGTTACCCCAGAACAGTTACGGTGAACGGTGAACCGGAAATTTGACCCGCTACCCGAGTCCTTTGGTTAAAAACGTGATCTAAGTGTTAATATCAGGTTAAGGTGAAAAACCAGCAAAAAGGAAAGGGTAGATTTCATTAAGTAAACAAACTGCTCATGAGCCTTTCAAAACGTTTACAAGTAGTTCGTAATACAAAAGAGAGAGTCACTACAGTTCCAAATTTACAATCCCCGCCGGCCTAAGCGGCAAAAATAGGGTAAACCCCTAGTCCCTCTGAGAACTCCTTGACCGTGGCGGTCAAGCGGCCCTGTATGTACATCACATCGCCCAAGCTCTCCACTCAAGGCTGGCCAAGCTTTTCCTTTCCTTTACCTGCACCACATAGCACCCATGAGCCAAGGCCCAGCAAGAAAACATAATAAAACATGATGTAATATCAACAACGATCATAATAACCATTCAGGACTATCAGTCCAACAAATAGGTGACAATAGCCAAAAGTCACAATAATGAGCATCGCTCCCTCTAGCCATGTGACAATAGGGTCACCAGGGCTTAACTGATAAATGACTCCTTCATAAGCTTGATCAGGACAGGTGTATGGTGATTAGTCACCAACATAACCTTCCTCACGACTCTAGAGTCGAACTATGGACAACGTCCCTTAGCCACGTGACAAACGGTCACCGGGGTCATATACCTTGGCTATAGTCATCTGATCGTAGATCAGGCAAGCGCTTATAAGTTCTTCGACCTTAGGGTCAGTCCCGCATTAATTCCATAGAGTCATTCAATGCGTGATCATCGACTTTAGTGTCGGTCCCTGACTAGTCAGTGTCTCAAACAGGTAATCAACGTACATCAGCACTTAATACGCAATCCACGTCCAACTATACCAACCAACATGCCTCAATGTCAAACCATGCATGTCATATACCTATACAGGGTGCAACTGTATTCATATACTGTTTTCTTACCTCAGATTCGAGCTAGAAAGATTAAAAGAACGGCCCGTGAGAGTGATCAGCCTTTAGTCCTTTAGCGGTCACCTAATTAAACCAAACATGAGACATCATTAATAATAATGATCAACATAGGTTCCCACACCAATATCTAGCCTCCGGAAGATCAATCCCAACTAATCAAAGTGGTAGGAACACTCCCGAGGCCTATAACTAAGTTCCCGGGGTCAAAACGAGCAAACGGGGCGAAAACAGGGCAAGGGCTGCGACCCTAGAACCTTGGGCTGCGGCCCCCAGGGTTCCCAGAGGCAAGGGCTGCGGCGCCCTCCATCAAGGGCCACGGCGCCCAGCAAGCACAAAGCCTCCACCTGCTTCTTCAAAGAAGGGCTACGGTGCCTCAAGAACAGGGTCGCGGCTCTCCACCCTGGGCCATTCCCAAACGTGATTTCACTCCAAAGCCTCCAAAATCATACCTAAACATTCCCCAATCATCAAAGAAAAGTTCCCAAGCTTCCCCATGCACCAAAACCCTCAAAACCCAAGGTTCAAACGAATCGGAAACTCAACAATTCACAAAATCAATTCAAAGCTTAGAAACTCGGAAAAACTCAAAACTTAAACCTCGATTACCTTTGATTGGGTTATTTTCCATCAAATCCTTCGGTTAAGAAGCTTCTAATCTTTCTTAGGATCGCTACGCCTCAACCCTTGCTTGATTCCGACTCCTAGAACTCGAGATATCTCCGAAAATACTCAAACGGTAAAACGGGCTATCAAAAGGAAGAACGAGAGGTTTTCTTATCGTTCGATCTATCTGACAGCTACTTCAAGCTTAAGTAACCTCAAATAAAACCTAGTGCTCAGGGTCCCAAAAACACCCCCGGGGACATTATAGTCAAAACCTTTGAAATTTCACCCTGGTCTCAAATATTCCCAATTTTTCATCAAATAGGCATTTCTATTACCCCAAAATTGACCCCGTTATAACAAAACCGCTAATCCATCATGTATGACCGTCTCATGCCGAATAGCTCGAATATATCTCCATAATAATGGGATCTCATTCACAAATCAAGTTATGCACCCAAACACACAAATTCACCCTCAATGGGCCAAATTATCAGAATAACATAATTATATAAATGTGGACCCACATGCACGCATATAACATCATATCATAATATAATTCACATATACATGCATAAACACATTTAATGGCATAATTAAACAGTTATGGCCCTCCCGGCCTACTAATCCAGCCATTAACCATAATAGGGAATTCGGGGCATTACAACTATCCCCTCCTTACAGAAATTTTGTCCTCGAAATTTACCTGAACAGCTCGGGATACTGACTCCGCATATCAGACTCCAGCTCCCAGGTCGCCTCCTCGACCTTGCTGTTCCTCTACAACACCTTAACCAAGGGTATTGTCTTGTTCCTGAGGACTTTATCCTTCTGATCAAGTATCTGAACAGGTTGCTCCTCAAAGGAGAGATCTGGCTCAAGCTCCAGATCCTCATAACTCAAAAGATGACTCTCATCAGATACATACCTCCGAAGAGCGGATACATGGAACACGTTATGCACGGCCGACAACGCCGGAGGCAAAGCTATCCTGTAAGCCACTTGACCAATCCTCTCCAGGATCTCAAATGGACCTACAAACCTGGGACTCAGCTTGCCTTTCTTCCCAAACCTTCTCACCCCTTTCCATGGCGAGACTCTAAGGAAGACATAGTCTCCTACCTGGAACTCCACGTTCCTGCGTTTGGGATCTGCATAGCTCTTCTGTCTACTCTGAGAAGTAAGCATCCGAGCTCTAATCTTATCAATAGCCTCACTGGTCCTCTAAACTGCCTCAGGACCTAAGTATCTCCTTTCACCTGTTTCATCCCAATGAATGGGTGATCTACACTTCCTACCATATAGCATCTCATAAGGTGCAACACCAATGGTAAACTGATAACTGTTATTATAGGAGAACTCTATCAAAGGCAGATACTTACTCCATGATCCACCAAAGTCCAGTACACATGCCCGCAGCATGTCTTCTAATATCTGGATCGTCCTCTCAGACTGCCCGTCTGTCTGAGGATGATAAGCTGTACTGAACTTCAGCTGTGTACCCATGGCTGTCTGTAAACTCTTCCAAAACTTGGAAGTGAATGTCGGGTCCCGATCTGACACGATCGACCTAGGAGCTCCATGGAGGCGCACGATCTCTCTCACATAGAGATCTGCATACTGGTCAACAGTATAAGTAGTCCTCACTGGTAGAAAGTGAGCTGACTTGGTATAGCGATCCACTATCACCCAAATGGAATCATGCTGACCAACAGTCCTGGGCAAACCCACCACAAAGTCCATTGTGATGTCTTCCCACTTCCACTCTGGGATATCCAGAGGCTGCAGTAACCCTGCCGGCCTCTGATGCTCAGCTTTGACCTGCTGACATGTCAAGCACTTAGCTACATACTCTACTACATCTCTCTTCATCCCTGGCCACCAATACAATGACCTCACATTCTGATACATCTTCGTGGTGCCTGGATGCAAAGAGTAAGGTGTAGTGTGAGATTCATCCAGAATCTCCCATCTCAATGCAGTGTCTAACGGAACACATATCCGTCCCTTGTATCTCACCAACCCCAAATCAGACACTGTATAATCCCTGGATGCTCCAGCCAAGACATCCTCTCTAATCTTGATCAGCTGTGGATCACTCAACTGACCCTCTTTAATCCTCTCCAGCAGCGTAGACTGTAGCGTAACATTGGCCAACTGGCCCACCAGCAACTCTATACCAGCTCTGGTCATATCATCAGCTAACTCTCTGGCTATCAGCCTAATACCATGAATCTGTCCCGGACCCTTCCGGCTTAAAGCATCAGCTACCACGTTGGTTTTCCCTGGGTGATACAAAATCTCACAATCATAATCTTTCACTAATTCCAGCCAACGCCTTTGCCTCATGTTCAAGTCTTTCTGAGTAAAGAAATACTTTAGGCTCTTGTGGTTTGTATAAATCTCACACTTCTCTCCATAGAGATAGTGCCTCCATATCTTTAAAGCAAAAACCACCGCTACTAACTCTAAGTCATGAGTAGGATACCTCTTCTCATACTCCTTCAGCTGACGAGAAGCATAAGCTATAACTCTCTCTGATTGCATCAAAACACAGCCCAAACCCTGATGAGAAGCATCGTAGTATATCACAAACTTCTCCTGGTCTGTAGGAAGACTCAGAACCGGAGTTGTAATCAACCTCTGTTTCAACTCCTTGAAGCTGTTCTCACATTTGTCTGACCACACAAACTTCTGACCCTTGCGTGTCAGCTCAGTCAACGAGGTAGTAATCTTTGAGAACCCCTGCACAAAACGCCTGTAATACCCTGCCAATCCAAGGAAACTTCTAACCTCAGAAGCATTCTTTGGCCTTGGCCAATCTCTGGCCACTTCAATCTTTGATGGATCCACTTTAATCCCCTCCTTACTAACAATGTGCCCAAGGAAGGACACCTGAAACAACCAGAACTCACACTTCTTGAACTTTCCAAACAATCTGTGTTCTCGCAACCTCTGCAAAACCAACTGCAGATGATGCTCATGCTCTGACTCAGTCTGAGAATATACCAGAATATCATCGATAAAGACGATCACAAACTGGTCTAAATAATCCTTGAACACCCTGTTCATCATATCCATGAAAGCGACAGGGGCATTAGTCAACCCAAATGACATAACTAAAAACTCATAATGCCCATACCTAGTGCGAAAAGTGGTCTTCGGTATGTCTCCCTCCTTGACCCTCAACTGATGGTAACCAGAACGAAGGTCGATCTTTGAGAATACCGTCTTACCCTGCAATTGATCAAACAGATCGTCTATCCTTGGCAAAGGATACCGGTTCTTAATTGTCAGCTTATTCAGTTCTCTGTAATCTATACACATCCTCAGAGAACCATCTTTCTTCTTTACAAACAGAACTGGCGCACCCCAAGGTGAAAAGCTAGGTCTAATAAAACCTAAGTCCAACAGCTCTTGCAGCTGCACCTTTAATTCTTTCAACTCAGCTGGGGCCATTCTATATGGTGCTCTAGACACTGGCTCCGTCCCTGGGGCCAGTTCTATAACGAACTCAATCTCTCTATGTGGTGGCAACCCTGGCAGATCCTCTGGAAACACATCCAGAAACTCACATACAAGTCTAGTATCCTCTGGTCTCACTGGCACGACCTGGGTGGTATCAACCACGCTGGCTAAGAATCCAATGCAACCCCCTTGCAATAAATCCCTAGCCCTCCTCACCTTCAGGCTCAAAGGTGACCATCTTCCTTCTATAGTCTATGGTTGCCCCATACTTGGCTAACCAGTCCATACCCAGTATCATATCAAAGTCAGTCATAACTAACTCTATAAGATCCACTGACAACTCTCTGCCCTCTACCATCACTGGCAACGATCTAACCCACCTCCTGGATACAACCAGCTCCCCAGTGGGTAACAAAGTACCAAACCCCACAGCGTAGAAATCACAAGGTCTGCACAACCTATCAATAACACTACTAGCAACAAAAGAATGTGTAGCACCAGAGTCAATCAATACATTATAAGCAGTTCCTGCACTAAGAAGCTGACCTGTAACAACTGAGGGGGAAGCCTCAGCCTCTGCCTGAGTCAATGCAAACACTCGCGCTGGGGCCGAGCTGTCTGTCTTCCTGGGTTCTTCCTTCCTTGCCTTAGGGCAATCCTTTTTCAGATGACCCACTGCTCCACAAGAGAAGCAGGCCCTTGCCTTACACTCTCCCAAGTGATGCCTCATGCATCTAGGACACTCGGGATAGGACTTCCAGGCTTCACTGCCCCCAGGATGACCTATTGTAACACCACGAGGTCTCCTGTCAGGACCTGGAACTGGGAAAGTATCAGGAACCTTCCTCTTCTGATCACTGGGGCCAACACCCCTACCAGAACCCACAAATGGAGGACCTGGCCTCCTGAAATCTCTTCTGGCTGCATTGTCACGCCAGATCTTAATCTCTGCAGTTTCCGCTGTAAGTGCCTTCTCCACCACCTGTGCATAAGTAGTCACTCCTACCACAGTGGTGATGCGCACATCTCGGGCTAACGTAGGTTGTAGCCCCTGTAAGAAACGCTCTCTCCTGGTCCCATCAGTGGGCACCAACTCCTTAGAAAACTTTGCCAAACGGTCAAACCTTAAGGCATACTCGGTTACTGACAAGCTTCCCTGAAGTAGCCTCATAAATTCATCAGCCTTCGCCGCTCTAATGGCGTCATTATAGTACTTTTCATTTAAAAAAGCTCTGAAATTCCTCCCAGCTCAGGAGATTAACATCCTTGGTCTGGCCAACTACTTCCCACCAAATCCGGGCATCTTCCCGAAACATATAGGCAGCACAGGCCACCCTCTCAGTACCAACTACCTTCATAAAGTCCAAAATAGTGGTAATCATACTCATCCATTGTTCAGCTTTGGTGGGATTAGCACTGCCTTCAAACACAGGAGGTTGCTGTTTCCTGAACCGCTCATAAAGAGGTTCCAATCTGTTTTCAACCCCAGGCAGTGGCCCAATAACTGGCACCAACACAGAAGGTGCCTCTGCAGCACTGGCCACCACAGGCACTTGCTGTTGTCTTAGGAGACGAAGCTCCTCTCCCTGTTTTACCACTATAGCCTGCAAATCATTAAACATCTGCTGCCAGTTTGCAGGTGCTGGCTGTGGAAACTGAGATTGGTCATTCACTTGACCCTGACTATTGTCATTATTTTGACCCTGACCACTCTGGCCAACTGAGGTGCCTGTCTGTTCTGGGTTCATTCTGTCACTGATACCTTACTGAAACAATAATCAATACGTCCAGTCAAGTAGTAATAACTAAACCTCTTGCCGCCTTACGGTCCAAGAACAAACAGATAATAATCACATTCCACAGTCATTCAATATTCACAATCAGATACATGTTTATGGCATTCAGCACTCAGCATGTATCACATGATAACCCATAAACAGCCATACTAATAAGCAGGTGCCATTAATCTCAGTACTAACCAGTACACATTTGCTGAAGATATAATATTTCAGGGCACAGGCTCAACATAATATCTCATGCACACAGGTAAAGCATATATATCACATTTAAGAAATTATACATGTAACCACGTAAATAGTTACCAAACCGTGAGTCAAGCTTGCCTTCGGTGATGTGTGTACATACCCAGCCAGTCTACAGGAACCCTAACCTTGGCATTGCTCTGATACCAAGTTGTAATGCCCTGGTTACCCCAGAACAGTTACGGTGAACCGGAAATTTGACCCACTACCCGAGTCCTTTGGTTAAAAACGCGATCTAAGTGTTAATATCATGTTAAGGTGAAAAACCAGCAAAAAGGAAAGGGTAGATTTCATTAAGTAAACAAACTGCTCATGAGCCTTTCAAAACGTTTACAAGTAGTTCGTAATACAAAAGAGAGAGTCGCTACAGTTCCAAATTTACAATCCCCGCCGGCCTAAGCGGCAAAAATAGGGTAAACCCCTAGTCCCTCTGAGAACTCCT
Source organism: Humulus lupulus (assembly GCF_963169125.1). Classification (NCBI taxonomy): domain Eukaryota; kingdom Viridiplantae; phylum Streptophyta; class Magnoliopsida; order Rosales; family Cannabaceae; genus Humulus; species Humulus lupulus. The sequence goes on along the minus strand of NC_084794.1, from coordinate 43,042,474 downwards.
TGACCGTGGCGGTCAAGCGGCCCTGTATGTACATCACATCGCCCAAGCTCTCCACTCAAGGTTGGCCAAGCTTTTCCTTTCCTTTACCTACACCACATAGCACCCATGAGCCAAGGCCCAGCAAGAAAACATAATAAAACATGATGTAATATCAACAACGATCATAATAACCATTCAGGACTATCAGTCCAACAAATAGGTGACAATAGCCAAAAGTCACAATAATGAGCATCGCTCCCTCTAGCCATGTGACAATAGGGTCACCAGGGCTTAACTGATAAATGACTCCTTCATAAGCTTGATCAGGACAGGTGTATGGTGATTAGTCACCAACATAACCTTCCTCACGACTCTAGAGTCGAACTATGGACAACTTCCCTTAGCCATGTGACAAACGATCACCGGGGTCATATACCTTGGCTATAGTCATCTGATCGTAGATCAGGCAAGCGCTTATAAGTTCTTCGACCTTAGGGTCGGTCCCGCATTAATGCCATAGAGCCATTCAATGCGTGATCATCGACTTTAGTGTCGGTCCCTGACTAGTCAATGTCTCAAACAGGTAATCAACGTACATTAGCACTTAATACGCAATCCACGTCCAACTATATCAACCAACATGCCTCAATGTCAAACCATGCATGTCATATACCTATACAGGGTGCAACAGTATTCATATACTGTTTTCTTACCTCAGATTCGAGCTAGAAAGATTAAAAGAACGGCCCGTGAGAGCGATCAGCCTTTAGTCCTTTAGCGGTCACCTAATTAAACCAAACATGAGACATCATTAATAATAATGATCAACATAGGTTCCCACACAAATATCTAGCCTCCGGAAGATCAATCCCAACTAATCAAAGTGGTAGGAACACTCCCGAGGCCTATAACTAAGTTCCCGGGGTCAAAACGAGCAAACGGGGCGAAAACAGGGCAAGGGCTGCGACTTTAGCACCTTGGGCCGCGGCCCCCAAGGTTCCCAGAGGCAAGGGCCGCGGCGCCCAGCAAGCACAAAGCCTCCACCTGCTTCTTCAAAGAAGGGCTGCGATGCCTCAAGAACAGGGTCGCGGCTCTCCACCCTGGGCCATTCCCAAACGTGATTTTAGCACTCCAAAGCCTCCAAAATCATACCTAAACATTCCCCAATCATCAAATAAAAGTTCCCAAGCTTCCCCATGCACCAAACCCTCAAAACCCAAGGTTCAAACGAATCGGAAACTCAACAATTCATAAAATCAATTCAAAGCTTAGAAACTCGGAAAAACTCAAAACTTAAACCTCGATTACCTTTGATTGGGTTATTTTCCATCAAATCCTTCGGTTAAGAAGCTTCTAATATTTCTTAGGATCGCTACGCCTCAACCCTTGCTTGATTCCGACTCCTAGAACTCGAGATATCTCTGAAAATACTCAAACGGTAAAACGGGCTATCAAAAGGAAGAACGAGAGGTTTTCTTATCGTACGATCTATCTGACAGCTACTTCAAGCTTAAGTAACCTCAAATAAAACCTAGTGCTCGGGGTCCCAAAAACACTCCCGGGGACATTATAGTCAAAACCTCCGAAATTTCACCCTGATCTCAAATATTCCCAATTTTTCATCAAATAGGCATTTCTATTACCCCAAAATTGACCCCGTTATAACAAAACCGCTAATCCATCATGTATGATCGTCTCATGCCGAATAGCTCGAATATATCTCCATAATAATGGGATCTCATTCACAAATCAAGTTATGCACCCAAACACACAGATTCACCCTCAATGGGACAAATTATCAAAATAGCATAATTATATAAATGTGGACCCACATGCACGCATATAACATCATATCATAATATAATTCACATATACATGCATAAACACATTTAATGGCATAATTAAACAGTTATGGCCCTTCCGGCCTACTAATCCAGCCATTAACCATAATAGGGAATCCGGGGCATTACAGTTGTGGTGCAATTTGTGCCACGTGTGCATGACTCATGCACACGTAGGGTATGTTTGTATTGTATGCTTAGCTTTACGTGATATTGAGACAAATGTTTGGTTGCGATTCTAGGCTTGTTGTGAAGTACCCCACACTTTATTTTTGCTTGGACTCCAGGTAAGGAAGTTAGCTAGAATTTCTATGAATTATTTTTATGCGATGAGCTACTTGTATATATGCTTGTATGTTATATGAAAAGTAGTAGGTTGTTAGCGTGCTGAACGCGGCACAACAAATGAGTTACTAAGGATATGATGCAACTCATAGGGTGGACACGCCGAGGTTATTCGAGGACCAAAGTTCCTATTTATCTTATAGAAGAGGATTTACTGGAATGAGCCTCCTCTAACTTGCTTGCTTTATTTGTTATGTTTATATATTCAGATAAAGTTTATGGTTATGTTATGATTGTGATCTGATATGATATGTTATAAGCTTACGTTATGAATGTAGACTATTTTATGTTTCTTTGTAAATTGTTGTATTTTATTTGTACTTCCTTCCTAGATTTTTAGCTCACCCCCTTACTTTCTCCCTTTCAGGTAGGCAATAGGGTTTCTCATTGGCACAAACTGTGATGAGGGGCATTCCAAGATCTAGGCATGTATGTCGTGGGGCGTCCATGAACGATTAAACGATCTAGTTTAACACCAAGAATACTTATGGAGTTGTTTATTTTATGTTTAATGTTTATGTTTTACTATGCTATAGTGGGACTTAATCTTTTATTTTTAAAACTACATGAAAGATACTATACTTTTTATTTCAAACAAATGGGCCCATATTGGATGCTTTGTTAAGGTCCTACACTATGATATTTTTCTAATAATTATCAATTGAGTATAAATTTTACAAGAGAATAGAATAGGGCGTTGTTACAGTTTTGATGAATCCTAAACGCACGCATAGAACGCGTCTGCTCCGTTCCTTGCCTCCAGCCCAGATGCATGCCCAAAAAGAAGGAGGAGGACCAAAAGGGAAGGATAAGAAGATGTGTCTCAGCTTGGTTTAGAATAAGGATTTTATTTTTTGAAAGGAAGTTTAAAATTAGGGTTTAGATTTAAGTTTTTTTAATAATTGAAATTTCATTAAATTTTAGTATTTTTTTTATTCTTTTAATCTTTCGAAATGATTTTTTTTTTAATTTTAGAATTAACTTATTAAATTTTAATAAGAAAATTGATTTTTTTTTAATTTTTAAGTAATTTTTTTATTTTTAATTATACAAATGGAAATGCCACATCATCGCCCAAATAGTCATGTCAACATTTTGTTAGCCAAACAAAATGGTACCTAAAGTCTCATATTTTAATAACGTGAATAGTTTGTGAGACTTTTTAACATGTCTAAAAATTTAGAAGGCAAAAATAATATTTATTCTTTAGAAGATTATTTGATTTTTCTAAAGACTTTTTTTTTTCAAATAAATATAATTTAGGATTTTTAGTGTAAGAACAACATACTGTGACATTTTTTTTTTACATAAAAGAATAGTTAAATACAATTTAATATTTGGGTAAATATCATTTTGGCCCATTTGTTATGCAAAAATTATCGATCGGACCGTCTGATTTGTTAATAATAATTTGGACCCCTGCGTTTTGCAAAACGGAGCACAAATTATACTCTGGACTCAATTTTGGTCAAATGATTTTTCAATATGACTAAAATGCCCTCAAATTTTATTAAATATTAAAATTTAAATTAGATTAAATTAATTTTAATATTAAAAACTTAAAATTAATATTTAAAAATATAATATCTAATTTAAAATGTAAAATACAAATTAAAGCAAAATAAAATTGTTAATCAAATACTAAACTTAATTACATATACTTAAAATCTTAAACAAAACTTAATTAAAACAAAATTGAATTACTTAAACCTAGATTTAAAAAAAAAAATTATTTGTTCAATATCTAAAACCCAGATTCATCTAAAATGAATATATGTGTTCTTGAACTCATCTAAAACCCAGATTTAAAGATGTTCTTCTTCTTCTTCTTCTTCGACAGACCAAGACACAGAACCAATCATTCGCCAACCCAACCTCACGAAGAGCTTTTGTCCCCAGATCCAAGCCTCGCAACACTATGACCTCTGTTCTAAGCCCCACCACAACCCAAATCTGAGGAAGAGGAAGCCCCACATTTGAGATGGAGGAAGGAGGAAGCCCACCCATGGCCAGAGATGGAACAAAACTAAGATTAGGAAAAATCTAGATTCGTCCTTGCCCATCATCGACCCAACACCATCAGTCTTCTGCTCATCGTCCATTGCTGACCCCAACACATCATCCCAAGCGAAACCAAAACCCACTAAAACAATATCATTTTGTCGACAACATCATCCCAAGCACAATCAAACAAACTCAAATTGTGAAAACTTAAATCTGGACCCAATCCCTTTTTGTCATCCATGCTTTGATACCCACTGGATTTTTCGATTGTGTAGAGAAAGAAGAGAGAGAGGAGAGGGAGGAGAGAGAAAAGAACAATAATTCAAGATATGTTTTTTAATTATTAAATTAAATTTATATTCATTAAGATTTTAATATTTATTTTAAATATTTTTTAATTATTAATTAGTTTATTTTAAGAGTATTTTGGTTATATTTAAAAATGGACCAAATTTGAATCGGGGCATTATTTTGTTCCATTTTGTAAACGCGGAAACCAAATTATCATTTAACAAAATAGAGGATCCGATCGGTAACTTTTTCACAACACAGTGACTAAAATAGTATTTACCCTTAATATTTTTTGAAAATAATATGAATACAACTTTGGGAGTTTTTCTAAACTTATTTAACTTATAAGATCGTTGGTCAAATTCTCTTTTTTTTTAGGAAATTTTAATATTAAATTACTTTTTAATTAAGACTAATGTTAAAAATATTCACTAATTACATACAATAATGTCTCATTAATATAAACTATTTAATATTTTAAATTCTGTAATTGTAACTAATAACAAATAATAATGGCACATCATTTATGTAAATATTTAGTGTGTAATTATAAATATTTTTAGGATTACAATTTGGCGTTTTGCATGCGTGATGATGAAATTCATGTATCTACTTCATAATTCTAAATATAAATGTTTTGCGTATATCTATAAAAGTTGTCTGACAAATCTGTCCCTAAACACGTAAAAACGAAAATTATAATCAGTTGCAAGAGAACAAAATTTTAAAGTACAAGCAGTGCACGTGAAATCCCATATCCCAATTCCGCACTATGAATTAATTAAAAGTTTTATGTTTTAAAGTCGTAAACATTAATCTTCTCATTATCGCTTTTGTCTCTTTTGTTGACTCAATGAAAAAAATGTCAATAAGTTCTTTAGCATACAAGAAAAAGTCCAAGGCGCATCTTTCAATTTCTTTCAACTTTAACCGAGGGACCATTACATAAGAATATTGCCAAGGGTTGCACATGGATTGGCGGAGCCGGAAAAATACAGTAAGTACAAAATAAAAAAAATTACTACAATAAAAAATACACTAATATCTGAGAAATTCTGATATAAGGCACTGAAAATAAGACTAAATATTATGTTGCACCCATATATATATTTTATATATGAGTGTAATAAAATATTAGAATTATAATTTCAATACCATAAATAATTTAAAATTTCTAAAAAAAAAATAGTATATAAATTTAAATAGGAAGATAATTATTTCCTAAAAAAACAAGTTATTAAAAATTAGATAAATATAAATAAATATATAAAAATGAAGAAATATACTAAATAAGAAGAAATAACAAAATTATGTGAGATTTTATGGTTTTTTTTTTATTTTGAATTGTTTCTTATTTTAACTTTATACCAACATATAATAAAATTGATTTATCAAAGTTTTTATTTTTAAATCAAAAACCAAACTACTTATATATATATATGTATTGTATATGTATATCAAAAACTTATTACGTAAAATAAATCTACGTGCAAGTGTACATTGTCAACAACAAGTAATACAATAGAAAGTACCATATATCGTCTCCACAAGGACTGTTTTTAAGTTTTTGATTGTGAAACTAAAGTCTAACACAATGATTTAAGAGTACAAGAATTAATTAAAAAGATTGTGATATAAGAACTGAGCAATTAAGAGCTAATTAAATGCAGGATAATAAAATAAACAACTTGGGAAAATAGTAGGAAGGAGTAACAAAATGTAAGATGATAAACTAGAATAATTAGCCCCCTAATATGCAACTCTGAGAGTGATGCTAAAGTAACCGATTGTCTATTAGTCAAGAATTCGAATCAATTTTCATAGGCTTTTGTCAAAGTACTATGGTATTATTACTTTAATTAAACCACATATATCTAAGCTAATTTAATTTCAAAGATTCAATTCAAACATCAATTCCCTAAGACTATGTATGGTAATAATATATGTTTATAGCACTAGAATGTTGAAATCAAAGAATTCAAGCAAACATTAATCATGAGAAATATTTGAATGAATAAACATCAAGTTGCATTTAGCATCAATATCAAAATTTCAAAAGTCACATATTAGGGTTCAAATTATCCTAGCTATTTAGAGTTTAGCTCATGGCTACAATGTAAAAAATATCCAAATAATAACAATCCATATTCAGAAAATTGACAAGAAATTTTTAAATTTTTTTTAGAGTAAAGTGAGAATGGCAAGCCAATTAGGTGTCTCCAAGTGGTTTTGGCTTCTACCTTCACTCATTTTTCTCTCATCTTCTTCTTCACATTAAAGCACCTCCAAAAATGGGTAAATTTGGTTGTACCAGGCAGCTACTCTTGTTTCTCTCTACTATGTACTTGTATCTGCAATTGGGAAAGATGGATGTAATAATGTTTAGGTCATTTGCCTTTTTACCCTCGTGGGCCTTCCAAGCAATTTCATCTCTTTTTCTTTTAAAGCCAATGGACCAAAAATATTTAAGGACCCAATACAATTTTAATTACTGCTCAGCCCAAATCAAGCAAGTCCCAAAAGCTGAGTTAGATAAGCCAGCTATTTTATTTCCCATGTGGGCCTTCTAAGCAGCTGGATGACAAAACGCGATGCTGCTGCCATACTGCTGCATCCAATCTTCCCGGGTCCATTTCAAGCTTCAAATTATTTCAAAATATCCAAAACTCTACTAACCACATGTCAAGACAAAATTCAACACTTCAATATATAGTCTTCAAGCATGAAATTAATATTTAATATTATCTCCTTGTAATTAATATTTGACAAAACCAAAACAAAAACTCTACAAAACACCCTAAACCACTATTTTCTTGATACAAATATAAGTTTAAAAGCATAACAATAAATAACTCTAATTCCTATAATTATCACACCCTAAAACTTCTCTCATCGCTCATTCCGAGAGATGACTTTACTACCCAACCAACACACAACACCACTAATTAAAAAGACACACACTACAAGTAAAAGCCTCAACAACGACGACTTTTGTCGTTGCTGTAGATCAAGAGGTCGTCGCAAAGACAACGTCGCAATAGGTCCGTTGTGTAGAAATCTATAGCGACGACAAAATGCAGTTGTCACAGTAGTGGTTTACTACAGTGAAGACATGTCAGTCGCAGTAGGGAATCCTTTTTTTCGTTTGGGCTGGGATATTGCGACAACATGTCATCGCTGTTGGTGATTGCAAAATTTGAAAATTTGAATTTCAAAATCTCCTAGAGCGACGACATGTGGTCACCGTAGGTCCGTCGACTGCTCCATCTACAGCGAAGATATGTCGTTGTTTAAGAGTGCGTGAGTTTATATGCCTTCAGCGATGCCATGTCGTCGCTGTAATGTCACAAAAACTAAGATTTTCGTGTTCAGCATGCACACTACGACGACGACATGTCGTCGCTGTAGGTATACAATTTTTATATTAATTAATTATATTGAATATTAATTAAATAAATAAATAAAACCAACTTATTTAATTAAATAATAAAACCAATTTATTAATTAAATAATAAAACCAATTTAACAATATCCATAGTCTCTAAAATGTAAGATAACAAAACATAAGTGGTATTGTCTCCAAAATAACAAAAACAACACAAAATATTAATAATTTAAAAATAGTAATATTATAAAACTAAATGTCATCAAAATCAATTCCAAAGTCATTATTGTCGGGCTGTTGTGGTGGCTGTGGTGGTTGCTGTTACGGTGGCTGTGGTGGTGGTGGCTGCTATTGTTGTTGTGGTTGAAATCTTGCCATCATGGACTGTATCATATTCATGTCCAAGTTGATAGGCTGAAATTGTGGAGCTTGGATGTTCGGATTTGTTGCTTGCAAAAATTGTTCCATTTGCTGGAAGTTGTTGTTCTAGGTCATAAAGGCTTGACTAAAGTGTTGTGCCATGGACTAGAAAGCCTCAGGTCGTATCGTTGGAGGGCCAACTGTGGTGGACGGAAACAGTGATGCCTCTGATTGTGAAGAGGATCCGGTGGTGCTTGAGGCAGAGGTACTAGTGTCCTTCAACTTGCGTCCAATACATCGGTAGTGACCACGACGTTGACCAAGTACCTTTGAGACAACTTCTGTCTCATTGACAGTGGCACTTCCTATTTCAGATTCAGATTCAGATTTAGATTGAGATTGGGATTGTGTCTAGAATCAAATTGTTTCCAAGCACTCCCATTAACAGGATGGTGCATCGCACCATCTTCTTTAGACCATCTTGTACTATGCCAAGTCATATCATTTGTTGTATGTCTTGAACCATAAAGATGCTTCAGCCTAGGAGTCAAAGGGAAGTACCGCAACGCTTTGTGGGTGACTTTTTTCCCCTATGTGTCTTTGTCAACCCATCGGCTCTCACCACATACAGGACAACTCTGTTTTTGGGAATTCTCCTTCTAGAACAAACAACAGTCGTACTTGCATGCATGAATTGATTGATAACCTAACCCTAACTTCCTCATTTTTTTCTTAGACTCATAGAGTGAAGTCGGAATCTTATTCTCCTTTGGGAATGCAAATTTCATAAACTTCAAAAGTTCATCAAAGGAACTATTTGTCCATTTATTCATAACCTTCATGTGGATCATCTTTGCCAAGAAGTTCAAGGAAGACAACCAAGTACAACTAGGGTATAACTCAACTTCGACCTCTTGAAACAGGTCATCAAATTTATTCTCCGCACTATTGCCACCACCATATGAAATCCCTTCATTTACGCCTTCTTCGTTAGTGTCTTGTTCACCAATAACATCATTGATGATGTCAATCATCTCATCAGTCACTTGAGCCCTGTCGTCCACTACTAGAGGCATATCAACTTCATCGTGGTAGGTCCACTTCACGTATCGTTGCAGAAACCCATATCTGTGTATGTGAGCCTCCACCATATCCAGTTTCTGATTCAGCATATTGACATACTGAACACATGGGCATCTGACTTCTCCCGAAGCATTCACATGATTCTTGACGATTTGTATAAATGGTTGAAGACCATTTCAAAACTCATCAGAGTTACGTCGTCTATTAGTTATCCAACTCTTGTCAATCGTCATAACTGATTCAAGTGGAAAATAAATTATCACAATGTGATAGTCATAAACAACTACCTTTATTTGCTAATAATTTTTTTATCACTAAAACACTAATTTTTCAAGTAAATTGTGAATTCTTATTGAATCTTATGAATGAACTATTAAATTTTATGAATATATATTATAAGATTTAAAAATTTATTATAAAATTAATTAAATATACAAATATTTAATTATAAATTTATCAACTTACTATTTGATAACTCTACAAAATAGAGTTATTTTACAACTTTTCATGTGCTAATTGTTGCTTAATTCTTGAGTTTTTAATTGATTTAGTAAGTTTTTAAGTAATTTAGAATTTATTATTTTTGATTTAAAATAATTTTCTTTTTTATTTTAGCAACTCCTTTGGGTTCAATCTCGTGCTTACACGAACACTATATTCCATAAACGATTCGTGCGCTTGCGAGTATAAATATTTAAAACATACCCGTTTTGGGTCTATCAAGTTTTTAGCGCCGTTCCCGGGGAGTTGCAAGATAAAAGAAACGAAATTTATCTCAAGGTTAGTAAATTCTTCTACTAGTTATTTTAATTTTTGCACTTAAAAAAAACTATATATAAAAAAATATATATCTAAAAAAAAAAAACAAAAAAGATAAAAAGAAAATTTCGGACGGTTCTACCACCCATAAAAAAACTTACTTATTTATTTATATTTATTGCATATTTTTTTTAGTTGACGATACTTGTGCCTCATAATTTTTCTATCATTTTAATTTTTAATAGTTGACAGCACTTGTGCCTCCTATCTATCTTTTTAATTTTTATAGTTGATGGTACTTGTGCCTCCTAATTTTGTTATAATTTTGTTGTAATTTATCTTGTTGTTATTTTTTTTTTTTTTTTTGCAAGTTACTATTTGATGACAATTTTGTCTCCTAGTTTTTTATCTTATGTTTTAGTTGATGGCACTTGTGCCTCCTAATTTTTACTTTAATTTTGTTATGGTTGATGACATGCTATGCCTCCCTACTCTTGCCTAAATTTTAGTCTTATTTACTTTTTGCCTTTTTTTTCTTTGTCTTTTATAATATTTTAGTGTAATATTGTGAAAAATACTTGAAAAAAAAATTGACTTGAAAAGAAAAAAAAATATAACTGTTGGAATTCTTGTCCAAGCTCTTGTTTTCATATTTTAATATTGTTTATGTTATCTTAATTTTTTTTAGTATTTTATTTTATTTTATTTTTTTGTGTTTAGTACTCTTCTTAATTTCTGTTATAATTTAAAAAAAATCTCTTGAAATGTATCATTTTAATTATAGTTGGAATTCTGAGTACAACTATTATGAGCAATCAAATTTAAATTATGGAGAAACTAATAATATGTATGATATGCATGAATTATTTGATATCTCATTTGCCCCCACCTATAATCCAAATTTTTCATGGAGTCATACCCAATCTCAAATGAATCAAGGGCATGAATTCAACATGCCTAATCCAAGTCATGCCCAATCCGACCTATCATATCCCATTCAACAAGAAACGAGTCCATCTTTAGAGGATACCCTACAACAGTTCATGCAATCAACCTACCAAATCTTACTGGCCCAGTCTCAGTTGATCTCAAAAATTGAGACAATAGTAGGACAACTAGCAACTGTTATAGAGTCGGAAAAACAAGTTTATCCCAACCAACCCATTCCCAATCCAAATAGTCAAATTGAAAATGAAAAGGAGAATGAAGTTGTTGAAGAACTTGTGATATGAATCCAACCCCCTAATGAAACAAAAGAGTTGGATGAAATAATTTTCGAGGCTCATGAGGAAAATGAAAAAGATATAATTATATCTCAAGAGCCCATAATTGAACAAATTTGTATATTTACTCAAAATGAAAAGAAGTCTAATATAGATATGCAATTTTCTTATTTTATTGCTATTCCATTAAAATAGCATATTTATAATTTTCTTGTAGGTGTGATGTTATTAATTATTATTTATGGCATTTTCATCAAAGTCATAACTCACTCTACAAATGAAATTTTACACCATCGATTGGGTGTAGGGTTGAAAAAAAAAATTATAGTCGAGCTAAAGACTATAAACTAAAGTGCTTTGTGGGAGGCAACCCATACTTTTCATGTTTCATTTTATATTTCACTTTTGTTGTGTGTTATGTTTCATGTTTTTCAAATTCCAAAAAAGCTTGAAGGAAACTTCTTGCCCAAAGAGAAAAGAAGAGAAGAAAACAAAAGAGCCAAATCAAGGAAGTATTCATCAAAGGGAGTAATTCTTATTTTTTTTTTCCATTTTATTAAATATTGAGGACAATGTTTCATTTGAGTTTGGGGGTATTGTGTATGTGTTTTTCTTTGTGTTGATGTGTTTTTCTTTGTGTTTATGCATGTTTTTCATTTGTTGTAAAATAAAAATAAAAATTCTTTATTTGTTTGTCTTTTTGTTTTTATGTGATTTTCATTTGTTATATATATACATATATTCCTTGTGTTGTTTGTAAAAAAAAAATATTGGCGACTTTCATTTTCTAATGATAAAAATTATGATTGAAATTGTTATTAGTTCTTAGAAAAATATAAATAATTATTAAGCTTTACTTTTAATTTTTAAGTCAGTTTTGTTTAAATATATATTTTTCATAATATGTCACTTTTCTATTCTATTCAAATTTGTGATATTTGGATATATTTTATTTAAACATTAAATTCTTTAAATCTCTAAATTTTTTTTTGAAAAATCCTAGAATTTGCTTGAATATCTCTTAAGATTTAATTTAATTTTATTTGCATAAGCTTATCTAAATGTTCACATAATGATTTGATGTTTGTATGTTAAGTATCTATTTTGAAAACAATTTTAACTTTTCAAATTAATTACATAAGCTTTACTTTTATTTGTGATATTCTTTGAAATATTTTCATTATGTAATTTTTAAGTTAAACATTTGACATCACCAATTAAAAAAAAATGTGTGTTTTTAATTTTTCTTTTGCTTGATGACCAGCAAAATATTAAGTTTAGGGATGTGATAACTCTACAAAATAGAGTTATTTTACCACTTTTTATGTGCTAATTGTTGCTTAATTTTTGAGTTTTTAATTGATTTATTAAGTTTTTAAGTAATTTAGAATTTATTACTTTTGATTTAAAATAGTTTTCTTTTTCATTTTAGACAACTCCTTTGGGTTCGATCTCGTGCTTACACGAACACTATATTCCACATACGATTCGTGCGCTTGCGAGTATAAATATTTAAAACATACCATTTTTGAATCTATCACTATTAATGATTATTATAAATTTCCACTTTTTAAGTTTTAAAAATAATAATAGAGTTTTATAATTGTAAAATTATTATTTTAATTTCTACTTTATAATTTTATGAATATATATTATCAAATTTTATGAATGTATTATAAAGTTTCATTATATAACAAATATTTAATTATAAATTTATTAATGATTGTTATTAATTTCTTTGATAATTATCAAATTATTATTTTAATTTTTACTTTTTATTTTTTCAAAAATAACAATAAACTTTATAATTGTAAAACTATTTTTTTAATTTCCAATTTATGATTTTTTTTTAAAATTTTTTTATTAGTTTCTTTAAAATTAATTAAAAAAATTAATCACACTAACTTTAAAATTATTTTGTAATGTTTAATATTTTTGAATCTACTAAAATTTCGGCAGCATAACGACTGTAATCTAATCTATCCCAAAATTTAAAATCCACATAAAAACTACAAAACCAGTCCCAAAACATACATATACTAATTATAAACATCTAATTATATTAATATAACCTACCATACAATTTAAAAATACAATTCACATTCACATTTATATAAATAAACATATTCAACTAATATCTAACATAACATTTAATTAAATTAAATTAAAATAACATATTCAACAATATATATCTAAAATAACAAATTACAAAACTAACATATTAACATTTAATTACATTAACATATTAATATATTCAATATTATCTATAATACCCAATTACACAATTAACATATTAATCAATTACACAATTAAAATAAGATATTAACATATTTACCACTCTCTAAAATATACAAATCTAAAATAAAAAAATAAAATTCAACACTATATAAACAAACTAATCACACACTTAAAAACGTAATTTAAACATTAATCAAACACAAAAAAATTAAAAATAAAAGCAATACTCAAGGCTCGGGGGTTATCCAAAGGCGTCTCTGGCTAAGGATGATGCTCCACTACTCCACTCTAAAAAGAAAACAAACAAAAAAACATTTCAAAAACACATTTCTACCAAATACTAAATACATAAATATATTAACAAAAAATACATTGTAAAGACTAAACTAGATAGAAATTGGGTTTAGATTACCTAACCTTGGAAGAAATGGGAAAGAATCGGACTTGAGGGCGTTGGATCGGCGAGGGGCGGTGAATGGGCGGCGATTCGTCTATGGTTTTGCAGAGAAATTTTTTAGAAAATGAAGAAGAAGGCTCGCGCTGGGGGGTTATATCGACTGGCTCTATTGCGACGACATGTCGTCTCTATAGGTAATGACCAGTCGTCGCTGATATCAAACACAACGTTTCACTCAAACGGTGAGACCCTCGTTGCTGTAGGATAGTGAATAGTACACAAAGCCCCTCGTGTGCTACGCGTCTACCCTATACCGATGAGGCAGTGAAAATTTGACTTAAATTTTTTGGCAGTTCACTTTCCCACGTTTTTTTGGGTCCTATAGCGACCACATGTCGTCGCTATAGAGTAGAAAATAACTAATCAGTGGATTAAATTAGACTCTATAGCGACGACATATTATTGCTATAGGGAGAGAAACATAGGCAACCAACTCTTGGCGGTTAAGTTCCCTCCCTATACAGCAATGACATGCCGTCGTTCTAGAATAACATATTTCCCTCCTTTTTTTCCACAATGACTCCACCATGATGACAAGTCGTCACTATAGGGGGGGTGAAATAGGCAACCAACTCTGGGCAGTTGAGTTCCCTGAGCATCCTACAGCAACGACAGGTCGTCGCTATAGACAAACATATTTCTCTCTTTTTTTCAACGAAGACCCTACAACGACGACATGTCATCGCCGTAGAGTCAGTCCCCACCTCATGTTCCCTCCAAATTTTTGGTACCCTACAATGACGATGCGTCGTCGCTGTAGGGTATCAGGAATTTGGAAGGCCTGGTCGTATGTTGTTTACGACCCTACAGCGACGACATGTCGTCGTTGTAGCTTATTTTTTTAATAAATTAAGAAAAAATAAATTTTTGTTGATTTTGCCTACATACAACGACGACTTTGGAGTCGTCGCAATAGATTTCGTTGCTATAGAGTCTTTTTCTTGTAGTGACAATCACACCACACAAATAAAAAAGATTCAACTGACACCATAAGGACACAAAACAAAATAAAACAAAACAAAACAAACAACTTAGAATCAATTTGGAAATGGTCATGCCAAAGTGGGGATAAAGCTTTCAAATCAGTGATTCAAATGATAACTCAAGTGTATATGCAAGTCAAGTTCTTCAAGTATTAAGATGCTAACCCAACCAAGTTTTCAATGTTCTCCCCAATAGTGCACAAATAGTTCTTCCCAATCAACCCCTATTCCCGATTAAACTAAGAAACAATCATAATGTTTAATTCATATTTTCATATGTTGAACTCAATAACCCATTTCCACTAATGTAGTTAGCAAAGCAATTTAAATAAATTGGTCTTTACATGGTTGTAATGTAGGCTAGGCTAAAGGTGTGGATCAAGATGGAATTTTTAAGCTAAAACCTTATAACCTAGCTTTTCTTAGACCACATGAATTCAATATCCTCTACCCATTACAATTGAAATCAATCCCCCAACTTACTCATTTTTTACTCAATCCCCTTTTTCTTTGAATATTACACTTATACACTCAATTATAGTTACAATGCAAACTACATACAAATCTATCTATTTGCAATTAACTATATTTATATCTTTTTTCTAAATAAAATATTCTTTCATTTCTTTTTATTTTTTAAAATTTTTTTTCTTCTATTTTTTTTTATGTAAACAAACTACATAAAGACAATACAAATAAAATAAAAACATCGAAGATAAACATAAAAAAAATTAACAAAACTTGAGCATATAAGTGTATAATTAAGAATTAACAATTATGAACACCCAAGAACCATGATACTCTTTCTTCACTCCCCCAAACTTATCTCAAATAATATCCAAGACAAACTAAGCCTAAGGTTTGGTGAGAAATAAAAATGGGATAATAAAAAAGAGATTGGTTATCAAGTTAAGGTTAGATGAACTATATAGGTCAATAAGCTCAAAGTTGGGTCACTAGGGATAATAGTTACAAGGTATGCATGAAAAGCTCAAACGATCCAAGAAAAATTGCTTAAATCCTCTCTAAATCACTAAGCCTCCTAGGATTTCGCCTCAAGGGAATTATCAAGCCAATTCTAAAAACTTAAACCTTCATGAATACTTAGCTTAATCTAGAGTTTTGGGGTTTCATGGTCAAACTATGCACATTCATTCGGGTCACACTCTCACTATGGTTGAGTTAGCACCGAAAACTTTATGTACTAAAGGCTCACTAATACACAAGAGTTAACAATTATTACATATATATTTTTTTCTTTTATGAAATTTTATCATCGAGCCGCCCTAAGCTTTTGCATAACCATTACGTAAATTTATTCCATTACAACCTAGACTCTAGACTCAACACAAAAAACACCTAAACAACACATAACACTTAAGAAAATACAAGAAATTAAAAAATTTTAATAGTAGTGGTAGTGGTAGTCGTAGTCGTAGCAGCAGCAACAGCAGCAGCAGTAGTAGTAGTAGTAGTGAAGTTTGTAGTATTTTAGTTTTCGTGGTTATTGGTTCAATTAGGGATTTAGTTGGAAACTCATAGAAATAGTTATGGATTTTACAAGTTTAACCTATAGTTTAGAATATTAATTTTAACATAAGGTTTGATTAATATAGCTAGTCTTAGAAATATTATTTATTATAACCTATGGTTTAGATAGAATAATTAAGAACGTGACACTTGTCACATGCATGTTTAATTAAGGATTTAAGGACTTTAGATGAATTATTTAATAATGGATGAATCTAGAAGCTCTAGAACCTTCCAGCAGCTGTTAGGATCATGTTTTACTCAGTCAATGTTGTTTTAACAAACTTCAAGTGTGCTGAAAACGTGCAAAAAAGTGTTTAAAACATCAGTGTATGCCGATATATCGCAGCTATTGGGGTCGATATGTCGCCTAAGGTTGATATGGAAAACATGTCGACTTCGCACGAACGAAACCACGAAGACTCGGGACATAGGGGTAGGCAATATATCGACTCATTTAGGGCATTTTTGAAACTTCATGGAATCCGAGCTTAAAATAGCCCTCAACAACTTGGACTTGCTCTTGAACATTTTTGACCGAGTTCTGGGCATCTGTTGAATCGAAAATTCAAATTTATTCAATTTATATTCATTTATTTATTCTTTTTAAAAGGGGTTAGTTTCACTCATTGAACTCTATAAATAGGACCTAGTACTCAGCCATTTCATTCATTATTCAAGCATTCTTCAAAGGCTCCAAGATGCTAAGTTTCTTCTAGAGAGAAAACACTAGGGTTTAGGGATTAAAAGCTTTCCAATCTAAGCATTTCAAAACACTTGGGAAGTAAGATATAGTGATATTTCAGTATTGAGGTGTAGATTGGAATTCTAGTTTATTAAGGTATTCTTATCCTCAGATTTAGTTCCTCATAGTTCTTTTATTTTCTTTCATTTTCTTTCAGATCCTAACTCATTATTATGACTTTTGGTTAGGTGTTTATGTTTCTTGAAACTTAAAGTTTTTCAGTAAGTTTCTA
Organism: Humulus lupulus; assembly: GCF_963169125.1. Classification (NCBI taxonomy): domain Eukaryota; kingdom Viridiplantae; phylum Streptophyta; class Magnoliopsida; order Rosales; family Cannabaceae; genus Humulus; species Humulus lupulus. The sequence goes on along the minus strand of NC_084794.1, from coordinate 43,025,019 downwards.
TCTTGATGGTTTAGATCTCCTTTTCATCTCTATTTCTTTAGAAACTTATGATTCTTATTGTTGGTTTTAGAAGTTTTTCCAATCTCGTTCTTGTCTCCAATATCCCTGTTTTTGGTAAGGAAAATAGGTTAGATTATATGTGTTATGATATATTTATATGATATGATATGATATGTTATAGTGCTATGTTATATATGTATATGAATATGTTTTATGTTATAGCCACTTGGGTATTATAGTTTCTTAGATAGCAAATCAAATCCCAAGATTTTTATCATTATCGTAGATTAGAGTTATGATTTACCCTACCTCGATTAGTAGACAGAGGACCTAGATGGGTTATTATATACTATTTTGTGATCTAACGTACCTCGATAAGTAGACTAAGGACCTAGATGATTTTATCACATACTACGGTAATAAGTTAATGGCCATTAATATTGTAGTCCTATGTTTTTATGATTTACATTTTTACGTCGTATGTTTTATAGTATATGCTTTATGATATATAGTCTTTTGATTTATGATATGTTTTAGTAGATTTTTCTTGCTGGGCATTAGGCTGATTCCTTTTATTTTAGATGGTGCAGGAAAATAAACTTGGAAGGTAGGATGGATTCATGGCAGCTTTGGCATGTGTATTGGGAAAGGACTGATTGAATGGACTGCTGGAAGATCGAGAATGAAGTTATATTTTGAGTCTTTTTAATTTATGTATTTATGATCTTCCGCAATTAGTTTTGAACAATTATAGTAGGTATGTTTTCTTTATGTTTTATGTAATAATAATGGGATCGCGTATGTTGGATTTTTATAATAAAGTTCTATTATTTTATGCATGTATAACAAAATAGTAGGCATGTCTTAGTAGTTTTTAATGGTCTGATGTCTTAGAATTAATTGAGTCATTACATTAATAAAGATTAATGTCCTCATTGCTACACAACACAAAACATCAACAACAATAATCAAGACAGAAACTAGATACAAAGAAACATCAAAGCAAAAGAAAATAAAATTAATAAGACAAAAGTTAGAAAAACTCCCCCCACATCACTGGCTTCTATGTCCTCGGGCTCCTCATGCTCCATGCTATGAAATTTGTCAAAAGAATCTAGCTTATTGGTAAAATTTCTAGGCCAAATCATTCTCACAAGTGGCCCAATCAGTACTCAAATACCCCTGAAATTCAAACAAAATGCGCCCTAACCATACCAACAATGCCCATAAATTTAAGCTCCAATTGTCAGTAACTTTTGCCAAAAATTTCCCCAAATTCGCCCAGCCTTGTTGCCATAGCATTACGAAAGAGCTTCACAGCATAGACACAACATCACCCCTAGACTTTTTCAGAATTTCCAACAAAAACCAGCATTTAACTTAGCTTATTTTTCTCAACATGAATACAACAAAATACTCCCCCAATTGATCAAGTAACATCCCAACGATATCAAAACTGACCCCAAAGAACCCGAACTCAGTTAAAGGCACATAAAACCAGCAGAGAAGGAGGGTAAAAATAAAGAAAAATACAATATAGGTAACACTTTATATAAATATTGTTTTGCTACCCTCAATATTCAACTTTAAGCAGAACAACTTTCCCACATAGAAATTCAAAGACTAAGTAAGGTGGGCAAGGTCTTGTGTTGCTTAACCTCGCTGCCCCCAAACTTAAATTCTTTCCCAATCACCTTAAACTTTCTTCCTGAATTTTCATCACACAAATCTAATACACCACAAGAATAGACTTTGATTACCAAGAATGAATCAAAAAAGCTTGATTTTTGATGTCCAAAGTTTGCTTTCATATGAGGATTAGAGAAAAACACCAGCTGCCACATTTCAAACATTTGGGAATGAGCATTCCTTCCATGCTTCTTTTTCCTTTTCTTCTTTCTATGTGGCTCTTGCATGTGAGACAATGCATTTTTAATACTTTTCCATGGCTCATTGTCTTTCTCAAATTTTTCGACAGGCAACTTCATCTTCAAACTCTTGTTATACTTTGTAGGTACCTCTTCCTCCACATTAGAGTTCATGAAATTAATGGAAAAAAGATCTCCTACTTCATTTGGAGAATGTATAGGCTTGAATACCTTGAAAGTTACTTGTTCTTCTTGTGCTCGTATTGTGAGCTGCCCTTTTTCCACGTCGATCAAAGTTACACATATAGCAAGGAATGACCTCCCCAAAATAATAGACACCTCTATATCAACCTCATAGTCTAGAACAATAAATTCAACAGGGAAAATGAATTTTTCAACTCTTACCAACACATCTTCAATATTTTCATCAGGGCGAGTGACGTATCTATCAGCTAGTTGAAGAGTAACTGTTGTACCTCTAACCTCTCCAATACCTAACCACTTGAAAATAGACATTGACATCAAGTTTATGCTAGCACTCAAATCACACAAAGCCATTCCACAATAAGAGTCTCCAATAGTACATGGAATGGTTAAACTTTCTTGGACCTTTCATTTTAGGAGGCAACTTGTTCTGCAAGAATGAGCTACACTCCTTGGTTAGAGCTACAGTTTCAAACTCCCCCAACCTTCTCTTCTTTGTACGAATATCTTTAAATTTTTGTACATAGTTGGGCATTTGTTCAAGGGATTCCACAAGTGGGATGTTAATATGCAGTTGTTTCAAACATCTAGAAATTTCTTGAATTGAGCATCTTGTTTCTGTTTCTCAAACTATTGAGGATAAGGTGGTTGTTGTTGTACTCTTGAACTTCCTAGGCAACTATGTTGTGACGTTGCTGCTGTATTCTGGGCAGAGACATGTTTTAGTGCACTAGGAATTTCAACATTTCCTTTTAGTTTTTCACAATTTTGGATGGAAGAGGGCTTACTCTCATGGCCAGAATTTTTCTTGGATACTTCTAACTCTTTACCACTTCTCAAGGTGATTTCCTTGCATTCCTCTTTACCTTCTCGTCTTGGATTTATGGTGTCACTTGACAACGAACCTTGGGGTCTACTTTGCAGCTCATTAGAAAGTTGTCCAACATGAATCTCCAAGATTATCATAGACCTGCTTGACTTTGGATCATTGCATCAGTTTTTGCCATATAATCCTTTAACATATTCTCCAATGGGCTAGGTGGGCATGCTTGTGGCATAAGGATTAGTTAGTGAGAAAAACCTGGTGGATAAGTAGGCCTAGGAGGGATAGATGAAGTATTAGGACCGACCCCCTGATTGCTCCATGATAAATTAGGGTGTTGCCTCCATGTTTGATTGCAAGAATTAGAATTAAGGCCAATTCTATTATGATTTCCCACATAACACACATATGCAGGATTAGATGGACAATTGTCAATGGTGTGACGATCACCACAATATACACAAGAGACTTCTTCATAATGACCCATAGAAGGACCCTTTTGTTGCCCCATTGGTTGACTCAAACTCATAGTCTTGAGCATGACACTTGGGCTGTCAATGAGGTAATAGCATCAACATCATGAAGGCCAAATTTTGTTTTCCCCGTACGTGCTCTAGTAGTGGGCCACTGATAATTTTTGTTAGAGATTCTATCAATAATATCATAGGCCTCGTTATAGGACTTCGCAAGTAAAGCCCCATTCGTTGAAGCATCTACCACCATTCTAGTTTTTCCATTGGAACCATTGTAAAAAGTCTCCATCTGGATACAAAGATTCTTCTTCAAGTTTTTGAAAAGAAGTGATCTCATTACGGAGCTTGGCATTCTTAGTGGGAGGAAAATACTTCATCAAGAAATATTCTACCAATTGTTTCCAAGTAGTCACAGAAGCTGACGGTAAAGTGTTCAACCAAGCTCATGCTCTATCTCTCAAGGAGTATGGAAATAACTTCAACCTCAAAGCATCCTATGTAACCCCAAGCAATTTGAAAGAATCACTCACCTCCATGAATAGACGAAGATGAAGGTGAGGATCTTTGGTAGGCATCCCACTGAATTGTCCTACAATTTAAAGGATTTGGAACATGACTGGCTTCAATTCAATCTGTTATTGTAACGCCCTACTTCCTTAGAGTTGTTACTAAGTTAGTTAAAAAAAACGTGCTTTCAACTCGCTAATCGAGGTTTTAAGTCAAACAGTGTAATTAAGCCATAAACAAAGGAAAGACTTGAGAAATGGTAATTTCCATAGAAAATTATAAAAGTTTTACACTTGGGATCCCAAAATACAGTTTAGAAATATTTACAAAATATAAACTAAACCAAGTCGACTAGACAACAAAATCTAGGTTTATTTACAAACATCTCCCAAATTCGATTGGCTGTGGCAGCCAGGCTGGCCAACATGTACCGCTGCCTCACGCCTGTTGTACTCAAGGTTGGTTGATCTTCTCTTTACCCTTACCTGCACCACAGAGCATCTGTGAGCCGAAGCCCAACAAGAGAACCCACAAACAGACAACATATACAACACATATATTAAGCATATAAAGAGGCCACCAATGGCTAAACATATACGACCTAGCCGTCCCAGGCGTTTACCATGCCCTGGGTTCGCAGACCACGCCATGAGGATATCCCAGGTATCCTTCTAGGGACTCGCCCTGGAAACTCGCACTCCACGTGCTCAACGCTGCTCCCGGCACCTTTCTGTTCTCGACCTTGTACTCAACGTGCCCAATGCCGTTCCCGGCCCTTCGCCGTTCTCGGTCTACACCGTTCCCGCCTCAAGCCGACCATTCACATCATAATATACATAGCATAACAAGCAAGTATAGAATTCTAGCATAATCAGATAAAGGGCTACGCCCCGCAGTTCTAGCATATTGGGCTCGACCCTGCATATCAATCCATTCAAACACATTGGGCTCAGCCCTGCACACAAGCTCTATGGGAACAAGGGTTCTCTTACCTGAGTTCCGAGCTTTCTGAGCACCGATGCCTCGAGTACAACACGTTAACAATGTCCATCCATCAAATTCTAATCCAACAAATAACTTAGAGCCATAACCCTAACCTCCAAGTCCTTGAATTCTATAAATCCGGGTGATATAATCCATCCCGAGCTGTACCCCTTGAGTTCCCAAGCCTAAAATACCCTCAAAACTCAAACTAGCACAAAGGGCCGCGGCCCCACCCACAAGAGCCACGGCTAGCACCTCATTGACCCCCACACGGGCCACGACACACCCACCAGGCGCCGTGGCGTGCATGAGCTTCTCGGCCTCCCATGGCCGCGCACGCACACGGGCCGCGGCGCACCCCTCCTAGGGTCGCGGCTCTCACCACCGAACCCAGATTTTCCACCATTTTTCTACACCTTTCCTCAAGCCAATTCACCCAAAACTCACCTATCTAACCCAGATATTTAACACATACATACCAGCTCAATATCAACACTAAAACCCCATCAAAATCTGCTCCAAAACCCAACTAAAATACTCAAGAACATATCAAACTTAACTAGCATGCATATTCTAGCAAACCAACAACAATTCTCAACATAATCCCAATAATTAAAGCTTACCTTGCTGAATTCAATCCCTATAGTTGATCCTTAATCCTCAAGCTTTAAGCTCCTAGGTTTCCTCAGCCCAATCCCTTGTTTAAGCTAGCTTGCACCAAAAATTCCCTTTGATATGCCTTAGAGAATGAAGGAGAGAAAGATGTAAATGGTGAGATGTTATCCTTAGTTTAGAAGGAGAAGTATAGAGGTCGATTTCCCAAAGCTTCTAAGTAAATCCTCCTTTTGTTTTATTCAGCTTAAGTCTATATGGTTACCTCAAGGCTCGGGGTACCAAAACGTCCCCGAGGGCAAAATGGTAAATTTTCCCAATATTCTCGCCTAGACATTCTATCCTCAAATATATCTCCAAATATTTATTTTCATGTCCCGATAATCCCATAACACACCTAGTACCCAAATTACCCCTCAACTCACCCCGAGTCCGAATCTCAACCCCGTTGTGACCCTCTGGCTAAGCGCTCCCCAGGACTGTCTCAGATCGTGCTGCACAGACATATCACACATATGACATATATCACATTCATGCCCCTAATATCCAGACGAGGCCCACATGCACATTTAACTCACTAAACATGCATCACTATCATATATTCACATTAATTCACCCATTAACATATTAAAGCATATTAAATCATTTGTTGCCCTCCAGGCACACTAATCAAGGCCCTAAGCCCGATTAGAAAATTTGGGTCGTTACAACTATCCCCTCTTTACGGAAATTTCGTCCTCGGAATTACCTAAACAACTCGGGATACCGCTCCCTCATCTCTGTCTCAAGTTCCCCCTGTTGCCTCCTCAACCTTGCTGTTTCTCCACAACACTTTTATCAAGGCGATGGTCTTGCTCTGCAAGACTTTGTACTATCCTCTCCTTAATATAATTTCGTCCCTGAATTTTACTTGAACACATCAGGCTGTATACCTCATACCTCTAATGATAATTCCCAAGGTCCAGTGCCTTTACACTTAGTCATCAGTAATACCCACGCACGAGTACAATCTTGTTCCACAAGATCTTGTCTGTTACCCATACTTTCTTATTTACAGTCTAATGTGATCCAACTCCTCCCCTGATCCATCACCTTATTTACAGTCTAATGTGATCCATTCTTATGATCCATCATTGTATTATTTTACCTCTCAATATTCGAGTATCTCAGGTTCTACCATCAGGCAAAACCTCCCAGTACCACAAACCCTAGGGGGTGAAACAACACCCACTTATAATTCCCATCTCCACACAAAATTCTCTTTGGACCATTCATCTGGTTCTTGTACCTTATCTTGTATAATACTCGTAGGGTTCTTCCCTGTTTCCACAGAACCAAAGCTCTGGATTTCGTTATCCAAAGGAAACATATGTGTCCATCACCACACACTAACACTATACCAGTTTCAACCGTTATTCTGTCCATTCTATTGTAACTTGTGGCGCTCTTCTAACTGATACACACCGTCCACGTAAGAGATCCACCTCATATTAAATCTCCTCCTCGCACAGTCGAAGACTTATAACATCAACCTTCCATCTGCTGCGTTCCACTAAATTTCAGTCTCAAGATTATCTTTCTTACTAACAACCCAACACTCAAGTACCTTATGCTATGCATAACTGTCAACTTAACATTCCAAGTATATCAACCATGTTCCATTCTTTCACCTCCCGCGAGGTTCGACCCATCCTCGCGCCAATCTGAGCCTGGGCGTGCCCATCCTGTGGTGCACCCCCACGGTTCCATACACTCATCATAGATCAGGTTCTTTATGCTATCCCTCTATACTTAACCATAACACACACATATTCCTGCATCACCAGTTACTAATCAACTCTTACCTTGTCTTCTGAATTCTGATTTGACACCATTCATTCCGACTAACCTCAAATTTTACTGTCCTTCCCATCTTTGATATAGTTGTCTGCAGAGATACTTATGCAATAGGTGACGCGCTTTCCAGTCTTGTTATGCCTTCTATTCTTCAGACGTTCTTCATTAGCTCCTTCATGACTTCAGATCAAATCTTCTCATACATGTCCTTTCTTCTTATAGCTCTACTCTAAGTACTTCCAACGAAACCCAAGCTGACACTTCGTAGAATCTTACCCGTGACCCTGCTTCCTTGGTACTAACGTCTTCAGCATAATAGTCATTCGCTCACCATTTCTGTCTGGGAGTGGTCCATATATACTGCTCGTGAACTAGAGGGGGGCTTGCCCATACCGTTCTAATATTCTCTACTGAAGAACTTACCTGTGCTGCTGTAGCTTGAACCATTCTAGAATCTTTGTTATCAACTCCTTACACCTTACTCAGTGCAAAATAAAAATTCCTGAAATATCTCTCTCCTTGATTTCCAGCTGGTAATAACCAGGTCGTAGATAAACTCCTAAAGACATTGTCCCATCTTGTACCCAACATCAAACTTTTCATTCTTAACCGTTGATGCCAGCAATTCTCGCCATGTGATGCTCTGACTAGTCCAAGGTCAAATTTCTTTAATTACTTCAGGTAATTCTTTTTGTCAGCTAGTGCCATCTTCCACAACATTCCTGATACCCAATCTACCTGTAGCCCGACTTTATAATAACTCCAATATTTCCTTATATACCTATACAAGTTTCCCACTGGTTAGCTTAATTTCCATTAAGCCTAATTAAAATACTCAAAATGATATCCCTTATAATCCATGGTTGTCTCTTAACAAATCCACTTTCACTCTGCCTCATGTTGAGGCTTCCTTAAGACGAACTCTATTGTTCTCACTATGAACTTCTTAATTACTTGTATCCCAATTCATCTGCCAGAAATTCCTTATTCCTCCTCAACAATTGCTATTATCCTCAGCCTCTCACATAACACCCTTGAGGCAAGCTCTCTATGTTTAACTCCCTCTCGGAGCATTCTCAACACTAAGTTCCTCCAGCTCATTACATGACCTAAAACATAAAACATCCAGTTAAATACTCATCTTCGAGGAATCGGCCTCGAACTTCGAGTGTAACGAGGCATTCTAATCTTTCGTTCCCTCACCATGGAAAATCCATCCTAACATACCGAATTATTTCATTTAGAAGTCGTGCCCTCACCCGACATCCTCTCAGGTGGCATCCTTTCCCTCAGGTGCATACCAGATAACCTCCCTGGTTCCTGCCACCATCTTGATAACTACCTCTTTAATCATGCTCATTTCCAATCACAAATTAGGTGCCCTAGCACTGTCTGGGGTCCTTCTACCTCAAAAATTGAGAATTTGCCCTTACTGAATCCTACCAATAGAAGTACTGTCTTTCAAATCCCTTGCCCCGTAGCACTCATGCTCTTTACCTCATTCCACAGATCTCAATTAACATAGCTCTCTCCGCTACTCAAATACCATCGAAGATCTAATACACTGGAGCAGCCCTGTCACCCTGAACCATTCCAGAATTTAATCCCTACATGGGTCATTATTCCCACCCACCACCACTTGCATAAATTTCCAAAGTAAGGTACCCAACTCCTAACATTCACTAACACCGGTTGTCATTGTCTTATCATTTCAAATCAAGCTCATAGATTTATTAATCTCCTCGTCCTTATAACTTCTTTTATCGAGTCCTCATTTGAGTTCTTTCCCAACCCATCACACCAATATCTCAACCTGAACACCACTTTCTAATATCCTCCTATTACAAGTACTTGGCACAATCCTTTAGTTATGACCTTTCACCTCCATACAACCAAGAATGAGGTTAGCATTATCCATTCACCAAACAATTCCTAGGGAACCCAAACTTTCCTCTCCAACCAGAGGTTAACGCCTCTTAAGCCCTCTAGTTACTATTCTTTATCTGTCTGCATCCTTAAACTGTACCAATACCATATACTCATATGCTAGCGGACATCTCCGGACTTTCAAGGTAGATGGAAATTTCCAACCCCAACTATCATCTGCAACTCTCCTGTATTACGATACCAGGTCTACTTAACCATCTCGGATGCAAACCATCTGAGTTCATTCGCCACCGCTGACTAAACTTCTCTACCTTGAGGTTCACACTCCGAACCAAACCACATCCAGGTCCAAAAATCACAATATTCATACACACATAAAACATATTAAGCCAAATCCAAAATACCATACATTTAGCTACCCAATTACACCACAACTAGGTATACTCACGTTTCATTATGCCTCCTACAGGCCAATAAACAGATATTACATATGGATTCAATTTTAGACAGTTAACCACACACACTCAGTATGCAAACCATTATCCCAATATTCATCCACATGCAATAGAAATGCTATTCAACACCCTTCAATCACATCATGAAATAGTCAAGGGCCAGGCCCTATCAGTATCTCATGCATATGTTAACTCATTCATCATGCTTTATATATAAGATAAGCAGGAAAACAGGGCATTCAAATACATATTCAGACATATTAACCAATCTTACCAACCAACCCTAAGTTAAGCCTGTCACTGATTGCGTGTGTACATGTTCGGTCAATCTCCAGAACAATTAACCTTGGCTCGCTCTGATACCAAGTTGTAACGCCCTACTTCCTTAGAGTTGTTACTAAGTGAGTTAAAAAAACGTGCTTTCAACTCGCTAATCGAGGTTTTAAGTCAAACTGTGTAATTAAGCCATAAACAAAGGAAAGACTTGAGAAATGGTAATTTCCATAGAAAATTATAAAAGTTTTACACTTGGGATCCCAAAATACAGTTTAGAAATATTTACAAAATATAAACTAAACCAAGTCGGCTAGACAACAAAATCTAGGTTTATTTACAAACATCTCCCAAATTCGACTGGCTGTGGCAGCTAGGCTGGCCAAACATGTACACGCCGCCTCACGCCTGCTGTACTCAAGGTTGGTTGATCTTCTCTTTACCCTTACCTGCACCACAGAGCATCTGTGAGCCGAAGCCCAGCAAGAGAACCCACAAACAGATAACATATACAACACATATATCAAGCATATAAAGAGGCCACCAATGGCTAAACATATACAGCCTAGCCGTCCCAGGCGTTTACCATGCCCTGGGTTCACGGACCACACCGTGAGGATATCCCAGGTATCATTCTAGGGACTCGCATTGGCAACTCGCACTCCACGTGCTCAACACTGCTCCCGGCCCCTTGCCGTTCTCGGCCTTGCACTCAACGTGCCCCATGCCGTTCCCGGCCCTTCGCCGTTCTCGGTCTACACCGTTTCCGCCTCAAGCCGACCATTCACATCATAATATACATAGCATAACAAGCAAGTATAGAATTCTAGTATCATCAGATAAAGGGATACGCCCCGCAGTTCTATCATATTGGGTTCGGCCCTACATATCAATCCATTCAAACACATTGGGATCAGCCCTGCAGACAAGCTCTATGGGAACAAGGGTTCTCTTACCTGAGTTCCGAGCTTTCTGAGTACCGATGCCCCGAGCACAGTCCTCCAATGTGAGCCTCACCGAAACCCTAGTCACAACACGTTAACAATGTCCATCCATCAAATTCTAATCCAACAAATAACTTAGAGCCATAACCCTAACCTCCGGGTCCTTGAATTCTATAAATCCGGTTGATATAATCCATCCCGAGCTTTACCCCATGAGTTCCCAAGCCTAAAATACCCTCAAAACTCAAACTGGCACAAAGGGCCGCGACCCCACCCACAAAAGCCGAGGCTAGCACCTCACTGACCCCCACACGGGCCACGGCGTGCATGAGCTTCTCGGCCTCCCATGGCCACGCGCACAGACGGGCCGCGGCGCACCCCTCCTAGGGTCGCGGCTCTCACCACCGAACCCATATTTTCCACCATTTTTCTACACCTTTCCTCAAGACAATTCACCCAAAACTCACCTATCTAACCCAGATATTTAACACATACACACCAGCTCAATATCAACACTAAAACCCCATCAAAATCTGCTCCAAAACCCAACTAAAATACTCAAGAACATATCAAACTTAACTAGCATGCATATTCTAGCAAACCAACAACAATTCTCAACATAATCCCAATAATTAAAGCTTACCTTGCTGAATTCAATCCCTGTAGTTGATCCTTAATCCTCAAGCTTTAAGCTCCTAGGTTTCCTCAGCCCAATCCCTTTCTTAAGCTAGCTTGCACCAAAAATTCCCTTTGATATGCCTTAGAGAATGAAGGAGAGAAAGATGTAAATGGTGAGATGCTATCCTTAGTTCAGAAGGAGAAGTATAGAGGTCGATTTCCCAAAGCTTCTTAGTAAATCCTCCTTTTTGTTTTATTCAGCTTAAGTCTATATGGTTACCTCAAGGCTCGGGGTACCAAAACGTCCCCGAGGGCAAAATGGTAAATTTTCCCAATATTCCCGCCTAGACATTCCTAGACATTCTATCCTCAAATATATCTCCAAATATTTATTTTCATGTCCTGATAATCCCATAACACACCTAGTACCCAAATTACCCCTCGACTCACCCCGAGTCCGAATCTCAACCCCGTTGTGACCCTCTGGCTAAGCGCTCCCCAGGACTGTCTTGGATCGTGCTGCACAAACATATCACACATATGACATATATCACATTCATGCCCCTAATATCCAGACGGGGTCCACATGCACATTTAACTCACTAAACATGCATCACTATCATATATTCACATTAATTCACCCATTAACATATTAAAGCATATTAAATCATTTATTGCCCCCCAGGCACACTAATCAAGGCCCTAAGCCCGATTAGCAAATTCGAGTCGTTACAGTTATGCTTGTATTTCTAGTCTCACATTGCCCGGGTTAAGCTCATTAGAAAGAGGGACAACATATTGTATAATAACTTGGTATCTGCCGTCAACCGTGATTATTGTGTTTTGATCATTGTTAGCCACTGCTCCCCTTTGAGCTTGCTGCTCACCATCTTTGTTTTCCATCATCACTAGTTCGTTTCGAGCTCTTTGCCGTGCCCTTCTTCTTTCTCTGAATGTACGCTCAATTTCAGGCTCAAGAGGAAGTATTTAAGGATCAATGGGGTCTTGACTCTTGTTCATAAAAATATTACACTTGTCAATGCACAAGAATCACCCAAGTAAGAACAAAAGAAAATAAACCAAATTGCAAGAAAATTAATTTCACAATATATAACTTTTAACAGTCCCCGACAACGACGCCAAAAACTTGTTGTGTAAAATAAAGCTAAGTGCAAGTGTACACTATCAACAACAAGTAATATAGTAGCAAGTACCAAATATCGTCTCCACAAGGACTGTTTTTAAGTTTTTGTTTGTGAAACTAAAGTCTAACAAAATTATTTCAGAGCATGAGAATTAATTAAAACTTTTGTGATCAAAGAACTGAGCAATTAAGAGCTAATTAAATGTAGAAAATAAAAAGAAACAACTTGGGAAAATAGTAGCAGGAGTAACAAAATTTAAGATGAAAAACTAGAATAATTATCCCACTAATATGCAACTCTGACAGTGATGTTGGATTAATCCTGCAGCTACCGGTTGTCTATTAGTCAAGAGTTCCAATCAATTTTTATAGGCTTTCGTCAAAGTACTATGGTGCTAATCCTTTAATAAACCACTTATGTTTAAGCTAATTTACTTTCAAAGATTCAATTCAAGCATCCATTCCATAAGACTATGAATATTAACAATATATCTCTACATCACTACAATGTTAAATCAAAGAATTCAAGCATGCACCATTCAAATTGTGTGTCAATTAATTCCAAACTTTTAAAATTTGAACATTTACCCAACTACTCACGAAAGGTGATCAATCATTAACAAACATTAATCATGAGAAACATTTGAATGAATAGACCTCAAGTTGCAATTAGCATCAATATCAAAAGTCACATATTAGGGTTCAAATTATCCTAGCTCTTTAGAGTTTAGCTCATGGCTACAATCTAAAAAATACCCAAATAATAGCAATCCATATTCAAAAAATTGACAAGAAAAATTAAAGAAAAACTAAGAGTAAAGTGATAATGGCAAGCCAATTAGATGTCTCCAAGTGGTTTTGGCTTCTAGCTTCGCTCCTTTTTCTCTCCTCTTTTTCTTCTTCACATTAAAGCTCCTCTAAAATGGGTAAATTCGGCTGTACCAGGCAGTTGCTCTTATTTCTATCTGATATCTACGTGTATCTCCAATTGGGAAAGATGGATGTAATAATGCTTAGGTAATTTTACTTTTTATCCACATGGGCCTTCCAAGCAATTTCCTCTCTTTTTCTTTTAAAGCCAATGGACCAAAAATATTTAAGGACCCAATACCATTTTAATTACTGCTCAGCCCAAATCAAGCAAATCCCAAACGCTGAAGTTGGATAAGCCAGCTATTTTATTTCCCATGTGGGCCTTCCAATCATTTGGTTGGTAGAACGCGATGCTGCTACCATGTTGCAGCATCCCATCATCTTGAGTCAATTTCAAGCATCAAATTCTTTCAAAATATCCAAAACTCTACTAGCCACCTGTCAAGACAAAATTCAACACTTTAAGATATATTGTTCAAGCATGAAATTAATATTTAATATTATCTCCTAATAATTAATATTTGACAAAACCAAAATAACAACACTACAAAACACACCACACCACTTTTTTCTTGATAAAATATAAGTTTAAAAGCATAAAAATAAATAACTCTAATTCCTAGAGTTATCATATATAATATTTTTTTTTCACTTTTATGTAAAGTAGATAAAATTGTTTATTTGACCCCACTATAATTTGTGTGTGTATGTTTAGGGGTGAGTTCTATCCCCACTTTTTTTTTTTTTTTTTAAAAAAAAAAACAATTGTAAAAATTGAGTGGGGGCATGTGCCCCCACTTGCTCCCACCTCCCTACGCGTATGTGCTCAATACAACTAAATATGACTCAAACTCAATTTATAGCATAATTTAGGTATTTTTATTACAAATATCATTTTAAATCATTATGAAGTGTTAGATTTTAATGACAAAGCTAATGATAAGTACCTACAGTGAAACTAAAATTTGATCTTAAGTATTTTTATTGTCAAAAAATAAATTTGGGTACAAAAAACAGCAGAGATTTCTTTAGAAACATAAATTTATGCTCAATATGCATAAATAACACTACAAGAGATTTCTTTAGAAATATAATTAAGGGTCCAAAATATAATATTTTTGCAATTTTTTATCTAAGCATTGTAAAAAATAACCTTAAAGGAGGTGGATATGGGGATAGAATCACCAAGGAACCAAATTTTTTTCTTGACAAAGATGATGATGAGCGTAGCACAACTCCAGGAAGAGAAATTATCATCGCCAATGCGTCTTTGAGAAATAAGAACATTGTTAGGATTGTTTGAATGATTCAAATAGTAAGGATAATTTGGATCTTCGAACATGGCTCGAGAGGTTGTAGATGAAGGAAGAGTCGCAGTAGGTGGTGGTGAAGTCAGCGGGTGGTGGTGTAAAACACCCTACTTATCTAACTTTACAAAAATGCAACTTTTTATACTTATATAGAAAAATGCCAATAATAGTCCAAAAGTTCAGTGGGGACTTATTAAAACAATGAAACATGAGCCCAAATGTTTAAAAACAAAGGAAAATGTCTTTATGTCGTTTTGTAGAAAATAAACACAACTCACTGAGTTTGAAAATAAATAAAAGATAGACTGATTGTTATTCTATGACGTTTCTGGAACCTCCCGATCCACTGACACCTTGCAGCATACATACTTATGATCATGTAAACTTCCAGCTCACCATGCATGACAGACAAGTAACCTAATGCCTACCTAAAAAGGGAAAGTACAAACAAATACAATGAACAGAAAATACAACATTTCTACATTACCCTCATATCTTTAAGGAAATATAACACACAATCATTCAATTTCTATAAACTTTATCTGAAAATAAATAAACAAACAAATAAAGTACAATTATGTGAGGAAATTAGGAAAACAACCCTAGAAAACTAATCCTCCTATCCCCATTCGGGGGTCTATGGCACATCTGCCTTGTGAGTTATGTCATACCTTAGTAGCTCATTTGCTATGTCGTGTACACAACACTAACAACATTATTTCTCTTTCATACAACCATTCAACAGATCAATCATAGTACATGTATTAGCTTACCACATAAGGTGCCTATTTTACTTTCAAACATTCAGAACATTGATACATAGAAATCTAACTAACTTCCTTACCTCAAGTCCAAACAAAAACATGAGTGAGAAAACTTCACAATGAGCCTAGAATAATAGCCAAAACACTTGTCTTAATATCATGTAAAAAACACATGGGCCATGCATGTGTTTGAATACTTGTCAAAGCATATTCCATGTGTGCATGGGCCATGCACACGTGGCATCTACCTCAAAACAAGTTGCATCACTTTCTAGATTCAAGCATAAGTCATACACAAAACCATGCTTGTGTGTTAGACATAAAATCATTGAAACAATGCTAATACACACATCAACCCTAAATATCTTCAAGCAAGGACCTTAGACTTACTCAATTAACATATAATTATGAGTCAAAATGCATTAGCATGTAGCATGCATACGTGAGACCATTCTTGAAAGCTATGCCAAAGTTTATAATGTCATGCACTCATTTCTTAACAACTTTACAAAAATTTCAATTAGCATTATTAACACTCAATTAATTACCCATTAATTTCCCTAGCATGCATGCTACTATTTTGACATCTTAAAATCATTTGAAATCATGCACCAAGCCTTGACCCAAAAATCAAATTCAAATCACACAAACTAATCATGGCCGAAATCAACAATAGGCAAAGGATGCAAAAATTTTATTCCAAACATGGAAATACATATATATATATATACACAAACTTATTTAATATCCATAATTGTTTTAGAAATAATATCACCAAAATAATTAACCAACTTCCAATCAACATAATGTTGGCCCAACCTATAAAGCAAAATTCAATACATAAATAACCCATTTTCATGCATCACTTTTCATCATGAATCAACTCCTAACATGCATTCTAATCCAACCACAAAATAAGAAATAACACTTTTATAAATTAAAAATCAAAATAATAATTATTTTAATTCCCTTTCTAGAACACCTAATCACACAAAATAATGACATTCACAATTATTCAAAACTTGCTTAATATTCATATTTATAAATACAATGTCATCATGGCATCTAAATCACCATTAGATACACATATTTGCTAATCGCATATACTAAAAATAAAATTCAGCATGTTAACACTTTATTTATTTTTCCCTTTTAATCACATAGTCACATAAAATCATAGGTTTTCTAATAAAATAGAAAGACGCACCTAGTATGTTTTTTTAATGACACAACCATGTAGAACATTTAACAATTAGATCCCTAATTTTACTATAGGGCCGAAACATACATATAGCTTAAGCAAAATATTTCAACACCAAATACATAATGCCAAGGCACCCACCATGTTTCTACAAGTAAGGAATTTCTATAATATTTCTCACAATTCAATTTAACACTTTTATCATTATACTTTTCAAGCCATATATATATATATATATACTAGGTACAAGCAACATGCAATACGCACGTTTGCTTAGTTTTTTTTATAGAATTTATTAATTATTTTTATTAAATTTATATTAATGTCATATAAACTTTGAAATAAATATCATATTTTAATTAAATAATTTATTTATTTTTGTTTAAGTTTATGTTTGTTCTAGTTTTTGAATTTGGGAGTGACAAGAAAATATTATATATTATATATTTAATGTAATATTAAATATTATACATGGATTTTAAATTTAAGTTTCTTGCTAGTTTTTAAAAAAAAAAACAATTTGTTGCTAATTCACAGTAGATTATATTATATGTTTAATATGATATTATTCTAATAAGTGAGTTTAAATTTAATTAAATTTTATTTAAGTTACAAAATGTATGATTTTATTATTTTTAAATAATTATCATTCTAAAATATCTCAAAAATATCATATTTTAATTTTTTTAATTATTTATTATTTTAAAATAATTATCATTGTAAAATATATGAAAAATATCCTATTTTAATTTGTTTAATTATTTATTATTTTTAAATAATTATCATTCTAAAATATCTAAAAAATATCCTATTTCAATTTTTTTAATTTTTAATTTTATTTTATTTAAGTTTAAGTGTTTACAAACTACCGTTGAATACAATAATATTCTGTTAAAGTTAACATTAATAAAATAAAAAACCGTTAAAACCAAGAATTTCCGTTATCTACACACTTATTATATAAAAGAGATACACATATACGTATATCTCTACCCTCTAATACACGCATATATACACTAGCAATATACATATTACCATCCAATCATATAATAGAACTTCAAATCTCAAACTAGCATGCATGCCCAATATTCAAGGAAATTACATGCATCTATAATACATATATAGACATATATCATAGCCATATACAAGAATTACTAAATACCTCATTTCCATAGACAAGGTAAAATCCAATTCTTCATCATATAACAACATTACACCACACATAGCATAATCAAATCTCACCAAATATTACCACAAAATCATATCATAGCTTTCAAAGGAGATTGAATCCTAGTAGGCTTGTTATTCAAAATACCAAACCAACACATGTATTCATCATAGCAACATTATTTCACAAATATAGTAGAAACCTAGATCAAGCCTATACGTAAATCACATAACCAAAATCCATAAACAAATAAAGATGAAATAAAGCAAACTGAGCATACATGATCTAGACTTTGGAGAGGAAAGAAGAAGATCAACACATGCATAACAAGAAACCCTATCATGTTTTTCTATGAGAACAACCAACCAATCAAGAAAAGAAATAATAACAAAATTTTCATCACCTCGTGATGGCGTAGAACAAAACTTAGCACTAGGGTTAAGCCTCTTGATACTCTAGCTAGAACCCCAATAACCTAGGGTCATAAAAACCCAAAACACCATGGCTTAGAATCAAGAAGAAAAGAAGATATTCAAAGAATTCAAAACCCAAAATTACCTTGCTTTTCCTTATCTTTTCCCTTCTATGGTTTGAACCCCCACTCTCTTCTCTTTTTCTTTTCTTTTCTTTTCCTTTATTTTATTTTCTTTTCTCCCCTCTTTCTCCTTGTTATTTCGGCAGCAACCAACAAGAGATCTTAAGCTTAAAGGCCCTAGTTGCCGAAACCCCATGCCCTAGCAAAGAAAAGGAAACACTCATTTCCTTCTTTATTTTGCTACTTAATTCACTATATTATCAATTAAAAAAAAAAGTAGACTTTCCTTCTTCCTTTGGTCTCACACTAATGTAGAAATCTCCAAAAATGGAAACAAAATTTCCACCCTTGCTCATCTTATCCACATGCCACCCTCTCTTGCTCTCTTCTCTTTTTTCTTTCCTTTTTACTATGTGAACACAAGTTATCTAGAATGTTCTCTCATTATTGGTAGCAATTTCTAAACAAGGAAAAATTCTCATTCCCATGATTTAGTTTAGGTTCAAGCCTTATCTTCATGCATGCACACATACTTGCCATGCACTCACATACTCACAAATAAGCATACAACACACATGCACAAAATAATAAAATAAAAATAAAAACAAATATTTAAACAATCATAAAATAAACAATTAACAATAATTTTTTGCTTGGGTTTCGGTTTGTTCTCTCCCATGGTGAAGAAGAAGAAACTGATACGTAAGCCTGAAATTAGGGTCGAAGATCCAAAGATTCAGCAGGTTCAGGATGAGAAGGATCCTAGTAGTTCCGTCCCTAACGATCTGGTGTTTAAAGGCCCAGTGTCTGGTGTGTTGAACGAAGATGAAGAGGCTCGAGAAGAGGGTTTGGACTTCAGTAACGAAGAGAAATGACTGTCTGGGGTTAGAAGATCTCAGGATGAAGGTTTCGTAGGAGATGGGCCAGCAAACTCGATCTCGCATGAAGCAACTTGGGCAGATAAGGTTGAAGAAGGGGATTTTCAAGCTTCAACTCAACGTCAATGGCAGCAATTTACAACAAGTAAGCTTTCATTTTCTGATCAGAAACTTGAGTTTACTGAGCCTTTATTCAAAGATGGTCGGAAATATGCAAAGGTAGATGCAGAGGAGGTTAAAGTCCAATATGCGAATTGGAGTTCGGCAGTTATATGTATGGTGCTTGGGGAAAATCCTCCTTTGGCTGTTTTTGAAGGATTCATTAAAAGAGTATGGGGTCATTTAGGGATTGCTCAGATAGCAAGAATGAAAATGGGTCTAACCATGGTCAAATTCAATGATGAAGCAACAAGGGATCAAGTTCTTGAGAATGAAATACTTCATTTTGATCAGAAGCCTGTTATCATTCGGCCATGGTCCGTGGATCTTAGTGCTATTCGCCTTGTTCGTTCAGTTCCTCTTTGGATTTGCTTGCATGATTTAGGGCTTCAGTATTGGGGTAGCAAATGTCTTAGTGAGCTTGTGAGTACGATTGGTAAACCAATAATGGTTGATAAATTTACAAGGGAGCGCTCAAGAATTTAGTTTGCAAGAGTTCTTGTGGAAATGGAAGTAACAGATAATCCCCCTAGAAGTATTCAATTTCTGAATGAGCTTGGTCAGATAATGGAACAAGGGGTGGAATATGAATGGCTACCTATTAAATGTAAAGCTTGCTCTAGTTTTGGTCATTCAGAGATGGAATGTCAAAAAGAACTGAAAACAAAATGGGTAAAAAAAAGAAACTACAACTAAAGAGGAGTTGAGGTTTAGGAAGAATGCTGAAGAGGAAGTGCCTACTGGTGTGGAGCCAGCGGGCTTGGCTAGTGCAGAAATGGAAGGGGGTCAAGCAAATAACGCTGAGGTGGAAGTGGTTCAAGTCTCTACATCAGAGGGAACCCAGCCTAATACTCTGGCAAATACTGATGTTGAAAAGGGCAAGTAGAATAGCAAGATTTGGCTCACTCCTAAACGTGTAGCCTATCATCTTAAACTTGGTCAGATGGCAGCTTCTACTACAAAGATTTCAGGACAAGGGCAGCAAAAAATCAATCAGTTTAAGGTTCTTCAAGAGCATATGTGTGGAGGTAAAGAAGGTATTCCCTTGCCGATTTCTACTAATGGATAATAGCAATATACTCAGCTGGAATTTAAGGGGTCTGAATAGTTTAAATAAGCATAAATCAGTAGTGGATCTTTGTAGTAGGTATAAAATTGGTATTGGAGGATTTTTATAGACTAAAATGAAGGGGATTAAAACTCTCGATTTTATGGAGGAAAAGCTTCCTAATTGGGAGTTTTATACTAGTTTGGTTATAGAGGGTAGAATTTTGATAGTTTGGAGGAAGGTTTTTGTTAAGGTTACAATTATTGAGGAATCTCCTCAATTTGTTCATTGCTTGGTTAAGATGGCTGGTCAGAAGCAAATGTTTTATGTTACTTTTGTCTAGAGGTTTAATTCAATAGAAGGCAGAAGGAGATTATGGGAGGGGTTACTACCGCTTTCCCTCTTGAAAGAATATTGGATTATTTTAGGGGACTTCAATGCCCTTTTTTCTGGTATGGATAGAGCAGGTGGTAACCCAATCTCAGGTGTAGAGTTGGCTGACTCTGTTCGTTGGCTTGAGGAGGCTCATGTTGCTCCCCTAAGAAGTTTAGGTTCTTTTTTCTCCTCGACCAATAATCAAAATGGTCCAGCTAGAATCAATTCTAAAATTGACCATGTTTTTATAAATAGGGCTTGGATTGATCTTTTTCCTCATGCTAATGCTGCCTTTAGATGGGAAGTAGTCTCAGATCACTGCTCTTGTGTTGTTAACAATCAACCTAAGGTGAATTTGGGTACTAAGTGATTCAGATTTTACAACTTTTGGGCTGATCATCATAGTTTTACAGAAGTGGTTCGGCGCAGTTGAAAGTTGCCTATTCAGGCTACTGGGTTAAGGACTATTTTTTTAAAGACCTTGAGGCTGAAGCATAGTTTGAAAAAGTTTAACCATAATACTTTTGGAGATATTGGTTTGAGCTATTACATGGCTAAAGAAAAGTACCAGGAAGCTCAGTTAAGTGCCCAAGCAAAGAAGTAAAAATGTTAAGGAAGATGTTAAGGAAGCTGCTGAAGCTTACTTAGTTCAGGAAAAAATGTACCATAGTTTTTTGATCCAAAGAAGTAAAATAAACTAGTTAAAGAAGGGAGATATGAACACATCTTTTTTCTATGCTTATTTGAAGCAGCGAAGAACAGATAATGGCATTGCTTCATTTGTTAATGATCAAGGTAATCTGGTGGACAATTTTTTTGAAGCTGTTTCTCATTTTGTAGAGCATTTCAGAGGCTATTTGGGGAGCCCGACTTCAGCTACAGGTAGTATTAATATGGTTTGTTTAGATTTGGGTCCTAAGCTCTCGATAAATCACCAAACAATGCTTTTAAAACCTTTCTCTTATAAGGAAATTCGTAAAGCATTATTTGGTATTCCCATCACCAAATCCCCGGGACTAGATGGGTATGGCTCTGGTTTTTTCAAGGCTGCCTGGCAGGTTGTTGGGAATGAAGTGTGCTCAGCTATAAGTCAATGTTTAGAAACAGGGTACTTTCCTTCAGATCTCCATGAAACTTCCCTGTCTTTAGTCCCTAAGGTGGCCAATCCGTCCCGAACAATAGACTATAGGCCAATTGCTTGTTGCACAACTTTATATAAATGTATTGCTAAGCTGTTATGTTCTAGATTGGCTTTGGTTCTTCCTGCTATTATTTAGCCAAACCAGGGTGCTTTTATTAGGGGTCGTTCAATAGCTCATAACATCATGATTTTTCAGGACCTTATTAAAAACTATGGTTGGGCTGTTACTTCCCCAAGATGTGCTATTAAGATTGACTTAAGAAAGGCTTATGACATGGTAGATTGGAAATTCCTAGAGGATCTTTTAAGGGCTCTCTACTTTCCTATGAAATTTATAGGATGGATAATGGTGTGTTTACAACATACTTCTTACTCTTTGCTCATGAATGGTAGAGTTCAAGGTAAATTCAAGGGTAAGAAGGGGCTGCGTTAGGGAGATCCTATGTCTCCTATTTTGTTTGTTCTTATCATGGAATATATGACTCGGAGACTTCAACTTGCTGCTCTTCACCCTTCTTTCAGATATCACCCTATGTGCAAAAGTTTAAAGCTTATAAATCTCTGTTTTGCTGATGACTTGATTCTTTTTTGTAAAGGTACTCATTCAGTTGTTCTTACTCTTAAAGAAACTCTTGAGAAATTTAGTTCGGCTACTGGTTTGGCTATTAATACAGCTAAGTCTCAAATATTTTTTGGAGGAGTTTCTGCTGCAGAGAGAAAGATTATAGCTCAGGAAGTTCATCTTCCGGAAGGCTCCTTTCCTCTCAAGTACCTTAGGGTACCTATGAGGCCAACTAAGTGGAGACATGAAGACTGTGAAATAATTCTTCAAAAAATTAGATTAAGACTTCACTCTTGGTCTAGTAGACATCTCTCTTTTGCAGGCCGAATGCAACTCATTAACTCAGTTTTATTTGCTCTCCGAAATTATTGGATGAGCATCTTTATTCTACCACAGAGTATTGTTAAGGAGATAGAGAAATTATGTCATAGCTTTCTTTGGGGTAGTTCTGGTTTGAGGAGTAAGCCTCATCTTACTTCTTGGCAGAAGGTTTGCCTTCCTAAAGCTTATGGTGGACTTGGTTTCAGAGATGGAGCTCTTTGGAATAGAGCTATTCTAGCCAAATATATCTGGGCTATATTTGAGCAGCCTGAGATTTTATGGGTTAAATGGGTCAATAATATATATTTGAAAGGCCTCAACTTCTGGAGTCACACACTGAAATCTGACTGTAGTTGGTATTGGCGGAAGTTATGTCACATTAGGGAGAAATTTGGGTATTCTGAGATACAGGCAGCTGGTTGTCTTGGGAGATTCCAGCCTTCCAAATTTTACAATTGTGCTTTAAACTAGCAGCTTGTGGGCTACTACCATGCAGTTTGGAGTAAGCTTACCTTACCCAAAACATAGGTTCCTCCTTTGGCAGGTGATTAATGAACAACTACTTACCAGGGAAAACCTGATTCGATTGCATATTCAGGTGCCAATTCTGTTATGTCCGGTCTGTGGGAGTTATTCCGAGAATCACCATCATCTTTTCTTTGCTTGCAGTCTGTCTAAGCAGGTGCTCAATATCTTGTTTAATTGGTTTGGATTCATTGGCTGGCCTAGTGACTTCACTAGTTGGAGTGTTTGGCTTGCTAGAACTTGACATGGATTATTGGCAGCCATATTGAACTTATCAGTTGCTGCTGTTACTTACAGTATTTGGAGGAATAGAAACAAATGCTTGTTTGATGGCTATTCATTGGCAGCTGATTGCCTAGCCAAGGAAATTAAGAATGTTGTTAAATATAGACTTTACTTGGTTAACTTTAGAAAGATTACAGTCCAAGAGCAGACCTTTATAAGGAAATTACAATGTAATTAGTGTGAGGTTCTGCTGGTTTTTTTGTACAGATTTTTCTTTTGAGTGCTTTGCACTGATTGTACAACTTGTTTGTTCAATGAAGTTCCATTTCTTCTTGATCAAAAAAAAAAAAAACACAATTAACAAACTATTAAATAAATAAAAAATAATTTGGTTTGCTACAAGTGGTGGCACTTTTGTCCAAAAGAGTTGACATGGCAAAAGACAAAGAAGAAAAAAAATGATGCATAGATGGAAAAAAAGCATGGGAACCAAAGGAAAGTTAGTGCTTTCTTGCTCTTAATACCATATTATGCAGAGAATAACAATATGAAATGTGATTTTGTATTGGATTATTAAGCAAGAAGAGTTACAACACCTATATATGTCAAAAAGGATAGTAACAAACATAATATACAACCCTTTATAATAAGGGGAAAATAACTAACAAATTAATCTAAGATAATTTAAACAAAGTAACAAAGTGTAACAAATATTTTACAATTGAGTAAGCCGACTTCCATTCAATATATTTGGTAGGAGGGAGAAGCATATGGATGGAGAGAAGATTGAGGAAATAGATAATGGGATATGATAAATCATTTTTTTGGGCAAAAGAAATTGAGGGAGAGAAGGAACACAAATTCTTTTAAACCTTCCATTTAGACTACTACAAAACCAGAATATCGCATCCCCTAGTACATTGGTCAACAACATTGATTGATAGTACACAAGGGCAGGGTGAGATGGTGTTAGTAGATCACTAATGCCAATAATTTTTCTAAGTGTCAGTGGGCCATCGATGCTATGATCCAATTAATTTGTTTTTTTAAAAAAAAACCATGTTTAATCTTATGTGATTGCCTGACACTACTATCTATCAATTTATTTCTACTATCTATCAATTTATTTCTCCCATTATTTCCCAATTCAGGCACACTCATTCTTACTTCCTCTCATTGTCTCTCCCCCTGTCTTTCTCTATCTCGTTCTCCATCTCACTTTCTCATTCTCATTCTCCATCTCACTTTGCCTCTCACACTTCATTTCACTTCGCTTCTCTCTATCTCATGTCTCTTCATCGAGTGATAAAGCGATAATGCATAGATGATAGGGTGGTGTGAGATGACGAGGCCTTAAGGTGGGACCTAAGTATTTTATCTTTATTTAAAAAAACAAAAAATCTTTTTGAGCTCAGTGGAGGAGTGTGAAACTGGACGACACAGTGGTGTCATCAAGCTTGGAGTTGTGGTTTCCAATGGTGATGGGAGTTCCATTCTTGGTTGGAGCTTACTTCGCCATTCATATGTGTGTGGGGACCTTGGTGGTGTTCATATGGTAGAATATCAATGGCAAGAAGGCAGAGCCAATGGATCAATGATGACTTCTAGGTTGATATGTTGAAAAGGGATATGAACAAATGAAACCCCCAATTTGTATGGAATTATGTTTTATACTTTGTGTTTTATTAGATTTTGTTTGATTTCATTTTTATTTTTGGTCTTGATTTGTATATGAGATTTTTGTTTGATTTTGTTTATCCCAAAATTAGACATGATGATGTGGCATATGAAATTGACACATGGCAGCAATATGTATTAAATTTGTCCGTGCTGGTCGATTTGCTTGTGTTGGTCGATTGTACTTGACCTAAAGAGAAGAACCTACCCACCTCAAAATTAGATAATAGATTAAAGATCATTACTCGAAGATTACTGGTCAACAACAAGGACCTGATCAAAAACACCCATATTATATAAGATGCTAGAAAGAAGACCTGGCTTAGACACACTTCGTTTGACCAGAATGACCCAAATCTTATGGGATATTTATCTAATTGTTATTTGAATTTATTTTTTTATACTATTTTATTATTCAGTTGTAACAAACCCACATTAGGCGTGTAGGGCCCATTCCATGCTTGTAAGGCCCATGGCCCACTAAAGGACTCTATAAATAGAGATCTCTCATAGTCATTATCTCTCATGTGCACTTTACACACAAAAACCTTGTCAAATTGTATTCTATCTCAGGCTTAGGAAACTTAGTTGAATCTTTTTATTCTAATCCTAAGCCAGAGATCTCCTTGATTAATAAAAGTGCAAGTGGATGTAGGTCATTACCAACTCTTGTGGCCGAACCACTATAAATTATTTTGTGTCGTTTACTTGAATTCAACTCTTTTAGATTCTTAACCGTTGTTCAATTTGACTTAGTATCATTGACTAAAATGCATGTCAACATTTTGGTGCTTTCATTGAGAGTTGAACACAAGAAAGTAATTCTTTCATAATTCGTAAAAACAGTGGCTATTACCACAAGAAGCTAGAGCCAGGAACCCCAAGGGGGAAATCAAACTACTGGACCACATAACCACCCTTCGAGCAGTCAGTTCCCTCATTTCCATCATGGCCAGCAAGTTCCTATAATTGGGAATTTTCCTCCATGAGGAGTGCTGGGACACAACGAGCCCCACGTGGACCTGTGGGAAATCTAAACCCTGACATCGAACAGCTGAAAGAAGTCATGGGACAAATGTAGGAGCAGTTTATTGCCATGCATGGAGCTCAGGCAGCAGGCCAATAAGTTGGATCAGAATCCCTGAACAAGTAGAGACAAGACTTTCAGTCTTGGATGGATCAAGATAGCAAGCCCTCGATCTCGTCAAGAAGAAGTTGATCGTTGTTGTTGACACGGTTCTTCGCCAACAGGTAATTAAGAAAATAAGAGAAAGGGATTAGTGCTGGTATGATGAACCGAAACAGATGAATGATCTTAAAATGGACTGATGACCCGGATACGTTTTTAGGTGGTTCAAAGGTTAAAATCCTTCTACTCCACCAGCCAATATTATTGCTATATTTTTGGTATTTCTTACAAGGTACTTCGTTATAAAATAGAATCCAACCCCTTGCAACTCCCAGCCTCTCCATATTTATAGGAGAGGGCACCTGGGAGTTGGTAAGGGGGGTCATCCCGTGACCTTCTTACCCATCATGTTACTTTTGTGACCTTCATGATTAATTCCTAAATCCTAACAAATGAAGTGTGGTCTAATCAATAGGTAAGGGGGATAATGGACCGCACAGCTCAACCCAGTCGTGGGTGCCTGAACACGCACGCTCATGCTGCGTGTCCGAGAATTCAGGGATATATCAAACACGTGATGTCTGATATATGCACGTTTACATTGCGTGGTTGACTTTATAAAGGGTCATAGTTTCCAACTCCAGCTCATGCCTCGAGCTGGATGCCTTCTTGACCTTCGGTCTTCATATTCCTGACTCGACCCTTAAATAATCTTGGTAAACCTTTGGTTACCTCGAGCTAAAGAGGTAGGTCCTGACAACAGTAGCTCTGGCCATGTGGCTGAGATATAATTATGCCATATCTCAGCTCGCTAATAGCCCGTGGAAAATTAGGGTGTACAATTGCCCCCCAAGCCTCTGCTCGTGGCACACGACATCATCTGGGGCCACAGTGGGGGATTTTAGGCTTCTCCATGGACCCTCCATATTCCACCTATTACACAGGCACCGAATACGTGGAGCATCGTGGTTGGTGACGGTACGTCTTCTGAGAACTGCATTAAATGGCCTAGCCTATACTCAGCCGTCGCTTCGCCTTTTGAGTGGAGAGCCTCGGATCCCACATCAGGGCAATCCAATGGCCCTCCTCACATGGCCTTTCACGTATATAAAAGGGGTGGCCACCTTACGCATGGGCCACCAGTTTATTTGAAAATTTTCTAAATTTCCCATCTTCTTCTTTCTTCTCACCCTCAAAAAACCCTCTTTTTCTCCCGGTTACCGTTCCCAGCATTCCAGAGGATCAGGTGCAAGGGCTCCTTTGAGGTTTTGGTACCAGTTACTCCATCGAGGCCCCAACCCAGACGACCCCTTCATCCCCCGCACAGCAAAACACTTTGTAAGTTTTCTGACTATGCATGCTTTAAATTTTCTTTTCACTGTAGCATAGGTGAATAGTTCCTGTAGCTGCATGCAATATTCTGTTGGTTTTTTGTGGGTATGAAGGGTGTAGGTTTTAATTTTAGGGCATCGATTGTAGAAGAAAACCATTTAGGAGCATGGCTCATAGGGTGCGCTTTCTGGGGAAATCTTCTGGGTAGGATTTTTTAGGTATGCTTGTTTAAAATATCCAGCATTTTGGGTGCAAAACCGGGTAGCTTAGGGGACACGCCTCACAGAAGGTTTTGCACTTCTTGCCTACTGAAACTTTCCTCCCAAGGAAAAATTTTATCCTGACACACAAATTCCGAGTAATCGGGGATCCGTTGGGAGCACAGGCGCGTGTTCATAGAACCGTGCGGTCTCACTCTCCACGGGCTGAGATTACCTCAGCCCGTGCAAAGGAAACACCTCTTCAGATTCTTTCTTATGCTTAGGTCGCCTTTTCTAAAATTTCTACTTTTGTTCGCTAGGCGACCAGATGAGACCCAAGAAGAACACTCCTAAGAAGACCGCAGGTAGTTCGTCCTCCCAACAATCCAAAGGAAAGGCAGTGATGAAAGACTCCCCAATCCCCGTCTTTGGGCCGACCGTGGAGTAGGAGCTTGAGGTGGTGCTCGATGCTTTTTTCGAGGCCGAGAGGATCGTCTCAAATATCACCGACCAGAGGAAAGTGAATAAAATATTCCTTTTCCAACACATCGAGTTGGGGAGGGGCGCCCTGATCGCTCGACCTCCCCTAGAAGGTGAGCAGAGCTGCGCGCTGCTCGATGAGGAATACACGGCTTGGAGTGACGAGCACTTCAAGGCTGGGGCCTTCCTCCCGCTGGACCAATACTTCGCCTACTTCCTCAACTATGTGAAGTTGGCTCCTTTCCAGCTCCCCCCAAACTCCTACCGTTTGTTGGCGGGGTTGAGATATCTGTTCCTAAAACAGGAATGGGAGGTCCCCACTTTGGCGGATATCTTATATTTTTTCTGCCTCAAGGCCAGCTCGGAGCAGCGGGGGCGAGGCGACGGGTTCTACTACCTGACCCTCTTTCCAAACACGGCTGCGGTCATCGAGCTGCCCAGTCACCCCAACGACTTCAAAGACCAGTTCTTTATGTCCAAGGGGTTTCGCAACTGTGAAATTCATTACTTCAACCGTCCTCGTAAGTAGCTTTTGCTCTTAGCTCGTAAGTTAAGTATTGATTAGTTCCCCTTTATTAGTTTATTACTTAGAAAATTCTGCAGCCATTTTTGCGAGGACAGACAAGTCTGTGATCCTCGGGAGTCAGTACGAGACACTGGCGGGTTTGCCCCCCAGTGAAAAGGACTATGGCCAGCTCGTGACAGATGAGACGATGTTGGCATGCAAACTGATCTCTCCAGGCTAGACTTTGGCCCTGAGGAGACCCCGGGGGCCTCCCCCAGCCCGGGAGATGAGGCCCATCCCTGAGGAGGAGGCTGTGGGGGAAAGAGAGGACGAGGACGATGAGGACGAGATGCCCCTCGTAAGGACGAGGAGGAAGCGGGCGCTGGAGGTCGCCCAAGGAACGAACGAGGAGAGGATCCGGTCCAGAGCAGCCGCAGGTCCCTCTGGGCAAGGTAATCCATACATGTTCAGGGGCTTAGATAGGGCCACCGTCGATCCTCAGTTAGCTAGGTTTAATCCCAACCAGCCCGTCCAACGCCATCGAAACGACCCAGACCTCGACGTAACCCTACTCCAGTGTGTCGACCGGCTCGTGCTGGATTAAGAGAGTAGCCGCCCTAGGGGTACTATAGTCGTAGACAACACCTTAGCCTTTAGGTCGGCCTTCTTTGAGGAGTATGGGACTAATCTCCGGTCGTGGCCCTCTTTTCATGAGGGTACTGTTGCTCCGGGTCTTACGCAGTATGTAGAAGAGTCTAGTCCCGAACTAGATTCGGACCAAGAACCTATTCTAGCTCGCGAAGTCATTGTCTTAGATTCCCCTGCAGGAGCTCCGGGGCCGATGGTCGTGACCATAGATTCATCTTCTAGCTTAGGGGGTAGGGTCCCTTTCAATATATATACTTGAGTTCCGCTTTTCCCCCTTATTTTTGTTGTTCTTGCATAAATGCTTACCTGTATTCTAATGTTGTCTTTGTTTTGCCAGAGGAGATGTCTCAGCCTGGGAACAAAGACCTGCGAGCTATGTTCACCGGAGGGAACTCTTCTGCTGGGGCCTCTGGACCCAAAATGAAGAAGCTTCGGGTGGCGAAGAAAGCTGCTGGGACACCATCCAAGTCCCCTGCAAAGGGGAAGGACCAGACCCCAGCTGCCCCGACCAAGGTACCTCCCCCTCCTGCATCAGTGGAGAAGATGCCCCGCCCCCTCCACGAGCTCCCGCCTTTGTTCAGGATATGGAAATGGAGCCCGGGATTTTGGCGACCGTAGTCTCCGAGGTGCGCATTCCGGTGGACGGTGTATGAGACAGCGACCTACACTGTCGACCACTACTACAACGCCACCGAAAGGGACCTGCGGGCGATCGAAATAAGGAGCCCGGAGAGTGTGATGGAGTCTTCACTGGGAATGGCTCTAACGGTAAGCTGGCTTTACATTTTGTACTCTTTAGTTATCATGCATCACACGTTCTTTCTTTTTTTTTTCTAAGGCAGTTGCCTCTTTGCTTTGTAGGGTGCCTTGGCTCTTTACCGGAGCATATCCAGGTCCAAGGCTCGCCTTGAGGACATGAGGGGCGAGTATCAGGCTGTTTTTGCCGCCCAGAAGACTACCTTGGCCGCCCTGAAGACTGCCAAAAAGCAGGAACAGGAGGCCAAGGATGCCTTGGCGGCCGCGCGGGTTGAGCTGGACGCGTCCCGCCCTAAGCTGGAAGAGGCCGAGGCTAACAAGGCCGCCCTAGCTGCTGTAACGGCCAAACTCGAGGAGGCCAGGACTATTCGGGCCGTGTTAGACTCTGCAAAAACTGAGGCCGAGGAGGCAAAGGTCACCTTGGAAAAGGAGAAGGCAGCTTCCAGCTCCACCATGGAGGACATGCTATACCACTGCTGGGTCTTCAACCCGGACGGCGATTTCTCCTTCCTAGGAGCGGATGTCTGGGAGCCCTTCCTGGAAGGGTTTAAAGTTCGTCTTCAGCAAGAGGTGCCCTCTGAGACTGGGGAGACCTCTGCAGCGGCCGAGTAGGAGGGCGAGACGGCGACCTCGACGGAGCAACCCGGTGGGGCCTAGGGCCTTTCTTTTTCTTTTTTGAACACATTTATTATATATATATTTTTTTGTAATTTTTGTATGAGGTTTTTTCACCTCGAGAAAATTGGATTTATCAATTTTTACTTTTAATTGGTTTATATCCTTTTGCCTCTATGCACTTCGGTAATAGTATTAGTTTGTTTATCTTTTTCTTAAGATAAGTCCTGGTTGCTCCCTGGACATTGCCTTGAAAACTTAGTTCGCGTTAATTCTTGATATAATATCTCGTGCTCTTTAGAAAAAACAACGATCAATCAATCTTGAATTAACTTCTAAGTTTTAGGACCTGGTTATGTCCAGGACATTAGTTTGAAAGCTTAGTTCGTGTTAATTCTTGACTAATATCTTGTGCTTTTTAAGAAAAACACCGATTAATCAATTTGAATCAACTTCTAAGTTTTGAGACCTGGTTATGTCCAGGACGTTAGTTTGAAAACTTAGTTCGTGTTAATCCTTGACTAATATATTGTGATTTTTAAGAAAAACACTGATTAATCAATTTGAATCAACTTCTAAGTTTTGAGACTTGGTTATGTCCAGGACGTTAGTTTGAAAACCTAGTTCATGTTAATTCTTGACTAATATCTTGTGATTTTTAAGAAAAATACCGATTAATCAATTTGAATCAACTTCTAAGTTTTAAGCCGACCTGGTTATATCCAGGATAAGACTTAGTTCACGTTAATCCTTTATCAATATCTCGTGTTTTTTTTAAGGAAAACGATGATCAATCGATTTGAATCAACTTTTAAGCCTTTAAGGCGACCTAGTTATATCCAGGCACCATATGCCCCCCAAGTAACTAGGAAAGGCTCTTTCGTGGTTACTTGAGATTACATCCACAAATATACACAACAATAAACAAAGATTTAATTCCCATTGCTAAAAAAAAAAGGTGGCTTTTAAGCCTTACAAGGGTGTTACTGATAATATTTCTTCAAATTGATGGCGTTCCAGGCACGTGGGACTGCTTCTCCATTGAGCTGAGCTAATTTTTAAGTTCATTCCTTTATGACCTCGATGACTTGATATGGCCCTTCCATGTTCGGTCCCAATACTCCATCTTTGGGATCCTTACCGGCCAAGAAGACTCTCCTGAGGACCAGGTCGCCAATGCTAAAGGCGCGTTTTCTGACCTTCGAGTTGAAATAATGAGTGATTTTTTGCTGGTAATGCGCGAGCTGAAGCTGCGAATCTTCTCTTCTTTCATCAATCACGTTGAGGGATACGAAAAGTAGTTCATGGTTGCGGTCCTGGTCATACGCCTGGACTCTATGCAAAGATACCTTAATCTCGACAGGGAGGACTGCCTCACTCCCAAAAGTCAGGGAGAAAGGAGTATGACCCGTAGGAGTCTGATGCGAGGTCCGGTATGCCCACAGAACCTGGGGGAGCTGTTCTGGCTAGATCCCCTTGGCTTTGTCTAGTCTCTTCTTAAGGCTCGCCTTTATCGTCTTATTGACAGCCTCGACCTGGCCATTTGCCTGGGGATAGGCCACGGAGGAGAAGCTTTTCACAATCCCGTACCTTTCACAAAATTCGGTGAAGAGGTTGCTGTTGAACTGAGTCCCATTGTCGGATACGATTTTCTTTGGCAGCCCGAATCGGCAGATAATGTTCTTGACCACGAAGTTGAGGACTTTCTTGGAAGTGATTGTTGCCAAAGGTTCTGCCTCAGCCCACTTCGTGAAGTAGTCGATTGCTACCACAGCGTAGCGGACCCCTCCCTTTCCAGTAGGGAGGGCGCCAACCAAGTCGATTCCCCAGACCACAAATGGCCATGGGGGCGAAATCATCTTCAGCTCGACTGGGGGAGCTCGGGCAACTGTGGCGAATCGCTGACACTTGTCACATTTCTTGACGTACGAGATCGAATCCTTTGATAGGGTGGGCTAGTAATACCCTTGCCTTAAGACTTTTAGGGCCAAGCTTTTCCCCCTAGTGTGATCCCCGCAGAAGCCCTCGTGCACTTTCTGCAAGATGACCTTTGCCTCACCTGGCCGAACACATCGCAAGAGGGAATGCCCACATCGGTACAACACCCCATTTACTATCGTATATCTTCGAGCCTGGTACAGTCCCCGCCGTGCGTCATTACGTCCCTCGGGTAACTTTCCTTTGGTGAGATACTCGAGGAGGGGGGTCATCCAGGTCGGTCTGGCGTCAATCATCTCGACCTCTGCCCCAACCTCTTCTATGCTTGGTTTCTCCAAGAACTCTATCGGTACTAACCCCAAAGCCTCCGTCTCCCCAGAGGTCGCGAGCTTGGCGAGGGCGTCTGCGTTAGCATTCTGCTCCCGAGGTTTCTGTTTGATTGAGCCTCGCTCAAACGCGGATAGTTCAACTTTTACCTTAGCCAGGTAAGCGGCCATCATAGCTCCCCGTGCCTGATACTCACCTAGCACCTGGTTTACCACGAGCTAGGAATCACTGAATGGAGCTGGCCTTCAGCTCCTGGGCTACCCTTAGCCCAACCAGCAAAGCTTTGTATTTGGCCTCGTTGTTGGAGGCCTTGAATCCGAATCTCAGCACCGAGTGGAATCTATGCCCTTCTGGGGATATCAAAATTATTCCAGCCCGGGAGCCGTTCTCATTGGATGAGCCATCCACGAAGATCTTCCATGACGC
Organism: Humulus lupulus; assembly: GCF_963169125.1. NCBI lineage: Eukaryota > Viridiplantae > Streptophyta > Magnoliopsida > Rosales > Cannabaceae > Humulus > Humulus lupulus. Next base: position 42,991,273 of record NC_084794.1, on the reverse strand, counting down.
CTGGGTCGAGGTGACCTGGGGTGACCCTTCCATCGGATCCTCCCTGAATCCTGTGCACTCTGCCACAAAATTCGCCAGGACCTGACTCTTTATAGTAGCTCGTGGGGTGTACAGAATCTCGAACTGACTGTGCTCGATAGCCCACTTCAACAGGCGTCCCGATGCGTCAGGTTTTTGCAAAACCTGCCTTAAAGGTTGATCGGTCATGACGTGTATTGAGTGGGACTGGAAATATGGCCTGAGATTTTGGGAGGCCGTGATAAGACAGAACGCCAATTTTTCCATCAATGGGTATCGTGATTCAGCTCCGAGAAGTCTTTAGCTGATGTAATAGACTGGTTTTTGAACCCGGTCTTCTTCTCGGACCAATACGGCACTAGCTGCATCCTTTGTGACAGCTAGGTAAAGGAAAAGAGGCTCTCCTGCCTTTGGTTTGGACTATACGGACGGCTCAGCCAGATGTGCCTTTAGGTCGAGGAAAGCACTTTCGCACTCCTCTGTCCACTCGAACTTCTTATTTCCTCAGAGCAGGTTGTAGAATGGCAGGCACTTGTCGGTGGATTTTGAAATAAACCGATTAAGGGCTGCCACCCTTCCTGTCAGGCCTTGAACGTCCTTACGCGACCTAGGTGATGGAAGCTCGAGAAATGACCTGATCTTATCGGGGTTTGCCTTGATTCCTCTAGTGTTGACAATGAAACCCAGGAATTTTCCAGACGCGAACCCGAAAGTGCACTTCTGCGGGTTAAGCCTCATGTCGTATTCTCTTAGTATCTTGAAGCATTCCTCCAGGTCAGAAACGTGGTTATCGGCAGTCTTTGACTTGACCAGCATGTCCACAACGTACACTTCCATATTCTTCCCGATCTGGTTGGCAAACATTCTATTCACTAGTCTCTTGTATGTAGCTCCGGCGTTCTTCAGCCCAAACGACATGACCTTGAAACAATAGACGTTAGTTGGGGTCATGAAGCTTGTGTGCTCCTGGTCCGCCGGGTTCATGGAGATATAATTATAGCCTGAATATGTGTCCATAAAGGACATGAACTCGTGCCCTACCGTGGCGTCCACCAATTGGTCGATCCTTGGCAAGGGAAAACAATCTTTGGGGCAGGCTTTATTCAGATCGGAGAAGTCGATGCATGTCCACCATTTCCCGTTGGGCTTCGGGACCAGCACGGGATTGACGACCCAAACCGAAAACTTGGCTTCACGGATAAAACCGCATTTCTTGAGTCGGGCTACTTCTTCTTCTAAGGCCTCAGCCCGAGTTGTTCCCAGGCGCCTTTGTTTCTGGGACTTTGTAGGAACGCTCTTATCCAAATGAAGGGTGTGCATGATGACATTTGGACTGATTCCCACCATGTCCTCATGCGACCATGCGAACACATCCAGGTTATCCAGCAGAAATTTGATCAGCTCTGCCTTCCTCTTGCCACATAGGTCTTTCCTGAGCTTAACCATCTGTGAGGGATTTTGCGGATCTATATTTACTTCCTCGAGCTCTTCGATAGCTTGGGGCTCGAACTTTTCCTCGCCTATTCGGGGGTCAATATCCTCACTTAGGATGATAGTTTCCCCTTCGGCGCTCTGAGGTTTTTAAATCTCAGGATTAGGCAAAGGTTCCTGAGATTCCTCTTCTCCACCTTGGATGGCCATTGCTAACTGCCCGAGTTTCAATTTTCCCTTCACAGAAATGTTGTAGCATTCCCTGGCAGCATGTTGATCGCCACGGACCGTGTATACCCCTGTGGAGGAAGGGAATTTCAGCGCGAGGTGGCAGACGGAGGTGATGACTTCAAAAGCTATAAGCGTAGGTCGACCCAAAATGGCGTTATATGTAGCGGGGCAGTCGATGACCACGAACTCGAGGAGTTTTGAGACTGTCTGAGGTCCCTCTCCTAAGGTGATCACTAGCTCGATCGTCCCTATAGCTGCTGATCCTTCTCCCGAGAAACCATACAACATCATGGAGGTCGCCTTCAACTCGGCGACAGTCAAACCCATCATCTCCAGCGTGGACCAGAATAGAAGGTTCACCGAGCTCCCATTATCGATCAACACTTTCCTAACCTTCCAATTAGCGAGCTGCACTGCTACGACCAGAGGGTCGTTATGAGGGAACTGAACGTGGCTATCATCTTCTTCAGCAAAAATGTTTGGTTGCCTTTCCAATCGCTGCTGCTTTGGAAGATGTTGCTCAGGGACGAACTCTACTCCATTATGAGTCTTGAGTTCGTTGACGTACCTCTTTTGGGCACCCCTGCTCGTGCCAGCAAAATGAGGACCTCCAGAGATTGTGGATATCTCTCCTCCTATCACTGGAGGAGGGACGTCTTAATCTACTCGAGACCCGGGCTGACTGACCGGGACTTCCGGAGCAGGTCGGCTTGCTGGAACCCTGTTCCGCGCATACTGAGCCAAGGGATCAGCTCTGATGAGAGTCTTGATCTCATATTTTAGGTGTCTACAATCATCGGTATTGTGACCAACGTCGTTGTGGAAACGACAAAACTTGGAGGTGTCTCGCTTCCCCTTCTGGTGCTTTAATGGCTCCGGCTTCTTCCAGGGGAGTTGGGCAGAGTTTGCTAGGAAGATGTTCTCCCTAGAGTGGGTGAGCTCCGTATAAGTCACGTAGACCGGCATAAATTTTCTATGGACTTATTCTTCTTTGGGCTGTGCTGGTTGCCCTTGCCGTTCCCCTTTCTCTTGCCTCCACCGAACTGGTTATTCTTTGTAACATTCTGGGTCACTGTCACGACCTCCATTCCCACTCTAGCGGGTTACTCAGGGACCTGGCTGGTTCCTGCGGCTGAGGCTTGGGCCACCTCCAAGTTGATCCACCCCTGGTCGATATTTAGGAATTCGTTTACTGAGCTGACTCCCTTCCTTTGTTTTTCATTCCAGAGTCCCCCTCTGACGAGGATTCCAATCTTAAAATCCATGAGCTTGGAGCTGTCATCTGCGTCTCTGGCTCGAGCAGCGACGTTCGCGAACCTGCTCAGGTAAGCCTTCAGAGGCTCGCCAGGTTGTTGTCTCACGTTAGCTAGGGAGTTGGCCTTGACGTGGGCAGCCTGGGAAGCTCGGAATTCTCTTTTGAAGTCAGCAGAGAAAGTCTTCCAGGAGCTGATTGACTATTTCTTGTTTTGTTTGAACCACTGTCTGGCCGGCCCAGTCAATGTGGAGGGAAATATCAGACACCTAAGCTCGGGGCCAATGTTGTGGGCCATCATCAGGGTATTGAACATACCCAGATGATCTGACGGATCTCTGTCTCCGTTGAATTTGGACAAGTGCGGCATACGGAAACCGAGCGGGTATGCCGTTGCTACTATGCTGGGGGCGAAGAGCTCAAGCTCGTCCCCTGAATCATATTCATCTTTTTCTTTCTCCGACAGGAGCTTCCTCATTAGCTCCTCTATCTGAGCCAGACATTCAAGGGTTTTGTTCTGATCTCCTTGGTTATTCCGGGGCTTTTCAACAGCTCCAGATCCATTGTATACGTTTGGTGGGTTATTGCCCCTCCTATCTTGAGATAGGTTATTTTGGACATTCCTGCCGTTACATACCTCGAACAAGTCTCCCCTTGAGCGAGCATGGCTGCCACCTCCTACCGGGTCCCCCCTATGAGAGTTAAGGCGATCTCGTAGGTCAACCCTCGGGGTAGCTTGAGGACTTTGCGCCGAGCTTAGGTGTTGGCGCAGGTCTCCGCTAGAAAAGTCACTTCGGTGACTTCCGGTCCAGTAGCTCCCGTTAGAGAAGCTCGGAGCCCGCCTCTGGGGTTGAGGATCCGGGCTTCCTCTGGGCGTCCTGCTACGATGGGAAGGTCCTGCGGATGGCCGGTTTCTCCTGCTGCTCCCATAAGCTGGAATATCTCAGATAGGCCGAGGAGGAGACAGATATCTTATTGGTGAAGGAGGATGTCTGACCGGGGATGCAATCCTAGTCACGTCAGGATGAATAAGGTTAGGTAGGGGCCCTACCAACTTGCGGGCCTCACGCCTGGAAATTTGGACGGGGTGCAGGACGGCTGGTCGGGACGGGCTGTCCCTCTAGCCCTCCTGGGCCCGCTCGAGGCTGGCTGTGAGCTGGGAGTTGAAGTTCGGACCAAGCGGCTATACTGTTGTTCGGCTCTGGGTAGTTCTTCGAAGTTTGCCTCTCGGCAGTGCGATGAGGGAGTAGAGTTGGGTGTCGGAGGTCTGGCCGAGCGGATAGGCCTGGACCGATTACCCCGGTGGGACTTATGAGTCTCGCCTTGCCTCTTTCCGACGTTAGCATCGGTAGTAAGAGGGGGTAGTCAGACCAACACCTCTTAATCTGTTGATTGGCTTTCGCCAGCTGACTCCTCAGCTGAGCATTCTCCATCTCTACCGCCGTGTAAAAATCCGGGTTTGCATTAGATGGCCGAGGTGCCGAACTTCCAGAGTCATCCTCTTGATCGAGTGGTCACCATAGTTGGATACTTGCGATAGCACCAATCTAACAAGCTGTCAATGAAAGCACCAATTTTTTGACGCGGTTCTTTGCCAACAGGTAATTAAGAAAATAAGAGAAAGGGATTAGTGCTGGTATGATGAACCGAAACAGATAAATGATCTTAAAATGGACCGATGACCCGAATACGTTTTTAGGTGGTTCAAAGGTTAAAATCCTTCTACTCCACCAGCCAATATTATTGCTATATTTTTGGTATTTCTTACAAGGTATTTCGTTATACAATAGAATCCAACCCCTTGCAACTCCCAGCCTCTCCATATTTATAGGAGACGACACCTGGGAATTGGTAAGGGGGGTCATCCCGTGACCTTCTTACCCATCATGTCACTTCTGTGACCTTCATGATTAATTCCTAAATCCTGACAAATGAAGTGTAGCTTAATCAATAGGTAAGGGGGATAATGGGCCGCACGGCCCAACCCAGTCGTGGGTGCCTAAACACGCACGTTCATGCTGCGTGTCCGAGAATTCAGGGATATATCAGACACGTGATGTCTGATATATGCACATTTACATTGCGTGGTTGACTTTATAAAGGGTCATAGCTTCCAACTCCAGCTCGTGCCTCGAGCTGGATGCCTTCTTGACCTTCGGTCTTCATATTCCTGACTCGGCCCTTAAATAATCTTGGTAAACCTTTGGTTACCTCGAGCTAAAGAGTTAGGTCCTGACAACAGCAGCTTTCGCCACGTGGCTGAGATATAATTATGCCATATCTCAGCTCGCTAATAGCCCGTGGAAAATTAGGGTGTACAGCTGTAATACTGAAGCAGCAAGATTGTTAGAAGTTGTCTTACAACGAACTCAGTTCAATGTGAATCGTCCAGAGAATCCACCACCTGAAATAACTAGTTGAGTGAAGGCTCATAAAAAATAGAATACTCAAGCTTGTGAACCTAATCAGTAGACACGATCTTGAGACCAAGTAGTTCCACCTGATTAGACGCGCAACAATCACTCAAATAGAGAAACTCGACCAAGGGTTTTTCACTAACTCCACCAAGACGAACACGTTTTTTCCAATCGTGACCAAGGCCAAGGTTGTGGTAGGCTAGTGTATGGAGAAGGAAGGACCGCTAATGGGCAACCAATACAATCCATCTCAAGAGGGGGAGTGCCCCTAATCAACAAAATCCAAGACTTGGTCAGTAATTACAACAACCAAGGAATGAAAGACCTGCGATCAAAATCGAGATCAACAGCCTCGACGTAATCAATCAGATGAGCATAATCAAGGTCATTCGTTGAGGAGATACCAATGTTGAAAAATCCCGGAAGTAAGTAGTAGTTATCGAGCTTCCTACCAAGATGTCTATGATGATGATGAGGGAGATAGTAGAAACTACCTACCCCAAAACAATCAATACTTTGATGATCGACATGCAAGAGGATAGTTTGTTCAACTAAGGACACTTGGGCCTCAAAACTTTCTTGCCCGAGACAACACGAGAAACATAACTGTTCTGCTAGACCACGTTTTGGTTCCCCTTGAGACAAAAGCCAAAATGTTGGGGGCAGCCAAGAGGAAACAATGCCTTTAATAGACTTGGAGACTGAGGACGCAACCTGTGCAATGTCCTCGACCAGCTTTGGGAAGGTATTGGGTCGAATGCTGTAGGACCTATTGCACTGGTAATCCCTCCAGCAACACAGAATGAAGTTGTAGCAATCCCAGCTGTTGCTCCAGCAGTGGCTCCTATGGTTGCTCCAGCCATTCATGCACATTTAGATGCCTTAGCTTAGATGGTTCAGGAATTAACAACCCCGAAGCCTACATATATTGATCTAGAAAGAAGGAAAGTGTAATGCCCTACTACTCAGGGACTGTAACACTGTGTATTTTAAGTAGTTCTAATCACGCTAAATGAGTCATTTGGTCATAACCGTGTAACTAAACGCGATTAAAAGTTTAGGGTTAAAATTTTTGGTCAAAGGTATCATCATTTCATAAAAACATTTACTTCATACATTGGATACCATAATACATTTAAAAGGTTAACTACAATGAAAAAGTTACAACCTGCCGACCTAAGCGGCAAAATAGGGTTTGAGTGTAGTTCCTCTTTAAAACCTTGGTCATGGTGGTCGAGTAGCCGCATATGTACACATCGTCACCTAAGTTCTCCAACTCAAGGATGGTCCAACTTTCTTTTCCCTTTACCTGCACCATGTAGCACCCGTGAGCCAAGGCTACCAAATCATAATAAGCATGCCTAGCAGTATTAACCGTACTCATGCATGCATACCGTCCATATAAATGACTACATCATCATGTGGGATAATATCCCAAGATAAACGATCAATGAACCATATCGGGGTCCAATGCTAAAATTACATGATTAATAAATCATACTAAAGTTCCATGCCCTATGATATGGGACTGATAAGTCACCCTAGGGCCCTTTGCCCTAGCCTCTATATAACTAGTCTTGGAGCTGGCCCAGCTTACTTGGCGCGTTAGTTTTCTACGACCAATAGGTCGGCAAGCGTATGATGCACTCCTAGCTAGACATAGCCATATCAGCCAGCGCTCATCGGGCTATTGTTGTTCTTGACTCATAAATCAATGTTTTTCAACCCGCACTCAGAGTGCAAAGGTCGTCCTTGACTCATAATGTAACACCCCAACTCCTGGGACGGTTACGGTGTGCCTTGTAAACAGTGCTAAACTCGCTAACCGAGTCATTTGGCCAAAACGTGATCTAAGTACGATTAGCGGTTTAGGGTTTAAATACTTTGGTTATGATGTAACGTTTCATTAGAACGTTTAATATATACATTGGGATCCCAAAAATATAAATTTTAGAGTTTATTACAGAAAATATTTACTACAAGCCGTTCTAAGCGGCAAAACAGGGTTCAACCCTAGTTCCACTTTAAACCTCGGCCGTGGCGGTCGAGCAGCTGCATATGTACACGTCATCACCTAAGCTCTCCAACTCAAGGATGGTCCAGCTTCCTCTTGCCTTTACCTGCACCACATAGCACCCGTGAGCCGAAGCCCAGCAAGAAAACATAACACTATACATAAGCATTATTAAATGATTATCGTTATAATCAAACGGAGCATAAAGCTTCCAAACCAACGAGTAAACATCACATAATTCTAGCGGGAGAGTGCGTGTTAAGTAAGCCACCAGCCTCCAAGCTCTCTTTTCTAGCGGGAGAGTGGTTATTAGGTAAGCCACTAGCCTCCAAGCTCTGTTTTCATTCATTGACCCTCAGGGTCGGTCAGGCATTAATGCTCCTTGAGTCATTCAATGCTAGAAGTCGATTAGATCTAATCTCCATTGGCTTGCGTGAACCACGCTAAGACCATTCTGACTAATCAGTCAGCGCTATGTGACCAGTGTCCAGTATCACTGCCGAACTTGACTAATCAGTCACAACTTCACAGCTGGTACTAACACCTTTGCCAATTCTGGATGACCAGTGTCCAGTATCACTGCCGAACTTGACTATTCAGTCACAGCTTCACAGCTGATACTAACACCTTCGCCAATTCTGTCTGACGATTCAGTGCAACGTGACCAGTGCCCAGTACCACTGCCGAACCTGAATAGTGAGTCACGACTTCACAGTTGATACTAGCACCTTTGCCAAATCTGACTAATTAGTCAGTGCCATGCACAAGTAAGCAATGCTATCAATATGTATCATATGCCAATTATCCAAGAATAAGGCATTTAGCATGCTTACTAAACAGTTGCTAGCATAATCATGATCATGCACAAACTCAGAGACTCAAGCTCTGGCCAATCTTACATTCATCATTCATGGCATGCCCTAATCACATGTTTCTCGTGCATCACATGCATCACACTTAATCACCCAGCATGCCTCATTAATAATCATATGCAAATGGGCAAGATCGCCAAGCATTCATTATGCTATCAATGTTTACATTTAAACATACAACATGCATCAATCATAGCCATGCATGTCACATACGGGGTGCAGTTTTCTTACCTCGGGTTCGAGCGAGAATTAATAAAAGAAACGACCTTTGAGAACGATCAACTTTTCATCCTTTAGCGGTCACCTAGTCATAACCAAACATATGGGATACCATTAATAAAATGAATAATAAAATGTCCCCAAACCAAAACCTAACCTTCGGGACCTCAAATACTACTCAACCGGGTAGTAGGTTCAACCCCGAGGCCTAAAGCTTGAATTCCCAAGCTAAAAACCCCATTATGGAAAAAATGACCTTAAGGGCCGCGGCCCTCCTTGGCCATGCCGCGGCCCGCCCCCCAGACAGAGGCGCCCAAACCTTGTTTACACCAAGGGCCGCAGCTCTCCCTGGCCATGCCGCGGTGCAACCCCCATTTCAGCCAAAATGACAACTCGCACACCAGAATATCCCCTGCATTTTCCCTTAGAATTAGTCCTTTAAACCATCTCTAAACCTCCTCCAAACATATAATTAAACCCCCAAATAACACCCTTAACTCACCCTCATCAAACCCCAATCAAAACAACACAAAACCCCCCTTTGATTCACACTTCCCACATCAAAAACCATGAATTAAAAACTCAAACGAAAACAGAGCAACACCTGAAACCAAAGGCTAAAACTCACCTTGAAACTGGTCTTGAACCTCCCTTACAAGCTAAACCCAGTCTCCAACCCAGCCTTTAAGTTTCCCTAGCTTGAAACTCCACCAAGAACTCAAAACCCTCAAAGGAGAAGTGAGGAAGGTGATGTACGGGAAAAGAAGAAGCAAACCTCTGTTTTTGCTCTGTCCTTCTACAACCCTCCTATGTTATATATATCCAAAACCCAAAATGACCAAAATACCCTTAAGCCAACAAAAGCCTCTAAACCATTTCAAGGGTAAAATTGTCCTTTCCCGCCTATCTCGTTAATTATAATTAACGCTCTCAAATTCCCGCTATTCTCAATATTCCCAAATACCAATAAATCATATCCCATTACCCTTTAATTCCCGGTAATGCTCTAATCTTTAAATTCACCCCGAGACTCACCCCGAGCCCCGAACTTAAACCCATTATGACTAGACCGAACACTTACATCTCATGATCGTCTCATGTTGAAAATCTCGAACCAATCCACCCTAGAATGTGGCTATATTAATTAATCTCAACCATGCACCCAAAATATACAATTACGCTCATAGTGGCCAAATTACCAAAATGCCCTTGCATTTAAAATATAAGCCCTTATGCATGCATTCACCATCATATAATAATATAATTCATATAAACATGCATATAATCATTCGATATCATAATAAATCAATTATGGCCCTCCCGGCCTCCTAATCAAGGTCCTAAACCTTATTAGGAAATTTGGGGCATTACAACTATCCCCTCCGTATAGAAATTTCGTCCTCGAAATTTATCTGAACAGCCCGGAATAAGAATTCCGCACAACCGATTCCAGTTTCCCAGGTCATTCTCTTGACCTCACTGTTTCTGTAACATACCTTAAATCAAGGTACACTTGGTTCCTCAGAACCTCACAACTCAACTCATGAGTTCTTTCAACCCATGTCCACTGCATGGAAATACATAACACAATGTACAACTATCAAAACCAAAACCATGGTCCAACAAACGATAACCTAATCAGTCCTATCTAGGACTCAAACTGTCACACCAATCTAGGCTCAACTTGCCTTTACTCATCACCTCTTTCCATGGTGATTCTTTAGGAAGACACAATTTCCTACCTGGAACTCCATGTTCCTGCTTTTCAATTTAGTATCACTTTCCATTTAATCTGAGAAGTGAGCATCCTTGCTCCAACCTCTAATAACCTCTATGGTTCCCTGAACCATCTCATGATCCAGATGTAACATCTCACCCATCACATTCCAATGTACAGGTGATGAACATGTTCTACCATACCTTATCTCATAAGGTACCCTTTCAACACTGGACAGTTGTCCCTCTGATTATAATCAACCCGAGAATAATGACCTGTACACAATTCCATTTATATATTCATCGCCTTCTTTCACCCTTTTTTTTTTAACCTGGAAGTAACATTAGAATCTTCATCTGATAAGATAGACCTTGAGTTCACGAAGGCTCTCTATCCTTCTCACAAGGAGATTCAAATATTGATCAGCTGTACTATTCACCTGTCCTTACTGATACATTAAACTCACTTGGACTACCAGTCCACAATAACTTAATGCCAAATCATTCCGATCCATCAACCTATGAATCCCACCGCGAAACCCATCGCGATGCTTACTCATTCCCCACTATGAAATACCCAAAGGCTGTAATGGCCTTGTTGTTTCCTGATACACTGTCTCTACCTGCTAACAGGTAAGAGCTTTACACATACCTCGATACACGCCTCTTCGTCTCAGGCCATCACTATAAGATTTCCATGTCATGTTCCCCTTTCACGATGACTGAATGAAACGAACAAAAGAATAGCATGAGATTCATCCAGAATCTCTCTGTTAATCTCAATGTCCATCGGATCCCAAGTCCGATCTCTATATCACCATAAGTTCATGTCTGTCACTATACAACCTTTAGCTAATCCAGCTAAAGCTTTCCATTCAACCTTGCCCGTCTGTGGCTCACTCAACCATCTTTCCTTTTTATCTTTCTTAAGATAATAATCTCAAACAATAAACTGGCCACTCGGCCCACTAGAAACTTTACCCAGTCCTGGTCTGATTCTTTAATCAACATGTTACATAGGCAATCACTTTTCTCTATCACTAGGATGTCATAACAATCGTCAAACTAATCCTGGTCTATAAAAGACCCAGCACACTTCCCAAGGCACCTACAATAACTTTACCGTCCATGGACACTCCTGTCCCCAAGGCACTCTTCACTCTTGGCAATTCTCCGCAGAGAGAGAACCCCACCATGCCATCGTCCAAGACGATCACAAATCCCATTCGAGTCTACCGTTGAATGCACTATTCATTTGATTCACAAACACTTGGCATCAACCCAATTCACAAGATGTACTCAGCACCCACAGTGCTCTAATCTGATATCAACTCAATCCCTTACATAATTTTCTCACTCTGATCTCTAACTGGTTTTAACCAGATCCAAGATCCACCTTAAAGAGTTTCCATCTTACCCAGTAACTAACTCTTTAATTCTTACAACCCCACTGAGCCACTCGAAACAGTGTTTACATCTGATTCCCTCTCTGGCACTGGATCAAACACCATTCTAATCTTCTTTTAATAAAAAGAAGGCCTGACAGACCACTTAGGAACACATTCAGAACTCACAGACTAGTCCAGTCTGTCCTGATCTTAGTAGCACAATCTAAGTGGTATCCACCCCGCTGGTTAAGAGTTTCATGCACCTCCCTGCACAAACTCCAGCCCTCACATCCGGTATCATAAACATATCGAATTCATGCATAATGCCAATTGTCACAAGACTTTCCGCTAACAAACTCAAGAATTACCATACTTTCCTTGCCATTCAAGACTGTTCTTTAATTACTTAACCAATCCACACATTGGATCAATCATAGTCAGTCATAACTAACTCATGAAACCAACGATGAGTCCTTTCCATAACCCAACTTATTCCTTAGGTTACCAATACCATGCTACTTTTCCCATCGCAACATAACCATGTGATCCACATATGCCATCCATATACACACTAACAAAAGAGCAACATGGCGCCAAATCCAAACAACATAATTCACAATTCAGAACTAGAAAACTGACCTATCATCCCCGAGGAGCTAGTCTCGGTCTCAGATTCTGATTGCCCTGGAATAAACACTCGAGTTGGAAACGAGCTGTTTTTCCCCCTTAGCTCACGCTCTGCCTCTCGGCTTGGCCAATCCCTCTGGAAATGTCCAACCACGCCACAAGCAAAGCATGACCTCGGTCGGCATTCTCTCACATGACGCCTCCTACACCGTGCGCATATGGGACGAGTTTTCCAGCTTTCTTTCTTACTTGTTCCAATAAGTGGAGATACCACTACCTGGGCTCTATGCTCTCCAGCACTCTGCTGCCCAACTACTATTCTCTCAACAGCAAGAGCCTTCTCTACCACTTGAGCATAGGTAGAGACTTCATTCACTGGGGCAACTCTAATGCCCTGAGCTATTCCAGGATTCAACCCTGAATAAATCTTTCTTTCCGAGCTATATCTGTGGGTACCATGTCTAAGGCAAACTTGGCCAACCCATCAAATTCAGTAACATACTCGGTCACTGATGTATTGCCCTGAACAAGATTCAGAAACTCATTCATCTTGACAGTCTTAGCTGCGTCACAGTAATACTTCTCATTAAACAGCTGCCTAAACTCTTTCCAGTCCATCACAGTTGTGTCTCGTGTCTGGGATACTACCTCCCACCATGTCCGGGCATCATCCCGCAGTACACATGTAGCACAGATCACTCTATCATGACCTACCAGTCCCATACTATCAAGAATGGAGCTGGTCATACCCATCCATTGCTCAGCTCTGAATGGATCTAGGCCTCCCTCAAAGATTGGAGGATAAAACCTCAAGAATCTTCCACAGAGAAATTCCCATCTGTTCTCAACCCTAGGCTGAGCTGAAACTGATGCCACCCCTGGCATAGCAAAGGAAGGGGTACTACCCAACAGACTCCGCTGTTGCTTCAGATACCTGATCTCTTCCTCATGCCTCTGCAATCTTAATTGCAAATCTGTAAGCGTCTGCTGAATATTCAAAGATGCAGATGAAGAACTGATACCCTGGCTGTATCTCCCAGCCCCTGTATAACTATCACCAGGCCTCATAATCTGCCTTGAATTTAAATCTACTGATTCAATCTGCAGTCAATAACTTGACCCATTAGTCACAATAACCATATCAAGGGCTTTTCCCACGGGATAAATCTTACCACACCACAATCATAAACCACTTGCAGTGCTGCAAACATGCCCATGGCATTCATACATACTCATAACCCCTGCTCTTCCAATACTCAACCATGCCTCAAACCCTAGCATGCAAATAACACAATTATATATTCATGGAGCAGGCAATCAAATAATCATGTTCATAAACATTTCCATGGAGCACAAAATCATATAGTCAAGAGCCAGGCTCTATCAGAATCTCATGCTCCCTAATACAAAGTACAGGTAAAGCATTCACATTTTATTCAAACAGCTATACACATAGCAACAAAAATAGTTACCATTCCCTGAGTGAAGCTATCTTCAGTGATGAGTGTACATGCCCAGCTTGTCTTCAGGAACCATAAACTTTGGCTCGCTCTGATACCAAGTTGTAACGCCCCAACTCCTGGGACGGTTATGGTATGCCTTGTAAACAGTGCTAAACTCGCTAACCGAGTCATTTGGCCAAAACGTGATCCAAGTACGATTAGCGGTTTAGGGTTTAAAAACTTTGGTTATGATGTAACGTTTCATTAGAACGTTTAATATATACATTGGGATCCCAAAAATATAAATTTCAGAGTTTATTACAGAAAATATTTACTACAAGCCGTTCTAAGCGGCAAAACAGGGTTCAACCCTAGTTCCACTTTAAACCTCGGCCGTGGCGGTCGAGCAGCTGCATATGTACAGGTCATCACCTAAGCTCTCCAACTCAAGGATGGTCCAGCTTCCTCTTGCCTTTACCTGCACCACATAGCACCCGTGAGCCGAAGCCCAGCAAGAAAACATAACACTATACATAAGCATTATTAAATGGTTATCGTTATAATCAAACGGAGCATAAAGCTTCCAAACCAATGAGTAAACATCACATAATTCTAGCGGGAGAGTGGGTGTTAAGTAAGCCACTAGCCTCCAAGCTCTCTTTTCTAGCGGGAGAGTGGCTGTTAGGTAAGCCACTAGCCTCCAAGCTCTATTTTCATTCATCGACCCTCAGGGTCGGTCAGGCATTAATGCTCCTTGAGTCATTCAATGCTAGCAGCCGATTAGATCTAATCTCCGTTGGCTTGCGTGAACCACGCTAAGACCATTCTGACTAACCAGTCAGCGCTATGTGACCAGTGTCCAGTATCACTGCCGAACTTGACTAATCAGTCACAGCTTCACAGCTGGTACTAACACCTTTGCCAATTCTGGGTGACCAGTGTCCAGTATCACTGCCGAACTTGACTATTCAGTCACAGCTTCACAGCTGCTACTAACACCTTTGCCAATTCTGTCTGACGATTCAGTGCAACGTGACCAGTGCCCAGTACCACTGCCGAACCTGACTAGTGAGTAACGACTTCACAGTTGATACTAGCACCTTTGCCAAATCTGACTAATTAGTCAGTGCCATGCACAAGTAAGCAATGCCATCAATATGTATCATATGCCAATTATCCAAGAATAGGGCATTTAGCATGCTTACTAAACAGTTGCTAGCATAATCATGATCATGCACAAACTCAGAGACTCAAGCTCTGGCCAATCTCACATTCATCATTCATGGCATGCCCTAATCACATGTTTCTCGTGCATCACATGCATCACACTTAATCACCCAGCATGCCTCATTAATAATCATATGCAAGCAATGCCGCGGCCTTTACCTGTTTTTGAGCCTTTGGAGGTTCTGTTTGGGGGCCATGCCGCGTCATGGGTGGCCTATGCCGCGACGCTTAAGGGATTTTGGGATTTTAAGATTTTAGGCTTGGAAATTTAAGCTAAGATGCTCGGGGTTGAGTCTTTTACTATATTTGGTGAAGTTCAATGTTCTGAGTACTAGAACTTGGCTTAGAAACTCATTTAAGGTTGTATTGGTGTCTTTCCTTATGGTTGTGACTAGGTGTCTAGCTAGGACTCGAGGATCGGATCGCGCTCAAGGAGTGTCGCCCATAGCTAATTTATCTGAAAGCTAAAGGTAAGAAAACTGCACCCGGTTGTATGTTTGTGATGGGACTAAGTGCACCCGAGAATTGTATCGTGTCAATGATGGTATTACGCCATGGGACATGTAAAAGCGGCCTAAGAGTGCCGTACATGATATTAGCGCACAGGGCGCAGATTGGCCACTGGTAGCCAAAGACAACGGGATAATAGAGGGGGCAGCCTGAGAGCGCCAGCCCTAGTTATCATTTGTAAACTGTAAATGACGTGAATTGATATGCTTATTATTTGAAATACCTGATTATAACGATTGATGACATGGTTGAGATTATGTAATGTGATGTGAGATATTGACTTGTTGCTAATTGCTTATGCTTTGTTGTTGTTATGTTTTCTTGCTGGGCCTTGGCTCACGGGTGCTACGTGGTGCAGGTAAAGGCAAGGGCAAGCTGGACCATGCCTGAGGTGGAGAGCTCCGAGGTGAAATGTACATAGCCAGCTGTTCGATCGCCATGGTCGAGGAGTGAGTCAGGACAGGGATTACCTAACTGCTCGTTTTGCCTTAGTATGGCTGGTTTATGAATTTGAACCTTGTAACTTTTGTAAATGGCCTTTAAACTAATATTTTTGGGATCCCGTGCTAGTGAACAATGTTTCTTAATGAAAATGTAGCTTTTGAGACAAAAAATCTTAAACCCTAGTTCCTTTACAGTTTCGTAGACACGCTTTCAACTAATTGACTTGACTAGCAAGTCTGGCACTTTACAAACGCACAGTGTAACGGTCTTGGCTATCCAGGGCGTTACAATAATAAATTTAAATAGAAATCCAAGCGGCTACATTAACCCCTAAATAAAAATATGAAAGTGCAGAAAAAAATGTCTCTGACCTAACCCTAATTAAAACATAAAGTATGAATTTATACTTAAAAAAATGATTTCCTCTTTTTTTTTTCAAAGGCGGGCCGCATCTTGGACTTTCCTAGATCACGGCCTGTGTCTTCTTTAAGCACTTCAACATCTGCTTAGGCCCTTCAGGCACCGCGACTCTCTTCACCTAGGTCGCGACTCGCGTGTTGATGCACCTCCTGGGTTTGCCTCTGAATTCTACTAGCGCCATGACTCTATTGACCAAGTCGCGGCCCTAATTCCTTTCAGCAAAGTCCCAGCCTCTGACATTGCTAGAGTCGTGGCACTTAAGACCATGCCGCGACTCTAATTCTATTTTTTTTTCTTCAGATTTTAACCTTTTTACATACTTCCTTCCTGAAAAACTTATTATAACTTATCCTTAAGGCTCTTTTGAATCAAATGACCACCAAAAGCTCCATTTTTCCACCATTTCCTCTTCTTTTCACATTTAACTCATGATTCATAACATCTACTTACAACAAAGACAAACACAAGCGCAATCTTGCACAAAACAAACAAAAGACTCAAGATTACCACAAAAACACATCCTAAAATGACACTAAAATGGAGTTATCAAACTCCCCCAAACTTACTCTTTGCTCACCTTCAAACAAAGGACTCAAAACGAACCTAAACTCTAACAACAAAGACAACCTCGGACAACACACACATCATGAATTATACCAACAACAACACTCATGCCTCAAAATCATGAATTCTAATCATATAATTCTCAAAAAACTACTCAATAGTTTATGCAATACAAAATTTCGATCAAAGCACTCCATCAACACACTTTAGTCTACTAACATTTTGGGTTACCAAGTCATGATCATTAAATAAACATATTTGAAATTAATTATGCTAGCCAAATTCTTTCCACTCAATCCATTCAAACCAATTAATTCCATAAGCTCACTTACTTGATATTCTCCACTAATATAAATCATGATATGCATAAGAATCAATAGGACTTATATAGGTTTGCAATGATGACTTAGGTAAAGGTAGATGAGAGAGTAATTTTTAAGCTCACTATACTCTAAGCACATGACCAAAAATCACTGACTTTACTCCCATAGTATATATAATCCCATAATCCCATTTCTTGATTTTATTTAGAGAAAGATATATAAAATTTTTATGTTTTTCTTTTGCATATGATAACTACACTCCCCCAAACTTGTTTCTTTTAGATATTCATATTGGGAGTGTAGTAGTTTTTTTTTTTCAATATATACTCTCTCTAATATTTTGCACTTTTGATTTTCTAGTCCCCCTATATTCACAAATAAACTCCATTACAAATCAATCCCCATAAATTTTTGTTTTCAATCATGTGCTTATAGTATATTAGGGACGAATTTCTAACCAAGTTTCAAATAGTAGGCTTAAATAGTGGCTTAGATAAAAAAGATACAATGTTAAGCTCACAAAGGGTTAGTCAAAGGATCAATTAATTTCAGGTCGGCCTGAAAAGCTCAAACGGTCCAAATGATATCCTAAACCATATTTCTGAGCATACATGATATATTATTTCGCCTCAAATAACAAGTAAGCAAGTTCTAGAATTGTAGAAAATAATTTCCACTTTCCATTCATCAATCCACCAACCAATTCCAGGAAGTGTAATCAATATCAAAAACATCAATTTAAACATCATGACAAGATATTCATCAAATGTTGCCTAAGCTAAAAATGAACTAATGGAGTGTTCAATCAAGCATAAAGATTTTTTTTTTTTTTTTTCAGATTTCATTTTCTTTGGATTATACTCATAACATTCACTTTTTTCTCATTGGCACTTGTTGTCAACCATCATTCATGTTAGTCTCACTACACACTAAAACAAAACTCTACACCAAACAACTAACATAACTAGACACACAAACACACAACAAAATAACAAAAGCACACAACAAAATAATACAAACAAATTGAACAGAAAATAAGATCCTTCCCCTAAACGTAAGCTAAACATGGTCCCCAATGTTTAAAAATAAGTTAAGAAACAAAACTTACTTGCTACGAATCATGTCAAAATGATGGCGGGACTTTGAAAGGGTGCCATGGTGGTGGATAAGGGAAATCATTCTTGTCTTCCTCTTGGTTAGACCACTGGTAAACCAAAATCATTTTGTTGGTCCGCTTGGGCTCAATGATAATTGTGAAGCTCCCCCAAATAATTATGGGTATGTTGGTTTTGCCGGATGATGTAATCCAATCTGGCCAATTGCAGATCCGGTAGGGCCTCAATTGCTAGAAATGGAGGATAAGATCCTCTCCTATCCTCGTCGGCTACCCTTGATTCTTCTTATGGAACATTGGCATGAGAGGGTGCCTTAGCAACATCTTCTTCTTCTTCTACTCTCACTTGGCAGGGTTGTGGTGCAGGTGGCTCTAAGGATGGTACATTGCATTTAAACACTGAAGGTCGAGAAATGGGCCTCATTGCTTTCCAATAAATATCACTAGGATATTTAGGCACCTCCCACACCTCACATAAATCAGTAATCATCGATCCATGCCCCAAACTAGTAGTGGTAGTCAATCGGCATAAGTCGTGGATACTAGTTTGTATAACTTGTCCAATATCAACAGAGAGTCCCTTCATTATAGCATAGACAAGAAGACACTGATCAGTTGGGCATAAGCCTCGCACTCACAAAAAGTGTCCAAGTCTTCACCACCTTATTCATTTGAAACCGTCTGAAATGCTTCAGTTGCCCATCTTGCATTACAAAACTAGCATCGAGAATGCCTAATGTTTCAGCCACATCAATCCAATCAATCTCGCTATAATAGGCCATCTTATAATATTAATCCTCCTCCGATGAAAAAATTGGTAAACCATATAATGCATCAATATTATCATTATGGAATTCCACCAAAACCCCTCTCCCAAAGACCTTCCTATTTACTTCTTCTGGAAAATTAGCATAAAATTCATAAACCATGGAGCAATTGGCCTTGGTCATTCGATGGTCCACAAAACTTTTCCAATTGCGACCTTTAATTTCAGCTCAAATTATCTCATATCTTTCCCGAGGATATGGTTGGTCTTCATATTCCATCCCCCTTTCTGGAATGACTTGACGTTGAGACAACCTTTGATAATGGTCAAAGACATCTTTACTGATGAATCAGTAAGGTCAAACTCTTGAAGAGAGGATGGTGGTGGTGGTGGGGCTGGTTGTGGTTACAGTGGTTGGGTGCGGGATGTGGAAGGGCGATTTGCACTTTTAGATGAAGTAGCCTTAGAGGGTTGTTTTCTTCGTCCTATAATAACACAATGCACCAAATACTACAAAAAAAATTCTGCAACACTTCCGCTAATTTATCTTACTCCCCTCAACTGATTAACACCCCAATAATACCAACTCAAAGAACACAATATATACTAACAATGTATCCCAAAATTTCAATGAAATATCTGGTCTATCTAGCACAAAATTACTTCAACCCAAAACTTGAAGAACATTAAAAATTAGAGACTTATGTGCCTTTGAGTTGTTGAGATTTCCCACTCTTCAAATGCTCCTCCTATCTTCAATGCCACAAATAGAACTATTTAGGGTTTGGATTAGAAGAAAGAAAGAAGGGAATATGAATCTATGAAGTTGCAGGCTTGGCATAGGGTTATTTTAAGGAGGAAGATGGGAAAATGAAAGAGTTTCTGAAAAAAAAAAATTGGGTTTGAATGAGGAAAAATTCAAAATGAGGGTTATGGCTTAAGAAAAAAAAGGAAGTTATACTAAGTTTTCCCTTTCTCACGGAGGCGCACCGCAACCCAGCACTATCAAGTCGCGACCCGCCTACCACATTATAACCCAATGTTCTCCGAATTCTCCTAGGGCCACGACTTATAAGCTCAAGTCGCGGCTTGCCTCCTCCTTCATTTTATAAGCTCTCTGACTTAGTTTAAAGCCGCAACTTACAAGCTCAAGTCGCGACTTGACCTCGAGACTAATTTAAAAACTATATTTTCACGAATTGCACAGTTTTTACATACATTTTACTCAAAAACAAAATAAATATAAAAATTTATCTTGACAAATCCAAAACGAAATTAAATAAAATTGTTCAACTAATTAAGAATTGAAATAAAACACAAAAGAAAAAAAATTATAGGAATGCCTCCTACAGCACTGTCGTTAACGTCATTTAGCTGGAAGCTGAACACCCAATTCAAAGGGATTCTAAATGCAACATAGACTTGCATTTTTCCACTGGTCCTTCCAAATAGTGCTTCAATATCTGACCATTCACCTTAAAGTGTCTCGTCTTCTCGCTCTGAATTTGCACCGCTCCATAAGGCAATGAGACAATAACAGTGTATGGTCCCGACCATCTCGACTTTAATTTTCTGTGAAAAGCTTCAATCGAGAATTAAATAATAGTACATTGCCTACCGGTTGGAAATCCTTCCTAATTATCCTTTTATCATGAAATGAATTAGACTTTTCTTTGTAAATCCTTGCATTCTCATAGGCTTCATTTTGAAATTCATCAAGCTCGTTCAACTCCAGAAGCTTATTCTGCCCTGCCATAAATAGATCAATGTTTAGCTTTCTTACTGCCCAATAATCTCGGTGCTTAAGTTCCACCGATAAATAACAGGCATTTCCAAACACCAGTCGATATAGTGACATACCAATCAAAGTCTTGAAGGCTGTGCGATATGCTCACAGTGAATCATCAATATTTTTCGACCAATCCTTCCGTGATGTTTTACTGTCTTCTCCAAGATACTTTTTATCTCTCGATTTGACACTTCTGCTTGACCATTGGCAACTAGATGATAGAACAAGGACTTTAGATGATGAACTCCATAATGAGCACATGGAGATGTGAATGACTTATTGTAGAAATGACTTCCTCTGTCACTAATAATTGCTCTTGGAGCACTGAACCTGGTAAAAATATTTTTATGAAGGAATTTAAGTACCTTCTTACCATCACAAGTAGAAGTTGTTGTAGCTTCCACCCATTTAGAAACATAATCTACTACTAGCAAAATGTACTTGTTATTATAAGATGAAGGAAAGGTCCCATAAAATATATTCCCCACACATCAAACAACTCAACTTCCAGAATTCCAGTCATCGACATTTTATCTCTTCTTGTTATGTTACCGATCCTTTTGGCAACTATCACAATGCTTGACAAAGGCACTAACATCTTTAAATAGTATAGGCCAATAAAACCCACATTGAAAAACTTTTTTTGCTGTCCTTGTTCCTCCAAAGTGACCACCACAATGTAAAGTATGACAATGAGTAAGAATTGAACTCATCTCCTCTTCTGGGACACATCTTCTAATTACAAAATTAGCACAATGACGAAAGAGAATGGATAATAATTCTTGACTTTCGAATAGAACTTTTTAAGTTGCTGCCTTGACATGTTCGGAGGCACAACTTTAACTACCAAATAATTGACATAATCAGCAAACCAAGGTAGCTTTCCTCACTTTCAATGGAAAATAATTGTTCATCCGGGAAGTTTTCATCAATTTGTTCCTCTTTCTCATTAGGCTCTTATCCTTTTTCCAATCTAGACAAATAATCTGCAACTAGATTTTCTGTCCCCTTTTTGTCACGAATTTCCATATCAAACTCTTGCAATAATAGGACCCATGGAGTCAAGCGAGGTTTGGCATCCTTCTTGGTCATAAAGTACTTAGTAGCGGAATGATCTATATAGACAATCACCTTATTACCAATAAAATATGGCCTGAACTTATTGAACGCAAAGACAATTGCAAGTAATTCCTTCTCAGTAGTTTCATAATTTAATTGAGCATCATTCAAGGTTCAACTGGCATAATAAATCCTTCAGAATACCTTGTCAACTCGCTTTCCTAGAACTGCTCCTACTGAATAATCACTCGTATCGCACATCAATTCAAAAGGAAGATCCTAATTTGGTGATACAACAATCAGAGCAGATACACATTTCTCCTTCAGCCTGTTAAATGCCCTTACACATTAAACCTCAAAGTTAAATACCACACCATTCAAAAGCAGAGTAAATAAGGGATTTGAAATTTTTGAAAAGTCGTTTATAAACCTCCTATAAAATCCAGCATGGCCCAAAAAACTATGAACCCCCTTAGCAGACACCGGTGGAGGTAAGTTTTCTATTGTAGATATCTTGGCCCTGTCTACCTCAATACCATGGCGTGAAATTTTATGGCCCAAGACTTTTCCTTATATCACCATAAAGTGACATTTCTCCTAATTTAATATTAAATTTGACTCCTCACATCTTTTCAAAACCCTCTCTAAATTAGCCAAACATCAATCAAAAGAGGCCCCAAAGACTGAAAAATCATCCATAAATATCTCTATACATTTTTCCACCATGTTTGAGAAGATAGACATCATACCTCTCTGAAGGGTTGCCGGAGCATTACAAAACCCAAATGGCATTCTCCGAAATGCAAATATTCCATAAGGGCACGTGAAGGTGGTATTCTATTGATCCTCTAGTGCTATTGTAATTTGATGGTATCCTGAATACCCATCCAAGAAACAATAATAAGGATGGCCTACTAATCTGTCCAACATCTTATCTACAAAAGGAGAGGGGAAATGGTCTTTCCTGGTTGCCTTATTCAGTTTACGGTAGTCTATAAAAATTCTCCACCCTGCCAACATACGAGTTGGAATCAGTTCATTATTATCATTCTTAACCACCATCATGCCACCCTTCTTCGGGCCCACCTGAGCAGGACTAACCCATGCACTATTAGATATTGGGTATATTATCCCTGCATCCAACCATTTAAGGATTTTCCTTCCTTACTACCTCCTTCATTTAAGGATTAAGCCTCCTCTAAGCATTGATACTAGGTTCACTATCCTCCTCCATTAATATATGGTGCATCACCATTGATCGGCTTATACACTTGATATCTACCAAAGTCCACCCAATTGTTAGCTTGTGAGCCCTCAACACCCTAAGTAGATTTTCTTCTTCAATCAGAGACAACGAAGCTGAAATAATAATCGATAATGTGTTGTTCTCACCCAAATATACATACCTAAGATGATCAGGCAATGTCTTTAACTCAAGAACTGGTGGCTTCTCAATAGAATGGGGAGGTCTCTCAAGAATTTGTCCTAATTCCTCATATTTATTTTTATAAATTTTCCCCGATGAGTTCAACCATTTAACATATTCGCTGGCTTCAGTACCATCACACTCTTTTTGACTTGTAACCAAACTCAACTCAAGTGGATCCTCAATAGACTTGACCCCTTCCTTTTGTTCCTCCAATACACAAATACTAAAACAATTGTCAATAGCTGAAGGATATTTCAAGGTTTAAAAACATTAAAATCTACCTCATCACCTTGTACTCTGAGCCTTAACTCACCCTTTTGGACATCTATCAAAGCTTGCCCATGGTCTTCCCAATATAATAGGCACGTCCTCATCTTCTTCCACATCTAAAACAATGAAATCTGCTAGGAAGATGAATTCATCTACCTTTACTAGAATGTCCTCTATAATACCTTGGGGGTGTGTTAATGAATGATCAGCAAATCAAAGAGTAACAGTAGTGAGTCTAGCTTCCCCTAAATCAAGTCTTCTAAATATAGACAATGACATTAATTTAATGCTTGCACCCAAATCACATAAAGCCCTCTCGCAATGAAAGTTCCCAATGGTGCAAGGTACAGTGAAGGTACTCAGATCTCTTAATTTTTGAGGAAGTTTCTTTTGAATAATTTCACTACACTCTTCTGTCAATGCCACGGTTTCTTAATCCTCAATTTTTCTCTTACTAGACAATATCTCTTTCACAAACTTCACATAACTAGGCATTTGTTCAAGAGCCTTTGCAAAAGGAATGTTAATGTGAAGTTTCTTAAATACTTTGAGAAATTTGTAGAATTGTTTTTCAAGATTAGCCTTTTGGAACCGTTGAGGATAACAAATCTTTGGTGTAGGCTCGGTGTATTTTGGCTTCTCTTTCATTGGAAGGTCTTCAGCAACCTCCTCTTGTGCTGGACTAGTGACATGTTGATCCTCTATCTTTTCTTTCTTGTCATCCACTGTAGGCCCATCATACCCAGTCCCACTCCTCAAAGTGATAGCTTGACATTGCTCTTTGGGATTTACCTCTGTGGAACTAGGAAAATTCCCTTGCTATCTAGTATAAAGTAGTTTAGCCAACTGACTCATTTGTGTCTCCAAATTCTTGATTGAAGACCTTGTCTCTGTGATGAATTGATTTAATTGGTCTGGCTGAGTTGTTGGTGAGTTCATTGGAGGATGTGGTGGTGGATAATATGGGCATGGGTTTGGATCATAATAAGGCCTAGAGTGTAGTTCATAAGTCGGTTGATGAGGTGGGTGTTGAGGTGCATATTGTGGTTGTAAAACTTGGTTATTTTTCCAAGACAGGTTGAGGTGATTCTTCCACACAGGAGTATATGTATTTGAGTAAGTGTTGGGTGCAGGTCTTGGAAAGTTACCAATAGCCTGTGCCTATTCCAAAGACATATTGTTCACGTCTTTCGAGCAACTAGCAGTGCTCGAGCATTGCTCATAAGAATGTGGACTACCACAAATCTCATAACTCATAACATTCTGTACTTACATTGCTTGGGTAGGGAGGTTATTCGGCTGTAATTGTTTGGTTAGAGATGCCACTTGAGCGGTCAATAAAGTAATAGGGTCGACCTCTAAGACTCTTGCTACCTTCTTATTCTCATGCACAGTGGGCCAATTGTAGTTATTCATGCCCATCTCTCTCAGTAATTCATAAGCTTCATAACATTTTTTCTCATAAACGCTCCTCTCGATGTTGCATCAATAATTGTCCTTATATTTCCCCCCAAACCACGTGTGCACCAGCAGCCACTTCTCTATTCCATGATGTGGGCACTTCCTTTGCAACTCTGTAAAATGTTCCCATGCATCATATAAAGACTCCCCATCAAACTGATGAAAGTTATTAATTTCTCCTCTATATCGGGCTGACTTTGCAGGAGGAAAATATTTACGAGGGAATTTCTTAGCCAAGTCTTCTCAAGTGGCTATAGAGTTGGCTTGTAATAATTCAACCAACTCTTAGCTCTGTCTCTTAATGAAAATGGGAATAATCTTAATCTGACAGTATCTTTACTCACCCCGTTCATTTTGAATGTTGCACACAACTCTAAAAAGTTGGTAGTGTGGAGATTTGGATCCTCATTTGGTAATCCTTTGAATTGTACACAATTTTGTACCACCTGAATGATCGAGGATTTTATCTCAAAATTATTTGTCTCTACAGCAGGAGGATGAATACTTGAATGTATCTTTGTAATAGTAGGGAGTACATAATTTCTCAATGGCGGGTGCTCAGCTATAGCGTTACCCAAATTTACATTGTTGTTGCCACCATTATTCACATTCTTAGCCATGGAAAAATCCAGTCTTTTCTTTATCTTTCAGTTTTCTCTACACGTTCTCTCAATTTCAAGATCTACTGATATGAGTTCCTTTTGTCTACTTCCCAGCATATACCAATAATTCATGAATAACGATACAACCTTGATCCGAATGAGTATAAAATATAAAAGCCAAATTAGAACAAAAAATAATTAATTTTAATATTGGATATTATAAGTCCCTGGCAACGGCTCCAAAAAGTTGATCGGTAAAATATGAAGTGCAATTATACACAATCGATTCAAGTAATAAAATAGTAAGTAGAGTATTGTTCCCATAAGGACTATCAACCAATTACCAATAATAGCTTTTAAATTTCTATCTGGCTATCGAAAATACAGTGATTTTGTAGTGTCCCAGAATTTTACTTAGCTAGGTAGTAGTAGTAGTAGAATGTAGTATGTTAGTTTATATGGAATTTGGTTCAAACCGGGACTTAGTTGGAAACTCATAGCAACAATTATGGATTTTATAAGTTTAACCTATAGTTTAGACATATTAATTATAACATAAGGTTTGATTAATATTGCTGGTCCTAGAAATATTGTTTATTATAACATAAGGTTTAGATAGAATTAATAAGAGCATAACACTTGTCATAATCATGTTGATTAAGGATTTAGGTATTTTAATGAATAGTTTAATTAAAAGAAAGATCTAGAAGCTCTAAAACCTTCCAGCTGCTGTTAGGATCACGTTTAGACTTAGTCAAAGTTGTTTTATCAATTCAAAATATGCAGAAAAGTGCAAATACGTGTTTGATATATCAACGTATGCCTATATATCGTAGCTATAAGGGTCAATATATCACCTACGGAAGATATGGAAAACATGTCGACTTTGCACGAACAATCGAACCGAGGCTCGAGAACATAGTGGACGTGATATATCGCCTATAGGGGTGATATATCGGCCCCACTTTTGCAATTTTGAACTCCGTGGAATCCGCGCTTAAAACATCCCTTAACCTCTTGGACCTGCCTTTGAACGATTTTGACCGAGTTCTGGGCATCTGTTGAACAAAAATTCAAATCTTTTTCATTTTATAATCATTTATTTATTCAAATAAAAAGGGTTAGTTTCACTCCTTGAACTCTATAAATAGGACCTAGTACTCATCCATTTTCTTCATTGTTCAAGCAGTCTTCATTGTTCAAGAGAAACACTTGGGTTTTAGGTTAAAAGCTTTATCATTCTAAGCTTTTCTAAACACTTGGGAAGTGAGATATAGTGATCAGTATCGAGGTTTAGATCAATTCATAAGATCATTCAAGGTATTCTTATCCTTAAGTTTAGTTTTTTATGGTTCTTTAGTTTTCTTTATTTTCTTTCTTTCAGATCCTAACTCTTGTTTATGATTCTTGGTTAGGTATTTAAGTTTCTTGAAACTTAAGGTTCTTTTGGGTAAGTTTATACTTGAATGGTTTAGTTCTCTTTTCATCTTCATTCTTTAGAAATACTCATGGGTAAACTGTTGGTTTTTAGGAGTGTTCTAATCCTGTTCTTGTCTCCATATCCCAGTTTTTGGTAAGGAAAATAGGATAGATTATATGTGCTTATATGTTTATGTTATGATATGTTTTATGCTGTGATATGTATATGTATAATTATGTTTTGTAGTCCTTGGGCATATGACTTGCTAGATAGCATGCCCCAAGAATTTTTATCATTTTCATGGTTTAGAGTTATGATTTACCCTACCTCGATTAGTGTACAGTTGACCTAGATGGGTTGTCATATACTACCATGTGACCTAACCTACCTCGATTAGTAGACAGAGGACCTAGATGGTTTATCACATGCCATGTTAATGAGTTAATGACCATTAATATTGTTGTCCTATATGATATATGTTTTATAGTATATGTTTATGTTATAATCTTATGTTTTATGATATATGTTGTTAGTAGATTTTCCTTACTGGGCATTAGCCTCATTCCTTTATTTTTAGCTTGATGTAGGAAAATGAATATGGAAGGTGGAAAGATTTATGGCAGCTTGGCTTTTGTGTTGAGGATGAATGGATTGAATGGACTGTGTGTTGATCGAGGATGACATTGTTTTTAAGTCTTCTTATTTATGTCTTATGTATTTCCGCAGTTAGTCTTTAAACAAATGATTTAAGTTATGTTTTATGTATTAAATAATGGGTACCCATACCGTATTTTATATTTTATATGTTACTTTGTATTTCACACAATATTTATTTTTGGGGTTTTAAATAAAGTTATGTTATTCCTTATGTATTTTTCCCAAAATAGTAGCTATGTCTAGTAGTTTTAATGATCTAAGGTCTTAGAAATAGTTGGTATCAGAGAAATGGGTTATATGCATGAAGTTCTCCTTGATACACACGCACAAGCTCCGAATCTAACCGCCAATGTAAGTGTTTATGTTATAGTTATTATGTTTATGTTTATAGCTAATGTTTTATCCATTATGTTTTCAGTTAAGAATGGATGGAGCCTTGGCCTGTGAGGATATCTGAGCCATTAAGGCATTGAAAATGATTAGAAAGCCAATGAATACAGTAGGAATGTTAGAAAGAATTACTCAGAGGTTAATTTTATTCCAGAAGGAGATAGTTCATATTCAGACTACTAAGCAAATTATGATGAGAGCTACGGAGCAATATGTCTAAGTAATTAGGCTTTTTAAAGATATTCCTTCTGTAATTTCAACTTTAGAAGAAATATGGGAGACTATAGATGATGAATATGATTTACCGATAGCCATGAGATATTATTTTCTCATACTTAGGTTCACCTTTAAGTTGGAATTTCAATTCATAAATGAGCAAAAACATAGAATCCTTATGAATCTTCCCCAAGGAAATTTTGAGGCTCAAGATAATTATGATTATGAGGAGATAGATGATGATATGTTAGATGAAGGGTCAGATGTATAAGATCGTGATTTTTAGTTATGTTAGTTTATTTATTTATTTATTTTGCATTTATGATTGTACTTAGTGAAAACCTTTTTCCAAATGAATATTATTGTTATTTTTGAATGACATGTATGAGTTTGATTTTTTTTTTTACAATCATAATAAATAATAAATTTAATAAATAATGACAAAGTTCGATGAGGGTGGATACAAATCAATGAACTGGGTTCTATATTGAGAGTTAGGGGGCAATAGTAGTGGGAACGATTTTTACTGATCCCAGCCCTCCCTCAATATGGTTAACTTTGGAACAACGACGAGTTTCGAGCCTGAGAATTAAGTCATATAGGATGATTAGAAACAAACGTAGAAATAATAAAGATAGTGGATTTTTAAGTGTAGAAACACACCTTAATTATAAAGAAGGCTTACATAATTCTTCATAAGAAATCATAACTAGTAAGTCCGAGTTATTTTTGCTTAGATTAAGTTTTTCCTTAGAGCCTGTTAGAATAAGTTCTATCATGTTTTTCTTGACTGTTAGAACTCTGCTGAAGATGTCGCTTAAAAGGTATGCACGCACAAACGCCAATGCCTCCAGCACCGCTCATGAGACTAGTGAAGCCCCTCCAGTTCGAAGAAGGGGAGCTCGTACTACGAATGTTGCTGCTAACAGAAGTGCACTGCTGCTTCTGGTTGACAACACCGCAGAAATTGTCTGACTACAGCAACAAGTGGAAGAACTGCTGTAGGAACAACTACAACTGGCTCAGCCGCAGACTCAGACTCAGCCTCAGCCGCAACCACAGCTTGAACCAACTGTTCCAGCACCCTAACAAGTAGGTCCTTATGGGGGTTGGCCAATGGCGAACTATGCGCCCTACCCAGCTCTGTACATGGAGCCAATCTACGAGCAAATTCGTAAGAAAAATGCTCCCAACTTTAAAGGGACAGCGAACCCCTTCGAGGTGGAAGAATGGCTCAGGAATGTAGAGTCGATCCTAGCACACATGAATCTCGGCAACACGGATCGCATATCTTGTGTTTCTTTTCTTCTGATAAAGGATGTTAGAGTATGATGGGACTTAGTAGAGCACAATAACGATGTCGTCACCATGACATGGACTAGATTTGTGGAGCTCTTTCACAAGAAGTATTATAACACTACAGTCCTTGCCACAAGGGTAGAATAGTTCACCAGTTTGAAGCAAGGCAACTTGATGGAAGCAGAGTATGCTCGACAGTTCGACCGACTAGCCAAGTTTGCACCAGAGTTGGTTCCAACAGACTTTTTGAGGCTCACCAAGTTCGTTAGATGACTCATACCAAAGATTGAGGTAGGAGTCAAGCTAGCAATTCCTGGAACCGCTTCTTATGTCGATGCTCTAGAAACGACTATAGAAGTGGAAAGTCTTCAGGCAAATGTTAGTAAGGAGGAAGCTAGTAAGCCTGAACTTAAACAACATAATCAACCTCAGAATGGTCGGAACCACAACAACAACCATCAGCGTAGCAACAATAATGGTCAGAAGAGAAGGCATCCTAACAATAAGCAGTCCGACAATGATAAAAGAGCATAGACAGACAATGGGGGCAATAGGTCGGGTTATGTAGAATACTCGCAGTGCTCTAAATGCCAAAAGAAACATCCTGGTGAGTGTCATGCAAACACCAAAGGATCTTATAATTGTGGCCAGGAAGGTCATCAGAAGAGGGAATGCCCACAACTCAAGCAAGAATAGAAAAAGGGACAATAAGATGGTTCTGCCAGAGTCTTTGCCTTGACCGAGGAGAAGCTGAATCTAGTAATAAAGTGGTCACAGGTCAGATTCCTATCCTCGATAATATATGTTCAATATTATTTGATTCAGGAGCAACACACTCGTATATCTCGTTAGGAATGATAGAGAAATTAGAGAAACCTTGTGAAAGATTTAGAACTGGGTTTGTGATAGAATTGCCTTCGAGCGAAGTAGTCCTATCATCATGGATAGTATGAGGCGTACCGATCAATATTGAGGATGGAGAACTAGAAGGAGACCTAATAGTGTTAGAGATAAAAGACTTCGACGTGATACTGGGCATGGATTGGCTAGCAAGGCATGGTGCAACCATCGACTGTAGATGCAAGAAAGTGATGTTCGAGACTCCTAATGCTCAAAGACTATGTTTTATGGGAAAAGTTTCAGGACTATGAACACCTCTTATTTCATCTCTCAAAGCTCAGAGGATGATAGAGAAAGGCTGTCACACATTCTTAGCCAGCGTCACGGATGTGGTAAAGGAAACACCACTAAAGGTTGGAGACGTCTGCATCATAAAGGAATTCCCAGAAGTATTTCCTGACAACTTACTAGGGTTGCTGCCGACTCAAGAAATTGACTTCACAATCGAGCTAGTATTAAGAACCGAGCCTATCTCAAAGGCACCATACTGAATGGAACCTACCAAACTCAAGGACTCAAAGACGCAACTACAAGAACTCCTAGACTTGGGTTTCATTAGACCAAGCCATTCTCCATGAGGAGCCTCGGTTCTAGATGTGAAGAAGAAGGATGGAAGCATGCAGATGTGCACAAATTACTGCGAGCTGAATAAGGTGAAAATTAAGAACAAGTACCCTCTACCCCGGCTTGACGACTTGTTTGATCAACTCCAAGGAGAAACCATGTTTTGAAAGATTGATCTATGGTTCGGGTATCACTAGCTCAAGGTACGGGAAGAGAATATTCCCAACATAGCTTTTAGAACTCGATATGTACATTACGAGTTTCTAGTTATGTCTTTTCGTCTTACCAACGCTCTAGCCACATTTCTGGATTTAATGAATCGTGTCTTCAAGGATTACTTGGACAAATTCATCGTAGTATTCATCGACGATATTTTGGTGTACTCTAAGGACGAAGTCGAGCACGAGGAACATTTAAGAATGACCATGTTGCGACTGAAGGAGCATAAACTTTACACCAAGTTCAAGAAGTGCGAATTTTGGCTTTCGCAAGTAGCGTTCCTCGACCACATGGTATCCAAGGATGGAGTTGCAGTGGACCCAGCTAAGGTAGAGGCTGTAAAGGATTGGCCAGGACCTAAGAATGCGTTAGAGGTTAGAAGTTTTCTTGGGCTCGCAGGCTATTATCGGAGGTTTGTAGAAGGCTTTTCTAAGATAGCCACTTCGCTTACCTACCTGACTCAAAAACAGCAAAGGTTCAACATGACAGATAAGTGTGAAGAGAGCTTCCAGTTGCTTAAGGATAAGTTATGCTCAGCACCCGTACTTTGTGTACTGACACCCAATGACAAGTTCGTAGTCTACTGTGATGCGTCGAAGCAAGGTTTGGGTTGTGTGCTGATGCAGAACGACAAAGTGATAGCCTATGCCTTAAGGCAGCTGAAGGAATACGAGCAACGCTATCCAACACACGATATGGAGTTGACAGCGGTGGTCATCGCATTAAAAATATGGCGCCACTATCTTTATGGAGAACGGTGTGAGATTTATAAGGACCACAAAAGCTTAAAATATTTCTTCACGCAAAATGAGCTCAACATGAGGCAGTGCAGGTGGTTAGAATTAGTAAAGGATTATGAATGCGAAATCCAACACCACCTGGGAAAAGCAATCGTAGTTACTGATGCGCTTAGTAGAAAGAGTTATGGGAATCTATCAGCGTTAGTTGGATTAGAAAAGCCTTTTCAGCAAGAGCTGATCAATGCCGGAATAGAAGTAGTCATTGGTAAAATGGCTAACTTGTCCATCCAGTCAAGTCTATTAGAAGATATACAGATCAGACAAGGGCATGATGACACATTAGTATCTCACGTAGCTGCAGTCAAAGAAGGCAAGGCCACAAATTTCTCTATATCAGGACAAGGGTTCTTAAGATATAAGGACCGGGTTTGCATGCCGAATGGTGATAGAATTAAGATGAAGACTTTAGAAGAAGCGCATAATACCCCATACTCAGTTCACCCAGGGTCGAACAAGATGACTCATGACCTTAAGGCATTTTATTTCTGGCCAAGAATGAAGAAAGATGTAGCGGAATACGTGTCTAAATGCTTAGATTGCTAGCAAGTGAAAGTAGAACATCAGCGGCCTGCAGGCTTATTACAACTGCTTAGTATTTTGGAATGGAAGTGGGAAGACATAGCCATGGATTTCATGATAGGACTACCACGAATAAATAAGTAGCACGACTCGGCTTGGGTTGTAGTAGATAGATTAACCAATTCAGCTCACTTCTTTCCTGTCAAGACTATGTACACAGCAGATTAGTACGGAGATGTTTATGTATGAGAAATTGTACGACTGCATGGAATCTCTAAGACCATAGTATCTGATACAGGATCGGTGTTTACATAGAGATTTTGGGGAAGCTTGTAGCAAGCAATGGGTACCAAGTTAAGTCTTAGTATGACATTTCATCCTCAGACTGATGGTTAGTCCGAGCGTACCATACAAATTTTAGAAGATATGTAGCGCGCTTGTGTACTTGACTTAAGAGGATCATGGAGTAAGTATTTTCCACTGATAGAATTCCCCTACAACAATAGCTAACATTCAACGATCGGGATGGAAACCTATGGTTACTTTATGGAAGAAGATGTCAATCGCCGTTACATTGCGAAGAGGTAGGAGAAAGGAAACTTCTTGGACCTGAAGTTGCTAGAGAGGCTCAGGATGAAGTAGCGTTGATTAAAAAGCATATGCTCACTGCTCAGAGCCATCAGAAAAGTTATGCGGATGCCAAACGATGTGATGTGGAATTCAAAGTCGTAGATCAAGTCTTCTTAAAGACATCTCCTATGAAAGGGGTGAAGTGGTTTGGGAAGAAAGGCAAGCGTAGTCCTCGGTTTATAGGTCCTTTTGAGATATTGGACAAGGTGGGAACAATTGCATATAGATTAGCCCTACTGCCAGCTCTAGCAGATAGTCACAATGTGTTCCACTTCTCGATTTTGCATAAATATGTGTAAGACCCATCTCACGTCCTCAAGTACGATATGATAGCACTCCAGAAAGACTTGAGTTATGAGGAATGACCGGTTATCATCCTAGATAGAGGGATGATGAATTTACGGTCAAAGAGAATTACGATAGTCAAGGTCATATGGAGTAATAGTTCTGAATGGGAGGCAACATGGGAATTGGAGGAGGACATGTTAGCACGGTATCTGGAATTTTTTGGTAAGTAAATTTTGGGGATGAAATTCTTTTAAGTAGGGGAGAATTGTAGTGTCCCAGAATTTTACTTAAATAGATAGTAGTAGTAGCTAGTAGTAGACTGTAGTATGTTAGTTTCCGTGGATTTTGTTTCAAACCCGGACTTAGTTGGAAACTCATAGCAACAATTATGGATTTTATAAGTTTAACCTATAGTTTAGAAATATTAATTAGAATATAAGGTTTGATTAATATTGCTGGTCCTAGAAATATTGTTTATTGTAACCTAAGGTTTGGATAGAATTAATATGAGCATGACACTTGTCATAATCATGTTTAGTAAGGATTTAAGTATTTTAATGAATATTTTAATTAAAAGAAAGATCAAGAAGTTCTAGGATATGGGAAATCCTTGGCTAATAAGTCAATGCTGGGGCCCAGCCCTAGGATATGGGACTAATAAGTCACCCCGGGACCCATTTCCCTGTCCTCTGTATAACCAGCCTTGGAGTTGCTCTAGCGTACCTGGCGCTAAGTTTTCCCCGACCAACAGGTCGGTGAAGCGTATGATGCATTCCTGGTTAAGCATAACCATAACGACCAGCGCTCAGCACGCTATTGCCGCCCTTGATTGATAAGTCATGCCTTTCTCAATTAGATAATGCATACCAACATATATCCTTATCAAATGTCCAAATACAAAGCATTCAACATGCTTAATCAATAATCACAAGCATAATTATAATCATGCACATTCTCAGGCGTTCATGCCCTAATTATGTTCTTGTTCAACAATTCAGGCCAAGCCATAATCACATATATTACATGTATCACATACTGGGTGCAATTTTCTTACCTTTGGTCCAAGTACAAGTTACCAATGAATGACCCTTGAGCACGATCCTAGTTCCGAGCCCTTAGCTCTAACCTAGTCACAACCATAATACAGAATTCCATTAATAATGAGTAAACACAGGCTCCTGGACTAAGTCCTAGCCTCCAGGACGTCGAATCCTACTAAACTGAGTAGTAGGATCGATCCTTATTCCATAGGTTTGAGTTCCCATCAGTAAAAACCCATTTTGGCCATTTTTTCTAATTTGAGTCGCGACCCCAAACACTTGAGCCCCGGCCCGCTCAAGTTAGGGGCTTAATGCCCTCATTTACTGCACCCCGTGTTGGGTCGCGCCTAACAGGCGTCGTGGCCCAAATAGCCCAACAGCCACCACCTTCTCCTTCATCAAGCTTGAGCCATGGTGCCCAAGAATAGGGCTGTGGCTAGATCTAGAACTCAACCATTTTTTCCGGTTTTTCTCATTTCAAAACCCTCCATAAACCTATCCAAATCCCAAAAACAAAGTTCGCAATCAACTCCATGGCCCAAAACCATCAAAAACATTGTTCTAAACTATTCAAATACTCATCAAAACGTAAAATTTAATCAAAGAATAAAAACTAAAAAACTTAAAGTCAAAGCTCAGATTACCTCCAATTAATTCATTTCCCAGCTAAATCCTATGACTATTTAGCTTTTAATCATTCTCATAATCGTTATGACTCTAACCATGCTTGAATCCGAGTCCTAAAACTCGAGTTTCCTTCGAAAACGTTGTCGAACGCAAGAAAGAGAATGAGAGAGAAAAAGAACTGAACGTTCTTTTTATTTATTCTGTCAGGTTACTTCAAGGTTAAGTAACCTCAAGTAAAACCCAAGGCTTGGGGTCCCAAAAACACCTCTGAGGGTAAAATAGTCAAAATCCCCATAATTCCCTCATGATCTCATCAACTCCAAATATATCATCAAATATTTATTTCCAATACCCAATAACCCTGTAATTATCCCGACTAATTCTAAGACCTCACACCAATAAAAACTACTAAGAGAAAGCTACTATTTTAGGAATACATATATACTTAAAATATTAGAACTTTATTAAAAACCCAAAATATGGTATGGGAGCCCATTGTTAAAAAAAAAAATCATAAACTTTAATTGTTTAAAAATTAAGTGCAAAAATACATAAGAACATAAATTAGAAGACTTGAAACAATGTCGTCCTCGATCTTCCAGCAATCCATTCAATCAGTCCATCCCTAGCACACATGCAAAGCTGCCACGAATCTGACCCGCCTTCCAAGTTTATTCTCTTGCTCCATCTAAAATAAAAGGAATGAACCTAATGGCCAGCA
The DNA here is from genome assembly GCF_963169125.1 of Humulus lupulus. Classification (NCBI taxonomy): domain Eukaryota; kingdom Viridiplantae; phylum Streptophyta; class Magnoliopsida; order Rosales; family Cannabaceae; genus Humulus; species Humulus lupulus. The sequence continues at coordinate 42,955,378 of NC_084794.1, read as the reverse complement.
AGGAAAATCTACTAAGAAGATATATCATACATGATAAGACTATATCATAAAACATATGATATAAAACATATGACGTGAAAATGTATATCATATAGGACTATAATATTAATGTCCATTAACTCATTACCGTAGCATGTGATAAAACCATCTAGGTCCTCAGTCTACTAATCAAGGTAGGTTATTTCACAAAATAGTATATGATAACCCATCTAGGTCCTTCGTCTACTAATCAAGGTAGGGTAAATCATAACTCTGAACCACGATAATGATAAAAATCTTGGGGTTTGCTATATAAGCAACTATAAGCCCCAAGCGACTAAAAACATATTCATACATATATACATAGCACATAACATATCATAGCATATAAACATATCATAACAAATATAATCTAACCTATTTTCCTTACCAAAAACGGGATATTGGAGACAAGAACGGGATTGGAAAACTCTTAAAATCAATAGTAAGAAACGTGAGTTCTAAAGAAATGGAGATGAAAAAAAGATCAAAACCATCAAGATAGAAACTTACCGAAAAACCTTAAGTTTCAAGAATCCTAAACAACTAATCAATAGCCATAATAATGAAGTAGGATCTGAAAGAAAATGAAAGAAAATAAAAGAACTATGATGGATTAAACCTGAGGTTAAGATTACCTTGAATGGACTAGAACTTTTATCTACACCTCGTTGTTTCTTTCGTGTGAAATCGACGTGTTTTCCATATCAATTCTGCCCTACTTTAAAGAATTTCGTCCGTGAAATTTACTTATCAAACAATTTCGGATACCGTGCTAGGAAGTCTTCCTCCACCTCCCACGTTGCTTCCCGTTCTGAACTATTACTCCATAGGAACTTGACTAACGGAATACCCTTAGACCATAATTTCTTCACCCCCTTCTCTAGGATGCTAACTGGTCGTTCCTCGTAACTCAGGTCTTTTTGGAGTGCTATCGGTTCGTACTTGAGGATGTGAGATGGGTTTGACACATATCTACGCAACATCAAGATGTGAAATTCATTGTGGTTATCTGCTAGAGCTGGCGGTATGACTAATCTATATGCAATTGTTCCCACCTTATCCAGTATCTCAAAAGGACCTATAAACAAGGGACTAAGTTTTCTTTTTTTCCCAAATCGTTTCACTCCTTTCATAGGAGATATCTTTAAAAGGAGTTGATCTCTGACTTTGAATTCCACATCTCGCTGCTTGGCATCCGCATAACTCTTCTGTCGACTCTGAGTAGCGAGCATACACTTTCTAATCAACCCCACTACATCTTGAGCCTCTCTAACAGCTTATGATCCAAGAAGTTGTCTTTCTCCTACCTCGTCCTAATGTAACAGCGATCGACACTTCCTTCCATAAAGTAACTCATAGGGTGCCATACCGATCGTTGCCTGGTAGCAATTATTATAGGAGAATTCTATAAGTGGCAAATACTTACTCCATGAACCTCCGAAGTCTAGTACACTAGCGCGCAACATATCGTCTAAAATCTGTATGGTACGCTTGAACTGACCGTCAGTCTGACGATGAAATGCCGTAGTAAGACTTAGGTTAGTAACCATGGCTTGCTGCAAGCTTCCCCAAAATCTCCATGTAAACACCAATCCTCTATCTAATACTATGGTCTTAGGGATTCCATGCAGTCGTACTATTTCTCAAACATAAATGTCTGTGGTCTGGTCCGCAGTATACGTAGTCTTGACAGGCAGGAAGTGAGCTGACTTGGTGAGTCTACCTACTACAACCTATGCCAAGTCGTGTTGCTTATTTGTTCGTGGTAATCCTATCACGATGTCCATAGCTATGTCTTCCCATTTCTATTTCGGAATACTAAGCGGTTGCAATAAGCCTGCAGGTCACTGATGTTCTGCTTTTACTTATGGCATATAAGACATTTCGACACATATTATGTTACGTCTTTCTTCATTCCCGGCCACCAATATAGTGCCTTAAGGCCGTGAGTCATCTTGGTCGACCCCGACTGAATTGAGTATGGGGTAGTGTGCGCCTCTTCTAAAATCTTCATCTTAATTCCATAGTCATTTGGCACGCACACCCGTCCTTTATATCTTTGACTGCAGCCATATGCGATACTAACATGTCATCATGCCCTTGCCTGATCCGTATATCTTCTAATAGACTTGACTGAATGGACAAGTTAGCCAGTTAACCAATGACTACTTCTATTAATGCATTAATCAACTCTTCCTGTTGCTGCTTTTCTATTCCAGATAATGCTGCTAGATTTTTGTAACTCTTCCAGCTTAACGCATCTGCAATTACATTCACTTTTCCTGGGTGGTATAGGATTTCAGAGTCAAAATCCTTTACTAGTTCTAACCACCTGCGTTGCCTCATGTTGAGCTCTTTCTGTGTGAAGTAATACTTTAAACTGTTGTGGTCCATATACATATCTCACACCGTTCTCCATAAAGATAGTGGTGCCAGATTTTCAATGCGAAGACCACCGCTGTCAACTGCATATCGTGTGTTGGACAACGTTGCTCGTATTCCTTCCGCTACCTTGAGGCGTAGACTATCACTTTGTCATTTTGCCTTAGCACACAACCCAAACCTTGCTTTGATGCATCACATTATACTGCAAACTTATCATTGGGTTTCGGTACACAAAGTACTGGTGCCGAGCATAATTTATCCTTGAGAAACTGGAAGCTCTATTCACATCTAATTTTCCAGTTGAACTTTTGCCGTTTTCGGGTCAGGTTCGTAAGTGGAGTGGCTATCTTAGAAAAGCCTTCTACAAATCTCTGATTATAGCTTGCTAGCCCAATAAAACTTCTAACTTCCAACGCATTCTTAGGTCTTGGCCAATCCTTCACTACCTCTACCTTAGATGGGTGTACTACGACTCCGTCTTTGGATACTATATGGCCGAGGAACGCTACTTGCGAAAGCCAAAATTCACACTTCTTGAACTTGGCGTAAAGTTGATACTCCTTCAGTCACAACATAGTCAATCTTAAATGTTTCTTGTGCTCGACTTCGTCATTGGAGTACACCAAAATATCGTTAATGAACACTACGATGAATTTTTCCAAGAAATCCTTCAAGACCCGATTCATTAAATCCATAAATGTGGCTCGAGCATTGGTAAGACCAAAAGACATAACTAGAAACTCGTAATGTCCATATCGAGTTCTAAAAGCTGTCTTTGGTATATCCTCTTCTCGTACCTTGAGTTGGTGATAAGCGGGCCGTAGATCAATCATAAAAAACACGGTTTCTTGTCGGAGTTGATCAAAGTAAGTCGTTGATCCGGGTAGCAGGTACTTATTCTTAATTGTCACCATGTTCAGCTCGCGGTAATCTATACACATTCGCATGCTTCAATCCATCTTCTTCACAAATCGAACCGGTGCTCCCCATGGCGAATGGCTTGGTCTGATGAAACCCAAGTCTAAGTGTTCTTGCAAATGCGTTTTCAACTCCTTGAGTTCACTAGGTGCCATCCGGTATGGTGCCTTGGAGATAGGCTCGGTTCTCGGTACTAGTTCGATTGTGAAGTCAATTTCCTGAGTAGGTGGTAACCCTGGTAAGTCGTTAGGAAATATCTTTGGAAATTCATTTATAACGTGGATGTCTCCAACCTTTAGTGGTGTTTCTTTTGCCACATCTGTGATGCTTGCTAAGAATGCGTGACATCCTTTCTCTATCATCCTTTGAGCTTTGAGAGATGAGATAAGTTGTGTCTGTAGTCCTGTAACCTTTCCCATAAAACATAGTCTCTCACCGTCGGGAGTTTTGAATGCCACTTGCTTTCGTCTACAGTTGATGGTTGTTCCATGCCTTGCTAGCCAATCCATGCCCAGTATTACGTCAAAGTCCTTGATCTCTAACTCTATTAGGTTTCCTTCTAGTTCCTTCTCCTCAATTTTGATCGGTAATCCTCGTACTATTCACGATGATAAGACTATTTTCCTCGAAGGAAATTCTGTCACAAACCTAGTTCTAAATCTTTCACAAGGTTTTTCTAATTTATTTATCATTCCTAACAAGATATACGAGTGTGTTGCTCCAGAATAAAACCATATTGAACATATGTTATCGAGGATAGGAATCTGACCTGTGACCCTTCGACTTCTCCCTGGGTCAAGGCATAGACTCTGGATGGAACCATCTTGTTGTCCCTTTTTTCTTCTTGTTTGAGCTGTGGACACTGCTTTTCCCAATAACCTTCCTAGCCATAGTTGTAATAACCTTTTGTGTTTGCACAACATTCCCCATGATGTCCTTTTTGGCACTTGGAGCACTGCGGGTATTCTACATAACTCGACCTATTACTTCCATTATTTGTCCGTGCTCTTTTGTCATTGTCGGCCTACTTACTATCAGGATGCTTCTTTTTCTAGCCATTATTGTTGTGTTTGTGGTTGTTGTTGTTTCTACCATTTTGAGTTTGACTTTGCTACCTGGGTTCAGACTTTCTGGCCTCCTCCTTACTAACATTTTCTTGGAGTTTTTCCACCTTTATAGCCATTTGTAGAGCATCGGCGTAAGTAGTGGTTCCAGGGTTTGCAAGCTTGACTCCTAGCTCAATCTTTGGTCTGAGTCCCCTGTTGATATTGTTAACCCTCACGAAATAAATTGGGACAACCTCTGGTGCAAACTTGGCTACTCGATCAAATTTTCGAGCATACTCGACTATTGTCCAATTTCCTTGCTTCAGACTAGCAAACTCTTCCATCCTCATAGCGATAACAGCCGAGTTGTAATACATTTTGTGAAATAGCTCAACAAATCTAGTCCAAGTCATGGTGGCGACTAAATCCCACCAGACTCTAGCATGCTTCTTCAGATGAGAAGAAACGCATGATATGATATCCGCATTGCTGAGGTTCATGTGTGCTAGGATCAACTCTACATTTCTGAGCCATTCTCTGCCTTGAAGGGGTCGGTTGTCCCTTTAAAGTTTGGAGAGTGCTGCTTATAGAAACACTCGTAGAATGGCTCTATGTATTGAGCTGGATAAAGCACATAGTTTGCTATTGGCCATCCCCCACATGGACCTACTTGCTGGGGTGCTTGAGCTGCTCGGTGAGACTGCGGTTGCGGCTGAGGCTGAGGCTGCAGCTGAGTCTGAGGCTGCGGCTGAGTCTGTTGTCATTGTTGCTGCATCAGTTCTTCCACTTGTTGACGTAGATGGATAATCTAAGCGGTGTTGTCCACATGAGGTTGTGCATTTTTATTTGCAACAACATTGGTAGCATTCGTTCCCCTTCTTCGGACTGGAAAGGCTTCATTAGTCTCGTTGGCGGTGCTTGAGGCATTACCATTTGTGTGTGCAGACCTTCGTAGCAACATCTTCAGCAAAGTTCTAACAGTCGAGAAAAACATTTTAGAACTTACCCTAATAGGCTCTAAGGCAAAACTTAGTCTAAGCAAACATAAGTTGGACCTATCAGTTATGATTTCTTATGAAAAATTATGTAAGCCTTTTTTACAATTAGGGTGTGTTTCTGTGCTTAGAAAATTAGCCATCTTTATTATTTTCTAAGTCTGTTTCTAATCATCCTATATGACTTTATTCTCAGGCTTGAAACTCGTCGTTGTTCCAAAGTTAACCATTTTGAGGGAAGGCTGGGATTAGTAAAATCGTTCCCACTACTATGGCCCCCTAAAATCTCAATACAGAACCTGGTCCATTGATTTGTATCCACCCTCACTAAACTTAGTCATTATTTATTGAATTTATTCTAAATTGATTATGATTGTAAAAAAAATCAAACTCATACATGTAATTCAAAAATAACAACTTTATTCATTTGGAAAAAGATTTTCACTAAGTAAAATCATAAACTCAAAAATAAATAAACAAATAAAGAAAATATTCTAAAAAAAAATAACTAGCGTAAAATCTAAAAATCAGGATCTTCTACATCTGACCCTTCATCTAACATATCATCATCTATTTCCTCATAATCATCATTACTATGAGCCTCGAAACTACTTCGGGGAATTTTCATTAAGATATTATGCTTTTGTTCATTAGTGAATTGAAATTCAAACTTAGAGGTGAACCTTAGTATATGGAAATAATCTTGCATGGCTACCGATAAATCATCTTCATCATCTTTAGTTTCCTATAATTCTTCTAATGTTGAAATTACAAAAGGAAACTCTTTAAAAAGCCTAATTACTAGGACATATTGTTCCATAGCTCTGATCATAATTTGCTTAGTAGTTTGAAGGTGAACTATCTCCTTGTAAAATAGGATCAATCTTTGAGGGATTGTTTCTAGCACTCCTATTGTATTCCTTGGCTCTCTAATCCTTTTCAATGCCTTAATGGTTCGGATATCATGATAGGTCAAATCTCCATTCATTTTCACTAAAAACATAATGACTAAAATGTTTGCTATTAACATAAACACTTACATTGGCGGTTAGATTCGGAGCTTGTGGGTGTGTATCAAGGAATGCATATGAACTATGGGCTCTGATACCAACTGTAATGCCCCGACTAATTCTAAAAACTCGGACCATTAAAAACTACTAAGACATAGCTACTATTTTAGGTACACATATATACATAAAATATTAAAACTTTATTAAAAATCCAAAATATTGTACAGAATACAAAATATGGTATGGGATCCCATTGTTAAAAAAAACATAATCATAAACTTTAATTGTTTAAAAACTAAGTGCGGAAATACATAAGAACATTAATTAAAAGACTTGAAACAACATCGTCCTCGGTCTTCCAGCAGTCCATTTAATTAGTCCATCCCTAACACACATGCCAAGTTGCCACGAATCCGACCCGCCTTCCAAGTTCATTTTCCTGCACCATCTAAAATAAAAGGAATGAGTCTAATGCCCAGCAAGGAAAATCTACTAAAAACATATATCATACATCATAAGACTATATTATAAAACATATACTATAAATCATATGACGTAAAAACGTATATCATATAGGACTACAATATTAATGACCATTAACTCATTACCGTAGCTTGTGATAAAACCATCTAGGTCCTCAGTCTACTAATCGAGGTAGAGTAAATCATAACTCTAAACCACGATAATGATGAAAATCTTGGGGTTTGCTATCTAAGCAACTATAAGCCCCAAGCGACTAAAAACATATTCATACATATATACATAACACATAACATATCAGAGCATATAAACATATAATAACACATATAATCTAACTTATTTTCCTTACCAAAAACAAGATATTGGAGACAAGATCGGGATTGGAAAACTCCTAAAATCAATAGTAAGAATCATGAGTTCTAAAGAAATGGAGATGAAAAAGAGATCTAAACCATCAAGATAGAAACTTACCGAAAAACCTTAAGTTTCAAGAATCTTAAACCCCTAATCAAAAGCCACAATAATGAGTTAGGATCTGAAAGAAAACGAAAGAAAACGAAAGAAAACGAAAGAAAACGAAAGAAAATAAAAGGACTATGACGGATTAAACTTGAGGTTAAGAATACCTTGAATGGACTAGAACTTTGATCTACATCTCAATACTGAAATAACACTCTATCATACTTCCCAAGTGTTTATAAAGCTTTGATTGAAAAGCTTTTAAATCCCAAACCCTAGTGTTTTCTCTGTAGAATAAACTTAGCAGCTTAGAGCCTCTGAAGAATGCTTGAATAATGAACGAAATGGCTGAGTACTAGGTCCTATTTATAGAGTTCAAGGAGTGAAACTAATCCTCATTAAAAAGAATAAATAAATGAATATAAATTGAATATATTTAATTTTTTGGTTCAATAGATGCTGAGAATTCGGTCAAAAATGTTCTAGGGTAAGTCCAAGTGGTTGAGGGCTGTTTCTAATTTAAATCCACAAAGTTTCAAAAATGGCTCCAAGAGCTGATATATCTCCTACCCTAGGCGATATATCACCCCTACCTATGCCACGAGCTTTCGTTCGTGCGAAGTCGACGTGTTTTCCGTATCTTCCGTAGGCGATGTATCAGCCCTATAACTGCAATATATCGGCATACGATGATATTTTAAACACGTTTTTGCACACTTTCAGCATATTTGAAGTTTTTTAAAAAACTTTGACTGAGTAAAACATGATCCTAACAGCGGCTGGAAGGTTCTAGAGCTTCTAAATCTATCTTTTATTAAATTATTCATCTAAAATCCTTAAATCCTTAAATAAGCATACATGTGACAAGTGTCACAATCTTAATTATTCTATCTAAACCTTAGCTTATAATAAATAATATTTCTAGGGCCAGCTATATTAATCAAACCTTATGTTAAAATTAATATTTCTAAACTATAGGCTAAACTTATAAAAACCATAACTATTTCTATGAGTTTCCAACTAAATCCCGGCTTGAACCAATAACCATGAAAACTAAATTACTGCAATCTACTACTCGCTAATAGTACTACTATCTAGCTAAGTAAAATTCAGAGACGCTACAAACTCGTTAATGTACTAAATATCCAATCTACCCCTTGACTCGCACTGAGTCAAGTATGGGTCCCATTGTGACTTTTCCAGTAGCATGCTCCCTAGGATCATCTCGTGCTGAGTAACTCAAATATATCCACATAATGATGTGGTTGCACATGTATATCACATATATGCCAAATATACCCATAACGGGCCAAATTATGAAAATTTCCCTTTTAATCAGAAATGGGCCCATATGCATATTTAATATACCTAAACATGAATATCAAGTCATATTGTAATATAACTCACATAATCATATCATGGTACACACATATATATCACATAATCACATAATATGCCATCTTGGACCCCTAATCAAGGCCATAAGCCTTATTAGGTAATTTGGGACGTTACAGAAAGGTTCTCATTTTTCTGATCGTATTAATGCCTAGACCATTCCTCCCAAGTTCAAGATGTCAACTTGGAAGATGTACAAATGAAAACAAGATCCAATATCTCATGTTAACAACTTTGAGATACAAACAGATCTCCAAGGAATTCGTGATGATGTCCAATGTAGGTTGTTTTTCTTGCACCTTAGCTGACACTGCCCATCAATGGTTCTTCAAGTTAGATTCTAGGACCATTAATTCATGGGATGCATTTGTTAGAATTTTTTACTCACAATTTTTCGCTACTCGGACTCTGCCTGCTAAGCTATATTACCTTGCTGATATTATACAAGGATCAAATTAGCCTCTCAAAGACTACGTGCATTTGTTTATGCAAGGCGTTGCTCATTCCAAAACAGTTAGTGATGATTGTAAGTTTATGGCCATTACAGATGGAATAAAAGTAAAAGGACCACTATGGTCCGAACTGAGAAGAAAAAGTGTCTACTCGACTAGAGAATTCCTCAAACGAGCTAACTCAAATTAGAAGAACCTATACGGAAAGATGACAGTGCTAACCAAGCAAGAACTAGTGATGCACCAGTTAAATGCCGAGGTACAAATTATAACCAAAACCAGACACACAATGGTAATGGGAATAAGAATAACCAGAGCAGTGGGAAGAGAATCAACAATTCCAATAGTGGAAATAATAATGACAACAAGTGAGCAAAGACTAAGAATAAGAAATGAGAATATATGTATCATTTCACCACCTACTCTACACTATTAAAGTAACGAGCATATGTTTTCCAAGACGCATAGGCTGAGGTTCCCTATAGGAAATCAACTCCTATCCGAAAATATATAAGTAAAAGGGACACCAATAAATTTTGCAGATTCCATAATGATCATGGACATGACATTAATGAGTGTAATCAAATCATGGATGAAATCGATTTTTTAATTTGTCAATATCATCAAGCAATGTCGACCACTCGACCAACAACCGGCTGCTGCAGGAACTACTGATGCACCAACCCAACCATTGTTACCTGCCCAATAGTAAGGCCACTAGACATGATCTACAGAGGACCGCACTTAGCTAGTGATAATAGAAAGGCCCTAGAATGATATGCCCGAACACTACGTCATGAGTCTGGTGAAGACTTGTTGGCCGTTGAGGAGCTTACTCTCAGAATGCCTCAGCATGAATGTAAAACTATTACATTTAAGGAGGAAGACTCCAGTCACATTGAGTACCCTCACAACGATCTATTGGTCATTGAAGCAAAAATTTCTAATATGAATATTGCTCGAGCAATGGTTGATCATGGCTCTTCAATCAATATACTTTTCAAATCGTCTATTGAAAGAATGAAACTTTTTGTTCAAGACCTCGAATCATGTAGCAGACTTTGTATTGTCTCACTGGAGAAGGAATGACTATAGCAGGAACAATCACGCCGGCAGTTATTGTTATTGTTGGATCTGCACCAACAAACAACACTATAATGGTTACTTTTGTGGTGGTCGATCTTCCATTTGTGTTCAACACATCACTTGGTAAGCCTATACTCATTTATATAAGAGCAGTCACATCCAGTTTCCTTTTCACAATGAAGTCCCCAACTAATGCTGGGATGGGATGTGTTAAATGAAATCAAAGAGAAGCTAGAGAATGTTACAATTCTTCCATCATAACTGCCAAAAAAGGCCTAGTCACGACCAACATTATTTTTGCTGGTCTCGCAATAAACTTGCCAACATCAACAATAAAAGTTTGCAGTCCAAAGGGACACGAGCTGGCTACCCCAAACGAGGAGAAAACCTCCAAATAGGGTGTTGCCCAAAGCAAGGAGATAGACTTTGATCCTCGCTTTAGGGATTATGATACTCAAGTAGGACCAATTGAAGATCACGAGGATGTCCCACTCAATGAAGAAGAACTGACCAAGACAGTCAAGATTGGAAAAAACTTAGTAGAAAAGGTCAAGATTGAACTCATATGTTTTTTTAAACACAACCAAAATCTGTTTTCTTGGTCCCACAAAAACATGATAGGCATCGACCCTACCATAATTAGCCATGCTCGGAATATTGATAAAGATAATTTCAAGCATGTCTAGCAATAAAGGAGGTTGCTCAACAAAGAAAGATTCAAGGCTCTAAAGGAAGAAGTTGAGAGGTTAAAAGAAAAACGGGTTTATACGAGAAGTTTTTTTTTACCTTGAATGAGTTGCAAACTCAGTTCTAATACAAAAACCCAATGGCAAATGGAGAACCCAGTTCTTGGGATCGACCAACTTGTTGATGCTATTGCAGGACATGAAATTCTCACTTTTACGGATGCCTACTCTGGGTATATCAAATCAGTATGCACCCTCTTGATCAGGAGCATACCAACTTTAAAATTTATAGAGGCCTATATTGTTACAAAGTAATGCATTTTGGATAGAAAAATGATGGGACGACGTACCATCGATTAGTCAATATGATGTATAATAATTAGATAGACAATAATATGGAAGTCTATTTCGATGATATGCTGGTTAAATCTAAGAAGGTTGGGGAGCACGTTCAAGATTTAGCAAAATGCTTTAATATTTTAAAACATTACAATATGAAGCTCAACTTTTCAAAGTGCTCTTTTGGTGTAGGCTCCAGAAAATTTATGGAAAATTTATAGAAAATTCATCTTCAATTCACGAGGGATAGGAGCAACCTGTTGCATTTTTTTTTCCTTTTATGATATGCAATCGTACATAATCGTTAAGAAAGTAATATAATGATAAGTATTTAAATCATCTCACATAAGGATTTCTTTAAGTTAAATATTATAAAAATCAACTCTAAACAATTTGGGCTGTAAACAATTTGAATTTATGTAATTAATTAACCTTTACAAATACTTTATAAAAATAAAATGAACAATTTAAACTAAATTGAGGAATAGTTTCTTTGTTAAATGAATGATGAAAATAGTTAGGAATACCAATTCCCCCTAATTTGTAGTTCGCCCATAATGCTACAACAAAGTTCACAGCAGAGTTACTCTTGTAACTAAGATTCTATATTAATTGTACATGCCATCTTTCCAAATGCAAATGCTAAAGTTCTCACAATTAAATCCACATATTCTTATGCTAATCCAATTTCAAGAACACAATTTAAGTACTACTCTTATATGTTTACATGGTGAATACTATATTCCTATGATATTCACTAATTAACAACATAGTCATTAAACATACATCAATTAAGCATATCCACTAATTTCAACCCTTTAGTTATTAATATTAGCTTATATCTCACTAGAGTTGATCAATCTCAAGCAAGAATTAACAATAAGCATAACTTGATTGAACAAGAGCAACATAACATAAAATAAAATTAACAATTTGGGGTTTCACTACAAATTAGGGTTCATTACTATCCTTAGCTTCAAAAAGTTAGTTCATACTCAAAATAAAGAAATAACCATAAACATTCAAAACCATTATTTCCATGAGTTCAAGAAGAGAAAATAAATTCAAATTCAAAATATGAAAAAGATTAACAAAATCTAGCCCCAAATGGTAGAGATTTCTCCTCCTCTTCCTCTTCTTCTTTCTCTTCTCGTCTCCCATGTTTTTTCTCCTTCTTCTTGGTGTTTTTCCTTCAAAAGTTACAGAAAAATGGTTTTTATTATTCTTGGGCGGCTTCTACAAGGTTGAAGAAGATGTGTGTTATCATTTAGGGCTCTATAAATGGGTAGAAACCCTCTCCATTCTCTCTCCACGTGGGGACCACCAACATTTCCCTAAAAAAATAGTTCATTTCCACCTCATCATCAAATTCAGCATATCATTCCAACTCATTTAATGAGCTGCCAAGTGTGCATGACTTAAATTTCTGACGGCGCACACTTTGTTGAATCAAAGTTGAAATGATGCTACCACAAAGTTTTAGGATTTCAGCTCCAAGATGCTTTCTTTACACATTTTCCTCCAAGCTTTCCAAACATCCTTTCTTTTTGTCCTTCAAAATAGGCATCACTTTTTTTTATTTCTTGATCCAATTATTTTCCAACAACATTCATCATAGACTAAAATAAAATTTACAAACAAAATTGAAAGACAAATTGACAAAACAACACACTAAGAACACAAACACTTTATTTCACTAAGATTTTTAAGTTCAAAAGCTCAATTATAACTTTAAAATATAGAGTTATCACAAACCCAGAGAAAATCAAAGCTTTGATTGACATGAAGTCACCAACTAAGATCAAGGATGTACAAAGTTTCACAGGACGAGTAACAACCCTTAGTAGATATGAATCAAAATTGACGGACAATTGTGTTCTATTCTTCAGCCTTATAAAGGATAGAAAAAAGTTTGAGTGGACAGAGGAATGTGAGAAAGCCTTCCAGGCCCTTAAGGAGCATCTTGCACAACCACTTATTTTATTAAAACAATTGATGGTGAAACTCTTCTCATTTATCCCCCAAAACTCCTAATAATGTTTAGTACCTCGAATAGTGTGTCGGGAAGGCACAATGAGACATTTATGTGAATTATATTATTATATAATTGAGTATGCATGATTATGTGTATTGAATGTGTTTAAAGACACACTTTTATTAAAAAAGGACATTTTTGTAATTTTGACCCGTTGAGTGTATAATTGTAATTATTATGTGTTATGTACAATGTGACCATATTATTATGTGCGTATGTGTTATTTTTCGACATGAGTGGATCCTTTCGAGTGGTTTTAGCAGAAAAAGTCATAACGGGACAAATGCGCGACTCGGGTCAAGCTTAGGGGTATTTTGGGAATTCACGTAATTTGGGAATTTAGGAAAATAAAAGTTAATTGGTAAGATAATTATGTTTGATGATTAGTGATAATGGTCAAAATTACTAGGTTACCCCTTGGGGTTAGTTAGCTAGGCTATTGGGAGGAAGGGCAATTTGGTCTTTGGACCTTGAGGATAGAGAAATCTGATGATAAGCCTTCCTCTCCTTCCCATTCACACGGTCTCCTCTCTCTCTCTCTTACCCCTTTTAACCTTTTCTTCAAACTTACACAAACAAATAAATAATTACATTTAGCTAATATCGAAGTTCTTGATATATTTTGAGGATCCTAGAAGAAAATTGAGCTTAAGGAAGGGAAGTAGCAGCAGTAAAGAATCACTTTCAACTTGAGAATTTTGGATTTTAGAGTAGAGGTAAGTTTGTTCTCTTGTTCTTCACTTCTCACTTGGGTGTTCTTGATGATTTGGGGATTTATTCTAATTTTTGAAAATTTGGGGTTCTAGGTTGTTTGATTAGGTGTTTTGATGATATGAATTGATTTGTAACAATTTTGAGAGTTTAATTGTTGCTGAATTTAAGACATCAAATTGAATTTTCAAATTGGGGCAAGAATTTGGTTTAGAACCCTATATTTGCAATGTTGGATTTTTATGTGTTATTTAATGAGTTATGGGTGTTTTGAGGTTGTATGTTGGTTTTGCAGTTGATTTAAGGTCTAACTTATGTTTATATTATGCTAAAAAAATTGTTTGGGATGTGAGTTTGGGGTCTGAAACTCGCAGGAATTGTTTCGGGAAAGTCTAAATTTCTCGACTTAGTTTTGTGGTTCCAGGTACCTAGCATGACTGCACTAGTGTCCCAGAGGCTTTAGAATTGTTCAATAGCATGGCCACGCTAGGGTAGGGTGCGACCGCGCTTGGGCTCTAGAAAGCTCAAAGTTTTAGAGGGCACGACCGCGCCCAGGGGCTGGCGCGATCGCGCTAGGTGCCAATAAAATGTATGTTCCAGATTTTTGTGAGTTTGGACGAGATTTCTAGGATCCATTTTGAGGACCCATTTAGGGGCACGAGGGACGATAAAATTACCCTGTTGAGTGAAATTAAGGATCCAAAGAGCAAGGGTTTAATTTTGGAGCTTGTAAATGGACTTAGTTACTAATGAGCATATCATTGATGTTGTGACTAGGGTTTTCGAGGGGCTCGGGAAATGATTACGCTCGAGGTCGTTTCATTTTCAGCATAAGACTCGAGGTAAAATAACTGTCATATGCACATAAAGAAATGCATTAGCCTCGATATTGACATGTGAACTGTTATGACCATATACGTGAAGGCTTATCTAGAGTTATGTACCCTTGTTTTATATTTGTACTTGTTGCATTTGATTTCATTATATTTATTTGTGGTTGGTCAGCATGGGTTGTATTCAGTAATAATAATGCAGAATGCAAGCTGTGATGATAGGGCCACTATGGGGGTGCTGTATACACTCGCACGGCACATGTTGTTAGCTTGGCGCCCTAGTGATGCGCTTCGCTTGGCATAGGTCGTGTAAATTTTTTATATGCTATAATGAGCTTGTGTATAACTTGCGAAGTGATAACTCTAGGATTTAGAGTTATTTTCACATCTTTAAACTTAATTTTTGAACCAAACAAAAGAGTAATGAGTTTTTATTTCTTGTAATTGTGTTCAATTTAGTGTGTCTGTGTAGCTAGGGACCTTGTGTTTGCATTGTCATATTTTTCAGTGTTTTTTATGTAAATTTCTGTGTTGTATTAATCAGGAAAGGGAAGCTTACAAAACAGGAGCTGAGGGAACTGTAAATCAAAGGGAAATGTTGCTGAAAAGGGGAGGATGCTAACTCAACAATGCTGTAGCAGTCAGTCTTAGCAATTAAACTGAAGCTAGAGAAAAAGGACTTCGTGAAAACAATGCTCCAGCTGGATTAAATGAAGTAGAAAGGTGGCAAGTGTACTGAGTACTGAGTCAGCTGAGTATGTGGGACAAAGTACATGTAGGCAAATGATCTGGATTGTCCAATTAGGGTAAAGGAAAGCACCCTAGAATTAAAGGAGGGGCCGTATTATTCTGTGATTTTGACCATTTTAGAAAGAGAGAGAACTTCTGGCTAAGTACAGAGGAGGTTTCAGGGAGAAGATTTGAGAAGAGTACGACCAAAAGAGAAGAAAGAAGGCTGATGCCATAAGGGGGATTTGAGCTCACAACTCATTCGTCCTACACCATCTCTTTCTTTTTGTATTAATTTCATCTAATTTCTGCAAACTCCATGGATTACTTCTGTATTATTTTCATGTTTAAGTTTGCAACTATGAACTAATTTCTTAAGGGCTAGGGTGATTATGAACCCTCAAGTATGAACTCAATATACAAATGCAATGGCTAAGTGATTATGTCTTTGTTCAATTGAATGTGCTTTACTGTTATTGACTGTTAATTATTGGCCATTTTTAGCATGTGCTAAGCTAGATCTAACTTGGAAGAGGGAAGTCTAGCTGAACCCATTCAATTGATGCAAGAGATTCATCTAGTTTTAGGTGATTGTGAGTAGTAGAATAGGAATGTTTTGCTACCTTGCATAACGTCAGATTTGATGCTTAATTGAATGTTTATAATCTGGTTTCATGCAGGAATGTATAGAAGGGGAGTATAGACATTAGATTGCACGTTTTGGGAAAAACTTGCTGGGTTTTACGAAATTTGTTAACACTGTCATAATTGCTAACCCATTGCTGTAACAACTGGAACGAACCGAGGGGAATTAATCACCCGAACCCATTTTTCTTATATCTGAAAACCACCCAGTATTTTGTCATTTTAATCTCTGATTTTTGGTTTAATTCCTTTGTTTGTCTAAAATTATTTTCAGAGTTAATTACCCACTCTTTCCTTTGTTTTGGTTACTATTTTATAAGTTGTTTTTGGTTGATTTTACATTAATTTAGTTGAAAAGTCCCTGTGGAGACGAACTTTGATACATTATCACTGTATTACTTGTTGTCGATTGTGTATACTTGCGCATATTTTAATCGTTAGAAAATTCACAACAAGTTTTTGGCGCCGTTGCCGGGGACTTTAAAATTAAATTCTGTTTTATCAACTATTTGACAATTTCTTTTCATTGTTTTTAACCTTGTTGGTTCGGGTTGTGAAATCTCAGGTACCTACAGTGTATGAACCAGCAAGAGGACAGTGAACTTGCTCCTATTGACCCCGAGATCGAACGCACTTTCAGAAAAAGGAGAAAAGATCAAAAGGCTAAAAGTCGAGGCACTATGGCTGAACGTGTTGAAGATGAGGGGGATGGCCAGCAAGTTACTAATCCCATTGTTTTGGCGGATGACAGAGCCAGAGCAATACGGGAATACGCTGCCCCCATGTTTAATGAGTTAAATCCAGGCATTGTGAGGCCGGAAATACAAGCAGCTCAATTCGAGCTCAAGCCGGTCATGTTTCAAATGCTCCAAACCGTGGGGCAGTTCAGCGGGATTCCAACGGAGGATCCTCACCTTCACCTTCGTTCATTCTTGGAGGTGAGCGATTCTTTTAAGCTTCAAGGAGTGAGTGAAGAAGCATTAAGGCTGAAGCTATTTCCATTCTCATTAAGAGACCGAGCTAGATCATGGCTCAACACTTTGCCTCCTGATTCCGTCACAAATTGGAATGATCTTGCTGAAAAGTTTCTGCGCAAATATTTCCCTCCCACCAGAAATGCAAAGTTTAGAAGTGAGATTATGTCATTTCAGCAGCTGGAAGATGAGTCCACTAGTGACGCGTGGGAAAGATTCAAAGAGCTTTTAAGAAAATGTCCACACCACGGTATCCCACACTGTATACAGATGGAGACCTTCTATAATGGCCTCAATGCAGCTTCTAGAATGGTATTGGACGCTTCAGCCAATGGAGCCATTCTTTCCAAGTCTTACAACGAAGCATTTGAGATTTTGGAAAGGATCGCAAGTAATAACTATCAATGGTCAAACACTAGAGCTCCTACAAGTAGGAAGGTGGCGGGAGTTCTTGAAGTAGATGCACTAACGGCTCTAACAGCTCAAATGGCCTCAATGACCAACATCTTGAAGAATATGAGTTTGGGAGGAAGTATTCAGCCAGCTGCTGCCATTCAAAGTGCAGAAGTGTCATGCGTGTACTGTGGGGACGGGCATACTTTTGAGAATTGCCCTTCAAATCCAGCCTCAGTTTGTTATGTGGGAAATCAGAATTTCAACCGCAACAACAACCCATATTCGAACACTTACAATCCAGCATGGAAGAATCATCCTAATCTGTCATGGGGGGGTCAAGGAGCAAGTTCAAGCACATCACCAGCACAAGGAAGACAAGCATATCCACCAGGTTTTTCACAGCAGCCAAGACCTTCACAACATGTTCAAAACTCCCAGCCGAACTCTTTGGAGAATCTAATGAGGGAGTATATGGCTAAGAATGATGCAGTAATACAGAGCCAAGCAGCTTCTCTTCGTAATCTTGAGATGCAGCTCGGCCAGCTAGCCAATGAAATGAAAACTAGGCCGCAAGGATCTTTGCCTAGTGATACAGAAAATCCAAGGAGAGATGGGAAAGAACACTGTAAAGCTATTCAGCTGCGGAATGGTAAAAATCTGGGAAATTCTGAGGAAATACAGGGTAGTGGAGAGCCCACTTCAATCCAAAGTGAAGGAGAAACAAGTAACAAAACTGCCCAGGAAATTGCTGAAACTGGCCCAGTTGCTACAGCAAGGGGTCAGCAAACTGCTCCAGTAAATTCTGGTCCTAAACCGCCCCTTCCATTTCCGCAGCGATTTCGCAAACAACAACAGGATGGTCAGTTCAGAAAGTTTTTGGATGTACTGAAACAGTTGCACATTAATATCCCCTTGGTCGAAGCATTGGAGCAAATGCCGAATTATGTCAAGTTCTTAAAGGATATTTTGACAAAGAAAAGGCGATTGGGGGAGTTTGAAACTGTGGCTCTCACAGAAGGATGTAGCGCGATGTTGAAAAGCAAGATCCCTCCTAAGTTAAAAGATCCTGGCAGTTTCACGATTCCGTGTTCTATTGGAGGTAGAGATGTTGGAAGAGCATTATGCGATTTGGGCGCTAGCATCAACCTTATGCCTATGTCAATCTTCAAAAAGTTGGGTATTGGTGAAGCACGACCCACTACCGTTACATTACAGCTTGCGGACAGATCTATGGCTCATCCCGAGGGCAAGATTGAAGATGTGTTAGTTCAAGTGGATAAATTTATATTTCCGGCGGATTTCATCATTTTAGACTATGAAGCGGATAGAGAGGTGCCTATAATCTTGGGTAGGCCTTTTCTTGCTACAGGGCGTACTCTTATTGACGTGCAAAATGGTGAACTTACCATGAGGGTGAATGACCAACAAATCACCTTTAGTGTGTTTAAAGCTATGAAATTCTCGGATGAAGTGGAAGAATGCTCTAGAGTTGACGTTGTTGATACTTTGGTAGCTGAGAAGTTCAATAAAAGGGTGGAAAAAGCTGCTATGGGAACCCAGATTTTTGGAGATGAGGAGGAGTATAGCAGTGAAGATGAAGAGATGCTTACATGGGTAGATTCTTGCCAACCAACCAAGAAATTTAGTAAGGTGTTTGAAACTCTAAATCTGCCAGAAAAGCACTTTCAGGCCCCTAAACCATCTGTTGAAGAACCACCCCAGCTGGAGTTAAAGCCACTGCCAAGTCATTTAAAGTATGTGTACTTGGGCGACAATGATACTTTACCTGTGATAATATCTAGCTGTCTGGAGTCTGTTGCTGAAGAGGCATTGCTGAAACTGCTGAAGCAGCATAAAAGGGCGATTGGATGGACAATGGCTGATATTCAAGGGATTAGTCCAGCACTTTGTATGCATAAAATCTTGCTGGAATCTGATTGTACTAGTTCTGTGGAGCAGCAAAGGCGTTTGAATCCAGTAATGAAAGATGTAGTTCGAAAAGAGGTCATTAAGTGGCTTGACTATGGGATTATTTATCCAATTTCTGACAGCAAGTGGGTGAGTCCTGTCCAATGTGTTCCGAAGAAAGGGGGCGTTACAGTAGTTACTAATGATAACAATGAGCTTATTCCCACTCGTACAGTCACCGGATGGCGGGTTTGCATGGATTACAGAAAACTCAACAAGGCCACTAGAAAGGATCATTTCCCTTTGCCCTTCATCGACCAAATGTTGGACCGCTTGGCGGGAAAGGAGTTCTTCTGTTTTCTTGACGGGTATTCTGGGTATAATCAAATTTCTATAGCGCCGGAGGACCAAGAGAAGACCACTTTCACCTGTCCATACGGCACATTCGCTTTTAGAAGAATGCCTTTCGGTTTGTGCAATGCACCGGCCACATTTCAGCGGTGCATGATGGCGATTTTTTCAGATATGGCTGAGAGTATTTTGGAGATATTCATGGACGATTTCTCTGTCTATGGGGATTCATTTGAAGGTTGCTTGGAGAATTTAGAAAAAGTCTTAAAGAGGTGTGAAGAAACTCATCTAGTGTTGAACTGGGAAAAATGCCATTTCATGGTGCAAGAAGGCATTGTGTTGGGGCATAAAGTGTCTAGCAAGGGGATAGAGGTTGACAAGGCTAAACTGGAAGTTATTGAGAAACTACCAGCCCCTACCACAGTAAAAGGCATTAGAAGTTTCCTCGGTCATGCTGGCTTTTACAGGCGTTTTATCAAGGATTTTTCGAAGGTGTCCAAACCTTTATGCAGCTTGCTGGAGCAAAATAGGCCTTTTGATTTTACTGATGAATGTCAAGAGGCATTTCTGAGATTGAAGTCAGCCCTTGTTACAGCACCGGTGATCACAGCTCCTGACTGGTCTCTACCTTTTGAACTTATGTGCGATGCTAGCGACTTCGCTATTGGGGCTGTTCTTGGGCAGCGGAAGAACAAAATTTTTCATTCTATTTACTATGCAAGCAAAACATTGGTGGATGCCCAGATTAATTACACTACAACAGAAAAAGAGCTGCTGGCCGTGATCTTTGCCTTTGAAAAATTTCGCTCCTATCTTGTGGGGACTAAAGTTATTGTGTACACGGACCACTCCGCTATCAAGTATTTGATAGCCAAAAAGGATTCTAAACCGAGGCTTATACGTTGGGTTCTCTTGCTGCAAGAATTCGATTTAGAAATCCAAGATAGGAAAGGCACTGAAAATCAAGTAGCGGACCATTTATCAAGGCTGGAATCAAGCACTTACAGCAGCAATTCAGAGGAAAAATTGCAGATTCAAGACACCTTTCCTGATGAGCAATTGCTGGCTGTGGAACAAGAGGAAGTACCATGGTATGCGGACATCGTGAACTTTTTAGTTGGGGGCGTGTATCCACCAGATTTTACCAAACAGCAGCTCAAAAAGTTCCTACATGATGTCAGATTTTACTGTTGGGATGAACCTTACTTATATAAACAGTGCCCAGATCGAATAATGCGAAGATGTGTCCCAGAAAGTGAAGTTTCCAGCATCCTAGAGAGCTGCCATTCAGCCCCTTATGGTGGTCATTTTGGTGGGCAACGAACTGCTGCCAAAATATTTCAGTCAGGATACTATTGGCCTTCTATTTTCAAGGATGCCCATAATTTTGTTCAACATTGTGATCGCTGCCAGCGAGTGGGCAATATCTCCGCTAGGAATGAAATGCCTCTTAATTGCATTTTGGAGGTGGAATTGTTTGACGTGTGGGGTATCGACTTTATGGGTCCCTTCCCGCAATCTTTTGGGAATCTCTACATTCTAGTGGCGGTGGATTATGTATCGAAATGGGTAGAGGCAATTGCTAGTCCGAAAAATGATGCTAGAGTGGTTATGAAGTTCCTTCATAAACATGTGTTTACAAGGTTTGGGACACCTAGAGCCTTGATTAGCGATGAGGGAACACACTTCGTGAACAAAGTCTTGGCTGCCCTCTTGGCAAAGTACAGTGTTAAACATAAAATTGCCACTGCCTATCACCCACAGACCAACGGGCAAGCTGAAATATCGAATCGAGAAATTAAAGGCATTTTGGAGAAAGTTGTAAATCCAAGCAGAAAGGATTGGTCCCAGCGCCTAGACGATGCACTTTGGGCTTACCGGACAGCTTATAAAACTCCACTAGACATGTCCCCTTATCGCCTAGTTTATGGGAAGGCATGTCATCTTCCTGTAGAATTAGAGCATAAGGCGTTTTGGGCGTTGAAGAAGTTAAATTTGGATCTTGTAGTGGCTGGAGAAGCAAGAAAGTTGCAACTGAATGAATTAGATGAGATGCGGCTGTTTGCTTATGAAAACGCCAAGCTATATAAAGAGAAAACAAAGAGGT
The DNA here is from genome assembly GCF_963169125.1 of Humulus lupulus. NCBI lineage: Eukaryota > Viridiplantae > Streptophyta > Magnoliopsida > Rosales > Cannabaceae > Humulus > Humulus lupulus. The sequence goes on along the minus strand of NC_084794.1, from coordinate 42,933,417 downwards.
GGCATGATCAAAGAATTAAGGAGCGGGTGTTTGAAAAGAACCAGAAGGTTTTGTTGTTTAATTCCAGGTTGAAACTGTTTCCTGGCAAGCTAAAATCCCGTTGGTCGGGCCCCTTCACAGTGACTAAAGTCTACCCCTTTGGAGCTGTTTTAATTCGCGAAGATCAGTCTGGGAGGGAGTTCACAGTTAACGGACAGCGGCTGAAACATTATTTTGGTGGGGAGGTTGACAGAGAAAAGACCTCCGTCAATCTGAAGGATGTTTGAAGGAGAAAGACTATGGGTTGCCATGTATTTCTTGTAGCACATTTGGGCAACCCATGAGTGAAAGAGACAGTTGTAAATAAATAAAGTTAAATTCTGGAAGGAAGTCAGGATCTGGAAAATTTGGAATCTGGGAAAGATATTAAGTTTGGGGTGTAGAAGTATTGCCCAGTTGCTATAGCAATTCGTTTAGCAATTGCTGGGCAGCAATTTGTCAAAGCTGGGTTCAAAAGCGAGAAGTCTCGGGCTCGAAGCTGGGGTACTTGGGTCTGTGTGAATTAAAGGGCACGTGATCGAAAAGAAAGAGACATTTTAAGTGAGCCAATGATTGGGAGATAAGTAGTCAATCAGTGGGCTTATTTAAAGAATTAGTGGGACCATTTACCTAAGCCTTTTTTCTCTTCTTGCAATTTTGGGAATGGCCCGTGGAAGTCAATGAATTAAAGAATCAAGACAAAAAGAGGTCCATTTGGAAATTTTGTTTTTTTTTGGAAGTAATTAGTCAAGTCAAAAAGGGCCCCATACATTTTCAATTCGGCCAGACCAAAGAATTGGGTTTTTGGGCTGGCTTGGATAAGTCAACTGGGCCCCTGGTCCACTTTGACCCTGACATACGCCGTGGCCCACTACATTTCACCATACCCTTCTGCATCTTCTTCCCTTGGCACCAAAAACAGCAGCCGCCCCTCTCCACATCCAGCTCCGTCGCATCAACCCGAACCACCACATCCCTCGACCCACTTACCATATCCACCGTCCTCAACCCGACCCAGACCACGAACCACCTCACATCAACAGTCACCGCCCATACATCCCCCACAACCCGACCACTCACACGGCCACTTCCGGCAAACCAGGCAGACCGAGCCAGCTGCTGCGAAAACACCACACGCATTCACAGCCGCAAGATCCCAGTCGTACGCCGCCTCTGCCCATTGACGTACACCCGAGCCCCTTGCCGTACTACATCGATCTCCACCACTCAGTAAGTCGTTTTCCCTTGTTTACTCGTCCCAACATACGAACCATTCTCAGCCTAACTACCATACACAACCATTCATTTCCAACATTACCCAGAAATCAATCATCAACCCAACATTGGGTGCCCTCAACCCAGCAATATCAAGCCCTCTGCCCGAATCAATTGCGTGGCCCTCAACCCAGCCGAAGCTATTTTCTTTCACCATCCACAAATGCCGAGAATTAAATCAGTTGCTAACAGAGAGAAAGGCAAGAGGAGGCAGTTTACTGAAGTGGCCAAGTTCTATTGCCCAACTGCAGAGGCAAAGTACAACAATCAGGTTGTTCATCGTGAGTTGTACGTGGAGCGGGGCCTTGTGGCAGATTCAGAGGGCCTTCAAGAGTTACCCGAATGGTTACAGGAAACAATTGCTGACAGGGGTTGGGCTAAAGTTGTTATGACACCGGAGCCAGCTATCACCGAAGTTGTTCGCGAGTTCTACGCGAATTTCTTATCTCAAGAATGGCCCACCATTGTCATAGTGCGTGAAGTGCCAGTCCCATTCACTGCAGAGGCAATTAATAACCTGTTTGGGCTCGAGACAGGGCAGTGTGTGTTCTCCAAGAACAGAGGAGAGATTCGGGGGGATGAGTTGGTTGAAGTAATGGAAAATGTCGCTCCAGGTGATGTCTGGGATGTCGATGAACAGGACAACCTGCGGCTTCGACGAACAGATTTAGAGCACGAGCTGAAGTGTCTCTATTCCTTTGTGCAAACCACTTTATGCCCAACTTCGCACGATTCCACTGTTAGCAAAGCCCGAGCTTTCATGTTATACTGCCTTCGGAAGGGGTTACCAGTGGATGTTGGCACAGTCTTAGCGCGAGAAATTTTTGAGTGCGCGCAGAGGGGCAAAGGGAAGTTGTTTTTACCAGCCACTATTACTGCCTTATGTAGAGATGCTGGTGTGCCGGTATGGCCCGAAGAGGGGCTGTTGCATCCTAGAGCAGCAGTGAGTTTTGGCCCGGCTCGAGCTTCGAGGACTCATCGTGCCTCTGCCTCCTCCTCAGTGCATGACCCTGCTGCCCCTGTCGACAGTGCCCTCATGGAGCGGTTTACTCAGTACGAGATGATGCAGCACCAAATGCATCATCGGCAGAGCGAGCTATGTGACAGAATGCAAGCATTTTGGCAGTACGAGCAGCAAAGAGACGGCATCGTGGAGCGTACTTTCAAAAAGCTAACTCCCAGGACGGTTCCACAGTTTCCACAGTTCCCGCAGCAACTCCTCGACCCATGGACGGACTACTCTGCCCCTGCGCCCAATCCGGAGGTTCCCGATGAGGATTCCGAGTAGAGGGGGTTCCCTTTCCTATTAACTATTTTTTTTTACGTTTCTGTTCTGTTATGTTGTTTTAGTTTTATGTTCTGTGTAGGTTTTGTTGTTAGTGTGTGTTTTTGTGTTGTCTTGTTGTTGTTTGTGTACTCTAGTGTGTCATTGAGAGGTTTAAAATATATTCCTATGGCCTAGTGTTCTGCTCGATGATGATACTTTCCATTCATTCCATGCATGTTGCTGCCTAGTTTTATATGTTGCCTCTGCTTGTTAAGTTGCTGGATATCATGGATGTTTCCTTTTAGTCTCTCCTCAATAGTTTTATACTTTTGTTTTCCCACCATACTTTGAATTTTTCAAATGACTGCTGCATATGTAATTTTAGCATCTAGAATTGGTTAGTGCATTTCCTTGAGGCGAAATCCTAGCTAGACTTATCCCTTAGAAATGATTTAGGCCATCTTTGGACGCTTGAGCCTTTCTAGCCTCCCTTATACGAATATTTTCCCTTAGTCACCCAATTTTTGAGCCAATTAGCCTATTTTTGTGTTCAACCCGATCATGCATACCCATTACCCCTACAATACACTTTCCATACATGTCCCAACTTAATTGCTCTCACTTGTCAGAAATTGATTTTCATGCTAAGTTTGGGGTGAGTGTGGTGAGTGTAGCTTGTGGCGAGCTAATTCATGATTACCATTTTAGCCACATTGGGGACAATGTTGGGTTGTAAGTTTGGGGTGGGGAATTAGCTCACAAGGCGTACCATTATATACTATCAAGCATATTCTCTTGCTATCTATCATATAATTGTATTATAGTGTTATCTTTCTTGTTTTGAATATGTTTAGTCAAAAAAAAAAAAGAAAAAAGAAAAAAAATAAATAAAAAATAAAAATAAAAACAAAATATTCAGTAAATGAAATATCAGAAAAAAAAAAAAAAAGAAAAAAAAAAAAAAAAAAAAAAGAGATAAGAATAAAAATAGCAAGAGAATTATATTACAACAACATGTCTTTGTGAGTAGAAAACGTTTAGGGAAGTAATTCAAGAGAGATAAATCATGAGGGAGAGGCTCGGTTTTTGACAAGTGAGGTGGTTAGGTTTAAGCTAGTAAAAGACATCCTTTACCATACCCTAGCCCAAGCCTTACATTACAAGCTTAGTAAAGTCCTATTGATTGAGGGGATAAGTTTAGACTACATTAGTGGAGAGGAGTGCACTAATTCAACTTATGGAGCTATAATGAATGAAAAAAATCAAAGGGTAGTTGTAGAGAAATTCAAGGTTAGGTGGGATGCACTTGTATACACTATTGATTAGGTGACTTTGGGGAGATATTAGTGATATCCAGTGAGCTAAATTTGAGAAGGGCAGCATATACGGTTAAGGCAGAAACACTTCGCTATTCCACTTAATTCCATTTTTCTGAGAGCAACATGTTCACTAGGCCATTTTGAATCTTTTGGATCTCTCATCTGTTAAGTTGTGTATTTTATTTTGTTTATTGTGTTTATTTTTGTGTCATCATTACTCGAGGACGAGCAATAGGCTAAGTTTGGGGTGTTGATAACTCTAGGATTTAGAGTTATTTTCACATCTTTAAACTTAATTTTTGAACCAAACAAAAGAGTAATGAGTTTTTATTTCTTGTAATTGTGTTCAATTTAGTGTGTCTGTGTAGCTAGGGACCTTGTGTTTGCATTGTCATATTTTTCAGTGTTTTTTATGTAAATTTCTGTGTTGTATTAATCAGGAAAGGGAAGCTTACAAAACAGGAGCTGAGGGAACTGTAAATCAAAGGGAAATGTTGCTGAAAAGGGGAGGATGCTAACTCAACAATGCTGTAGCAGTCAGTCTTAGCAATTAAACTGAAGCTAGAGAAAAAGGACTTCGTGAAAACAATGCTCCAGCTGGATTAAATGAAGTAGAAAGGTGGCAAGTGTACTGAGTACTGAGTCAGCTGAGTATGTGGGACAAAGTACATGTAGGCAAATGATCTGGATTGTCCAATTAGGGTAAAGGAAAGCACCCTAGAATTAAAGGAGGGGCCGTATTATTCTGTGATTTTGACCATTTTAGAAAGAGAGAGAACTTCTGGCTAAGTACAGAGGAGGTTTCAGGGAGAAGATTTGAGAAGAGTACGACCAAAAGAGAAGAAAGAAGGCTGATGCCATAAGGGGGATTTGAGCTCACAACTCATTCGTCCTACACCATCTCTTTCTTTTTGTATTAATTTCATCTAATTTCTGCAAACTCCATGGATTACTTCTGTATTATTTTCATGTTTAAGTTTGCAACTATGAACTAATTTCTTAAGGGCTAGGGTGATTATGAACCCTCAAGTATGAACTCAATATACAAATGCAATGGCTAAGTGATTATGTCTTTGTTCAATTGAATGTGCTTTACTGTTATTGACTGTTAATTATTGGCCATTTTTAGCATGTGCTAAGCTAGATCTAACTTGGAAGAGGGAAGTCTAGCTGAACCCATTCAATTGATGCAAGAGATTCATCTAGTTTTAGGTGATTGTGAGTAGTAGAATAGGAATGTTTTGCTACCTTGCATAACGTCAGATTTGATGCTTAATTGAATGTTTATAATCTGGTTTCATGCAGGAATGTATAGAAGGGGAGTATAGACATTAGATTGCACGTTTTGGGAAAAACTTGCTGGGTTTTACGAAATTTGTTAACACTGTCATAATTGCTAACCCATTGCTGTAACAACTGGAACGAACCGAGGGGAATTAATCACCCGAACCCATTTTTCTTATATCTGAAAACCACCCAGTATTTTGTCATTTTAATCTCTGATTTTTGGTTTAATTCCTTTGTTTGTCTAAAATTATTTTCAGAGTTAATTACCCACTCTTTCCTTTGTTTTGGTTACTATTTTATAAGTTGTTTTTGGTTGATTTTACATTAATTTAGTTGAAAAGTCCCTGTGGAGACGAACTTTGATACATTATCACTGTATTACTTGTTGTCGATTGTGTATACTTGCGCATATTTTAATCGTTAGAAAATTCACAACACGAAGCACGCTAATTTTTTTTTTTAATATGACGTTTATTATGTCGTGTTAGGTTTTCTTATTGGGCATTGGCTCATGAGTGCTCTATGGTGCAGGTAATGGCAAGGGTAAGGTCGACCAACAGTAAGTTGGAGGGCTTTGGAGTGGCACATACATGTTCGAGCTACTCGGCCGTCAGGGTCGGGATATCCGAGGGACTTAGTTAAATGTAATTACATTTTGTATAAAATGTTTAGGATCCCTTGTAAATATTTAAAATTTTAATGAAAAGTTTAAACCTTTTGACCAAAATGTTTAGCACTTAAACTTCTATTTTACTTTAATTAAACTTTTGAGTTCAAATGACTCGCTTAACGAGTTAAGCACTATTTTAAAGACAATGTAACATTCCTGGATTAGTAAGGCATTACTACTTGGTATCAAAGTTGCCAAGGCTTTATATTTCTTGAAGATAGACCGAACATGTACGCTTGCTGCTAAAGACAAGCTTGATTCACGGTTCAATGCATAATAGGTCAAATACTGGTTTAATTGTTTATTTGAGTCATATGCCTTATCTGCATGGTAGAATAGGGAGCATGACATATATTGTTAGGGCATGGCCCTCTTGATTATTATGTGAATATGATAGTGATGCTTATTAGTATTATTGTTGCACGTGAATGTTGTGTTTGTTTGGTTTTGAGCATGGGACGATTTCTGGATACTGTTATCATGCCTGAGAAGTCAAGTCATTGATTGCAGACATACATGGAAGTTATGCCTCCTAGGTGGCCATTCAGACTAGGCGGAGCTAATATCGGGGCCAGAGATGTTAATCATGGCTGGAACCCTCCACCTGCCCCTTATAATTGGAAGCAGGTGTTTGCATAAATGCATGCAAGATTTCAGAGGTAAGAAAATGAGATTAAATGGTTGAGGCAACATCCGCCAAGGAATGCTACCCCACTCGTGTCACCTATAGTGGCGCCGATATTGGTACAACAAGAGATTGAGAATATATGGGAACCACTATATGAGAGGTTTTGGAAGCAACACCCTCAAACTTTCGAGGGAGGCCTAGATCCACTCAAAGCTGAGGGTGGCAGGCAATGACAGGGTGGCCTATGCTACATACATATTGTAGGATGATGTCCTGATCTAGTGTGAGGTAGTATCCCAGACCCGAAATGTGGCTACGACGGGCTGGGAGGAGTTCATGAAGTTGTTCAATAAGAAGTATTACAATAACGCAGTCCGAATTGCGTAGATGGACGAGTTCATGAATTGAGTAGTTTTCAGGTTTATGAAAACTATCGCTATTGTTTCTAAGAGAGTTTATGTCTTACAATAATTTCTTTTTAGGTTTAGAAAGATATTTAACTTATTTAATTAATCTTTATTTTATTTAAAAAAAACTTATCAATTATAACCTTATTTAATTTAAATCATATTTAAAATGATTAATTAAATAAACAAATGATTTGAAATTCAAAATTCAATTCCCAGGGATAGAAAATATCCCTGTGTGGCGCCACATTATGGTTTTCCCTAATTTTCTCATTTGTTTATTTAATTAATATTTAAGAGAATATAATTATCCCAAAATAAATATCAGATAATTCAAAATTAACTCTATCTTAAAATATCAGTTTTAAATAAAAAAAATATCTTACTCTAAATAAGATAATTATTAATCTCTCTTTATATATTAATCCAAACAAGATTAATATTTATTTTAACCTATATTTTTTCAAAATAAAAACTATATAGCTAAATGATTAATTAATTCACAATTAATCAATTGCCCATAACTATCACATAATTATTTCATTGCCCTAGAAAGTTAATTTCTTTGCAATTAAGTCTTCTCAACAAATCTTTCTTTTGACATCTTTACTCTTGATAGTGTAGGATAGAGGTGATCTGCAGACCATGGACCTATACTACGAATCTCCAATAAACCATGATTACTCCACTTTAAATATGGAATTGAACTTTAAGTATTTATAGAATTATATTTATAGAGTTTTCTCTTGTAGTCCATTAATATAATCAATAAATGTAGTTCTCTCCTCCATTTATTGGTTCGTTAATTAGAGCTGGTCGAGATTACCGTTTTACCCTTCTAATTACCTCTTGATCCTTAAGTACCATTAATTCACTTGCGAATAATTAACTATAATCAAATTATAGATTTGAGCTCAATAACTATCAGCTCCATAATTAACACTTAAGGGAACCAATATTCGATCCGTTAGGAAAGTATGGATTCTATTATTGTAATTCATGTTCCCAGCCATTCATGATATTGAATCTCCAAAATAAAAGTCATTAGCCTAGTCATACTAAGAAACCTTAACGAGTGAATCAAAAGATCCAATAAATACAAACATGAGTTCATGAATACCAAGATTTAGACTAATCTACAAATGATCATCTATTATGATAAGAATCAAATCTTTATGTCAAACTGTAAGTTTATAAAGATAATCAATTCTTATCGATCATGTCATATATAATCTCTATTATACACAACACTTTTACTAAGATGTCTATCAACATCAATAATCTAAATCTAGAACTTGCATCCCGTATGCTTAGTAAACCACACTAGTAACCATTCATTAATGATTCCTTACTTTAATATGCTACTCACAATTTAATTCATTATTTATGATCTTAAATCTCTCGTACTAATACAAGATCATATTCTCTTTAATGAATAAGGAATTTTCTTGATATTATCATATAATTAATTTAAAAAATAATTATAATATTCAAATATCATAAAATAGTTCTTTTTATTTAATTCAATAAAATGTCCTTACATGATTTTAGGGCATTAATCCTAACAATCTCACACTTGCCCTCAAAGCAAGTGAGGCATCTCCCTTAATCCCACGTTGCATACATGACACATAAACGACTTTGCCGGAAGTGTCTTTGTCAACAGGTCAGCCAAGTTTTGTTCCGACGCTATCTTCATAACAGTCATATCACCTCAGTGTAATATCTCTCTAACCAGATGGTATTTCCTTTCTATATGCTTTCCTCTCTTGTGGCTTCTTGGTTCCTTGGAGTTAGCTGCTGCTCCACCTCTTGCTTGTACATTTATTGGACCACAGACATCGTTGTGTACAAGCTCCAAAGGTTCTTTAACTCTGTTTCCTTTTCTACAGAAGGACGTTTGGTCATTATGCCTTCTAGACAAGATTCCCAAACCGGAAGAGTTCCATATCTTAATTCTCTCAAATGCCCATCTTTTTTTAACCAATTTAACCTGTCTAGACCTACACGACCAAGTCTAAGATGCCAAAGATATGTGTCATCATAATTTGAAATGTTTTGTCTTTGTTTTCCTTGCGGTTTTGCTACTTTAAATAATTCTGTGTTATTAAGCATTCATTCATTAGGTTTGAGAAATTTCCTCTTCAAGTCCTTGTATCCGCTCCTTGTGTTCCTTCAACTTTTTCTCACAATCAGCAAAGGGGTGGGTCTATTTATTCTCCTTCTTTTGGAGAGCTTGAATGAACTTGATTTTCTGCTCGATCTCTTTATTCTTATCGATCAATTCCTTCTCAATCTGCTCGGCATCTTCTTTGTTCTTTTTGGAAATGTCTCAAGATCGCTCTTAGGTGGCCTTTGTCTTTTTTAGCTCCTCAGCAATTTCCCTCGATTGAGGACAAGTGTGAGTTGGAGTCATCACACCCTACAAAATCTAAAGTTAGACACGAGTAGAAACAATAGTATTGGTCGAATATACAAACTATAAAACAAAATATGTATACTTACCGACAACATTTCCGAGATGGCCCGACCAAAGGCCGTGTCCATGGAAGATTCCTTGAGAGCATCAAAATCCTCCGCACTTAAGCGATGTTGAGACAATTTGGCTACCTGGTTGTTGATCTCCTCGGTTGAGGTCTTAAGGCTTTGGAGTATAGCCGGGGGGGGGGGGGGTACTTGGCTCGACCATTGAACGAGTAGGAGAGTTTCTCATAGGAGGAGACGTTTAGCTAGTCAGAGGAACTGCTAGAGCTGGAGGGTCATTTGGCTTGGATTTTTTGGGCGGAGGCTGTTCCCTTCTTGATACGACATCATTGCCTTCCTTTTTTCTGAAGGCTTTTTGGTCGATGCAAGGAGAGAGGCTAATGCGTAGAGGTCAAACGCATCAAAGTCTGACATGGATTCAAACAATAATAGCAAACATGTAAGAAAAATAAATAAGGAAAAATGCAATAAAGGATTCGAGCAAAGCAACCAAAATGAGAGTTTGGTACCAAAATCTACACTATTTTCTGAGAAGAGACTTAAAATAGAGGTACTATTCGACCAATAGAGATTCACCTGGGAAGAATTAAAATCCCCTACCTTTACTTCCTTTTCGTGCAGATCAGAAAGGGAAGATGATGAGTTGAAAAGTTTTCATCTACAGTTAACTACTAGAGATTAATACTATATTTTAAGTGATTACATGGAAGGTCTTCATCATTTTTAGTAGAGGAGAAGGAAACAGGATCATTGACCAACACTTGTTTGCCCTTCCCACTAACTTTGAGGGCTGCTGGGGTTTTGCCACGAGGAGTCTCCCCTTGTTATCGGATGTTACTCTCATGTTCTTCTCATCGTGGGTGTGGGAGCAGATTGGGGCTGCTCGTTGGCTTTACCACTAGTGGCACTCTTACTTGTAGTGTCCTTGGTGGTCTGATAAGGCTGGAATAGTCCGACCGACTTGAGGTTGTCAATATTCACCAAATGTTAAAAACTTTTCTCGTCATTGGTGAGGCTGGCCAAGATATCTACTCAATCGAGCTTGCCCTGGGTAGGAAGAGGCTGTTGCCACGGGCCTAAACATAAGGTGAATAAAAAACTAAGTATAAATATAAGTAAGAAGAAGAGAAAAGATAAGAAGAGAGGAAATGCTAATTACCTCCTCGTTGAAAGGATAGATTCTTTGCGACCAGGTCGATTGTCAAAAAATACTCCTGTGGTACAGATTAGTGTTGCTTTTGAATGTGGTATCTGTGAGATACACTCTGGTCATATATCTGTGGTAGAAATAAAAAAAATCCAGTATCATTTCTAGCTCGAATTTGTCTTAAGCTCGAACTGATAATGGATTTATTGGGGGGTCAGAGGCTTCCACTTGTGATAGTGGTACATGATATATAATTCTAAAAGCATTAGATATCCATTGGAAGTGATTTGGAAGGGGGCGATGTCGAAGTTCTCGACCTCCCTACTAAAATTTTTGTACAAAGGTGAGGTTGCACCAAGCATTATATGGAAGCGCGACCAGGCACTGTAAGCTTTGCTAGGTAAATTGGCAGGCTGGTCAGCTCATGGGGTAACCATATTGATTCCCATAATGCTATATTTGTCTGGATATCCCTCCAAAGAACTACTCGATAGAGTGCTTGCTGGGATTGTGTGACAGCTGGCAGTCTTGTTCTTCCTTGACTTTAATTTTGCTCGAAGCCATATGGTGTTGGTAATTTCCACTGTTGGCTTGGCTTTTTCTGGCTGGTCGTTGCCTGCACTGGTCGCCTATCTCGCAACCTGCGGGTCTCCAACTATCCTTTGTCTGGTATTCTTTACTCTTGCCATATCAGGAGGACAAAATGCAATAGTTATTGTTGATTCAACCATTGAAGCCTTGCTCGTTGCTCTCCCACTAGTCAGAATTCCGATCGAGAGAGTGTCAACAGAATCGGGGTGGACAATCTAGGTCCAATCCCTTGGAAGTAATTTCCTTATTCCTTCGAGTAATTCGTCAACCTTACGACGATACTACTGGTCGGGGTTAAAATGGAGGTGATATTAATGATTTTGAACACCTATTCAAGACGATGTTTTAGAAGTATCTTTGTCGAGATCGATGTTTGGTCGATTCTGATCAAAGTCACCGACCAAGATTTGAAGTAAGTCAAAATCTATGGAATAATCACTTTTCCAGTGATCATGTGCATACATCTGGTAAAAATAAAAGAGGAAGTGGGTTATTCAACTAGCATATGCATGCGTAAAGAAGTGTGCTACTCGAATAAACATATTTTTTATTCAATCAGGTCTAAAAGGGGATCCAAAAGGCAGTTGAAAAGATTTTTTACAAACCTTTACACTTACCTTTTGGAAGGAATTTTCCCACCATTTTCTTAGAACTCGAAAATCAAATTTTCCTTCGATTTTGTGAATTTTCCTAGCATCTAGCATAAAGTCAAGCATACCCGAAGCCTATCGTGCATTTTCCTACTTCCCAGACACTATTTTTCCCAAGAAAATCACCAAATTTTCAGATTAACCCTAGTTTTCCTACGGTTTTTTCAAAAACATTAAGAACAAGGTGAACACGAAAGAAAAATCTCAGATTTCTCATAGATTTGGGAATAATAAAAGAAAAATAATTACAAGTGGATGATTGAAAACTTACTGGAAGAACGTTTTTGAAGATGTATTTATGAAAAAGGCATATCACAATTCTTGGAGTCGAGAAGAGAAGCTTTAGGTTTGAGAGGTTTCTTGAAGGAAAGATAATGTTTGGAGAATTTGAAGAAGGTAAAGGAAGTGGTAAAAGGCAAGGCTATATATAGCCTTGTTCGTATGCGAGCAACCATGACGTCATCCTAAAGAAAAAAAAAACAAGAAAAAAAGGTCATCATTGTTTCCAAGATGATGTGACGTTAGCTGCATCGGAAGTTGAAAATCAACATTTTCTTTACTAAAAGAAACTATCGTTATTCCAATGGATGTGACTACAACAAGCATTGGAAACCAAAAACCATCATTTTCTTAATAAAAAAAGCATCATCATTAGTTGGAAATAGTGGTACTTCATTTTTCATTGTGTTAGAATTTGAAATGGTACCAACCTGGTTGAAGCATGCAAGTTTATCTAGTGCTGGTAGTGCTAAGATAAACTTGGGGGGTAACTGCTTAACCTAAAATTAGACACGATGATGTGGCATATGCAAATGACACGTTGCAAATGTAGGTTTTAAATTTGTCTGTGCTGGTCGATTTACTTGTGCTGGTCGATTGTACTTGACCAAAAAAGAAAAAGCTACCCACCTATAAGTGATTAAAGATCATTACTCAAAGAATGTTGGTCAACATCAATGACCTGATCAAATACACCCAGATTATATAATCTGCTCGAAAGAAGGCCTGGTCGAGAGACACCTCGATTGACCCAAATGAGCCGAATCTTATGGGATATTTATGTAACTATTATTTGAATGTATTTTTATACTCTTTCTTTATATATTCATTTGTAACAAACCCACATTAGGTGTGTGAGGGCCATGACCCACTAAGGAACTCTATAAATAGAGATCTCTCACAGTCCTTATCTCTCATGTGCACTTTACACACAAAAACCTTTGCAAATTGTATTCTCTCTCACACTTAGGAAACTCAGTTGAATCTTGTTATGCTGATCTTAAGTCTGAGATCTTCTTGATTAATAAAAGTGCAAGTGGATGTAGGTCATTATCAACTCTTGGGGTTGGACCACTATAATTTTTTTTGTGTCATTTACTTGAATTTAGCTCTTTTAGATTCTTAATCATCGTTCAATTTGACTAAGTGTCGTTGACCAAAATGCAGCTCAACAGATTTTATCTATTTTTTTCTTCTTAATTTGTATACATGAGATTAATTTTGATATAAAAATCTATTTTGTGTAAATTGTTTCTAGGAAATGGATGTAATATGAGTTTTGTATATGAGGAATTTCAAGGTTGCAAATTTGGGTTTATTTATTTTTTGTTTGGAATTTAGGCCTCATTTCAATATTGAGGCTAAAAAAATGCTAATAATAGTATATGAGTCATTTAGTTCTAAGTGACGCCTATATTTTTATTAGCATCAGTAGTACATTGATGCTTATATTTTTTTGGCATTAGTAGGCTACTAACACAAATTAGTGACAATAATTATGGGGTTCTATCTAAAAATCAATTGGTGATTAGTGGAGTTAATCATGTTCTTATTAATGACTCAATATTATTACACTTGTTCTATGTGGGACACCATACTCCAATATCCCCCGCTAGATGGTGGCTATTTTTTGGCTCACCAATCTTGAATCACCGAATCACAAGTGGTCTTTCTCAGCTCACTTATATTTTTTTGATCTCAAGTGTCTTTTTGCACTATGCGGATCTCGTGTGGCTTAGCTTGCTATTTGGATATCAAGTGTCTTGTTGTACTATGCAGATCTCATGCGGCTTACTTTTTTTTCTAATTCGACTCACTATTAGGATCGGTGTGGATTGAATACCAGCTAGGAATATGACTCATGTTACCATGACAAAATTCATGACGTTCCATCTAAAAAATAATTAGTGATTAGTGGAGTTACACAAATTCTTATTAATGACTCAATATTCTTACATTTGTTGCATGTGGACACTATGCTCCAATAATAAGGGACATCAAAGGAGTCACCAACTTTGGCGTGAGTATGGCCGCTGATGCCTTTTATTTTTGTAGTATATTTTCTACTAATGGTAAGTCCTATTTTTTCTTGTAGTGTTAGAATCTTTCCATTGATGTAAAGTTTCATATTCTCCATCTTTATTTATTGAAAATTACATATATACACTCTTAAAATATTATTTTAATAAATAATTATAAAAATAGTACAATAATGTCATAAATAAATAATCATCTAGGATTATTACTTTTCTCTTCCTCCCCTTCATCCCTCCTAAACTCTGGATTCTCCGTTCATCCTACCAAACATAGTGTAAGTTACAAATAACTACACAATTATTCAAAATCCCTAATAGTTAGAAAATATAAAAACTAGACATTCAGTGTTATTATATTCTTAGAACGACCTTCACATATTTTGTACAAATCGTTTAAAGGTTTATCATATCTCGAGAGCTATTTCCTTTCAATTCTGCAACTTATTAACACTACTTCTCATATATTGTTTTGTTCTATGTCGAAAAATATGTATTTGAAGTAAAAAATTGTGATGCATTATATATGGGTACAGCGAGATCTCACATTGGATGGAATCTATGGCCTATACATAAATAATATAGATAAATATAAATGTGAGGGGACATGACAAGAGGTGAGTGATTGAAGGTATACACATTCCCAACTCAAGCAGAGAATATGATCAATAGAACGGAATGGGATGGACATCTCTAATTGGATGAAATGGACGGTTGATTTTTCTTTTATCAAGAAATTAAAGGAATCTTCCATATTTGTATGTATTTTCTCACTTTTCTTAAATAAGTAAACTTATTAAAATAAAAGAATAAGATAAAGCAGGGAAATGAAAACAAAAGGGAATGTGTTTCTGAAGATTGAGAAAACAAATCTATGTGGGAAAGGAAACTTGATCTTTTAAAAGATTGATATATCTTACATGACTTGATCCATTCATATATGTCACAAATCTCTCTTTATAATAAATATTTGCTCTTTTTGATGTTATTATGGCTGTGTTTTATAAAAATTTTGTTTTTGAAATTTTTAAACATAAAAATAGAAATATTATTTTTATTTTTAAAAATAAAAATATATTTGACAACTATTTTTATTTTTTGTTTTTGAAAATAAAATGTAATAAATGTATTTGATAACTTTTATTTTTAAATTTTGTTTAACAATATAAAAATGAGGTGCTGATTTAAAGAATAAAAGAAAAAAAAAAGAAACTAAAAGCTGAAAACGCTTTAAAAAAAATTTGAAAGTGAAAATTTTCTATTTTCAAAATTTAATAAATTTTGTTTAAAATTTAATAAATTAGAGTTACCAAACACTATTTTATATTTAATTGTCAAAATTTTAACTAATTAAATAAAAAATTATTTTTTAATTGTTAGCAAACAACACCTATATCTCTATTAAGGATTTAAAATGGGTGAAACATTTTTTTTTTCCTCGAATTTCTTTTGGAAAATTTCATATTCTGTGCTTAATATTGGGTTTTTATTAAAATATATGCTATGCATATTAAAAATTTCAAAATAATGTTACTTTTTGCAACTCTACCAAAAATACTCTTGTCTCTTGTATCTTGTCTCTCAGTTCACTATTTCTCACCTTGCAGCACCACCAATACCAACACCACCATCACAGTAAATACTTCATTTTGAATAGATCTAGACATGATTTTTGGGTGTTTTTTTTTTAGATCTAAAACTCATAAGTCAGCAATAAATTGACATTGCTTGATGGTGGTTCGATGATGCTCGATGCCAACTAGATGGGGCTTCAAAATAAAGATTTTCATGACAAAATAAGTTTTCTTGATGGTGGTTCGATGGTGCTTGATGAACTAGATGCGATTCTTGCAAAAAACATAATTTTTCACTCGAGTGCCCATTTGGGGTGATTTTTTTTTTATTTTGGGTATTTTTTTTGAAGATCTACACGTTTGACATGCTCATATTCATATTTGTGAAGTTTCAAACTTGAAACACATACCAAAACATGTCTTAAAAATTTGGTATGTATGGACTTTTGTATTTTTTTTCAAGTGTTACACTTCACAAATGTGCATATGAGCATGTGAAACATGTAGGTTTTAAAAAATACCAAAAAAAAATAAAAATCACCCCAAACATACACAAGAGTGAAAAATTATGTCTCTTGCAAGAATTGCATCGAGCTGGCATCGAGCATCATTGAACTACCATCGAACCAACATCGAACAACCTTCGGGCAAAGTCATTTTTTACATGAAAATCTTGATTTTGAAGGCCCCGTCGAGTTGGCATCGAACACCATTGAACCATTGTCGAGCAAGACCGATTTTCTACAGATTTAAGACTTTTAGATTTGAAAAAATTGCAAAAAAAAAAAACCTCAAAAACCATGCCCAGATCTGTTCGAAATGCAGTATTTAGTGTGGCGGCACTATTACAAAAAATGCTTTTCAGGGCTCGCTTGGGGAGTCCTAAAAACGTTTTTAGGACTCGCGAATGTGAGGTTTGTCAGGACTCACATTGCAAGTTCTAAAACGTTTTATTTTTAATTTTTAAAAAATTAATTGATAGGCAAAGCTCCCGCTGGAGCTCTGACGTTAACGGCAATGCCACCACCCCATGGTGGTGGTTTGGGAAAATGAAGACTGGGTATCGAAGCCCAAGTCTCGGGGATCCTCGTGGTGGTGGTGGTTCTTCTTAGAAAGGCCTAGAATGGCCGAATTTGAACTATGATTTCTCGAACCTCAATGGATTTCGGTGAATGTCGACTTCCAATTTCGATGAACGTTGAGTTCAGTCCTTTAGTGGGTTTTGGTGCCCAAATCACAAGGAATGCGCTGGTGGTGGTTGTTTGGGTTGGGGTTGCTTGAGGCGGTCGAAAAACACTCAGAAAGAGTTTGGGAAAAATAGCACCACCGCGACTTCGAACAACTCTAGGTGGCGCGTGAGGAGCTGGGCTCACAGGGGTCGAAGGTTAGTGACCTTCTGCGTCCAATGCACCGGCGCGTGTCAACGGGGGATGGCGACAGGGCAGTGGTCGTGGCCTCCAACTGATGGAGGCGGGAGAGAGTTGTAGAGGGAAAGAGGCGGCTGATTTTTTTCTTCTTTCTTTGTGTGTGCTGATGAGAAATGATGCCCTAATATAGCCCAATTCGAAAATGATAGAAATTTTTGTCATTTTTTACTTAAAAGTTTTTAGGACATGCTTTGTGAGCCCTTACTACTCTTTTAGGACACCCAAAATGAGCCATCAAAAGTCACAACTCATATTACACTTAATTTCTATTTAGGTTTTTTAGGACTCACATATGTTTTTAGGACACTCATTGCGAGTCCTAAAATATGGTTTTAAAGACTCTCAATGAGTGACCTAAAAAGTCCAGGAACTTTTGTTTAAAAAAAATTCAAACTTTTAGGACACACATTAGTTTTTAGGACTTGTTCCACGAGTCCTAAAAGAAATTCTTTAAGAACTCGGAACACGAGTCCTAAAAAGTCCAGGAGTTGTTTTTAGGACTTGCATTTATGTGAGTGTCCTAAAAATGTGTCCTAAAAGGTGGTGCCGTGAGGTGAGAGAGAGTGAACCAAAAGAGAGAGAGAGAGAGAGGGAAGAGAGAAGTGAGAAGAGAGAAGAGGGAAGAGATGAGGGTATTTTTGGTAGAGTGCCAAAAATTGACATTATTTTGAAATACTTAATATGTCTAGCATATATTTTAATTAGCATCCAATATGATGCATAGAAACTGAAATTTACCTTTCTTTATGAGTAAAGATTTTCACAAATCTCTATTTAGATTAAGATCCCATGAACAATATTTGCATAAATTTAATTATTGTTCTCCTTAAATAAATTAAAGAATCAATCCCATGTATGATATTATTCTTTTTTTAGCCTTAATTAATTAAAATCCCTCACACTATTGACTATCAAGAGGTGAATGAGTCCTTACTCCTTAGGCCCTTAAAAAAAAAAAAAAAAAAAACTCCTTAATAACTAATAAGAATCAATAATCATGTAACATTTTTTTCCTTCCAATAATTAGCTGATAGTTTTAATATTATAATAAAGGTGAATAAGTAATTGTAAAACAAATAACATGCAGAAATAATTATTGAAAACACCACTTCAGAATTAAGTAAAATCTGTAGCTATTACTATTAGTTAAAATATATGGTACGTAAAAGTTCACACACCCACACACACACACACACAAAATGGTATGTAAAAGTGGAAAAAGAGTATCACAGTAAGCAACAAACAATGTATGATATGAGTTTTAGTGTCAACTCATATATATTTATATGCTGTTATATATACATTTATTTATATTTATACTTAATTATAAAAAGTGTGATTTGCATTACAATCTAATGATAATTATATATATACACACTAGGTGACCTACAAGGCAGGATAATTTTTCTTTCATATAAAAAATATATATACATTTGGACAGGGGAACATAATAAGATGTGCTTTGCATATCTAATCTATAAATATTAAATATTTTTCTTACTTAAAACTTGGGCTAATCATGAGCATTATTCTCATGATAATATTTTATATTTTATACGATTATTAGTTGTTTAAATTAAAGTATATTACACAGTGACAGTACTGCTGTGTGCCAAAATTTAGTTCAGAATTATGAGAAGTTGTGACTCAAGGCCAAAGGTTAGCACAATTTATTAATTTGAACTCCAAGTATATTTTCAAGAAAATTGTCATATCTTTTATGATTTATATATATTTTTTTTGGATGATGTGTTTTGTTCCATTATCTGTTTGGATTATATGTTTTGATTAATTATTTTTTGGACTATGTATTTTGTAAAATAGTTGAAATAGACCCCTAAATTCAATTTTGATAGAAAAAAAATTGAATATGGCAACATAATTATTATGAATAATGATAATATTTTTGTTCTGAATTGTTAGTTCGATGAATTATTTGTGATTTTAGCTCAATTTTTTTTAACAAAAATCAAGTTTATGAGTCTATTAAAATTATTTTACAAAACACAGAATCCAAAAAATAATTTATCAAAACACAAAATCCAAATAAATAATGAAATAAAACACATGGTCCAAAAAAAAAATATAAATCCTATATTTTAACCGTTTATTATAAAGTATGATTTGACATCAATATTTCAAAATTTTAAGGTTTTAATTTTATTTTTAAGATTTTATTCTAATTGGTTTGTCTCTTTAAATGTAAATATGCATATGTTTAGAATCTTCTTCTATAATTGTTGCACGATGATATTTACTGTGCGAGTAGTTTTACGATAAATTTTTTTTATCAAATTAAGATATTTTTTAAATTATATTAATTTCTTTTTATTATTTAAAATATTTTAATAATTATTTTTTAATTTAAAAAAAATTATAAGTTTTGACTAATAAAAATATGACATTTGTCAAAGTAGTTTTTTAAATCAATTTTGATTACTTATTTATTTATAATTGAGTGTAATTTGACCATATTAAAAATATGTTGACCAAATTAAAACTCAAGTATCAAATATGTACAATTAAAAATTACAAAATACTAGATATTTATTTCGATAAAACATATAATACCAAATAAGTATTTAATCTTAATAAATTATAATTGTTATTCCTATATATGATCATTGAACATATGTAACAGTCCCAACAAGAATAGTAAGTTGATATTCAACAACTGAGAATGGCACTCAACATTTTCTACTCTCAAAGAGGATGTATGTTTTTTGGTTCAACTATTATAATTAAATGTGGTGTTATTACTTAAATTGACTATAGTGCTCGTACACTTTCTCGAAAGCTTGCATATAAATTCTGTTGACCAAAAAACTTATTCATCAATTGGTGCTAGAAAGAGGGCCATCTCAGCAAAAAGTGTTGTAAAATAAGGTTATGATGACACAAAACAAAGAGAAATCTATGATCGGGGGAAACAATGACCCAATACACAATGTCACGCTAGGCAAAACTTCTCGGGGTTCAACCAGCTATTCAGCATGTTCAAATTCTCTCACCACAGTTGGATGCCCTGCAACAAACTCTAAACATAGTGAGCAATGTTTGTTGCAACTGGCACAAATGAGACGCAACTTCCTGTTTAGGCACATGTTGCATAAGTAAACAATAATGTGGCCCATCATAGTCATCAGTAGAGTCGTCCCTCGTAGCACAATCATCACATAGGTTTTATGTGCAAAGAACCTAGCGATCGCAGATGAGAGAACCATAAAAGCCATAACTAATTAATTATTCATATGTCCAAGAAAATGTTCATGATCGACAATCATGTAAAGGAAATGAAAAATCATGAATAATGGAGTAGACCTCAAAGGCATGCAAGTTGAAATGTCTTTGATAGGTTGGGAGAATGGTGAGAAGTAAATGAAGAGAGCAACTATTATGTGGATTACCTTAATCAAAGGAGGCAATCATTTAAAAGTTCAGTGACACCAACTGTGTAATATCAGCGATTGTTCAACTGAACTTCATTAAAAGCTTTAGGCTTAACCCTTACTCAATAACAACCAATACTAACCATCTTGGATGGAACTCACAAATTTTTTTAGTGTTGAAACCATTCACTTATCAATGACTTGTTCTTACCCATTGAACTATTACCCTTGATGTTCACAAGTTTGGAGTTGGGTTGCCATCATTGGTGAATATTTTATTTTAGGAGTTTCAACCCCATCCCTTTTGAAGTGGAATTTACGAACATTCTCAGAAGTGGTTTTGTAAATGAATCTGCTAAGTTCTCACAAGTCTTAATGTATGAGATTGATATGACTCCATCTTGAATCAATTGCCTCACATATTCATCTCTTAGACTAATATGTCTAGATGTAACGTCCTCCTAATCCAGGACCGTTACATTGTGTAATTTAAATTGTGTCAGACTTGCTAATCAAGTCATTTGATTATAAATGTGTAACTAAGGTTAACGTCAAGAGTTATGGTTAAATTTTTTGGTCAAAAGAACTGTTGATTTTTTATTTAAAAAGTTTCATACATACATGGGATCCCAAAATATTACAGACAAATGTGTAAAGGGGTGTATATAAATAAAAAGTTACAACCGGCCGACCTAAGCAGAAAAATTAGGGCTACAACCCTAGTGCCTCTGAGATATCCTCAATCGTGGTCGACAAGTATCCGTATATGTACACCCCGCCACCGAATCTCTCCAATTAGGGCTAGTCAAGCTTTCCTTTTCCCTTACCTGCACCACATAGCACCCGTGAGACAAGAATCATCAAGAAAACTTAAACATGTGCATGAAAAAAAAATAGATTTCCAGATACTTATCTAGCATGCCCAGCTGTAATAACCCACTCATGCATGCATACAATTAGAAATAAATGGTCCTTAGACCATTCTGGGGCCGCTGCCCTAAATAGTTAACCATAGAGTCATCCCTGGGGCCCTATGCCCTAGCTATGTGACCATAGGATCACCTAGGGCCCACGCCCTTAGCTCTGGGTAACAAGCCATAGAGCTAGCCAAATAATTTGTTTTCCAATGACCACTGGGTCAACCAACATAATAGTACGTTGCTGATTTGGGCCTAAGCTTTTCGACCAGCGCGCAGTGAGCTATTTCCGTCCTTGACTAATAAGTCAAGCCCTGAACCAGGTATTCAGATACAGATACAGAAATAGATATAGATAAATATACTTCAGCGAATACAAGTATGCATATATATTAATCATATAACATCATCAAATAACTGCAAACATAGTAATAATCATGCTCCTTAACGGGGCCAAGCCCTAGCTACGCAAACCATGCTAACAGTCATATACACTTAATCAGGTACAGAATATTCAAGTATGTTTAATCAACAAGCGGAATGATAACTTAAAACGTATTCATTCTTAGGGGAACAAGCCCTATTCATAATTATAGTCAATAATCGAGCCAAGCCCTAATCACACATATATCACTTATTGGGGGCAGTTTTCTTATCTTAGGTTCAAGTATAGCATAAAATAAGGACGACCCTTGAGCATGATCCTGGTTCAGAGCCCCTAGCGATAACCTACTCAAACCCACAATATAGGATTCCATCAATAACGAGCAAATAAAAGCTTCTGGACCGAGTCCTAGCCTTCGGGACCTTGAATTCTACTAAACCGAGTAGTAGATTCGATCTCGAACCCTTAGGTTTAGATTCTCGTCACTAATGACTTATGGTGGCTAAAACCACCCAGGCGGGCCGCGACGCAACTCCCAGGTTAGAGGCTCCCTTCTGCCTCATACCTGGACATGGGTCGCGACCTAGATACCCAAGATACTAATAACCCGATACCCGATAACCCAATACTGAGCTAGATACCTAAAATACCCTTTGACTCCCCCCGAGTCGGGTATTGGGTCCCGTTGTGACTTTCCCGCTCACTTGCTTCCTAGGATCGTCTCGTGCCGAGTAAGGAAGATAAACCCAGATAATAATGTGGTCTCTCACATTTATCACATATATGCACATATATACAATTATGTCCATAACGACCAAATTACGAATATTTCCCTTCTAATATGAAATGGGCCAACATGCATATTTAATACTCCTTACCACGCATATCTAGTTATATTATCATATAACTTATATAATCACATAATTACACACAAATATATCATATAAGCATATAATTCCATAAATTGCCATCTTGCCCCCCTAATCAAGACCCTAAGCCTGATTATGTAATTTGGGACGTTACAACTATCCTCAAAATTTCATCCTCAAAATTTTACCTGAATAGCTTGGGAGACTAAGTCTGCATTTCCGCCTCTAGCTCCCAAGTCGCTTCCGTGACCTTAATGTTTCTATATAATACCTTAACTAAAGGTATAGTCTTGTTCCTCAGAACCTTGTCCTTCCTGTCTAAAATCTGAAGTGGCTGCTCCTCATAGGAATAATCTGCCTCTAGTTCCAGATCCTCATAACTCAATACAGGAGTCCCATTTGATACACAATTCCTCAACATGGAAATATGAAATACGTTGTACACACTAGACAGTGCAGGGGGTAAGGCCAACCTATAAGCCACCTGACCGGCCCTCTCCAGGATCTCAAATGGTCCCACAAACCTAGGGCTCAACTTACTCTTCTTTCTGAATCTCTTCACCCCTCTTAGTAGTGAAACCCTAAAGAAGACATAGTCTCCCACTTGGAACTCCACGTTTCTATGCTTTGGGTCTATATAACTCTTCTATCTACTTTGAGACGCGAGCATCCGAGCTCTAATCTTTTCAATAGCCTCAGTGGTCCTCTGAATTGCCTCAGGTCCCAAATATTTCCTCTCACCCATTTCATCCTAGTGAATGGGCGATCTGCTCTTCCTACAATAAAACATCTCATAAGGTGCCACTCCAATAGTAGACTGGTTGTTGTTGTTATAGAAAAACTCTATCAGAGGTAAATATTTACTCCAGCACCCTTCAAAGTCCAATACACATGCTCTCAACATGTCCTCCAATATCTGGATAGTCCTCTCAGACTGACTATTAGTTTGAGAATGGTAAGATGTACTGAACTTCAGATTTGTACCCATCGCCCTCTATAAACTTCCCCAAAACTTGGAAGTAAAGATAGGGTCCTATCAGACACCATAGACCTTGGAGTCCCACGAAGGTGAACTATCTCTCTCACATAGAATTTTGCATACCGGTCAACCATGCAATTCATCCTCAACGGTAGAAAGTGAGATGATTTTGTATACCGATCAATGATGACCCAAATTGTGTTATGTTGGCCCACCGTCCTGCGAAATCCTACCACAAAATCCATCGTGATATCCTCCCACTTCCACTCTGGGATTTCTAGAGGCTGTAACATCCCTGCTTGCATCTGATGCTCTGCCTTGATGTGGTTAGAGGTGAGGCACCTTGCCATGTACTCAATCACTTCCCACTTCATCCCAGGCCACCAATATAAACCTTTCAGATCCTGGTACATCTTTGTGGTGCCCCTAATGTAGAGAATAAGAGGTAGTATGAGATTCATCCAGAATCTCCTGTCTAATCCCAGTGTCCATCAGAATACAGATTCGATCCTTATATCTTAACAAGCCCACGCTTGACACTGTATAGTCCTTATCTACTCCCGCAAGAACGTCCCCTCTAAACCATTCCGGCTACAAGCATCTGCTACAATATTGGCTTTCCAAGAGTGATAGAGGATCTCACAATCACAATCCTTTACCTGCTCTAACCAACATCTTTGCCTCATGTTCAGATCCTTTTGGGTGAAGAATTATTTTAATCTCTTGTGGTCAATGTATATCTCACACTTCTCACCATATAAGTAGTGCCGCCACACCTTCAGTGCAAAAACCACTGCAGCAAGTTCTAAATCATGTGTGGGGTACCTCTGCTCATACAACTTCAGTTGGTGTGATGCATAGGCAATCACCTTCCCTGTTTGCATAAGGACACAACCCAGGCCTTGCCTCGAGGTGTCACAATAAACCACAAACTTGTTCTGACCTGTAGGAAGATTTAGAACCGGCGCGGTGATCAAACTCTTCTTTAGCTTCTGGAAGCTGTCTTCATACTTGTCTCACCATATGAACTTCTGATTCTTGCGTGTTAACTCTGTGAGTGGTCACAAAATCTTGGAAATCCTATCCACAAAGCGTCTATAATAACCTATCGATCCCAAAAAACTTCTGATCTCTTAAGCGTTCTTCGGTCTTGGCCAATTTTTGACAGCCTCAATCTTCGCTGGATCCACCATAATTCCATCCTTACTCACTATTTGACCTAAGAAAGTCACTTGAGGCAACCAGAACTCGCATTTCTTGAATTTCTCATACAACCTGTGTTCTCTCAACCTGTGCAGTACCAATATGAGGTGTTGCTCGTGTTCTGTCTTTGACTGAGAATATATCAGTATATCGTCGATAAAGATGATTACAAACCGATCCAAGTAATCTTTGAACACCCTGTTTATCAGATCCATAAATTTTGCTGGGGCATTAGTCAATCCAAATGACATCTCAAAAAACTCACAATGCCCGTACCTTGCACGAAAAGCTGTCGTTGGTATATTCTCCTCCTTGATCCTTAGCTAGTGATAACCAGATCGAAGATCTATCTTGGAGAATATCAACCTACCCTGCAACTGATCAAAAAGATCATCAATCCTTGGTAGAGGATACATGTTCTTGATAGTCAACTTGTTTAGTTCTCTATAATCGATACACATCCTCAGAGAACCATCTTTCTTCTTCAAGAAGAGAACTGGTGTGCCCCATGGCGAGAAACTGGCCCTGATAAAACCCAAGTCTAGTAACTTCTATAGTTTAACCTTTAGTTCCTTCAGCTCAGCTAGAACCATCCTATAAGGTGCCCTAGACACTGGCTCTGTCCCTGGCAAACTAAATCTCCCTACATGGAGGTAACCCTGGCAGATCCTCTGCAAAAAACGTCCAAAAACGCACAGAATAATCGGGTTTGTCCTGGTCCCACTGACACGACCTGAGTGGTATCCACCACGCTAGCTAAGAACCCTATGCATCCCCCCTGCAATAGGTCTCTAGCTCTAAGTACATATATCATAGGTATCCAAGGTCCATGTACAGTGCCAACGAATACAAAGGGGTCCTCCCCCTCAGGCTCAAAGGCTACCATCTTCTTCTTCTAATCTATTGTTTCCCCATACTTTTCTAGCAAATCCATACCTAGAATTATATCAAAATGAGTCATCACCAGCCTACCAAGTCAACTGACAATTCTCTGCCATCCACTGTAACTGGTAGTGATCTAACGCATCTCCTATAAACCACTAACTCCCCAGTAGGTAGCATAGTACAAAAGCCCATAGGATAAAAGTCACATGGTCTACACAAACCATCTATAATCCTACTAGCAACGAAAGAGTGTGTACAAACTAAGTCAATCAAAATAGTATAGAAGGTTCGAGCATTAGAAAGTTGAACTATAACAACTGAGGGACTAGCCTCGGCCTCTGCCTGAGTCAAGGTGAAAACCCGAGCTGGCGTCAGGCTATCCACCTTCTTGGGCTATTCCTTTCTGGTTCTCGGGTAGTCCTTCTTCAAAAGCCCCAGACTGCCACAAACAAAGCAGGCCTTCGCCTGAAATTCCCCAATAAGGTGCCTCCTGCACCAGGTACACTTTGGGAATGCTCTCCAGGTCTCACCACCACCCTGGCGGCCCATCTGTATGCCTTGTGGTCTCTAATCTGGTCTTGGAGCTAAAATTGTATCTGGATTCTTTCTCTTTTTGTCACTGCCCCCCCCCCCCCTACCAAAACCTGTAAATGGAGGTCCCAGCCTCCTAGAATCCCTTTTGGCCACATTCTCATGCCAGATCTTATTCTCTGTGCTCTCAGGTGTAAGCATCTTCTCTACAACCTGTGCATAGGTGGTCAATCCTGGCATAGTAGTAATACAAACAACCAGGGCTATCATAGGCTATAGCCCCTGGAGAAACCTCTATCTTCTTGTCCCATCAGTGGGCACCAGATCCACGACAAACTTTGCCAATCTATCAAACTTCAGGGCATAGTCAGTCGCTGTCATGTTACCCTGAAGTAACTTGCGGAACTCTTCAGCCTTGGTAGCTCTAACAACGTCGTCGTAGTACTTTTCATTAAAAAAAGTTATGAACTCTTCCCATTCCATGTTATTATCATGGTCATCCACTGCTCGACCTTCAGTGGATTTGAGCTGCCCTAAAAAAACTGGAGGGTGTTGTTTCCTGAACCTCTCATATAGAGGTTCTCATTTATCACCCCCTGCTTGGGGCTGCACTACCATTGGTACCTCCGGCTGTATCACTGCTGGTACTGCGAGTTGTGGGTTCCCTGCTGGAACCTGTTTTTGTCTCAAGAGGAAAATCTCATCTTCTTGCCTCTCTAAATCTGGATTGCACACCAGTAAGCACTTGTTTCCAGTTTTCTAGAGCTGGCAGTGGGGCCTGGCCCTGGTCATTCCCTTCCCTTGCCTATATCTCTTGGCCAGCCAATCTCTCTGACCTTCGAGGATTCATATTGATATCTAACCCACTGTGCAGTGATCAAATCAATCGTTAGGTAAGTAATAACTATACCTCTTGCTGCCTTACGGTCCAAGATCATCAAATAAACAAACAGATGCAATGCTAATAAGGATGCCAACACGTTATATACCCATCATGGTGCTAATAAGCACTCCTTGGTATTCATCAGCAAATAACAATGCTCATAAGCATTTATTGCATTCATAAGCAATTAACAACGCACAAAAACATATTCAGACATTTACACATGTATAACGATGCTAATAAACATGTTCTTTAATCCCTGCCAGTGTTAATAGTGCTAATAAGCATTTCCTGGCCTATATGCAAATAAGCGTATCTTGACCCACATGTCCATAAAATAACACTGATAAGCGTCTCCTTTGCATTCATAAGCGGTAACAATGCTAATAAGCACATTCTTTATCATTCATGCAATAGTCAAGGGCCAGGCCCAATCAAATTATCTCATGCTTCCTAAATAGGCGTGCAGATAAGGCATTATATCACATTCAAGCAGTTAAATACATAACAACATAAATAGTTACTGAACCCTGAGTCGAGCTTGTCTATAGTGGCGAGTGTACATGCCCGACCAGTCTTCAGGAACCCTTAAACCTTGGCAGCTCTAATACCAAGTTGTAACGTCCTCCTAATCCAGGACCGTTAGACCGTGTACTCCAAATTGTGTCAGATTTGCTAATCAAGTCATTTGGTTACAAACGTGTAACTAAGGTTAATGTCAAGGGTTAGGGTTAAAATTTTTGGTCAAAGGAACTGTTGACCTTTTATTTAAAAAGTTTCACACATACATGGGATCCCAAAATATCACTAACAAATGTATAAAAGGGTGTATATATATCAAAAGTTAAAACCGGCCGACCTAAGCGGCAAAATTAGGGATACAACTCTAGTTCCTTTGAGATTAACTTGGTCGTGGTGGATGAACAGCCGTATATGTACATGCCGCCACTAAAGCTCTCCAACTCATGGCTGGTCAAGCTTTCCTTTTCCATTATCTGTACCACATATCCTCCGTGATTCAAGGCTTAGCAATAAAACTTAAACATATGCATGAACATAATATAAAAATTTCCAGGTACTTATCTAGCATGCCCAGCTTGAATAACCTACTCGTGCATGCATAGAATTACAAATAAATGGTCATTGGACAATTCTGGGGTCGCTGCCCTAAATAGTTTACCATAGAATTAACCTCGGGGCCCTATGCCCTGGCTATGAGACCATAGGATCACATGGGGCCCACGCCTTTAGCTCTGGGTAACTAACCATAGAGCTGGCCAAATACTTTGTTTTCCAACGACCATTGGGTCGACCAACGTAATACTACATTGCTAATTTGGGCCTGAGCCTTTTGACCAGAGCGCAGCAAGCTATTGCCATCCTTGACTAATAAGTCATGCCTTGAACCAGGTATTCGGATACAGATACAGAAACAGATATAGATAAGCATACTTTAGACAATACAAGTATGCATATATATTAATCATATAACATCATCTAATAACTGCAAACATAGTAATAACCATGCTCCTTAACTGGGCCAAGCCTTAGCTACGCAAACCATGCGAAGAGTCATATAACACTTTATCAGGATTCAAGTATGTTTAATCAACGCGGAACGATAACTTAAACATATTTATTCTTAGGGGCCCGAGCCCTATTCATAATTATAGTTAATAATCGAGCAAAGCCACAATCACACATATATCACGTATTGGGTGTAGTTTTCTTACCTCATGTCCAAGTACAGCATAAAATAAGGATGACCCTCGAGCACAATCCCGGTTCTGAGCCGTAGCGATAACCTGTCAAACCATAATATAGGATTCCATCAATAACGAGCAAAGAAAGGCTTCTGAACTGAGTCCTTGTGTCTGGGACCTCAAATTCTACTAAACTGGGTAGTAGATTCAATCCCAAACCCTTAGGTTTAGATTCCCGTCACTAATGACTTATGGTGGCTAAAACCACACAGGCGGGCCATGACTTGCCCTTGAAGGCCACGGCGCGCCTCCCAGGTCAGAGGCTCCCTCGTGCCTCGAACCTGAACACGAGTCGCAACTTGGCCTAGATGGTCATGACGCACCCTTGAAGCAGAGACTCTGTCTTGGCCATGGGTTCGGTTGGGTCGCGACACCGCAATAACAAGGCTGCGTCATGACAATGCGAACACATATTTCCTCTGTTTTCTCCAACCAAAATCCCATCAAAATCTTCCCAAATCAATCCTAGAACAACAATTCAATCCTTATAATAGATTTAATATCTTTCCAACAACAAAACCAAACTTGAAACTGGATGAAAAACCCACCAAAACTCATTAATCCTACATTTGAGTTACAAGCTCAAGAACACCAAAAACTCTAACTGAATTCAATAAAAACAGAGGTTAGAACCTTACCCCAACTGTGATTTAAGTCCCCATAGTTGTATCCAATTCAATACCCAAGTTTAAGCCTTCAATCCCCAAGTTTTTAGCCAAAAATACCTTCGTTTCTTCAAGCAATTACTTAGAAAAATTAAAGAGAATGAGGGAGGGAGAGAGAGAGAGAGAGAGAGAGAGAGAGAGAGAGTTGGTTGAGTGAGTTGCTTAAAGAGTTTGTTGTGTTTTTTTTTTGTTTTTTTCCTTAAGGCTTAAGTTACTTAAGCTATTCTCGCAGCTCGGGGTGCCGAAAGTGTTCTCGAGGGAAAAATGGTCAAAATCCCTTGTATTCCCTCCTAATCCCACTAACTTCAAATATATCCTCAACTATTCATTTCTGTTACCCGATAACCAAATGTTGAGCTAAATATCCAAAATACCCCTTGACTCGCCCTGAGTCGGGTATTGGGTCCTGTTGTGACTTTCTCGCTAACTTTCTTCCTAGGATTGTCTAGTGCCGAGAAACCAAAATAAACCCACATATTAATGTGGTCTCTCACATATATCATATATATCACATATATGCACATATATACAATTATGCCCATAACGACCAAATTACGAAAATTTCCCTTGTAATAATAAATGGGCCCACGTACATATTTAATACTCATAAACATGCATATCTATTTATATTATCATATAACTCACACAATCACATAATTACACACAAATATATTATGTAAGCATATAAATCCATAAATTGCCATCTTGGCCCCCTAATCAATAACCTAAGCCTTATTAGGTAATTTTGGACGTTACACTAGACTTCCCATTATACAAACTATTATATGCTCTAACAAGAGTGGATTGATTATCACGATGTATTGAAATTGTTGATACCATATTTGCAGTGAAATGGATATCCAACATGATATCCCTAATCCACACAGTCTCTTTGTCAGTTGTCGCTACAACCATAAATTCCTCTTCCATGGTTGAGTGTGATATACAAGTTTGCTTCTTGGAGCCCCATGAGATAGCACCTCCTCCAAGAGCAAACACCCAACCAGTTGTGGAGAGATTATCTCTCACTGCTGATATCCAACTAGCGTCGGACTATCCTTCAAGTATTATAGAAAAATTTGAATAGGAAGGCTATATTCTTTGGAACTCTTAAGGTAGCAAAGAATACACTCAGTAGACTTCCAATGCTAGATACTTGGATTACTAGTAAACCTACTAAGTTTACTAACCGCATATGCAATATATGCTCTTGTGCAAATAGCGGCGTTCATTAGGCTTCCTATTGCACTTGCATATTCCAATTGAGCCACCACTCTTCCCTCATTCTTTTCAAACTTCATGTTTGAATCGAATTGTGTGTTTGCCTCTTTGATATTGACATGACTAAATTTTTCAAGCACTTTCTTGACATAGTGGCTTTGACTAAATACAAAACTCCCACTATTCCTTCTAACTTTGATACCTAGAATGGTATCCACCTCTCCAAGGCCCTTCATTTTGAAGTTAGAGGATATAAACCACTTTGTTTACATTATTCGTCTCACGTCATTACTCAAAGTCAACATATCATCTACATAAATACACAGTAATATGACATAGTCATCACAAGTCTTAGAGTGTAAGCACTTGTCCACATTATTGTGTCTAAATCCATTTGAAACAATGACTTTATCAAACTTCTCATGCCATTGTTTTGGAGCTTGTTTCAAACCTTATAATCATTTTACAAGTCTACACACTTTATGTCCATTTCTTTGAAGAACAAAACCCCCCAGTTGTTCCATATAGACCTCCTATCGAGATCCCCATTTAGGAATGCCGTTTTGACATCCATTTGGTGAACATAAAGTTTATATATAAATGGTAAGCCAAATAACAATCTAATAGAAGTAGTTCTTTCTACTGGTGCATATGTGCCAAAGTAATCTATTCCCTCATTTTGCTTGAGTCATTGGATACTAATCTAGTCTTAAAGGTTTGTATGGTGCCATAGGTATGATATTTCCTTCTAAATACCCATTTTCACCCAATCGGTTTAGACCTTTTTGGAAGGTAAACCAATTCCCAAGTGTAGTTTGACATAGTTGAATCAATTTCATCATTAATTGCCTATTTTCAAAAAGTGGAGTCCCTTGAGGACATAACTTCTTTTAAAGTTTTGGGATTATCCTCTATTTGAAGTAATATTGGATATTGCCAAGTGACTTCTTCACAATTACCTTCTATAAGGTATAGTGTCTCTATTTGAGAACACTTCTCACTTGATCCCAAATCTTTGAGACTCTGGCTCCTTAAAGGCAATTAAGGTTGCTTTTGAACCATTTTAGGAGTCTCCTTTTGAGGCTATCTAAGTTTAGTTTGTTCTATTAACTTGTTGTCATTGCATGACATGTTCTCAAAGAACTCAACCTCTCTTTATTCAATTATCACATTAGACTCCAAGTCTAATAACCTATAAGCTTTGCTATTTTGGGCATAGCCCATAGCCCACAAATGCACACCATATAGCCCTTGGACCCAACATGGTCCTTTTAGGATCCGTGTTCTTGCAATAAGCAAGACACCCCCACACTTGAGATATATTTCCTTTCCATAACTCATATGGAGAGATATTGGTTTTCTTCATGGGAATACGATTCAAAATGTGACAAACGGATAGCAAGGTTTCACCCCACAAACTAAAAATCATGAAATATTCTATTTCTCCTTTCCACTATACCATTTTGTTGTGGAGTATAAGGGGTGGTACATTCATGTATCATTCCATGTTCTTCATAAAATGAGTTGAAATCACTTGAAAAATATTCACCACCCCTATCACCTCTAACCACTTTTATTTTTTATTCCTAATTGATTTTTAACTTCCACTTTGATAATTTTAAACACATTAAATGCTTCATCCTTATTCTTAAGAAAATATACATATGTGAGACCGCAATCATTTATGAAAGTAATAAAAGATCTACTTCCTCATCTAGTCAACATTCCATTTAGTTTACATAAGTCACTATGTATCAAATCTAACAACTTTGAATTTATTTCAACACTTGTAAAAAATTTCTTTATCTTTTTAGATTTAACACATACTCCACATTTATCATGCTCAACATTATCACAATCAATTTATATTTAATTGATATTTTAATTATGCTAGATCCTATATGTGAAAATCTAACGTGCCATAAATTAATAGAATTTGAGTCAAGCATATAACAAGAAGAACTAGAAGCTTTATTGTTTGATTTATCAATAGAGGTACAAAGTTTGAACATTCCATCACAAGCATATCCCTTCCCCACAAATACATTTCCCTTGGAAAAAGTAAGCTTTTCGGAATCTATCACAATCCTTATTCTCGATTTGCCAAGAAAATTTCCACTCACAAGGTTTCTACTCATTTCTGGTACATACAAACATTAGTGAGTATAAACTTATTCCTGGTTTTGAATAATAAGTCTATAGTCCCCTTTCCTTCAACCTTTGAAATTTTCTCATTGCCCATTTGTATCTCATGCCCTTCCTTTGATGCTTCAAAGGTCTTGAATAATATCATTGGTAACATGAATGGTGGCATAAGTATCATACCACCACCTATCACCTTTCCTTGAATGGCATTAATTTATCTAAATGTTCCCATTAGCTCTTCTATGGTTGAGTTGACTCTTGCTTCATTGTTATGGTTCCTCTTGAACCTACAATCTCTAGCAAATTGGCCATTCTTGCCACATACAAAGAAGGGTTCTTTGAAACTTTTTAATTGTCCCTTATTCTTCTCAAGCCCTAAGGGTTTTTGACCTTTGCTTTTATTCTTGCAAATTCCTTTGCCCTTGTTAGGAGGATTGGCCACCACATTGGCCTTTGAAGTCTTACTATTAGACTCCTCCTCGTTATTATCACTAAAGTGAGATTCCTCCTCAATAATCAAGCGTTTGAGAATGTCCTCCAAGGAAATCTCCTCATTCTTATGGATGGTTTTCTTCATATAGCCCCTGCAAGATGGAGGCAACTTGGCTATTATGGCACCAACAAGGAATTGCTCCGACAACACAATATTTAGGGTAGAAAGCTTGTTCACAATAATTTTTACTCATGTATTTGGGAAAGAAGAGGTTTCATATCATAATACTTATAATCCATATATTAAGTAATAAGGAATTTCTTTGTACCATCTTTCTCTGCTTTGTACAATTTCTCTAAAGCTTCCCAAATCTCATTGATGATCTTGGTGTTGGTGTAGAGATAATACTATCGATTTAATAGTGTAGTGAGAGTGTGACCCCTACAAATTAATTCGTCTTATTCGTGCTTCTTCCTTTCTTTGATGACTTCTTGCGTGTCATCTTCCTTGGCGGGTTCCATGGCCTTTAGTTCTTTATCCAAGAAATAGAAGACTTTGAGAGTGGTTAGCAAAAGCCTAATCTTCTCTTGCCAATGAATAAAGTTAGTACCATCAAGGATGGTGGTTATCATAGCCATCCACTCTTTGTCCTTTAGTGGATCTCAGTTGCCCTAAAAAACTAGAGGGTGCTGTTTCCTGAACCTCTCATACATGGGTTCCCATCTATCTCCCCCACACGGGGGTTGTACTACCGCTGGTACCTATGGCTGTGGCACTACCGGTACTGCAAACTGTGGGTTCCCCTCTTGAACTTGACGTCGTATCTAGAGGCAGATCTTATCCTCCTGCCTCTGTCACCTGGCTTGCATATCAGCAAGCACTTTGTTGCCAATTTTATGGAGCTGGAGATGGGGCCTAGCCCTAGTCATTCTATTCCTTAGCCTGTATCTCTTGGCCAACCAACCTCTCTAACCTTCGAGGGTTCATAATGATATGTAACCCACTCTGTAGTGATCAAATCGGTTGTCAAGTAAGTAATAACTATACCTCTTGCCGTTCATAAGCATGCTAACTCATAATATACTCAATCATGGTGCTAATAAAGACTTCTTGATATTCATTACCAAATAACAATGCTAATAAGCATTTCTGACATTCATAAGCAATTAACAATTCAAATAGGCATGTTTAAACATTTATACATGTATAACAATGCTAATAAGTGTAATGACCCACTAATCTAGACTTTTGGACCATTAACGAAACTATACATACCATCCTTAATAGAACTTACATTTGCAAAAATACCATAATTTTATTAAGTAACTTGTAAAAATAAGAGTTACTTACAAAATAAATACCAAGAAGGATATGAGATCCCATTGTCTTTAAAAACAAAACACGATTTAAAATGAAAAGACATTACATAAATAGTGCGGAAAATACATGTAAAAAGACATAAAACAAAACTACATCCTCGAATCGAATAACGCTCGACTCCTTGACTCCATTCACCATCGATACACATTCTCTAAGCGTCCACGAATCTTACCGCCTCTTAAAGCTATTTTCCTGCACATAAAACAAGAAGGAATGAGCCTAAAACCCAGCAAGGAAAAATCTAAC
This sequence comes from Humulus lupulus, assembly GCF_963169125.1. Lineage (NCBI taxonomy): Eukaryota > Viridiplantae > Streptophyta > Magnoliopsida > Rosales > Cannabaceae > Humulus > Humulus lupulus. The sequence continues at coordinate 42,898,467 of NC_084794.1, read as the reverse complement.
ACATAGTCATAAACATAAATTTCATAATAAACATAAAGACATATCATAACACTTATTACATACACTTATTATAATGGCCATTATTACTTGGGATCCCATAGACTAAACAAGTCATATGCCCATGGGGTTAGTGGGGTCCTACTAGCTAAGTAGGTCATATGCCCATAACCCATTTGGGGTCTTGTTAGTCATATGGGTCATATGCCCAAGCCTACAAACATATATACATACATATCATAACACATTTAATAACATAAAACATAAGATAACATAAACATATAACATATTGATTCTAGCCTATTTTCCTTACCAAAGTTACCGGGATATGTGGACTGAGTTGGCACTTTTGGAACACTCCTAAAACCATATATAAAGGGTGAGTAGATTTGAAGAAAAGAGATGAAATGAAAATGATGGAAAGACTAAACCATTGAAAGTCACACTTACCAAAATTTATGTGCTCAAGAATTTAGATTTCCTAACCAAAATAAGAATGAGGTTAGGAGACTGAGTAGAAGATTAAGAGAAAGGAAATAACATAAAACAAATGAACTATAGTTTTGGTTTACCTCAAAGACTTGTAAGATCAATCTACACCACCACCGAAATACTATAGAACCTTACTTCCCAAAGTGTTTGATAAGCTTATGATGTTTAAGCTTATGATTTCCCCAACCCAGGTGTTTAACTCTCACACTCTCCTAGCACTTGCAGCTTCTAAACTTAGAGTAAAAAAGTGAATAATGGCTGGGTACTAGGTCCTATTTATAGAGTTTAGGAATGAAAGGATCCTGATTTTACTTGAATAAAAATAATAGCTTTTTAGGTGAAAATAATTTGAATAATCATTCAGTAGAGGTTGAAGACTCGTTCAGAAAGATGCTGGACTTATCAAGAGTTTGAATGGCTGAAAGGAAAAGAATTAAAAAACATTTGAAAATACACTGAAGGAGGCGATATATCGCCCCCTGTAGGCAATATATCGCCTGGGCCAGTATACCCGAGGCGACCGTGCATCGTCTCGTATTTTCCGTATCTACGTGCTGCGATATATCGCCCCCTATAGCTACGATATATCGGCACACGCTGATTAATTAAACACGAAATTACACATTTTTAGCTAAGTTTGAATGGAGTAAACAGCCTTGACTAAGCCCTCAATGTATTCAAAGCTTCTGACTGACCCTAATGCATTCAAACTTTACTCCTTATTAAATTTAATCCTCCAAAATACTTAATCTTTAATTATCCATTCATAACATGTGCTTAAAATCCTATTGGTTGATATCTAAACCTTATAGTATAATAAATATTATTCTTAATATCAGCTATATAATCAAACCTTAGGTTAAAATTAATATTCTTAAACTATAGGTCAAACTTAGAAAGTCTATAAGTACTACTATGAGTGTCCAAATAATTCCCGGTCTGAACCAAAAATCCACAGTAACAAAGATAATACTATACATACTATAATACTACTATCTAACTAGCTAAGTAAAGTTCTTGGACTCTACAATAAGCATGTCCTGTCCTATGTGTAAATAATAACTCTAATAAGTGTGTTCTGACCTACTTATCCATACAATAATGCTAATAAGTAGTTCCTTTGCACTCACAGGCAATAACGATGCTAATAAGCATGTTCCTTATAATTCATGCAACAGTCAAGGGCCGGAAAATATTAGAATATCTCACATTCCCTAAATAGGCACGCAGATAAGGCATTTATATCCTATTTAAGCAGTTAAACAAATAACCACATAAATAGTTATCGAAACCTGAGTCGAGCATGTCTTTAGTGGTGGGGGTACATGCTTGACCAGTCTTCAGGAACCCTTAAACCTTGGCAGCTCTGATACAAAGTTGTAACATCCTCCTAATCCAGAACCGTTACACTGTGTATTTTAAATAGTGTTAGACTTGCTAATGAAGTCATTTGGTCATAAACGTTTAACTAAGGTTAATGTTAAGAGTTAGGGTTAAATTTTTTGGTCAAATGAAGTGTTGAATTTTCATTAAAGAGTTTAATACATACATGAGATCCTAAAATATTACAAACATATGTTTAAAAGGGTATATACAAGTCAAAAGAGCAATCAGTCGGCCTAAGCGGTAAAATAAGACATACGACCCTAGTTCCTCTGAGATATACTCGGCCGTGGTGGACGAGCAGCCGCATATGTACACGCTGCCACCGAAGCTCTCCAACTCATGGTTGGTCAAGCTTTCCTTTTCCCTTACCTGCACCACATAGCACCCGTGAGTCAAGGCTCAACAAGAAAACTTACACATATGCATGAACAGAAAATACAGATTTTTAGATACTTATCTAGCATGCCCAGTATTAATAACCTACTCATGCATGCATACAATTACAAATAAATGATCATTGGATCATTCTGGGGCACGCTACCCTGGATAGTTGACAATAGAGTCAATCTTGGGCCTTATGCCCTAGCTATGTGACCTTAGAGTCACCTGGGCCTCTCATCCTTAGCTCTGAGTAACTAGCCATAGAGATAGCCAAACACTTTATTTTCTAACGACCATAGGGTCGACTAACATAATAGTACGTTCCTGGTTGGGCCTAAGCCTTTCGACTAGCACGCAACGTGTTATTGGCGCCCATCACTAATAAGTCAAGCCTTGAGCTAGGTATTCTGATACAAATATGGATATAGATATAGATACAGATACAGATACAGATACAGATACAAATAAGCATACTTCAGACAAAAAAAAGTATGCATACATATTATCATATAATACCATCAATTAAATGCAAACATAGTTATAACCATGTTCCTTAACGAGGCCAAGCCCTAATGACAAAAACCATGCAAACAATCACATAACACTTAGCCAGAAACGAATATTCATGTATGGTTACTCAAACAAGCACAAACATAACTCGATCATGTTCATTCTCAGGGGCATGAGCCCTATTCATAGTTATAATCAATAACCTGGCCAAACCCTAATCACATATATCATGTTTTTGGTATATTTTTCTTACCCTAGGTCCGAGTATAGCGTAATAATAAGAACGACCCTTGAGCATTATCCCGGTTCCGAGCCCCTAGTGGTAACCTTGTCACAAACAAAATATAGGTTCCCGTCAATAATGAGAAAATAAAGGTTTCTGGACTGAGTCCTAGCCTTTGGGACCTCGAATTCTACTAAGTTGGGTAGTAGAATCGATCTCGAGTCCTTAGGTTTGAATTCCCATCATTAAAACCCTATAGTAGCCAAGACTTCCCAGGCAGGTCGTGACCTGCCCCTAAGGTCCGCGGTGTGCCACTTAGAACCAAGAGCTCCCCTACCTGGGGACAAGATGCGGGCAACGACTTGCCCCACAGAGCCACAACGTGTCTTTGAAATAGAAGCCCCGCCTGGCCCTGGGTTCACTTGGGTTGCGGCGCCAAAAGAACAGGGTCGCGACCTGACCCTACAAACCTAGAATTCTCTATTTTTTCTTCAGCCAAACTCAACCATAAACCACCCCAAATCAATCCTAGAACAATAAATAAATCCCCAGAACAAATTTAACATAATAACAACAATACAACCCAACCTAACACTTGATTAAAATCCCATCAAAACTCACAATCAAACACTTGAGCTACAAATCTAAAGAACACCTCAAGAACACTAAGAAACCATAACATAATTAAACTAAAATAGGGGTTAGAGCTTTACCTCAGTTGTGATTTATGACCTCCTAGCTGTATCTAATAAAATTCTAGAGCAAATTCTTCAATTTCCCCAGTTTCAGGCAAAAATTTCCTTAGTTTATCAAGCAATTCACTTAGAAAAATGATAGAGAATGAGGGAGAGAGAGAGAGAGAGAGAGAGAGAGATGGTTGGGTGAGCTAATAAAAGTGTTTGAGTGTTTTGTCTTGTTTTCCTAAGGTACAAGTAGCTTAAGCTAATCCAGAGGCTTGGGGTACCAAAAACTTCCCCAAGGGAAAAATGGTCAAAATGCCTGATATTCCCTCCTAATCTCGCTAACTCCAAATATATCCTCAAATATTTATTTTCGTTACCCGATAACCTGGTAATGTACTATATACACAAAATACCCATTAACTTGCCTCGAGTCAGGTATTGGGTCCCATTATGACTTTCCCGCTAACTTGCTCCCTTTGATCATCTCGCACCGAGTAACCCAAATAAACCGACATAATAATGTGGTCTCTCACATATATTACATATATGCACATATATACAATTATGCCCATAACGGGCCAAATTACAAAAATTGCCCTTCTAATAAGAAATGGGCCCACATGCATATTTAATACACCTAAACATGCATATCTAGTCGTGTTATCATATAACTCATATAATCACATAATTGCACACAAATATATCTCACATAAACATATAATTCTATAATTTCCCCTGCTGATCCCCTAATCCAGGCCCTAAGCCTTATTAGGTAATTTGAGACGTTACAGGCATCCTTGACAAAACATCTACTACAGAATAACCTCAGAGCTCAAGCCATGCAATTACAAAGTGTGTGTGAAATATGTTGAATGGCGCATCCACCTAACTAATGTCTTTCAATGGATTTAAATAATTTTCCTATGGAACAAGTTCAAGCCATAGGAAATAGCCAAAGACCACCCAATAACCCATATTCCATTTTTTACAACAAAGGGTGGCAGAATCGTCCTAACTTTTTCTTGGAAAAATAATAATAAGAGTGTTCAAAAAACTTTCCAACAGAACCAACAACAATTCCAACATCCTCCTCCTATGTTTTATTAACCACAAAATAGACCACCACAACATCCAATACCCATGAAGCAACCTAAAGCACAACCTGATGTACTGAACAAATTTATGACTAAGACAAGGGCGTCTATTCAAAATTTGGAGAGACAAATTGGTAACTTGGCGAAGATAATGTCTAATCAGGTTCAAGGGTAAATCCTGAAGAGCAATGTCAAGCGGTCACACTGAGGAGTGGTACTAAGTATGAGGGGCCTACAGTTCAAGATGAAGTAGAGAAGACAGGTAGCTATTCCAATGCAAGAGAAGGTTATTGAAGATCTTTAGAAGAAAGGGAAAGACAAGCCTATAATTGTGGAGCCTACAGCAAAAATACCATATCCTCAAAGGTTTTGAAAGGTGAATCTTGACAAGAAATTTTCTAAATTTCTTGAGGTATTGAAGAAACTTCACATCAACAAATCGTTTGTTGAAGCACTTGAACAGATGTCAAGTTATGCGAAATTTACGAAATAAATTTTGACAAAGAAAAGGAAACTAGAGGATTATGAGATATTGGCACTTACTGAGGAGTGTAGTGCGATACTTTAAAAGAAGCCACCTCCCAAGCTTAAAGATCCTGGTAGTTTCAATATTCCATGCTCTATAGGGGGTTCAGTAGAAACCAAGGCTTTATGTGATTTGGGGGCTAGTATAAATTTAATGCCTTTATCTATTTTTATAAAGTTAAAATTGGGAGAAGCTCGACCAACTATCGTGTCTTTGGAAATGGTTGATCGCTCAGTAATGCATCCTACGGTTATTATTGAGGATGTTCAAGTAAATGTGGAAAATTTCATCTTCTCTGTATATTATTTTATTTTTGATATGGAGGAAGATGAAAATATTCCATTTATTCTTGGAATGCCATTTTTAGCAACTAGTAGGGCCTTAATAAATGTGCAATAAGAAGAGGTAACATTTAATATTTTTGAAACAACGGAGGTTCCAATTTGTTGTAGAGGGTATGTTGTAGAAAGTGAGAGTGATAAGATAGAAGTTACTAAGAAGAAATCTATGGTTAAAGGTGGGAACAATACTTTAATTACTATTTTATTACTTGAATCAATTGTGTATACTTGCACATCATATTTCACCAATCAAGTTTTTGGCGCTGTTGCTATGGACTATTTAATCAATATCAAATATAATAGATGAAGTTAATACCCTAGGTTTTTAATTATTGAATCAATTTTTATAATTGCATAGTTTATTTCAATTTTAAGTTTTAGTTTAAAAATCACTCGATTTTCGACAACCAAATAGAAAGATAGAATTGGTTATTGGTACTTGATTGATAGTCTCCATGGGAATGATTCTTATTTACTATCTACAGTACTAGAATCGATTGCGTATACTTACGCATTATATTTTCGCTATCATCCACGACGGGGAATTATCTAGCAACAATGTTGTATTGTTTCATTGATACTTGGTTGGGCAAGGTACTCAACTAGTACTATGTTCAAAGTGTCTGCATCTTTAGCGCTTGCTAGCTTGGCTAAGGCATCGACATTTGAATTCTCGTCGCGCGGTACTTGATGTATAGTATATTTCTAGAAATGTGCCAGGAGAGATCTTTATACCTCGAGGTTTGTATTCCCCCATTATTGATTTACAACTAGCTGTGAATCACTACGAATATCTACTGATGGGGATTTAATGTCTCTAGCAAGTCGTAATCCAGCCAACGTGGCCTCATATTATGCTTCTTTATTTGAGGCATTAAATCCAAACCATAATGCACAATGAACGCGATGCGCTTCATGTGTAGCCAAAATTATCCCAGTTCCTAAGTTGTGTTCATTTGAGGACCCATCTACATACAACTTACACGTCGACCAAATCTCTTCATTTTCTTCTGGTGCTACCCCTTGCTCATTTTCATCTGATACTCATGTGAATTCAGCAATGAAATATGCTAGTGCTTGTCCTTTGATTGCAGTCTGTCGTTGGTAGGAGATTTCATACTGCCCCAACTCTATTTCCCATTTAAGCAGTCGATTTAATATCTCAGGATTTTTTAACCCCTGCCTGAGAGGTTGGTTAGTTAGGATTTTGATTGGATGAGCTTGGAAATATGACCTTAATTTTCTTGATGCAAGTAGTAGGCAATACGCAAATTTTGAATCAAGGGGTACCTTGTTTCTGCCTCTATCTTCCTTTAGCTGATTTAATACACTAGTTGGTGGACTTTTTCTGCCACCATAATAAGTGTTGCAGTAACATCATGCTCAGTGACTGCTAGATAGAAATAAAGAGTTTCCCCATTAATTGGCTTCGACAAGACTGGGGGCTACGCCAAGTTCTCTATAAGTGCTTGGAAAGCCTTCTCACATTCTTTCGTCCATTTGAACTTGCTATTTCCTCTTAGCAGGTTGAAGAATGGAACAAATTTCTCTGTTGAGTTTGAGACAAATCTGCTAAGTGCTGTGATTCATTGGGTGAGGCTCTGCACATCTTTTATCTTGGTAGGGGAATTCATGTCTATTAAAGCCTTGAGTTTTTCTTATTTAGCTTCTATACCTCTTGAATTATTGATGAAACGAAGAAATTTTCCTGAGCCTACCGTAAATGATCACTTTAAGGGGTTAAGCTTCATATTGTAATACTTCAAAATAGTGAAGCATTATTCTAGATCTCAGACATGCCCCCTAGCCTTCTTCACCTTGACCAACATATCATCAACATATACCTCCATGTTATTGTTGATCTAGTTCTTGAACAACATGTGAACTAGTCGCTCTATGTCGTGTCAACATGTTTGAGTCAAAAAGGCATTACTTTGTAACAGTATAAGCTTATGATTTTTTTTGAAGCTGGTATGCTATTTTTCGGGAGGGCGCGTGCTGATTTGATTGTACCCTGAGTAGGCATCCATAAACATAAGGACCTTATGCCTTGCGGTAGCATTGACTAAGTGGTCGATTCTTAGTAAAGGAAAGCAGTCCTCAGGGAATGCTTTGTTTAAATCCATGAAGTCAACACATGTCCTCCATTTTCCATTACTTTTGTTGGCTTGCTTTCTGATGGTCCATCCAAAATCATCCTTGTCGTTGCAAAGCCTTTTTTAGCAACTGTACTGGAGGCATTATAACTCTCCCGACGTTCCCGTTGAGTCCCTTTAACACATCCAATTCCAGAATTGGTTGGGAATTTCATTGTTAAGTGGAATATGGATGTGATAACACTCAAATCAATGAGTCTTGGCCTTCCAAGTACGGAGTTGAAAGCTGAGGGAAAATTAACCGCAAGGAATGGCCATAAATGTAATGTTTGGTTGTGTAGATCCCATAGTCACTGCTGGTCTGATTGTCCCTGCTAGAGTCATTCCCTCTCTAGTGAAACCATACAAAGTCTGTGTGTTGAGCTCCAGATCTTAAAGAAATAGCTTCATCCTTTCAGGAGTGGTCTTGAAAATGATGTTAACTTAAGAACCATCATCCACCATGGTCTGTCCAATGATCTTATTAGCAATTTGGGCTTCTATCAGCAAGGGATTGTTGTGTGGGAACTTGACATGTACGGCGTCATCCTCGGTGAATGTAATGGGCTTGCATTCATATGGAGGATTTTTGGAGTGTGCTCCTCGACGGCCAACACCTCTTCTCCTTGTTCATGGCACAGTGTTTGGGCATATTGCTATAGGGCCTTTCTACTCTCGCCAGTCAAGTGTGATCCTCCATAAATCATGTCTAGTCAACCAGTTACCAGGGCTGGTTGTAGTGAATGGGCTGGTGTGTTATATGTTTCTGCGATAGCCTGATTTTGCTCAACAGGACGACGAATGTATCTTCTTATGGCTTGATGATTTTGGAGGATGAGAAATTCAATTTCGTCCTTGAGTAGATTATACTCAATAGTTTCATGCCCATAGTCATTATGGAAGCGACAAAACTTGCTAGTGTCTCACTTGCTTACATCTTTCCTAATAGGATTTGGCTTCTTATAGAGCACTTCAGCCTGTGTAGCTTGAAAGACTTCCACTAGTGACCCTAAGAGTGTAGAGTAGGTGGTAAAATGAGGAATGTATTCTCATGGTTTATCATTGGTCTTTGCCCATTCATTGTCATTGTTATTGTCAACACTAGAATTTTTATTTCATTTGCCACTGTATTTGTTTTTCTTGTTACCATTACCATAGGTTTTCTGGTTCTGGTTTGTTGCATCAGCGTCTTTGGCTGGTGTAGTACTAGATTCAGCTTGGTTGGCTAGATCAGTCTGTATCACTTCTTCTAGGTTTATAAACTCATTTGCTCAAGCTAGGAACTCTCTGGTTGAGTAGACTGTTTTGCTTCTAAGGTTGGTCCATACAGGGCCTTTGACTTGAATCCTGGCCATGATGGCCATCAGCTTTCCATCATCGCTGACTATCTTGGATCTAGCAGCTTCTTGCATAAAATGCTGGACATAATCCTTGAGGGACTCGTTAGGTCCTTGCTTAATATCAATGAGGTCGTTGAGCTTGGTGCACAGAGTACGAGCAACAAAGAACTTGGAGTAAAAGAGTCATAAATGCGTCCCAAGAATTAATTGTTCTAGGATCTAGTTTAAAGAAGCATTGTTGAGCAGAGTCAGCAAGAGTAGTAGGGAAAATCCTGCAACGCACATCATTTCTTACTACTTGAAGATCTATTTGTATTTCAAAGTTTTTTATATGAGACATTTGATCTTCCTTGCAGTGTACATCTTCCCTTGGAATTAGGATGAATTGTGAGGGCATTGATTTCCGCAGAGAAATGAGAGCCTTTCCTTGTCTCTAAATAACTATCAGTTAGTTTCAGGCTGTCAACTCTCGAACCATTTGAGTGAGGGCATCTAGATGTGCTTGTATAGGTGGAGCAACCAATAGCGCAACTTTTGGGGCAACGACTAGGAGTGCTGCAATTTCTTCTTGTTGTGTTCGAAGGATTACTGGTGCAACGGGTGCCACAATATAGACTTACTCCCTTCTCGAAGCTAGTCAAGGTCTTCTCGCAAGTCGCATCCTCTTTAACACTACTTCCACTAGGGTGCCCCCTAGCATTCTGGCTTTCTGGCCGAGGAGCACCAAAAGGAGGCCTGGCTAGAAAATTTGTTGGCTCTTGCTGCCTTTGTAACGTCCCAAAAATTCTAATAAGGTTTAGTGCCTTGGTTAGCGTGCCAGGAGGGAATAATTGGATATATGTGTGATTTATTGATTAAATGCGTGACTTTGTGGCATGCATGATATATATATATATTTCATGATATGAATATATTTAGATGCATGTTTATGAGTATTAAATATGCATGTGTGCCATTTATTGATTATAAGGGCATATCAGTAATTTTGGCCCGTTAAGGGCACAAACGTGATTATATGTGTTAAATGGTTGAGACCACATTATTATGCGGATATATTTGCGTTATACGTCTCAAGACGATCCTAGTGGGTTGTTGACCCTTCTTTTGGTCAACTGACATGGAGTCAAATGCTTGATGTGATAGAAGGTATTGAGATAGATCTAATGGAAAGAACAGTAAATGACACAATAAATTATAGTGGTTCGGCCCCACGGATTGGTAATGACCTACGTCCACTTAAGCTATTATTGATATTGATTCTCAAAGGAGTGATCAAAGAACTAGGGTTCTTTGAGTTTCACAAGCCTTAGAGGGAGGAATAATACAATCGAAAGATAATAGCTATAATTCTCTTGTAATGCATAAGCTCAGAATTAGCCAAAAGTCCCCAAGTAAAAATTCCCTCCCTTGAGCTATTTTCTTCTCTATTTATAGGCTCAAGGAGGATTACATAAAATTTTTACAGATATTCTTTCCTAAATAATCGGATACTCAGGAATTATGGGAGATAATCTCGGATATGATTACAATTGCACAAGATCTTCCCAAAATATACGGAGTATACGACCAAGCTGGTCGTAGATAAAATCCAAATGTTATGTCAGGGGAATCTCCCTGGTCCCTGGTCAATAGTCGAACAGAACCTTTGCCAGGTGTCAGCCATGTGTTAAAAATGTTTGCCACGTCATCTACGCCTGTTCTTTGGATAACATTTTCCCCCTAAGTTTATTTATTGCGACTAGCCCCACGAAATCTGTCAAAGCTCTCGTGCGTTTTTGAAAATTGTGACCTAATCATGTCTAATCAAGCCTTTTCAGTTTTCGAGAAACCACTCCGACGGCTGTTACACTCCCCCATGCTTCGAAAAAGGGAATTCATGATTACTACTTTTTTTCACACCTCGACTTCTATAAGTAACCCTCTCATTCACCTTTTAACCTTTTACTTGCCATTTCCTGCCAAGAACTCTCAAGAACTCCATCCCAGAGATCAGAACTCTGAAGGTCTCCCGTCACTTTTCTTAAGGGTTCTATGTTTGCAAGACCAAAGTCATCCGGTTTTAGAATCTCCAACCTTCATCTAGGTAAATTTCTTCGTCTTTTAAACTCTTCGAGATGCCATGCATACTGCTTCTTGAGTAGAAATTTGTGAGGATTCTGTATATGCCATTGATGCTTGATAGGGTATTGTACTTTCGCTCTATATAAGTTAGGAATTGTTTTGATAATCAGGATCATAGGTTTAGGGTGTAAAATCGACGCAAAAATTCGATTTTTAGGCTAGTTGAAAAACCAGGTTTTTCCCACCCCTTTGGAGTTGAAAAAGCTTCTTTTCAGATAACTTTTTACTTTCACTTTTTGATCCATTTTTCAAACTGCTAGCATAAAACTTAGTGTTTTAGTTAGATTGCTGCTGGCCGATAGATGCAACCAACGTTATTCCAACTTTCAACATAAGCTCCCAGACTGTGCCTCTTATCTCCTCCTTTGTTTGTTTGCAGTTCATATGCAAGACCCGTGGGGAGGAGAAAGACCCATCGACGATGATCTGCTGGCTTAACTGCTCGAGGATGAAGAACAACCCTTGATATTGATTCCTAATATTCCTTTTCCTCGCATTAACCTAAACACTTCCCCAGTTTTGACCCAAAATATGGCTCGTACCAAAACCAAAGCTCGAAAAAGAAAAACTCCCAACACTTCTCATCAGCCTACTGCTGATGCTCCCTTGACCAGTGGTCGAGACAAAAATTCTCCCGATTCAAATGTACAAAGGCATGCCCGCCCTTGACACGCTACTCAGCCGGACGTCGAGTGGCATATAGTGTCTGAAAGTAGGGTGACGATCAGAATGATCGCCAACTACTTAAAAAAATACAATTTGACAGGGGTGATCTTAGTCAAACCTAACCCAGACCAAAGGGCTAATCTGCCTGGAGGTGCCTACAGTGCCTGGTCGCGATTTCATATTGAGGCAGGAGCCACTTTGCCTCTTCATGTATTCTTTCAGGGGGTGGCCAACTATTTTGGAGTTGTCCCCTTTCAAATTACTCCAAACGGATATAGAACGCTGACTGCACTCTATATCCTGTATTGCCAGAAAAAAATGGCTCGTGCCGTCGCCACATGAGGTCAACTTCCTGTTCGACCTCAAGTTTAACCCCAACAAAGAAGGCACGGGGTTCTTCCTTCTTTGTCATCAGGAAACTGGGCGCACTTTCCTGGCTGACACAACCCACATCTCGAACGTGGGGAGGTACCAGCAGGAGTACTTCCTTATGCCCGACCTGGTCGCGGACAATCTGGCCTTCACTCGCGGAGGTAAAACTTTCTTATCTGTAGCTGAATTCTTCACTTGGTATTTTCCTCCACAGTATTTTAAACCTTTGGCGTATTCCAGGCCCGTGGCTGGGACCAAACCCAACTCCGAGAATGGTGTCGAGGGTGGCCCTCTTAACTGGCATGCCAGATGCTGAAAAGTGTGTCAAGGCCTTGGTTACTAAGGCTAACCTTAGGTTGGCCGGCCTTTGGGCCCCCCAATCAGAGACGAGGGGGCCTTCGACAGGGAGTGCTCGCACCGAAGAGGAACCCGAGCAGCAACCTCAGGCATCTCCTCCGTGGAGGAGACCAACTGGGGTCACAATCAGGGAACCTGCTAGCACTCCTCGAGTAGAGAGGCCCTTGGCTCCCAAAGGAAAAGGAAAGGAAAAGGACGCAGAGCCTACCGAACTCTCTCATGACTCGTCTGATGATAATGGTATAGTAATTTCGCTTTTAAACCATTTTCCAATTCCCTATCATCTGTTCGACGGGGATGGCAACTTTAAGAATGCTCCCATCTTAAATTCAGATTTCTTCCAGGCAGTAAGTAATTCAGTAAATAATGTAGCGACCAATAGTTGTAGCGCGGGTACTTTACTTGTAATCTTTTCACTTTCAGTTTTTGGCCCTGTGTGACCATCTTGTCTCATTGCCCGCATTGTTTCCTTTTGTGTAGATATGGACTCTGAGGATGTGTTCGAGCATTACAGGACTACTGCCGCCTCTTCTGGCCAAGAGAAGGACAGCAAGAGGCCTCGAGGGGAAAGTAGTAAGACTGCTTCAAAGAAGGCCCGAACTGACGACCCTTCGGCCACTGCCCCTTTGAAGGAGAACTCACCACCTCCGTCACCTCTCAAGCAGCCAGCGTCAAATCCTGTCGACCAGCAGCCTTCTCCTAAGGCTCCTGGCAGCCAAACATTGCACACTCAGCCCGAAGGCTCCCTGCCCAGCCTCGTGGTCAGTTCTGCCAGGGAGAGAATATACAAGCTCTCCAAGCATAAACGCAGTCGGGTAGCTATCACTAAAACTGCCTCTATGGAAGCTGATCAAGTTCTCAATAAAGGGCTGAACGAGATAGTTAGCGTAAGTCAACTACTGCTAATGTAACATTTATTTTTGATTTCCTGCCTTTACTTTATCTTTTTCTATCTGACTTCAGGGACTGTTGACCATAACCGCTGGCTGGCGCTGTGCTGGGGCGTTGGTGTCTCGAGGCAGGAATTTCGATACCAGGCTCGCCGAGGTTAAGTAACCACTCGAAGCTAAAAAAAACGAGCTTGCTAAACAGAATGGTGAGTTGCTCGGGGAGAAAACGGAGTTGTCCAAGCAGAAAGATGAATTGCTCGAGGACAAAGCTACTCTGACCAAGGAGCTGCTGGAAACCTGGGATGCCCTGAAGAAATCCAACGAATCTAGGGAAAAGTTCAGGGAAAGCGCCAAGCTCAACTATCAACAAGTTGTATAACTCGAGCTTGATCTGATCGCTAGCAGGCAGGAGGCGGAGGAACTCGAAAAACGAGTGCAGGAGCTTGAGGAGGCTGGAGCCAAGAACTTGGAGAAATACAAGGAAGCCACTCATCTTTGCTTCTACGAGTTCTGGAAGAACAACCGGAAGGCTAACTTCAGCTATCTGTCAGAATGCTTGAGGAGGACTTTAATGTCGCAGTGTGTTATTCGTCTGGAAGAAGAAGAGAAGGCTAAAGTGCCTCCTTCCCCAGAGATTTCCCTGGCAGTAGGGATAGATGGCGCAGACGTTGAAGCTGGCCCAACCGTCGACCAAGGCGTTCCTCAAGACCCTCCCTCCAGCTCCTTAATCTTTTTTTTTGATCTCTCAACTACATGACCCACAGGTTGTGTTGTAAAGACAATATTTTTTATTACTGCAAGGGCAGTCATTTTACTTTTATTTGAACAGTTACATCTAAGTAGTGTTGCTCACGGTGTAAAAGGAGTCCTTTGACATTATAATATTTTTGCTTTATTATAATATCTGTTCGCATGACCGAACCTAGCATAGTACTTTGGCTTGATTTTTCAAAATATAAAATTTGAAAAATACTCCAAGTATCGTAGTATGCTTTCACTTATTTTGTTCATGTGTTTACATACCTCTTGGTATGCTTTGCTATCGATGTACCTTATATGCCCCCCAAGTGACTAAGGAGCTTTAGGTCCTTGGTCACTTGCCTTGACCAAAACCTGTACGAACATTACTGCTCGGTATAAAATGTAGAACTTATAATACAGCAAAACAACACACGTAATGAACAAATACTTGTAAAAAATTACAAAGTTTGGCAAGAATGATTGGCTACGCACAATCCCTTATAATTCTCGTATTCAAATGGACTAAACGTATCTTTACGAGTGATCTTTGAAAGATCTTACACTTATAAGCGATTAGCCATATAACATGACTAACCCTTTTCCAAAACTTGTAAAAAGTAAAAATTAATACAAGCCAGTCCTTTAAGAAGGACTATTTATTGATAATACTTGCGCAGGTGTTCTCCAATCCAATAACGCGAAACGAGATCTCCATTTAAGCGTGCATGTTTATAGGTGCCTGGATGAAGGACTTCTTCAAAATCCCCAAAGTGAGGATCTAAGTCTCTATCCTCACTTTGGGCAACACCCTATTTGGTGACTTCATCACCTGATTGAGCTTGTACATCAATGGCCATCTGCAACTTTTTTGGTGGACCGCTCCTCAACATACCCTTGTTGGCCTTAGTGATTGAGGCATTGTAGCACTCCCTTGCTTCCCTCTGGTTTCCCAATACGCGTCCTACCCCTGCGTCTGTTGGGAATTTCATGGCCAGGTGCCATATAGAGGTGACGGCCCGAAGGTCGACCAGTATGGGCCTTCCAATTACAGCATTGTAGGCTGAAGGAAAATAAACTACTATGAAGGTAGTGAGTTATGTCCTGGTAGCGGGCGCTGTACCTGCTGTTATTGGAAGCCTGATTGACCATATTGGAGCGAGTCCCTCACCAGAGAAACCATAAATTGTTTGGTTACAGGGTTCCAAGTCCTTGACGGACAACTTCATTCGTTCCAGGGAAGATTTATACAGGATGTTTACTAAACTTCCTGTATCGACCAATACTTTTTTCACCATCATGTTGGCAATCTGTACATCCATGACCAGCGGATCAGAATGTGGGAACCGAACATGCTGGGCATCACAATCAGAGAAGGTTATTTCACCGTCCTCTGTCCGAGCCTTCTTTGATTCCTAATCCTCCACAGTCATCATCTCGATGTCCTGGTCATGGCGTAGGGTCCGAGAATATCGTTCCCTTGCCTTTCCATTGTTTCCCGCAAGGTGCAGGCCTCCGCAGATGGTGAGCAAGGTGCCAGCCACAGGGTCAGGCTGTAAAGGTGGCGAGCGTTGGCGTGTAGGTGCCTGCTCGTTGCCACCTGGAGCCTTTCATTGGGAGGTTCTCGAGGCCCGTATGTATCTCCTCAAGTGTCCTTGTCTAATAAGGAAATCGATTTCATCCTTCAGCTAGTTACACTCGTTCGTATCGTGTCCGTAGTCGTTATGAAAATGATAGAACTTGGTGGTATCCCTTTTCGAAATATCCTTTCGAATGGCAGCGGGTCTTTTGTAAGGCACACTGGAACTTGTGGCCTGATACACCTCTGCTCGAGACTCGACAAGGTCTCCGCAACACTTTCTTGACTGGCCCTCAGAATGGCCAATTCATCTTGCAATACTCCCAGAGTATTTCTCAGTGTTTCAGAGTCCAGTTCCTCCTTATCAAACTCCAAGTGTGGCTCATTCTCAGCCATATCCGGAGGAGGAGGTTGAGATGGTGTAGCCGCCTGCCCAGTCATCCTTGTTGTCTTTGCCATTAGTGCTTCAATAACCTTATCTCAGGCTCTCAATGAAAGCACCAGAATGTTGACCCTTATTTTTGTCAACTTACCAGGAGTCAAATGCTTGATGTGATAGAAGGTATTGAAATAGATCTAATGGAAAGAACAGTAAACGACACAGTAAATTATAGTGGTTCGGCCCTTCGGATTGGTAATGACCTATGCCCACTTAAGCTATTATTGATATTGATTCTTAAAGGAGTGATCAAAGAACTAGGGTTCTTTGAGTTTCACAAGCCTTAGAGGGAGGAATAATACAATTTAAAGATAATAGCTATAATTCTCTTGTAATGCATAAGCTCAGAATTAGCCAAAAGTCCCCAAGTAAAAAGTCCCTCCCTTGAGCTATTTTCTTCTCTATTTATAGGCTCAAGGAGGATTGCATAAATTTGTTATAGATATTCTTTCCTAAATAATTGGATACTCAGGAATTATGGGAGATAATCTCGGATATGATTACAATTACAGAAGATCTTCTCAAAATATACGGAGAATTTGACCAAGCTAGTCGTATATAAAATCCAAATGTTATGTCAGGGGAATCTCCCTGGTCAATAATCGAACAGAACCTTTGCCAGGTGTCAGCCATGTGTTAAAAATGTTTGCCACGTCATCTACGCCTGTTCTTTGGATAACATGGGCAGATTAGTGAAATAGTCACAACAAGGAATAATAACATGTGTTAAGTATATCCTTAGACACTTTAGAATTTACTAGAATTACTAGGAATCACTATGGGACCTCTCAACCCTTTTTCTTCCTCTCACTCACACTCACTCTCTCTCCCTCTTCTTGTGACTTGAAGCTAATGGAAGTTTGAAGGAAAATTCAGGGAAACCAAGCTTGGATTTGAGCTAGAAACAAGAGGAAATTAAGCTAGGAACAACTAAGGGATTGCTGAGGATCTAAGTTGGAAGCTGAGGTAAGATTTTAAGTTTTAATTCCTGAATTATGGTTGGGTTTAGTTATGTTCAGAAATGCTTGGATTAGCTTTAGGTGTTGGGATTTTAGGTAGTTTAAGTTGGTATGATAAGTTACATATGTTGTTTGTGATGAGTTACTAAGAGTCCTGAGTTCAATTCTTGTATTAGTACGTATTTGAGGGGAAATCTGCTGAATTAGTTTAGATGAATCGCTGTAAAACCCATGGAATTATGGGTTCATGGGGGCAAGTAGGGAGGGCTGCTGACTGTAGGGCGCGCCACGACCAAAAGGGGCAAGTAGCAGCCCGCCTCACCTAGATGCAAGAGGTCATGCCTCTGACTTGAGGCACGTTGCGACCCTCAAGGTCAGGTTGTAGCCCGCCTAGACATTTTTGCCCTAGGGTTCTTTTTAGGCTTAAGGATTGAAACCTAAGCACTCAGGACGAATTCCGCTACCCAGTTTAGTGGAATTCGAGGTCCTAGAGGCTAGTATTTGTTTCAAAAACATTTAATCATATTAGAATTTGATAGTTATCCATTGTTGATTCTGATTAGGGTTGCCATTAAGGCTCAAGAATGAGGATCCTACTCGGGACCACTCTTTATCTATCGCTTGAGATTCGAGGTAAGAAAATTGCACATCGGTGGTTGTGTTTGGGACTGAGATTCCTTGTAATTGAATGTATGTATTATAAAATTGTATGGCTGTTATGTGCAATATGAAAGTATGGCCTAAGGATGTCGGGGCTGATGATGAGTTTACTGAATGCAGCTTAGCCTAAGCGAGCCAGGAGCAGCTAAATAACCAGAGGGCTTGACCTAAGGGCTTCAACACATAATTTCTTGTATTACTGATCGAGATATATGTTTGAAAGTATATATCTATTGTTGTCTAGATTTATATTTGTATTTAGCTGATTAATTTAACTGAAGTTGATTATATGCTCTTGTTGCTATCTATGCTTGTTTATTATGGTTTTCTTGCTGGGCCTTGACTCACGGATGCTACGTGGTGCAGGTAAAGGAAAAAGAAAGTTGGACCAACCATGAGTTAGAGAGCTCTTGGGGTGGAGTGTACATTGTCAGCTGCTCGACCGCCACGGCCGAAGGAATTTTACAGGAATTAGAGCTCTAAACTACATTTTGTCGTTAGACTGGATTTTTTTTTTTGTATAAATCTTTGAGAGTTGTATTTTCCATGTAAACCCTGTTTTTGGGATCCCATGTATCAAACATGTGTTTTAATGAAATTAACCATTTATGATCAAAATATTTTAACCCTTACTTATCAATTGACTTTAGAATCACATTTACATTTAAACGACTTGATTAGCAAGTCTTGCACTATTTTAAACACGTAGTGTAACAGTCTTGGTTATCCAGGGCATTACAGCCTTGGTGGGACAAACGGTCGTTCACGCTACACATTTTCCCTAGCAAGGATGTTTTGAGGCCCAAGTGGCCTTTGTAGAACAAATTTTCCTCTTTGATGCCCATCATTATGACGAGCTTTATAATATTGATTTTCATGGGGTTGGTAGTATCGACTATCCCCTTCATCTTCATCATAGCCATCCCGATGGAATGTTTGATAGCTGTTGCTGGCTTCTTGGTCATTGCTTCGTCTATTTCTTCTTGGAGGATTACCGTGATTATAATCAGCATAATGATAGAATCGTGGTCGCAAGCCTCAATTTTAACTGGCTGGTCGTTTGTTCCTTAGTTGTCTGAACTGTTGACCATGTTCTGGATTTTGTAGACTAGGAGATTGAACCCCTCGTGAGACTGCACATCTTGGTGGCCAATCAAAAGTTCGTCTAGCTCCAGACATTTGTCTACCACAGGCTAGACCTTGGTCACGATTAGGTAGCACCTCCTCATCTTGATGGAGTTTACGATGTACTCCTTGTTGAGCTTCCATGTTCAAGTGATGACTTTGAGTTTGTCTATCGGGAACCACATGGTCTCGGGACCTTGATGGTTGAGCAGGATTTAGGGATCGACCGGCTGGTCTTTGAAACTCAGCGCTTTCTCGGCCAATATTCTCAGGTTGAGGGTTTATTGGTCGAGGTCTTGCAGCTTCTAGTAGCCTCGCATCTTAATTATTGCGACGGTCTGCTTCTTCTTGATGAGCTTCAAGTGATCCCTATCGTTGATCCATCCAAGAGTGAAAGTCTTGTCTCTGCTTGTTCAGGGATTCAGATGCATGGCAACAAACTACTCATGCTTTTGCCCCACGACTTCCTTCAGTTGTTCAATATCGGGATTGAGGACTTCCCCTAAGTCCACGTGGGGCTCTTCATGCCCAAATGTTGCTTGTGGAGTAAGGTCTCCAGGTGGAGCAATCTACTGATGAGGGTGCAGGGGGGTATCTGACTGCTCGAAGGGCGATAGCACTATCCAATGGTAGGGTTGCGCCCTTTTTGTTCCTAACTTTGGATTTTAGTCGTGATAGTCTGTAACGCCCTAGATAGCCAAGACCGTTACACTGTGTATTTAAAAATAGTGTAGGACTTGTTAATCAAGTCGTTTGAACAATAATGTGTTCCTAAAGTCACTTATCGAGTTCGGGTTATAAGATTTTGATCATTAACGATTAATTTTAATTAAAATAGATGTTTGGTACATGGGATCCTAAAAACAGGGTTTAAGAGACAATTTACAACTCTCAAAAGTTATATACAATCAGTGGCCACTCTAATGGAAAAATACAAATTTTAGGCTTTGTCCCTGTACTTTCCCTCAGCCGTGGCAGATGAGCAGTTGACGATGTACACATTGCTGCCAGAGCTCTCCAACTCATGGTTGATCGAGCTTACCCTTGCCTTTACCTTGAGTTTCGAGCAGAGGATACAGAATGGTCCCGAGCATGATCCTCAGTCCTGAGCCTTGTTAATAAACCTTAGTTACAACTTGGGTTTTCCCCAGCAATCCTTTGCCCTCTTTCAACTCAATTCCTAAGTATAACCCAGCCAAGAATCAACTTTAAGTCCCAGCTTGTTTCCATAGCTTTCCTTTCAAAATTCAGAAATCCCCTTACGCTTCTTGAGTGAGGAAAAAAACGTGAGATGGAGAGAGAGTTGAGTGTATTCAGGTGATTTTTGGATAAGTCTAGAATCCCATGAGGTATATCCTTTAACCCCTAAAAAGACTATTTTGCCTCTCATAGCTTATTAGTCCTCAAATTGTCCCTAGGGGTAAAATGGTCATTCCGCTCTCGTTTCCCACTAATTCTTTACTTGTTCCTCTTATTAGATAATTAACCCCGCCATGGCTAATTAATTGTCAAATACTTATTCAATATCTAGAAATCCCCAAAATATCCTCTAAATTCCCAAAAATACCCCTAGGCTCCCCTCGAGCTGGGTACTAACCCCCGCTGTGACTATTTTGCTAATCTGCTAACTAGGACCGTCTCGAGCCGTATACTGCAAATATAACCACATAATAATGTGGTCTCAATAATTTATCACATATAATCGTATTTATGCTCTTAACAACCCAAAATTACAAATATGCCATTATAAGCGATAAAGGGCCCACATGCATATCCAATACTCATAAACATGCATATAATATATCCATGTATTCATATTATTCATGCATGCCAGATAGTCATGAATTTAATCAATTAAACATACATATATAAATTATCCCCTCTCGGCACGCTAATCAAGGCCCAAAGCCTTATTAGTAATTTTGGGTTGTTACATAGTCATTGCTTTAGATAGATTTGGTAGAGTGTGATCTTGGATTTGAACTCGCAATGAAAGCACCAAAATGTTGACCAGCGTTTTGGTCAACAACATGGAGTCAATATGACTAACATAAATGAATTTAATGAAATCAAATACAATAAAACGACACAGAAAATTTATAGTGGTTCGGCCCCAAGAGTTGGTAGTTGTAGTGTCTCTTAATTTTACTAAGCTAAATAGTACTAGTAGTAGCGAGTAGTAGCTTGTAGTATGTTAATTTTCGCGGATTTTGGTTCAAGCCTGGACTTAGATGGAAACTCATAGCAATAGTTATGGATTTTATAAGTTTAACCTATAGTTTAGAAATATTAATTATAACATAAGGTTTGATTAATATTGCTGGTCCAAGAAATATTGTTTATTGTAACCTAAGGTTTAGATCGAATAAATAAGAACGTGACACTTGTCACAAGCATGTGTATTAAGGGTTTAAGTAATTTTTTTATGAATAGTATAATTAAAATAAAGATCAAGAAACTCTAGAACCTTCCAGCAGCTGTTAGGATCACATTTTTACTCAGTCAAAGTTGTTTCATCAATTCAAAATATGTTAAAAGAGTGCAAATACGTATTTGATATATCAACGTATGTCGATATATCGCAGCTATATCGCATACGTGAGATACAGAAAACACGTCGACTTCCCACGAACGAAAACACGAAGGCTCGGGGTATAGGTCCAGGCGATATATCGCCCAGGGTAGACGATATATTGCCTCTAGGTGACATTTTTTAAACTTGAGGATTTAAATTAAAAAATAGCCTTAATAACTTGGACTTGCTCTTGAACGATTTTGACCGAGTTCTGGGCATCCGTTGAACGAAAATTAAAATATTTTTTTATTTTATATTCAATTATTTATTCATTTTAGAAGGTGTTAGTTCAGAGCCTCCAAGTTGCTAAGGTTACTATAGAGAGAAACACTTTGGTTTTGGGTTAAAAGCTTTTCCAATCTAAGCTTTTCTAAACACTTGGGAAATAAGATAGAGTGTTATTTCGGTATCGAGGTGTAAATAAAAGTCATAGTTTATCCAAGGTATTCTTATCCTTAAGTTCAGTCCTTCATGGTTCTTTAGTTTTCTTTTGTTTTCATTCAGATCCTAACTCTTGGTTATGATTCTTGGTTAGGTGTTTAAGTTCTTTGAAACTTAAGGTTTTTCGGTAAGTTTCTATCTTTATGGTTTATTTTTCTTTTTCATCTCCATTTCTTTAGAAAACTCATGGTTTTTACATTTGGTTTTAGGAGGGTTCCAATCCTGTTCTTGTCTCCATATCCCGGTTTTTTGGTAACGAAAATAGGTTAGATTATATGTGTTTATATTT
This sequence comes from Humulus lupulus, assembly GCF_963169125.1. Lineage (NCBI taxonomy): Eukaryota > Viridiplantae > Streptophyta > Magnoliopsida > Rosales > Cannabaceae > Humulus > Humulus lupulus. The sequence continues at coordinate 42,876,148 of NC_084794.1, read as the reverse complement.
TCATGTTATGATATGTTTTATGCTATGATATGATATGTGATGTCATATATGTTTTGTAGTCACTTGGGCAGATGACTTGTTTAGATAGCAAGCCCCAATAAATTTGATCATTTTCATGGTTTAGAGTTATGATTTACCTTACCTCGATTGGTAGAGAGGGGACCTAGATGGGTTATCATATACTATAGTTGTGATCTAACCTACCTCGACTAGTAGACTGAGGACCTAGATGGTTTTATCACATACCACAATAATGAGTTAATGGCCATTAATACTGTAGTCCTATATGATATACGTTTTTGTAGTCATATGTTTTATAGTATATGCTTTATGATATAGTCTAATGTTTTAGGATTTATGACATATATGATTTTTTAGTAGATTTTCCTTGCTGGGCATTAGGATCATTCCTTTCATTTTAGATGATGTCGGAAAATGAGCATGGAAGGCGGGAAGGATTCGTGGTTGCTTGGCATGTGTGTTGAGGATGAATGGATTGAATGGATTGCTAGATGATCGAGGATGACGTTGTTTTTAAGTCTTTTGATTTATGTTTTTATGTATTTCCCCACTTAGTTTTTTTTAAGAATTTATTAAAGTTATGTTTTTATGTTTTATGTACTAAACAATGGGTACCCAAAGCGTATTTTGTATTTTGTACGATATTTCAGGTTTTAAATAAAGTTTTGTTATTTCTTATGTATGTATTCCAAAATAGTAGATATGTTTAGTAGTTTTTAATTGTCCGAGGTCTAGAATTAATTAGGGCATTACAGTTCGTATCAAAGCCATAGTTCATATGCATGAAGTTCTCCTTGATACACACGCACAAGCTCCGGATCTAACCGCCTATGTAAGTGTTTATGTTATGATTATTATGTTTATGTTAATAGCTAACGTTTTAGTCATTATGTTTTTAATTAAAAATGGATGGAGCCTTGACCTATCAGGATATCCGAGCCATTAAGGCATTAAAAAGGATTAGAGAGCCAAGGAATACAATAGGAGTGTTAGAAAGAATCACTTAGAGACTAATCTTATTCCACAAGGAGATAGTTCACCTTCAGACTACTAAGAAAATTATGATGAGAGTTACGGAACAAGATGTCCTAGTAATTAGGCTTTTTAAAGATTTTCCTTCTGTAATTTCAACATTAGAGGAAATATGGGAGACTATAGATGATGATGGTTTACTGGTAGCCATGAGATATAATTTTCTCATACTTAGGTTCACCTCTAAGTTAGAATTTAAATTCACTAATGAACAAAAGCATAGCATCTTCGTGAATCTTCCCCGAGGTAGTTTTGAGGCTTAAGATAATTATGATTATGAAGGAATAGATGACGACATGTATGCGTTTGATTTTGTTTTTACAATCATAATAAAAAATAAATTCAATAAATAATGACCAAGTTCGGTGAGGGTGGATACAAATCAATGGACCGGGTTCTGTCTTGAGAGTTTAGGGGGCCATAGTAGTGGGAACAATTTTACTGATCCGAGCCCTCCCTCAATATGGCTAACTTTGGAACAGCGACGAGTTTCGAGCCTAAGAATTAAGTCATATAGGATGATTAGAAATAGACTTAGAAAATAATAAAGGTGGCTAATTTTCTATGTATAGAAACACACCATAATTATAAAGAAGGCTTACATAAATTTTTTTCATAAGAAATCATAACAAATAGGTTTGAGTTTTGTTTGCTTAGACTAAGTCTTGCCTTAGAGCCTATTAGGGTAAGTTCTAATATGTTTTTCTTGACTGTTAGAACTTTGCTGAAGATGTCGCTCAGATGGTCTAAACGCACAGCCGAAAATGCCTCTAGCATCGTCAACGAGACTAACGATGCCCCTCCAGTCTGAAGAAGGGGAACGCGTGCTACCAATGCTGCTGCTAATAGAAGTGCAATGCCTCCGGTTGGCAACACCATTGAAATTGTCTGGCTATGGCAACAAGTGTAAGAATTTCTACAGCAACAATGACAATAGACTCAGCCCCAGCCTCAGTCGCAACCGCAGCCTCAGCCAGCGGTTCAGGCACCCCAGCAAGTTGGTCCGTATGGGGGATGCCCAATGGAAAACTAGGCGCCTTCCAAGCTCAATACATAGAGCCAGTCTATGAGCGGTTTCATAAACACCATGCTCCAAATTTTGAAGGGACAACCGACCTCTTCGAGGTGGAAGAATGGCTCATGAATGTAGAACCGATACTTTCACACATGAACCTCGGCAACACGGATCACATATCCTGCATTTCGTCTCTTCTGAAGAAGGATGCTACAATCTGGTGGGATTTAGTACAGCAAACTCACGACGTCGCCACCATGACATGGTCTAGATTTATGGAGCTCTTTCACAAGAAGTCCTATAACTCGGCAGTCATTGCCACAAGGCTGGGAGAATTCTCCAGTCTCAAGCAGAGCAACCTGATGGTAGTAGAGTATGCACGAATGTTCGACCGACTAGCCAAGTATGCACCAGAGTTGGTCCCAACCAACATTTTGTGGGTCACCATGTTTGTTAAGGGACTCAAACCCAAAATTAAGCTTGGAGTCAAGCTAGCAAACCCTGGTACCACTTCTTACGTCGATGCTCTTGAATGGACTATAGAGGTAGAGAGGCATCAGGAAAATGTTAGTAAGGAAGAGGCCAGCAAGTATGAAACTAAGCAACAAAATCAACCTCAAAATGTTCGAAACCACGACAAAAACCATCAGCATAGCAACAATAATGGCCAAAAGAAAAGGCATCCTGATAGTCAGCTGCCTGTCAATGACAAAAGAGCATGGACTAGCAATGGAAACAGTAGGCCGATTATGTAGAATACTCGCCATGCTCTAAGTGTTAGAAAAGATATCCTGGGGAGTGTCGTGCAAAGACCAAGGGCTGCTACAATTGTGGCCAGGAAGGTTATCAGAAGAGGGAATGTCCACAGCTCAAGCAAGAAGAAAAAAGGGACAACAAGATGGTTCCAGCCAGTCTTTGCCTTGACCCAGGAAGAAGCTAATGCTAGTAAAAAAGTGGTCACAGGTCAAATTCCTATCCACGATAATATATGTTCAGTATTATTTGATTTGGGAGTAACACACTCATATATCTCATTAGGAATGATAGAGAAATTAGACAAACCTTGTGAAAGATTTAGAACTAGTTTTGTGACCGAATTGCCTTCAGGCGAAGTAGTCCTATCATCACGAATAGTACAATGTGTACCGATCAAAATCGAGGGAACAAACTAGAAGGAGACCTGATAGAGCTAGATATCAAGGACTTCGACATAATACTAGGCATGGATTGGCTAGCAAGGCATGGCGCAACCATCAATTGTCGACGTAAGCAAGTGATGTTCGAAACTCCTGACGGTCAGAAACTATGCTTTATGGGAAAGGTTTCAGGACTACGGACACCATTTATATCATCTCTCAAAGCTCAAAGGATGATAGAGAAAGGATGTCACACCTTCTTAGCAAGCGTCACGGATGTGGTACAAGAAACACCACCAAAGGTTATAAAGGAAATTCCAGAAATATTTCCTGACGACTTACCAGGGTTGCCGCCGACTCGAGAAATTGACTCCACAATCGAACTAGTACCTGGAACCGAGCCTATCTCAAAGAAACCATATTGAATGGCACCAACCAAACTCAAGGAGATAAAGATGCAGTTGCAAGAACTCTTAGACTTAGGTTTCATTAGAACAAGCCATTCGCCATGGGGAGCACCGATTCTATTTGTGAAGAAGAAGGATGGAAGCTTGCAGATGTGTATTTATTACCACGAGCTTAATAAGGTGACAATTAAAAATAAGTACTCGCTACCTCGGATCGACGACTTGTTTGATCAACTCCGAGGAGCGACTGTGTTTTGTAAGATTGATCTACGGTCCGGGCATCACTAGCTCAAGGTTCGGGAATAAGATATTTGAAAGACAACTTTTAGAACTTGATATGGACATTATGAGTTTCTAGTTATGTCTTTTGGTCTTACCAATGCTCCAACCGCATTTATGGATTTAATGAATCAAAGCTTCAAGGATCACTTGGAAAAATTCATCCTAGTGTTCATTAACGATATTTTGGTGTACTCCAAGGACGAAGTTGAGCACGAGGCACATTTAAGAATGTACATGCTGCGATTGAAGGGGCATCAACTTTACGCCAAGTTCAAGAACAGCGAATTTTGGCTTTCTCAAGTAGCGTTCCTCAGCCATATAGTGTCCAAAGATGGAGTTGCTGTAGACCCAGCTAAGGTAGAGGCTGTGAAGGAATGGACAAGACCTAAGAATGCATCAGAATTTAGAAGTTTTCTTGGGCTAGCAGGCTATTATCGGAGATTTTTAGAAGGCTTTTCTAAGATAGCCACTCCGCTTACCAACCTGACCCAGAAACAATAAAAGTTCAACTGGACATATAGATGTGAAGAAAGCTTCCAGTTGCTCGAGGATAAGCTATGCTCAACACCAGTACTTTGTGTACCGACACCCAATGACAAGTTTATAGTATATTTTGATTCCTCGAAGCAAGGTTTGGGTTGTGTGCTGATGTAAAATGAGAAAGTGATAGCCTACGCCTCAAGGAAGCTGAAGGAATACGAGCAACACTATCCAACACACGAAATGGAGGTGGCAGCGGTGGTCTTCGCATTGAAAATCTTTTGCCACTATCTTTATGGAGAATGGTGTGAGATTTATACGGACCCCAAGAGCTTAAAGTATTTCTTCACACTGAAGGAGCTCAACATGAGGCAGCGCAGGTGGTTAGAACTAGTAAAGTATTATGACTGCGAAATCCTATACCACCCAGGAAAAGCAAACGTAGTTGCTGATGCGCTAAGCAGGAAGAGTTACAGAAATCTAGCAGCATTTTACGAAATAGAAAAGTTGCTTCAGCAAGAGCTGATCAATACGAGAATAGAAGTAGTTATTGGTCAACTGGCTAACTTGTCCATCCAATCAAACCTATTAGAAGATATACGGATCGGGCAAGGGCATGATGACACATTAGTAACACATATGGCTATAGTCAAAGAAGGAAGGGAATATATTTCTCTATAACGGGACAGGGGTTCTCGAGATATAAGGGACGAGTATGCGTGTCGAATGACCATGGGATTAAGATGAAGATTTTAGAAGAGGCGCACACTACCCTATACTCAGTTCACCCAAGGTCAACCAAGATGACTCACAACCTTAAGGCACTATATTAGTGGCTAAGAATGAAGAAAGGCGTAGTAGAATATGTGTCCAAATGCTTAGTATCCCAACAAGTGAAAGCGGAACATCGACGACCTGCAGGCTTATTGCAACCACTTAGTATTCCGGAATGGAAGTGGGAAGACATAGCCATGGACTTCGTGACAGGATTACCACGATCAAATAAGCAGCACAACTCAACTTGCGTAGTAGTAGATAAACTAACCAAGTCAACTTACTTTCTGCCTGTTAAGACTATGTACACAACAGAACAATACGTAGACATCTATGTTCGAGAAATAGTACGACTACATGGAATCCCTAAGACCATAGTATTAGATAGAGGATCGATGTTTACATCGAGATTTTGGGAATGCTTGCAGCAACCCATGGGTACCAAGCTAAGTCTTAGTATGGCATTTCATCCTCAGACCGACGGTTAGTCTGAGCGTACCATACAAATTTTAGAAGATATGTTGTGCGCTTGTGTACTAGACTTCGTAGGATTGTGGAGTAAGTATTTGCCACTAATAGAGTTCTCCTACAACAATAGCTACCAGGCAACAATCGGCATGGTACCCTATGAGCTACTTTATGGACGTAAGTGCTGATTGTCGTTACATTGGGACGAGGTAGGAGAAAGTCAACTTCTTGGACCTGAAGCTGTTAGAGAGGCTCAGGGTGCAGTGGTCCTGATTAGAAAGCGTATGCTCGCTGCTAAGAGCCAACATAAAAGTTATGCAGATGCCAAGCGACGAGATGTGGAATTCAAATTCGGAGATCAAGTTTTCTTAAAGATATCTCCTATGAAAGGTGTGAAGCGGTTTGGGAAGAGAGGAAAACATAGTCCCCAATTTATAGGTATTTTTGAGATGTTGGACAAGGTGGGATTAGTTGCATATAGATTAGCCCTACCGTGAGCTCTTTCAGATAGCCACAATGTGTTTCACATCTAGATGCTGCGTAGATATGTGTCAGACCCATCTCACGTCCTCAAGTACGATACGATAGCACTCCAAAAAGACTTGAGTTATGATGAACGACAGGTTAGCATCCCAGATAGAGGGATGAAGGAATTACGGTCTAAGAGTATTCCAATAGTCAAAGTCATATGGAGTAATAGTTCAGAATGGGAGGCAACGTGGGAGTTGGAGGAAGACATCTTAGCATGGTATCTGAAATTTTTTGGTAAGTAAATATTGGGGACAAAATTCTTTTAAGTAGGGGAGAATTGTAGTGTCTCGAAATTTTACCTAGCTAGATAGTAGTAGTAGTAGCTAGTGGTAGCTTGTAGTATGTTAATTTCCGTGGATTTTTTTTCAAGCAAGGACTTAGTTGGAAACTCCTAGCAATAGTTATGGATTTCATAAGTTTAACATATAGCTTAGAAATATTAATTATAACATAAGGTTTGATTAATATTGCAGGTCCTAGAAATATTGTTTATTATAACCTAAGGTTTAGATAGAATTAATAAGAACGTGACACTTGTCACAAGTATGTGTTTTAAGGATTTATGTATTTTTTTTATGAATAGTTTAATTAAAAGAAAGATCTAGAAGCTCTAGAACCTTCCAGCAGTTGTTAGGATCACATTTTTACTCAGCCAAAGGTGTTTAATCAATTCAAAATATGCTGAAAGAGTGCAAATACGTGTTTGATATATCAACGTATGCCGATATATCACAACTATAACGGTCGATATATCGCCTACAGGAGATACTATTAAATACGTCGATTTTGCACGAACGAAAGCACGAAGGCTCGGGGTATAGGTCCAGGCGATATATGGCCTAGGGTAGGCGATATATTTCCTATGGGAGACATTTTTGAAACTTGAGGATTTAAATTTAAAAACAACCTTCACCACTTGGACTTGCTCTTGAACGATTTTGACTGAGTTCTGGCATCTTTTGAACGAAAATTTAAATATTTTTCTTTTTATATTCAATTATTAATTCATTTTAAAAGGGGTTAGTTTCACTCCTTGAACTCTATAAATAGTACCTAGTACTCAGCCATTTCACTCATCATTCAAGCATTATTCAGAGCCTCCAAGCTTCTAAGGTTACTATAGAGAGAAACACTTGGGTTTTGGGTTAAAACTTTTTCAATCTAAGCTTTTCTAAACACTTGGGAAGTAAGATAGAGTGTTATTTCAGTATCGAGGTGTAGATCAAAGTCATTGTTCATCCAAGGTATTCTTATTCTTAAGTTCAGTTCTTCATGGTTCTTTAGTTTTCTTTGTTTTCATTCAGATCCTAACTCTTTGTTATGATTCTATGAAACTTAAGGTTTTTCGGTAAGTTTCTATCTTTATGGTTTAGTTCTCTTTTTCATCTCCATTTCTTAAGAAAACTCATGGTTTTTACAGTTGGTTTTAGGAGTGTTCCAATCCCGTTCTTCTCTCCATATCGTGGATTTTTGTAAGGAAAATAGGTTAGATTATATGTGTTTATATGTTTATGTTATGATATGTTTTATGCTATGATATGATATGTGATGTCATATATGTTTTGTAGTCACTTGGGCATATGACTTGCTTAGATAGAAAGCCCCAAGAATTTTGATCATTTTCGTGGTTTAGAGTTATGATTTACCCTACCTTGATTAGTAGACAAAGGACCTAGATGGGTTATCATATACTATAGTTGTGATCTAACTTACCTCAATTAGTAGACTGAAGACGTAGATGGTTTTATCACATACCACGTTAATGAGTTAATGACCATTAATATTGTAGTCCTATATGATAGACGTTTTTATAGTCATATGTTTTATAGTATATGCTTTATGATATGGTCTTATGTTTCATGATTTATGACATATATGTTTTTTAAGTAGATTTTCCTTGCTGGGCATTAGGCTCATTCCTTTCTTTTTAGATTATGCAAGAAAATGAGCGTGGAAGGTGGGAAGGATTCGTGATAGCTTGGCATGTGTGTTGAGGATGAAAGAATTGAATAGATCGCTGGAAGATCGAGGATGCCGTTGTTTTAAATCTTTGGATTTTTGTTTTTATGTATTTTCGCATTTATTTTTTTTTAACAATTTATTAAAGTTATATTCTTATGTTTTATGTACTTAACAATATGTACCCATACCGTATTTTTTATTTCGTATGATATTTCAGGTTTCAAATAAAGTTATGTTATTTCTTATGTATGTATTCCAAAATAATAGCTATGTTTAGTTGTTTTTAATGGTTTGAGGTCTTGAATTAGTCGGGGCATTACAATAATGACCTACATTGTAACGACCAAAATTTACTAATTAGGCTTGAGGGCCTTGATTAGTGTGCCTGGAGGACATAATGGAATTATGTGTGATTTTAATGATTTAGATGCATGGTTATGATTTTAAGCATGTTATATGACTATGTGTATTATGTTATGTGATAAATATGATATGTGATTTGTACCACGTGGGTGCGGTGATTTCAATGTGATGCACATGCCGAGATGGTCCTAGAAAGCTAGATAGTGGTAACTGGTGATTTGGTAACCTGCGTAACTGTTAGTAACCATAGAGGGTAACAAGTTTTGTTGGAGAGGTGGTAGAATTGTAAAGCTAGTAAAAGGAAAAGTAAGCCCTTGAGGTCTAGTTATAAAGGGATATTAATGGAGGGATAAATTGGTCTTTTGGCAGTAAATAGGTGAGTTTGAGCTGAAGGAAAATACACTTACGTATAGCATTTTGGGAAGTTGGTTTTATGCTGAATTTTGGAGACCTAGAAGTAGAAAAAAAGAAAGATAGAAAAGGGAAGCTGAACTTTAGCTCTTGGAAGGAGAATCAAGGGGTGTTTGAAGTTATCAATCAAGCTTAGGCCAAGAATACTCCGAGGTAAGGATTTAGCTATGATATGTTTAAGTTTCAAGTCTGGTTTTTAGATGATGAGTATGAATTAAAGCAAGTTGGTGGCTGGTTTGCATGAATTCAGAGTTGGAATAATCAAAAGAGAAGGTGATTTTAAGCTAGAGTTGAGGAGAATTCAAGCTGGGTTCTTGACTGAGGTAAGAGTGTACCATGTTTAAATTTTCATAGCTGTTATGGTTTAAGAATCTAAAGGGGCTGGTTTACACTTTTCTCAAGCTTTGGTTCAAGGGTTTGAATCTTAATTTAAGTGTGAATTCTGTGGGTGGTTGTGTAATTGAGTTAGATTATGATGTTTATAGGTTGAGGTTTGGCCTAATTGGGGTTTTGAGTTGGTTTTGGGGCTTAGGTAGGAGTTTGGGGTGATTTGGAATGATTTGGGTTCGGGAAAACGCAGGGGAAAAAACCCAGATTTCTGGGCTCGCGAAGGAGCGCCGCGGCGCTGTTCTTGCGCGCCGCGACGCAAGGTTGATTCTGGGCAGAGCAAGTTCTCTGTCATGTTGGGCGCTGTGGCTCAAACTTGCTGGGTGCCGCGGCCCTATAGGTCTGCGCCGCGGCGCTAGGCCAATTTCAGAACATGGGATTTTGCAATTTTGAGCCTTTGCTCTTGGGGTTAGGGGGATGTCTTTGGGGCATTGTTTTAGGGATTTGGGGGATTCTGAGAGTGTGGGATTGGTTCGGGGAACTAGTTTTGGGATTGATTAGTGACAAAGGATGTTTCATTTGTGTTGTGATTAGGACTTTGGAGAGGCTCGGGGTAGAGGACCGTGCTCGCGGCTTCGTGGCATCAGAAACTAGTGAATTGAAAGGTAAGAAAACTGCACCTGGTTGTGAGAATGTGATGGGACTAAGTGCTCCCGAAATTTATATCGTGTCAACGTTGGTATCACGCCATGGGACATGTGAAAGCGGTCTACGAGTACCGTACGTGATTTTAGCGCACAGGGCACGAATTGGCCACTGGGAGCCAGGAACAACGGGATACCAGAGGGAGCAGCCTGAGGGCGCTAGCCCTGGTTATCATTTGTGAATTGTGCATATTATGAACTGAAATGCCTATTATGTGGAATACTTGATTATACTGACTGATGATATATCTGAGTTTATGAGATGCAATGTGAGTTATTTATTTGTCTGTTAATTGTTCATGCTCTGTTGTTGTTGTGTTTTCTTGCTGGGCCTTGGCTCATGGGTGCTACGTGGTGCAGGTAAAGGCAAAGGCAAGCTGGACCAAGCCTAAGGTGGAGAGCCCCGAGGTGGAATGTACTTAGCCAGCTGTTCGATCGCCATGGTCGAGGAGTGAGTCAGGACAGGGGTTACCTAACTGCTCGTTTTACCTTAGTATGGCTGGTTAATATATTTTAACCTTGTAACTTTTGTAGATGGTCTATAAAATGATATTTTTGGGATCCCGTGTAAATAAACAATGTTTCTCAATGAAAACGTGACTTTTGAGACCAAAATGCTTTTAACCCTAGTTCCTTAATAGTTTCAATAACACGGTTTAATTCAAATGACTTAATTAGCAAGTCTGACACTTTATAAACACACAGTGTAACGGTCTTGGCTATCTAGGGCGTTACAACTTGGTATCAGAGCGTCCTAGGTTTATGGGTCCTAAAGACTGGCTGGGTATGTACATTCGCTGCGAGAGACAAGCTCAACTCAGGGTTTGGTAACTGTGTATGCATGACTATGTGTCTAAATGATTTGAGTGAGATATGATAGTAGATATCTGTTTGGTGAATAGGGAGCATGAGATACTGATATGGCCTGGCCCTTGACTATTGCATGATGCTATTGAGGCGTGCTTATTAGCATTGTTGTGCATGTGAATGAATATTTGGATAAATTACTATATTTGATTGCTTGTGAATGATTGGAGTTCCAGAGATGGATTATGAGATAATTACTACCCTGTCATCATAGCCTAATTGCCGAGTCGTTGATTGCAGATTAACTTGAATAGTTATGCATTGAAGGAAATCCACACGACAAGCCGGCAGGTCTGGGGCTAGAGAGGATGACCAGGGCCCAACCCCTCCGCCAGTCCCTGAGAACTGACAGCAGTTAATGGCAGAAATGCAAGCTAGGCTTCAGAGCCAAGATGAAAAGATCCGAATTCTGCAGCAGGCTCCATCTGGGAGTGTTTCCCCTGTTGTGCCACCGGCAATAGTACCTGTGGTACAACCAGTTGATGTTGGGAACAAAATGGAACCGTTGTATGAGCGGTTCAGGAAGAAACAACCCCCGATCTTTGAGGGTGGACCTGATCCACTGAAGGCTGAGCAGTGGATGACTTTGATCACTACCATTCTTGATTTTATGAGAGTGGAAGGACATGACAGGGTGGACTGTGCCACCTATATGCTGAGAGAGGATGCCCTAATCTGGTGGGAGGTGGCATCACAGACTACACATGTTGCCGCATTGACTTGGGAAGAGTTTATGGATTTGTTCAATCAGAAGTACTATAACGTTTCCATCATACTACTGTTCTTTATGCTGGTGAAGTCTACTCGAGTAGCTATCTTATCTCAAGTAGTTCTCAGAATTTGATGTTGTTTACTACCACGTGTCCTCTTTAAATGCCATATCATTATATCCAATTTTGTGTTAAACAATGCTGATATGGAATAATGAAGAATTTTTTTTTTGAAAATGGATCTTAATTCGATAGTGAATTATTCACTCGGTTTTGTGAATGAAATGAGATGCAAACGACAGGCAAATGGTCAGGTCAAAGTTGTGAAAAAACTTTGAAGAAATCTATCGAAAAACGACTTGAAGATGCAAAAGGAAAATGGCCTGATGAATTCACAAGTACTATGGGCCTATAGGACCACAACTCGAACCTCGACAAGGCACACACCCTTTTCACTAGCCTATGGCTATGAAGCATTGTTTCTAATCGAGGTCGAAATATTGACGCTACGATGCAAAACATATACACAGGAATAGAACCATTAACAACTCAACGAATCATTGGAGCTACTTGAAGAAACTGAGATGACGCTCACCTTAGAAATGTTGCTTCCCAATAGCATGCCACGAGATACTTTAATAAAAGAGTTTGAGAAATGCATTTTGGAGTGGAAGATTTAGTACTCAGACGAGTATTTCTGGCTACATGAGATCCAACATCAAATATGCACGGGTCGAATTTTAAAGAACCTTATATGATTGAATATATCATTCGACTTGGCCTCTATAAACTGGCTCAATTAAATGGAGAACTTGTCCCACGAGCTTGGAATAGTGAACAGTTACGACCATATTATCAATAATTTATGGATGTTTATTAAATATAACCAAGTTTGCATATATTTCGGTTTTATCAATAAAATACTCTCCATTTCCATTTTCAATTTTTTAATTTTTTGCTTCCAACTCAAAAAAAAAAAAAAACAACCTAAGACCTTAGTCTTAGGATTTTTACGAGGGCATACATGGTACAAGCTATAAAAAGCAAACCTTGAGCTCGAAAAAAAATAATAAAACAAAACAAACCTTGAAATAAGTGCAAGGAAAAACAACCTAGCACGTCATAAAATGTTCAAAATAACCTACTAGTGCATTTCAAGTTAAATTTACTTGCAAACATTTTTAAGCTCGGACTTGCCTTGGGCATTAACCTAGTGAAGAAATTGAAAATTATAAGCAAGTTAAATAACTGGACTGATCTTTACTACAAACTATACTGCAAGTTTTTGGAAAGATTTGTTAGTGATAAGAATGAATTGATTTACATAATAATTTGGATTATTTCTACAAAAAGACGATCGTGATGAATTGATCTCAGAATTGAAAACAAAGAAAAAATCATTTACAATTTACGTACTGCAAGTTTGGATAGGATCTTTAAAAGATTTAAGGGTGTCTTCAGGATTTGTGAAAAAGTTTAGAAAATAATGGCTATAGAGATGAAGGGTGGCTTAGACCTTTATTATCGAACAAAAGGATAAGTGAAAGATAGACTCGTGTTCAAAGGGACATGTTACAAATTCTATTTTTGATTGTATCAAATTATGAAGTATGTATAAATAATTTTATGCTACTGTTTCAGCTAATAAGTGATAAATTTCAGACAACACCTTAAGCGATGGGGTAAAGAAAGATGATACCCACTCATTCGGTTGGACACATCGGAAGAAGTGAATTCAAAAAGATCAGAAGTGAATGACTACTTCTAAGGGTTAATAGAAAAGCCACATACATGGATAAAGTACTTGGATGAGTACAATGGAATTGATAGATTGCAAGATTGAGAACATGCAACAATTACTTTTATAAGTGTCGCTAAAGAAAGATATTGTAAAGATAATCTGGAAGGAAAAATGAGGCGGGCATTATGAGCCTTAAGTGTTGGTTAAAGGAATTAGTGAACATTTAACGTTAGAAGACGTTTATGATGGAGTCTCTGAAAATATGTATCAAATGTAAGTTACATGGTTTCGTGGTCTAATTGTTAAGGGAAGAGGAATTAAGAGGAAATACCTTGCAAGTCAATAAGGATTCTATACAAAGAGGCAAGTATGAAGTATACACATAAATATTTTGGATACTAAGGAGCTGTAGAGAAAGTTTCATGGATTTAGAAACTGGAAATATGGCAACAGTTGCTGAAACATGAAGTAGAATCGATATGAATTAGTTCTTATAATTTCCTGCTAGGGTATTTTATGAATAGGTTTTAATATTATAAACATGCTATGGAAGAATTAATGATGAAATAAGGACTGGTTTTGGGATGAGTTTTATTGCATAAGAATTGTTAGAGTTATTGAGTTAGTGGATTCTCATGAATTTTTGGTATTTTATTGATCTCTAATAATTATATGATGTTATAGAGGGATTCAAGATGAGAAAACATAAAAAGAATCGTTCAAATCAGATTTAAATTGAGAGGGTTATGGTTGTTTGAAGAACAATCGCGATCTGGGCTCTCCATCGAGAGCGACTGCGCTACATGCCCAAAAAACATGTTTGTTTCCTCATTTTGATGGTTTTGGTTGAGACTTTGATGGTATAGTTTAAGGGTTTTCTATTTGGGGATTTTAGGACTTTCTTAAGGACACTTTAAGGCTGTTAGGAATCCTAGAAAGTCTAAGAGAGGTTGCATAAGCCTAATATGATGTAAGGTCTCTAAGTTCAAGATTGTATGTTGTTTGGCCTAGGACTTGCTAAAGGACACTAGAATGGAACAAGGAATGTGTTTTGGAGCGATATTGGACCTGAGGTAAGAAGAGTGGTCACTGTAACACAGGTGTGTATTGAAGGCACAAATGTTATGTATATATGATTTAATTAGGTATATGTATGGTTAGAATTATGATTTTGTCATGTATGTTATGACTTTATGAATATTGCATGTTTATGTACGTTTTTGCATGCTTACCTTGATATGGACGTGAATATACTTAAGCAGAGTTGCTATACCCTATGTTTATGTTGTGGCATTGTTTGGTGTTTGATAAGATGTTAGGTAGGGTGATTATAGGAATAGGTAGGTGTCCGAGGACGCGGAGGTTTAGGGTGGGACGCCACTCTCTACTATAAACTGTCAACGCTTGCTTACATTGTTTGTTTGATGTATGCTTGTGTGACATGCTTACGTTATCAAAATGCTTGTGTACATTATGATAAATGCATTCTTACGTTTCTCGTGCTTTGTTGCACACTTGACCAGATTAGTAGTGACTTACGGCTAGAATGACGTCGGTAATACGTGTTATGATTGTATTATGATATGCTATGATACACTATGATTATTTGATGTTTTGATATGATATAGTATGTTATGATTATGTAATAATTATCATACGTTATGGTATGCTATGGTATGTTAAGTTATGCTATGAGAATGATATGATATGATTTGAATTATTATTAAACTCTATTTATGTTAAGGTATAGATTATGAGTAGTATATGACTTAATTTGTGATAACTCAATAGTATATGAATTAGGTTGTGATTGTTTGAACTAGGTAATATTTTATGTTTATGTTTTCTGTTTGGGCTTTGGGGTTGTGACCTACATATCTCTTCTTGCTAGGCATTAGCTCACGGGTATACTGTGTTCCAGGTAAGGGCAAAAGCGTAATAGATGAGGCGATGAGTTGGAGCCGGCTCAGTCTGATGTGTGCATGTCGTGATTGGTTGACCTGGGGTTTAAAGGGTGATACTTATGCATTGTTGTTAATTAAGCATTTATTTTTACTTACGTCGTGCATGTAAAACATGATTTATTTCAAATATCGAGATCTCAAGTTACATGTTTGTAAAATGTGTTAATTCATGATTGTTTCAACAAAAAGTTTTGTTTTTCTTAAAGAAATTCACGTAAACATTAATTTACTTAACTATGGAGTATTTGGTAAATTAATGGGTTTTAAGTCAGTTGTTACAGTTTTATACAATTAAAACAACATTAAATAATTAAATAATAAGTAAAATAGGTTTAGATGTCGTAAATTTTTTCAGACATCTGGTTTTGGGAGATATACGAAAGAGGAAAGAGACCAAGAACATTATCTCGTTCTTGATCTGAGTCTTGATCTAAGCTTTGTGGTTGGGATTTTGATTGTAAGTTTTTCAAACCTTTATTGCTTAAAGTTTTGTCAGATCTAGGTTTCGAAGTATTGAGATTGTTTGTATTGTTTTAGGGATTATGAATGTTTACTATAGGTTTAGGATTGATAATATCTGGGTTTCAAGGGTTAGAAACATGTTAGGATAGCTGATTTGATGATTTAGGGTCAAATTTTTAAGGTTTGGTTCAATTCTTAGGTTTAGAAATCACAATTGCGATCTTTAAAATTAGAGACCTAGTACAACAGCACCTAGCCTTGGTCGACCGCACTGCATAGCTGGATTGGCCTCGCGCTCTCTGAGCATGATTGCACCCAGGCACTGGCGCAACCACGCCAGTGGCCTAGAAACACATATTTTAGAGATTTTAATGGTTTATTTGGTAGATTTTTAATACTTCCTGAATGGTATTGTGGGGATGACTTAGCTTTAAAAGGAGTATTAGTGTATCTTTATATGGTTTGGTTTGGTTGGAGGTTTTGAACTTTGATGTTATGTGTCATGTTTAGGCTCGCTAAGGACACTTAAAGAGACACGTTAGGTTGTGTGGATCGCTGCTGCTTTTGAGGTAAGAAAAGTGGACACCTACACATAGGGTGTACACTTGACGTACTTTATGGTAGAATTTTTTTTTATGATGTATTTTTTCTAATGTATGAATATGATAGTGTATGATTATGTTTAATAGTTACATGTAATTGTGGTTATTTGTATTGTATGCGTGTGTGATAACTGTCTGGCATGCTTGCGTTTTAAAAATCCATGTCTTTGTTACAAAATTGCATGCTTATGTTATACGAAACTTGTCCAATTAACCTTGGGCTACGATATTTCATGATTTATGTTATATTCATCTTTATTGTTATTAATTTGAACTCCTAGTTAAGGTTATGTGGTTATGTCCTACACAGCTCTTCTTGTTGGGCTTTGGCTCATGGGGACTCTGTGCTACAGGTATAGGTTAAGATGTCGTTACTATGCAATAAGTTGGAGAGCTTGGGCGGAGGGCGCACATGTCAAGGATTTAATGATGATAAGGGATAGAACCTACATTGGGAATTAATTAAGTATTTTTAGAATAATGCGTTAGTTTTATTCACTGGATTTAAAGTTGTTTTTATTTTACTCTATTTATGATAACTACGAAACTCCTGAGTTTCATTCTTTTTAAACGTTTTGTTTGTATTTACGATGGATTTTCCATAAATAAAAGAGTATTTTTATTTCAAAACTCAATTATGGTAATAGTTAGTTAACATTTCAATAAATTGGGTCGTTACAAGGTTCATGAATTGAAGTGGTTTTCTTCGGCACCAATTTATTGATTCCAAGGACACCCTAGTCCCTTAGCATTCTTTCTCTTCCATTCCACGAGAAGTAGTCTTAGGGTCTCTCATTTTAACTTGTTTTCTTTCTGGCCAAGGTGCTAACAACTTGGTTTTGTTTCAGATGTCCGAGGAGCAACATCACCTCCGCCAACATGGATTTTACTACTTTGACCACGAGATCTTGGAGAAAGCTCGGGATGCAGAACAATGTTAGCATTAATGCCCTAAAATCATGTTAAGAGAATTTATTGAATTAAATAAAAAGAAAAATTTTGTTATATATTTTAATATTATAATTCTTTGAATTAATTATATGATAATATCAAGAAAATTTCTCATTCATTAATAAGAATATGATCTTGCATTAGTACGAGAGAATTAAGATCATATATAATGAATAAAATAGTCGGTAACATATTAAATAAGGAATCTTTAATGAATGTTTACTAGTGAGGTTTACAAAGCATATGAGATGCAAGTGATCTAGATTGAGACTCTTGATGTGGATAGACATCTTAGTAATCGTGTTGTATATACTAGAGATAATATATGACAAGACCAATAAAAATTAATTATTTTTATCAACTTGTCGTTTGACATAAAGATTTGATTCTTATCATCATAAAGGATCATTTGTAGATCAGTCTAAATCATGAATATTCATGAACTCATGTTTGTATTTATTTGATCTTTTGATTTACTCATTGAGGTTTCTTACTATAATTAGCCTAATGACTTTTTCTTTGGAGATTCAATATCATGAGTGGCTAGGAACATGAATTACAATAATGGAATCCATACTTTTCTAATAGATCGAATATTGGTTCCCTTAAGGGTTAATTTTGAAACTAAGTAGTTATTGAACTCAAATCTATAATTTGATTATAGATTAATTATTCGCTAATGAATTAATGACACTTAAGGATCAAGAGGTAATTAGAAGGGTAAAACGGTAATCGTGACCAACTAAAATGAACAAACCAATATATAGAGGACAAAACTACATTTATTGATTATATCAATGAACAGCAATAGAAAACTCTGTAAATATATTTCTATAAATAACTAGAGTGTAATTCCATATTTATAGTGGAGTAATCATGGAATTAATAAATAAGATTATTGGATTAAAGAGTTTGATTAATAATCTATTTTATTGGAGCTTCATATTATAGGTCCATGGTCCCCATATCACCACTGTCCTACACTGTCCAAGGGTAAGGATGTCAAAAGAAAGATTTGTAGAGAGAATGACTTAATTGCAAAGGAATTATTTTCTAGGGTAATGAAATTATTACGTAATAGTTATGGACAATTGATTACTTACGAACTAATTAATTATTTAACTATATAGTTTTTATTTTGAAAAACTATAGGTTAAAATAAATATTAATCTTTTTTTTTATCAAGAATATTTATTGATCAACCAAGAAAATACAAACAAAGGCCAGAGCAAAAGCTCCACCAAACCAATTACAGATTAGAAATGAAATCTAACATTTTCCTCTCTCTAGATGACATCTTTTTAGAGCTGAAACTAAGAGTTCTGATTTTAATAGAAAACCGGATCAATTGGTCTAATTTAGTAACCGAATAACAACAATTATCAAACACACATTTGTTCCTGTTAAACCAAAGGAAATAGACAGTAGCTGCAAGAGAAGCAGCTACCACCTGGCCTAGCCAATCATGCCTGCAAACAGCCAACCAATCATGCCACTCAACAAACTTCCCCGGCCAGATCAGATCCCCCAACCAGGTAGCAATAGACAGTCTGAGCTTCTCAGAAAAAGTGCACTCAAAGAAGAGATGCGAATGGGATTCATTCATCTGGCAACAAATGGGGCAGCTCAAAGAATCAATAATCACATGAGAGTAATGAAGAAGATCTCTAGTGAGTAAGTGATTATTAACAGCTTGCCAAAGAATAAACCGGTGCTTAGGCACTGAAAAATTGCACCAAACTGTACACCCATAGTCTATCCTCACACCATAAATAAAGAGAGAGTACAGCTTGCTAAGTTTGAGCCGACCATGCACTATAACATCATCCAAATCTGTTCCAGAAACTAAGTGACTCAGTTTGATTAGTTTTTTCCAATACCAACTGTCATCTTGTTTCAATTTATAGTCCCTGATTGGCACTCCTTTTAAGTAAATGATATTCACCCATTTCACCCAAAGTAGGTCCTAGTTGAAGGAAATGGCCCAGAGAAACTTAGCTATCATAGTCTTGTTCCAAGCAGGCCCTTCTCTAAACCCGAGCCCTCCATAAGCTTTAGGACGATAGACAAAATCCCAGGAAGCTAGGTGAAATTAGTTGCGGGTTCCCTTCATACCCCACAAGAAATTCCTACACAGACAATAAATATTTCTAACCACATGTTGAGGTAAAAGAAAAATGTTCATCCAATAGTTCCTAATTCCCAATAAGAAAAATAAATATTGATCTTGTTTGGATTAATATATAAAGAAAGATTAATAATTATCTTATTTATAATATGATTTTTATTTAATTATTTAAAACTGATATTTTAAGATAAAGTTAAACTTGAATTAACTTATATTTATTTTGCGATAAATATATTGTCTTAAATATTCATTAAATAAACAAATGAGAAAATTAGGGAAAACCCTAATGTGGCTCACACCACTCACTATATTGCACAGTGAGGAGCGCCCCACATGGATATTTCCTATCCCTAGGATTTGAATTTTGAATTTCAAATAAATTGTCTATTTAATTATCTTTTAGATTAAATAATGTTCTAACTGATCTGTTTTATTTTAATAAAATAAAGATTAATTAAATTTGTTAATTATCTTTATAAACCTAAAAAGAAGGTTACTGTTACACAGACTCCCTCTAAAAAACAGAAGCGATATAGTTTTTCAAAACGTGAATACTATTCAGTTCCTCTTCTCTCAATGAAACATCTCTAGATCTCAGGTGCTGAGTACATCTAGAGAGTCATAAATAAATATTTTGAATCCTATGTGTCAACACACGTCCTTGTGTGTTTAAAGATTGGTCTCGAAGATGAAGGTGTGAGTCTTCAAAACATGGGTAGGAAGATCATGGATTTTATACAAAAAAATTTGTGGACACTTGATAGGCTACTGTTGACGGTGAAAACTCATCAACAAAATTAGATCGGAAAACTCAAAGGTAAGTATGGAGATATTTAGATAAGAACTTAAAATAAGCTTAAGGAAAGACAAACACAGATCAACAATGGCATAAGCCTTTGTATATTGCTTAATAGCCAGAGTGTACGATGAATCCCCCCCCCCCCCCCCCTATTCTGAGGAGTCAAGCTCCATTTATAGCTGGCCCCTTATACATGGTGGTCCCTCGGGACAAAGTAGAACATGATTACACTGTCAGGGTAATATCACAGGTGGTGTAACACCCTACTACCTTAGAGTCGTTACTAAGTGAGTTTAAAATATGCATTTTGTTGGAAAAACTTATACAGGATCTTTATTTATTTTCATGTATATCTAATATTAAACAAATTAATACGAGATAGCCTAAAACATGTTTCTAAAATTGAATTCAAAGAGAAACAAAAATAGAATACTTACAGTATACGCAGCGGAATTAAGAGTCCTTCCTTCAGTTTCTCTAACTCTTGTATCCTCTCTGTCGCAGAGTATTATCAAGAAACTGAACCGATCTTCTATTTTCTTCACGATCTTCCAATGTATCCTTAGAACCACCTAGACTAGTGTGGGCAATTCTCAACACATGAGATAGATATAGAGAGAAGAAAAGAAAATAACAAAGAGGCTTAGAAAAGGACTTGTGTTTAGAGAGAATATAAAACTATTAGAAAATCTGACTTATCAAAAACCCTTGTTATGACTTCTCTATAAGCACTCCTTTTATAGACTCAATTAGGCCATTTAATTTAAATAAAAAATCAATAAAATAACAGCCATTTTGAAGCCCTAGGTCGAAATTATCATGGGCTATAGGCCCGTGAAATTTCCCATTTGATTATAAGCCCATTGGACTTAAAATCAAGGCCTGTATTATTTTCTATTGATTTAATTAATTAAATAATTATTTAAATCCTTTATCAAATTAATTATTTATAATTTGAACCTTGATTTAAATTTATTTATTAATTTAGATACCAATTTATCTTAATTAATAAATCTGCCATAATTTCTCTTTTCTTCTCAAAATTACACATCTCTGTGAAACTATCCAAAATTGACCTGGTCAACTTTGATAATTCTAATTGATGATTAAATCAATTAATTGAGACTATCTAGATGATTTTATCCAAGGTACAATGGGGACCATGGGCCTATGAATTCAAGCTCCAATAAGTTTTCATAAATCTAACAAATAAATTTACTAACTTATTAATTCCTCGTGACTCCACTATAGACTTGGAATTGCACTCTTGAATTCATAGAACGCTCTATAACAAATATAGATACGCTATTAATTATCCATTGTTACAACCATAATTGTCACTCAATCCTCTATAGACGGTCTACAATGAGATAGGACTAAAATACCGTTTTACCCCTCATTGTATTTTATCCTTAAAACACTTAGTTCCTTGTAAATGATATTTCAGTAAACAAATTTAATTACTGAAATGAGATCTCTATCATTTAACACCTTGAACCAAACTAAAAGGAAACCATCGTTTCACTTCTTCATCAGAAGCTATAGATGTTCATATCTATGATTAACACTCCCACTCAATTATACTACCGAGTTCCCAAGATGTAAGTATGGGCTAGTCCGTAGGGTAAGCTGGTAACGAACAAGTCAAAGAACTCAAATAATACAATCAGTTAGAATACTAACCACTCAGAATTGAGATTGAATTGACCTATGGTCAACTATATGATATGACTAGAATAGATAATAACGGTATGTTTACTTATCTTATCAACTGTCAATATCGGTCTTGTCCGATGTAACAAATACATCCGATCTTATCTACTTTGCTAATGTTCTGGAAAGAACATAACACTGTAATGTGTAAGTAGATCATATCGTAGATTGGCAAGTCAGTGTAAATCCGGTGCACTGACTAATCTTAGGACTAACTTATTTTTGAACATATAATCATATTTATATTCCACTGTGATTACGTCACTATAAATAAGATTAGCTATATGCTCGGGATTTAATAGAAGTTTATATTAAATAAATAATCATGAAAATAAAACATGTGAGCAAAGTGATTGACCAAGTCAAAAAATGATTTCTATTCTTTTATTGATAATAAAATGAGATTACAAAGAATTTGGGTTTTAATTAGGGCATAAAACCCCAACAAACTCCCACTTGCACTAATTGAAACTAATGCCTTAATTCTACTAATCCCATCTCCTTGATATGCTTATCAAATGTAGCTTCTGGTAGTGTCTTTGTAAACGGATCCGCAAGATTGTCTTCAGTTGCAATCTTCATAACCTTCACATCTCCCCTAGCCACATATTCTCGAATAATGTGATACTTCCTTTCTATATGCTTACTCCTCTTGTGAATTCGAGGTTCTTTCGAGTTGGCTATCGCTCCTGTATTGTCACAAAACAACACAAGCGGTTTATCCATTTCTGGAATAACACCAAGATCCGAATAGAACTTCTTTAGCCAGACTATTTCCTTAGCTGCTTCTGACGCAGCTATGTACTCAGCCTCCATTGGTGGAATCTGAGATTGCAGACTGCTTTACGCTTCTCCAAATCACAGCTCCACCCCCAAGAGTAAACACCATTCCAGAAGTAGACTTCCTGTCATCGACATCAGTCTGAAAATCTGAATCGGTGTAGCCTACAGGGTTCAGAACACCACCCTTGTAGACTAACATATAATCCCTAGTCCGTCTCAAATACTTCAGGATATGCTTAACTGCTATCCAATGTTTCAGTCCTGGGTTTGACTGATACCTGCTCACTACTCCCACTGCATAGCAGATATCTTGTCTAGTACACAACATGGCATACATCAGACTTCCAACTGCAGATGCATAAGGAACTTTTCTCATTGCATCTTCCTCTTCAGGAGTCTGGGGAGACTGCTTCTTTGAAAGATGAATTCCATGGCGGGACGGTAGACGCCCTTTCTTGGAATTTTTCATTGAAAAAACGTTCAAGCACTTTATCTATGTAAGCTGCTTGAGATAGAGCTAAGAGTCTGTTCTTTCTATCCCTGATGATCTGGATACCTAGAACATAACTTGCTTCACCCAAATCCTTCTTCTAGAATTGAGTGCTCAGCCAATTCTTCACATCTGATAATTTCTTAACATTGTTTCCAATGAGTAAGATATCATCTACATAAAGAACCAGGAATACCACTATTTGATTTGCCTTAAGTTGGTAAACACAGGGCTCATCAATATTTTGTTCAAAGCCATAGGTTTTGATTATTTCATCAAACCTAAGATTCCAGGAACGAGAAGCTTGCTTAAGTCCATAGATGGACCTATTTAACTTACAAACTTTTCCTTCTTGTCCAGATACTATAAATCCTTCTGGCTGATCCATATAAATGACCTCGTCAAGCTTTCCATTAAGAAAAGTTGTCTTGACGTCCATTTGCCAAATCTCGTAGTCGAGAGCGGCTGCTATGGATAGGAGGATGCGAATGGATTTGAGCATGGCTACCGGACTAAAAGTTTCCTCATAGTCCATGCCTTCTCTTTGGGTATAACCCTTTGCCACTAATCGAGCTTTATAAGTCTCGATATTTCCATCAACACCTTGTTTCTTCTTGTAGATCCACTTGCACCCAATGGCCCTAAAGTCACTAGGTGCTTCCACAAGATCCCAGACGGAATTTGAGTACATAGACTCCATTTCCTGTTTCATGGCTTCAAGCCATAGTTCCTTTTCAGGGCTAGCCATTGCCTATTTGAAAGACAATGGATCATCATCACTATTGTCACCAACAACCATATTGGTTTCACCATCCAAACCATAGCGAACTGGGTTTCTAGAAACCCTCCCACTACGACGAGGCTCCGTGACTGTTTGCTCAGGAACAGTGGTACTTTCTTCATTTAAATCGACTTGCGTCGGTTGTACATGAAGAGTGGGAATTTCATCATCAACACACGTTGATGACAATGGAACATTGGTTGGAGTCAATTCTTTAACCATCTCCTCTAAAACTACTTTGCTGTGAGGTTTAAAGTTCTGGACATTGTCATTTTCCAGAAAAGTAGCATTTGTAGAAGTAAACACTTTCTTTTCTGAATGACTGTAGAAAAGTCCACCCCGAGTACCTTTAGGATAGCCAACAAACATGCAAACTTCAGTTCGCAGTTCTAGCTTTCCCTCCTTTTTCCTCAGGACGTGAGCGGGACACCCCCAGATTCTATAATGGCATAAACTAGGTTCACGACCATTCCAGCGATCTAAAGGTGTTTTGGGGATTGATTTTGACGGCACGACATTGAGAATGTCATTTGCGGTTTCAATTGCATGTCCCCAGAACGAAGTTGGTAGAGTTGAGTAACTAAGCATGCATCTAACCATTTCCAATAAAGTTCTGTTTCGGCGTTCCGCTACACCATTTTGTTGCGGAGTACCTGGGGCAGTAAGTTGTGATAAAATCCCATGTTCAGTTAAATGATCTTGGAACTGCATATCCAAATATTCTCCACCCCTATCAGATCGCAAGATCTTTAACCTTTTACCTAATTGGTTCTGAGCCATTGCTAGGAATTCCTGAAACTTTGAAAATGTTTCTGATTTCCTATGCATTAGGTAAAGACATGAGTATCTAGAGTAATCATCAATGAAAGTGACGAAATACTCAAAACCACCCCTGGCTTGTATATTCAAAGGTCCACAAACATCTGAATGCACAAGACCAAGTGGTTCTTTGGCCCTATCACCCTTTCCAGAGAATGGACGCTTGGTCAGTTTGCCTTCTAGACAAGATTCACAGACAGGTAATTCACCTAAGTTGAGTTCCCTCAAAGGTCCGTCCTATGTAATTCTTTGAATCCTATCATAGCCAATGTGACCTAGTCTCAAGTGCCATAAATACGTCATATTATTGTTATCGGTCTTTTGACGTTTATTGGTCCTAGGTTTAGTTACTTTGAATAAATCATTGTTAAGAGCGAGGGGTTCGTTAGGTCGCAGAATATAAAGCCCGTTTTCCAAACATGCAATACACAATTGTGATCCATTGAAAGAAATAGATATTTTAAAACTTGTGAAAGTCATAACAAATCGTTCTAATTGCAACATGGAAACTGAAATTAAATTTCTACTAAAATCTGGAATAAAAAATACATCTTTTAAAATTAAAAATTTATTTCCGAACTTCAGACGAGCTCTTCCTCGAGCTTGGACTGCAATGAACGCTCCGTTCCCAACTCTAAGCTTTAAGCCGCCTTCGTTCACTTTCTCCCACAATTCAAGAAGCTGTAAAGAGTTACAAACATGGTTAGTAGATCCAGAATCAATAATCCAAACGGAGTTATCATTCTCTAAAACACATGTTTCCAAGATAAATGAACTATAATCATTACCTTTGTTTTTAGCTGCTAGAAACTTGGGGCAATCTCGTTTCCAATGCCCCTTCTCTTTGTAGTGAAAACATTTATCTTTACCTTTCTTGTTTTTCATGTTCTTCCCCTTAGCCGTCTGTGCACATGGTTGTGCACTCGTCTTTGCAGCCTTTGCAGGCTTGGGGTTGTTTATTTGTCCACCTTTCCTCTTGTTTCCAGCTTTCGAAGACGAAGCTTGGTTAGCTTCAGCCTTAGCTAGATGAGCAGCAACATCAGTGGT
This sequence comes from Humulus lupulus, assembly GCF_963169125.1. Taxonomy (NCBI): domain Eukaryota; kingdom Viridiplantae; phylum Streptophyta; class Magnoliopsida; order Rosales; family Cannabaceae; genus Humulus; species Humulus lupulus. Next base: position 42,850,378 of record NC_084794.1, on the reverse strand, counting down.
CTTATTTTCACCTCCTTTACTAGGTCCACCCATGATAGGTTCAATAATCTGAAGCTCGTTCATGAGTTGCGTCAGACCATAGTTGAGTTGATCACGAACGTGCAGACACGGTGCCATCCGATAATTCACGGTTCCATCACGTTCGTGTGGAGACGGTGTTATCCAAACATTTACGATGCTATCAAGAACGTGCGGAGACGATGCTCGTTCTAGGGATTCCTCAATCATGACGGACTCGGAGTTGTCACCAATCAACTTTATGTTGATATTTTGCTTCCAATTATGGAAGTTTTCCCCGGTGAGTTTCTCCATCGAAAGTTGAGAAAGGATGGGAGTAGACACTACTTAACTTAAAACTACAAATTATCAATAAAGTAGAAATCAATCACATTTGCTCAATAAAACTTCTAATCACACAAATTTCAAGAAATAACACAACATATACCAAAAATATGAAGATATGAGAAAAAAATACCAAAAACAATCATATCTCTATTTCTTTAGGTTTTTAACTAATCTATGATATCCTTGTCCCGGTTGGCGAGAGTCAAAAATACCACTAGTTAAATAGAGTTGTAAACTCATTTAATAATGGACACCATTATTAACAACCTACAATTCGATCAAAATAAGAAAACAAAATTTCTTATTTTATGAGCTAGACCCACGGTTTCAATAATCATAGATTTAGTCCTAGTAGTCACCGTAGGGGTGAGTCTAGTAGAATTTGACCTATAATTATCTATCTTTCGAAATCTAACCTTGTCAAAATAACTAATGAACACCTTCCGTAGGGGGACGAATCAAAGCGCCTCGAGGCCTCATTAAGTTATTGACTATGTTAAACCAACGGTGGAGATCGAATAAAATTCTTAAAATAAGCTCATTATAAAATTAAAAATAGTATTTTTATTATTTATTTTTAGAAAATTAATGACAATGGTTTTCCAAAAAAAAATTAAACAGATTAAATTTTTTAAAATCAAAGTCCTATAATTTCTTATTAATTCTAAAGTGTCACATTGAAACAAATTCAATTAATTTAGAATTAATTTGTTGCTAATCAATATTTAGGTTTAACTAATATAATGAACCTATACAATTATGTCCAACTCAGGTAAATGGGCCTTAACAATTGAGCTTGTATGGAGGAGGGCTGGGTCCAGTATGTCGTTCCCACTACAAACGCCGCCTATCTTCCCTACAAGGTCCAAAAGACAGGAATTTAAACCGTCGTTTTATTAATTGTTATTAATTGATTAGGCCCACTATAGTCATGCAAAGAAAATGGGCCTTCACAAGTGGAATCACCCACAAGAGAGGAATTTAAACTTTACATTTTCTAATGGGCCCAAATAAAACCTATCATTTTATGAATATTTTATTTGGCAAAATACCATATATCTAACAAACATATGGGCCACTATATGCATCTAAGCCCAATTGTAAAAATACCACATATAGTGCAAACAGACATGTTATAATTGGATGGGCCTAATCATGTTACTATATGAGCAATTCTATGAATTTATGCAAAAATACCACAATTTTTTTCATTTGCAAAAATACTACAATTAATTATCTAGAATTTATCAAAAAAAATTCAAATTAATTAAATTTTTACAAAAATAAGTCAATTTAAATGAAATTTATCAACAATTAACAATAGTTAATTTAAATTTCATTTATCAACAATCAACTTGGTTTTAGGTTAATTTGATAAAAAAAATATTAATGTAATTTAAATAGGATTTATCAACAATTAACCAAAGTTAATTTAAATCCCTTTTATTAAAAAATATTTTTATTAATTGGGTGAAAAAAATTGATATTTTTCAAAATTTAACCAATTTTAAATTTTAAAATCAATATCTTAACTATTTTCCAAAAATATCTTGTGTTGTTACAACTATTATCTAATATTTTAACCATTTAAAAATAATAAAATACAAATAGTTATAACAAGCCTAAAATATCTCAAATAGTTAAACAAATTCAAATATCCATAAAAATATCTAACTAACAATATTAAATTTTAAATAATTTAAATATTAAAAACTATAGAATAAAAAGATATTTATATTTTCAAATAAAGATTTAATAAAAATATCAAGAATTTAAATGAAAATATCTTAAATATCTGATATCATAATTCTAATATTTTAATATATTAAAAGATTTAAAATTAAGTTGTTTGTCTAATTTTAAATTTGAATTTGAATCTTTGTAGAAAATATCTAATTATTAAAATCAACTAACAAAAAATATCTTTATTTTAAAAAATTTAAATGATAAAACAAAAAAGATATTTTAGGTTTTGATTATACATAATAAATTTCTACAATTTTAATTTAATTTATTTTTCAAAAAAAAAAAATTAAAAATGATGAATAGTACCCGTGACACTGTTCACGGGGTACTGTTCATCGATGGTGGCAGGTGTGCGCGCGGAGGCGCGCGGGCGTGCGCGCCCGCATGGGCAGCCAGGCCAAAAAATTTCGAAAATTGTTTTTAAGCAATTTTTCAAACCAAAACCATTTTCTAATTAATTTTAACCTTGTTTTACACAAAATAAAGCATATATAAAAATTAAGAGCATAGAAAACACAACAAAATAACCTAAAAATTGCTAAAATTCACATAAAATCAATATGTTCATAAAAACATGAAAAACCATCCAATTATTCAAACATATCATATAATCCAATTTTAAACATGTTCATGCATGAAAATAAAGATTACCAAAGTCTCTGAGGCCAGTTGTTGGAAAAACTTATACAGGATCTTTATTTATTTTCATGTATATCTAATATTAAACAAATTAATACGAGATAGCCTAAAACATGTTTCTAAAATTGAATTCAAAGAGAAACAAAAATAGAATACTTACAGTATACGCAGCGGAATTAAGAGTCCTTCCTTCAGTTTCTCTAACTCTTGTATCCTCTCTGTCGCAGAGTATTATCAAGAAACTGAACCGATCTTCTATTTTCTTCACGATCTTCCAATGTATCCTTAGAACCACCTAGACTAGTGTGGGCAATTCTCAACACATGAGATAGATATAGAGAGAAGAAAAGAAAATAACAAAGAGGCTTAGAAAAGGACTTGTGTTTAGAGAGAATATAAAACTATCAGAAAATCTAACTTATCAAAAACCCTTGTTTTGACTTCTCTATAAGCACTCCTTTTATAGACTCAATTAAGCCATTTAATTTAATTAAAAAATCAATAAAATAACAGCCATTTTGAAGCCCTAGGTCGAAATTATCATGGGCTATATGCCCGTGAAATTTCCCATTTGATTATAAGCCCATTGAACTTAAAATCAAGGCCTGAATTATTTTCTATTGATTTAATTAATTAAATAATTATTTAAATCCTTTATCAAATTAATTATTTATAATTTGAACCTTGATTTAAATTTATTTATTAATTTAGATACCAATTTATCTTAATTAATAAATCTGCCATAATTTCTCTTTTCTTCTCAAAATTACACAACTCTGTGAAACTATCCAAAATTGACCTGATCAACTTTGATAATTCTAATTGATGATTAAATCAATTAATTTAGACTATCTAGATGATTTTATCCAAGGTACAATGGGGACCATGGGCCTATGAAATCAAGCTCCAATAAGTTTTCATAAATCTAACAAATAAATTTACTAACTTATTAATTCCTCGTGACTCCACTATAGACTTGGAATTGCACTCTTGAATTCATAGAACGCTCTATAACAAATATAGATACGCTATTAATTATCCATTGTTACAACCATAATTGTCACTCAATCCTCTATAGACGGTCTACAATGAGATAGGACTAAAATACCGTTTTACCCCTCATTGTATTTTATCCTTAAAACACTTAGTTCCTTGTAAATGATATTTCAGTAAACTAGTTTAAATCTGAAATGAGATCTCTATCATTTAACACCTTGAACCAAACTAAAAGGAAACCATCGTTTCACTTCTTCATTAGAAGCTATAGATGTTCATATCTATGATTAACACTCCCACTCAATTATACTACCGAGTTCCCAAGATGTAAGTATGGGCTAGTCCGTAGGGTAAGCTGGTAACGAACAAGTCAAAGAACTCAAATAATACAATCAGTTAGAATACTAACCACTCAGAATTGAGATTGAATTGACCTATGGTCAACTATATGATATGACTAGAATAGATAATAACAGTATGTTTACTTATCTTATCAACTGTCAATATCGGTCCTGTCCGATGTAACAAATACATCCGATCTTATCTACTTTGCTAATGTTCTGGAAAGAACATAACACTGTAATGTGTAAGTAGATCATATCGTAGATTGGCAAGTCAGTGTAAATCCGGTGCACTGACTAATCTTAGGACTAACTTATTTTTGAACATATAATCATATTTATATTCCACTGTGATTACGTCACTATAAATAAGATTAGCTATATGCTCGGGATTTAATAGAAGTTTATATTAAATAAATAATCATGAAAATAAAACATGTGAGCAAAGTGATTGACCAAGTCAAAAAATGATTTCTATTCTTTTATGGATAATAAAATGAGATTACAAAGAATTTGGGTTTTAATTAGGGCATAAAACCCCAACACATGTAACTTGCTAACCAAGCATGTAGCTCAAAAAGAATGTAACTAAACAGTATTAAAACCACATAATTTGAAAATGTAATCAATCAGTGAAAAGTATAAGTGTTTTACATTAGGGATCCCGAAAATAATGTTTATAAATATTTACAACTCAAAATATGCTTTAAGTTGACTAAACGACAAAATAGGATTCTGTACAAAACATCTGCCAAAAATACCCTTGGCCGTGGTAGCCAGGCAGACCATACATGTACGCGTCGCCTCACGCTCTCCGTACTCATGGTTGGCCGATCTTCCCCTTGCCCTTACATGCACCACAGAGCTCCCATGAGCCGAAGCCCAACTAGAAAACTCCACACAAATAGATAACATATGCATATGAATCACTCAGCATATAGCAAATCCACCAACAGGCTAAACATATACGGTCGTGCCGTCCCAAGTGCTTTACCAGGCCCTGGGTTCGCGATTCACACCGTAAGGAAATCCCAGGTATCCTTTTGGGTCTTACCCTGGCAAATCGCACTCTGCGTGATAAACGCTGCTCTTGCCCCCTTGCCGTTCTCGGCATTCACCGTCCCTGACCCTCACCATTCTCAGCTCTCACTGATCATCCACATAATTACATACATAGCATAATTAATCAAACACTTCAACATGTATTAACGTAATCAATGGTCTATGCCCAGCATATAATCATAGAGGGCTGTGCCTTGCAACATAACTATGGGGCCTCACCCTGCTCTCTGGGTACAACAGTTTTCTTACCTGTGTCCTAAGCTTCTTGAGCACCGAAATCATCCCCAAGATATACCTAAGTCCCAAATTCAATCAAAAACCCCAAATAGACAAAAAGGAAACCTAAAAATATCAATAACAATCCCATACACACTGTAGAATCCAAGAACATAACTTAGCTAAGTTAGATAGTAGTATAATAGTAATAATAGTATTATCTTTATGACTGTGGATTTTTTGCTCAAACTGGGATTTATTTGGACACTCATAGCAGTACTTGTAGATTTTCTAAGTTTAACCTATAGTTTAGGAATATTAATTTTAACCTAATATTTATTATACTATAAGGTTTAGATAAGAACCAATAAGATAATAGCACATGTTATGTATAGGTTTATTAATGATTAAGTATTTTGAGGGTTAAATTTATTAAGGTTAAAATTTGAATACTCTAAGGTCAGTCAGCAGCTTTGAAAACGTTAGAGGGCTTAGTCAAGGCTGTTTACCAAATTCAAATTAAGCTAAAAATGTGTAATTTCATGTTTAAATATTTAGCGTATGCCGATATATCGCAGCTATAGGGGGCGATATAACGCAGTACGAAGATACGGAAAACACGAAACGTTGCACGATTGCCTCAGGCATAATGGCCTAGGCGATATATCGCCTATAGGGGGCGATATATCGCCACCTTCAGCATATTTTTGAAAATTTTCAGAAACGTTCTCCATTCAAACCTTCAACCTCTTGATAAGTCCAGCACCTTTCTGAATGAGTCTTCAACCTCTGCTGAACGATAATTCAAATTATTTTCACTTAAAAAGCCATTATTTTTATTCAAGTTAAATGAAGATCTTTTCATTCCTAAACTCTATATATAGGACCTAGTACCCAACCATTTATTCATCTATTACTCTAAGTTCAGAGGCTGCAAGTTGCTAGGTGAGTGTGAGAGTGTAAACACTTGGGTTGGGAATTATAAGCTTGATCACTATAAGCTTATCAAACACTTGGGGAAGTTAGGTTATTCACATTTTGGTTCAAGGTATTTCCAAACTCTAGCCCATTTCTGTATTATGTTCTTTAAAAATCTCATAGTCTTCTACTCATTCTAACCTTATTCTTATACTTGGTTAGGAAATCCAAGTTCTTAAGCACAAGATTTTTGGTAAGTATATTACGATAGCATAGTTCCTTTTTCACATTCATCCCTTTTCTTCAATATACTCACCATATTATAAATGGTTTTTAGGAGTGTTCCAAGGTCCCAAATCAGTTATCATATCCCGGTTATTTTGGTAAGGAAAATAGGAAAGGATTTATGTGATTATATGTTTTTTTTTTATATGTTATCTTATGAATATTTGTTATGAAAAATGCTATGTTAAGTATGTTTGTAGACTTGGGCATATGACCTATACAACTAACAAGCCCCAAATAGATTATGGGCATATAACTTGCTTAGCTAGCAAGACCCCACTAATCGAATGGGCATATGACTTGTTTAATTTATGGGACCCCAAGTAATAATGGTCATTATAGTATGTATGTGACATAAGTGTTATGGTATGCTTTTATGTTGCATTATGAATTTTTATGTACATGGCTATATGTTAGATTTTCCTTGCTGGGCATTAGGCTCATTCCTTTTATGTTTATATGTGCAGGAAAATAGCTATAGTGGCGAGTAAGGTTCGTGGATGCTTGGGGAATGTGTATTGAGGCGGAATGGATTCAAGGAGTCGAGAGTTTTGATTTCGAGGATGTAGTCTTTATTTATGGTTTATGTGTATTTTTCTACACCTATTTATGTAATCTCTTTTCATTACAATTAAGTTATGTTTTTTTTTTTTAAACAATGGGATCCCATATCCTGCTTTGAGTTTATGTAAGTTTAACATTTGATTTTACAAGTTTTTAATAAAGTATGATTATTTCACTTGTAAGTATTATTAGGGATTTGTGTCTATGCTTAGTTTTCATTAATGGTCCAAAGTCTAGAGTAGTTGGGTCATTACAGTTGGTATCAAAGCAACGGTTCCTTCGCATGAAGTTCTCCTCGATACACACACTCAAAGCTCCGAATCTGACCGCCAAGTAAGTATTTAAGTTATAGTTATTTTTCCAATGTGTATAGCTAACAATTTTAGTATTTATGTTTTCAGTTAAGTATGAATGGAGCATTAAGCAATGAGGATATCCGAGCCATTAAGGCTTTAAAGAGAATAAGAGAACCAAGAAACACTGTAGGAGCACTAGAAAGAATCACTCGAAAATTGCTTTTGTTCCACAAAGAGATAGGTCACCTTCAAGAGTCTAAGCAAATTATGATGAGAGCAACGGAACAATATGTATTAGTAATTAGACTGTTTAAAGATTTTCATCCTATAATAGAAGCCTTAGAGGAAATATGGGAAATAATGGATGATGAAGACGAACTGCCAGTAGCAATGCGATATTACTTCCTCTTAGATAGGTTCACTGCAAAATCAGAATTTCAGTTTACAAATGAGCAAAATCATAGGATTTTCACAAACCTTCCTAGAGGACATTTTGATGCACATGACAATGAGGATAATGAGGAATTGGATGATGATATGTTAGATGAAGGGTTGGATGTAGAAGATCCTGATTTTTAGAATAGTAGTTTTTCATTGTTTGTTTTATTTCTTTCTTTATTTTATGGTTGTAATAAGCAAAAAACTTTTTCCAAATGAATATCATGTTATTTCATTATCATGTATAAGTTTGATTTTTATTTATATTTTTGCAATCATAATAATAATAAGTAAAATAAATAATGACTAAGTTCGGTGAGGGTGGATACAAATCAATGAACCAAGTCTCCTTATTGAGAGTTAGGGGGCCTTAGTAGTGGGAACGATTTTACTAATCCGAGCCCTCCCTCAATATGGTTAACTTTGGAATAAAGATGAGTTTCGAGCCTGAGAATTAAGTCATATTGGATAATTAGAAACAGACTTAGAAAATAAAGTTGGCTTGTTTTTCTAAGTATAGAAACCCACTTTAATAATAAAGGAGACTTGTATAATTTTTCATAAGAAGTCATAATAAATAGATCCAAGATATGTTTGTCTTAGAATAAGCTTTTGCCTTTGAGCCTATTAGGTAAAGTTCTAACATGTTTCTCTCAACTGTTAGAACTCTGCTACAATGTCGCTCTGAAGATCCGCACGCACCAACGGAAAAGCCTCCAACGCTGTTCCAGCGAACAATGACGCCCCTCCAACTTGCAGAAGGGGAGTGCGTACTATTGCAAGCCGCAACGCGCGGACACTGCTAGCTGACAACGCTGCGGAGATTGCCAGGTTGCAACAACAAGTAGAGGAACTTTTGCACCAACAATGCCAACAGGCTCAGACTCAGACTCAAACTCAGCCTCAGCCTCCACCGCAGCCGCAGCCACAGCAAATGGCCTCAGCACCCCAACAAGTTGGTCCGTATGGGGGATGGCCAATGGCGAATTACACGCCGTATCCAGTACAACACATGGAGCCAGTGTATGAGAGGTTCCGCAAATAGCATGCTCAAAACTTTGAAGGGACTACAGACCCCTTTGAGGCAGATGAGTGGCTAAGGAATGTGGAGCCAATTCTGACGCACATGAATCTCAGTAATGCGGACCGCATATCCTACGTCTCATCATTGCTCAAGAAGGATGCCAGGATATGGTGGGACTTGGTCCAACAATCGCATGATGTTGCCACCATGACATGGACCAGATTTGGGGAGTTGTTCCACGAAAAGTAATACAACTCGGCTGTACTCGCTTCAAGAGTTGAGGAGTTTTCCAACTTGAAGCAAGGAAATTTATCAGTGGTAGAGTATGCTTGTCAGTTCGACCGCTTAACTAAATTCGCATCTGAGATGGTTCCAGCCGATTTTTTGAGGGTGAACAAATTTGTTAGAGGAATTTAACCAAAAATCGAGATGGGGGTTAAGTTAGCAAACCCGGGGAATAATACATATGTCGATGTTCTTGAGACGACAATAGAAGTAGAGAGGTTGCAGGCTAATGTAAGTAAAGAGGAAGCCAGTAAGCCTGAACCAAGACAACATAATCAACCTCAGATCAGTCGGAACAACAACCATAATGGCAACAATCAGTCCAGCAACAACGGTAACGGCCAGAAAAGACGGCATCCGGATAACAAGCAATTCGACAGCGATAAGAGGGCACATACGAATAATGGGGGAAATAGGCTGTGTTACATGGAATACCCGCCATGTGCTAAGTGTCAGAAGAAGCATCCTAGAGAATGTCGCGCAAACACAAAGGAATGTTTTAGCTGTGGTCAGGAAGGACACTGGAAAAGAGACTGTCCTCAGCGCAAGCCAGAAGGAAAGAAAGATGACAAGATGGTTCCTGCTAGGGTTTTTACTTTAACCCAAGGAGAGGCTGATGCTAGCAATAAGGTGGTCACAGGTCAAGTTTCTATCCTCAATAACTTATGCTATGTATTATTTGATTCGGTAGCCACTCATTCGTATATCTCGTTAGGAATGATAGAAAAACTAGACAAACCTTGTGAAAGATTTAGAACTAGGTTTGTAACCGAGTTGCCTTCGGGCAAAGTAGTTCTATCATCACGGATAGTACGATGCGTACCGATCAAGATTGAGGACATTGAACTAAGGAGACCTGATAGAACTAGTGATCAAGGACTTCAACGTAATACTAGGCATGGATTGGCTAGCACGGCATGGCGCAACAATTGACTGCAAACGTAAGAAGGTGGTGTTCGAGACTCTTGACGGCCAAAGACTATGCTTCATGGGACAAGCTTCAGGATTATGCACCCCGTTAGTATCATCTCTCAAAGCCCAGAGAATGATGGAGAAAGGATGTCAAGCATTCTTAGCCAGCTTCACAAATGTGGAAAGGAAGACACCACTTAAGGTTGGAGATGTCCGTGTTATACAAGAATTTCCAGAGGTATTTCTTGATGACTTGCCAGGATTGCCGCCAACTCAGGAAATAGACTTCACGATAGAATTAGTACCAGGCACCGAGCCTATCTCTAAGGCACCATACCGGATGGCACCTACAGAACTCAAGGAGTTAAAGACACAGCTACAAGAACTCCTAGACTTGGGTTTTATTAGGCCAAGCCATTCGCCAAGGGGAGCTTCGGTACTATTCGTGAAAAAGAAGGACGGAAGTATGTGGATGTGTATAGACTATCGCGAGCTGAACAAGGTAACGATTAAGAACAAGTACCCGCTACCTCGGATCGACGACTTGTTTGATCAACTCCGAGGCGCGACTGTATTTTCAAAGATCGATTTACGGTCTGGGTATCATCAGCTCAAAGTAAAAGGAGAAGATATTCCTAAGACAGCCTTTAGGACTCATTATGGACATTTCGAGTTCTTGGTTAGGTTCTTTGGTCTTACTAACGCACCAGCCGCGTTTATGGACTTAATGAATAGGGTCTTCAAGGATTACTTAGATAAATTCGTTGTTGTGTTCATCACCGATATCTTAGTATACTCCAAGGATGATGTAAAGCACGAGGAACATTTGAGGTTGATTTTGACGCAATTGAAGGAGCATCAACTCTACGCAAAGTTCAAGAAATGTGAATTTTGGATTTCGCAAGTGGCGTTCCTCGGGCACATTATATCAAAAGACAGAATTGCAGTAGACCCATCAAAGGTAGAGGCCGTAAAGGATTGACCCAGACCAAAGAACACATCTGAAGTAAGAAGCTTTCTAGGGTTGGCATGTTATTATAGGATGTTTGTAGAGGGCTTTTCAAAGATAGCCACTTCGCTCACCAACCTGACCCGAAAACAACAAAGATTCAACTGGAATGATAAGTGTGAAGAAAGCTTCCAGTTGCTTAAGGATAAGCTTTGCTCAGCACCAGTACTCAGTGTACCGACACCCAACGATATGTTCGTAGTATACTGCGATGCATCAAAGCAAGGATTGGGTTGTGTGCTGATGCAAAATGACAAGGTGATAGCCTACGTCTCATGAAAATTGAAGGAGTACGAGCAGCGCTATCCAACTCACGATATGGAATTGGCAACTGTGGTCTTTGCATTAAAAATCTGGCGCCATTATCTTTACAGAGAACGGTGCGAGATTTATACGGACCACAAGAGTTTAAAGTACTTCTTTACTCAGAATGAGCTTAACATGAGGCACCGCAGGTGGTTGGAGTTAGTAAAGGATTACGACTGCGAAATCCTGTACCACCCGGGGAAGGCGAACATAGTTGCCGATGCACTTAGTAGGAAAAGTTATGGAAATTTAGTCACTTTAGCCGGAATAGAAAAGCCGCTACAGCAGGAGCTGATCAGTGCCGGAATAGAAGTAGTTGTAGGCAAGCTGGCTAACTTGTCTATCCAATCGAATCTACTAGAAGACATACGGATTGGTCAGAGACATGATGATACACTAGCAGCATATATGGATCCAGTCAGAGAAGGCAAAGCCAATGTTTATTGAGATATAAGGATCGAGTATGCGTTCCAAATGATCAAAGGATTAAGAGGAAAATTCTGGAAGAAGCACACAGTACCCCGTACTCAGTTCACCCAGGGTCTACCAAGATGACTCATGACATCAAAGCAATCTATTGGTGGCCAGGGATGAAGAAAGACATAGCAGAGTTTGTGTCCAAGTGTCTTGTATGCCAACAAGTAAAAGAAGAGCATCAGCGACCTGCAGGCTTATTGCAACCGCTTAGCATACCAGAATGGAAGTGGGACGATATAGCTATGGACTTCGTGACGGGTTTGCCAAGGACAAATAAGCAGCATGATTCCGCTTGGATAGTAATAGATAGAGTAACCAAGTCGGCTCATTTCCTGCCTGTTAAGACATCATACACGGCAGACTAATGTGCAGACATCTATATCCAAGAGACAGTACGGTTGCATGGAATCCACAAGACAATAGTGTCAGATAGAGGGTCGTCGTTTACATCGAGATTTTGGGGAAGTTTACAGCAAGCTATGGGTACTAAGTTAAGTCTTAGTACAACTTTTCATCCTCAGAAAGATGGGCAGTCCAAGCGTACGATTTAAATTTTAGAGGATATGCTACGCGCGTGTGTACTTGATTTCGGAGGATCATGGAATAAGTACTTACCGTTGATAGAGTTCTCCTACAACAACAGCTACCAGTCAACGATCGAGATGGCACCTTATGAGTTGCTATATGGAAGAAGGTGCCGATCACTGTTGCACTGGGACGAGGTAGGAGAAAGGCAGCTACTAGGTCCCGAAGCTGTTAGACAAGCTCAAGAAGCAGTAGCAGTTATTAGACAGCATATGCTTGCTGCCCAAAGTCGTCAGAAAAGCTATGCGGATGCCAAGCAACGCGATGTGGAATTCCAAGTTGGAGATCAAGTCTTCCTGAAGATATCTCATATGAAAGGTGTCAAGCGGTTTGGGAAGAAAGGCAAGCTTAGTCCCTGATTCATAGGTCCTTTTGAGATATTGGACAAAGTGGGGGCAGTTGCGTATAGACTAGCCCTACCGCCTGCACTAGCCGATAGTCACAACGTGTTCCACATCTCGATGTTACGCAAATATGTGTCAGACCCATCTCACGTCCTCAAGTACAATACGATAGCACTCCAGAAAGACTTAAGTTACGAGGAACGACCAGTTAGAATCCTGGATAGGGGATGAAGCAGTTACGGTCCAAGAGCATTCCTATTGTAAAAGTCCTATGGAGTAATAGTTCTGAACAAGAGGCAACGTGGGAGTTAGGAGGACATGCAAGGCCGGTATCTGGAGTTATTTGGTAAGTAAATTTCGAGGACGAAATTCTTTTTAGTAGGGGAGAATTGTAGAGTCCAAGAACTTTACTTAGCTAAGTTAGATAGTAGTATAATAGTAATAATAGTATTATCTTAATGACTGTGGATTTTTGGTTCAGACCGGGATTTATTTGGACACTCATAGTAGTACTTGTAGATTTTCTAAGTTTAACCTATAGTTTAGGAATATTAATTTTAAACTAAGGTTTAATTAATATGACTGATATTGAGGATAATATTTATTATACTATAAGGTTTAGATAAGAACCAATAAGATAATAGCACATGTTATGCATAGGTTTATTAATGATTAAGTATTTTGAGGGTTAAATTTATTAAGGTTAAAATTTGAATACTCTAAGGTCAGTCAGCAGCTTTGAAAACGTTAGAGGGCTTAGTCAAGGCTGTTTACTCAATTCAAATTAAGCTAAAAATGTGTAATTTCATGTTTAAATATTCAGCGTATGCCGATATATTGCAGCTATAGGGGGCGATATATCGCAGTACGAAGATACGAAAAACACGAAACGTTGCACGATTGCCTCAGGCATGATGGCCCAGGCGATATATCGCCTATAGGGGGCGATATATCACCTCCTTCAGCATATTTTTGAAAGTTTTCAAAAACGTTCTCCATTCGAACTTTCAACCTCTTGATAAGTCTAGCACCTTTCTGAACGAGTCTTCAGCCTCTCTTGAATGATAATTCAAATTATTATCACTTAAAAAGCCATTATTTTTATTCAAGTTAAATGAAGATCTTTTCATTCCTAAATTCTATAAATAGGACCTAGTGCCCAGCCATTTATTCATCTATTACTCAAAGTTCAGAGGCTGCAAGTTGCTAGGTGAGTGTGAGAGTGTAAACACTTGGGTTGGGAATTATAAGCTTGATCACTATAAGCTTAGCAAACACTTGGGGAAGTAAGGTTATTCACATTTCAGTTCAAGGTTTAGATTGGTCATATAAATCTTCAAGGTATTTCCAAACTCTAGCCCATTTCTGTATTATGTTCTTTAAAAATCTCATAGTCTTCTACTCATTCTAACCTTATTCTTATTCTTGGTTAGGAAATCCAAGTTCTTAAGCACAAGGTTTTTGGTAAGTATATTTTGATAGCATAGTTCCTTTTTCACTTTCATCCCTTTTCTTCAATATACTCACCATATTATAAATGGTTTTTAGGAGTGTTCCAAGGTCCCAAATCAGTTCTCATATCCCGGTTATTTTGGTAAGGAAAATAGGATAGGATTTATGTGATTATATGTTTTTGTTTTTATATGTTATCTTATGAATATGTGTTATGAAAAATGCTATGTTAAGTATGTTTGTAGACTTAGGCATATGACCTATACTACTAACAAGCCCCAAATAGATTATGGGCATATGGCTTGCTTAGCTAGCAAGACCCCACTAATCTAATGGGCATATGACTTGTTTAGTTTATGGGACCCCAAGTAATAATGGCCATTATAGTATGTATGTGACATAAGTGTTATGGTATGTTTTTATGTTGCATTATGAATTTTTATGTATATGGCTGTATGTTAGATTTTCCTTGCTGGGCATTAGGCTCATTCCTTTTATGTTTATATGTGCAAGAAAATAGCTATAGTGGCGGGTAAGGTTTGTGGATGCTTGGGGATTGGATTCAAGGAGTCGAGAGCTTCGATTTCGAGGATGTAGTCTTTATTTATGGTTTATGTGTATTTTTCCGCACCTATTTATGTAATCTCTTTTCATTACAATTAAGTTATGTTTTTTTTTTAAACAATGGGATCCCATATCCTGCTTTGAGTTTATGTAAGTTTAACATTTGTTTTTACAAGTTTTTAATAAAGTATGATTATTTCACTTGTAAGTATTATTAGGGATTTGTGTCTATGCTTAGTTTTCATTAATGGTCCAAAGTCTAGAGTAGTTGGGTCAATACACACACATTCAAACCCATGAGTCACAAATTGGTAAAAAACTTCATAGAACTTAAACCAAAACTTACAAAACCTAAACCACCTTTCAGAAATCTTTAACCATACCAGCAACCAACTTCAATGATGCACGAAATTCTTACCTCAAACTGAAATTTGACTCTAAGCTTTTTTCAAGTCCAACTCCAAGCTTGATTTCCTTTGATTCTCAAGCTGAATCTCACTGTCACTATGCATAACCCAACTTTCAGCATTCAATTCAAATTCCCATAAACTTACAAAAATACCCAATACCAGAGATGAAGCCTTACCTCTGAATTGTTGTTGGCCTAAGCTTGACTCTAGTTGCCCCAATTCTCAGCCTTGATTGCCTTCCTTAGCCTCAAAGAAACTTAGTTCATTTCATCCTTCCTTCCCTAGCCTCTTGGTTCCTCTAGACTTCCAACAAAACATTCAGTTTATGCCTAAGTGAAATAACGTATATGAATTTTCCTCAGTCAAAATTATCTTCTCCTAAGGCCAAATGACCCATTTTCCCTCCTTTCTAGCTTAGTTTCTAGCTAACCCATAAGGCATCCTTGACTTTTCCTTAATCTCTTACAAGAATACAACTTTCCCACTTACAACAACTATCCCCAAAAGTTACTTATGGTTACCCAAGTTACCAAAGTGCCACTAACCATTCCTTAATAGCTCCCACACTCAAGTTATAATATTCCCACAATACCCCTAAGCTCTTCCCGAGCCAAGTATTTGACCCCGTTGTGTCTTTTAGCAAAACAGCTCCCTAGGACCGTCTCAGAACGTTCATCAAAGTTATATCACCACCAACATGTGGTATCGATCACAACATGAAAAAATATTACATTTATGCCCTTAGCGGGCCAAAATTACATATATGTCCTTAGTAGGCTAAAATTACATATTTGTCCCTAATAGCCAAATGGGGGCCTACATGCATATTTAATCACCTAAACATGCACTTCTAATCACATATTCATTAAATTCACATATTAATACAATATAACAATTATTGCCCTCTAGGCATGCTAATCAAGGCCCCAAGCCTCATTGGCGAATTTGGGTCGCTACAACTATCCCCTCCTTACAGAAATTTTGTCCTCGAAATTACCTGAGCAACTCGGGAAACCGCTCCCGTATATCTGATTCAAGTTCCCATGTCGCCTCCTTAACTTTTTTGTTTCTCCACAGCACTTTCACCTCGGCGATGGTCTTGCTCCGCAAAAATTTATCCTTTCGGTCAAGAATCTGAACCGGCTTCTCTTCATATGACAAATCCTGATCTAGCTCCAAGTTCTCATAACTCAACACGTGTGTAGAATCTGTTACATACTTCAAGAGCATTAACACATGAAATACATCATGAACCCCTGATAAGGCTTGAGGCATTGCCAATCTGTAAGCTTGAGGCATTGCCAACCCCTGATAAGGCTTGAGGCATTGCCAACCCATTCCAGAACCTCAAATGGGCCCACAAACCTAGGGCTCAGCTTGCCCCGAACACCAAAACGTTTCACTCCTCTCAAAGGTGAAACCCTAAGGAACACATGGTCACTGACCTGGAATTCTACACTCCTGCATTTCAGGTCTAAGTAACTCTTCTTGCGACTCTGGGAGGCGAGCATTCAAGCTTAAATCTTCTCTATCGCCTCATTAGTCCTCTTGACCATCTCAGGACCCAAATAACTCCTCTCACCCGTCTCATCCCAATGGATAGGTGATCTGCACTTCCTTCCATAATGCATCTCATACGGAGCCACTCCAATAGTCGCTTGGTAACTGTTGTTGTACGAGAACTCTATTAAAGGGAGATACTTACTCCAAGATCCCCTAAAATCTAGCACATAGGCTCGTAGCATGTCCTACAATATCTGAATCATCCTCTTAGACTGTCCATCTGTATAATGATGATAAGCGATACTAAACCGCAACTGCGTGCCCATAGCTTTCTGCAGACTCTCCCAAAACTTGGAGGTGAAGGTGGGGTCTCTGTCGGATACTATCAACCTCGGAACCCCATGAGGTCGAACAATTTCCTTGACATATAACTCAGCATACTGCTCCACAGTATTAGTCATCCTAACTGGTAGAAAGTGGGAGGACTTGGTATACCTATCCACAATCACCCACACTGAGTCATGATGTCCCATGGTCTTCAGTGCACCAACCACGATGTCCATGGTAATATCTTCCCATTTCCACTCTGGAATCCCTAGAGGCTGTGGCAACCCTGCTGGCCTCTTATGTTCAGCCTTAACCCGCTGACAAGTTAAACACTTGGCCACATAATCCACCATATCCCTCTTCATGCCCAACCACCAATACAAAGCTCTCTGATCTTGGTACATCTTCATCGTACCTGGAGGTAAAGAGTAGGGAGTGGTATGCAATTCATCTATGATCTCCAGATGGATATCAGAATCCATCGGAACACAGATCCGACCCTTGTACTTCAGTAATCCCATCTCCGAGATAGAAAAGTCCTTAGCTGTTCCGACGAAGACGTTCTCTCTGTTACCCTTTAACTAGAAATCATTCACCTGCACTTCCTTGATCCTCTCAAGGAGGGTAGACTGAACAGTGATGTTGGCTAACTGACCAACCACCAACACTATACCCACTCTAGTCATCTCCTCAGCTAGCTTATCAGATATCTGTCTTGAATTGAACAACTATCCTGGGCCTTTCCGACTCAATACATCAGCAACCTCATTAGCCTTCCCAGGATGATAGAGGATGTCACAATTATAATCCTTAACCAACTCCAACCACCGTCTCTGGCGCATATTTAGATCCTTCTGAGTAAAGAGGTACTTCAAACTCTTATGATCGGTGTATATCTCGCACTTCTCACCATATAAATAATGTCTCCAAATCTTAAGTGCGAATACCACCACTACCAACTCCAGATCATGCGTGGGATATATCTGTTCATACTCCTTTAACTGCGTCGATGGGTAGGCTATCACCTTACCAGCATGCATCAGCACACTCCCTAAACCTTGTCTAAAAGCATCATAGTCAACCACAAATTTTTCATTATCTGTCGTCAAACTCAACACTGGTGCGGTAATCAGTCGCCCCTTCAACTCTTTAAAACTGTTCTCACATCTGTTTGTCCAAACATACTTTGTCTTTTTCTTCGTCAATTCTGTCAATGGTGTAGCTATCCTGGAGAAACCCTCAACAAACCGCCGATGATATCCTGCCAATCCTAGAAAACTTCTAACTTCTGGAACATTGCTCGGTCTAGGCCAATCTCTCACTGCCTTAATCTTACTTGGATCAACTATAATCCCCTTCTTACTGACAATATGGCCCAGAAACGTGACTTGCGGTAACCAGAACTCACACTTGTTGAACTTAGCATATAACCTATGCTCCCTCAACCGCTGCAATACCAGACGTAGATGCTGCTCATGCTCTATCTCTGACTGAGAATATACCAGAATGTCGTCGATGAAGACAATCACATACTTGTCCAAATAGTCCTTGAAAACCCTATTCATCATGTCCATAAAATCTCCTGGGGCATTGGTCAATCCAAAAGACATGACTAGGAATTCATAGTGTCCATACCCCGTGCGGAAAGTAGTCTTTGGTATGTCCTCTTCTTTGATCCTTAACTGATGGTAACCTGACTGAAGATCAATTTTAGAAAACACTATACTTCCCTTTAACTGGTAAAATAAATCGTCGACCTTAGGTAGTGGACACTTATTCTTAATGGTCAACTTGTTCAACTCCCTGTAATCAATACACATCCTAAGAGATCCATCCTTCTTCTTTACGAACAACACTGGAGCACCTCATGGAAAGAAACTCGGTCTAATAAACCCCATATCCAGTAACTCCTGTAACTGAATCTTCAACTCTTTCTACTCAGTCGGAGCCATTCTGTATGGTGTCGTGGATACTGGCTCTACCCCTAGTGCCAACTCTATAATGAACTCAATCTCCCGCTGCGGCGGTAGTCCTGGCAGATCTGCTGGAAATAAATCTAGAAACTTACACACTAGTCTAGTCTCTCCCAGTCCAACCGACACAACCTAGGAAGGATCCACAACATTTGCTAGGAATCCTATGCAACCTTCCTGCATCAGGTCTCAAGCCTTCAGTGCTGAAATCATCGGCACACGTGGTCCACTAACAGTCCCCACAAATACAAAGGTTACCTCCCATTTTAGTTAAAAAATCACCATCCTGCGCTTACAGTCAATCGTCGCCCCATACTTCGATAACCAATCCATCCCTAGGATCATATCAAAGTCATCCATCGCAAGCTCAATCAAATCAACAGACAATTCTCTACCATCTACCTCTACTGGTAAAGTTCTAATCCTTCTCCTAGAGACTACCAGTTCCCCAGTTGGCAACAAAGTCTGAAAACCCCTAGCATACAAAGCACTAGGTCTACACAACTTATCTATCACTCTAGCAGACACAAATGAATGGGTAACTCCCGAATCAATCAATGAAGTATACAAAGAACGAGCACTAGAAATCTGACTTGTCACAACTGAGGGGCTAGCCTCCGCCTCAGTCTAAGTCAAAGTAAACACTCTGGCAGGAGCGAGACTGTCACCCTGCTTCGGCTCCTCCTTCCTGGGGTGTGGGCAGTCCTTCTTCAGATGATTGGCACTCTCACAGAAAAAACAGGCCTTAATCCTCACTCACCCTGGTGTCGTCTGCATCGAGGACACACTGGAAAACTCCTACAGTTGTCGCCTCCGCCCTTACGACCACTAAAAGCTCCCCGTGTCCTCCTATCCGAACTGGGAGGAACAAAGGAATGTGGGGCTTTCCTCTTCTGCTCACTGGAGCCACTACCTCGACTGGATCTGACAAAAGGAGGCACTGTCCTCCTGGCATCGCGCCTAACAACACTCTCTCTCCAAATCTGGTCCTCGACCCCCTCAACTGTGAGGGACTTGTCTACAACCTGAGCGTAGGTAGTAGTCTCTGGATCCAAGGTGTTCTTCACATCATAGGCGATCATAACATTCAATCCTCGTACAAACCTATCTCTTCTTGCCACATCTCTCAGCAATAAATCTAGTGCAAACTTCGCCATCGATCAAATTTCAGGGCATACTCTGTCACGGTCAATCGATTCTGAGTCAGGTTGATGAACTCGTCAACCTTTGCAGCTCGGAATGCAACACTGTAATACTTCTCATTGAAGATGTTCCTGAATTCTTCTCAATTCATAACTGCCACATTCCTTCTCTTAACCACTACATCCCACCAGATGCGGGCATCTTCTTTAAACATGTAGCAAGCACAGGCTACCCTCTCATTCCCTTCAACCCTCACAAAATCCAGGATAGAGGAAACCATATTCATCCATTGCTCTGCCTGCAGTGGGTCTGGTCCACCCTTTAAGGTGGGAGGATGCTGCTTCCTAAACCTTTCATACAAAGGTTCCCACCTGCTCTCCATCACAGCCTAAATCGTCACTGGCACCACAACCTGCTAAACTGGCAACCCAGTGACCTGTGGAAGGGCCTGCTGCCTCAATTGTCATAGCTCTTCTTGTATTCGTTGCAATCTTGCTTCCATCTCGACAAACATCTGTTGCCAATTCTGTGGGGCAATTGGAGGGTCCTGACTGTGATTGTCATCCTTGCCCAACTGCCGTGGAGTCTAGATGAGTGTCGAGGCATCTCAACAAATATGCCTGCAACCAACGACGCCGCTCATCAGGCTTGTTAACAACATCCAAAACCACCTCCCAATTACATCAGTCAACCACAAACAACAATTCACATAGCATACCAATAGCATAAAACACTCAACGGGCCATGCCCTGACATCATGCATATGTTAACTCATTCAGCATGCTCTATATGAAATAAGCAGGCAAACATGCATATAAACACATACTCAACATATAAGTCAATCATTACCATAAACCTCTAGGAACCATAAACCTTAGCTCGCTCTGATACAAAGTTGTAATGCCCTACTACCTTAAAGCCATTACTAAGTGAGTTTAAAATGTGCATTTAACTTGCTAACCAAGCATGAAACTCAAAAAGAGTGTAACTAAACTGTATTAAAACCACATAATTCTAAAATGTAATCATTCAGTGAAAAGTATAAGTGTTTTACATTAGGGATCCCGAAAATAATGTTTATAAATATTTACAACTCAAAATATGCTTTAAGTCGACTAAACGAAAAAATAGGATTCTGTACAAAACATCTCCCAAAAATACCGTTGGCCGTGGTAGCCAGGCAGACCATACATGTACGCGTCGCCTAACGCTCTCCGTACTCATGGTTGGCTGATCTTCCCCTTGCCCTTACCTACACCACAGAGAACCCATGAGTCGAAGCCCAGCAAGAAAACTCCACACAAATAGATAACATATGCATATCAATCACTCAACATATAGCAAATCCGCCAACAGGCTAAACATATATGGCCGTGCCGTCCCAGGCGCTTTACCAGGCCCTGGGTTCGCGGTTCACACCATAAGGATATCCCAGGTATCATTTAGGGTCTTACCTTAGCAACTCGCACTCTGCGTGCTAAACGCTGGTCTCGGCCCCCTTGCCATTCTCGGCCTTCGCCGATCCCGGCCCTCACCGTTCCCGGCTTTAACCGATAATCCACATAATTACGTACATAGCATAATTAATCAAACATTTAAACATGTATTAACGTAATCAATGGGCTATGCCCTGCATATAATCATATAGGGCCGTGCCCTGCGACACAACTATGGGGCCTCGCTCTGCTCTATGGGTACAACCGTTTTCTTACCTGTGTCCCGAGCTTCTTGAGCACCGAAATCTCGAGCACGGTCTTCTAACCCGAGCCTCGCCGATAACCTAGTCACAACACGTACATAACATTCTCATTACTAACCAATTTATAATCATCTCTAGGAACCAATACCGAGCTCTCGGAACCCCCCATTTCCCCCCACATGGTAGCGGAAGCATCCCTCGAGCCCCCTGAGCCAACACCCCAAAACACATTTTTCCCCTACCGAGAAATGGCCTAGCGTTGTGGCACTCCCCTATAGGGTCTGCGGCGCCCAGAATGGTGCCCTTCCCCTGATGCATCCTAGCGCCGCGACACGGAAGAACAGGGCCGCGATGCCCATACGCGAACCCAAAAATCTGGGTTTTTCCCCAACATTTTCCCGAGCCAAAACTCTTCCAAATCAACCCCAAGACATACCTAAGTCCCAAATTCAATCAAAAACCCCAAATAGACCATAAGGAAACCTAAGATTATCAATAACAAGCCCATACACACATTCAAACCCATGATTCACAAATTGGTTAAAAACTTCATAAAACATAAACTAGAACTTACAAAATTAAACCGCACCACCAACCAACTTCAAAGATGCACGAAATTCTTACCTCAAACTAAAATTCAACTCTGAGCTTCTTTCAAATCCAACTCCAAGCTTGATTTCCTTTGATTCTCAAGCAGAATCTCACAGTCACTAGCCACAACCCAACTTTCAGCATTCAATTCAAATTCTAAAAAATATACAAAAAGACCCAATACCAGAGATGAAGCCTTACCTCTCAATTGTTCTTGGCCTAAGCTTGACTCTAGTTGCCCCAATTCTAAGCCTTAATTTCCTTCCTTAGCCTCAAAGAAACTCAGCTCTTTTGCACATTCCTTCCCTAGCTTCTTGGTTCCTCTAGACTTCCAACAAAACATTCAGTTTATGCCTAAGTGGAATAACGTATATGACTTTCCCTCAGCCAAAATTATCTTCTCCTAAGGCCAAATGACCCATTTACCCTCCTTTCTAGCGTAGTTTCTTGCTAATCCTCGAGGCATCCTTGACTTTTCCTTAATCTCTTACAAGAATACCACTTTCCCACTTACAACAACTATCCTCAAAAGTTACTTATGGTTACCCAAGTTACCAAAGTGCCACTAACCATTCCTCAATAGCTCCCACACTCAAGTTATAATATTCCCAAAATACTCCTAAGCATTTCCCGAGTCGGGTATTTGACCCCGTTGTGTCTTTTAGCAAAACAACTCCCTAGGACCGTCTCGGAATGTGCATCATAGTTATATCACCACCCACACGCGGTATCAATCACAACATGAAAAAATATTACATTTATGCCCTTAACGGGCTAAAATTACATATATGTCCCTAACAGCCAAATGGGGCCCACATGCATATTTAATCACCTAAACATGCACTTCTAATCACATATTCATTAAATTCACATATTAATAAAATATAACAATTATTTTCCTCTAGGCACAATAATCAAGGCCCTAAGCCTCATTAGAGAATTTGGGTCACTACAGGTGGTAGTGGTGTTGGAAGAGTGGTGGTCTGCTCTACTATGTGTCAGTGGTCTGCAATAGTACTCCTATCTTGGAACCATATTATATCTCCAGTACTTGTTGGGTACGGACCTCATAAGCGTGCTGAGAGAGTCTTGACCATGTACCATTCTCTTATTTCCATTACCTGTCTGGCATGGACACCGTATCCGTACTCTAACTCTTCTTGGTCTATAGGCTCATTCCGTATCTCTTCCGACTTCATGTTGAATTGTTGTGAGGCCCGTTCTAACCTTCCTCGACTTCATGTTCAAAAGGCCCTTGTCTCTACATCTCATGGGACTCACAGGAAAGTGGTGCCCAGTTGGTGGCACTTACCTCAGGAAGAGAGGTAAGGCCTCTTCAACGAGGCCTGCTGCATGTGTGGTGAGGCATGATGCCTACGTATGAGTTTAAGATCTCACCTTGCGAGACCCTCACTCTACAGGCTTCATGCGCGAGACCCATGGTGCAAGGCCATGGGGTGCTTGGCACGAGACACATGTTGCGAGACCCTTGGTGCGAGGCCAAGGGGTGCTTGGCACGAGACCTATGCCGCAAGACCCTTGGTGCGAGGCCAAGGGGTGCTTGGCATGAGATACATGCCGCGAGGCCCTCGGTGCGAGGCACATGGAGGAGACCATGGGGCGCTTGGGACGAAGCGCTATGTGCATGGCCATGGTGCATGGTGTGTCTCATTGGGCATAAGGCACACGATCGAGGCGAGGCGCGCCTCACTTGGCACGATACTTATGGCGCGAGACGCATGGCCTCGCTGTGCAGGGCTGTATGTGCGAGGTGCGCTGGTGGAACTAGTGGTCCGAGGCGCAAGGCGCCTTGGTAGAGGTGGTGGTGCAAGGTGTGAAATAGGTGCCCTGGTGGAGCTGGTGGTGCAAGGTGTGCAGCAGGTGCCCTGGTTGAGTTGGTGGTCCAAGGTGTATGCGACGCCATGGGGGCCACGCGAGACACTTGGCCTCGCTATGCGAGGGTTTCCCCATTTGGTGCGAGACCCATGCCACGAGACGCTTGCTCCGTGCGCACGAGGCCCTCTTCTTGAAGTGCATGGCGTGAGGCACCTATTGAGTTGTCTAGGCGTAAGGCCCTTCTAAATGGACACGCTAGCTGCGGGATCAGGGTCTTGCGAAAGGGCTGCTGCTCGACTCTCGTGGCCCTGGCGTGAGACAGGGGTCTCGTTGGGTGCTGCATCTTGGTGAGACGAGGCACCATGTGGCTTGCGGAGCTTTTTTTGGCATGGATTTCCAACGTACATCTAAGGGTGTAGGCTCATGTGCGCATTTTGGACCTTCAAGGGACTTTAGACACATGATGTGGATTTTATACCGGCGTTGAATTCTTGCTTCCCCTTGTTTGGCACGAAGTGACTTTGTGATGCCTAGGGCCTTGCAAATATGTGGCCTCTTGGTGGCATGTGATGACCTTCTGAGTCTATCGCGTACTTGGCGCCTTAAGTGCCCCTTAGCCGCTCTCTTCAACAAGGGACTAGAAACTTTTTTTTTTGGTGGATTTTTCGTATCCACAGCTACAAGAGGTAATATATAATATTATTGTATGTGATTTAATATATATATATATATGTGTGTGTGTGTGTGTGTGTGTGTGTGTGTGATCTTGGCTTGTATTAATAATTATTAAAAAGGGTCTATTCCCTGCTGCGTATCTCTGATTTTCTCTTTAAATACCAACAATTGGTACCAGAGCAGTCTACATATATATATATATATTAAATGATGTGTGATTTACTTCCATTTTTAATATGTATGTTGATATGTATAATGATTGGATGGATACATTTTTTGAAAGTATGGTTGAATGATGGATCGTTAATTATATGGAGCTATTGGGTTAGGAATTTGAGTTTCTTGATCTTGTGTAAGCCATAAAGGGCATAGGATTTTTTGTAAATTTTATTTTTGGAATATGTAATTTTAAAAAATTTGACTCAAAGAAATGGAGGAGCCGAGCCACCAGCCAATCCAGTGGCCCGAGCCCTCCCCAGTCAGCCGCGCTCGCATTGCCTAGACGAGCCCCCTACTTGCGCGCGCATGCCACCTTCTTTACGCACCAGCCTTGGGCTTGCCTTTTGTGCTGTTGGTCTATTGCGCCCCTATGTCACTGGTGTACTGCGCCCCTGCACCGCTAGTTTGCTGCGCCCCTGCACCGCTAGTGTGTCGTACCCATCCGCCCTTGATCTCGAATCCTTGCGACATCCACCATGCAGAGGCCACCCAAGCCTTGGCTCTTGCACTTTTTCTACCATCCCTAACCCTAGGGCACCACACATGGTACCAAAAAATATAGATCCTACTTTTGATGATTAATCTTTTATTTAATTAAATTTTAAATTTTTTGAATTTGAATCTTTAATTATTTAAATTGAACGAAATTAAAAATATGACAAAAATAGTTATTTAATTAAAATATAGTTTGAAGTAAATAAATTTATCGGAAAGTTAGTTTCTAATTAATTAGTTGGGCCTAACAAATTCCTAAAGATTTACAAAAATGCTTAAAAGAAAGGAGAAGCATTCTTGGAGTCTTGAATGCAAGTCATATGCTATTCTGAAATTTTATTTCTATTTTTTCAAAGGTTGTAAATTTAGAAGTACTCGGTTCATCGTTTATTGTTTATTTATTTATTGTATTTATTTAAATAAAATTTAATTAATGTTTGATTGAAAATCTTATAATGCATTAGTCAATTACATGTCATTTATGAAACCCCACACAATTTTCATTAATCATGCATCTTTTAGAAACATGATTATTTAGGATTATCCTAATAGTTTATTTGAATTGTTTTGGAGAAATAAATTGCATGTACACTACTAAGTATTAAATTAGTTGAAACTTGGTTACTCACACAATAATAAATGCAATAATTTTTGTAGGCCTCTAAGATAACCAACTTTATTTAAAATATGTTTTAGTAAAGTTAGATGAATGCAATGGGTAATTATCTAGATCACATTAATTGTTGAAACATGATCTTTTATAATTAAATGGATTTTGTAATTAATTACACTCATAGGTTATTAATAAACTAGTAATTAATTTGGAATTACTTGATTAGTTTAATAAAACACATTATTAGTACAACACTGTCAGATTTGAATAAGGCCTCGAGGCGACTTTGTTTCTGTCCCCGTAAGGAAGGTTTCTAGACATATTAATACCAGGATTGGCTTTCACAAAGATAGGAAGGAGTGATGTATTTTAGGTTTGACCGGCGCTAAGGCAAGACTCTCTAAGTTAAGTCTTAAATTATGAAATAACGAGTTACACTTACAGAGATGCAATTAAGCTTTTGGCGTGGATAATTGCATCTTCACCAAAACAACAGTACTTTATTTTTAAAAGAGAAAATAAAGAGTTATTTTGAAATTTAAATTATAAAGATAAGATTGTCTTATAAGCTATCTGAATTTAAGTTGACCGACCCTAATGCGACACTTTATTTGTTGGGTAGTTTTACTGTGGAAAAGTAAATATTTATTTTTGTGTTTTAATTGTTGTATTCATGCATCATATTTTCTTTCTGAATAATTGATATTTTTAAAAAAGTAATATTATTGTATTTTATTTGTTGACGCAGTTCTTCGTCAACAGGTAATTATACGAATAAACAGGATGGATTAGTGCTAAATAGTGAACCATAATGTGTAAATAATTATATTCCAAACTGGTGAAATTAGTATGGTGGGAAGGTTATCACTCCTTTTTTAAGTGGTTCGAAGGTTAAAATCCCTCTAGTCCACCAATCAATATTATAGACATCTCTTGAGTATTCCTTACAGGGTGTTTCTTTACAATCAAAATGCCAACCCCTTGCAACGCCCAGGGTCTCCATATTTATAGGGAGAGGATATCTGGGTGTTGGTAAAGGGGGTCATCCCGTGACCTTCTTACCCATCATGTCACCTCTATGACATTTATGATTAATTCCTAAAACCTGACAATGAAGTGTTGTCTAATAAATAGATAAGGGGAATAATGGGCCGCATGGCCCAAACCAGTCATGGGGTGCCTGAATATGCACGTTTATGCTTCGTGTTCGAGAATTCAGGGATGGAGCTGACACGTGATGTCTGATATGCGCACGTTTACATTGCGTGGTTGACTTCACAAATGGTCAGGTGTGCCAGATCTATGTCCAACCTCGAGCTTGATGTAGCGCTAGCTCATGATATCAATACTGCTGACCTGATGCCTTCAAGCATACTTGCTAGCCCTTAGATTAGCTCGGGCTAAAGAGGTGGAGACTCATAACAGCATCTCCGGGTAGACGATTTTCATGTGGCAGAATGAATTATGCCCTTTTCCAGCTTGCTAATAACTCGTAGATATTTAGGGCATACATTTGCCCCCCAAGCCCCTGCTCATGACACGTGACGTCACCTATGGCCATAGTGGGGGCTTTTAGGCTTCTTTTTAGACTCTTCATGTCCCACCTATTGCACTGGTATCGGATACGTGGAGCATCGTGGTTGGTGACGGTCCGTCTTCCGAGAATCGCATTAAATGGCCTAGCCTATCTTCGGCCGTCATTTTGTCTTTTGAGTTGTGACCCTCGTATCACGCATTAAAACAATCGAACGACCCTCACTCCTTTTCCTATTATGTATATATAAGGTTGGCCACCTTTCGCATGTGCCACCCTTTATTTGAAATTTTTTCCTCATCTTCTCTCTTCTTAGCCTCAGAAGCCTTTTTCCCTTCCGGTTATCGTTCCAGAAGTCTCAGCGTTCCAGACACAAGGGTTTCTCCGTGACTTCCGGTTCTAAAGGCTCCACTAGGATTCCGACTACTACGCCTTTTTCAATTTTCACACATTAAAAAATTATGTAAGTCCACTGCCTGTTGTGCGTTTAGATGTTTCCGTTTCTCTTGTTTAGGTAAACTTCTTTCTTAGTCGCACATTGTAGGTTGTTTTTTCTTTTTGTCTGGTGTTTTATGCGTAGGTTTTATCCTAGGGGTATCGACCATATGAGAATATGTTTAGGAATGTGATGCATAGGACAAGATAATTCTGGGGTGATTTTTCTGGGTAATCTTCTGAAATGCCAATTTGGAGAGGGGAAGGCGATAGGTTTCTAGGGTGCAAAACTGGGTAGCTTAGGGGTCACGCTTCCCAGGCGGTTTTGCTTTTTGAAACTTTCCCTCCAACGCAAGCATTATTATGACCCTCCTGAAACACGGATCCCGAGCAAGGAACCCGTTGAGAATGCAGGCGCGTGTTCATAGAACCGCGTTGCCTCATGCACCGCGGGCTGAGATTACCTCAGCCCATGTAAGGAAAATCATTTCTCACGCTAGCTTCCCTTTCCTATTTTTAGGTTGCCTTTCTAAAATTTCTTCATCTTTGTTCATTAGGCGACCAGATGGGACCCAGGAAGAACATGCCCAAAAAGAGCGCCGCCGACTCGTCATCTCAGCAGGCTAGCAAGGGGAAGGAGGTGGTAGCGGAATCCCCTATCCCCCACTTCGGTCCCATCGTGGAGAAAGAGGTCGAGGTGGGACCTGACGCCTTCTTCAAGGACAAGAGGATTGTTTCAAAGGTTACAACTCAGTGGAAGGCCAACAAGATCCTGCTATCCCACAACATCGAAATAGGGACAGACACTCTTGTTGCCTGACCTCCCCTCGAGGGCGAGCGAAGCTGAACATTGCTCTATGAGGAGTTTGCGGCCTGGAGTGACGAACACCTTAAGGTCGGGGCCCTTCTTCCTCTGGACCAGTACTTCGCGGACTTCCTGAACTTCGTGAAGCTGGTCCCCTTTCAACTCCCCCCTAACATCTACCGCCTGTTAGCGGGGCTCAGGTACCTGTTCCTGAAGCACGAGTGGGAGGTCCCTACACCGACGAACATTCTCTACTTCTTCTGCCTCAAAGCCAGCCCGGATTGATGGGGGCAAGGCAATGGGTTCTATTACTTGACCCATTTTCCCAATTCCGCCGCAGTCATCGAGCTGCCCAGCCACCCCAACAACTTCAAGGACCAGTTCTTTATGTCAACGGGGTTTCACAACTACGACCACCACTACTTCAATTGTCCTTGTATGTTCTTTCTATCCATAGCTCGTAAAATTTTCACTGACTTGTATTCTTTCCAAGCATATTGACTTGAATTCCATCGTGTAGCAATTATTGCAAGGACAGCTAAATCGGTGACCCTCGGGGTCAATATGAAACTTTGGCGGGGCTCCCTCCAAGCGAAAAAGACTATCGCCAACTCGTATATGATGAGACGATGCTGGTGTGTAAGTTAATTTCTTCAGGCCAGACCCTAGCCTTGAGGAGGCCGCGGACCGTCCCAACAGCTCGCGAGATGGCGCCCATCCCTGATGGGGGGTGCTGTGGATGACGACGAGTAGGACGAGGAAGATGAGGTGCCACTCGTTTGTCAGAAGCGGGCTCTTGATATCGCCCAGGGGTTAACGCGGAGCGGATCCAGTCTAGGGCAGCAGCCGGCCCCTCCGACCAAGGTAACCCATACTTGTTTAAGGACTTAGAAAGGGCTACCGCAGACCTACGGTTCGCTAGGTTTAACCCCAGCCAACCCATACATCATCATCAAAATGACCCAGATCGTAACATAACTCTACTCCAGTGCGTTGATCAACTAGTGTTACGCTATGACATGGGTCGCCCTAGGGGCACTGTAGTAGTAGACAATACACTGGCCTTTAGGTCAGCCTTTTTTGAGGAGTACGAGACCAACCTTAGGTCGTCGCCCTCCCTTCTGAAGGGTGTAGTAGCTCCGGGGCTTAGGCAGTATGTAGAAGAGTAGGCGGATCCAGACCCAGATCCCCCTCTCATTCGTGAAGTTATAATCTTAGACTCCCCCGTAGAAGCTCTGTGGCCGGAGGTCGTGGCAATAGATTCCTCCTCTAGCTCGGAGGGTAGGACCTTTTCAATACATTCCTTAGATTCTTTAGACATTTATCAAGTATTTTTATATGTCTACTAACACTTCCTTGGTTTTGTTTCAGGCGAGGAGATGTCACAGCCCGGGGACAACGTTCTGCGATCCATGTTCCAGGGGGGGAATCCTCCCTCCGGGCCGTTTGGACCATTGGTAAAGAAGCTCTGGCTGACCAAGAAAACTCCCCCTCCCGGGACCACCTCCAAGTCTCCCGCCAAGGGGAAGGGCCAGGATCCTCCCGCTGTAGAGAAGATGCCCCCACCTCCCCCGCGACCTTCAGTGTCTAACCGGGAACTGGAGGTATCAACTGGGACCTTGCCAGCTCCGGTTCCCACCGTGCGCATCCTAGTCAATACTCAGGCCCTGGAGAAAGTCCCCAAGGCCTTTCGAGGGACGGTTTATGAAACCGTGACCTATATGGTGGATCACTACTACAATTCCACCCCAAGGGATTTGTGGGAGATTGAGACGAGGAGCCCCGAGAACGTTATGCAGTCTTCACTGGGGATGACCCTCATGGTAAGTTTGCTTAATCAATGGTTCTCTTTGCTTTTTCTAAAGCATGCATTATAAATTTTTGACCTTGCAGGCAGCTTGGCCCTACACCGAAGATTAGCTCGGTCACGGGCCAGGTTTGATGAGGTCATGAGCAAGTTCCAGACTGCTAAGGCTGCTCTTTCTTCTGCACAACAACAAAAGCGAGATGCCAAGGCTGCCCTGATGGCTGCCAGGGAAAGCGAGAAGGTCGCGCAGGCCGCCTTGGCCGCTGCGCAAGCTGATCTGGAGGCAAACCAGGCTAAGCTACTGGAGGTCGAGGCTACACAGGTCTCCTTGGATGCTGCGAAGGTCGAGCTTGAGGAAGCCAAGGCTGCCCTTATGGCAGAGAGGGCATCTTCTAGCTCCTCTATGGAGGCCATGCTGTATCATTGCTGGGCCTTCAACCAGGATGGTGATTTTTCCTTCCTGGGACCGGAGGTGTGGGAGCCCTTCCTTGAGAAGTTTAAGGCTCGAATTCAACAGAAGGCGCCCTCTGAGACTGGGGAGACTTTCGCTGCAGCCGAGCAGGATGCTGAGGGGGTGACTTCGTCGGAGCTGCCTGAAGGGGCCAAGGACTTTTGATCCCTTTTTTTATTTTTTATTTGTAATCTTCTGCCACGAGGCTTTTTCTCCTCGAGACAATTGGTTTCCCCAGATTTCATTTTAATCTATTTTTTACCTTTATCGTTACTCATTATCAACGCATTTGGTAAGAACTTAGTTTCTGTTAGTGTTTTTATTGATATCCCGTGCTTTTTCATAAAAATTTCGGTCAATCAATTTAGCTGTAAAATCTTAGTTCGCATTAATCCTTTATTGATATCTGGTGCTTTTTAAGAAAAACATCGATTAATCAATTTGAACCAACTTCTAAGTTTTAGGACCTGGTTGTATCCAGGACATTAACTTTAAGAACTTAGTTCGCGTTAATCCTTTATTGATATCTCGTGCTTTTTAAGAAAAACACAGATTAATCAATTTGAACCAACTTCTAAGTTTTAGGACCTGGTCGTATCCAGGACATTAACTTTAAAAACTTAGTTCGCGTTAATCCTTTATTTGATATCTCGTGGATTTTAAGAAAAACATCGATTAATCAATTTGAACCAACTTCTAAGTTTTAGGACCTGGTCGTATCCAGGACATTAACTTTAAAAACTTAGTTCGCGTTAATCCTTTATTGATATCTCGTGCTTTTTAAGAAAAACAACGATTAATCAATTTGAACCAACTTCTAAGTTTTATGACCTGGTCGTATACAGGACGTTAACTTTAAAAACTTAGTTTGCGTTAATCCTTTATTGATATCTCGTGCTTTTTAAGAAAAACATCGATTAATCAATTTGAACCAACTTCTAAGTTTTATGAGCTGGTCGTATCCAGGATATATGCTCCCCAAGTAATGAGGAAAGGACCTTTCGTGGTTACTTGAAATGTACCCCCCCTTTTTTTGACATTACATCCACAAACATATATGACAATGCGAAAAGACTATCTCTCATTATTTAATAAACAAAGATGGCTTTTGTAACTAAGCCTTACAAAAGTATTACTGATAAGCCGAGCTAGCTTGAAGGTTCCTTCTTTCACGACCTCTGTTATTTGATAGGGCCCTTCCCAGTTTGGTCCCAACACTCCGTTTTTGGGATCCTTACCGGTTAAGAAGACTCTTCTAAGTACCAGGTCGCCTACACTAAAGACGCGTTTCTTGACCTTTGAGTTGAAATATAGAGCGATCTTTTGTTGATAATGCACGAGCTGCAACTATGAAGCTTCTCGTTTTTCGTCAATTAGGTCGAGGGACGCGCAGAGAAATTTGTCGTTCCGGTCTTGGTCAAATGTCTGGACTCTGTGCGAGGCTACCTTTACCTCGACAGGAAGGAAGACCTCACTCCCGAAAGCCAAGGAGAAAGGTATGTGACCTGTCGAAGTTCGGTGCAAGGTCCGATATGCCCACAGTACCTGGGGGAGCTTTTCGGGCCAAATTCCTGTGGCTTCATCCAGTCTCTTCTTAAGGCTTGCTTTTAGCATCCTGTTGACAGCCTTGTCCTGCCCATTGGCCTGGGGATAGGTCACGGAGGAGAAGCTTTCAACAATGTCGTGCCTCTCGTAGAATTTGGTGAAGAGATCGCTATCGAACTGCGTTCCGTTATCTGACACGATCTTCTTTGGCATCCCGAATCGGCAAACAATATTCTTGACCTTGAAGTTGAGGACCCTCTTGGAAGTGATCGTCTCTAGGGTTTATGCTTCTGCCCACTTTGTGAAATAGTCGATAGCCCCCACCGCGTAGCGAACTCCTCCTTTTCCAGTGGGGAGGGCACCAGCCAGGTCAATCCCCCAGACCGCGAACAGCCATGGGGAAGAGATCATCTTCAGCTCAACCGGAGGAGCCCGGGCAATTGTGGTGAATCGCTGACACTTGTTACATTTTCGGATGTAGGAAATCGAGTCATTTGACAGAGTGGGCCAATAATACCCTTGCCTCAAAATCAAGGCCAGGTTTTGCCCCCCAGTGTGATCTCCGTAAAAGCCCTCTTGCACCTTCTGCAAAATGGTCTTTGTCTCGCTTAGCAGAACACACCATAGGAGAGGTAAAGAGAGGCCACGCCGGTAAAATATCCCGTCTATCACTATATACCTCAGAGCCTAGTAAAGTACCCTCCTTGCGTCATTTTGCTCCTCGGGTAACTTCCCTGCTGTGAGATACTCGAGGATAGGAGTCATCCAAGTCGGTTTGGTGTTGATCATCTCGACCTCCGCCCTGATTTCCTCTATGCTTGGTCTTTCCAAGAACTCTACCGGCACCAGCCCCAAAGTCTCTGCCTCCCCAGAGGTGGCGAGCTTTGCCAGGGCGTTAGCATTGCCGTTCTGCTCCTGGGGTATCTGCTCTATTAAGCCGTGCTCAAATGCAGATAGCTCTTTCTTTACCTTTACCAGGTACACAGCCATCTTGGTTATCCGTGCTTGGTATTCTCTTAACACTTGGTTTACCACGAGCTGGGAATCGCTGTAACACTGGACGGAGCTGGCCCTCAGCTCCTAGGCCACCCTTAGCCCAGCCAATAAAGCTTCGTATTCGGCCTCGTTGTTGGATGCTATGAATCCGAATCGTAATGCTGAGTGGAATCGATGTCCCTCTTGGGATATCAATATGATTATGGTCCCGGAGCCGTTCTCGTTAGACGAGCCATCTACGAAGACTTTCCATGAGGTTTGAGCTGATTCTTCCACCGGGTCTTCTCAGAATCCTGTGCATTCTGCCACAAAATCAGCTATGGCTTGGCTTTTTAGAGAAGTTCATGGCATGTACAGTATCTTAAATTGGCTGAGCTCGATAGCCCACTTCAACAGACGTCTCGATGCTTCAGGTTTCTACAAAACCAGCCTTAAAGGCTGATCAGTTATGACGTGTATTGAGTGGGACTGGAAATACGGTCTGAGATTTCGGGAGGCCGTAATAAGGTAGAAGGCCATCTTTTCCATCAACGGATACTGGGATTCAGCTCCGAGAAGCCTTTTACTGATGTAATAGACTGGCTTTTGAGACCGGTCTTCTTCTCGAACTATGACGGCGCTAGCCGCATCTTCCGTGACAGCTAGGTAAAGGAAAAGAGGTTCTCCTGCTGTTGGTTTGGATAATATGGGCGGCTCGACTAAATGTGCTTTCAGGTTGAGGAAGGCACGTTCGCATTCCTCGGTCCACTCGAATTTTTTATTTCCCCGTAGCAGGTTGTAGAATGGAAAACACTTGTCGGTAGATTTAGAAATAAACCGATTAAGGGCCTCCACCCTTCCTGTCAGACTTTGAATGTCTTTTCATGACCGGGGCGATGGCATCTCGAGTAGCGACCTGATCTTATTAGGGTTCGCTTCTATTCCTCTGGTATTGACAATGAAACACATGAATTTTCCTGACGCAACCCCGAAAGTACACTTTTGGGTGTTTAGCCTCATGTCGTATTCTCTCAAAATCTTAAAGCATTCCTCCAGATCGGAGACATGGTTATCGGCAGTTTTTGACTTGGCCAACATGTCGTCAACATACACTTCCATATTTTTCCCGATCTGATTGGTAAACATCCTATTTACCAACCTCTGGTACGTAGCTCCTCCGTTTTTCAGCCTGAAAGGCATGACCTTGTAACAATAAACGTTAGTTGGGGTCATGAAGCTAGTGTGTTCCTGGTCTGCTGGATTCATGGCGATCTGGTTATAGCCCGAGTACACATCCATAAAAGACATGAGTTTGTGCCTCGCCGTGGCATCTACCAATTGGTCAATCCGTGGCAAATGGAAGCAATCTTTGGGGCAGGCTATGTTTAGATTGGAAAATTCGATGCAGGTCCGTGATTTCCCATTGGGCTTCGGGACCAACACAGGATTGGCGACCCAGATCGGGAACTTTTCCTCGTGGTTAAAGCCGTACTTTAAGAGCCGGGCTACTTCCTCCTCTAGGGCCTCAGCTCGGGTCATTCCTAGGCGCCTTTGTTTCTGGGACTTTAGAGGCACGTTTTTATCCAAGTGGAGGGTGTGCATAATGACGCTCGGGATGATCCCTACCATGTCTCCATGAGACCAGGAGAACACATCTATATTTTCTTGTAGAAACCTAATCAGCTCTGCCTTCCTTTCGTTACATAAGTTTTTCCCGAGCTTTACCACCTTCGAGGGGTCTTGTGGGTCGATATTCACCTCCTCGAGCTCTTCAATGGCCTGAAGCTCGGATCTATCCTCACCTATTCTGGGGTCGATATCATTATTTAAGATGATACCCTCCCCTCTGGCATTCTGAGGTTTTTCTTTCTCAGGAAAAGGTATAATTTCCTGAGATTCCTCACTCCCACCCTGTATGGTCATCGTCTGCTGCCCGGGTCTTGATTTTCCCTTCATAGAAATGCTATAGCATTCCCTGGCAGCGAGCAGATCACCTCAGACTGTGCATATCCCCGTGGAAGAGGGGAATTTTAGTGTGAGGTGGCGGATGGAGGTTATGGCTTCAAATGCTATCAACGTAGGTCGGCCAAAATAGCATTGTACGCGGCGGGACAATCGATGACCACAAACTCGAAGAGTTTTGAGACAGTCCAAGGCAATCACCAACTCGATTGTTCCTATGGCTGCTGACGCTTCTCTTGAAAATCCATATAGCATCATGGAGGTGGCTTTAAACTCGGTGATAGATAAACCCATCTTTTCCAGCATAGATCGGAACAGCAGGTTCACCGAGCTCCCATTATCGACCAGTATCCTACTAACTCTCCGGTTGGCGAGCTGGGCAGCTATGACCAGAGGATCGTTATGGAGGAACTGGACGTGACTGGCATCTTCCTCGGTGAATATAATTGGTTGCCTCTCAAGTCATTGCAGTTTGGGAAGATGCTGCTCTGGGATGAACTCCACTCCGTTATGAGCTTTCAATTCATTGGCATATCTCTTCTGGGCATCTCTGCTTGTGCTAGCCAGATGGGGGCCTCTGAAGATCGTGTAGATCTCTCCCCCTATCACAGGATGAGGGGTGTCCTGATTTATCCGGGGCCCGGGCTGACCCATCGGAGTTTCTGGAGTTGGTTGGCCGGCGGGAACACTATTTCGTGCATACTGAGTCAAGGGTCCGGCTCTGATGAGAGTCTCGATCTCATCCTTCAAATGCCTACAATCGTCAGTGTTTTGGCCAATGTCGTTGTGGAATCGGTAAAACTTGGAGGAGTCCCGCTTGGCCTTCTGGTGTTTCAAAGGCTCCGACTTCTTCCAGGGAAGGCGAGCGAAGTTTGCTAGGAAAATGTTCTCCCTAGTGTTTGTGAGCTCGGTGTAAGTCGCGTAGACTGGTTTAAATTTTTCCACGAGTTTGTTCTTCTTTGGGCCGTGTTGGCCGCCTTCACTTATCCCTTTTCTCTTGCCTCCACCCAACTGGTTATTCTGTGTAATGGTTTGGGTCATTTTCACGACATCCATTCCCACTCCAGCAGGCTGATCAGGGGCTTGGCTGGTTCTCGCGGTCGATACCCGCACCTTCTCCAGGTTAATCCATCCCTGGGCCTTATTTAAGAATTTGTTCACGGTGTTGACACCTTTTCTATGTATCTCTTCCCAGAGTCTGCGTCCAACGAGGATCCCAGTCCTCAAGGCCATAAGCTTGGAAATATCATCTGCGTCTCTGGCTCGAGCTGCGACGTTTGCAAATCTGCTCAGGTAAGCTTTCAAAGGTTCCTCGGGCTACTGCTTTATGTTTTCCAGGATGTCAGCTTTGACGCGGGCAGCCTGAGAAGCTTGGAATGCCCTGTTGAAGTCGGTAGAAAATGTTTTTCACGAGGTGATGGACTGCTTTTTATTCTTCTTGAACCATTGGCTAGCTGGCCCAATCAAGGTGGAAGGAAATATCAAACACCTTAGTTCGGGACCGATGTTGTGGGCCATCATCAGGGTGTTGAACATACCCAAATGATACGAAGGGTCTTCGTCCCCATCGAATTTGGACAAGTGGGGCATACAGAAACCAGGTGGATATGTCGTGGCTGCTATGTTGGGGGCGAAGAGCTCGAGTTCGTCCCTCGAGTCATACTCATCTTTTTCCTTTTCTGATAAGAGCTTCCTCATCAGTTCCTCCATCTGAGCTAGACGCTTTAGGGTTGTTCTGGGGCTGTTCAACAGCTCCAGTTCCATTGTAAGCGTTAGGCGGGTTATTATCCCTCCAAGCTTGAGCTAGGTTAGGCGGGACATTCCTGCTATCACGTACTTCCGACATTCCCTCCCCCTGGTGAGCACGACTACCATTTCTAGACGGATCTCCTCTCTGAGAGTTAAGCCGATCTCCGAGGTCGGCCCTCGGGGTGGCCCAAGGGCTTTGAACCGAACTCAAACAATGGCGCAGGTCTTCGCCGGACATGCCACTTTGACGACTCCCAGTCTAGTAACTTCCATTTGAAAAACTCGGAGCCCGCCGCAGAGGGTGAGGATCCGAGATTTCCCCGTGCGTTTGGCTGCGATGGGAAGGACCGGCGAAAGGAGGATTTCTCCTGCTGCTCCCATGAGCTAGAATGTCTCGAACTAGAGGGGGAGGAGATGGGTATCTTATTGGTGACGGGGGATGCCAAACTGGTGACGCGATCCTAGTCCCATCAGGGCGGATTAAGCTAGGTCGCAGCCGCTCCGCTCTACCATTCCCTGCGTTGTGCGCTCGGCGGTCTGACTGTGGTGCAGGACAGTTGGCCAGGGTAGATTGTCATCGCGAGCCCTCCCCGGATCGCCTTCGCAAGCTGCCTCGGGCTCTCCTTGGTGTACTCGAGGGTCTAACCGAGCTAGGAGTTGAGGTCCAGACCGATCGGCTAAATTGCTGATTGGCCCTAGGAATTTCCTCAAACACAGTTTATTGCTGGTGCGACGTGGGAGTAGAATTCAGAGTCGAGGTTCTGACCGACTGGCTGGGCCTGGATTGGTTACCCCGGTGGGACTTATGAGTCCCACTATGCCTTTTTCCGACGGTAGCGTCGGTTGTAAGAGGGGGTAATCGGGCCAAGACCTCTTTGGTTTGCTTGTTTGCTTTCGATAGCAGACTTCTCAACTGTGCGTTTTCCATCTCTATCGCCGCGTAGAAATTCAGGTTCGGATTTGGCGGCCGGGGAGCCGAATTTCCGGTGTCGCCCTGGCCCATTGGCTGCTTTCCCAGTCGCTGCTGAACCTTAGGGTTTTGTTCATCGGATATGGCGGCATGGTGGGCCTCGTGCCCATCACGTTGATCCGCCTCATTACCATGCCTCGAACGAGTAACCACCATGGTTAGGCTTCTACAATAGCACCAATCTAAATCCTCTCAATGAAAGAACCAAACTATTGATGTGGTTTTTCGCCAACAGGTAATTATACGAATAAATGGGATGGATTAGTGCTAAATAGTGAACCGTAATGTGTAAATAATTATATTCCAAACTGGCGAAATTAGTATGGTGGGAAGGTTATCACTCCTTTTTTAGGTGGTTCGAAGGTTAAAATCCCTCTAGTCCACCAGTCAATATTATAGATATCTCTTGAGTATTCCTTACAGGGTGTTGCTTTACAATCAAAATGCCAACCCCTTGCAATGTCCAGGGTCTCCATATTTATAGGGAGAGGATATCAGGGTGTTGGTAAAGGGGGTCATCCCGTGACCTTCTTACCCATCATGTCACCTCTGTGACACTTATGATTAATTCCTAAAACCTGACAATGAAGTGTTGTCTAATCAATAGGTGAGGGGATAATGGGTCGCATGGCCCAAAGTAGTCGTGTGGTGCCTGCACACGCACGTTTATGCTACGTGTCCGAGGATTCAGGGATGGAGCTGACACGTGATGTCTGATATGCGCACGTTTACATTGCGTGGTTGACTTCACAAATGGTCGGGGGTGCCAGATCTATGTCGCACCTTAAGCTTGATGTAACGCCAGCTCGTGATATCTATACTGCTGACCTGATGCCTTCGAGCATACTTGCTAGCCCTTTGATTAGCTCGGGCTAAAGAGGTGGAGACTCATAACAGCAGCTCCGAGTAGACGGTTTTCACGTGGCAGACTGAATTATACCATTTTCCAGCTTGCTAATAACTCGTGGATATTTTGGGCATACATTATTTGTTTCGGTAATGTCGAACGGTGGTAATCCTTTAACTGCATTACTTTCACTTGAAAAACTTAATGGTGATAATTTTATAAGATGGAAATAAAATTTGAATCTTATGCTAATCTGTGAGAACCATAAATTTGTTCCAACTGAGTAATGTCCTGAAGAGCCTGCTGCCCATGCCCCGTAGAATGTTATGGACAAGTATGATGCCAGGATTCAATCCAACAACAAGGCAAAGTGTTACATGCTTGTGAGCATGAATGATGTTCTGAGAACAAAGCATGAACTCATTGAAACTACGTTTGAGATAATGGAGTCTTTGCAAGACTTGTATGGAAATTTTTATATCAAAGTACACATGATGCTGCTAGAACCTACATGACTACTAAGATGAAATGTGTTTTTGTACATGAACATGTCTTGAGCATGATTAACGTGGTGCATGAAGTGAAAACACATGGGGCCATCATTGATGAGCATACACAATTAAACATCATACTTGAATCTCTCACTCTTGCCTTTTCTGTGTTCACCACCAACTATATTATGAATAAATTGGAATTCAACATGACCCATCTATTGAATGAACTGCAGACATTTAAGTCTCTTAACTAATCCATGTAAAAAAAGGTTGAGGCAAATATGGTAGAGTAGAAACCGTCAAACTCTGAGGATAAATCCAAGAAGAGCAATGATAAGGAGAAAGGAAAGGGCAAGAAGTCCAAGAAAAGAAAGAAGGCACCAAAAGCCAAGGAGAACAAGAATGACAATAACTCCAAGAAGAAAGAACAAATAGGAAAATGTTTCCACTATGGATTTGAAGGTCACTGAAAGAGAAACTGTAAAAAGTGTCTCTCAGAGATGAAAAAGAAAGGTAATTCTAATTTACTTGTACTTGAAGCTTGTGTAGTGGAAGACGATATGTCATCTTGGGTTTTAGATTCTGGAGCCACTAACCGTGTTTGTTCTTCTATGCAGATACTTGAGTCATCAAGTAAGTTGGTTGATGGCGAGGTGACCATGCGAGTTGGAAGTGGAGCGCTCATTTTAGCTAGACTTAAAGGAATGGTTCGTATACATTTTGGGAACAATTACCTTGTTATGAACAATGCTTATTTTATTTCGGAATTTTCTAGAAATTTAGTTTCTTTATCTATGTTGCATGAACAATCTTTTGATATTTCTTTTAGTAATAATGCGATTATTATTTAGAAGAATGGTTTGAAAATTTGTCAAGCAGAACATACAAACAGACTATATATGCTCAAACTTAATGAACGGACGCTTAATAACTCAGAATTATTCAAAGTACCAAAACCACAAGGAAAAAAAGATAAAAAGTTTCAAAGAAGGAT
Source organism: Humulus lupulus (assembly GCF_963169125.1). NCBI lineage: Eukaryota > Viridiplantae > Streptophyta > Magnoliopsida > Rosales > Cannabaceae > Humulus > Humulus lupulus. The sequence continues at coordinate 42,809,522 of NC_084794.1, read as the reverse complement.
GACACATGTCTTCGACATCTTAGACTTGGTCATATAGGTGTAGACAGGATAAACCAATTAACAAAAGATGGACCTCTGAAAGAACTAAGAGTTGGAATTCTTCCAGTTTGTGAATCTTGTCTAGAATGAAGAATGACCAAACTTCCTTTCTCAGCGAAAGATAATAGACCTAAAGAACCTTTGAAGCTTGTACACAGTGATGTTTGTGGTCCAATCAATGCACAAGCAAGAGATGGGTATCAGTACTTTGTAACTTTCTTTTTATGATTACTCATGATATGATCATACTTACTTAATGCTTAGGAAATCTGAATCTTTTTATAAGTTTCAAGAATTCAAACTTGAGGCTAAGAAGAAATTAGGTAAGACTCTTAAAACACTTCGATCTCATCGAGGTCGAGAATATTTGGATTGAGAATTCAAAGAATTCTTGTTGCAGCATGGTATTCTATCCCAACTCACAGCACCAGGAATGCCACAGCAAAATGGTGTTTCTAAAAGAAGAAATAGGATTTTGTTAGACATGGTCAGGTCTATGTTAAGCTACACTTCACTTCCTCTCTCATTCTGGGGATATGCACTTCAAATGACGACTTACATTTTCAATGTAGTCTCATCTAAGACCATAAGCAAAATTCCAATGGAACTTTGGAATGGAAACAAACCTAGTTTTCACCATTTGCACATTTGGGGTTGTCCTGCTCATGTTCTTACACCTAAATGAGGGAAACTTGATTCAAGGTCTGAAGTGTGAATTTTTGTGGGCTACGTTTCAAAAACAATAGTCGGTTACTTCTATAGTTCCAAGGACCAAAAGGTATTTGTTTAAACAAATGCTACATTCCTTGAATACGAATATAAGAATTACTATATACCTCAGAGCAAACTAGTTTTGGAGGAAGTCACCACTGCTAAGATTCCATCACCTTCATCTTCATCATTAAATGATAAACGACAAATCAAGGAAACCACTATTCCTGGAAAAGAAACCTCAGTGCAACGTTGTAGTTGGAGGATTGTTAGACAGCCTATTCGCTACGAACATGAGGCACATGTCCTTGTTTCTTATACACACATAGATCATCCATTTACCTTCAAAGACGCAATGGATGATCCTGAAAAGGAGAAATATCAAGAAGCCATGAACCAAGAAATTGAATCTATGTATTCCAATTCTGTGTGGGAACTTGCAGATCCACCTCAAGATGTCAGGCCCATTGGGTGCAAATGTATATACAAGAAGAAAAAAGGTGCAGATGGGAAAGTGGAGACTTTCAAAGAAAGGCTAGTAGCCAAAGGGTACACTCAAAGAGAAGGTGTTGATTATGAAGAAAAAATTTCTCCTCTGACCATGCTTAAATCCATTCGCATCCTCTTATCCATAGCTGCCACCTATGACTATGAGATATAGAAAATAGACGTCAAGAAAACTTTTCTAAATGGATATCATGATGAAAGTATCTATATGCTACAACTAGAAGGGTTCATCATGAATGGGGAAGATCAAAAGGTATGTAAGTTGCTAAAATTTATTATGGATTAAAGCAAGCATCAAGATGTTGGAATATCACCTTTGATGGAAAAGTTAAAATATACAGCTTCGAATAGAATGTCGTCGAAGCATGTGTGTGCAAATACATCAAATGAAAAGTAGTGGTTTTCCAAGTTCTTTACGTGGATGACATTATCCTCATTGTCAACAATGTAGAGACATTATCAAAGGTGAAGAAGTGGTTAGTCGAAAAGTTCCAAATGAAAGATTTGGGAGAGGTGCTTGAAAGATTCTCTATGCAGAACTCCAAGAAAGGTCAGTTGCCGACCTGACATGGAATTACTCTCTCCTAAGAACAGTGTCCTAAGACACCTTAGGAGTTAAAAGATATGAGAAAGTATCCCTATGCTTCAACAATTGGCAGACTAATTGTATATGCTTGTATATTCAGGAGGTTAGTTGAACCCTATAGGAAATACATATTGGAGGATGCAAATTTCTAGAACATGCTCCTATGAAATTGAAACAAATACTGAGTAAAGTAAAAACTTACATTACGCAGCGGCACTGGAACAACTCCTTCCTTCAGTCTCTCAAACCCTTGATCCATTTCTGTAGCAGAGTATTATTAAGAGATTGGACTAGATCAGCAACACAGTCTTCCTCACCAAGCCTTTGATCAACCTAGAACTACTTTGGGCTGCTTCTCAACACATGAGAAATAGATCTAGAAGAGAAGAAGAGATAGTGACTAAGAAAGGAATAGATTATGTAACGCCCTACTTCCTTAGAGCCGTTACTAAGTGAGTTTTAAGAGAAAACAGTGTGCAATGAACTCGCTAACCGAGGTTTTGAAACAAAAGTGTGACTAATTAAAAGTTAGGACTGTAATCTTTGAAAATGCGATGTTTCATTAAAAAGCTTCTAGTATTAAACACTTGGGATCCCAAAATAAGGTTTGAAAATTATTTACATATTGAAATAAGTTTACAGTTGATTAATCATAAAAATCATAGATTATTACAGCCATTTTCGAATAAACCCCCAACCAAAGCAGTCGGGCAGGCCAAACATGTACGCGTCGCTTCACGCTCTCCGTACTCATGGTTGGTTGACTCAGACTTTGCCCTTACCTGCAACACGGAGCACCCGTGAGCCGAAGCCCAGCAAGAAAACTCAAGCAGAACATAACATAAGCAATTTATACAATTTATCATAACAGATAATCCACATATAAACAAGTGAACCATTAGACTAAGCAAACACGGCCATGCCGTCCCCGAAGCCTTACAGAAGCCTGGGGTCTCGGTCTTCACCGCAGGATCTCACACATATCCTGTGGGTCCCAGGCCCTACCCTGACCATAGCATCCCATGTGCTAGGTGTTACTTCCGGCCCCGCTGCCGTTCTCGGCCTTGCCGCCCTCGGCCATAGCCATTCAATTCACTATAATCATATATAGCATAAATCAAACAACATTCAAACAAATATCAATTCATTTAAATCTACACCCTAACATGTAATGCAATATAGGGCCATGCCCGGCAATCATTTCATCATGCAACATGCAATATAGGGCCGTGCCCCGCAATCACAATATGGGCCCATGCCCTATCCTACGGGTGTTATAGTTTTCTTACCTGTATTCCGAGCCTCCTGATGCATTCACGCCGCGAGCACGGTCCTCTAGCACGAGCCTCTCCAATATCCTAGTCACAACACACAAGAATCTTCCTTAAATACTAATCAATTCACAACCACTTCCCGGGACCAATCCCGCACTCTCGGGACTCCCAAATTCCTAAAACAACACCCCGGAGACATCCCCCGAACCCCCGAAGCAAAGGCCTAAAATTGCCCAAAAATGACATCCTGAAATTGGCCTTGTGCCGCGGCACCCATCAGTCAGGGGCTCCCTCGCCGCAGCACGAAAAACCTTTGCCGCGGCACGCCTTCGCAGACCCAGAATTCTGGGTTTTCTCTTGCGTTTTGTCCGAGCTAAAACCTTCCCGTATCATACCAAACCAATACCCAAACCCCAAAATCAACTTCAAACATCAAATAGACCATCTAACAACCCATAAACATCATCAAAGACATCCAAACACACAATCAAATCCCCAAAATCCACATCCTTGATTTCAATTTCAGAAAAATAAAAACTCAAAGTTCAAACTTAAACCATGCTCAAATTTCTTAACCCATAACATAATCAAGCCTTAAATGTGTACAAAATTCCTTACCTCATATGGAGAATCCATCCCTAAGCTTCCTTCATCTCCTAGGTCTCCAATTCAGCTCCTCCACTTTCCTTCTTCTTCTTCATGCCCTAGCTTTTCCCTCTCTTTTCTCTCCTCTTCAAACTCTATCAAGACCAAAATGACTAAGCCCCAAACCGTGTACCCCATATAACCCATCTGCCATTTATCTAATTCCCAACCAAATGACCATTTTGCCCCTCCTTGCCTAACCTTTCCTACCTAAACCTCAAGGGCACTTAAGTCCTTTCATTTCTATTTCATATCTACCATTTTCTTTCTAAAACTTGTTACTCTCAGCAGTAACTAATGGTTACCCAGGTTACTAAATCTCCAATAACCATTACCCGCTAAATCTCAACGTAACCATAAAATTCCCGAGGTACCCCTAGGCTCCTCCCGAGCCGGGTATAGAAATCCCGTTGTGACTCTTAAGTTAATTTGCTCTCAAGGACCGTCTCGGCACGTGCATCACAATAATAACACCACACTCGTGTGGTACAAATCACGGATTACAATTATCACATATATGCCCTCAGCGGGCTAAAATTACCAATTTACCCCCATCATGCAAACGGGGTCCACATGCATAATTATTTCACCTAACATGCATATTAACCACGTAGTCATGCATCTCAATGTTCAATTAGTCATATAACATGCTTTAAATCATAACCATGCATTAAACTCATAAAATCACACATAAATTCCATTATGCCCTCCAGGCACAATAATCAAGGCCCTTGAGCCTTAATAGCAATTTTGGGTCGTTACAGATTATCTCAGTTTTCACTTACCCAATGAAGCAATTGAGTCTGACTTATGAAAACCCTAGATATCATATTCTTTATATAGGCAATTTAATGGGCTTTATTTAAATTTAAATTTAAAATAATTAAAATAATAAATAGAAAGATAAAAGCCTTCGGCTCCCACAAATGGACTTGGGCTCAATCTCTTTATTTTGAATTTAAATCATAATTGGGCCTAAATTCAAAACCTTTTATTTATTTATTTTAATTAATTAATTAAATCCTTATTCAAATTAACTAATTATAATTTGAAATTTGATTTAATATTTTTTATTTATAATGACACCAATTTATGAATATTAAAAAATTTACCAAAAGATTCTCTTTTATTCTCTAAATCTCTGTTAATTTTCCGAAATTGACCTAGTCAACTTTAAAAATCCAAATTGATAATTAAATCAATTAATTGAGATATTATAGATGATTTACACAAAGATGATGCGGATACTATGGATCCATTAAATTAAGCTCCAATAAGTTACCGTAAATTTACTTACGAATAATTTCACTACCTTATTAATTCCTCGCGACTCGACTATAGATTCAGAATTGAACTCTTTAAAATAGAACAAATTTTCAAAACTATAAATACGTTATCCTTTGTTACAACCATTACAGTCAGCCAATCTTCTATCGATGACTTACTAATGAGCTGGGTGAAAATTACCATTTTAGCCCTCATCAATATTTTATCCTTAACTCCCAATAAGTTTCTAATAAACGATATTTCCGTGAACTTAATCACATAAATTAGATCACAATCATTTAACCTTTTGAACCAAGCAATTAAGGAAATCATCTTTACACTTCTCATACAGAAGTTATAAATTTCATATCTATGAATAATACTCCCACTCAATTACACCACTAAATCTCCAAGATGTAAGTATGGGCTAGACCTTAGGGTAAGCTGGTAACAAACAAGTCAAAATATTTACATAATATAATTAGCATAATATTACCACTGAAAATTAAGATCGACTTAACCTATGGTTAACGTTGTCACATTGATTATATTTGATAACAATAATACTTATTTATCAATCAATAATCAATATCGATCCTAGTCTGATGTAACCAAATACATCCGATCTTATCTACTTGCTCAATGCCTTGGACAAGACATCACACCCCAAATCTGTAAGTAGATCATATCGTAGATTACCTAATCAGTGAAAATCCAATGCACTGATCTAATCGTATGACTCATTCTTGTGAACATATAATTACAACTATATTCCACTGTGACCTAGTCATTATAATTGTAACTACCCATATGTTTGAGATTTATTAAAGTTTGTATTATTTCAATAACCATGTAATAAAACAAATGATTTCTAAATGTGACCTAGTCATTATAATTGCATGGACAAAGAATCTTGGCTGGAAATCCGAGATTCTTCATGGCTGTCTTAACAAACTCCCTAGAATTTTGCTCATATTCCACTGTTGCTCTACAATTTTAGAGCATACTTCAATAATCAAGCACTGACACTTAAACTTATACCCAAAATAAACAATATGATTTTGTTTACTAACCTGTTAAGATGGATCCAACTTTTATCCATCTCCAATGAATTTGAATTTGATGTTGTTATCTTAATAAAATCTTGTTTTTTGTCTGGGTTTAACAACTGTTAGACAAGACAATCACATTATTTGCGGTTGTAATTTTAGGGTCATCACAAGGTCATTAACACACATGCTTTTAAAATAAAACATGCCTTGGTTGAATTTCAGGTCATCTTAAAAGAGAATTTCAGGTCTCTCCATTCCATGCCTTGGTTGAATTGAATAAAACAAAGTGAATGGGTCATTGTTTCAAGTGGGCATGTTTGCTCTAGAGTTGGTTTTTATTTTTGACATTGTAAAACTCTATTATATTTACTGAATTTTATGGAAAATGTAGCTTATACTTTGGATGCAATGATTTTTATGTCTTCATGTTTCATTTTATGTAACTACTATATGTCTTCAAGTGGACAATGATTGTTTATACTACATCTTAATTGGTTAGTGTCTGTGTTCTTAAAGTTGCTTCTGGCAAATTGTAGTGACATTTCTGCTATTTGTAACTTTATGCTAATTTTTTTCATTGAGGAAAAAAAATTCGAATTTGGGATTTTTTAAAAAAGTATTATTCTTTTGTGATCACTGGTCTTCTGATTAAGGAATTGGTGTGATCCTTAGCCACTTCTAAGTTATTAGTTTGAAAGAAAAACTGTTAGCACTGGTTTATGTTCTATTCACTTATCCCATACTTTAAGCTATAGTGTGTATAATACTAGTTATGGAGTTGGGGTTTTTCGTTTTTTCTTTCAAGTGAATCTCTACTGATCATGGGAGTGACTAAAAGTTTGGGGTACTCTTAGGCACTGGTAGTGATCAAGATTGTTGAGAATTTTGGGAGACCATTATATATTTTGTCTAGTCATGGTGAGAATCTTGATAGTACATTATGCATGGGTGTGTCTTTTTTGTTTGCATTCATAGTTGTTATTTATCTGGGAACTACCATAGTTGAGAAACATAAGCAGGCATCACATTTTCCTAATTGCTTTGAACTACTTTTGCATATATTTTGATTTTATTATAGCATCTCTGTCTCTTATATCATGTGTTTTCTTTTTTTATGCTGGCTCTTAGAAAAGCATAGAACATAGAATTTGAATCATTGATTGGTGTGGCTAAGAAGTTACAGTTGACATTGTTTTAATATGTAATAATTTTATTGCTCTATAATTCTTGCAGGAGAACTTGAGATTTAGGATAATCAGTGTAATAAAAATAAATAATGAATGATATTATATATAATTGGTGGCTCATCATAGGAGTTAATTAAATATAATATTACTTTTGACAAGGTCTAGACCTTTGGACTTGAGTCAGCATCACTTTCTTGACAGGGTTGTATGAAGAGACCTTTTTGTTTAGGGGAAAAACTGAACCATTTTCTTTATTAAGGGTTTTTTGATGGTATATTATTTGGCAAGACACGTAATGTTCAAGTTTATAAGATCAAACGATTTTGTTTTCCTAGTCTCAATTCCATGTTCTTGAGAAGTCTTTTAACTTTCTCAAACTATATTCCTCATGAATGAAAAAGTTGTCATTATAGTTAATACCTCTTTCACTCTCTTGTTTTACTTGTAACTTCTTCTCAAACCATCATTCCAGTTTGATGATAAGCCTTTTTCTTTGCTGCAATAGAAACGAATTTTTTTCTAAAATATCAAAATGTTGGTTTTAGTTAAACTGTAACCACTAAACTGTGAAGTTGAGGGGAAAACATTTTAATCATTATATTATATATATGTAATTACTCTCTTCAACTACTACATTGGGAAGTCACATGTCTATGATTATTATGTCATGAAAACAAAGATTTCCAGAATGCTCAAGTAGATTCATGAGTAAGTAGCGTAAAAAAACTGAGATATATAAGCTGAGATCAGTTCTTATACAACTTTGCAGTACACAAATAATATCAAAGGACCATATCATATTGCATAAAATATTTGCCATCACATTTTTCAGACTGCTAAAGCTAGTGGGTATCTTTCAAATGCTTTGGAGTGTAAGAAGTTGGAAGTATCACTGTGAATGTAGACTTGGTTTGCAGTGTTTTCATCAGCTCTCTGAACTAAAATTACATCTAATATGGAAAAAAGAAGTCTTTTGATGAAAAATAAGGATCCCATGTATATAAAATGCTCCAGTAAAGTATTTGGAACTTGCTATATTAAAGCTCGAACAACAGTAAGACAAATGGATGATTATTAAATACTAGAAGAGTGTTGTTGCAGAACTTCCAAACTGGAGACATTGGTAAAGCTTTCTTCTTTATTAGCATATTATATTCAATCTTTCCCATCTCAGGAGGACTTTTAAATGACTTATTATTTCCTAAATCTTATGTATCTAATGAATTTATTGGTGATTAAATGACCAATCTTTTTTAGGTAAAGGAAACATTCACAATTGTTTTGTTTATGCCTAGACTCTTTGGACATAATTCTCTGGTGGTCATCAGTGGATAATGCAAAAATACAAACATATTTGTAGTAGTGTCTTCTTTTATTACCTTTACTTTTGTGAGTACTTTAAATTGATGTGATAAAGGTAATAAAATGAAGTATATTTATATTCAAGTTAGGAAACACAAGTCTTAAGTCATTATCTTACAGACAACTCTAAACACAGTTACCACAACTACATCACATGCTAGTACTTTTTTTTTATTTTTATGTTTCACAAACTTGCAGGTCTGAATCTAATATTCCTATTACAGATTACACAAATCTATGAATAACACCACAAGGTCTGTTCCAACTTCTAAACGTGGATACTCATCACAATACATGTATCAGTTCAGTGTTAATTCCCTTACTCATTAAGCAGCTTTGTGGATTTTATTTACTTTTAAATAGTGCCCTTTTATATTTCTTTTCTCTGTTTTTTACCTAGTTTTTGATCATTTGTAACAAAAAATATGAACTGAGAAGACCATTTTTCTCATTTGGTTGTTCATTGGGTCTATATTCTGTATTTCTGAATGTGTGGTGGGATGTTCTGTTTTATATCATTGGCATGACTACAGTGGCATTTAAGCCTTGATTCTCTTAAAATATAATTTAAAAATTTATGGTAGCATCCCACTTGCTTTTGCACTAAGGAATAATTTCGGCTGGTTATATATTAGTATAACTTGTTTTTATCTTTGATTATACATATAATTGCTATTTGAGTTATTTTTCATCAATATTTATGGCTGAAAAATCTAATCTATACATATGGAAATAATGAAAACAATATGACTAAATGAAAAATTTAATCTATACATATAATGAAAAATCTAGTCTATACATATAAAAGCTTACCTAACAATCCATCAATACCAATTCAAAAAATTCAAACAACACACAATAAGTTTTCTTCCTTATATCACCGCAACACATAAACAAATTTTCCAGAACCTACTTCTCTAATACACACAAGTTTTCAACCTTCCGTTATCACCGCAACACACAATTTTAATATCAGAACCTACTTCTCTATGGATGAATATTTAAGATATTCAAACTCCTCTAACATTTTTAAGATATTAATAATAAGAGTTAAAAGAACATAATTTCGTACCTCTTGCAAATTAACTTTGCAATGCTCCTTGCCAATTCGATCCACAACCTAAAGAATATAATCAATACCTAAAAGATTAATACAAAATTAAAATTAAATGATACAAAAGAACCATAAAATTCATGAAATTACTTCTTATCAGTTGAAGGTCAAATAGTTTATTTGGCAGGGTTAAATAGTTAGAGCTGAGCATAAAGATGTGTGTGAAGCCATTCTACATGGTAGTATCTTATCTTCAAAGTGGTTGATAATTTCTTAAGATCAGATGAATGAAACTAACCATCAAATTCGATTAAGAAATATACACATATATATATATATACATATACACATGTAAACTAATTAAGTGGCTTTTAATATCCTATGATCATGTGACAAATTCTATTAATGCGTACAGGTAAACCAGGGATGTTAGACACAGAACTTGAAGCAACACGCCTAAATTTATGTCTTGGAGAATAAAACTTATAGTCTCGAGCAGACACAGCTACTTCATTTCGACCAGTCAATCATTTAAACCTGCAACATGAGCAATCCAGTGAAGTCAAAAATAGAAGAAAAAAAAAATTGAGCATTCATGCATATAAACAGTCAAAGCACTAAAGGATTTATGGGGACAATACATAATAGCTTAAAATAATAAACATGACGGAGCATTATGAAAACATTAAGTGCAAATAACAATCCTTCCTCTTAACATGAAGATAAACACAAATGGGTTACTGTTACTAGAGAGAAAAAATGGCCCAAAAAGTAATTTGATACTAATATCAAACATCAATATCAATAAATTTACTTGCTTAACTTTCATAATAAGCATTTGATCATGGAAGATCTATAGAAAGACTAAGTATAATAGTCTAATATATTGGCATAAGGAGATTGTGCATATATTATAGAGGAAAATAATGTAAACATCATAGGAAGTAGGTTTACAAAAAGCATGCAGCAAATTATATTGAGGAGTTTCAAACAAGACATTCTATTTCTATAAATCTTAAAGCCATATTAGTGGTGGCAATAAATCTAAACTTTATTCCAAACGTCATGGTTCGTTTATCCTGTTATGAATTATGCAATCTCATTCTCTCTGGTTTTTCTTCAGATTTCACAAGTGAAAAAATGAGAAGCAGTAGGTGTTGCCAAAAAGCACTCATGAAGTCACAGATCTGTTTCAAAAAGCCCCAACAAAAGCCTAGGCTTATGACCCCTAACTTGAGGCAAAGGGAAAATCTTGTATGCGTTTTCTTAAAGTTGACGAGGAAGCCAAGGGAAAATCTTGAAAGTAAGTTTGATTTATCTTTTGTTGTTGTTGTTGTTGGTAATTAATATTTGCTTTACTACCTGCTGCATATGCAACTTAGTTAAAATTTGTCGATAGATATTAAAACAGCCTTTGAAATCCAAAATTTATCTAATTCGATCTTAAAATGTGGGGATAAAATATATACACACATTTACTTTAAAGGCATTTTAAGTATGACTTAGTAAATTTTGACAAAATGGATAAGAGAGTGTACCTATTTCACACAATAAAACAGTAAGTTTTGATCGTTTTCTGAATATATGGGATTAAATGGTACTTTTTCCATAATTGAATTTTCTCTTTCCGGGGATGATTGAGATGTTATTATCCAATAATTTTTTTTTTCTAGGGTACATTTATACTCTAATAGAAATTACGGAGTATACACTGAATATACTCTGGCTTCTTGTATATTAGACTCGTCTCATGTGTGTGCCATTGAATAACAAAATCAATTGTATTTATTGAAGCTAAAGCTGCAGAGGACATCAGCTGGGATGATTCTTTGCAATTCGACTTCGACACTATAAGGAAGGCAACCGACGAATTTTCTGATGAAAACAAACATGGAGAAGGTGGATTTAGAGCCATTTACAAGGTAAAATCATAACAAAGAAAGTGGTTTTCTGTTCATAATAAAAGTTTTTATATCAAAAAGATATTTGATCAATATCTTGATTGAGATTTGACTCATTTTCCTTGCATATTATTCCATGTACTTCTTCTTCAGGGTAGGCTATCTAATGGACAATATATAGCAGTAAAAAGGATCTCCAAGACTGCAGGACACGGTGACGAAGAGTTTAAAAATGAAGTTAAGCTTGTTGCTAAACTTCAACACTGCAATTTAGTTCGACTTATAGGCTTCTGCTTATTACTGTGAATATATAATTTAAACTTTGCTTATTACTGCCCTCATCAGAATAGAATAGGCTATTGAATTTGAATGGTGTTGACCATCTTTTCTCCATATACTTGAATAAATTCATTCAAATGAATTGTGTGTGTGTCCGTTTGGGGTAGGTAGAAGGGAGGAGGTGGGGTTTGAGGCCTATGTAATATCAAGTCATCTTTATTAGTTAGCAGGGGCGAAATATGAATAGAAATTTTTTTTTCAGCTGCAATACTCATTCAACACTACAACACTGCAAGTTCATCGACCCAATGCCCAGATTCATTGCAATACAACACTACAACAGTCATAGCAATAAATTCAACACTCAAACAATGACCCACAAAGTTGAAAAAACTCAAAATCAAATGAATGCTTCAAATAAAAAGTCTGAAAATATTTCAAATCAGCAAATGCCCAAATCATACCTGGTGAAAGCTAATGTAGTTGAGGTAACCCAAGTCTTGAACTGGTCGACGACTGAGTGAGGAAGGGAGGTGCGACTGAGTCGAGATCGAGGGAAAGAGGCCTTAGATTTAAAAATTGCCAACAATCTGCAAAACCCATAATTAATTTTGAAAATGCTGATAACTTTTGAGGTTAATGCTTCCAATAACACCTAAAACTAAATATACTTACCTCGCTTGCCAAGACCGAAGAGAAGGAGTGAAACCGAGAAGCCCAATGATTAGAAACCAATTGACATAGAGATAGAGAAAGAGGAGAGAGAGAGAGAGAGGAGATATGAGGGATGGAGGAGACTTGAGGGATGGAGGAGATTTGAGCTAAGATTTGAAGCAGGGATGGAGGAAACCGAAACAGGATTGAGTTCGGAGAAGTATTGTGCTTAGCCGAAAAAGAAAATGGGTGAGTCCGAAATTGGAAGGGATTATTCTGAAAAAATGTATAAGTGGCGGGCTCCCAAAAAAATTACCGCCTTTTTCATTAACTTTGCCACATATATAATATTTTACATAATACTTTTTCATTAGTATTATATTCATGTGTTATGGAAATGGGTATTTGGTGTAGTGTATGACGAGGCATCGTAACTTTATAACTTGGATTAGTGGTTTCTAAATCTACCTTGTTTTCATCGACTTGCATCGGAGAGGATGGAACAATAATATCATTTTTCCATCTAATATTTGTTTGCTATAAGGCTTGAAATTTATTATGTAGTCGTTATCTAGAAAAGTAGCATTTGTAGAGCCAAACACTCTCTTGTATACTAGACTATAAAGTAGACCACCCCGAGTACCATTAGAATAGCCAACAAACAAGCAAACCACAGTTCATTGTTCTAGCTTTCCTACCTTTTTCCTCAAGACATAAACAGGACACCCCCAAGTTCCATAATGATGTAAACTGAGTTCACAACCATTCCATAATTCTAGTGGTGTCTTGGAGACAACTTTGAGATGACATAACATTTAAAAAATGTTACATGCGGTGTAGGTAGTATGTCTCCAGAAAATATCTGGGTAAGAAGTCGGTAGAGTTGAATAGCTTATCATAGATTCAAACAAATACTTTTGAGGGGGCAATATGTTGTACCCAATTTTTGAGCCATGTTAAGTGTGACCTCGAAAGTTTGATTCACAAACAATTGGACTCGTAAGGTTTAGAGTATGCTCCAGGACTAAATATCGAGCCTGCAAGGCATAGACGACCTCGAATATGGTGACCTCGAAGTGTTCATGATCTCGAAAGGTAGCTCCGGAGACGCATCCATCCTCAGGGATGACCTCGGATCAGGGGTCCCGAGCTCGACGTACAGACAATCTCGAAGCCATGTGACCTCGGGAGATGTCTCTAGCTCGAAAGCTGACGAGAAACCTGGGAAGCTAAGGCCTTGGAGATATATGATAAAAACCTTGAATATCTATAAGTGTTGTCCATACGAGATGTAATCCTCATTTGTTACTGTAAATCCCCTAGAAACGTGGGATATTATTTGGTCAGTTATACGTCCCCTGGTCTTCAGGGGACGTTTCCTTTTATATTTGATTATAGGCATTTAAAGCCATTTATTTTATTTACACGAAAAGAGTAACTACCCAAAATATGTGGGATAGTATTCCGCAGCCTTCTCTATAAATAGAGAGGTCATGCGCCATTGTAATGGACCGAAATTCTGAACCTTGAGAGAAACTCTGAAGAATTCATGCTTAAGAATTTTCAGAGATAATCTTGAGTTTAATAACAGAGACTCGTGGACTAGGAAGATTTAACTGCTGAACCACGTAAAAATCGTGTGTTTGTATTGTGATATTTTAATTGGCCATTATCAGTTATTGTTTAGTGCTCTCCTTTCACTGTTGACGAAAAACGGCGTCAACAGTTTGGTGCTTTCATTGAGAGCCTTAAGCATTCATCCCTGAGAAAATCATGGCCACTAAAAATCAGAACACACCTGAAGAAAATTACCCAAGGCATCCTGGAAAACAACCAATGGAGAACCCGGATGCTGAGGAGAGAAGTGGGTCCTCTGATTCCCAGGGACCACCTCCTCCACCGAGAGATGAGGATATGTACTACAAGCCGGAGCGGTACGTTCCTATTGTGGAACTTGAAAACCGGCCATTGAAGCAGCTGTTGGCAGAGGCAAACAAATGAAATGAGGAGTTGACAAGGATAGCCGCAGAGGCGCAGGTGGCTCAGCCCCCGCCTCCGCGCGAAAACTAAGTCCCTCCTCCAAGGGACGTGCATGTTCCTCCCCGGAGACCCCGTGGGCGTCCACGAAAAGATGCTGCCACAAGGAGGCCGACTCAACCTCCGGCACCAGTAGAGCCACTCACTCCACCTAGGCCCCAGAGGAGTACTCGGCCTCGGGCTCCGGCTAACCCGCCTGTGGAAGTGCCTCCAGGAACTGAGAATAACCGAACCCCTGTAGAGGCTCGGACTCAGGTACTTGGGAGCGCACCAAATGGGACCGACCCATATCGGGCGAATTCTGGACCCTCTAGGCCGCGACAAGGGTGGCATCCACCGTCGCCTATACGGTTTCCTCCGTCACCCATAAGATATCCTTCGCCCCCTCGCAGGAACGCTCAACCCGTTCGAGATCAGAATGAAGGGCGTGCGGAGGAAGGACAAGGAAACAGGGAGACTTTCCAGGAGCAAAGAGGCACCCAATCTGAGAAATGTCAGACGTCTCGGTCTCGCACTGCGGAGACGAGGCGACGTGGGAAGAATCCATCACGAAATAACCAAGCAACGAGTTTTACCAGTGAAGATTCCGGAGATACCAGGTCGGTCAGTAAGCATGACCGAGGTCGTAAGAATACTGGAAGCCGCAAGAATCGTCTCGACCTGCGAAATCACCTGAATCAGAGTCGGGGTAATGGAGATCAAACAAACGCGGACCTGAGGGATCACTTGAATAGGCGTAGAGATCCCCTGCGGAGACTCGAGGCCAGGTCGAAGCTGTGAACAAAAATCTCAAGAGTTCTTTAATGAAAAAGTTGGAGGAAGCAAAGCGACGGTGGCCCGAAGAATTTCCCCAAGTCCTTTGAGGATACAGGACCACAGCTCGAACCTCAATAGGGCATACCTCGTTCTCTCTAGCATACGGCTGCGAGGCAATGTTGCCCATTGAGGTGGAAATCCCAACGATCCGAACTCAGATTTACGATCAAAGTTCAAACCAAACTCAGCTCGAAGAAACCCTTGACTTGATTGAAGAAAAAAGAGAAGAGGCTCAGCTGAGAAATTCTGCCTACCTGCAACGAACTACCAGATATTTCAACAAGAGGGTTCGAGATCGAAAGTTCAGAATGGGAGATCTGGTGTTGAGACGCGTATTCTTGGCAACTTGAGATCCAGCAGCTGGAGTGCTCGGGTTGAACTGGGAAGGACCGTACCAGATAGAGTCTATCATACATCCTGGTGTGTACAAACTTGCGAGATTGGATGGGAGCCTGGTACCGCGAGCATGGAATGGCGAACACCTTAGACCTTACTATCAGTAGTGTAGGAAAAGTGTTGCCTATAACCATGAGTTTCTATTTGTATTAGTTTGTTTTTCTTTTGATTACCATCAAATAAAGATTTATTTCATTCAGTATATTATCACTTTTTTATTTTTGCGATCTCTCTTAATTTAATAACCTATGGTCACACTCATAGGATATTAAGGGGGCATCATTGGTATATATACCATGACTTAAAAAATAAAAAATATATATGAAGCATTTGGATATGACCAGATGTGTGAGCTCAGATAGTTCGGACATAACCGAATTATCAAAAATAAAGTATTTGGATATAATCAGATGCGCGAGCTCAGATAGTTCGGACATAACCGAATTATCAAAAATAAAGTATTTGGATATAACCAGATGCGCGAGCTTAGATAGTTCGGACATAACTGAATTATCAAAAAATAAAGTATTTGGATATAACCAGATACGCGAGCTTATATAGTTCGGACATAACCGATTTATCAAAAATCGAAAATGTTTGGAGCTAACCAGATGTACAAACTTAACAGGTTTGGAACAAACCAGCCAAAAAACTAATCGATGATAAGTAGGAACCTAAACCTACTTCGAGCCAAATCGAGAATGAGGCTGGAATGTCTTAAAGAAAAATAGTTTCGAACTCTTAACCTTGGAGCAAAGACTGAGGATGAGGAAAAGTGACTAAGCAAAAAAGATATAACCAAATCATTCACATTACATACCATATAAGTACTTTTGGGTTCATGGTTAAAGTAATATCCGACTTTGAAATATAACGAGGTCGGAAGCGGATAATTTGAATAAACTATGCATGAATGCATCGAGTTTCGAGCCTAAATCCACACTATGTTTGTATGAATAATTAAACATAAATGATTCATCAGTATAAAATGTGCAAAATATTTCGAGCCAAGAAATGTAAATCATATATAAATCAATATTTAAAGAAATTGTATCAGCCCCATGGGCATAAATTAAAATAATTACAAAAATAAGGGGATGCAGCCCCAATAGATGGTTTCCCGAGATCAGATTTAAGAAAAAGGAGTCCCCTTGGCCTTCTCAGTATCAACAGCACCGGACTCCTCAGGGTGAATAACATGGCTATCCTCCTGAGCTCCCTCCGAAACGGCCTCCCGAGCAGCCTCTTCCTTCTCAAGCCGAGCATTCCACCTGTCGAGAAGTGTCGCCTCGTGAGGACCTAAGAAGCTGGTATCCAGATCTTCATCGTTGGCCCACATTCGGTACATGGCCGAGTCCACTGCCTGATCCTTCTTCTCTTTGTACTCAGCAAGGAGACGAGCTTTTTCATCCTTCATGATATCAAAGGTGGCAGCCTTTTCCTCTTCAAGCTTCTTGTTGGTCTCCTGGAGCTGAGTGATCTCCTTCTTAAGACCCACGAGCTCGGAATTCTCCTTTTTAAGCTCCTCGAGCTTAGCTTTTAACTTCCCAAGCTCGGTGGCCATGCCTTCGCATTCCTTTGCATTTGCTGCCTTCAGATCATCGCTCGCTTTGAGGTGGAGATCCTTCGCCTCCTGAGCATAAGACTTGCTTGAGTGGATCTCGTTGTTCAACCTGTAGTTGAGCTGGGCAGTAAAGGCAAGAGACTGACAAAAGGAGAAATCATTGTTAGCACAAGGTTAGTGTGATCATAACTAAGAAGGACTGTAGAAGAAAACTTACCGCGGCGGCAAATTCAACACTCTTCTCATAGAGGGCAGTGCAGTCTCAGGTATTTGTTCAAGCATTGCCATTGGGGAGCCTCAAGACTACCAAAGCTCTGGCCAATTCAGGACATAACATCCGAGACCAGCGTAGACCCATGAGACCCAGCGGCATTGTCGACCACATACGCGTCCATGTGGGTAGATCTAATAGCTTCTGAGTTCGAGAAGCAGAAGGCTTTTTTGGAGGTGGACCGAGCGTCGATCGAACCACCACAGGAGGTTGGGGCTGAACCATAATGGAGGGCCCGACCAGCGAAGTCGGCGCCATTGCAGAGGTGACGACCTGCGGGGGCGGCCCCGCTGTGGAAACGCCGGCCTGGGAAGTCACCGCAGCGATGGAGCTCGAAACCGGCGGAGCAGGAGGAGAGGATTTCTTAGACCTCTTGGGGCCCTTGCCCGGCCGGTCAGTCTTCAGCGAGCCCACTCTGGGACGCTTGCTCCTCTTGGCGTCACCACTTTCGATGATGTTGTCAAGGTCGGAATCCATCTTGCCTGCACAAGTCACAACAGTGTGAATTAGTAAAAGAGAAAAGTATATAAGTTTTTTCAGTATCACGAAGACATATAAAGTGATGATAGAGGAAACCTAACTGGAACTCTCCCCCGAGCTCGAGCTTGGGGACCATGAAATTCCCTCATCTTCAGAGGAGGCGGGGGGAGTGCCTTCCCTATATGTGGATGATAACCTCGAAAGGTCCCTATAATCGTTGGTCCCGTACTGAACAGCTATCCCATTCCACACCTCGTCCGTGGTATACATGGTGTCGTACTTCCCGAGCCCACTATCAAACCTATGGACACAGTCGTCTACCCAACTCCATATGTAGAAATGGTATCTATCCTGTGGGCATGAGACTAACCTATTGGGCTTATGTTTTAGTAGGGTGGGGGACCACATTCTCGAGGTAGGAAGGGCTTTACCTTCATCCGAATCTGAGCTCGAGGCTTCTGTAACGACCCGGATTTTTAAGACTCGATAATGCGGAAATATAAATGTTTTCATTTAACAAATGTCTCAATAACCCATAGAAAAAAAAACTTTTTAAAAAGTCGTATGGCCATACTTAACATTTAGTTACTAACATGTTTTATAAAGATTAGAGTGAGCCTAGTTTAGGAAAATTACACAATATTTCCAAAAATAAAAAGGCTTCCCAAAAGGTCGGTCCACATGTACATTTGCAAGGAAGACTCCAATGCTCACTGCTCTGCCCTGCCCTTGCCCTTACCTACAACATGAAACAACTAGGTAAGCGAAAACGCTTAGTAAGATCAACTTTCAAACAAAGCATGTAGAGAATTAGGGATATGGACCCATCCGGACCCTACACACTCAATTTCAAGAATGCTAAAGCGTCCTGGCAAACTTATGGTCATGCCTGATAACCAAGGATAATTTAATTCATATCTAGATAAAAATCCTGCACTCAGAAAAATCCCAGAACAAGCAGATATATTATATCACCACTATATCTTATCAACAAGTATATCCCTGCACTCAGAAAATCACAGAGCAAGCAGATATATTATATCACAACTATATCTTACCAACAATTATATCCTTGCACTCAGAAAATCCCAGACCAAGCAGATATATTATATCATAATATAATTCGAGACCAACGCTCGACAGTTTCCAACAATTCAGGCGTAACGTGCCCTCCAACATAATTGCTAATCTGTAAAAGAGAACCGAGTCTCCACACTAAGATCTAGCCAATAAATATTCTCATCAAGGGTAACTATCGTGTTACCTAGGGCATCGCTACTTATTCAAGAGTGTAATCCAATTTACACGGTTTTACGGAGACTTCTATGTTAATTAGTGGTGCTGGTGAGCAGTTTCCCCTAGGGTGTTCAGCCTCACTCAATCTTGACAACCCCTAGTATCTCTAGGCACTCTCACTGAATGGCCAATATTCACGGCTGCTATCCGGGAATAACTTATCAGAGCACTTGCTCGGATTCTAACCGTCCAATGATTAAGTAAGCATGAGGGCCCCTAGGTCCCATTTATCTTGGCGCCCCTAGTTTTAACCAGCTTATCCTCATCTCATGGCCACTCGTCGCGGTAATGAACCAGACATAAATAAAATCAAGCAGTGTGACGGGGATCAACCGTCTAGGATATGACGGACTTCTACCGTTCATATTTTCTAAATCAGCACTCACTAGACTAACGTCTCTAAGCAACTTTCTATGATAGCCTATATATGTGCATGTATCCCTATACTAACATACAAGACAATAATCATTTCATGTTGTAGCCATACAATATAAGTTGACTTACTTGGAGTCCTTAGCGCTCAGTAGGTTTTCACCCTCCAACGTTCAGTCCAGTTACGCTTAGCCAATACTGTAGTTATCCATACAGTATACTTGGATTAATTATGGCACTCATAATTCATTATTATTATTTTGGGTAGTTTGGTCATTTTAATAAAAGTCATTTGTAAGGATTTATAATCCTCATTTGGTTTTAAACCTATTAAGGAAAGTCACACAAAATATTAGAGACTAAACCCTAAGTCTCGGGGAGACCTATCCTAAGGTCTCGATACCTAGGCTCGAGGATCACAATGGTATTTCCCCACAACCCGCTAAAAATCTTATTCTTTCAAGGTATCGCTATTAACCCGCACTTTCGACTAGTCGGTTAAAATATGTAAGATTTTAGCCGGTATTACATCCAGAAAATACAAATAAATTCCTTAATTATTTTTAAAGAAAATAAACTCTTTAAATTTTCCTTTTAGTTTTCTTAAGGTTTTAATATCTAAAAACCGATTTAAGAAAATTGTCTAATTTGTCTTAATTAGGAAAACCGTTATAAATTTCTCATCTTGACTCATTAATTTTCCAAAAGCAATTAATCAATTTTTACTTACTAGAAAAATAATTCATTTAAACTCAAAGGGGTAATTTTAGTGAAAATATGATTTCAAGACTTACCAATTTATATCTTGAAATAAGCAAAATTTTACTTTTTACCTTATGTTCCAAAATCTCATTTTTACACTAAGTGTGTGTTGACGCCGTTTTTCGCCAACAGATAAAAGAAGAGAGCACGTAAACAATTAAAGACAATGGCTAAAACAAACAAACGAATCAGACACGCGGTTTTTACGTGGTTCAGCAGTTAAATCTGCCTAGTCCACGAGTCTCTGTTATTAATCTCAAGATTATCTCTGAACAATCCTTTAGCATGAATTCTCCAGAGTTTTCTCTCAAGAATCAGAAAATCGGTCCCTTACAATGGTGCATCACGTCTCTATTTATAGAGAAGGATGCAGAATACTATCCCACATATTTTGGGTAGTTACTCTTTTGTGAATAAAAATAAATGGCCTTAAATGCCAATAATCAGATATAGAAGGAAATGTTCCCCAAAGATCAGGAAACGCATAACTGACTAAATAATATCCCACGATTTTTGGGGATTTACATCAATAAATGAGGATCATATCCCATATCCACAACACTTGTAGATATTCAAGGTAGTCATTGCGTATCTCCAAGGCTTCACGTCATTGTGCGAGCCACTGACACTTCCCGAGCTGACACTTCTTTCGAGATGGCATATCGAGCTCGAGATCCCTGCTCTGAAGTTGTTTCTGAAGATGAGGGGCTCACAGAGCTATCCTTCGAGATCGAGATCATTTCGAGGTCACCATATTCGAGGTCTGTACCATACTTTTCAGGCTCCAATTTACAATCGTAGAGCATACCCTAACCCTCACGAGACCATTTAATGCGAACTCAGCTTTCGAGGTCATATTTGCTACGGCTCAAAATCTGGGTATAACATTTTTCCCCCTCAAAAGTATTCGTTCGAATCCTAAGAGAAGGAAACTTTTGAACTACTCTTTTCGGGAACCATACCGTCACACTCTTGAAAATGGACACGTGCCAGATGGGTATTGCTCACTTTAGGTACTTGAGTACCTTGGGAACATGCCCACGATCGTTCGTCTGACAGCTTTTCGGCGCTATCTCATCATCGACTCCCCTCCATTCGATCGGTTGAGGATTTCAATCAACGCTCCTGATTAATTCAGTTTTCCCACCTATTTATGCAAGACTCCCTCTTCGTCTTCTTCACATTTTCTCATCACAGACCAGAAAAAAGAAACACTCCCTAAACCTCTTACCACAGTTTATGCTCATTGCATGTTTTCCAGGCCGAAGAAACAAAAGAATCCTGGTTTGTACGAGTCAGTGAGTTCTTTCCTGCAACCTCTTCTCCACTCGACGATTTCGCTGCACTCCCCATTACTGTGTAAGTACGCCATTTTTGTTGTTCCTTTTATACTGTGCTTGCTGTGTATGTTAGTTTACGTTATTAGCATGATGCGATAGGAGGGTTTGAACCGATAGGTTTTTAGGCTTTCTGGATTTTCACTCTGGAAGTTCGTCCCTGGTTTATATTCAGATTCAACGTTTGAATGTGGTTTCAACTTTCTGGGTTTTGAAAATTTTAGGCTATGTTTCTTGTACACCAAGTTTTCGGGTAAAAACCCTTATTCTTGAAAATTACACGAAACCCGAAAAAGCCCTTTCCTGGCTAACTGCCACCTTTCCTTCCCTTGAACTTCGGGATTTTCAAAAAAATCATCCACGTTCTTTTTCTTCCCTGTGGAATACGCGCTCTGACTCTTTAGTGAGGGTCTTAATATTTAGTTTCTTGCCCTTAGTTATCCGAGCTTATCTTATCGAGTTCGTGATCCTTGCATGCATGGCCCTCACCATTTTTTCTTTCTCGTTAGATGTCACAGAATCTGGAAAGACGGTGGGGGTCATTACGAGCAATCCCTTACGAGCCCAAATCTCCGAGCCCGGAATCGGTCTTTGTTCGGAACCAGCGTCGGATTAAAGAGTACGAGATCGCACGCGAGCAAGAAGACATTCGAGCCCACTATCGCCGCCAGATTGACGAGGTCATCGAAAAGAAGAGAAGGGTCCTTCGGGAAGCCATCTATCCGGAGCCGAACCCCGGACCTAGGCCAGTTCCCCTCGACCCTGCGTTAAAAGTCACGGTAGCATACCATCCAGGGGAACTTCAGTTTTCCTTAATGGCGGAGCCTTCGTCTTCGCAGCCTAGGAGGGAGATGTTTGAAGCCGAGTTCTACCAGAGCTCGGTTACCACCTCCGACCAGATAATTGACATCCTGGCCCTTCATGGCCTTAGCTCGTTGGACACACTGAACTGCCGAGCTCCGACAAGGCATGAACGGAGCTGCTTCACTCCTGGGGGCCGTGATTCCAGTGTGAAGTACGCGGCCTGGAGCCAGGAATACCTAAAGGCAGGAGCTTTGCTGCCCCTGAAGTCCTTTTTAAGAGATTTCACCGATTTCGTTGGGTTGGCTCAATTCCAACTCAACACCAACTCATACAGGGTGCTATCTGCCCTGAGGTCCTTATTCCACGAGCTGGGGTGGATAGGACCTTCACCCCAAGAGATTTTATACCTCTTTTGTTTGAAGAGTAATCCCTCCCGAGCTCGGGGAGGAGATGGTTTTTACTATCTTTCGAGCTATCCCAAAGAGACAAAAATCTTTGAAGACCTTCCGAACCATCTCCCTGACTTCAAAAGGGCTTTTTTCTGGACAGACGGTCTGTTCCCGTCTCGACATCGTTCGGTTAGGCGAATTCGTAAGTATTCTCGTTACTTTCTATTTTTGAGCTTGAATCTTTAGCCCTTGTATCCATGTTTAGTTGAAGTGTATCTCGCCTTTCAGCTAACTTTCAGCGTCCCACCCCCGACGAGACAATGAAGGAGCACAGAGGGAGCCTGCTCCGACTCCCTTATGGCAGGAGGTCTCTCTCATTTCTGCTACATGAGGACAAGCTTCGAGCTTGTGGCTTGTTGGGACAGGGCCAGTCAACCTCTGACTGGTCCAGTAAAAAATACGAACGCTGGGAGGAAGTGCCTCTGCCCACAGGCATCCTTCCCCCGAGGAGGGAAAGGAAAGCATCTCTCCCAATTCGCTCTGGAAGTCCGCGGTCGGGGAACGAGGCCAATGATGAAGCCTCGAGCTCGGACTCCGGTGGAGGTAAAACCCTTCCTACTTCGCGAATGTGGTCCCCCACTTTATTAGAACACAGGCCCAATAGACTAGTCTCGTGCCCACAGGATAGATACCACTTCTACATATGGAGTTGGGTAGATGACTTTGTCCATAGGTTTGATAGTGGGCTCGGGAAATACGACACTATGTATACCACGGACGAGATGTGGAATGGGATAGCTGTGCAGTATGGGACCAATGATTATAGGGACCTTTCGAGGTTATCACCAACTTATAGGGAAGGCCCTCCCCCCGCCTCTTCTGAAGACGGGGGAATTTCATGGTCCCCAAGCTCAAGCTCGGGGGAAAGTTCCAGTTAGATTTTTTCTTCAACTGGTTTACATCTTTTCCCAAAGTTATTATCATTGTTTAACTCACTGTCATTATGCAGGTGCCATGAATCCCGACCTCGACGCCGTGCTCTTTAGTGATGGGGGAGCTGGCGCCCAGAAAAGCAAACGCCCGAGGATACCAAAGAGGCCCGACCGACAGTCCAAGGTACCTAAACGTCACGAGACGACTCCCACGGCCCAGATCACTGCGGAAACCTCCAAGGAGCCGACTGCCCAGGTCGATGGGTCAGGCTCAACTGCATCCATCTCTCAGCTTCCCACCGAGACCCGGTTAATAGTTGCTCGGCCTCCGAAGAAACCTTCTACCTCAACGGTTCAGCTGCCAACGGCCCGAACTCATACTGAGGAATATGTACTTGATGGCACCGCTGGGGCAGAAGGGGCGCTTCTCAGCTCGGACGTCCTTTCTCGGGTAGGTCAGATCTTTTCTGGCTTTGGTGCCGACCACTGGGACCTCGTGCGCAAGGCCTCGGACTGCAACACTCTTTATGAGAAGAGTATCGAGCTCTCCGCCGCGGTAGCCTTCTCAAACACTCTTTATGTCTTAGAGTATTTATGTCTCTGATTATATTTCTGATTCATTCTTTGTGTTTCAGGCCCTTGTTGTTTCAGCGCAACTCAACTACAAGCTGACCAACGAGGTGCAGACGAGCTTAAATCTGGCTCAAAAGTCGAAGGATCTCGAGCTGAAGATGATTGACGAGCTCAAAGACTCGAAGTCTGAAATTGGAAGATTGAAGACCCGTCTCGAAGAGCTTGAAAATTCAAACGCTGAGCTCGAGAAGGCCAAAGCCAAGCTCGAAGAAGAGAAGTCTGAAATTGAAAGATTGAAGACCCGTCTCGAGGAGCTTGAAAAGTCAAACGCTGAGCTCGAGAAGGCCAAAGCCAAGCTCGAAGAGGAAAAGTCTGCCACCTTCGATTTCATGGAGAGCGAGAAGACCCGCCTCCTGGATGAGGCTAAGGAGCTGAGGGAGAAAGCGGTCGACCAGGCCATGTACAAACTTTGGGCCGACAATGCCGATCTTGACACCAGCTTCCTGGGTCCTCTCGAAGCCACATATGTTGAGCGGTGGAATGCCCGTCTTTTGGAAAGTACAGCTGCTCGAGAGGCGACCCAGCAGGATAGTCATGCTATTCGTCCTGGAGGGTCTGGTGATATTGATGCTGAGAAGGCCAAGGATACTCTTCTTCCTTAAATCCGATCTCGGAGAGATCAGCTATCGGGGCTGCGTCCCCTCATTCTTGTAACTATTTAAATTTGTGCCCACAGGGCTGACAGAATTTCTTTATATGCTTTACATTTCTTGGCTCGAAATATTTTACATTTTTCTTGCATTGATGAGTTATGTTTATTTAATTCATACAAACATAGTTTAGATTTAGGCTCGAAATTTGATGCATTCATGCATAGTTTATTCGAATTATCCGTTTCTGACCTCGTTATTTATCAAGGTCGTACATTACTTTAACCATGAACTAAAAAGTACTTATATGGCATGTAATATGAATGATTTGGTTAATCTTTTAGTCACTTTTCCTCATCCTTAGTATCTTAGCTCCGAGGTTATGAGTTCGAAACTATTTTAAGATGTTCCAGCCTCGATCTCGACATATTTCGTGATGGGTTTAGGCTCCCATTTATCATTGATCGATAATTTGGCTGGTTTGTTCCAAACCTGTTATGCTTGCACATCTGGTTAACTCCAAACGTTTTTGGTTTTTGGTAGTTCGGTAATGTCCGAACTATCTAAGCCCGTGTACTTGGTTATTTCCAAATATTATGTTTTTGATAACTCGGTTAAGTCTGAAATATCTAAGCTCGTGTACTTGGTTATTTCCAAATACTTAATGTTTTTGATAACTCGGTTAAGTCCGAAATATCTAAGCTCGCTCGGTTAAGTCCGAACTATCTAAGCTCGCGTATTTGGTTATATCCAAATACTTTTTTGTTTTGTTTTTATTTTTTAAGCTGGAGGTATGTGTATGTATACCAATGATGCCCCCTTAATATCCTATGAGTGTGACCATAGGTTATTAAATTAAGAGAGATTGCAAAAATAAAAATAAATTACATGTGAAACAAAGTAGACCCTTTATTTGAAATTCAAAAACAAACTAAGTACAGAAAATCATGGTTACGGGCGACACTTCCTTCACTATTGATAATATGGTCTAAGGTGTTCGCCATCCATGCTCGTGGTATGAGGCTCCCATCTAATCTCGCAAGTTTGTATACGCCAGGGCGGATGACTGATTCTATCTGGTATGGTCCTTCCCAGTTTGGCCCGAGTACTCCTGCTGCTGGATCTCGGGTTGCTAAGAATACTCGTCTCAAAATCAGGTCTCCCACTCCGAACTTTCGGTCTCGAATCCTCTTATTGAAATATCTCGTGGTCCGTTGCCGGTAAGCAGCATTTTTCAGCTGAGCCTCTTCCCTTTTTTCTTCGATCAAGTCTAGGGTTTCTTCGAGCTGAATATGATTGGAACTTTGGTCGTAAATCTGAGTTCGAATTGTCGGAATTTCGACCTCAATGGGCAACATTGCCTCGCAGCCGTATGCTAGAGAAAACGGGGTATGCCCAGTTGATGTCCGAGCTGTAGTTCTATATCCCCAAAGGACTTGGGGTAATTCCTCAGGCCATCGTCCCTTTGCTTCTTCCAACTTTTTCTTCAAGGAACTCTTGAGAGTTTTATTAACGGCTTCGACCTGACCGTTCGCCTGAGGGTGAGCCACTGACGAAAAGCTCTTTATTATACCGTTCTTGTTACAAAAGTTGGTAAATAAGTCGCAATCAAACTGGGTTCCGTTGTCAGACACAATCTTTCTTGGCACTCCATATCGGCATACGATGTTCTTTACCACGAAATCCAGGATCTTCTTCGAAGTTATGGTCGCCAATGGTTCAGCCTCCGTCCATTTTGTGAAGTAATCAACCGCGACCACAGCATACTTTACTCCTCCTTTGCCAGTTGGGAGTGAGCCTATGAGGTCGATGCCCCATACCGCAAAAGGCCATGGGGACGTCAACATGGTTAGTTCGGAAGGTGGAGCTTGGGGTATCGTGGAGAATCTCTGGCACTTGTCGCATTTTTTCACGAACTCGAAAGAATCCGTTTTAATGGTTGGCCAGAAATATCCTTGGCGTATAATTTTCTTGGATAGGCTATGCCCCCCGGTACGATCTCCGCAAAACCCTTCATGAACTTCTCTAATAATCTTCTTTGCCTCGGGGGGAGTCACGCATCTGAGCAATGGCATGGAATACCCTCTTCTGTATAGCCTTCCATCCAGGATGGTGTAACGAGGAAGTTGATACATTAGTTTCCGAGCCTGACTTCGATCTTTTGGAAGATTTCCATTTTCGAGGTATTCAACGATCGGGCTCATCCAGGTCGGTTCTGTCTCGATCATGCACACATCTTCCTTGTCTGACTCAGTAATGCTGGGTGCTGACAAATGTTCTATGGGTACAACATTCAGCTCCTCATTTTCAGTGGAAGTGGCGAGCCGAGCTAAGGCATCTGCATTTGAGTTTTGTTCTCGGGGAACTTGTTCGATTGCATAAAACTCAAAAAACTCCAATGCGTACTTTGCCTTCTCCAGATAAGCTGCCATTTTTGTGCCACGAGCCTGATACTCTCCCAAGATTTGATTAACTACGAGCTGAGAGTCGCTGTAGCAATGTATAGCTCTGGCCTTGAGTTCCTTTGCTATTCGTAGTCCCGCCAGTAAAGCCTCGTAATAAGCTTCATTATTAGATGCTTTAAAGCCGAACCTTAATGCAGAGTGAAATTTGCTCCCTGCAGGGGTGATCAGAATAACTCCTGCCCCCGCTACATTTTCATTTGACGACCCGTCGACGTAAATTTTCCACAGCTCGTGGGCCGTGGTTGTTACCTCGTCGTCGGCTGTACCGGTGCACTCTACTATAAAATCTGCCAACGCTTATGCCTTAATGGTTGTTCTCGGACGGTAGGTGATCTCGAATTGTCCGAGCTCAACAGCCCACTTAAGGAGTCGACCAAATGCCTCTGGTTTGGACAAGACTTGCCTTAATGGTTGATCTGTCAGTACATGGATAGGATGTGCCTGAAAGTAAGGGCGGAGCTTTCGAGATGAGTGGATCAGACTGAGGGCGAGTTTCTCCATCAGTGGATACCTTGACTCTGCCCCCAGTAATCTTTTACTGATGTAGTAGACGGGTTTCTGTATTCTCTCTTCCTCTCGGACGAGCACCGCGCTTATCGCGTGTTCAGTTGTTGAGAGATATAAGAACAGTACTTCTCCCGTCTCAGGTTTCGATAGGATAGGTGGTTCGGCTAAGTGCCTTTTTAGCTCTTGAAAGGCTAGCTCGCACTCGTCTGTCCATTCGAACTTTTTACTTCCTTTCAATAAGTTGAAGAACGGGAGACCGCGGTCCGTTGACTTCAAAATGAACCTGCCCGGAGCTGCCATCCTGCCAGTCAAGCTTTGAACATCTTTATGCTTCCGAGGTGAAGGCATATCGATCAGGGCCTTTATTTTATCGGGATTAGCCTCGATTCCACGAGAGTTGACAATGAAACCCAGAAATTTCCCTGAAGACACCCCAAAAGTGCACTTCTGAGGATTCAACTTCATGTTGTACTTTCTGAGCACGCCAAAGCACTCTTCGAGGTCATCAACATGGTTCTTGTTAAGTTGAGACTTTACGAGCATGTCGTCAACATAAAATTCGATGTTGTTCCCTATTTGCTCTGAGAACATCATGTTTACGAGCCGCTGGTACGTGGCTCCGGCGTTCTTGAGTCCGAATGGCATGACATTGTAGCAGTAGAGCCCTTTATCCGTAATGAAGCTCGTATGCTCTTGGTCGGGGGCATGCATGGGAATCTGGTTATATCCAGAATAGGCATCCATGAATGACATCAGACCATGCCCCGCCGTGGCATCCACGAGCTGATCAATTCTCGGTAGGGGAAAACAGTCTTTCGGGCAGGCCTTGTTGAGGTCTGAGTAGTCAATGCACGTCCTCCATGCCCCATTGGGTTTCGGGACCAACACTGGATTGGCCACCCAATCAGGGTAAAAAGCGTCCCTTATAAAATTATTTGCTTTCAGCCTGTCCACCTCCTCCTTTAGTGCTTTCTTTCTGTCTTCATCCAGCTGCCTTCGCTTTTGCTGCTTCGGAGGAAAGCTTTTGTCTATATTCAATGCGTGGCTCACTACATTAGGGCTTATTCCCACCATGTCAGGGTGGGACCACGCGAAGACATCCTGGTTTTTCTTCAAAAAGCAAATTAATTGCTATTTTGACTCGTCTAGGAGGTGTTTCCCGACCTTCACCTTTTTCGAGGGATCAGATTCATCGAGCTGAACCTCTTCGAGCTCCTCCAAAGGTTGGAGGTCAATCTTCTCTTCAATCCTTGGATCGATCTCCTCATCAATTTCTAAAACTTTCCCATCTTTATACTGTATGACAACAAGTGCTTGCGCGCTTGTCTGTTTCTTTCCCCTTAAGGAAATGCTGTAGCACTCCCTTCCTGCCAATTGATCTCCTTTCAATGTTCCGACCCCGCTTGGAGTTGGGAACTTAAGGGCTAGATGCCTTACAGATGAGACTGCCCCCAGCCCGACCAAGGCGGGTCTCCCGAGCAATACATTGTAGGCAGAGGGTAACTCTACTACCACGAACTCCATCATCTTGGTCACCGAGACTGGATAATCTCCCAAGGTCACAGGGAGTTCACTGGACCCCATACAGGCGGTTCCTTCTCCAGAAAAGCCGTACAAAGTGGTTGCACAAGCCCTCAGGTCGCGAAGGGAGAGTCCCATTTTTTCTAGGGTTCCTTTATAAAGAATGTTAACTGAGCTCCCATTGTCTATGAGAACTCGGTGCACTCTTTTGTTGGCAAGCTGTAGGGTGATGACGAGCGGGTCATGATGAGGGAACTGGACGTGAGAGGCATCCTCCTCGGTGAAGGTTATAGGCTGAGTCTCAACCCTTTGGCTTTTTGGTACCCTTGGTTCGGGTTCATACGGAGACCCGTCCCTAGTCTTCAGCTCATTCACATATCGTTTTTGAGCATTTCTGCCCCCTCCTACGAGATGAGGACCTCCCGAGATGGTTATTACGTCCTCTCCATCTATCGGCGGAGGCCTATCCTCATCCCGAGATCGGGAGTTATTATTCTGTGTTGCCGGAAGCGGGGCTACTCTCTGGCTGGCAGTAGCCTGTCCAGTATTCTGGTCTTTGACATACTGCCGGAAATAACCTCTCGAGATCAATCCTTCGATCTCGTCCTTCAGCTGTCGGCACTCATCAGTTGTGTGGCCGGTGTCCCTATGAAATCGACAATACTTGCTGGAGTCCCTCTTGGACTTTTGATTCCTCATTTGATCCGGACGCCTGAAGGGGACCTGGTTTTCATTAGCCAGGTATATGTTTTCCCGAGACTCGTTGAGCTCGGTATGCACTTTATATACGGAGAAATATCTTTCTCCTTTTTTCTTCTTTCCTCCATCAGCCTCGGGATTATTTCCCTCGCTTTTTTTTCTCTTGGAAGGATTCTCCGAGGTAGGCTGTGTAACTAGAGGGTCAACCGAGGTTGAGGCGGAGTTAATGTTTATCGTTGTAGTTTCGGTCTGCGAGGTCGCTTTGAGTGTTGACCTCGCTTCCTCTACATTGACGAATTTCTGCGCCCGTCTGTTAAACTCGGTTATCGACCTCACCGGTTTCCCTTGTATGTCATCCCAAAGTGCACTCCCGGGTAAAACACCAGCTCGGATGGCCATCAAGTGCCCGCTGTCATCCACGTCACGAGCTCGGGTGACCTCTAGATTAAATCTTGTCAGGTAGCTCTTTAGCGTTTCGCCTGGTTGTTGTCGGACGTTAGTCAAAGTGGATGCTTCGGGTCTGACTCCCACCATAGCCCAGAACTGCTTCTTGAAGTCTCTAGACAATTGATCCCACGAAGTTATAGAATGTCTCTTGTACTTCTCGAACCAACTCTTGGCAGGCCCGGCCAATGATGTTGGAAACAACATACATCTGAGCTCGTAACCCACGTTACTAGCTCTCATGATAGTGTTGAATGTACTCAGATGGCTGCATGGGTCGGTTTTTCCTTCAAACGCTGGGACGTGAGGAATCCGGAACCCTTGGGGGAACTGAGTGTTAGAAATATTGGGAGCAAACGGCTCGAGCTCCTCATCGGAGTCCTCATATCGACCGTTTCCTCGCTCATTCTTCAAAAGCCTAAAGGCTTTTTCGAGCTGATCGATCCTTTCTTGTACTGGGTCCTTAGGCGGTGTTTGGAATTGATAGTCATTAATCGCGATCCCAGGCTCGCGTCTCAGTGAGGGATCTCTACGCCCATTCAGATGATTCCTAAGATCCGGGTTTGTCTGATCTCCCTTTCCCCTGCTCTGATTCAGGTGATTGCGCAGGTCGGGATGGCTCTTGTGATTCCCAGTATTTTTACGACCCCGGTCGTGTTTACTGACAGACCTTGTTTCTCCGGACTCATCGCTAGTGAAACTCATCGATCGGTCATTTCGTGGTGGATCCTTTCTACGTCGCCTCGTCATTGCAGTGCGAGATCGGGACGTCTGACTTCTCTCGGATGGCGCGCCTTTCTGCCCCTGGAACGTCTCCCCGTCTCCTTGTCTCTCCCCTGTACGCCCTTGATCCTGATCTCGACCAGGTTGAGCGTTCCTGCGGGGAGGTGAAGGATATCTTATGGGAGACGGAGGAAACCGTATAGGTGACGGTGGTTGCCGTCCTTGCCTCGGCCTGGAAGGTCCAGAATTTGCCCGAGATGGGCCGGTTGCGTTTGGTGTGCTACCAGGAACCTGAGTCCGAGCCTCGACAGGAGCTTGGTTGTTCTCAGTTCCTGCAGGCACTTCCACAGGTGGATTAGGCGGGACCCGAGCTCGGGTATTCCTCTGAGGCCTAGAAGGAGCAGATGGCTCTGTTGGTGCTGGTGGCTGAGCTGGCCTCCTTGTGTTAGCATTTTTTCGTGGACGTCCACGGGGCTTCCGGGGAGGAACGTGCACGTCCCTTGGAGGAGGGGCTCGGTCTTCGCGCGGAGGTGGGGGCTGAGCCACCTGCGCCTCCGCGACTATCCTAGTCAACTCCTCGTTACGTTTGTTGGCATCTGCCAGCAGTTGTTTCAGCTGCCGATTCTCCAATTCTACAATAGGGACATAACGCTCAGGGTTATAGTACATGTCCTCATCCCTTGGTTGTGGAGGTGGTCCCCGGGAATCAGAGGACCCACTCCTTTCATCAGCGTCCGGGTTCTCCATTGGCTGTTTTCCAGGACGCCTTGGGTAATTTTCTTCAGGAGTGTTCTGATTGTTTGTAGCCATGAATCTCTCAAGGATGGATGCTTGAGGCTCTCAATGAAAGCACCAAACTGTTGACGCCGTTTTTCGCCAACAGATAAAAGAAGAGAGCACGTAAACAATTAAAGACAATGGCTAAAACAAACAAACGAATCAGACACGCGGTTTTTACGTGGTTCAGCAGTTAAATCTGCCTAGTCCACGAGTCTCTGTTATTAATCTCAAGATTATCTCTGAACAATCCTTTAGCATGAATTCTCCAGAGTTTTCTCTCAAGAATCAGAAAATCGGTCCCTTACAATGGTGCATCACTTCTCTATTTATAGAGAAGGATGCAGAATACTATCCCACATATTTTGGGTAGTTACTCTTTTGTGAATAAAAATAAATGGCCTTAAATGCCAATAATCAGATATAGAAGGAAATGTTCCCCAAAGATCAGGAAACGCATAACTGACTAAATAATATCCCACGATTTTTGGGGATTTACATCAATAAATGAGGATCATATCCCATATCCACAACACTTGTAGATATTCAAGGTAGTCATTGCGTATCTCCAAGGCTTCACGTCATTGTGCGAGCCACTGACACTTCCCGAGCTGACACTTCTTTCGAGATGGCATATCGAGCTCGAGATCCCTGCTCCGAAGTTGTTTCTGAAGATGAGGGGCTCACAGAGCTATCCTTCGAGATCGAGATCATTTCGAGGTCACCACATTCGAGGTCTGTACCATACTTTGTAGGCTCCGATTTACAATCGTAGAGCATACCCTAACCCTCACGAGACCATTTAATGCGAACTCAACTTTCGAGGTCATATTTGCTACGGCTCGAAATCTGGGTATAACAGTGTGAAAAACCTATTTTTCACATTTTTAACTACATACTTCGTTAGTTCATAACTTGAAATTTACTTACCCAATTGTTACCAAAATTTTTCAATTCCATTTTTGTTATACCCTTTAGGTCTTTGTAAAATCTTAGGTCAAAATGAGCATTTTTGATTGGTGAAATCATTTTCCAACAATGAGGTAAAAATGACCTTATTTTCAAGTCCTCATTTTTTCCAAATTTTGACAGTTAATAACTTTCAAACCGTTCAATATTTTCTTACCAAATTTTACAGTGGAATAATAGGTTATGCCAGCAATATGTCCACAAAAGTTTAGAAAAAAATGGGTTCATTTTCCCTATACAGTGGCTGTCCAAACTTGGTTCCGAAAATAAGAATAAGAAAAAACAGTTTTTTTACCTAAACTTTGAAATAGCATAACTTACTCATTTATAAACATTTTTTAGTGTTTCAAAATCTCAATTTTATGTGCTCAATCTCAACAACAACACTGTAAAATTTAATTTTACAAAAACAATATACAGTGGCCGCTTTACCCCTTGGAAGTCACAGCTTAAAACATGTTTTGTTTTAGGGTATCCTACAAAACCCTTGGGGGTTTTGGTTCCCATTTTCAAAAATCAATACACATGCATCATAAAAATTATTAAACAACTACCATAACCTTATTACATCACCAACAAGAAACTTTAAGCATTAAATATACAAAATAATGCTTAAAACTAAAAACCCTACAACAAAATCATCAAAAGTAAACTTTTTACCTCTTTGGTGTTCTTGCTTAAGGTTTGGACCTTCCTATTAGCTTTGGATCCTCCAAAACCTTTCAAAAAACCTAACCAACTTCCCCCAACAACAAAGTTAATTAGCTATTTGAAACTCTAAGCTTAAAACTTTACAAAAGCCTAGATTAGTGAAGCTTTACCTTAGGGAAAATACTTCCTAGACCAAGACATAGCCTCCAAGTTTTCCTTGGTGTTCTTGAGGTTGAATATTGAGAGAACACTTTGAGAGGTCTTCAAAAAAAGATGATAGTGAATGAGAGAGAGAGAGTGGTCGATTTCTTAGGGGGGTTAGAAGAGTTTATGGTATCTAATTTATCTCAAAAACACTCAAGTGTTTTCCTCCTACTTGCCCACTTGACTTGACTTAGTTAAAATGATATTTTATCTTTATTAAGTTGGGTTCACACCACTCTAAAATATCACATGGCCGGCCACCCTTTGCCATATATGTGATCATTAATTTTTTATTTTTTTATAAAGGTTAATAAAGGTTTCATAAGAAGAAAAGTCCAAATTGGCTTTTGACACCTTTTTCACTCTTATTAAGTTTTAATCACCAAACTTAACATTAATTAATTAATTTAAATGTCTCTCACATTTAATTTAATTGATCACATAATAAAATTTAACCTAAGGTCCATTCATGGAATAAAATTTCCCATTTCGGCAAAATTAGGCATTTACCACAAAATGCCTTAAAATTTCCATTTTCTTTTAGGTTTATTATTTTTGACCAAACTTTAACTTTTATGAATGTATTTTATGCCCAAAATATAATTGCCATGATTTTTCGTTTTATTTTTCGAGATTTTTACCCGATCAGGGATTTTGTGTCGGTCCAGGACCGAAAGTCTTATCTTGACTTTTAAAATCACAAAATTCATATTTTGGCTAGCAATAACTCATGGAATACTTACAAACAAAATATAATATTATTTAAAATAATATTCTTAACCCGGGGGAAAAATCCCGACTCGAGTCGTTTAAAGGTACCCAAAAATGTAGGACGTTACAGCTTCGTCATTAGCCTCATTCCCAGACAGCGGACTCCTTGTGCGAACTGGAAGTGGCGGCCTTGCTTCTCTCCTCGGAGGGAGGGCGCCTGTGGGCATAGGCACTTGCTCCCAATGTTCATATTTTTTATTGGACCAGTTAGAGGTGGACTGGCTCTCCCCCAAAAGTCCGCATTTTCGGAGCCTGTCCTCGTGTAACAGGTATAAGAGAGACCTCCTACCATGAGGGAGTTGGAGTAGGGTTTCCTTATGTCCCTTTATTGTCTCGTCAGGAGTGGGACGCTGAAAATTGTCTGAAAGACAAAACACATCTCAACTAAGTACAGATCTAAGAGCTAAAATCTCGAGCACAGAGATAAAGATGACAGGAATACTTACGAATCCGCTTGAACGAGTAGTGCCGAGACGGGGACAGACCATCTGTCCAGAAGAAGGCCTTTTTGAAATCAGGTGGATGATTGGGAAGATCTTCGAAGACCTTCTTCTCTTTGGGGTAGCTCGAAAGATAATTGAAGCCATCTCCTCCCCGAGCTCGAGAGGGGTTGCTTTTCAGACAAAAGAGATATAAAATCTCTTGAGGCGAAGGTCCTTCCCACGTCAGCTCGTGGTATAGCGACCTCAGGGCAGACAGCACCTTGTACGAATTGGTGTTAAGTTGGAATGGAGCCAACCCAATGAAATCCGTGATGTCCTTGAAAAAAGACTTCAAGGGCAACAATGCTCCCGCCCTCATGTGCTCCTGGCTCCATGCCGCGTATTTCACCTTGGCGTCGCGGCCCCCAGGGGCGATGCAGCTTCGTTCGTGGTCGGACGGAGCCTGACACTCAAAAGAACCTGACAAGCTGAGGCCATGGAGGGCCAAGATGTCAGTTATCTTACTAGTTGTGGTAACCGAGCTACAATAGTGCTTGGCCTCAAACATTTCTCCCCTCGGCTGCGAGGAAGAAGGTTCACCCATTAGTGAAAATTGGAGCTCTCCTGGATGGTATGCAACAGTGACCTTTAGTGTAGGGTCGAGGGGAATCGGCCTAGGTCCTGAATTGGATTCCGGATAGAGGGCCTCCCGAAGAACTCTCCTCTTCCCCTCTATGACCTCGTCTATCTGGTGGCAGTAATGAGCTCGAATGTCCTCCTGCTCGCGCGCAAGCTCGTATTCCCTTATCCGACGTTGATTCCGGGCGAACAGCGATTCTGGGCTCGGGGTTTTTGGCTCGTAAGGGATTGCCAGCAACGACCCCCACCGTCTTTCCAGATTCTGTGACATCTAGCGAGAAAGAAAAAATGGTGAGGTCCATGCATGCAAGAGTTACGAGCTTGGGGTTTAGGAACAAAACAAGCTATATATTAAGGCCCTTATTAAAGAGTCAGGACGTACGTTCCACGAGAAAGGAAGGAGAGTGGATAATTTTTTGAAAATCCCGAAAATCAAGGAAAAAAAATAGTGGTGGTTAACCAGGAAAGGCAGCCTTGGTTTTCGTGCATTTGTCAAGGCCAATGTTTTTTACCCGAAATCTTGGTGTACAAGAAACGTCTCCTAAAATTTTAAAAGCTAGAAAACAGGAATCTTCTCCAAACATCAAAACTGGATATGAACCAGTGATGTAAATTCTATGTTGGGAGTCTAAAAAAAAAGCACAAGAGCCTATTGGATAGAAATCTCCTATCGTATTATGCTAAGAATGTAAACTAGTACATACACAGACACAGCAAGAACAACATGAACAAAAACTGACAAAATGAAAAACAAAGATTGCATACTTACACAATAATGGCGATTGCAGAGAGATTTTCGATCGAAGGAGAGGTTGCAAGTAACAACTCACGGACTCAAACAAACCAGGGTTTCTTTGTTTCTTTGGCTGAGAAAACATGCACAGGATAGAAACTTTATAGGAAGGTCTCTGGTTTCGTTTTTTCTTCTTTTCTTGCTTCTGGTGAACGAAGATAAAAAAGAAGATGAAGAGTGGGGTCTCGTATATATAGATGAAAAAAGGGGGATTAATCCGGGGCGTTGAATGAAATCCTTGCTAGATCCAATGGATGGGGATCAATGACAAGATGGCGCCGAAAAGGTGGCAGACGGATGATCGTGGGAATGTTTCCAAGGTACTCAAGTACCAAAAATGAGCAATACCTGGCTGACGCGTGTCCATTTTTAAAAAGCGTATGACGGTATGGTTCCCGAGGAAAGTAGTTCAAAAGTTTCCTTCTCTTAGGATTCGAACAAATACTTTTGAGGGGGCAATATGTTGTACCCAGTTTTCGAGCCATGTTAAGTGTGACCTCGAAAGTTGGATTCACTTACAATTGGACTCGTAAGGTTTAGAGTATGCTCCAGGACTAAATATCGAGCCTGCAAGGCATAGACGACCTCGAATATGGTGACCTCGAAGTGTTCATGATCTCGAAACGTAGCTCCGGAGACGCATCCATCCTCAGGGATGACCTCGGATCAGGGGTCCCGAGCTCGACGCACAGACGATCTCGAAGCCATGTGACCTCGGGAGATGTCTCTAGCTCGAAAGTTGACGAGAAACCTGGGAAGCTAAGGCCTTGGAGATATATGATAAAAACCATGAATATCTATAAGTGTTGTCCATACGAGATGTAATCCTCATTTATTACTGTAAATCCCCTAGAATCGTGGGATATTATTTGGTCAGTTATACGTCCCCTGGTCTTTAGGGGACGTTTCCTTTTATATTTGATTATAGGCATTTAAAGCCATTTATTTTATTTACACGAAAAGAGTAACTACCCAAAATATGTGGGATAGTATTCCGCAGCCTTCTCTTTAAATAGAGAGGTCATGCGCCATTGTAATGGACCGAAATTCTGAACCTTGAGAGAAAACTCTGAAGAATTCATGCTTAAGAATTTTCAGAGATAATCTTGAGTTTAATAACAGAGACTCGTGGACTAGGTAGATTTAACTGCTGAACCACGTAAAAATCGTGTGTTTGCATTGTGATATTTTAATTGGCCATTATCAGTTATTGTTTACGTGCTCTCTTTTCACTGTTGACGAAAAACGGCGTCAACAATGTGTGTCTACACCAATCGTCAATGAGGGTGACGAAATATTCATAACCACCCATTGCTTGAACAATCATTTGTCCTCAGACATTTGAAAATACTAGCCCTAGTGGTTCATTGGCCTTTCCTCCTATCACAGAGAATGGACGCTTTGTCATTCTTCCCTCGAGACTAGATTCACAAACAGGTAGGTCACCCTAGATGAGTTCCCTCAAAGGGCCAGCGTTTGTTATTCTTTGAATCCTATCATAGAAAATATTACCAAAGGGAAGATGCCAAAGGTACGCTATTTCTAACGTTATTGACCTTTTGTCGTTTAATGGTCCTAGATTTAGCAATCATAAACAACTCATTATTTAAAACATAGGGTTCGTTTAGTTGCACTAGGTATAGCCCATTTTTCATACATCCACCCCACAATTCACATCCATTTAAAGAAATAGGATTTTATTACTTGTGAAAGTAACTACAAATTTTTGTTGAAGTAATAAGAAAAACTGAAATTAAAAGTTTCCATTGAAAATCGGAATAAAGTAAAAATTGTCTTGAAAAAACATATTTATTTCCGAAATTCATTCAAGATTATCATTTTTCCTTGTTGGATACGAACATCCCTTGATGAATTCAAATTTGTGGCTTTTCTAGTGCTAAAAAGTTTTAAAAAGGTACATGCATATTTAGTAGATCTTGATTCAACGATCCAAAACTGAAGTATCATCCTCTAATATCACATGCATCCAAGAAAAAATTCATTATCTTGTGTTCCATATGCCTTGAGTGCCGAGAAATCTTGTTCCAATTCACTGTCTC
Source organism: Humulus lupulus (assembly GCF_963169125.1). Taxonomy (NCBI): domain Eukaryota; kingdom Viridiplantae; phylum Streptophyta; class Magnoliopsida; order Rosales; family Cannabaceae; genus Humulus; species Humulus lupulus. The sequence continues at coordinate 42,770,681 of NC_084794.1, read as the reverse complement.
CTTGCAGTTGGAAACACTCTCCTTTAGTGTACTTATAATCAAGCCTTGCTCTAAGATGCTTTGCACCATCTGGTGCCTTGCCAGTGGACTTCTTATTTTTAGTTTGTTTGAATTTATTCCTCATTTTCTCTTCAAATAATAAGCTTAAAGCAGCTTCTCCTTGAGCTTGTTTGGTAGTATTTACTTTCTTTCCTTTGCCCGAACCACCATCAACAATCCTCTTTGAAGGATTTGGTAATCGTTGCATAAGATAAATAGGAATATCTTTGATTATCACGAATTTGATGTTGTCCATAATCAACACCATGTTGATGTTGGACAAGCATTTCGTGCGATTCTCACCATAGAGTAATCTTTTAGAGATTAGATAGAGAGAGAATGGGGTGGGAAGCCTAAAGCTACAATTATCAACTAAGTAGAAATCAACGCATTGCTTAACAAAATTTATTTATTAAATTTTTAGAAATAGCATAGCATACAAAATGTTTTGAGATAAGAAAAATACTAAAACACTTATCTTATATTTCTTAGGTACATTAACTAGTCATGAACCCATGTGTCCCGGTAGGCGAGAGTCATAAATATTCACTTAGTTAAATAGAGAAACATCTCAATTAATAAAACCTCATATACTTTTATTAACTACCTATCCATCCGATCAAAGTAACAAAAACGCATGTGTCCCGGTAGGCGAGAGTCACAAATATCTCTTACTTTATGAGTTTGAACCATAGTTTTGATTATTTTAGACTTAATTCCTATAGTCACCGTAGGGATGAGTCTATAGAAGTTGCATCCACAACAATATAATATTTTGCAAAATAACATAATTAATTAACATAGAATTCATCAGACAAAATTCAATATAATTAATTAAACAAGTAGAAAAATATTAAATTAATTAAAATAGAATTTATCAAACAAAATTCAATTTCAAATAATAAATTTAACTTAAGTTGTTAAGTTGTTAAGAATGACAAGATAAAATATTTTAACCAATTTTAAAATATCAAAATATCTTTTACCAAAATTTAAAATATCTAGAATTATCTAATAACCAATTATAAATATTTTAAACAATAAAAATATCTTGAATAATCAGATAACTAATGTTAATATTTCATTTATAATATAATAAAAGATATCTTAAAATATCGTGATTATCAAATAATCAATTCAAAATATTTTGAAAAGCTAAACTATCTAAAATAATCACATAATCAATTTTAAATATTTTAAACTTAACTGCACACAAAATATCCAATTTAAAAAAAATAAAAAATTATTTATTTTTTGTGAAAAAGCCTGTTGCGAGCCCACGCGTATCTTCCATACGACCCCGAGGTCTCGACGACATTTTCATGCGTGTCCAGCAGACTTACTGCTCAACAAGTCCAAAAAAAAATTAAAAATCTTTGCAGTTTTTCAATCCAAAAACTAGCCAAGAACAACCAAATTATTGCTAAATTTACATAGCAAAACATAAACATGCACCAATAATATGTACCATCCAATTGAGACCCTAACATATCGATCAATGTCAAACAAGTTCATTCATGAAAATAAACTAGCAACCTATGGCTCTGAGGCCAATTGTAGGAAATACATATTGCAGGATCTTTATTTATTTTAATGCAATTTACATATTATCAAAAAACACATGCAAATTCCTAGAACATGCTCTTATGAAATTGATACAAATACAGAGTCAAGTAAAAACTTACATTACGCAGCGGAACTGGAACAACTTCTTCCTTCAATCTCTCAAACTCTTGATTCCTTTCTGTAGCAGAGTATTATCAAGAGATTGAATTAGATTCTCAACAAAATCTTCCTCACCAAGCCTTAGATCAACTTATAACTAGTGTGAGCTGCTTCTCAACACATGAAATAGAGATCTAGAAGAGAAGAGAAGATAATGGCTAAGAAATGATTAGATTGTCTAGGTTATCACTTACCCAATGAATCAATTGAGACTGACTTATGAAAGACCTAGATATCATATTCCTTATATAGGAAACTTAATGGGTTTTATTTAAATTTAAATTAATTAAGATAATGATAAAAGCCTTGGGCTCCCATAAATAGACTTGGGCCCAATCTCTTTGTTTTGAATTTAAATCCCAATTGGGCCTAAATTCAAAACCTTTATTTTCTTAATTAATTAATTAAATCATTGTTAAAATTAACTAATTATAATTTGAAATTTGATTTAATATTATTTCTTTATATTGACACCAATTTATCAATATTAATAAATTTACCTAAAGATTATCTTTTATTCTCCAAATATCTGTAAATTTTCCAAAATTGACCTAGTCAACTTTAAAAATCATAATTGATAATTAAATCAATTAATTGAGACATTCTAGATGATTTACTCAAAGGTGATGCGGGGACATTGGTTCTATGAAATCAAGCTCCAACAAGTTACCGTGAATATATTTACAAATAATTTCACTACCTTAATAATTCCTCGTGACTTCACTATAGACTCGGAATGGAACTCTTGAATTCATAGAACGTATTTTCCAAACCATAAAAACATTATCCATTGTTATAACCATTACAGTCAGTCAATCCTTTATCGATGACTTACTAACGAGCTTGGGGAAATTACTGTTTTAGCCCTCATCATTATTTTATCCTTAACTCCCACTAAGCTCATTATAAATGATATTTCCATGAACTTAATCTAAAAAATGAGATCTCAATCATTTAACCTTTTGAACAAAGAAATTAAGGGAATCATCTTTTCACTTCTCATGCAGAAGTTATAGATGTCATATCTATGAATAATACTCCTAATCAATTACACTACTAAATCTCCAAGATGTAAGTATGGGCTAGACCGTAGGGTAAGCTGGTAACGAACAAGTCAAAATATTTAAATAATATACTTAGCAGAATATTATCACTCAGAATTAAGATCGACTTAACCTATGGTCAACATTGTGACATTGCTTAGATTCGATAACAACGATACTTATTTATCAATGAATAATCAATATTGGTCCTAGTCTGATGTGACTAAATACCTCCGATCTTATGTACTTGGTCAATGCCTTGGACAAGACATCACATCCCGAATGTATAATGGAGTGTCTAATAATTTTAATTAGATAGATAGTAGTAGTAGTGGTAGTAGCTGTAGAATTTTAGTTTTAGTGGTTATTGGTACAAGCCGGGATTTAGTTAGAAACTCGTAGAGATAGTTATTGATTTTATAAGTTTAGCCTATAGTTTAGAAATATTAATTATAACATAAGGTTTGATTAATATAGCTAGTCCTAGAAATATTATTTATTATAACCTAAGGTTTAGATAGAATTATTAAGAGCGTGACACTTATCACACGTATGATTATTAAGGATTTACATATTTTGGATGAATAGTTTAATTAAAAGAAAGATCCAGAAGCTCTAGAACCTTCCATCATCTGTTAGGATCACGTTTTACTCAGTCAAAGTAGTTTTAATCAATTTCAAATTATCCGGAAATGTGCAAAAAGGTGCTTAAAATATCAGCATATGTTGATATATTGCAGCTATAAGGGCCCATATATCGCCTATATTGTTACGGAAAACACGTCGACTTCGCACGAACAAAACCATGAACCCTCAGAAACATGGTAGTGGTGATATATCGCCTACCCTAGGAGATATACCGACTCCAGTGGCCAATTTTTTTGAATTTTCATAGAATTCTAAACTAGAAACAACCCTCAATAACTTTGACTCGTTCCTGAACATCTTTGACCAAGTTCTGGGCATCTGTTGAACAGATAATTCAAATTGATTCAATTTTTAATAATTTATTTATTCATTTGAATGGGAATTAGTTTCACTCCTTGAACTCTATGAATAGGACCCTTCACTCAGCCATTTCATTCATCATTCAAGCACAGTTTATAGCCTACAAGCTGCTAATTTCATTCTAGAGAGAAACACTAGGGTTTTGGGGTTAAAGCTTTCAAATCTAAAGCTTTTATACACACTTGGGAAGTAAGTTTTTATGTGATTTCGGTGTTCGAGGTATAGATCGAGGTTCTAAGCTATCCAAGGCATTCAGGTTTAGTTCACTGTAGTTTCTATTATTCTTTCATTTTTCTTCATATCCTAACTTGTGATAATGACTTTTGGTTAGGTGTTCAATTTCTTTGAAACATAAAGTTTTCCATAAGTTCTTAACCTGATGGTTTAGATCTTCTCTTCATCTTATTTTTCTTTAGGAAACTTATGGTTTCTTTATGTTTGGTTTTAGGAGTTTCAATCTCGCTATTGTCTCAAATATTCAGGTTTTTGGTAAGGAAAACTAGGTAGTTTAGTAATATGACCTAGTTATATAGTTTTGTTTATATGACCTAACATTTCAGGTACAATAAAGGGGTAAGTGTGTCATGACCTAAGGTATCCAATGATGTATGATGGACTTATGTCTGGTAGGCTCAGTTGCCAAAACTTTATGATGGACCTAAGTGATGTCTGGTGTATAATGGACTTTTGTCAAGGGCTTCATTTCCACCTTTGTATAAACACTTATCTTTTTATTATATCTAACTTGTGATTATGATCTATGACCTATAGGTATGATTATGATTTATGACCTATGATTTATGATCTATGACTTATGATTTATGGCTATGACTTAGATTATGATATGACCTAGGGTTTATTGTTGTATGTTTAGTATTAATAAGTTTGGGTATGACTCTTGTGTAATTTAGGATATGTTTGATTATATGATTATATGACTAACTTTTGTTTGTATTTTCCTTACTGGGCTTAGAAGCTCACTTCTTATGATGTTGTTATTTCACGAAATTAAGGGATAGAAAGGTTGGTGGCGAGTGGGACCTAAGAGCTTCATGATGTACTCGTGGGGACCATATAGTCAAGGAAGATCAAGCGAGCCTATTTTTATAAAAGCATGTTATTTTAAAGTTTTACTTAAATGTTGCTCACTTTTATGTTAAAGACAATTAATTTATTTTTGTAAAACCATGGATCCATGTATTTATTTTCAAGTTTTATTCAATAAAAGAGTAATATTTATGAATTATGATCCGACACTGTGTTCTCAGTAATCTATGAGAAAGTAGCACATTACATGTAAGTAGATCATATCGAAGATTGCCTAATCAGTGAAAATTCAATGCACTGATCTAATCTTAGGACTCGTTCTTTTAAACATATATTTACAAATATAATCTATCGTAACCTAGTCACTATAATTGGAACTGTCCATATTTCCAAGATTTTTTAAATTTTGGTATTATTTCAATAATCATGTAATAAAACAAGCAAGAAAGATGGTTGTCAAACTAAAATATTTCGATGTGATCGTGTTACATGTCTAACAAGGTTTTATAAGGGCATAAAACCCAACAAACCCTACTGGATACATTGATTTTAATTTTCAATCAGGCAAAGACAATCGTAAGTCGACGTTTGGGTCAGTGTTCACTCTTGGTGGAGGAGCTAAAGAGACAGTTTGGTAGAGAAAGTTCTACACTGTTCTAGAAGTTGTTCCAGATATGGATAAGCCACTATTCCTATATCGTGACTGTTAGGAAAACTTATAAAAGATCTTGTTTATTTTCATGTGGATTTTATATTAAACAAAACCTAGAACATGTTTCTAAAGTTGAATTCATACAGAGATAATGATAAGAACAAGTATATTATTGTGCAGCGGAATGATTGAGCCCTTCTATCAGTTTCTCTAACCCTTGTATCCTTTCTGTCGCAGAGTATCACCCAGAAATTGAACCATTCTTCAATTTTCTTCACAACCTTCGAAAGTATCCTTAGAATCACTTAGACTAGAGTGGGAAATTCTCAACACATGAGATAAATATAGAGACAAGAAGAGAAAGAATATTGAGGCATAGAAAATGACTTATGTTGTATAGATAATCTAAAACCTACTAGATCTGCTGATCTTCTAAAAAACAAGTGTGTTTTCAACTCTCACTTACACTCCTTTTATAGGCTCAATTATGTCATTTATTTTAATTGAAAAATCAATAAAATAATAGCCAATTATCAGCCCTAGGTCGAAATTCTCATGGGCTTTAGGCCTATGAAATTTCTCATTTAATTATAAGCCCATTAGACATAAAATCAAGGCATGTATTATTTTTTTCTTGATTAAATAATTAAATAATTATTTAAATCCTTTATCAAATTAATTATTTATAATTTGAACCTTGATTTAAACTTATTTATTAATTTAGACACCAATGTATCTTAATTAATAAATCTGCCCTAGTTTCTCTTTTCTTTTCTAGATTACATAACACCGCGAAACTATCAAAAATTGACCTGGTCAACTTTGATATTTCTAATTGATAATTAAATAAATTCATTGAGACAATGTAGATGATTTTATCCAAGGTACAATGGGGACCATGGGCCTATGAAATCAAGCTACAATAAGTTATCATAAATTTAACAAATAAATTTACTAACTTATTAAATCCTCGTGACTTCACTATAGACTAAGAATTGCACTCTTGAATTCATAGAGCGCTCTATAAACAATATAGATATGTTATTAATTATTCATTATTACAACCATAATTGTCACTTAATCCTCTATAGACGGTCTACAATGAGATTGGACTAAAATACCATTTTACTCCTCATTGTATTTTATCCATAAAACATTTAATTGCTTGGAAATGATATTTCAGTAAACTAATATTAATTACCGAAAGGAGGTCTCTATCATTTAGCACCTTGAGCCAAACTAAAAGGAAACCATCGTTTCACTGATTTATCAGAAGCTATAGATATTCATATCTATGATTAACACTCCCACTCAATTTTGCTACCAAGTTCCCAAGATGTAAGTATGGGCTAGTTCGTCGGGTAAGATGGTAATGAACAAGTCAAAGAACTCAAATAATACAATCAATTAGAATACGTACAACTCAGAATTGAGATTGAATTGACCTATGGTCAACTATATGATATGACTAGAATAGATAATAACGGTATGATTACTTATCTTGTCTACTATCAATATCGGTCCAGTTCGATGTAACAAATACATCTGATCTTATCTACTTTGCTAATATTCTGGAAGATCATAACACTGCAATATGTAAGTTGATCATATCATAGATTGGCAAGTCAGTGTAAATCCTGTGCACTGACTAATCTTAGGACTAACTTATGTTTGAACATATAATCATATTTATATTCCACTGTGAATACGACACTATGAATATGATTAGCTCTATGCTCAGGATTTAATAGAAGTTTATATTAAACAAATAATCATGAAAACAAAACATGTGAGCAAAGTGATTGACCAAGTCAAAAAATGAGTTATATTCTTGTATTGATAATAAAATGAGATTACAAAGAAATTGGGTTTTAATTAATCCATAAAACCCCAACAATGACAATAATGGAGCTGTAGCTAACTCCTAGGAACCAAGAAGTCACAAGAGAGGAAAGCATGTAGAAAGGAAATACCATCTGGTTAGAGAGATTGTACACCGAGGTGATGTGACTGTTATGCAGATAACATCGGAACAGAACCCGACTGACCCATTTACCAAGATACTTTTTGCAAAGTCTTTTATGGGTCATGTATGCAACATGAGATTAAGGGAGATGCCTCACTTGCTTTGAGGGCTAGTGGGAGATTTTTGGGATTAATGTCTCTTACAAACTTTGGAGCTCCTTCAACTAGAACTTCTTGGGATTCCTCAGTCATGACGAACTCGATGTTGTCACCAATCAACACTATGTTGATATTCTGCTTCCACTTATGGAAGTTTTCTCCAGTGAGTGTCTCAATTATCAATAAAATAGAAAGCAATCACTTTTGCTCAATAAAACTTCTATTCACACTAATTTCAAGAAATAGCACAACGTATACCATAAATATGTAAGATATAAGAAAAAACACCAAAAACTATCATATCTCTATTTCTTTAGGTTTTTAACTAATCTATGATATCCTTGTTAAATACCACTAGTTAAATAAAGTTGTTAACAACCTATTATTCGATCAAAATAAGAAAACAACATCTCTTATTTTATGAGCTAGACCCACGGTTTCGATAATCAATAGATTTAGTCCTAGTAATCATCGTATGGGTGAGTCTAGTAGAATTTGACCTATAATTATCTATCTTTCGAAATCTAACATTGTCAAAATAACTAATGAACACCTTTCGTAGGGGGACAAATCAAAGCATCTCAAGAACCCATTAAGTTATTGACTTTGTTAAACCAACGGTGGAGATCAAATATAATTCTTCAACTAAGCTAATTATAAAATTAAAAATAGTATTTTTATTATTTATTTTCGAAAATTAATGACTATGGTTCTCTAAAAACTTATAAAATTAATATTTTTAAAACCAAAGTCCTATAATTTTTTTTATTAATTCTAAAGTGTCACATTGAAACAAATTCAATTAAATTAGAGTTAATTTGTTGCTAATCAATATTTAGGTTTAACTATTATAATGAACCTATACATTTAAGTCCAACTCAGGCAAATGGGCCTTAACAGTTGGGCTTGTATGGAGGAGGGCTAGGTCTAGTATGTCGTTCCCACTACTAAGGCCCCCTTACTTCCATACAAGGTCCAAAAGACAAGAATTTAAACCTTTGTTTTATTAATTGTTATTAATTGATTATGTCAACTATAGTCATGGAAATCAAATGAGCCTTCACAAGTGGAACCACCCACAAGAAAGGAATTTAAACATTACATTTTCTAATGGGCCCAAATAAAACCTATCATTTTATGAATATTTTTTTTGGCAAAATCCATATATTAAGCAAACATATGGGCCACTATATGCTTATAAGCCCAATTGCAAAAATACCACATATAGTGCAAACAGACATGTAATAATTGGATGAGCCTAATCATGTTACAATATGAGGAATTCTATGAATTTATGCAAAAATACCACATTTTATTTCATTTGCAAAAATACCACAATTAATTATCTATAATTGATCAAAAATTAGAATTAAATAAATTTTTACAAAAATAAGTCCATTTAAATGAAATTTTATCAACAATCAACAATAGTTAATTTAAATTTCATTTATCAACAATCAACTTGGTTTAGGTTAATTTGAAAAAAAAATTATTAATTTAATTTAAATAAGATTTATCAACAATTAACTATTTAAACCCCATTTATAAAAAAATATATTTTATCAATTGGTTGAAAAAAATGATATTTTCTAAATTTAACCAATTTTAAATTTTAAAATAAATATCTTAACTGTTTTAAAAATATATATATTGTGTTGTTACAACTATAAGAAAATATTTTAACTATTTAAAAAAATATTAATAGTTATAACAATCCTAAAATATCTTAGAACAATTAAACAAATTCAAATATCCATAAAAATAACAAACTAACAAATTTCAAATTTTATATAATTTAAATATTAAAAACTATAGAATAATTTAACAAAAATAAGAAGTATTTAAAAGAAAATATCTAAAATTTCTAATATCTTAATTCTAAAATTTTAATATATTAATAGATTTAAAACTAAGTAGTTAGCCTATTTTTAAATTTGAATTTGAATATTTATAGAAGTATCTAATTTTTAAATATTAAACAACAAAAATATCTTATTTTAAAAAATATTTTCAAAAGGTAAAATAAATCTGATATTTTGGGTTTGACATATAAAAATCAATTTCACAATTTTATTTTCTTTAATTTTATATAAAATAAATAAATAAAAAATTTGATGAATAGGACTCGGATCGGGTACTGTTCACCGTGCCTAAATACATCTGATCTTATCTACTTTGCCAATGCCTTGGACAAGATATCACACCCCGAATGTGTTAGTAGATCATATTGTAGATTGCCTAATCAATGAAAATCCAATGCACTGATCTAATCTTAGGACTCATTCTTCTGAACATATATTTAAAACTATAATCTGCTGTGACCTAGTCACTATAATTGTAACTATCCATATGTCTGAGATTTTATAAATGTTTGTATTATTTCAATAATCATGTAATAAAACAAGCAAGAAAGACGGTTGTCAAACTAAATGATTTCAATGTGATCGTGTTACATGTATAACAGGGTTTTATAAGGGCATAAAACCCAACAAATCTTACTAGAGACATTAATTCTGATTTCCAATCAGACAAAGACAGTCGTAAGTTGACGTCTAGGTCAGTGTTCACTTTTGGTGGAGGAGCTAAAGAGGCAGTTTGGTTGAGAAAGTTCTACATTGATATGGAAATGGTTCCAGATATGGATAAGCCACTAGTCCTATACTGTGACTGTTGCGAAAACTTATATAGGATCTTGTTTATTTTCATGTGGATCTTATTTTAAACAAATTAATATAGGAAAACCTAGAACATGTTTCTAAAATCGAATTCATACAGAGATAATGATAAGAACACTTACATTATTGTGCAGCGGAATGATTGAATCATTCCTTCAGTTTCTCTAACCTTTGTATCCTTTCTGTCGCAGAGTATAACCAAGAAACTGAACCGTTCTTCAATTTTCTTCTCAACCTTCCAAAGTATCCTTAGAATCACTTAGACTAGAGTGGGAAATTCTCAACACATGAGATAGATACAGAGACAAGAAGAGAAAATAATATTGAGGCTTAGAAAAGGACTTATGTTGTAGAGAGAATCTAAAACCTACTAAATCTTCTGATCTTCTCAAAAACAAATGTGTTTTCAACTCTCACCTAGCACTCCTTTTATAGGCTCAATTAGGTCATTTATCTTTATTTAAAAATCAAAAAAATAATAGCCAATTATCAGCCCTAGGTCAAAATTCTCATGAGCTTTAGGCCCACGAAATTTCTCATTAAATTATAAGCCCGTTGGACTTAAAATCATTGCCTGTATTACTTTCTATTGATTAATTATTTAAATCCTTTATCAGATTAATTATTTAAAATTTGAACATTGATTTAAACTTATTTATTAATTTAGACACCAGTTTATCTTAATTAATAAATCTGCTTTAATTTCTCTTTTATTCTATAAATTACATAACTCTCTTAAACTATCAAAAGTTGACCTAGTCAACTTTGATAAATCTAATTGATAATTAAATCAATTAATTGATACTATCTAGAAGATTTTATCCAAGGTATAGTGGGGGCCATGGGCCTTAGAAATCAAGCTTCAATAAGTTATCATAAGTTTAACAAATAAATTTACTAACTTATTAATTCCTCGTGACTCCACTAAATACTCAGAATTGCACTCTTGAATTCATAGAACGCTCTATAAACAATATAGATACATTATCAATTATCCATTGTTACAACCATAATGGTCACTCAATCCTTTATAGATATTCTATAATGAGATAGGACTAAAATACCGTTTTACCCCTCATTTTATTTTATCCTTAACACTTTTAGTTCCTTGTAAATGATATTTCAGTAAACTAGTATTAATTACTGAATTAAGATCTCTATCATTTGGCACCTTGAACAAAATTAAAAGGAAACCATCGTTTCACTTCTTCATCTGAAGCTATAGATGTTCATATTTATGATTAACACTCCCACTCAATTATACTACCAAGTTGCCAAGATGTAAGTATGGGCTAGTCCTTAGGGTAAGCTGGTAACGAACAAGTAAAAGAACTCAAATAGTACAATTAGTTAGAATACTTACCACTCATAATAGAGATTGAATTGACCTATGGTCAACTATATGATACGACTAGAATAAATTATAACGGTATGTTTACTTATCTTGTCTAATGTCAATATCGGTCCAGTCCGATGTAACAAATACATCTGATCTTATCTACTTTGCTAATGTTTTTGAAAGAACATAACACTGCAATGGGTAAGTAGATCATATCGTAGATTAGCAAGTCATTGTAAATCTTGTGCACTGACTAATCTTAGGGCTAACTTATGTTTGAACACATAATCATGTTTATATTCCACTGTGATTACGTCACTATGAATATGATTAGCTATATGCTCGAGATTTAATAGAAGTTTATATTAAACAAATAATTATGAAAATAAAACACATGAGCAAAGTGATTGACCAAGTCAAAAAATGAGTTATATTCTTTTATTGATAATAAAATGAGATTACAAAGAAATTGGGTTTTAATTAATGCATAAAACCCCAACAATGACAATAATGGAGCTGTAGCTAACTCCTAAGAACCAAGAAGTCACAAGAGAGGAAAGCATGTAGAAAGGAAATACCATCTGGTTAGAGAGATTGTACACCGAGGTGATGTGACTGTTATGCAGATAACATCGGAACAGAACCCGACTGACCCATTTACCAAGATACTTTCTGCAAAGTCTTTTATGGGTCATGTATGCAACATGAGATTAAGGGAGATGCCTCACTTGCTTTGAGGGCTAGTGGGAGATTGTTGGAATTAATGTTTTAAAAGCATGTTAAGACATTTTATTGAATTCAATAAAAAGAACAGTTTTATTATATGTTTAAATATTATAATTGTTTGAATTAAATATATCATAATATCAAGAAAATTCTTTATTCATTCATGAGATATATGATCTTGTATTCTTATCATAATAGATGATCATTTGTAGATCAGTCTTAGTCCTGAGTGTTCATGAACTCCTGTTTGTGATTTTTGGATCTTTTGATTCACTCATTAAGTTTTCTTTGTATAATGAGGCTAGTGAATTTTATTTTTTTTGGAGATTCAATATCATGAGTGGCTAGGAACATGAATTACAATAATGGAATCCATACTTTCCTAACAAATCGAATATTGGATCCCATAAGGGTTAATTCAGTGACTGAATAGTTAATGGGCTCAAATCTATAATTTGATTATAGATTAATTATTTGCTAGTGAATTAATGGAACCTAAGGATCAAGAGGTAATTAGAATGGTAAAACGGCAATCTTGACCAACTCTAATTAACGAACCAATAAATGGAGGACATAACTACATTTATTTATTATATCAATGGACTACAAGAGAAAACTATTTAAGCATAATTCTATAAATACTTAGAGTGAAATTCTATATTTATAGTGGAGTAATCATGGAATTAATAAATTTATTGAATTTATAATCTGGTTTATTGGAGCTTAGTATTATAGGTCCATGGTCCCCAGTTCACATCAGCCTACATTGTCAAGGGTAAGGATGTCAAAGAAAGATTTGTAAAGAGGACTTAATTGCAAAGTAATTAATTTTCCAGGGCAATGAAATTATTATGTGATAGTTATGGACAATTGATTAATTATGAATTAGTTAAGTATTTAACTATATAGTTTTTATTTTGAAAAACTATAGGTTAAAATAATTATTAATTTTGTTTGGATTAATACATAAAGAGAGATTTATAATTATCTTATTTTAAATATGGTTTTTATTTAATTATTTAAAACTGATATTTTAAGATAAATTTAATTTTGAATTAACTAATATTTATTTGGGGATAAATACATTGTCTTAAATATTAATTTACTAAACAAATGAGAAAATTAGGGACCACACTAATGTGGCTCATGCCAGTCATTGTATTACACAATGAGTGGCGCCACACATTGATATTTCCTATCCCTGAGATTTGAATTTTGAATTTCAAATAATTTACTTATTTAATTATATATATTTAATTATTTTTTAGATTAAATAAGGTTATAACTGATCAATTTTATATTAATAAAATTAATATTAATTAAATTAGTTAATTATCTTCATGAACCTAAAAATAAGGTTATTGTTTAACACAGACTCTCTCTTAGAAACAGAAGCGATATAATTTTCCTAAACCTGAAAACTACTCAATTCCTCTTCTCTTTATCAAACCTCTCTAGATCTCATGTGTTGAGTATGTCTAGAAAGTTATAAATCAACTTTTTGAATCCTATGTGCCCACACACGTCCTTGTGTGTTTCAGGATTGGTCTGGAAGATCAAGGTGTGAGTCTTCAGAATTCGATAGGAAGATCGTTGATTTTATACAAAAAGATCCAAGGAAACTTGATAGGCTACAAGTGGTAATCTCTAATCTGATTGTATGTGATTTAATATATATATGTGCGTGTATGATCTTGGCTGGTATTAATAATTATTAAAAAGGGCACATTCCACACTGCGTATCTCTGATTTGCTCTTTTACTACCAACAGACGACTCCTTGAGAAGAAGAAACAGAAGGCTACAGAGCAGAGCAGGGCCCTCGTAGTGAAGGAACACAATGCTCTGTCGGCATAGAAGCTCGTACAAGTTGGAATCTTGGAGGAAGAGGCGAATATGGGTCTCCTGCTAAGGGACAGAACCTATGTCGCTGACAACTTCGAGGCAGAGGAACTCCCGAGCAGGCTGAGGCACCGGGGATCTTTTAATCAGATCCTCTCCCACCATAGAGTGGATACATGGGACATGCCGGTGCGCTTGTCCCGGAAGATCGTGAGGGCGCACGAGAGTGTGCACGACCTTGAAGCATGGAATACCTTTCAACTCCAAACGGGAGCCACGCTATCGCTCCACCAGTTATATGTTGACTTTTTGATGTTCGTTAGCATTCCTCCCCTCCATCTATCCCCAAATGGATACCGAGTACTATCTGGGTTATTTGTTCTATGTAGGAGGTAGAACTGGCCAGCCCATTCTCTGGCACAGATCCTCTACGTCTACACCTTCTGAACCTGCCCGAAGAGAGATAATCACAACGAGTACTATACTTTGATGAAGTATACGTACCTAGGTTTATCTTATAAGGCTCCAAGTGGCAAGGAGAGCCATGCGCGAGACTACAAAGACCACTATTTCTCGACAAGTGGTTTTCCCACGCGGACCAATCCCACCCTATTCCTGGACTGTCCCAGGGTTGGTAACTTTCACCTTGAACTTCAATAAGTTGTCCTCCCATTTTGGCTGGTCCTTAGGAGTTGAGTTTTTCGTAAGTCCTCCCGCCGCACTCCTCACATCGATGCATACCATGAGAAGTTCCAAAAGATGCAAACCCTCCCCGATGAGGAGAAGAGCCTCGCCTTCCTCATCACAAAGGCTCATCTACGTCAGTATGGGCATCTGTAGGTGGGTCAACACATAACCTCCATTAGCTTGTCTACCTTCCGCGACTCGAAGAAATCAATGGAGGACGCAAGGCTTCACATAGAGTACATTGTGGGGCAGGTGCTCCTTCGATACAACCAGAGGATGTGCGAGAGCACGTGGAGAAATGCTCATTGTACAGGTCGCTACCGAGGCCCAAGAGGACATGGTGTAACACCCTGGATATCCAAGACCATTACATTGTGTATTTTAAATAGTTTTAGACTCTCTGAACAAGTAATTTTTACATAAACGTATAACTAAAAGTGACTAACGAATTAGGGTTGAAAATTTTGGTCAAAAGGAATGATCATTTCATTAAAATGTTTAAGTTCGTACATAAGATCAGAAATAAACATTTAAATGGTCATTTACAGTTCAAAATGGTAATTACAACACGATACTTAAGCGGAAAAATTAGGTTTCAACCTTAGTTCCTCTATGAATCCCTGATCATGTTGGTCAAGCAAGCTTCATATGTACACACTGCCACTGAAGCTCTCCAAATCATGGCTGGTCCAGCTTCCATTTCCCCTTACCTGCACCACATAGCACTTGTGAGCCGAGGCTTAGTGAGAAAACTTAAACATACTCATAAGCAGTTAATAACATATTAAAAAATCATAATTAGCATGCCTATCAGTAATAACCCTACTCATGCATGCAATCAATCCACATATAAGTGACTATAGAGTCACACAAGGGCCTGTTGCCCTAAATAAGTGACTGTAGAGTCACACCAGGGTCTATTGCCCTAGGATAGTGACAGTAGACTCACCCTTGGGCCCATTGCCCTATCCTCTATAAAACAAACCTTAGGGCTGACCAAGCGTACCTGGTGTTTTATCTTTCAAGTGACCATAGGGTCGGTCAAGCGTATGCCACGCTTTTGATTGTGCCTAACCATATCATCCTGCACTCAGCGCTATTGCCTCCCCTGACCTATAAGTCAATCCTTTTGGCCAGCAGTCAGTGCGCTATTGCCGCCCTTGCCTTATAAGTCAAGCCTTTCGACCAGCGTTCAACTCGAAAATTTTGTTCTTGACTTCTAAGTCAATCCTTTTCAATTAGATAATGATGACAAGTATACATCATTTAATAATTATCTAGATATAGAGCATTCAAGCATGCTTAATCAAACAATCACAGGCATAATCATAATCATGCTCATTCAGAGGGGCCTGAGCCCTAATCATAACAATATTTAGCAACCGGGCTAAGCCCTAATCAGATATATAACGTATTGGGTGTAGTTTTCTTACCTCTGGTCCAAGCACTAGATAAATAAAAATGACCCTCGAGCACGATCCCCATTCAAGCCCTAGCGGTAACCTAGTCACAACCATAATAAATGATATCCATCGATATCGAGTAAATAAAGGCTTCTGGACCGAGTCCTAGCCTCCAAGACCTTGAATTCTACTAAACCGGGTAGTAGAACCCTTCGGGAACCCTTAGGTTTGAATCCTCACACTCACAAACATCTTTTGGCTAACTTTCCCAACTAGCGCCACGACGTACCCTCTGAAGGGCCGCTGTGTGTCATGGGCCGCCAACTTGACTCCGTGAATTGACAGAATGTGCGGCACCTGTTAGCACTCTCACCTAGCAAGTCAGCCTAAAATTCACACTTGCGGCAGACAAACCCAACAGTTAGCCATGATACAGGTCTCGCACATGTAAGGGCAATGACGAAGCATGAGCAAGCACAAAACAAGCCATCCAAAGGCAACATCCCACACAACACTAGAGTATGCAACATAGGAATGTGGTAAGCGATGGCTAAACAAAGGTAACAAACAAGCAATACATAGACCATAAATGAAGCATACACAAAGGGACATGGATAAACATCATTTTATTCATATATGGCCTTGATAGGGTAAGGGAGTACATAGCTTAAGCCCCTATCTGCTGGTGGCCATGGTGCTTCTCAAAGTCACCAGGTCACCTCCCCTTAAGGAGCATTCTAAGAAAATAAAGTATTCCCAGGAATATGATTTTCTGTTGGGAGACATATACATAATTACAAAAGTGCCATTTCCTACCCTTGAGGTTACTTGGTGCAAGACTTGACTAATGATCATGCACCAAGACATGCTCATACATACAAAATGGGCCCCTGGAGGTGTGTCATGTCACAGCACGTCACACTCTCCCCCACATAAATCTTTGGCGTCCTCGATGAACCTACTCCTTGCTAATCTTTAATCATCTGTGTAAGCTTGTGCATGTTCTCTGCCCTTTCCCAGCAAATTTCTTCATCTCCGAGCCCTTTCCACTTCACCAAAAACTCGTTCTTCTACTTTTTCTCCATGACCACGGTCCTCTCTTGTAGGATTTCTTCAGATTGTTTGATGTTTCGTGGCTTGACGCTGATTCCTTCTCTGGTAGACTGGTTGCTAGCTGGATCTTCATGATACGATTTGAGGTCGCTGATGTGCAAGACCGGGTGTATTGTAGGAGGGTACGCTCACTTTCGAGTTGACTGGAATAGGACCCTAGTATTTGTGGACGAGCCTGATGTCCTTATTCCCTTGGAATCTCACTTGTTCGAGCCTCAGCTTGATCACCACTAAGTCACCTGCTTTGAATTCCAGTGGTCTTCTTTTCTGATCTGCCCACTTCTTCATTCTCTTTGAAGCCTTCTCAAGATAGGCTCGGGAAATCTCAGTGGTTTTCTTCCAGTCTTTCTTGAAATTTAAGGCTCTTGGATTTCTTCCTCGATACTCATCCACTATGTGGGGTAACAGTGGTTCCTGGCCGTTGAAAACTTCAAAAGCGCTCTTGTTTGATAAAGAACTCTTCTGAGAGTTGAAGCAAAATTGAGCTACGTCTAGTAGTTGCGGCCAATTCTTTTGGTTAGCGTTGACAAAATGTCACAAGTACTCTTCCAGCTTCCCATTGAACTTTTCAATCTATCCATTTGTTTGAGGATGGTAGCTCAAGGAAATGTTTAGTTGTGACCCCAAACGGTTGAATAACTCGGACCAAAAGGTCCCTGTGAATCTTCCATCTAAGTCACTAACTATATCTGGGGGTACTCCCCAATACTTAACAACATACTTAAACAAAAGTCTTGTTGTCTTTTCTGCCGAGCAATACTTCGATACTGATTTGAATGTTGCATACTTTGAAAATATGTCCATGATCACTAAGATCTCATTCAAGTCTCTTGTCTTTGGTAGACTAGTAATGAAGTCAAGCGACACACTCTCCCATGGTCGACTTGGCACTAACAAAGGTTCTAACAACCTTGGCATCTTGTGTCTCTCCACTTTGTCTTCCTGGCAGGTGAGACAAGTCTTGGTATACTCCACTATATCATCGCACATTTGTGGCCAATAGTATCCTTGCTTCAATAGGGCATGTGTTCTTTGCCACCCTGGACGACCCGTCCACAAGGTGTCTTGACACTCACTCATTAGCGTCCTCCGCAAATCTCCCATCTTTGGAACATATAAGTGGCCACCCTTGGCCCACAAAAGATTGTCTTCCACCCAAAATTGGCGAGTCTTTCCTTCCTTTGAAAGATTCATGATGGTCTTTACCACCACATTTTTCACTAGGTTCTCCTCAATGCGCTCTCGGATGGGAGTAGTCACCACGCTAGTCGACATATTTGCTAGCAATTTTAGAGCTGCTAACTCAGCTTTGCCACTCAGGGCATCAGCTGTCTAGTTTAGACAGCTCGTCTTGTGGTCGAAATGAAAGTCGAATTCTTCTAGGAACTCCTGCCATCTTTCTTGCTTAAGGGTAAGCTTTGGCTGGGTGAGGAAATGACTCACCGCGGCATTATCTGTTTTCACCACAAACTTCAACCCCAACAAATAGTGCCTCCACATTCGTAGACAATGAATTAATGCGAGAAGCTCCTTCTCTTGTGTAGTGTACCACCTCTCTACCTCCGTAAGTTTGCGGATTTCATACACTACAGGGTGGCCCTCATCTACAAGTACTCCTCCCAAAGCATAATTAGATGCATCTGTCTGCACTTCAAAGGGTTTACTGACATCTGGTAAGGCGAGGATAGGATCTCGCATGATGGCTTCCTTGAGACTCTCAAATGCTTCGACACATCTATCGGTCCACGTTGAAGTTACACCCTTCTTCAACAACTTGGTCAACGGTGCCGCTCTTCTTGAATATCCTTCCACAAACTTTCGATAATAGTTGGCTAAACCAAGGAAATAGCGTAGTTCCTTCAAATTGGTGGGGGCCTTCCATTCATGAATAGCCCACACCTTCTGTAGATCCATGCGGATCCGACCACGTTCTACAATGTGGCCTAGGAACTTGATTCTCTCTTGTGCGAAGGAGCACTTCTCTCGCTTCACATAGAGTTGGTTCTTTCTCAATCTTTGAAACACTTGACCTAAGTGCCATTGATGTTCTTCTATTGTGGTGTTATAAACAACAATGTCACCCAAGTAGACTACCACAAACTTATCTAGGTACTCATGGAAAACTTGGTTCATCAAGGTACATAATGTGGCTGGTGCGTTTGTCAACCCAAACGACATAACTCGAAACTCGAATGTTCCATATCGAGTCACACATGTTGTCTTTGGCTCATCCCCTTCTGCTATCCGCACTTGATAGTAGCCCGATCTCAAATCTAGTTTTGTAAAGAATTTTGCTCCACCTAACTGATCGGACAAGTCAGTGATCGAGGCGATGCGGTACATATTGCGTACTGTCACCTTGTTGAGAGCCTGATAATCAATACACAGTCTCAAGCTCCCATCATGCTTCTTCTGAAATAGCACGAGCGCACCAAATATGCCTTTGATGGTCTGATAAAGCATGCCTCTAGTAATTCCTTCAACTACTTGCTCAGTTCTTCTAGTTCAGGTGGCGCCATCCTATAGGCCGCCTTTGCGGGTGGTTTAGCTCCCGCAATCAGTTTGATCAGGTGATCAATCCCTCTTCTAGGTGGCAAGGCTTTGGGGAATTGATCCGGCATAACTTCTCCATAATTCTTCAAGACCATTCGAATCTCTGGTGGAATGACTTCATCCACCATATCCTTGTATATTGTGGGTAGGGCAACATACGTGGGCTCTTTTATTTTCACGCCCTTCTTCAATTGAAAGGCTGACAACAACTTTGTTTCTAGGGGCTGCTCCACTTCAGTAGGCACCACTGTAGGTGTCTATCCCATTATGAGTAAACTTCACGTAGCTAAGATGGGAGTGGTTCCCTTCTCCGTAAGAAAGTCCATACCCAATATCACATCAAATTCGTCCATTCGCACGACCACCAAGTAACTTTACCCCTCCCACAAGTCGATCTTCATGTTCACCTTCTTAGCCACGCCAGCTTTGGCTAAGGCTTCTGAATTAACCACTTTCATGCGGCCATTGTCCTTCTCCCATTTCAGTCCTAGACGTTTAGCTGCGATCTCTAAAATGAAGTTGTGAGTTGCGCCGGTGTCGATCATCACGCTTAGGGCCATTTTACCGTTTAGAGTGGCGTCCGCATACATTAGTCCTTTTTCAAGGGTCTTCTTAATTTTCGCACCATGTTTCTTGAGAGCATTTAGCATCCGAAGGGCACCCATGGGCATATATTTCTCATCCTCCTCTTCGTTGGTTTGTTCCCCTTAGGTAAATGATGCCTGGAGGGCACTCATCTTGGATTTGTTAGGACATTCTGTTGACTTATGCGGTCCAGTACAAATCCAACATGTAAGAGGCTTCTTGAATGGGGGGTTACTACCTTTGTTAGGAAAGTTAGACTCCACTCTCCTCTTCTCTCCTCCTTTACTCTTGCTCTGCCAAGACTTTCCCGACTTTTTACCCCTAACGTTGCTTCCGCAAGGTGAAGGATTAATCTTCTGTCAGCCACTCGTTGTCTCTCGAGCTCTTGCTTTGCCTAAGGCTTCAATCCTTCCAAAAATTCAAAGAGCTTGTCCACTTCGGACATGTCTTTGATATCAAGCATCAACCTAGAGAATTTCTCAACATATTCTCGAATTTTTCAAGTGTGCTTCAGCTCTCTCAATTGGCATCGAGCTATGTAGGAAACATTTTCTTTGAGAAACTACATCTTCAATTCTCTCTTTTGATCATTGCGTGTGGCTATGGTGCATCTGTTGTTCTGAATGTCATCGTACACTGTCCTCCACCACACTTTGGCATCCGCAGACAAGTACATTGTTGCCATGGCGACCTTGCCATCTTCTGATTCAGGTCTCACGACTCTGAAGTAATGCTCCATATCAAAGAGGAAGTTCTCTAAGTCCTTTGCGTCTCTAGCCCCACCATAGGGCCTCGGCTCAGGAACCTTTACCCTTTCGTATTCCATGCCAATGGGTCCAGTAGCAGGCTGATTACTGACCCACTTAATGGTAAGGTTTAGCTTAGTGTTTATCTCCAACATCTCGTCCTTCAATGCCTCAACTGACCTCCTACAATTCTCTATGAGGTCATTTAGTGTTTCTTGAAGGTCTTTCACCACTCGTTCCATTACCTCAATATGTTCCTCCATCTGAGGACTATTGGATGTACTTGAAAGGTTCTCCAATCGCTCGATTGCAGTTATGCGGGCTAGTAAATTGGTCGTATCTTGCTCCAACACAACCACGCGGTTTTGTGTGTTGCCTGTCTCCGATTCTGGCTTGACAAAGCTAAGATCCCTGACCCTCTCCTCCAGGCCATCTAGCTCTCCAACACTCCTCTCCTGCTCTTCGATTCTTTGAGTGATGCTCACCATCATGCAGGGTCACCAAGCTTTCTCTAACCTGGCTCTAATACCAATTGTCATGGGCCACCAACTTGACTCCTCAAATTGATGGAACGTACGACACTTGTTAGCACTCTCAGCTAGCAAGTCAGCCTAAAATTCACACCTGCGGAAAATAAACCCAACGGTTAGCCACGATACAAGTCTAACACATGTAAGGGAAATGATGAAGCATAAGCAAGCCATCCAAAGGAAACATCCCACACAACACTAGACCATACAACATAGGCAAGTGGCACGCGATGGCCCATCATAGGTAATAAACAAGCAACACATAGACCATAAAGGAAGCATACACAAAGGGACATGGATAAATATTTTTTTATTCATATATGGCTAGGGCAAGGGAGTACACAGCTTAAGCCCTTGCTGGTGGCCATGGTGCTTCTCAAAGTCACCAGGTCACTTTCCCCTAATGAGCATTCTAAGAAAATAAAGTCTTCCCAGGAACATATATGATTTTCTCCTTGGAGACATATACATAATTATAAAAGTGCCATCCCCTACCCTTGAGGTTACTTGGTGCAAGACTTGAATAATGATCAAGCACCAAGGCATGTTCATACAAACAAAATGGCCCCCTGGAGGAGTGTCATGTCGGACCACGTCACACTGCGCACCTTAAGTCAGAGAGCCCCCAACCTATTTTCCTTGGACACGTGGCGCAGCGCAGCCCACCAGGTGTCGTGGTGCCAAGACGATTCAGAGAATCGCCCTAGCCTCTGAGTTCATGCCGACCGTAACACTTCAAGAATAGCACGGCAGCATAACCCTGCGAACTCAGATTTTCAAAGCTTTTCTCCAAGCCAAATCTCATAGAATTTGCTCCAAATAATAATCAACCTATAAATTAAATCTCAAAACATCAATTATACACTATAAACATCAAAACCCAGCCTTAAGCATAACAAAATATCCACCAAATTCAAAATTCAGACCTTGAGTTGAAAAACTCAAGAACACACCATGAACAAAGGAAAACTCAGAGGTTAAGTGAAAAAAACGACACCTTAGTTGGATGATTCGACCTTAAGCTGCACGCTAAGCCCAACTACTCCTTCTTCAACCCTCAAACACAAGGATTTCATTCCAAAACTTCAAAAACTGAACCCCGCTTCCAAGGGTGCAAAAGAGTAACGAGAGAGAGAGAGAAAGAGGACAGCGGTTTAGAGAGTCTTTTTTCTGATTTTCTAAAGGTTTCCACTTGCCTAAGTCATCTCATGGCAATAAACGACCAAAATGTCCCCTCACCCAAACCTCATCTCTTTAATGCCCTTAAGGGTAAATTCGTCTTTCGCCACCATTTCTCGCTAATTTCAATTAACACCTCATAACTCACCCAAGTAATCATCAAATAACTTCTTATTGCCCAATAATCCCCGGTAATGTACTAAATTACAAAAATACCCCTAGGCTCACCATGGGCCGGGTATTGGACCCCGTTTTTACTAGAATGTTAGCTTGGTCAATAGAATTGCCTAGTGCTGAATAACCCAAATATATCCACATAATAATGTGATCTAAATCGTAAAACGCATATATTTACAAATATGCCCTCAACAGGTCAAAACTACGAAAATGCCCTTCTAATAAGAAATTGTCCCAGATGCATGCTTAATACACCTAAACATGCAAACATAGGCATACTATAATATAATTACATAAACACATATTTCATTCAATTATTTCCCTCCTGGCCCCCTAATCAAGCCATATAATTGCATGGGAAAGATTTAAAGAGTTGTTAAGGAAGTGCCCACATCATGCTGTAGAGAAGTGGATGCTAGTCCATAATTTTTATAATGGATTGAATGGTACTACTTGTACCATAATAGATGTTGCAGCAGGAGGTGCGTTGATGAGTAAGCCTGCCAATGAAGCTTATGATCAACTAGAGGAGATGACAATGAATAACTACCAGTGGCCAACTGAAAGGGGGCAACCAAGGAAGATGCCTGGCATGATTGAATTGAATGCTATTTTCATGCTTACAGCGCAAGTGGCAGCTTTTGCGAAGCAGTTACAACAGAGCAACCTGTCAACCCAAACCATGCAAGTTCAGAGTTTATGTGGGGCATGTGGGTGTGCCCATCAATTAAATTAGTGTCCTAACATGGATATGAATAATATACCTATAGAACAAGTCCAAGAGATAGGATATATTCAAAGACCAACCAACAACTCCTTTTTGATGCCATTTAACCAAGGGTGGAGGAATCATCCTAACTTCTCTTGGAAAAATAATTAAGCTGGACAACAACCTTTCAATACCCACCTCCACAATGACAACCACATTAACCAACTCATATGAAACAACCTGACGCACAGTCCGATGCACTGAACTAGTTCGTGACCGGAACCAGGGCATCTATCAGGAGTTTGGAGACTCAAATAGCGCAGTTCGCTACTTTGATGACAAACCATGCTCAAAGGAACTTACCAAGTACTACTGAGGTAAACCCAAAAGAGCAGTGCAATGCAATATCCTTGAGGAGTGGCAAGGAGTTAAAAGAGCCAAAAGTGGTTGATAAGGAGAAGGAAGTGAGTGGGTCAAATGTTACTAAGAACTTCGAGAAACATCCAAAAATAAGTGTACATCACCATATAAAGATCTCATATCTTCAGAGGCTTCAAAAGAATAAGCTTGACAAGCAGTTTTCTAAATTTTTTGATATCTTTCAAAAGCTACACATCATTATCTTGTTTGTTGAGGCACTTGAACAAATGCCAACTTATGTGAAGTTTATGAAAGAATTTTTGTCAAAGAAGAGGAAACTAGGGGACTATGAGACAGTGACACTTACTGAGGAGTGCAGTGCGATAATTCAAAAGAAACTACCTCCCAAGCTTAAGGATCCTGTTAGTTTTAATATCCCATGCTCTATAGGGGGCTCAGTGGTGATAAAGGCTTTATGTGATTTAAGGGCCAGTGTGAATCTAATGCCTCTATCAATCTTTTAGAAGTTGGATTTTGGAGAAGCTCAACCTACTACCATGTCTTTCCAAATGGCAGATCGATCAGTCAAACATCCTCGTGGAGTGATTGGGGATGTATTGGTGAAAGTGGACAAATTCATCTTTCCAGTGGACTTTATCATTCTTGATATGGAGGATGAGACAACATTCCAATAATACTTGGAAAGCCATTCTTGGCTACTAGTAAGGCTTTAATCAATGTACAAAAGGGTGAGTTGAAGCTGCGAGTGCAAAAAGACGAGGTAATATTTAATGTTTTTGTAGCAACGGAAATTCCAACTTGTTGTAGAGTTTAAGTGGTAAAAAGAGGAGAGAGCAAGTTGGAAGCCTCTAAGCAAAGAATGGTTAAAAGTGGAATGTGAAAAGTGCATCATCGTTTAAAAAGGTTCTTTAGTGAGAGGATTCGAATGTAACATGAGCGGGGTAAAGTTCCACCAATTTATAATAACAAAAAATGAGGGCCAACTCCTGATACTAGGGCTCTCAAGGATTTGAGGGGTGGACTTGATCCAAGTTGAATATGAAAGAAAACAAGCATTCGGCTAAATGACGTTAATGACAGCGCATTTGGAGGCATTCCAATTTTTTTATTAGTTTTATTTAAGTTTTGGATTATGAACACTTTAATTTTAGTATTTATTTTTATTTGATTTTAATTTCTATTAAATATGAGACTAATTTGAGTTGCAGCGCTACTTCGGGCTCAGGCATAATGAACTATGGGCTAACCCAAAAATTTTCTTTCCCCATTCAATTCACCATCTCAATCTGTATTATGTTAAGCAGTCTGAGGTGTCAGGTAAGTTTCTTTTCCTTAGCTTTTATTTAAACATTTGGGACAATGTTTAGGTTAAGTTTGGGGGAAGAGATTTATTGTTTTGTATATATTATGCTATTTTGTTAGTCGTGTTGTTTTGTGCTTGTTATGTTTTGTGTTTGTTATGATACTTGTCTAGGTGTTTTAGAATTTTAGTTGAATCAAGTTGACTATGATTAGCCAATGATAATATGATTGAATGATGTGATGTATAAATTGAATGGGAATGATGCTATAAAAATCTGTGTGCTTGGTTGAATATTTCTTTCCATTTTTACATTATCTACTTAAATAATTGAGAGTTTAATCATGATTTTTAATAAATTTTGTGTAATTGAACAATTTGTATGTTTGCTAAATGTTGAAATAAAAAAAATTATTATGAAAATGTTGTTATCCTAGGACGAACAAAGAGTATGTTTGGGGGAGTTTGATAACTCCATTTTAGTGTTGTTTTAGGATGTGTTATTGTGGTAATCTTGAGTCTTATTGTTTGTTTTGTGTAAGATTATACTTGTGTTTGTCTTTGTTGTAGGACAGTGCTATAAATTATGAGCTAAACACGAAAAGAAGAAGAAATGGTGGAAAATGGATCTTTTGGTGGTTGTTCGAGTCAAATTGGCATCAAGAATGAGTTAGAAGAAGTTTTGATGAAGGACGGACTTAAAATGGTCAAGTTTTGAAAAAAATAGAATTAGAGTCGCGACATGGGCTTAAGGGCCGCGACTCTAGCAAAGTCAGAAACTACTCAAATCTAGCATGAATTAATGTCGGGGCATGCTCTTTAGGGCCGTGGCATGATGACTGGCAGAAAGGAAAGAAAAACTGGGTTTTCACACGGGCTGCGACACTTGAAGACGGAGGCGCAAACCTCGTGGGTATTTTGAAGAAACGGGTCGCGACATGGAATCTCAAGGGTCGCGGCACACCTTCTTGAAGAGAAAAAAATTACTATTTAGGTTTAAAACATTAGAGATTAGGTATTGGTTAGGATTTTTAATTACGAATTTTTCAGAGATTTCTTGATGGCTAAGCTTATTTTCTGCATTTCCTTCTTTAATTTATTTTCAAGTTTTGGATATTAAAGATGATAACATTTATTTTTATGGTGTTAGCTATGTTTGTCATGAAGTAGATATTTTTCTCTAGGGTTTAATGTAGTCACTTGGATATTTCTTAATTTTCTATGAAGTTTATATAATTTCTTCTTCTTCTATCCTTTATCTATTTAATTTAAGCTTAATGTGTGTGGATAATTGATCACTATTAACAAGATTTATGACTTTGATTCGAGATTCGAGAGGGGAGAATTGAATATTCTATAATCATATAGACATAAATTACATATAAGACGATAGTACCTATAGGGTTTGTGTAGCGTTTAGGATTTCTATGCTTCATGTCTGCTATATGTTAAAACTTATCACATATATGTAGAAAGTTTGCATATAGGTTGAGATCTTTTTATCTTAAGAAAGAATTAGGATTGTTTTAGTTAACTCGCTATTAGGATAGAATTTGTAGAATTATATTCACTGATTAGTAAGATTAACAGGTTGAAAAGTTGATGAAGTTAATACCCTATGTTTTTAAATTCTTGAGTTAATCTTTATTATTGAAAAGTTTATTTCAATTTTAAGTCTTAGTTTAAAAATCACTCTATGTTGACAGCCAAATAGAAATTTAAAAGCAATTATTGGTAATTGGTTCATAGTCCTTGTGGGAACGATACTTTACTTACTATTTTATTACTTGAATCGATTGTGTATACTTGCACATAATATTTTCGCTATCACCCACCCACCTGGTAGCTGAGAAGAAAAAGGCAGCCCTGGAGGCCCAAAATTGGAAGTAGGCCACTGGTGAGGCCTCGGGGGTCCAGAAGAAGGCAAAAATCTCCACCTCTATTATCCCTGCGGCTGCTCGGGTCGCAAGGTTCTCAGTCTCTGTTTGTGAGATCCTGCTTGCCCCCACGAGCTCTATCCCAACGGTGGGGCCTCACAAGGATGCCAACACGCCCCCACCTATACACCTGTCTGAAGTAAGGAGGCTTCCAGTGGCCCAGGAGGCCTTCGAGAGGGCGGCGCAAAGCAAGAAGGATGTCGACGAGGAGTCAGAGACCTCATTGGCAGATTTGTTGGAGCATGCCTCCCCCAATGGGGGCATTGAGCACTGATGCCTTTGAAGCTAGGCAAGATGTTGCAGAGCCTCAATGCATGCCAAATTAAAGGAATATATTCGCAGTCTAGGTGAGGAGGTTTCCCTTGGCTTTTTGGCTAGCCGCGACCGTGGGAGATATCATGGGGAGCATACCGCCTCGGCAATGGGCCCAGTTAAGTGAGCAGAACATAGCCCATCTCTACTAGAGACAGTTGGTGACCTTGGTTCTGGTTAGTTGCTCCTTGTTAATATTGCATTTTGTTTCCTAACTTTAGTGTTCTCGTTACTGACCTTGTCTACCCGTGTCCTTTATAAATTTCCCTTCTGAGAACTCTTCGGGAAATATACCTGTTGACTGCGTTTTTTGCCAACGACGTGAGAACGTCAAATACGACAAACCTTCAAGAGAATTTAAACGACACTGACGGTTTAATAAAGAAAATAAAGAACACAAGAGATTTTTATAGTGGTTCAGCCCCGATTGTCGGTAATAGCCTAATCCACTTAGAGTTGTGATTTATAGATGCGTACTCAAGATCAGATGGACTGAGCCAACTGAGTTTCTTTAGTACAGATTGCAAAAATACAAGAAATATCAACACTTTCTCTCTCTAGAATACTCAGATCCAAATTTTCTCTCTCTAGAAAGAAGAAGCAGAAAGAAGCCCTCTCTCATCCCATAAGCCCTCTATTTATAGACTTAGGGTCATACATACGGTATCCCCTAGAACCGGGATATTTTATTATATTTATTACATTTAAATTACAAAGAAACATTCAAAATTCAAAATGTAACAAACCCCCCATTTGTGGGAAGAATGAGAGATTCCCGCATATCTTGTTGAAGTTGTTTATGGGAATCTTGACTTAGTCCTCCTCTAGCTAGTTAATCCACCTCTCCTACTGACCACTCATGCAAGTGCTGGTCAGACATGTGCATGGTGGTAGAACATACACTTGTTGGTCGGACGTGCATGGTGGTAGGACATGCACTTCTCTCCTCATCCTTGGGGTCTCCTAGGTTCACTCTCTTGAGTTCTCCTCGGACCAAGGTCTCTTGGGCTCTCCTCCTTGGACCTCATCCTTGGGGTCTCCTAGGATCACTCTCTTGGGGTCTCCTAGGACCACATTCTTGGGGTCTCCTAGGACCACTCTCTTGAGTTCTCCTCGGATGCACTCTCCTTAGCTCTCCTAGGATGCACTTTCCTTAGCTCTCCTAGAATGCATTCTCCTTAGCCTCCTAGGATGCACTCTCCTTAGCTCTCCTAGGATGCATTCTCCTTAGCCTCCTAGGATGCACTCTCCTTAGCCTCCTAGGATGCACTCTCCTTAGCTTTCCTCGGACCAAGGTGCACTTGGCTTGGTTATGACATCTTTCAGGTAGTCCAAATTCTTCTACCGGGACACTTTGTCACAACTCTGAGGAGTCAATGTATTTATTGACTATTTAATGTGTCTTTTACGGATCATGCACTGCCATTTGTCGCCTCTATTGCCACGTCATCAATCTCCATTTTCGGGGATAACAATACCTCGCACACTGTCACATGTCGCTGGGTTCTGACGTGGACGGTAGGCTGAAAAAGACCTTGAACACATATAATTAAATTTTAGTAAAACATATATTCAAAAAATATTGAAATTTAATCTACTAAGGTAAACTTGAAATTCTTAACAATATTATAAAACTAAACACATAATCACTAGGACTGGAGAACAATGTTCTAACAATGTCATAAACTGATAAAATAAAAGATGAAACTTGCTCATAATTTAAATAAGTGATCGTAGACATCTTCGTCATCCATCCTTACCTTCTCAAGTTCTTCTCTCCAAAGTTGAATTTTGCACTCCAAACTTTCAACCATATGAGAAGTCAACTATTTTATTCTTTCTTGTTGCTTCTTGGAGAAAAGCACAATTTCAGACTCCGAATTGCTATCGCTTTGAGAAATTCCTTCTTTAGCAAATGTTTTGGCAATTAATAATTGGTGTTCTAGCATTTTAATCATGGAAAGAATAGGTACTTGAAAATTCAAAAAGTCTTCCATATTAATGGAAAATTGTTAAGAAGAGAAATAGAAAGTTTGTTATCTGCTAGAGAATCAGATGAAGATAAATTTTTTTTTAAAAAAAAAGAATAGATGAAACCTATTTAATCTAATTTAGAATATATATAGCGTAGGTGTTGTGTAGGATTATGAAAAAATATTTTTTAATTGTTTGTTTATAAAAATAAAATATTTAATAAGTAATTGCCATTTTTTCTATATTTCATTTAATGTGCATTCATGATATGAAGAGTTGCATCTATCCAAACTAATGAATGTAATTTTTTTTTTTAAAAACAAGTTTTCGAAAAATGTAAAGATATAATTATTCTCACATTTTTTAAATGAAACATATCATTGTCAAGCATCCAACTTTTGAGCATCCAATTATTAATTAATATATTCTTGAAATAGTGCATGGAAAAAGACAAATTTTGAAAACCATTAAGGTAATTTTTTAATAGTCATATATTAATTGAATATAGTATCATATTTCTTTAAAAAAAATTGTAAAATAAGCATTTTTTTTCATTATTTACATGACAATAATCAATTTAACAAAATATATATTTTTCTTTTATTTTTTAATTTTATTATATTAAATATTATTTTTGAAGATGCTAAATAATAATAAAAAAAACAATATATGGTAATATTAATGTAGAAAGTTAAAATATTTGTTCATATTAAAAATTAAATAGAAAATAAAAACAATATACAAATGATTAATTCAACAACTTAAAACCTACTCTTCATTTCCCTTCATTTTTTTCTTTGAAGATTCTTCTTCTTCATCATCCATTAGACGTTGGACGTGTGTCATTTGGTCGTTGTCTTCTCCTAGTCGGCTTATCCTCTTTTTGATGCTTTCCTGAGACTTCTTCATTTTTACAAGTTCTTTGTCCCACCCTTCAAGTTTTGAATATACATCTTGTTCAACTCCCTTATCATTTTTCGAGATATAGTGGCAAACTTGTACAGAAAATATGTACCATCTTCGAACTCAATAAATTTTCATGAAGGAAATATCTCTATTACTGAAAAAATGAACTCTAATTTTTTTATCATGTCTTCAGCAAGAAAGATGAGATCTTGAACTATGTTATCCATGAGAAATTGTGAACATGATTAAATTTGAAAAACAAAGAAATATGTGAAATGAGAGTCAAAGTAGGTTGTGTTTGAAGAAGAAGAAGTCTATAATATATAAGGTGTGTTCTTAAATTATAAGAGAAATAATATTAATTTGCTAACATTTGCAACTCTTCAACTTCATGAATGTAAATATTATACAATTAATAAAAAAAAAATTATCCAGCCATTAATATTCTTAGACAAACAAAAATTTCGCCCACTTTAATAATTATTATTATAAATTTCAGTTTTTTTTTTTGCAACTCTTCAACTTCATGCATGTACATATTGTACCATTAAAACAAATATTTAACTTATTAATATTATTGGTCAAACCAAGAATTTATCTTTATTGAAAATCTGCCACATATATAATAATTATTATTAATTTAAATTTTATTTTTATAAAATATATATTTTGGGAAAGTGGGATAAATATGGGGAGTAAAAATATTTTATTTTATTATCAATATGTAGTGAAATAATAATAAATGATATTCTTTTTCGGTTATTATTTTTAAAAAATGATTAATAACTGCGACTTTTTATATCACCACTCTCCTTAACTCATGCATAATAATTTAAATATAAAAAATTAATATTAATTGGACAATTAAATATTAATTTTGGTCTTACAAATTTTAATTTTTTTAGTAAAATAATTTGGATTTTTTTTTTTACAAAAGCAACTCTTTGAATTTTGGTTGTTTATTATTTTAATTATCTTCTTATTTATCATTTAAAATTAACTTACATAATTTCAATTATAATAAAATATAAAACTTCTATGAATAATAATAAAAAAATAACCATCAAAATTCTCTTTCATTTCATAAGTCGAAAAACATTCTAATTTTTTAATACAAAGTACCAATATTTCTACATGTTCGTGAAACAATTCAACAAAGTTTCATGATATATTATTTCATGTTCAACATCATAAATTTGAGGCCTGAAATACAAGTCCTCCTTCTCAGAAGCATCGACAAATTTTTGTGCTAATTCATTATGAATTTCTTTAATCTTACATATTTTATGGCTTTCTCCACTTCATTCTCCAAACGCTTGATCGATGAAGGCGATTCTCATTGTATTTCTTGCTTC
This sequence comes from Humulus lupulus, assembly GCF_963169125.1. Classification (NCBI taxonomy): domain Eukaryota; kingdom Viridiplantae; phylum Streptophyta; class Magnoliopsida; order Rosales; family Cannabaceae; genus Humulus; species Humulus lupulus. Next base: position 42,738,615 of record NC_084794.1, on the reverse strand, counting down.
GAATGATCTCATGAGGCGCAACTTAATATGTTTCATGAAACTGTACAACTCTCCACTTAAGAATTTTTCTTTGCATTTCGAAAGTGATCTAATGAGAATTATCTCCTTTATCATCTTACTATTCATTTTCTTTCTATTTTTTGTATCTAAATGGAAAAGTTAGTGATGATGTAGGGTTGCCTAGCCACATACATATATATATATATATAAAGAATTTGTAATCAACATTTTTTTTCTACACAAATAATTAATAAGTAAGAGAAGACACGAAGAATAATAATGAGTGATGAGTACGATGAGGAGTCAACTATACCAGAATTATTAATATATTTTTAAATATCTATTTACTCTTATTGAATTTAAATTAACGAAAATTATTTTTGTTTCAAATAATCGAAAAATGATGTATTCTTTGTAAAAAATTGACTAATTTTTTAAATTTCCACAAAAGATAACTGCTAATAATATCTTAGAATAAATGGCTTTGTTCACCTGGTATTATGACCATTGTACTTCATTATTCTTTCAATTAGTATTTGGTCATTTTTCGGAAAAAAAAAAAAGGCTCTGTTCACTACTTACATTCTTTAGTCTTAATTTTATTAAGTTGTTTAAATAAGTATTTTTCAAAATATATTGCTACAAAAAAATTTGAAATGTAAATTTATTAATATTTAAAGTTGAACATAAAATTTAAGTACTATTTACAAAAAAAAAAATTAAATCGTAACTACCAATGTTAAACTTACAAGAAAGACCAATAAGGTTTGTATATAGTTATAAAAATAAATATAAGAATATCACTAACAAAAATAATTACAAAAATTAAAAAAAAAGTTCAAATTTCCATTAACAACAATAAAATTCTTAATTAAACATAGATGAGCAAACACTCTAATTTTTGTCGACAAAATAGACAATCCCTAAATGTTCATGAAAGCATCCAACAACAGTTCATAATATACAATTTCACGTTCAACATCATACATTTGAATTGTCTAATACAAGTACTCACTACTACAAAATTGTACTTAGACGACATGCATGAGATGTCGTTTGTAGTAGAACTGCTGTGTCATGTTAAAAATATACATGATACAACAGTCACTCACAAACTATTGTGCCATGCAAATTAAAACTCACATGAAACGACAGTTCGAATGAAACTGTTGTAACATGCCTATTTTTAACATGAGACAACATTTCTACTTAAACTGTTGTCTAATACAATACGAATTTTCTAATCAATACCAATTTTGAGACTATAAAGAAATATTTCCCTCTAAATTTATATTATCATTTATTTGGATAAATAATAATATATATCCAATTGGATGAAAGGTTTATCCTAAAATTTGTGAGATTTAAAATAAATTATGATTTAATTATAATATTTGGTATTAAAAGAAAGATTTTTTATTAGTCAAGATTATTAGATTAAAATATTATTTAATTAAAAATGGGGTTTTTAAAAAATAAAATGAATTTAGTAAAGGACTTAATAGAGATGATTTCTGAAATTTGGGGCCAAAAGGAAATTAAAGAAATTGATTTTATAATATGATTTTATTTAATAAAAGTAAAAAACTAAAGATATTATTTTATTTTTCCTCTGACCTTGTTTCTCTTTTCCGATTTCTTCTTCTTCTTTTTTCCCCCAATTTCTTTTGCTGCTGCTCGTCGTCCCTGTCAATGAAGCGCCGAACGAGACAAACATTGTTGTCTCTGCATCCGAGCATCTCATTAATTTTCTGAGCATGGCAAAGGCGTAACTTTTGGGCAGATTTGGGGAAGCAAGAACTTCTGGTGTCTGGGAAAATCTGGGTAAGCATCTCTTTCAAACGACATTCTTTCAGATTTGGTGATTTCCGGCATTAGTATATTTGGTTGTTCTTGGTTGTTCTTTGTGGTGAATTTATTATATGTGGGAAATAGTTAAGTTCTGTTCTGGGTTTGATAATAGGTTTGGTTATTTGGGGCTTCTTCTCTGTAAATGTGAATTTGTAAGGGTATTGACTCATGTTGTACCATTGTATGTCTTTGTATTGTAAAGAAAGAAGAAGAAGAAATTACGGTAATGCTATGGGCAGAAATCAAGATCGTAATTTCTATTAAGTATCTTCCATTTGTGTTTCTTTCATTCTTTTTTCTTTTTTAGCATCTCTGTATCTATCTTTGTGTTATTCTATAAAATTTCAAAGTAAAGTACTGAGGTGCTTACTCTCAAAATTCCCAGATTTTATTTTTGTTCATAGATAACTTGTTCTACTTTTGTCTACAATTTGACTGATTTTAAGATGAATTGTTTTTCGGGTATTTCTCTGTTTTGTTATTATTTGTAAGTAGCTTTTTATGGGCTGGTGTGTTGAGTAAGGTTAATAAGACAAATATATGTTATAAAACAAGTATAAATGTAGTTTGGTGAAGTTTTAATCTTACCCCTAGCGGAATGAAAGGTAGCCAGTAATGGTTGTAAAACACTGCAAAAACAGGTCATGAAGACACAATATCACCAGTTCAATATATAAGCATATATATAGTACTTACACTGTAAAATAATGACTAAAATATTCGTCTTACCATGGGAACAAATAGCGGAATGCAGTGGTGATTGTTGAGTCTAGTTTTTGTTATGTTTTGGTGATGTTTTTAGTAGTCTTTTATTTCGTTTTTCTTTCATTTAGTTCGGGTTTATGCTTTGTTTGTTTGTCTTTGTGAATATCAGGAAGAATTGAGCATGTGGAAGAAAATTCCAAAGAAATGGAAGAAATAATCAAGTTTTTCATCATATTTTGATAAAGAAGGGTTCTCAACACAATTTGGAAGTGTTGGTGAAATTTTGGGATGAAAACTTGAAGAATTGAGAAACCCCTTAAGAGCCACGGCATGAGCAAAGTGGAGCCGCGGCTAGGGGGGAAACAGAGGCATTGTTTTTCTAGGAAGACCTCGGGCCGCGGCATAGATGAGCATTTTGCCCAGAACTCGTTGGTGCGGGCCGCGGCATGGCTTCAGAGGGCCACGGCATGGAAAGGGCTTTTTGCCCAGGAATTTGGACACGGGCCGCGACATAGTGTATGTAGAGCCGCGGCCCGCCTCTTTAAAATTTGAAACTTTAGGTTTTAACTTGGCGAGAAAGAAGAAAGAGGAGGTACGGACGAAAGGGAAGAGGACTGGTTTTGAAGGCTCAAGCTTAGAGTATTTTTACATGTTTTTCTTCTTCTTGATGTTATCTTTAATTTCTGTTGTGATTAGCACTATGACTAAGAACTAATTTTCTGTTTAGGATGTTTAATTGAATCACTTGAATCCCTGTTATGAACTAATGTAATTTTTAATATTCTTCTTCTTCACTCTTCTTCAATTCCATATAATCTGTTCTTTTAAATTGATTATTAATTGGCCATCTTTAGTCATTTACATATGTTTTTAAGTCAAAATCTGAGAAGTGAGATTTAATTATGCTGTGGTTATATTGGACATAATTCTAATTTAGAACGAAAGTATCTGAATTAATTGTGTAACTGTTATTAAGTTGATTGAGATTAATGCTACCTGCGTGGTTCAATTTACCATAGAAATATAGGAAATTGTCATCTAGGTTGAGTTTATAATTCATAGTATGATTATAGGCTGCTTTATCAACTTGTTAATTGAATTAGGTCAAAATAAGGAGAATTCACACTTTGCATTAGGGAATAATAGGGAGGATAGTTGATGAGATTGAATATCCTAATTGTTTCTCATTGATTAAATTAAAAGTTTTTCCATTAGTTGTTATTTTATCTAATTTTCAATTATTGTTTCTGCAATTTGTAGTTTCTTTTGCTGTATTTATAAAAATCAAGAATTTCAATTCATCAAATAGAACAAGAAATTAATTGACTGGTAATTGGTAAATCAGTCCTTGAGGACGATACTTGGTTTTACCATTTTATTACGAGTTTGCGACTTTGTGCACTTGCATAGCTATAAATTTCGCAACAAGTTTTTGGCGTCGTTGCCGGGGACTGAAAATAATTATCAATATCAGTCAAATTAATATTTATTCTGATTTGATTTTAATTTATCTTGTTTCTAATCTGTTTAGTTGCTTAATTTTTCTATCTCAGGTGAATTTTGGTATATGCGTGGCAGAAAAGGAAAAGCCACACTTGTTCCTCTGAATCCCGAGATTGAAAAGTCTTGCAATAAAATCAGAAAGAGTAAGAGAGAGGCCCATAATTCTGTGAAGATGGCACAGAATGACAAGGATGGCAGGAATGTTCTAAATCCAGGAGTTGTACAGGGGGTTCAGGCTCAGACCAATGTTGAGAGGAGCCTGAGAGATTATGTGCTACCCACTCTGACGGGAGTACAAAATAGTATACACCCACCAGCTGTAGAGGCCAACAACTTCGAAATCAAGCCTGCTATTTTACAAATGGTGCAGTCCTCAGTGCAATTCAATGGTTTGCCCTCTGAAGATCCTCACACCCATTTGTCCAACTTTCTGGAGTTGTGTGGAACCTTCAAATATAATGGGGTGAGTGATGACGCAATCAAGCTTAGGCTCTTCCCATTTTCTGTAAGGGACAGAGCTAAAAGTTGGCTGAACTCTCTGCAGCCAAACTCTATTGTCACCTAGCAAGATCTAGCTCATAAATTTTTGTCCAAATTCTTCCCTCCGTCCAAAGCTGCTAAATTGAGGGGAGAGATAAATAACTTTTGCTAGAATGACGGAGAGTCACTGTATGAAGCTTGGGAACGGTTTAAGGAACTCTTGAGAAGATGTCCTCATCATGGCATTGAATAGTGGATACTAGTACAAAATTTCTACAATGGCTTATGTCTTACAACCAGAACCATTATTGATGCTACAGCAGGTGGCACTTTTATGAGCAAGAGCGCAACTGGTTCTTATGAGCTACTGGAGGACATGGCCACAAACAATCATCAATGGTCTGAGGAAAGATCATCAGGAGTTAGGAAGGTAGCAGGGGTGCATGAGCTGGATGCAATCACTGCTTTAACAGTGCAAGTAGCCTCTCTGACAAAGCAGTTACAACAGAGGAGTGTATCTGCTAATGCAGTTAAGATGGCAGTGAGGTGTGAAATGTGTGGTGGTGCTCATTCTATCGATCAGTGCCCTAACTGTATGAATAATAACACCCCAATGGATCATGCTCAAGTTCAAGCGGTGGGAAACTTTCAAAGGCCGCTCAATAATCCATTTTCCAACAACTACAATCCATTTTCCAACAACTACAACAACTATAATCAAGGCCAACAACCTCAGTTTCAGGGCCAATTTCATAATAACATGCCTCAGCCACCTATGAATCAAGCTTCATCATCACAACAGTTTAGGCCTCAACAATCAATGCCTCAACCTGAGAGGCCTTATGAACTGCAAGCTGCCTTGTTGGCTCTTACTAATACTCAGACTCAATTTATGACTGAGACCAGATCCTCTATTCGAAATCTTGAGACACAGGTTGGGCAGTTGGCCAATATGCTCAATAACAGACCCCAGGGAAACTTGCTTAGTAATACTGAAGTAAACCCCAAGGAGCACGTACAGGCAATTACTCTGAGGAGTGGGAAGAAAACTACGCAGCCTAGATCTCCACAGACAGTGGCTCAGAATAAAGGGATAGGTGAACAGTCTGATTCAGAAAGGGTTACTGAAGACCATCAACAGTCAGAACAGAGTCCGCCAGTTGTTATTGAGCAGCCAGTTAGAGTTCCATACCCTCAGAGGCTTAGAAAGACTACACTTGATAAACAGTTTTCTAAGTTTCTTGAGGTGTTTAAAAAAGTTGCACATAAACATTCCTTTTGCTGAGGCCTTGGAGCAGATGCCCAGTTATGTTAAGTTCATGAAGGAGATTTTGTCAAAGAAAAGGAGAATGGAGGACTATGAGACTGTAGCACTCACTGAAGAGTGCAGCGCGATTTTACAAAGGAAATTACCCCAAAAGCTGAGAGATCCGGGGAATTTCACCATACCTTGCACCATTGGTAAGTTTGAATGCAAGCACGCCTTATGTGATCTGGGGGCAAGTATCAATCTGATGCCCTTATCTGTGTTTAAAAGACTTGGTTTGGGGGAGGCAAAACCAACAACTGTCACTTTACAGCTTGCAGACCGATCGTTAACACATCCACGAGGTATTATTGAGGATGTTCTTGTGAAGGTGGATAAGTTCATATTTCCAGCTGACTTTGTTGTTCTAGACATGGAGGAGGACACAAATGTCCCAATTATTCTTGGTAGGCCATTTCTAGCCACAGGCCAAGCTCTTATTGATGTTCACAAAGGAGAGCTTAAGCTTAGAGTTCAAGGAGATGAGGTGGTCTTTAATCTCTTCAAGTCTATGAAGTATCCGGTGGCTAGTGACAGTTGCTTTAGTGTGGATGTGATAGAAAAGGAAGTCTCCAAGAGAAGGGTGAGCAGTGATGCCTTAGAGGCAGTATTATTGGGTGATGAGGGCGATGATGATGATGATGATGATGTTGAGATCAGAGAATGTGTAAACTGGATCAACTCATTCTTACCATATTGGAAGAAGTTTAAAGAACTAGCAGATGCGACTGATAAACCACTTACCTCCATTCAGCAGCCACCGCAGTTGGAATTAAAGGTCCTCCCAGACCATTTGCGCTATGCTTATCTGGGAGAGAATTAAACCTTACCTGTCATTGTGTCGGCTGACCTGTCAAATGTAGAATTGAAGAAACTGTTGAGGGTTCTAAGGGAGCATAAATTGGCCATTGGGTGGACCTTGGCAGATATTAGAGGAGTCAGCCCATCGATAGTGATGCATAAAATTTTGTTGGAGGAGAATAGCAAGCCATCCATAGAGGCCCAAAGACGACTCAATCCAGCTATGAAGGAAGTAGTATTGGAGGAGATTCTTAAATGGTTGGATGTTGGGGTGATCTACCCAGTTTCTGATAGTGCATGGGTGAGCCCTGTGCAAGTGGTACCTAAGAAGGGTGGAATGACTGTGGTGAAAAATGAGAACAATGAACTCATTCCAACACGGACTGTAACAGGGTGGCGGATTTTTATAGACTACCGCAAGCTTAATAAGGCCACAAGGAAGGATCATTTTCCTTTGCCTTTCCTTGATCAGATGCTTGACAGATTGGCAGGCCATAGCTACTACTGTTTCTTGGATGGGTATTCTGGGTATCATCAGATCGCTATTGCACCAGAGGATCAAGAGAAAACAACCTTCACATGTCCTTATGGCACATTTGCTTTTAGGAGAATTTCATTTGGACTATGCAATGCCCCTGCAACATTTCAAAGGTGCATGATGGCCATATTTTCAGACATGGTAGACCGGTGTATTGAGATATTCATGGATGATTTCTCTGTTTTTGGCTCATCATTCGACCTCTGTTTGGGTCACTTGGAGAACGTGCTGCGTCGTTGTGAGATGGAAAATCTGGTGTTGAATTGGGAGAAATACCATTTTATGGTGAAAGAGGGGATTGTTCTTGGCCATAAAATTTCAAGTGAGGGAATTGAGGTAGATAGAGCAAAAATTTCTACCATTGAAAAGCTGCCTCCACCAGTTTCAGTCAAAGGAGTTAGAAGTTTTCTTGGTCACGTTGGGTTCTATCGAAGATTCATCAAAGATTTCTCAAAGGTGTCCAAGCCTCTCTCGAATCTGCTTATGAATGGAGTTGTCTTTGATTTTAATGACGAATGTTTGAGGGCGTTCAATTTCTTGAAAGAAAAGCTTATTTCTGCTCCAATTGTGATATCTCCGAATTGGGAATTGCCTTTTGAGTTGATGTGTGATGCCAGTGATTACGCAGTGGGGGCAGTTCTGGGACAGCGGATTGACAAGGTATTCAGGTCTATTTACTATGCTAGTCGGACTGTAAATGATGCTCAGCTGAATTATGCCACTACAGAAAAAGATTTGCTAGCTATTGTGTTTGCTTGTGATAAATTCCGACCATATCTTATTGGTAACAAAGTGATTGTCTACACTGATCACTCTGCCATTAAATATTTGATGGCAAAGAAAGATGCCAAGCCCCGCCTGATTAGATGGATTCTTTTGCTTCAAGAATTTGACTTGGAGATTCGTGACAAGAAGGGTAGCGAGAATGTGGTGGCGGATCATCTCTCTAGACTTGAGTTGGAGGAGACTGAAAATAAGAAAGCAGTGCAAATCAATGATCACTTTCCTGATGAGCAGTTGTTTGGGGTAAGTGAGACTTTAGCTGTCCCTTGGTTTGCAGACATAGTGAACTTCTTGGTTGCAAAAATTGTGCCTCCTGAAATGTCAAAGCAGCAATTAAAGAAATTCTTTTCTGAGGTGAAACACTACTATTGGGAGGAACCTATTCTCTATAGGCACTGTGTTGATCAGATTATCAGAAGGTGTGTTCCTGAAGAAGAGATGCAGTCCATTCTTAATCACTGTCATACTCAACAATGTGGAGGGCACTTTGGAGCATCAAGAACAGCGGCCAAGGTATTACAAAGTGGTTTCTATTGGCCTTCATTATTCAAGGATGCCAATGTTTTTGTAAATGCCTGTGATAGGTGTCAGCGAACTGGTAATATCTCAAGGAGAAATGAAATGCCTTTACAAGGGATTCTTGAGGTGGAACTGTTTGACGTTTGGGGCATCGATTTCATGGGGCCTTTTCCACCATCTTACAACAATGAATACATTCTATTGGTAGTGGATTATGTATCCAAATGGGTGGAATCTGCAGCAACTAGAGCCAATGACAGTAAAACTGTGCTTAATTTTCTGCAGAAACATATTTTTACTAGATTTGGCACTCCCCGAGCTCTGATTAGCGATGAAGGGAAACACTTTGTGAATAAGCAATCGGATGCATTGTTGGCTTGTTATGGATTTTATCACCGAAAATCTTTGCCTTACCATCCTCAATCAAATGGGCAAGCTAAAGTTTCGAACAGAGAAATCAAGAGCATCCTGGAGAAGACCGTTGACAGTTCGATGAAGAATTGGTCGAAAAAGTTAGATGATGCGATTTGGGCATACAGAACTGCATTCAAAACACCAATAGGCATGTATCCTTACAGGTTGGTGTTTGGTAAAGCATGTCATCTGCCAGTTGAATTGGAGCACAGGGCATTCTGGGCTATGACAAAGTTGAATTTTGATTGGAGTGCCGCTAGTGAACGAAGGCTGTTGCAACTGAATGAACTTGACGAGTTCAGAAATGAGGCTTATGAGAATGCCAAGATTTATAAAGAAAGAACAAAGGCTTGGCATGACAAGAACTTAATCAGAAAAGAGTTCCAACCAGGGCAGCAGGTACTTCTTTTCAATTCAAGACTGCGACTGTTTCCTGGCAAATTGAAGTCAAGATGGTCAGGGCCATTCACTGTCGTCCAAGTCTTTCCATATGGTTCTGTGGAAGTTCGGGGCAATTCAGGTGATTCCTTTAAAGTCAATGGTCAGAGATTGAAGCCATACTTGGGGTGGTAGTTTTGATCAAGCGAAGTCTATCCTCCTTCTGAAGCCTCTCTAAAGAGGGGTTCAGCGTCCGGCTAAATGACGTTAACGACAGCGCTTGTAGGAGGCACCCTATGTTTTACTTGTTATTTATTTTACTCTTGTATATGTAAACAATGGATATTTGGTTTATTTTTGGACTTTTAGAATCGTGAAAAACGTGAAAAATAAAAAAAAAATTAAAAAGATCAAAAAAATCAAAAAATAAGGAAATCCTTAAGGGTCGCGGCATAGCCATATGATGTCGTGGCATTGGGGGTTCCAGAGGCCCACGGATTTTAGAAGTATAGGGGGGGGGGGGGGGGGGGGCAGCATGGATGAGGAGGGTCGCGGCATTGAACCCCAGTTTTCCCAGAAAATCGAGGCGGGCCGCGGCATAGGTATCAGAGGGCCGCGGCATTGAACCCCAGAAATTTTATGCGGGCCGTGGCATGGTCAAAGTAATGTCGTGGCCCGAGTCCAAATTTGAGATAAAAAGCCCTAATTTGGCCACATTCTCACTCATTCTCACTTTCAGAAACTATTCTCCTACTCAAAACATCTTTTTCTCTCTATTTCTTGAGACTTCCATCAGCCAAGGAGATAAAAAGAAGAACTTTTGTTCCATTCAAGTAAGTGTATCTTACCTGTTGATGCTCAAAGTCTCAGGCATGTAAGAGATCTAAAGCACGCACTTGGGCCCCGATGCGCCAGCGCCTTTGTTAGACTTTATGCCCGTCACTCTCTCACAGAGGCCCTGAGGCACGCTCATACACAAGGCCATCAAGTGCCTGCATTCACGCGAGGCCACCAACGGCGCCCATGCGCGAGGCCATGTGCGAGGCCCTCGGCCACCTTGCATTTCGCGAGGCCGATGTAAGGGCTAACACTCAGCGAGGCCCTTGACCATCACCCATCTCGCGAGGCCACCTTGCATCTCGCGAGGCCAACGTGAAGGCTGACACCACGCGAGGCCACCAATGGCGCCCATGCGCGTGGCCATGTGCGAGGCCCTCGGCCACCTTGCATTTCGCGAGGCCGATGTAAGGGCTAACACTCAGCGAGGCCCTTGGCCACCACCCATCTCATGAGGCCACCTTGTATCTCGCGAGGCCAACGTGAAGGCTGGCACCACGTGAGGCCACCAACGGCGCCCATGCGCGAGGCCATGTGCGAGGCCCTCGGCCACCTTGCATTTCGTGAGGCCGATGTAAGGGCTAACACTCAGCGAGGCCCTTGGCCACAACCCATCTCGCGAGGCCACCTTGCATCTCGCGAGGCCAACGTGAAGGATGGCACCACACGAGGCCACCAACGGCGCCCATGCACGAGGCCCTTGCACGCCCACGTCTCGCGAGAGGCCCTTCGGGCCATCGTCTTTTCAGGAGGCCATCACCTTGTCACCCCATACGTCCGGGTCTAAGCCACACCGCAAGGGAGGCCTGCGAAGGAGACCTCTCGCCTCGCCCACATAGATGCCTGGCGAGGCCACGTGCTTATTGTCACGGGCCGGCTATTTGGGTATTCCAACTAGACAGGACGTGCGGCACTTGCAGACTCTTCAAGCTAGCAAGTCAGCCTACAACACACACCTACAGGCAAACAAACTCAGCGGTTAGCCACATACACATCTCGGACATGCAACGGGCGATAACGAAGTATGAGCAAGCACAAAGCAAGTCATTCCTAGGAACATCCACACAACAAGGCAAGTGGCACACAATGGCCCAACGAAGGTAACAAACAAGTAACACATAAGCAACAAGGAAGCACACAGAGGCAAGTATGGATAAATGTTATTTCATTAATATATAGCCTTGATAGGGCAAGGGAGTACACAACTTTGGCCCCTATCTGCTGATGGCCATGGTGCTTCCCTAAGTCACCAGGTCACCTCCCCCTAAGGAGCCTTCTAGGGAAATAAAGTCTTCCCAGGAACATATATGATTTTTGTCTGGGAGACATATGCAATATTACAAAACTGCCACTACCCTATCCCATGAGGTTGCTTGGTGCAAGACTTGACTAATGATCAAGCACCAAGGCATGCTCATTACAAAATGGCCCCATGTGGGTGTGCCAAAGGGGCAGTACGCCACACTCTCCCCCACTCAATCCTTCGGCGCCCTCGACGAAGTAGCTTGTAGATCTTCAATCTTCTGCGTGAGCTTCTTCAAGTCTTCCGCCCTTTCCCAGCTGATCTCGTCGTCAGCGAGCCCCTTCCATTTTACTAGATATTCTTTATGCTTTTTACGGTCAGTGGTGACCGTCCTTTCCGCCAGGATTTCTTCAGGTTGACGCTTGCTCCTTGGTTGAACGATGACTCCTCCTCTGGTTGACTGGCTGCGCGCTGGATTTGCTGGATCTTCGTGATACGGCTTCAAGTTGCTGACATGAAGGACTGGGCGTATCTTCATCCAGGCTGGTAGTTCGACTTTGTATGATGTTAGGCCAACTTTTGAGATGATTGAGACCGGACCCTCGTACTTGCGGACGAGTCTGATGTCTTTGTCCCCTCGAAATCTCAACTGTTCGGGCCTCAGCTTGATTAACACTAAGTCACCTGCTTTGAACTCCAGTGGTCTGCGCTTCTGATCAGCCCACTTCTTCATTCTTTTCGATGCTTTTTCTAAATAAGCTCGAGCAATCTCTGTCGTTTTCTTCCAGTCTTTTGTGAAGTGAAAGGCTCGCGGGTTTCGACCGCGATATTCATCCACTGTGTGGGGTAACAGTGGCTGTTGTCCATTAACAACTTCAAAAGGGCTCTTATTTGACGAAGAACTCTTTTGAGAGTTGAAACAAAATTGAGCTACATCGAGTAGTTGCGGCCAATTCTTCTGATTGGCATTGACAAAGTGGCGCAAGTACTCTTCCAACATCCCGTTGAATCTTTCTTTCTGCCCATCTGTCTGCGGATGGTAGCTCGAGGAAATATTCAGTTGTGACCCCAAGAGATTGAATAATTCGGACCAAAACGTCCCCGTGAATCTTCCATCTCGGTCACTGACTATGTTCTGGGGCACTCCCCAATATTTGACAATATGTTTGAAAAATTGTCTGGCTGTCTCTTCTGCCGAACAGTACTTCGACACTGGGATGAATGTTGCATACTTCGAGAATCTATCCACGACCACCAAGATCGCACTTAAATCTCCTGTCTTCGGGAGACTGGTGATAAAGTCAAGCGACACGCTCTCCCACGGTCGGCTTGGGACTCGCAAGGGCTCCAACAACCCAGGTGTCTTGTTCCTATCGACCTTGTCTTGCTGGCAGACTAGACAGGTCTTGGTGTACTCCACTACATCGTCCCGCATTTGTGGCCAGTAGTATCCCTGCTTCAAGAGGGCATGGGTTCTCTGCCACCCTGGATGGCCTGCCCACAGAGTGTCATGACACTCGCTTAGTAATGTCCTTCGCAAATCTCCAGCTTTTGGAACATACAAGCGCCCCCCTTTAGCCCACAGAAGGTCATCCTCCACCCAGAACTGGCGAGTCTTGCCTTCTTTTACGAGCTTCAGGATGGTCCTGACAACTGGGTCTTTCTCTAGGTTCTCTTTAATGCGTTCCTTGAGTGGAGTGTTCACCACGCTAGCCGATAAACTAGCCATGATCTTTAGAGTCGCCAACTCCACTTTGCGACTCAAGGCGTCAGCTGCCTGGTTCAAGCGTCCTGCCCTGTGCTCAAAACGGAAGTCGAATTTCGCCACAAACTCCTGCCATCGAGCCTGCTTAGGGGTCAGCTTCGGCTGAGTAAGGAAATGACTCACAGCTGCATTATCCGTCTTCACCACGAACTTTGACCCCAGCAAGTAATGCCTCCATACTCGCAAGCAATGTATAACTGCGAGGAGCTCCTTCTCCTGGGCAGTATACCTCCTCTCAGCTTCAGACAGCTTGCGACTTTCGTATGCAACCGGGTGGTCCTCTTGTAGTAGTACCCCTCCCAGGGCATAATCTGATGCATCTGTCTGTACTTCGAAGGGCTTGCTAATAGTTGGAAAGGCAAGAACAGGATCCTTCATCATGGCTTCTTTCAAACTTCTGAACGCTTCAGCACATTTGTCAGTCCACGCCCAAATCACACCCTTTTTCAGAAGCTCGGTCAAGGGTGTCGCCCTTCTTGAGTAGCCATCCACAAATCTTCTATAGTAGTTGGCTAGGCCCAAGAAGGAGCGAAGTTCTTTCACGTTTGTGGGGGCTTTCCATTCCTGGATTGCCCTCACCTTATCCAGATCCATACGAATACGGCCACGTTCCACCACGTGGCCTAAGAACTTGATGCTCTCCTGTGCAAACGAGCATTTCTCTTGCTTCACATATAGCTGGTTCTCTCTCAACTTCTGAAACACTTGAGCCAAGTGTTCTTGATGCTCCTCTATCGTGGCGCTATAAACCACGATGTCATCCAAGTACACCACCACGAACTTATCTAGATACCCGTGGAATACTTGGTTCATCAGTGTACAGAAGGTAGCAGGTGCATTTGTCAACCCAAACGGCATTACTCGAAACTCAAATGCTCCATATCGAGTAACACACGTAGTCTTTGGTTCATCCCCATCTGCAATCCTCACCTGATAATAGCCCGATCTCAAGTCCAACTTCGTGAAGTATTTGGCTCCACTTAGCTGGTCGAACAAATCAGCGATTAGAGGAATGGGGTATGTGTTGCGAACTGTCACCTTATTGAGAGCCCTATAGTCGATGCACAGTCTCAAGCTCCCATCGTGCTTCTTCTGGAATAGCACCGGTGCGCCATATGGCGCCTTCGACGGTCTGATGAAGTCTGCCTCCAATAGCTCTTTTAATTGCTTCCTCAATTCTTCTAGCTCAGGGGGTGCCATTCTGTACGACGCTTTTGTTGGAGGTTTCGCTCCAGGCACCAGCTCTATCTGGTGATCAATCCCCCTCTTTGGTGGCAAGGCTTTGGGGAGTTTATCTGGCATCACATCCCCATACACCTTCAAGACCCTCGTAATTTCTAGTGGAACAATTTCTTCCACTACTTCTTCGAACACGGTGGGTACAGCTACATAAGTCGGCTCCTGCTTCCTCACACCCTTCTTGAACTGTAAAGCTGATAGAAGCTTCACAGCAGGGGGTGGCTTCACCTTTGCAGGTACCATTGAAGGAGTCTCTCCCATTATGAGTAAGCTTCCAGTGGCAGGAATTGGAATGGCACCTTTCTCGGTTAGAAAGTCCATTCCCAAAACTACATCGAAGTCGTCCATATGGACGACCACCAAATCAGTCTGCCCTTCCCACGTGTCGATCTTCACTTTTACCCCTTTAGCCACGCCAGATGTGGCCAAGGCTTTGGAGTTGACCGCCTTCATGCGGCCTGCATCTTTCTCCAGCTTTAGTCCCAGTTGCTTTACTTCGAGTTCAGAGATGAAGTTGTGGGTGGCGCCAGTATCAATCATCACGCTTTTGGCAGGTTTGCCATTGATAGCGGCATCCACGAACATTAGCCCTTTCCCCAGGGTCTTCTTCCCTTTCTCGCCATGCTTCTTGAGAGCGTTCAACAGGCGGACAGCGCCCATGTGCGCGTACTCTTCTTCTTCCTCTTCTCCTTCACCCTGTTGTTCTTGGCCAATGAGGGCATTTATCTTGCCCCGGAATTGGCAAACTGCCGACTTGTGTGGGCCTTTGCAAATCCAACAAGCTAGCGGCTTCTTCCCTACAGCAGCATCTGTCCCACTGGAAGAATTGGATTCAGCTGTCCTCTTCTCTCCCCCACTCTTACCCTGCCAGGACTTCCCAGACTTCTTACTCCCGGCGCTACTTCAGCTGGCTGGAGGGGTAGCCCTTTTCGGCAGGCTACTCTCCGGAGTGTAGTCTGTTAAGCGTTCGGCAACAGCTTGAGCGGTGGCTAGATCAGTCACCTGCTGTCTTTGAAGTTCTTGCTTGGCCCATGGTTTCAATCCCTCGAGGAAGCAGAAGAGCCTGTCCACTTCGGACATGTCTTTAATATCGAGCATCAGTCCCGAAAATCTCTTTACATACTCTCGGACTGTCCCGACTTGTTTAAGCTCTCGTAACTGGCGACGAGCTATGTAAGCTACATTTTCTGGCAGAAACTGCGTCTTTAATTCCCTCTTCAGATCCGCCCAAGATGTGATGGTACACCTGCCATTCTCTATATCATCATATTTGGTCCTCCACCACACTTTGGCATCCCCCGACAAATACATGGTAGCCACGGCGACCTTTCCATCTTCCGAATCGGCCCGCACGACTCTAAAGTAATGTTCCATGTCAAAGAGGAAATTCTCCAAATCCTTTGCGTCTCTGGCCCCATTATAGGGCCTCGGCTCGGGTACTTTGGCTCGGCCATATTCCATACCTATCGGCCCTGTTGCAGGGGCATTCCCAACCGCTCGCATGGTCAGGTTTACCTTGGCAGACAGCTCAGCCATTTCTTCTCTGAGTACACTGACTGCCTCCCTGCAATCTTCCGTCGTGTCATTTATTGAAACTTCTTGTTCCTTTAGCATGCGCTCCACTGCCGCGATGCGCTCTTCCCACCGCGGGGAAACAGAAGTACTTGTTGGAGTGTTTCTTTTCTCCAACGCGATAATTCTGGATAGAAGAACATCATTCTCCTTCTCCAACGCGGCTATGCGATTGTATGCATCAGACGAACCCGAGTCCTGACTTGCAGAGGAAAGATCCCTGACCCTCTCGTCCAGGCCATCCAGTTCCCCTACTCGCTTCTCAAGAGCTTCGATCCTCTGAGTGTGGTTCACCATAGTGTGTTTTTGCCAAGCGCTTTCTAACTTGGCTCTGATACCAACTGTCACGGGCCGGCTATTTGGGTATTCCAACTAGACGGGACGTGCGACACTTGCAGACTCTTCAAGCTAGCAAGTCAGCCTACAACACACACCTACAGGCAAACAAACTCAGCGGTTAGCCACATACACATCTCGGACATGCAACGGGCGATAACGAAGTATGAGCAAGCACAAAGCAAGTCATTCCTAGGAACATCCACACAACAAGGCAAGTGGCACACAATGGCCCAACGAAGGTAACAAACAAGTAACACATAAGCAACAAGGAAGCACACAGAGGCAAGTATGGATAAATGTTATTTCATTAATATATAGCCTTGATAGGGCAAGGGAGTACACAGCTTTGGCCCCTATCTGCTGATGGCCATGGTGCTTCCCTAAGTCACCAGGTCACCTCCCCTTAAGGAGCCTTCTAGGGAAATAAAGTCTTCCCAGGAACATATATGATTTTTGTCTGGGAGACATATGCAATATTACAAAACTGCCACTACCCTATCCCATGAGGTTTCTTGGTGCAAGACTTGACTAATGATCAAGCACCAAGGCATGCTCATTACAAAATGGCCCCATGTGGGTGTGCCAAAGGGGCAGCACGCCACACTTATCACCTATGTCCGTGGGTGACCTCGGGGTGCTTCAAGTATCTCATACCCAGGACCCAAGATCGGCTCCTCACACCAAGGGTCCCATTCCTTACATCTTGGGATCCCTATGCTTAGGTGATCCCGTACGAGTTGAATGGGACATATTTGTACGACCAAGTACTGAGTACGATTATCAGTGCCAGTGAGACCGCTGGGGTAAGGATCATGGTCCGTATGTCTATGGACATAGGTCAGAGCCGACACCACTACCTCCTGCGCCACTACGCCTGCCACCACGCATCAGACATGGGTACAGACAAGTAGTGGAGACATCCACTTGACACCTGCTCCTGTACGGGATGTACGACCACAACCTCTGAAGCCACTCCCCTAATACAATACGTATGTACCACCTGGTCCCCTGGACCACTATGTACCTAAGGCCATTAGAGCCTACTATAAAATAAACTCTAAGGCCACCTGAAAGGGGGTTGGAAATTTTACTGTAGCAGAAGCTTAAGTGTTAATGAAAGACTAAATTCTCCATTATTGATCCATCATTGTTCTTGAGTTTTTGTTCAAGTTTTTATAGCTTTCCGATTCGCGATCTTAATTTGATAATTTTTCCAACTTAACTTCGTTGACGAGTTCTCACCGTCAACATTACCTATTCTAGTGCTTTTGATTGGAGAATAGTTTGCATTGTGGTATTGTGGATTGCTCTGTGCTTTTCTTGTGAGACGTTTAAGGGGTTTGTCGATTGTTTATCTGGGAATTAGTATTTGTGCTGTTGATTGTGTTAATCATAAGTTTTGGGGGAGTGACACCTAAGGAACATTGAACTCAAAGTCTTGAAAACCTATTTCGGGGTTTTGTTTATTCTTGTTTGAAAGAAACTATGGGTCCCAAGAGAAATCCCCCTAGAGGTACCTCCTCAAAGAAAGCCTCCTCCTCGCACACTCAACCACCACCAACACCACCTGCCCCAGCTGATTATGATACGAATTTATTTGTCAATAAGGACGCAGCTGCTTTATTTAGAAAGATTTATAAGAGATCAGTGGTAAGGGAAAGGGGGTTTGAGCTTAATGAGGCCACTACTGTACAAAACCCTGGTTATGACATTATCAAAGCTGAGATAGTGCGCCGTAAGTGGGGTTTCCTTTGTGACTCTACTCATGTGGGCTCAGCCAACTACTCTAAGTTATATGAATTTTTCTCCAATTTCTCATATCAAGATGCAGAATAGAACAATTTTATCAGGGGTAAACTAGTGCCTACAACCTCTTATGCATTTAACCAATTACTGGGCCTTCCCTCATTGTCTGCACAAGAGAATGAACATTGGCAATTGGCCCATTTTGAGGAGCCCGACTATGATGCTGTGGCTGCCATTTTGAGTATGGAAGGGGCACGTTTCAATTATCATAATGGGAGGCCCAAAGAGTTGTACAGGTGGCAGCTAAACCCAATTGCGAAGGCGTGGGTTTATTTTGTGAGTGCACGTTTACTGCCGACTTCTCATCTGTCTTCTATTGATAGAGAGCGCTGTTTGTTGGTGTATGCTATCATGACTCAAATGAAAGTTGATGTGGGTCGCATTATTCGATATAGCATTCGCAACATCAGCAGGTTCAATACTACAGCTGGTGTCGCCCATGGTACCTTCCTCTCGACCCTCTGCAACACTTATGAGGTACCAGTTTACAACAGCGATCTAGTCCGGAGGCCAATGGGGGCAATCAATCAGACTTTGTTTACGACATTTCCTTCGGCCTCTCTTACGCCGCCTGCTCCTAGCCAGCAAATTAAGCGCAGTCGGGCTGATGACACAGTGGACATCGATCAAGCTGAGGAGGAGGAAGCAGATGAACCAGGCCCCAGCATCCCACCTTCGCATTTGGCAATTGGTGTTCCGATTGATGAGCACACGGAGCGTACGCATGACCGATTGGATTACCTTATTCAGCAGAATCAATACTTAATCCAATCGAGTCATGCCCAAAATCAGCACTATAATGACTTCATGGTGCAACAAAATGAGTACGGGCGAGTTCACATTGAGGAGTTGAATGCGTTAGTGACGAGGTGGACTATGAGCTCCGCTGATGAGAATTATTTCACTCCTCCGCCCCAGTACACTCCATACTAGTGGCCACCTCCACCACCTCCTCCGCCATACTGATGTGGCATCAGGTAAGTTCTCTTTCCTTGTTCTTTTCTTTATCACATTGGGGACAATGTGCATTTTAAGTTTGGGGGAGAGCTTATTTTGTTTTGTTTTGTGCGTTGTTTAGTTTAGTTTTTAGTTTGTTGTGTTATTGTCTGTGTTGTTAGTGTAGCTGTTAAGCCATCATTCTTGTCTGTGTTGCTTTGTCTTTGCTCGTGAAAAGGAAATTGAATTCAACTGTGTGCTTGGTTCAATTGTTTTAGAGTTTAATCTAAAAGTTTTGTGGGAAATTTTTAATATGTTTTGAAAATGCAACATTTTGGATTTTATTATATGAGTTTGACTAGGGTTGGTGGAATGATAATTTGACTTTGATAGAACTTGCATTATTTGGCCTTTGAGGCGAAATCATTGATGACATGTGTTTAGAAAAGTGATTTAGGAAATTTTATTGGATCAATTGTGCCTTTCAAGCCAACCTTGATTTAATTAAGCTTAGTTACCCTTTTTTGAGCCTTAAACTTGGTTTTTGTTCTTAATTATACTATTTGAGCCTAAATTTCCTAACGTAATTATTTATGTTTTCCTTTTCCTTGGTTATCATAAGGATATAATTTGTGGGAAAGAAGAATGAAAAATAGTAAGGAATTGGTATGATTGGAATGTAGTATGATTGTACAAAAGAGAAGAGAGAGAAGTCTTTGAAAAAAAAAAGAATCACTTTATCACACTCCTTGATTATATAGATATGGAAAATCTTAAGTTTGGGGGAGTGTGATTAAGAAAGAAAAAAAAATGTATAAGAAAATGAAAAGTGTTGTAATCTCTCTCTCTAATTGTATAAAAGGGTGATTTTTGGTATGGTGAAGAGAAATTTGGCTGGTTTCAAGGTTTTTATGCTTATGGTAATGATTGAGCCTAAATGACAATTTCATCTACCCTTGCCTAAGCCTAACGCTATAACCTGTGAAAGTCCTTTTGATTTCAAAACACGTGTTGTTGACATTAGTGGAGAATGTCAAGTAATGCAAGCATATTAAAAATTTGGTTTGTGGAATTGTCTAGAATGAGTTAAGCATATATGATAGAATCCAAGTGTTGTAGTCATTTTCATGATATATTATTGATATACCTAATTGAACTGTACAAATTGGACTTTAAGGCAATTGAGCTGAAATTCTGGTTATAAATATTGCAATTGAGATTTCATGAGTTTTGGCAAAGCAGTGTAGATGGTAATGATGGTTTAGCTTGTTCGTTTGTGTTTGTTTCTTTTTGTTAGTTTAACTTGGTCTTTACTCGAGGGCGAGTAAAGGTTAAGTCTGGGGGAGTTTGTTGAGTCTAGATTTTGTTATGTTTTGGTGATGTTTTTAGTAGTCTTTTATTTCGTTTTTCTTTCATTTAGTGCGGGTTTATGCTTTGTTTGTTTGTCTTTGTGAATATCAGGAAGAATTGAGCATGTGGAAGAAAATGCTAAAGAAATGGAAGAAATAATCAAGTTTTTCATCATATCTTGATAAAGAAGGGTTCTCAACACAATTTGGAAGTGTTGGTGAAATTTTGGGATGAAAACTTGAAGAATTGAGAAACCCCTTAAGAGCCACGGCATGAGCAAAGTAGAGCCGTGGCTAGGGGGGAAACAGAGGCATTGTTTTTCTAGGAAGACCTCGGGCCGCGGCATAGCTATAGAGGGCCGCGGCATAGATGAGCATTTTTCCCAGAACTCGTTGGTATGGGCCGCGGCATGGCTTCAGAGGGCCACGGCATGGAAAGGGCTTTTTGCCCAGGAATTTGGACACGGGCCGCGGCATAGTGTATGTAGAGCCGTGGCCCGCCTCTTTAAAATTTGAAACTTTAGGTTTTAACTTGGCGAGAAAGAAGAAAGAGGAGGTACGGACGAAAGGGAAGAGGACTGGTTTTGAAGGCTCAAGCTTAGAGTACTTTTACATGTTTTTCTTCTTCTTGATGTTATCTTTAATTTCTTTTGTGATTAGCACTATGACTAGGAACTAATTTTCTGTTTAGGATGTTTAATTGAATCACTTGAATCCCTGTTATGAACTAATGCAATTTTTAATATTCTTCTTCTTCACTCTTCTTCAATTCCATATAATCTGTTCTTTTAAATTGATTATTGATTGGCCATCTTTAGTCATTTACATATGTTTTTAAGTCAAAATCTGAGAAGTGAGATTTAATTATGCTGTGGTTATATTGGACATAATTCTAATTTAGAACGAAAGTATCTGAATTAATTGTGTAACTGTTATTAAGTTGATTGAGATTAATGATACCTGCGTGGTTCAATTTACCATAGAAATATAGGAAATTGTCATCTAGGTTGAGTTTATAATTCATAGTATGATTATAGGCTGCTTTATCAACTTGTTAATTGAATTAGGTCAAAAGAAGGAGAATTCACACTTTGCATTAGGGAAGAATAGGGAGGATAGTTGATGAGATTGAATATCCTAATTGTTTCTCAGTGATTAAATTAAAAGTTTTTCCATTAGTTGTTATTTTATCTAATTTTCAATTATTGTTTATGCAATTTGTAGTTTCTTTTGCTGTATTTATAAAAATCAAGAATTTCAATTCATCAAATAGAACAAGAAATTAATTGACTGGTAATTGGTAAATCAGTCCTTGAGGACGATACTTGGTTTTACCATTTTATTACGAATTTGCGACTGTGTGCACTTGCATAGCTATAAATTTCGCAACAGTGATATACCTGGCACAGAAAGAAGGAAAGTGCAATGAAAAGATACTTGTGGGAGTGAGCTTGCTGAAATCAAGGAATTTGAGCCCAGGTATGGCATTCTTATAATTCACTCAAGGTTTTGATTCTTTCCCTTTATAATTTATGCTTTACATAATAGCTGATGATAAAATTCTGTATTTTTTCTTTTCTCTTTCTCTCCCTTTATTTATTTAGTTTTAATATGTTTGTTTTCATCCTTGTTTAGTTGATCGGACTTATAATTTATTACTTCTGGATATGAAATAAATTTCTATTATATTATTTATGTATAATACTTGAATGTATGTGTGACTTGTTGTTGGTTCTCTGAGTATCATTGGACTTTGTTTACCTTTACCAAACTGATGATTGCTTATCTATAATTAAGCATGTTGTGTATGACTTGTAAATATAATGAAGGAAATGATAAAAGCAAGGAAATGAGAATTTAGGACTGAAAGATAATTTCATCTTATATTTCATGGTGGTTATGTGTTTTCATATGTGAGACAGATATAAAATTTCATGAGTTTTTACACAAAAAGGAAAATTGATTGGAGTTCTAATAGGTGTCTATCCTTCTGTGTTAAGTTTGTCTTTAAATGTTATTTGTAGTTAAGATTTAAGAAAACAAGTTATTAAAACTTGTGAAAATCTGCAAAAGTAAGCTGGGCCAATCAAAAATTGGTTTGTTTGTGTTAGAGATTAATGCACCAGTGGCTGAGAAATGCATATGCCACCTCAATTAATTAAGTATATTATTTATTGTGTGTCATATATTACTAATTTCTTTGCTATGGCTATGGTTAATTAGGGTATTGAATACTAATTTCTATCTTTAATCTTTACAGGTAAAGGACTTGATCTTGATTTGTGTACTGAATCTGTGCCGGTGGAAGGTGAGTTAGGACTTTTATATTGTTGTATGTTTGTGGGAAGTTTGTGTTTGTGCAATTTAAAAGAACATTGACCAGTGAATCCAGTTTATTTATTAATTTTAGAAGGATTGGTAATTTAGAGCGTATATTCACTTTAAAAGACTAGAGGATGATATTGAATTTGTTGAACTCTTGGAGGGGCGTGTTAGTTAATGGGAAGGGTATTTTCTTATATGTTTTCTACTATTGAGTTAATGCTTTGGTGTTATTATTTTCAAGTTATATATATACATATAAGATTTATAGGAATATGATTCTTATCAACTTTGGAATCCTTTTAAAAAATTTAAAACTTATTTTACTAAGTTTTTAAGTCTACCTTGTGCAGATTCCATTTCTTTGAGTAACCCAACCAAGTATCCCTCTGAGTTTCTATCTACTTTCAAATAAGGCTAGATATGTTCCCATCTGGCTCAAGGTGAATGTGAATGTAAAGTGCATCAATTTCTTCTCAGATCGAGAAAAATAGATGTTTTGTTGAGTTGGAGTCCTTGGGTACCACTGTGATATGTAGATACCTGAATCCTGAATCCTCTTTGAGTTCAAATATGTGCTTCATCATGTAAAAGTCCTTTGTACTTTTTGGCAGTATGTTATCTTGCTGTATAATGCCACCCTGCAGATCTTCTCTTGTTTTGTCATTGTTTAAGTAGCAATGTTTTTTTTTTAGAAAAAAAAAATTTCATTATCTTTCTGTGGAGCAAGAGGATAGAAAACCATATACTTTAACATATTGGCATTATGCTTTACATTTGTTTCACCATGCTATCATTTTGGTTTTCTCCAGGTCAACTAAAGCTGATCGACACAGTAGAGAATTTTTAAGCGATCTAAATGATGACCAAGTAAGTTCACATTCTGGTTTTCCTGTTAAGTAAGTAATGGCATCCATGTATTTGTTTGGATTCTCTCTCTTTTCCCTTTTTAAATCTTTTTTTTTTACCCTATCAGCTAGAAGAACAACTGATTAGATCGAGCCAAAGGCTTGAAGAACTCAACAAAGAGGTTTGTCTTTCATTTTGATTTGAAGAAGAATCTTATGCTTGTACATTGTTTGTTTACAATTTCAAGAGGTTCTAATTATTTTCAGAAGTTTACTGATGACCATTGGAAGATATGTGGTAGTTTCCTTAGTTTCTTTATTTGAGGGAGCTACCATTCATTAAGGATTATGGATATAGACAAAAGGAAAGAACATGAGCCTGGCCACTTTCTTGGTGGAGTAAATGCACATTCAAAACTTCGCTGCTAAGAATTCAGTGGAAACTCACGCACATTGTTATCTTTATCTCAGCTTTTTGTGTGGAGGAGAATCTAAGATTCATTACTTTTCAGATTCTGCAGATGGAAGATAAGTTAGAAGAGAAAGGAAAATCTGTTTTGCACTTGCAGCAGAAGTCCAAGGTAAAGTGTATCCTTCTTGCTTGAGTTATATAATTTTACTTTTTCGATAATTATTCTTTTCACCACTTCTGTTTTCACATTATCAGCAAGTGGCTTTCATTTCCCCGTAATATTTTGATGATTGATGCAGAAATTGGAAGACTCTTTGATTAATGCAAAGAAAACCTCATCATACAATAAGACACAGTTGACCAAGGTATTTTCAAATATTTATTAATATAAAGCTGGTGAAAATTCTACTCAGACAATGATTGGACTGGATTCAATGCTGATGTTTCTTTAATCATCTGGAGCTTCACAAATGTTTTCTGCAAGTAAAAGATTATACGGAAAGACTTAAAAGCAGTGAAAAACAACTTCAGGTTGGTCATCTCTGAGAATCCTTATATGTATAGGAAACAATAAAAATACCATATCTTACTCTCTTTTTTCAGAGATAGTGCACAAAAATCTTTTTACTCATCTTTATCATTATTCCGTTTTGTATATATATTGAGTTTCATTTTCTCGTGGAATATTTATGTTTCTGTAGCATTAACCTGAATCAAGGTTCACAGATGTCTTCTTAAATCGGTCTCTATGAATTTTCTTTTCTAAGTTTCAACTCATTTCCCACCATATTACTTACTTTTCTCTAGCTGTGGATTCTGAAGTGATGAATTGATTTGAGTGTCTTTTTTAAAGCATTGAAACATTAATATATTGACATGACTAGGCAAGCTGATAACGTGTTACTCTGTTACATGACATTGGATAGTAATCATTGGCCAAGGCCAACGATGAGGTAAGAATTTAGTAGATAAGAAGAGTGTGAAGAGGAGGAACTAGTCAATTAGATGGTGCTGAAACCTCATGAACATAGATGGTACCAATGAACTAGGAAGAACTAGAAGACTTGGGGGAAGAAAATACCTTTTTTCATTTTATGCAAATGGTTGCTTTTGTTAATAATTTTGATTGATTAGTACTGTCTTAAAAAAATTATTAAAAATCATGTTCTCTAAATAAACTTGATAGTATTTTAGAATTGATTTGTTATATTGCTCCTATTTTTAAAACCAAAATCTTCTATATAAAACCAAAATTGATTTGTTATATTGCTCCTATTTTTAAAACCAAAAAAGAGATTCTATATATATATATTTAGAATTGATTTGTTATATTGCTCCAAAAATAAAAAACTTTATGCTGATCCAGAAAAGTTAAAGCAACAAAAATATAAGAATTTTAATATCTACTCTATTCAAGAATTGGAACCAGTAGTTGAATCTTCGTCTTAGTTTATAAATTACCTAACTAAATCTTTTAAATATTAACACAACGTTTTTCTTTTAATACCATGTAATATATTTTCATTATTTCACATATTTAATATTTATTATGGAAATAATATAATTTTAAATATTTCTGTTTTAAATTGAAACATATGTAGTGCAAAACATAACGTGCATTGCACGTACATTCAAACTAGTATATATATATATATATAAGTTGAATATAGTTTTCGTGCATGCTAAACAAAGTATATATATTGTAGTTATCAGTCCCTTTAAGTTGATTAATCTCTTAGACAGCTCTCTAGGCCATTTTCATTGGATTATGACCAATGAGACAATTGAAACTTAATGCTCAGCTGCAACTATGTGTTTTCATCTATACATGCCAGATTATTTCAGTGTTCGATTTCGATTTCACCGTTGATAATTAAATTAATTCTATACACACATATATAAATATACATATTATTTAGTTTCACCTCCTTTTATTATTATTATTAATTGTATTTTTCTTAACCATGCATATATGTAATCCACGGTGTAAGCTTTTGTACCCTGTTATTCTAGCTAGCTAGTTATAATGTTATTTCTTGCTAATATACTAAATAATATAAGAGTGTGTGTCTCTCAATATATAGGAGTAGATTTTGCATCCCGTCCTTCCCATAACTGTTAGATCAATGGTTGAGTTAATCCAATGATTATTAATCATTGGAACTCCTCAAAGTTCATCAAATTAAATTTAGAGTACATGTAGTGCATTCTCTGTTTCTTTTCTTTCTTTTTTTGTTTTTGTTAATTTTTTTTTTTTGGCTAAGATTCTTTTTTGATCTGATTACTATAAAGATATATATATCTAAAATGGTATGCATGATGATACAACTTTGATGTATTGATGTCTGTCAGTTTGTGCTTGCCCTGCCAGAAGAGTATAATATTAATATAGCATATTTAAGAGAGATAATTAGAATTTTGGTGAAGGTGGGGGAAACGATAATAATATATATGATATTGGTCAAGAAATATATCAATCCATATACAAAATAAAGGTATAGTTGAGACATAGTTTTCATATGGAGTGGCCGGACTAGGCCGCTACCCATTGTTCTACAACTTAAAAACTATACAAAGATTCTTAATTGGTGTAACACATCAACTTCCTCATTAGTACTTTCAAATTCCACATCTTTTTCAATTAGGTTTTCCTAATGAGCTCCTCGTGTTTCACACTATCCATATGTGTGCCCTATATATATTATAGTTTATAATAATATTTTTCTGTATATATATATAGATATATTGATTGATCAATTCAAATAACTTAAAAGCAATCAATAAGACAAAAATCTTCCACTTTTTAACATTTTATTATTAAATTTAAGATCATTCATCCCTATCAAATTATTTTACTTGGTAAAATATTTTGAATTATTGTATACGGATAGAGAAGCTTCTGTTTGACCCCTATACATTTCATTCAGAAAATGAGAAAATCATTTGTCCCATGGTAATAAGCAAATAAGTAACTAAGTCAATCTATCACTCGTTTAGTACCTGCATCTACCTTTAGCTGTCATAATTGCATTTTTTTTTCCTTTTACAACAGTAATAAAAAAATTGATTGGATATTAGACCTATTTTGTTATAAATTTCTATTAACATCGCAAGTATAGATAGCTAGGTTTATATAATATGCATATCATCCTTAGATCTAATCCATTATATTGAAAATTTTCTATTTAAAGCAATTATTCATCACCTGGCAAGCGATGTGTCGTCATCATGCGGGTGATTATCAGGTACATTTGCTGGCAGTAGTATTATTATTCTTTTATTCTTTTTAATATTATACATGTGTATTTTAGAGGAGTTTGAATATCTTAAATATTCATCCATAGTGAAGTAGGTTCTGGAATTATAATTGTGTGTTGCGGTGATAACAGAAGGTTGAAAACTTGCATGTATTAGTGAAGTAGGTTCTGAAAATTTTGTGTGCTATTGTGATATATGGATGAAAATATGTGTGTTGTTTGATTTGTTTGTGTTGATTGTGATAGATGGCTAAGCTAGTAAATTAGGGTATTTGCTGTCCGATTTTCTATTTGATTTACTTTTATACTTTAATGTTTTCTCTTCAAAATTTTAATGACAATACTCCTATAAATGATATCGCAATGAATATGTTGTCACACTTGGACTGATACATTGGTAGCAAGCAATGTTTAAAATACCGCTAATACGCCTCAAGGCGTTTTGTTTTTGTGAGTGGCATACGCCTCACATATTTAATTAAAAAAATAATTTTATAACATTTAAAGATATAAAGTAAGATCAATGTGTCTTATAAAACTCAAACATAGAGTAAGAAAAGTCATAAAACTCAAACATACCATAAAATGTATCATAAAACTCAAACATACCATAAAATGTATATTTTGATCTTGTAATTTTTAGATTTGGAACATACTGAGTTCTATTTCTGCCTGTTGATTCTGTTTGAACTATGTTGTAATTACACAGGAAATTATGAATGAATATAGTGGTTGAAAATAGAGAAATGAAAAAAATCTCATATTCTACATGGGACGTCGGTCTCCACAAAACTGCCGTCTTATGTATTGCGGGGGACGATGCTTGCACATTAATTGTCATCTCATGTACTGCAGGAGGATGATGCTTGAGTAGGAACTGTTGTCTGATTTATTGCAGTTGTTGACGCTTGCATAGAAATTGTCGTCTCATGTACCACAAGAGACAACACTTGTATAGGAACCATCGTCTCATTTACGACAAGAGATGACGCTTTTATTTAAATCGTCATGTCATGATTTACATGGCATGACATTGCATGGGATGATGGTATTAGAACCGATGTACGAGAGTCCATACGACGGTTTAAAACCATCGTCCCATGTCAATTTTGTAGTAGTGACTCAAGCTTAGAAGCATCAATGAACTTTCGAAATAATTCATTCTGAATGTGTCGAATCTCACGTACATTAGAGCTTTCTCCACTCCATGATAGCCATTCTCATTGTATTTCTTTCTTCAAGTGATCTCATGAGGCGCAAGTTAATTTATTCCATGAAACTGTACAACTCTCCACTAATTTTTCTATGCATTTCAAAAGTGATCTAGTAAGAATTACTTCCTTTATCTTGTTATTGTCAATTTTCTCTCTATTGTTTTCTTTGTGTCCAAATGAACAATCTTTCTGATGATATAGTGTTGCCTATCCACATATATATAATGAATTTGCATTAATAAATATGAAATTCTATTTTCCCAAATAAATTACCAAGTAATTTCCAGCTTACATTACATACGAAAACATCTCAAGCAGATGAGTCAAACATACAACCTAATTAATCAGACAGGGATACTGATAGTTCAGATTTAAACTAGTAATCACAAGAATAATAAAAATCAACATAAGAGATATTTACATGGTTCAGTTACCCTAGTCCATGGAGCCACGCTCAGAGAAGAAACTCATTAGTAATGAACATAAATACAAAAGAAATGTCTTATACACAATTAGAATCCTTCTATATTGTTGTCGCACTCTTTTTCATCACACCACCACTCTCGTTTCTGCAATAGTCAATGCTTCACTCGAACTCCCTTCAATGGTGACGGACTACTTTCTTCCTCCCGAAGAAAGACTTGCTTGACTCCTCACCCGAAGGCCTTGATATTTTCTTCCTCCCGAAGAAAGACTTTGAATGACTCTCCTCCTGCAGACTGTATAAGTATCCACAATGGAAATTACACCTTAAATCCTAAAGTGTATCAATAAAACGTGCAACATGCACTACAACACAAGACTAAGTATTTCCACCCTTAATCTCACACAAATACCAATTTCACTCTTCAATAATAATAAAGTACTATGAATTATGCAAGAGTGAATTTCCCTAGCTCCAAAGACTCCTATTTATAGTAGGCAAAAGACCTTCTTTCCCAACTTAAAAATCAAGGAAGAATATCCCTAAAAGGAAAGTCTATCTGTCGAATCTGTCAGTTACGAAATATGCTAAGCCTGTTAGACAATCTGATAGCTCAGCATGTATCTAGACAGACTAAGAAAGGCAAACAAGCCACCATCCTTCAATATGAAAATCACAAAGGATTTTAAAATAATCAATTCATAAAAATTAAATAGAAATATACATAATTGATTTATGAAATGTGTTATAAAAGACACAATAGAAATCACTCTATTTAAAGAAATAACCAAAGATGTTTTATTTCCATAAAATATCCTAATTAAATGGAAAATTGACTTTGTGAGATTTCATAAAATAAATGGAGTAATATAAAAAATGTCAAATATAAGTTTTCCAACTTATGGATTTTACAATCTCCCCCTTTGGCAACATTATAGAGAAAAATATTTTCTATAATACTCAATCACCCTGCATCAAAAAGTGTTAGTTTGGACTTGAAAAAACTAACTAAAACCCCCTGCATAAAACAATTAGGCAATATCACAAATCAGAACAAGTAAGAGATATATCAAACTGAAAATTCAATTTCTCCCCCTGAGAAAGATGTCCAAACTAAACGAAAAAAACAACCATTACAAAATCCATAATAGTCCCCCTTTTTTACTATCAAAGGGTCGGAGTATAAACCACAGTTTCAAAGTAAAGAATAAAACTTCAAAACATAAACAAAGTCATAAACCAACAACAACAAAAACTCAAAAACAATGAAAGAGAGATCGGCTACTTATTTATCTTGGATGAAGAGGCACGAAGACTGAGGACATTGTCAAGAAGAACATGTTGAGCCTCGCCAAGGGCAGAAATTTTGTCTAGGAAGGTAGTCTGGTTGGATTGAATGATTCCAATGGTAGCCTTCAAAGCAGACAGTTCAGACTCCCAGGCAGGGACATCCGCAGAGCCACCTGACCCATCAGTGGACTAGATTGTGAGATCAGCAGGCTTGACACGCTTGGAAGAGCCTTGGGTAGTTTCCTCTTTTACCTTGTAGGTAGTGCCTTTCCGAATAACCACCATGGTCTCATCAGCAAATTTGAGAGCATGCTGTGAGGAGAAGATTTTGTAAATGAAACTAGAAAACACCAAAAATTGATACTTTCGTTGTCCTTTGATCAGGGACAGAATTCAATCCATGATCCCATCGGCAGATTCACGGGAAGTCCTGTGCCAACCTTACACGGAGAAAAGCAAGCTCTTGCGAAATAGTAGCAGGGTGAGTAGTAGGGAGCCAATTAGCACATGAAAATTTGTATAAAGCACCATATTTATGAGTGAGGTTTAGAACCTTAAGGGATGTGTTTTTGGACCACTGAATGGTTTGATCTACCAACTCCGAAGCCACAACAATTTTATCTAAAAAAACAATCTCTGTTGCTGGTATAGGCACACCCAAAACTCGAGCAATCTCCTCCTCGCTAACTTTAAACCAATTCCCTCTAACATACATTTTTTCATACATGAATGATTCCAGATCAGTGATTTCAGAGGTCAAATTATTATAAAATTGTCTCACAACTCTAGGGACATAGCTCTCAAAACCCATTACCGACCCAATCCAAAGAGCATTCTCAAGAGGCTTAATAACCCCAAACTGCCTATGATCATCTAGCACAAAATTCCTCTCAGCGATAAACTCTAGAGATGAATGGGTCACCATCTTCTTGATTCATTTTGGGGCAGTTTCAGTCATGTGCTTTTTTCCAGTAGACTTGGAAGCTGAGAGTTCCTTCAATGGTGTCGATTTCACAACAGGAATAGAAGAGGGTCCCTTTTTGACTACTTTTGGAGAAGTAACAACATGTAGGTCAATCGTTTCCTCCAAATGATCAGACTTAGAATCACAAACATGGGCATCCAACTGACGAGCAAGGTCTTCATCTTTATGATCATTCTTAAGAAACTCGAATTATTCAGTGGCAGACTCATCACCTTCTTTTTCTGAGGACGAACAGGGCAGAGGCACTTTGCGAAGATACGGGCCCTTGGGTGTTGCAGTTTATGAGTCTGAGGGTGTTGAGGACGTCGTCTTGGTGGTCTTTTTCGATTTGGATGAAGATGAGAGCTTCTCAAAAACATATTTGGCCACCACTTTCTTTGCAAGAATATCTGACGAAGGAGATGAATCAGATGTAGTCTTTGAGGAGTCGGGGGTACGAAGCCCATCCTTGGCTTTCTCAGTATCTGAAACCTGTTGCTCACGACCAGACCCGTCGGATTCAGACCTAGAGACTTCTGGCTCAGTCGAAGGTTTCTCAATCTGCAACTCCGCGGCTAGAGTTTGGGAAACCGCCATTGGAGGGGCAGTATGGTGGAATCATGCAATCGGCAGGCCATTTCGGTATGATTTATGCAGTCGCTCTTCGTATCTATCCCTTTGGTCCTAGAGATAGAGCCTTTCTGGGTGAGGGCTGCCGGAGTTCCCTTGACGACATTCTTGGATGAATTTTCTCCTTGGGTCTTCACCATTGTTCTCTGCAAAAAAAAGTTAGAGTTAGAAAGAACCACAAAGAAAGAGAGATGGATAGAGAGAGAGAGAGATACACTAGAATGAAAGGTTAATGAATAGTGGTGCTAGGACTCAGTGATGGGATTGACTTATATAGGGATCCATGATTCAAGTTTTAAAAGCCAAAAATAGGAAACTTTATGCAATTACTGCCCATTTGATCGTGTACACACTTCTGGGTAACTACCACAATTGGTGCCAAAATTTTAAAATGGAAAGTGTGGAAAATATTGACCTATGTTTATATGATATGTGAATAAAGACAATGACCAATTAAAAAAAACATTCACAATATGCAAGATACGGTTAGACCCCGCCCCCACCCCCTTTATTATTTTATTTATTATTATTTTCATTTATTTATTTATTATATTTTTTTATATTAATTAAACAAAAATCTCTGAAAATGATGTCCTTTGATTTGGTGCTCAATAACTTTGTGACCTATCCGAAAATAGAGAAACAATCCAATATAATGATTAGCAATATTATCAACTAATTAAACAATTAGAGAATCTATTTAGAAATAAGGTAATATTTTTCAATAATTAAAGAGAAGATTATTTTACCAAATATTCGTTAGATACTCAAAAAAGGTGCTTTTCGGTTATTATAAAGATTTTCTCTCTTTTATTCATACTTTTCACCTCAAGGCAATATGTGTGTGAAAGTGATATAGCCGAGTGTATTTTTTACATCTCGAGACTCCATTTCTTTTAACTTTGTAACCAAAATAGAGGCTTTCAAACCACAAAAATGTTAGCCATTTTCAATGGTAGAGTATCGTCTACGTAATTTTAGTTGCAAAGTTCCAACTTACTCAATGATGACTTTCACACATTAGAGTGGATAGCTCTTTTCTATATTAGAGCCTGAGAGAAAAATCAAAAAGATATTTGAGATAACCGAACACCAATTTTTGTATAAAATAATATTTGGAGAAATAATATTTCATTTATTTTCAGAAAAATATGAACAAATTTCTAAATAGATAATCTAACATAAATTAGAATCAAACTGCTCAACAAAATTTTGAAAAAATTCTCAGGAATAGGAACATATCACTAGAAATGCCCACACACATAATGAGGACATGGCAAGATAAAAAAAATATTTATATTGAAGCACAAACTTCCAAAGATTTTCTAAGAGAGACAAACCTAACCGTATCAAGTGCTTTAGTGAAAATGTCAGCAATTTGTTTTACAGTCTCAAAGTGTTCCAATACTAGGGTTTTATTTACCACAAGTTCCATGATAAAATGATGTATAATATCAATGTGCTTAGTCCTTAAGTGTTGAACACAATTTTTGGAGATATTTATTGCACTAGTATTATCACAAAAATCTACCAAAGTTTTCATACTTATCTCATGATCGGCCAACATCTGTTCATCCACAATAGCAAAGAACATTAGCTTCCAACAGTTATATATTCGGCCTCAGCAATAGACAAGGAAGTGGAGTTTTGTTTTTTGTTGTGCCATGACACCAGATTATTCCTCAAGTAAAAGCAACCACCACTTGTGCTTTTTCTATCATCAGCATTTCCTGCCCAATCAGCATCACTAAAACAAACAAGATAAAAGTTAGTTTCTTTTCAGTACCAGAGACCATACTCAAGTGTTCCACTCACATAAAGAATAAATTTACTGCTGACACATGGGATTCGATTGGATTCCCTTAACACCTGGCACACACATCTACACTGTAACAAATGTCAGGCCGACTAGCAGTGAGGTATAAAAGACTACCTATCATGCTTCTATATAGTGCGGGATCAACCTTAACTCCTCTTTCACCCTTGGTCAATTTGAGAGTAGTATGCATAGGTATTTTTGCATGTTTGGATGCATCCAACCCAAACTTGTGAACCATGTTTTTTGCATACATACTCTGAGAGATAAGAATCCCTTCATCTGTCGGCTTAACCTAGTTAGATAGTAAGGCTAGTATTCGGAATTATTTGGTAAGTAAATTTCGAGGACAAAATTCTTTTTAGTAGGGGAGAATTGTAGAGTCCAAGAGCTTTACTTAGCTAGTTAGATAATAGTAGTAGCTAGTAATAGTTGTAGTATGTTTATTACTGTGGATTTTGGTTCAAACTTGGACTTAGTTGGACACTCATAGTCACACTTGTAGATTTTATACGTTTAACCTATAGTTTAAGAATATTAATTATACCCTAAGGTTTAATTAATATTACTGATAAAGAAGATGATATTTATTATACTATAAGGTTTAGACAAACCCAATAAGATATTAACACTTGTCATAGGTATGTTTACTGAAGAAATTAAGTGTTTTTGAGGAATACTTTTATTAAGAGTAATATTTGAATTGTAACGCCCTACTACCTTAGAGCCGTTACTAAGTGAGTTTTAAGACAAAACAGTGTGCAATGAACTCGCTAACCGAGGTTTTTTAAACAAAAGTGTGACTAATTAGAAGTTAAGGCTGTAATCTTAGAAAAATGCGTCGTTTCAATTAAAACTTCTAGTATTAAACATTTGGGATCCCAAAATAAAGTTTGAAAACTATTTACATCTCAAAATAAGTTTACAATTGATCAGTTATAAAAATCATAGATTATTATAGCCATTTTCGAATAAAC
Organism: Humulus lupulus; assembly: GCF_963169125.1. Classification (NCBI taxonomy): domain Eukaryota; kingdom Viridiplantae; phylum Streptophyta; class Magnoliopsida; order Rosales; family Cannabaceae; genus Humulus; species Humulus lupulus. The sequence continues at coordinate 42,704,097 of NC_084794.1, read as the reverse complement.
CCCCAACCAAAGCAGTCGGGCAGGCCAAACATGTACGCGTCGCTTCACGCTCTCCGTACTCATGGTTGGTTGACTCAGTCCATGCTTCTACCTGCCACACGGAGCACCCGTGAGCCGAAGCCCAGCAAGAAAACCCAAATAATACATAACATATGCAATTCATATAGCTGGCATAATTCACTGATAAATAGGAAAACCATCATAATAAACAAGCACGGCCATGCCGCCCCAGAGGCCTTACCAAGGCCTCGGGTTTCGGTTCTCACCGCGAGGATAACTCATGTATCCCTTGGGTCCCACCCTGAATATAACATAACACATGTATCCACCGGGCCCCGCCCTGACTATAGCATCCCATGTGCTAGGTGTTACTTTCGGCCCACGGCCGCCCCGGCCTACGCCGTACTCGGCCCTTGCCATTCATTTCATCATAATCACACATATAGTACATTCGAAATAATCATTCACACACATCATGATTCATTTAAGGTTAAACATTTGCACCCAATACAATCTGGGACCATGCCCTACAATCACACAGTGGGGCCATGCCCTATTCTCGGGTGTCACGGTTTTCTTACCTGTATTCCGAGCCTTATGATGCACTAAAGCCGCGAGCACGGTCCTCTAGCACGAGCCTCACCAAAACCTAGTCACAACACACAAGAAACGTCCCTCAATACTAATCAAATAAAAAACCGCCTCCCGGGACCAAACCCACACTCTTGGAACTCCCAAATTCCTAAAACAATTTATCGGAAACATCCCCCGAACCCCCGGAGCAAAAGCTGAAAAATGCAAATTTCCAACCCCTGAAAATGGCCTAGCGCCGCGGCTCAGCCCTACAGGGCCGCGGCGCTAATCAAGTCAGAGGCCCCATCCCCTCCTGCCTTCAGCCTTGCGCTGCGGCGCCCAAGAACAGGGCCGCGGCGCCCCAACGCGAACCCAGAAAAACTGGGTTTTTCCCCTGCATTTCATCATCCAAAACATCTCCAAAACAGCCCAAACAAAACCTAAACCCCCAAAACCCAATTCCAAACTTCAAATAGACCATTTAACAACTCAGAAACACAATCAAAGAAACCAAACACACAATCAAATCCCCAAAATCCACATCTTTGATTTTCAACTTCAGAAAATATAAAACCCAAAACCAAACTTAAACCATGCTTAAATTCATCAAACCATAACAGAAACAAGCCTTAAATGTGTATAAAATTCCTTACCTCAAATGGAGAATCCATCCCTAAGCTTCCTTCATCTCCTAAGTCTCCAATTCAGCTCCTCCACTCATCTTCTTCTTCTTCATGCCCTAACTTTTCCTTCTCTTTTCTCTTCTCTTCCAACTCTATCAAGACCAACAAATGCCCCTAAATACCCAAACCGTGACCCACTAAAACCCAGCTGAGAATTGCCTATTACCCTTGCCAAATGACCATGCTACCCCTCCAAATGATCCTTTCCCAACTAAGTCCTCAAGGGTACTCTAGTCCTTTCACTAATATTTCAATTTTACCATTTTCCAACTAAACTTGTTACTCACAGCAGTAACTAATGGTTACCCAGGTTACTAAATCTCCAATAACCATTACCCGCTAAATCTCAACTTAATCATAAAATTCCCGAGGTACCCCTAGGCTCCTCCCGAGCCAGGTACAAAATCCCGTTGTGACTCTGAAGTTAACTAGCTCTCTAGGACCGTCTCGGCACGTGCATCACAATAATAAAACCACACTCACGTGGTACAATTCACGGAATATAATTATCACATACCAACACAGTTATGCCCAACATGGCCAAACTTACAATTACGCCCTTCTAACACGATCCGGGCCTACATGCATACTAGTAAACATAGCCATGCATCTCAGTTAAACAAATAGCCAAATAACATGCTTTAAATCATAACCATGCATTTAACTCATGAAATCACACATGAATCCCTTCGTGCCCTCCTGGCACGCTAATCAAGGCCCTCAAGCCTTATTAGCGAATTTGGGTCGTTACATGAATATCCTAGGGTCTGCCAGCAGCTTTGAAATCGTTAAAGGACTTAGTCAAGGTTGTTTACTCAATTCAAATTAAGCTGAAAATGTGTAATTACGTATATAATATTTCAGCTTATGCCGATATATCGCAGCTCTAGGGGGCGATATATCACCATACGGGGATAGGAAAAATCCATAGCTTCACACGACAACCTCGACGAGCCTCGGGCATATGAAGCCAGGCGATATATTGCCTATAGTGGGCGATATATCGCCATATGGGGATACGAAAAACACATAGCTTCACACGACAACCTCGACGAGCCTCGGGCATATGAAGCCAGGTGATATATTGCGTATAGTGGGCGATATATCGCCATACGGGGATACGAAAAACACATAGCTTCACACGACAACCTCGACGAGCCTCAGGCATGTGAAGCCAGGCGATATATCGGCCCTAGGGCATAAAATTTGAATGATTTTGAAACATAGCTCATTTCAATCCTTAACCTCTTGATAAGTCCAGCATATTTCTGACCGAGTCTTCAGCCTCTGCTGAACGATTATTTAAATATTTTTCAATTAAAAAGCCATTATTTTATTCAAGTTAAATGAAGATCTTTTCATTCTTTAACTTCATAAATAGGACTAAGTACCCAGCCATTTCTTCATTCATCAAGCTGAGTTCAGAGCCTACAAGCTGCTAGGATTACTTTAGAGTGTTAAACACTTGTGTTGGGGTTATAAGCTTAATCATTATAAGCTTAATAAACACTTGGGAAGTAAGGTTTATAGTATAATTCGTTTCGAGGTGTAGTTCGATCATAGAATCATTCAAGGTATTCCTATACTTAAGTTCCTTTCTGTATTGTTTCATTAGTTTTTATAGTTTATCTCTACTCAAATCCTAACTCAGTATTCTCTATTCTTGGTTAGGCATCTAAGATCTTGAACGTAAGATTCTTGTTGATAAGTATCTTTCTCAAATGGTTTATTTCATTCTCTTCATCTTCTTCTTTTAAAAATACTCACCTTTTCGTTATGGTATTTAGGAGTGTTCCAAAATCCTAACTTTGTTCTCATCATCCCGGTATATTGGTAGGGAAATAGGATAGTTTTGTATGCTTAGGTGTTATGTTGATATGTTATCATAAGTTATGCTATAGTATGTTATGTTATGTTTTATTATGTTTCAAGGATATGATTTACCCTACCTCAGATATTAGATAGGGGACGTAGATGGGTTATCATAAACCTACCATGTGATCTAACCTACCTCAGATATTAGAAAGGGGACGTAGATTGTTTATCACATGTTTTAATGGCCATCAATAGTATAGTCTTATTTGATGTATGACTTTATAGATATATGTTTATAGCTTATAGTGTATGTGTACGATTATGTTTCATGCTTGTAGTAGATTTTCCTTGCTGAGCATTAGGCTCATTCCTTTATGTTTTATATGTGCAGGCAAATAGCTATGGCGGCGGGAAGGTTCTTGGAAGCTTGGGAATGTGTATTCAGGGAGAATGACATCGGTGGATTGCGTGAACGATTCAAGGATGAAGTTGCTTTTTAGTCTTTTAATCATGATTTCTATGTATTTCCACATCTAATTTTGTAACCCATTTATTTAAGTTATGTTATGTTTCTATTTTCAAAACAATGGGATCCCATATCCTACTTTGAATTTTATGTAGTTTAACATTCTTTTTACAAGTTTTAATGAAGTAATGTTTATTTCATATGTATGTTTCCTTAGAGAATATTATCTATGTACAGTAGTCATTAATGGTCCAAAGTCTAGAGTAGTTAGGTCGTTACAGTTGGTATCAGAGCAACGGTTCATTCGCATGAAGTTCTCCTCCATACACACACTCAAAGCTCCGAATCTGACCGCCAAGTAAGTGTTTAAGATATAGTTATTATGTTTATATGTATAGCTAACGATTTTAGCATTTATGTTTTCAGTTAAGAATGAATGGGACATTAACCTATGTGGATATCCGAGCCATTAAGGCTTTAAAGGGAATTAGAGAACCGAGAAACACCGTAGGAGTGCTAGAAAGAATCACTCGGAGACTACTTTTGTTCCACAGGGAAATAGGTCACCTTCAAGAATCTAAGCAGATCATGATGAGAGCAACGGAGCAATACGTTTTAGTAATTAGACTATTTAGAGATTATCATACTGTAATTGCAGCCTTAGAGGAAATACGGGAAGCAATGGATGATGAAGATGAACTGCCAGTAGCAATGAGATATTATTTTCTCTTAATTAGGTTCACTTCAAAATCAGAATTTAAGTTTACAAATGAGCAAAAGCATATAATTTTTACGAACCTTCCTAAAGGGAATTTTGAGGCACATGATAATGAGGACTAAGGAGTTAGATGATAATATGCTCGATGAAGGATCAGACATAGAAGATCCAAATTTTTAGAATAAATAGTTTCATTGTTTGTTTTAATTTATTATTTGTTTTCTTTTATGGTTGTAAATAGTGAGAACTCTTTTCCAAATTAATATCATGGTTATTTTGTTATCATGTATGAGTTTGATTTTTTTTGCAATCATAATAAATAATAAATAAAATAAATAATGACTAAGTTCAGTGAGGGTGGATACAAATCAATGAACCAAGTTTCTATAGTGAGAGTTAGGGGTCTATAGTAGTGGGAACGATTTTACTGATCCCAGCCCTCCCTCAATATGGTTAACTTTGGAAAAAAGATGAGTTTCGAGCCTGAGAATTAAGTCATATAGGATGATTAGAAACAAACTTAGAAAATAATAAAGATGGTTTATTTTTCTAAGTATAGAAACCCACTCTAATAAATAAGAAGACTTATATAATTTTCATAAGAAGTCATAATTAATAGGTCAGAGTTATGTTTGTTTAAATTAAGTTTTTTCCTTAGAGACTATTAGGGTAGAATTCTAACATGTTTCTCTCAACTGTTAGAATTCTGCTGCGATGTCGCTCCGAAGATCTGCTCGCACCAACGGAAATGCCTCCAACGCTGCTCTGGTTAACAATGAAGGCCCTCCAGTTCGCAGAAGGGGAGTGCGTGCTACTGCCAGCCGCAGTGCGCCGCCAACGCAAGCTGACAACACTGCAGAGGTCGCCAAACCACCACAATAAGTCGAGGAACTATTGCAGCAACAGCGACAATAGGCTCAGCCCAAGACTCAGCCACCGCCTCCACCGCAGCCACAGCAAATGGCCTTAGCACCCCAACAAGTTGGTCGATATGGGGGATGGCCAGTGGCGAATTACGCGTCGTATCCAGTACAACACATGGAGCCCGTTTATGAGAGGTTTTGTAAGCAGCTTGCTCCAAACTTCAAAGGGACTACAGATCCCTTTGAGGCAGAAGAGTGGCTAAGGAATGTGGAGCCAATCCTGACGCACATGAACCTCAGTAATGCGGAACGCATATCCAGAGTTTCATCTTTGCTCAAGAAGGATGCCAGAATATGGTGGGACTTGGTCCAACAATCGCATGATGTTGCCACCATGACTTGGACTTGATTTGTGTAGTTGTTCCACAAGAAGTATTACAATTCAGCTGTACTCGCTTCAAGAGTTGGGGAGTTCGCTGGCTTGAAGCAAGGAGTTTATTAGTGGCAGAGTATGCTTGGCAGTTCGACCGATTAGCTAAGTTCACGCCAGAAATGGTTCCAACCGACTATCTGAGGGTGTCTATGTTTGTTAGAGGAATTCGACAAAAGATCGAGCTAGGGGTTAGGTTAGCAAACCCAGGAAACACTACCGATGTTCTAGAGATGACAATAGAAGTAGAAAGGCTGCAGGGTAATGTTAGTAAAGAAGAAGCCAGTAAGCCTGAGCCTAGACAGCAGAATCAACCTCAGACTAGTCAGAACAATAAACACATCAATAATCAGTCCAGCAACAACAACAACAACAGTTAGAAAAGAAGGCATCGTGACAATAAGCAGTCTGATAGCAATAAAAGGGCACGGACAAACAATGGGGGAAATAGGTCGGGTTATATAGAATACCCGGTATGTGCTAAGTGCCAGAAGAAACATCCTGGTGAATGCCAGGCAAACACCAAGGGATGTTACAACTGTGGTCAAGAAGGACACCGGAAGAAAGACTGTCCTCAGCTCAAGACAGAAGGGAAAAAGGAAGATAAGATGGTTCGTGCCAGGGTTTTCGTCTTAACCCAAGGAGAGGCTGATGCTAGCAATAAGGTGGTCACAGGTCAGGTTTCTATCCTCAATAATATATGTTCTGTATTATTTGATTCGGGAGCCACTCATTCGTATATCTCATTAGGAATGATAGAAAAACTAGACAAACCTTGTGAAAGATTTAGAACTAGGTTTGTAACTGAGTTGCCTTCGGGCAAAGTAGTTCTATCATCACAGATCATATGAGGCATACCGATCAAAATTGAGGACGTGGAACTTGAAGGAGACCTGATAGAACTAGAGATCAAGGACTTTGATGTGATACTAGGCATGGACTGGCTAGCAAAGCATTGCGCAACCACCGACTGCAAACATAAGAAAGTGACGTTCGATACTCCTGATGGCCAGAGATTATGTTTCATGGGACAAGTTTCAGGACTACATACACCGCTAATATCATCTCTCAAAGCCCAAAGAAGGATAGAAAAAGGGTGTCAAGCATTCTTAGCCAGCATCACAGATGTAGTAAAGGAAGCACCGCTTAAGATTGGAGACGTCCGTATTGTAAAAGAATTCCCAAAGGTATTTCCCGATGACTTGCCAGGGTTACCGCCGACTCGGGAAATTGACTTCACGATAGAATTAGCACTGGGCACCAAGCCTATCACCAAGGCAGCATATCGAATGGCACCTACCGAACTCAAGGAGTTAAAGACGCAGCTATAAGAACTCCTAGACTTGGGTTTTATTAGGCCAAGCCATTTGCCATGGGGAGCACCGGTGCTATTCGTGAAGAAAAAGGACGGAAGTATGCGGATGTGCATAGGCTACTGAGAGTTGAACAAGGTAACGATTAAGAATAAGTACCCGCTACCCCGAATTGACGACTTGTTTGATCAACTCTGAGGTGCGACCGTATTTTCGAAGATTGATTTACGGTCCGGGTACCATCAGCTCAAGGTGCGGGGAGAAGATATTCCTAATAAAGCTTTTTGAACTTGTTATGGGCATTACGAGTTCGTAGTTATGTCTTCCGGCCTTACCAATGCACCAGCCGCGTTTATGGGCTTAATGAGTAGGGTCTTCAAGGACTACTTGGAAAAATTCATCGTAGTGTTCATCGACGACATCTTAGTATACTCCAAGGATGAAGTTAAGCACGAGGAACATTTGAGGTTGATTTTGTCACAATTAAAGGAACATCAACTCTATGCCAAGTTCAAGAAATGCGAGTTTTGGCTTTCACAAGTGGCATTCCTCGGGCACATTATATCCAAGGACAGAGTTGCAGTAGACCCATCAAAGGTAGAGGTTGTGAAGGATTGGCCAAAACCAAAGAACGCATCCGAAGTAAGGAGTTTTCTGGGATTAACAGGTTATTATAGGAGGTTCGTAGAAGGCTTTTCTAAGATAGGCACTCTGTTCACCAACCTGACCCGGAAACAGCAAAGATTCAACTGGAATGATAAATGTGAAGAAAGCTTCCAGTTGCTTAAAGACAAGCTGTGCTCAGCACCAATACTCTGTGTACCGACACCCAACGACAAGTTTGTAGTTTACTGGGATGCGTCAAAGCAAGGGTTGGGTTGTGTGCTGATGCAGAATGACAAGGTGATAGCCTACGCCTCAAGACAGCTGAAGGAGTACAAGCAATGCTATCCAACCCATGATATGGAGTTGGCAGCAGTGGTCTTTGTGTTGAAAATCTGGCGCCATTTTCTTTACAGAGAACGGTGCGAGATTTATACGGACCACAAAAGTTTAAAGTACTTTTTCATTCAGAAGGAGCTCAACATCAGGTAGCGCAGGTGGTTAGAGCTAGTGAAGGATTACGACTGCGAAATCCTATACTAGCCAGGAAAGGCAAACGTAGTTGCCGATGCGCTAAGTAGGAAAAGTTATGGAAGTTTAGCAGCATTAGCCAGACTAGAAAATCCACTGCACTAGGAGCTAATTAATGCCAGAATAGAAGTAGTTGTCGGCAAGCTGACTAATTTGTCTATCTAGTCAAATCTGCTAGAAGATATACGGATTGGGCAAGGGCATGATGACACACTAGCAGCACATATGGATGCAGTGAGAGAAGGCAAGGCCACAGATTTCTCAATATCAAGTCAAGGATTATTGAGATATAAGGATTGGGTATGCGTGCCAGATAATCAAAGGATTAAGATGGAAATTCTAGAAGAAGCACACCGTACCCCATACTCAGTTCACCTAGGATCAACCAAGATGACGCATGACATCAAGGCAATGTATTGGTGGCTGGGGATAAAAAGGATATAGCAGAATTTGTGTCTAAGTGTCTAGTATGCCACCAAGTGAAAGTATAGCATCAGCGGCCTGCAGGCTTATTGCAACTGCTTAGCGTATCGGAATGGAAGTGGAATGATATAGCTATGGACTTCGTGACAAGTTTGCCACGAACAAACAAGCAGCATGATTCCGCTTGGGTAGTGATAGATAGACTAACCAAGTTGGCTCATTTCCTGCCTGTTAAGACGTCTTACACATCAGACCAATATGTAGACATCTATGTCCAAGAGATAGTATGGTTGCATGGAATCCCCAAGACTATAGTGTCGGATAGAGGGTCAGTGTTTACATCATGATTTTGGGGAAGTTTACAGTAAGCCATGGGTACTAAATTAAGTCTTAGTACAACTTTTCATCCTCAGACAGAAGAACAGTCCGAGCGTACGATTCAGATTTTAGAAGATATGCTAGGCGCTTGTGTACTTGATTTTGGTGGATCATGGAATAAGTACTTGTCATTGATTGAGTTCTCCTACAACAATAGCTACCAGTCAACGATCAGGATGGCACCTTATGATTTGCTATATGGAAGAAGGTGCCGATCGCCGTTGCATTGGTACAAAGTAGGAGAAAGGCAGCTTCTCGGTCCCAAAGCTGTTAGAAAAGCTCAAGAAGCAGTAGCGCTAATTAGATAGCGTATGCTTGATGCTCAAAGCCGTCAGAAAAGCTATGCGGATGCCAAGCGACCTGATGTGGAATTCAAGGTAGGAGATCAAGTCTTCCTGAAGATATTTCCTATTAAAGGTGCGAAGTGGTTTGGGAAGAAAGGAAAACTTAGTCTCCGATTCTTAGGTCCTTTTGAGATATTGGACAAAGTGGGAGTAGTTGCATATAGACTAGCCCTACCACCAGCCCTAGCAGATAGCCACAATGTGTTCCACATCTCAATGCTACGTAGGTATGTGTCAGACCCATCTCATATCCTCAAGTACGATACGATAGCACTCCAGAAAGACTTGAGTTACGAGGAACGACCGATTAACATCCTAGATAGAGGGATGAAGCAGTTACGGTCCAAGAGTATACCTATAGTCAAAGTCCAATGGAGTAATAGTTCTGAACTATAGGCAACGTGGGAGTTAGTGGAGGACATGCAAGGCCGGTATCCGGAATTATTTGGTAAGTAAATTTCGAGGACGAAATTATTTTTTGTAGGGGAGAATTGTAGAGTCCAAGAACATTACTTAGCTAGTTAGATAGTAGTAGTAGCTAGTAATAGTTGTAGTATGTTTATTACTGTGGATTTTGGTTCAAACCGGGACTTAGTTGGACACTCATAGTCACACTTGTAGATTTTATAAGTTTAACCTATAGTTTAAGAGTATTAATTATAACCTAAGATTTAATTAATATGACTGATTAAGAAGATGATATTAATTATACTATAAGGTTTAGATAACCCCAAGAAGATATTAACACTTGTCATAAGTATGTTTAATGAAGAAATTAAGTATTTTTTAGGAATAAGTTTATTAAGAGTAATATTTGAATATCCTAGGGTCTGCCAGCAGCTTTGAAATCGTTAAAGGACTTAGTCAACGCTGTTTACTTAATTCAAATTAGGCTAAAAATGTGTAATTACGTGTATAATATTTCAGCGTATGCCGATATATCGCAGCTCTAGGGGGCGATATATTGCCATATGGGGATACGAAAAACACATAGCTTCACACGACAACCTCGACGAGCCTCGGGCATATGAAGCCAGTTGATATATTGCCTATAGTGGGTGATATATCAGCCATAGTGCATAAAATTTGAATGATTTTGAAACTGAGCTCATTTCAATCCTTAACCTCTTGATAAGTCTAGCATCTTTCTGGCCAAGTCTTCAGCCTCTGCTGAACGATTATTCAAATATTTTTCAATTAAAAAATCCATTCTTTTATTCAAGTTAAATGAAGATCTTTTCATTCTTGAACTCTATAAATAGGGCCTAGTACACAGCCATTTCTTTATTCATCAAGCTAAGTTCAGAGCCTACAAGCTGCTAGGATTACTTTAGAGTGTTAAACACTTGGGAAGTAAGGTTTATAGTATAGTTTGGTTTGAGGTGTAGTTCGGTCATAGAAGCATTCAAGGTATTCCTATACTTAAGTTCTTTTCTGTATTGTTTCATTAGTTTTTATAGTTTATCTCTACTTAAATCCTAACTAAGTATTCTCTATTCTTGGTTAGGCATCTAAGATCTTGAACGTAAGATTCTTTTTGATAAGTATCTTTCTCAAATGGTAGTTCATTCTCTTCATCTTCTTCTATTAGAAATACTCACCTTTTTGTTATGGTATTTAGGAGTGTTCCAAAATCCTGACTTTGTTCTCATCATTCCGGTATATTGGTAAGGAAAATAGGATAGTTTTATATTCTTATGTGTTATGTTGATATGTTATGATAAGTTATGCTATAGTATATTATGTTATGTTTTCTTATGTTTCAAGGTTATGATTTAACCTATCTCAGATATTAGATAGGAGACGTAGATGGGTTATCATAAACCTACCATACATATTAGAATTGGGATGTAGATGGTTTATCACATGATTTAATGGCCATTAATAGTATAGTCTTATATGATGTATGTCTTTATAGATATATGTTTATAGCTTATAGTGTATGTGTATGATTATGTTTCATGCTTGTAGTAGATTTTCCTTGTTGAGCATTAGGCTCATTCCTTTATGTTTTATATGTGTAGGCAAATAGCTATGGCAGCGGGAAGGTTTTTGGCAGCTTGGGAATGTGTATTCAGGGAGAATGACATCGGTGGACTCCATGAACGGTTCGAGGATGAAGTTTCTTTTTATTCTTTTAATCATGATTTCTATGTATTTCCACATCTAATTTTGTAATCCATTTATTTAAGTTATGTTATGTTTTTATTTTCAAAACAATGGGATCCCATATCCTACTTTGAATTTTATGTAGTTTAACATTCGTTTTACAAGTTTTAATGAAGTAATGTTGATATCATATGTTTGTTTCCTTAAAGATTAGTATCTATGTATAGTAGTCATTAATGGTCCAAAGTCTATAGTAGTTGGGTCGTTACATAATAGAGTTTCAAGAGAGTCAATTAGAAAACATAAACAGAAATTTAGTTCATAAACATGACTAAATCAAACATTAACATAGAATTTAACATAGTCTAAATCAAAAGATAAAGAAAAAGAACTCTAGGTTTTTGCTTCTTCTCTAGCCTCCTTCTTGCTTAATCTGATCTCCTTCGCTTAAAAATGTCATTAAGGAAGCTTTTATAGACCCTAATTAATTTTTGCATGAAAAGACAAAATTGCCCTGAAAATTCCCCTAAATTCCACTTTTGTACAAACCCTAGCGCTGGGGTGCCATGAGATAGCACTGAGGCACTATAGATAAATCGCAAAACATGCTTCTGGAAACCTGATAGTGCTGGGGTGCTGAAATGTAGTGCCTAGGCACAACAACCTGCACTAAATCATGCTCTCTAATTCTCGAAAACGCTGGGGCACTATATACTAGAACTGGGGCGTTGATTGTACAGAATAAAATTGAAACTCATTTCGAATTGCCTACAGCGCTAGCTCATCATATTTTATCATAACTCCTTTGATATAACTCTGAATTGAATGATTAAAAAAATCTATGGAAGGCTAAGAGAAATATCTACAACTTATATTTATAGAAGTGTTTCCAGAAATTGAAGAAAGCATGGTAAAAATGCGGCTTGAATTCTCAGACTTGTGTTATAGAGCATAAACGAGGTGTTTTGAGCATCTTCAATGTAGTATTTTCCACACATAATGTCTTGAAACTCCACAATAAACACTAAATCCATCATACTTAACATGTTTCTTCTCATTTCACTCTATATTATGTACTTGACCATTTAAACTTGAAACAAGAAGAAAACAGGCATAAATCTGCACTAAACAATCCTAAATAACTAAAAACATAACATAAAACAATCTCTAAAACAAACCTAAAATGAACCTAACACTCATCTCGAAATCATCCTGAATTTGCTTCACAAATTCCTACATTTTAAGATCAGAAGTAGAACCAAAAACAATGTAATCAACATAGATTTAAGCAATAATTATGAGAGAATCATTATCTTTGATGAAAAGAGTTTTGTCAACTCCCCTCTTCGATATCCTTTGAGGATAATTTTTTTGGCTAAATGCTCATACCAAGTACAGGGTGCTTGTTCTAAACCATATAAATCCCTTTATAACTTAAACATGTGATTAGGATAATGAGGATCTTCGAATCCCTGAGGTTGCTCAACATAAGCTTCTTCAATAAAAATACCATTCAAAAAGGCAGATTTGACATCCGTTTCAAAATGTTTGAAACCAATAATACATGAAATAGCCAAAAGCAACCTAATAGATTTAAGTCCTTCTACAAGAGCAAAAGTTTCATCAAAATCTAAACCCTCAGTTTGTGTGTATCCTTGAGCCACTAACCTAGCCTTGTTTCTAACTAATGTACCAAAATTATCACTTTTATTTTTATAAATCCATTGAGTACGAATCACATTTGTGTGGCTAGGTCTCGGAACAAGGTACCAAACATCATTCCTAGTGAATTTCTCAAGTTCTTCCTGCATAGCCTTAATCCAAAATTCGTCGGAAAGTGCTTCTTTCACATTTTTAAGTTCAATTGATGAAGTAAAACACACATATTAACAAATATATTTACATACTTTTTGCGACTTACCATACCTTCTGCAATGTTACCTATTACCAGGTCAACGGGAATATTATTTTTTATTTTTGAGGAAGGTTCCTTTTGAACAAAGTCAGTAACATTTTCAGATATTTTGTTATTGTCATGTATGGAAGTTGATACCTCCGCTTTAGAAGTATCTTGATCATGATTGGTATCCTCGGGTGTTGACACAGATGCCTCTACTTCTTGGACAGTTCTGTCAACAAGATTGACCATTTCTTCTTCATTGGAGTAAGTTGAAAAATATTTTTCATCATCAAACACAACTTTAGTAGTCTCCATAGCAGTTTGAGTTCTTATATTGTACATAGGATAAGCTCTATTGTTGATGGAGTACCCTAGAAGTACACCAACATCGCTTTTGGCATCAAATTCTTTAAGCACATAACATACACACCGAAACACATGAAAGTAACTTACATTGGATTTCTTAGCTCTCCATATTTTGTAAGGAGTTTCAAAAGTACCTGGTCAAAGACAGATGCGATTGATAGTGTAGCAAGCTGTATTGATGGCTTCAGCCCATAATCTCTTGGAAAGCTTTTTTCTTTTTAACATCACTCTAGCCATTTCTTGAAGAGTCCAATTCTTTCTTTCCACTACTCCATTTTGTTCTAGTGTCTTAGGAGCTGAAAATTTATGAGCTATGCCAAGAGATTTACAAGTCATCATAAACCGTGTTTTCAAATTCTTTCCCATGATCACTTCGTATTATAACAATTTTCCCTAGGTTACAATCTTTCTCAAATCTCAATTTTAAACAAGGGCTTTTAAAAGCATCAAGCATATCCAATTTTTATCTTTAAAAATCAACCCAAGTAAAGTGAGAAAAATCATCAACACAGACAAAGATGTATTTTTTTACCACTTATACTTTCAACCTGAATGGGACCCATTAGATCCATGTGAAGTAATTCAAGCACTTTTGATTTATTAGTGTCAAAATTTTATTTGTGCGTCTTTTTGAGTTGCTTACCAAGTTGACACGGTTCACATTTTCCTAAACTTTGTTTTCCTGATTTAGGCATACCACGAACAAGCCCTGCATTTGAAATTTTTTCAAAACTTTGAAATTAATATGTCCGAGTTTCTCATGCCACAAATATGTAGAAGATTTCATAGTCATATGACATGTCAAATTTTGGGACAAAGTGTAACAATTATCAATTGAGTGAAGACCTTCTAATAGATTGTTTCCTTCATTGTCAAGAACCATACATTCATCATGCGATAAATTCACAACAAAACCTTGATCATATATTTTACTTATGCTAATAAGAATTGCTTGAAGACCTTCTACCAAAAGAACATTTTTTAATTTTGGTAAACCTTCAAAGTTTAATGTTCCTTTGCCAAGAAATTTCCCTCCAACACCATCTACAAAGGTAACAACTCTACAATTCATGGGCTTAAAATCAATAAGAATGGTTTTATCACCTATCATGTGACGAGAACAACCACAGCCAAAATAGTATCCATCAGAAGAACAAGTTCTTAAACAGGATAAACTTACAAGAAATTTGATTTCTCTCCTTTTTACCCAAACTTGTTTGATTCTAGGGATGGATTAGTTATTAAAGTATGGGGCGATGATTGACTGCAAGCGTAGAATGGTGACTTTTGAACAAGAAGATGAGGTACCATTTGTATTTGTAGGGACAGTCAGTGGACCTCAGGTACCTATGATTTTAGCACTGAAGGCTAGAGATCTGATGCAGGAAGGTTGCATAGGATTCCTAAGGAACATTGTGGATACTTCTAGGGTTGTGTCGGTTGGACCGGCTGAGACCAGATTGGTATGTGAGTTTCTAGACTTATTTCTAGTAGACCTGTCAGGGTTGCCGCTGCAGCGAGTGATTGAGTTTGTTATAGAGTTGGCGCCTGGGGTGAAGCCAGTATCTAGGACACCTTACAAAATGGCTTCGGCAGAGTTGAAGGAGTTGAAGATTCAATTGCAAGAGTTACTGGATTTGGGGTTCATTAGACCGATTTTCTCATCATGGGGTGCTCCAGTGTTTTTTGTCAAGAAGAAGGATGGATCTCTTAGGATGTGTATTGACTATAGGGAGCTGAAAAAGTTGACCATTAAGAACAAGTACCCACTACCTAGGATCGACGATTTGTTTGACCAGTTACAGGGGAAGACAGTGTTTTCCAAGATTGATCTCCGGTCTGGTTACCATCAATTAAGGATTAAAGAAGAGGACATACCGAAGACCGCTTTCCGGACAAGGTATGGACACTATGAATTTCTAGTTATGTCCTTTGGAGTAAGCAATGCCCCAGCAGCTTTTATGGACATGATGAACAGGGTTTTCAAGGACTACTTGGACAAGTTTGTGATTGCATTTATTGATGACATTCTGGTATATTCTCAGTCAGAATTTGAGCATGAGCAGCATCTGCGTTTGGTATTGCAGCGGTTGAGAGAGCATAAGCTATATGCTAAGTTCAGCAAGTGCGAGTTTTGGCTACCGCAAGTCACATTTCTGGGTCATATTGTCAGTAAGGAGGGGATTCTGGTTGAGCCAAGTAAGATTGAGGCAGTGAGAGATTGGCCTAGACTTAGCATTGTTCCGAAAGTTAAGAGTTTTCTGGGATTGGCCGGGTATTATCGGCGGTTTGTTGAGGGATGCTCTAGAATAGCTACACAGTTGGATGAATTGACAAGGAAGAAGACTAAGTATGTTTGGACAGACAGGTGTGAGAACATTTTCAAGGAATTGAAGCGGCGACTCATCACCACTCCAATGTTGAGTCTGCCAACAGACAATGAGAAGTTTGTGGTTTATTGTGATGCTTCCAAACAGGGTTTAGGTTGTATGCTGATGCAAGCTGGAAAGGTGATAGCTTATGCATCAAGACAGTTAAAGGAATATGAGCAGAGATATCCCACGCATGATCTGGAGTTGGCAGCGGTTGTATTTGCACTTAAGGTTTGGAAACATTATCTGTATGGTGAGAAGTGTAAAATACACACCGACCATAAGAGCTTAAAGTACTTCTTTAATCAGAAGGATCTGAATATGCATCAGAGATGGTGGCTGAAGTTGGTAAAGGATTATGATTGTGATATCCTATACCATTCTGGGAAAGCTAATGTAGTGGCCGATGCATTGAGTCGAAAGGGCCCAGAAAAGTTGTTCAGTTTCAAGGCAGATATCTGATAAGTTAGCTGAGGAGATGACTAGAGTGGGTAAGAGTTTATGGTTGGTCAGTTAGCCAACATCACTCTTCATTCTACACTCCTTGAGATGATCAAGGAGGCGCAGGGGAAGGATTCCCAGTTAAGAGGGCACAGAGAGAGTGTCATAGTCGGAGCGACTAAGGACTTTTCTACCTCGGAGATGGGGTTACTAAAGCACAAGGATCGGATCTGTGTTTCGATGAATCCTGATATCCGGTGAGAGGTCATGGACAAATCGCATACCACTCCCTACTCTTTACATCCAGGTTCGACGAAGAAATACTAAGATTTGAGAACCTTGTATTGGTGGTTAGGAATGAAGAGGGACGTGGTGAATTATGTGGCTTAATGCTTAACTTGTCAGCAAGTAAAGGTTGAACATCAGAGGCTAGTAGGGTTATTGCAACCTCTAGGGATTCTAGAGCGGAAGTGGGAAGATATCACCATGGACTTCGTGGTTAGGTTGCCGAGAACCGTACGACAGCATGACTCAGTGGGGGTGATTGTGGATAGGTATACCAAGTCCGCCCACTTTTTACCTGTCACGACGACTTATACTGTGGAGCAGTATGCCGAGTTATATGTGAAGGAAACTGTTCGACTTCATGGGGCTCCGAGGTCGATAGTATCCGATAAGGACCCCACATTCACCTCTAAGTTTTGGGAGAGTCTATAGAAGGCTATGGGCATGCGGTTGCGGTTTAGTACCGCTTATCATCCTCAGGAAGATGGACAGTCTGAGAGGACGATTCAGATACTGGAAGATTTGCTACGAGCCTGTGTGCTAGATTTTGGGGGAACTTGGAATAAGTATCTCCCTTTGATTGAGTTCTCATACAATAATAGTTATCAGGAGACTATTGGAGTGGATCCGTACGAGATGCTATACGGAAGGAACTGTAGATCACCTATCCATTGGGATGAGACGGGTGAGAGAAGGTACTTAGGTTCTGAGATGGTGCAGAGGACCAATGAGGCGATTGAAAAGATTAGAGCTCGAATGTTCGCCTCCCAAAGTCGCCAGAAGAGTTACTCGGACCTGAAATGCAGTAGCGTGGAATTTCAGGTCAGTGACCATGTGTTCCTTAGGGTTTCACCTTTGAGAGGAGTGAAACGGTTTGGTGTTCGGGGCAAGCTGAGCCCTAGGTTTGTCGGCCGCTTTGAGATTCTGGAACGGGCTGGAGAGGTAGCTTACAGATTGGCGATGCCTCCAGCCTTATCATGGGTTCATAATGTCTTTCATGTGTCCATGCTCTGGAAGTATGTATCAAATTCTACACACGTGTTGAGTTATGAGAACTTGGAGCTAGATCAGGATTTGTCATATAAGGAGAAGCTAGTTCAGATTCTTGACCGGAAAAATAAAGTTTTGTGAAGCAACATCATCACCTTGGTGAAAGTGCTATGGAGGAATAGCAAGGTAGAGGAAGCGACATGGGAACTTGAATCAGATATGCAGGAGCGGTATCCTGAGTTGTTCAGGTAATTTCGAGGAGGAAATTTTTATAAGGAGGGAATAGTTGTAGCATCCCAAATTTGCTAATAAGGCTTAGGACCTTGATTAGCGTGCCTGGAGGGCAATAATTGAATTAACTTGTTAATATGTGAATTTGATAAATATGTGATTAGAAATGCATGTTTAGGTGAATTAAATATGCATGTGGACCACATTTGGTTGCTAGAGGCATATTTGTAATTTTAGCCCGTTGAGGGCATAAATGTAATATTTGTATATATTGTGATTGACACCACATGTGAGTGGTGATATATTTATGATGCAAGATTCAAGACAGTCCTAGAGAGCGGTTTAGCTAGAAGGTTACAACAGTGTCAAATACCCGACTTGGGAGGAGCATAGGGGCATTTTTGGAATATTATAACACGAGTACGGGAATTATTGAGTAATGGTTAGTAGCTTCTTAATAATTTGGAATGTCGGGATTAAATGTGGATTTATAGGAATACTTGAGGATTTAGCGGGATTTTGGTGAAATGACATAATTGCCCTTAAGGTTGTACAATAATTTTATTAAGGGAAAGGGCAAAATGGTAATTTGGTCTTAGGAGAGGATAACTTTGGCTGAGGAGAATTCATTTACATTACTTTCATTTAGGCATAAACTGAATATCTTGGTTGGAAGTTTAGAGAGAACCAAAGAAACTAGAAGGAAGGTGAAGAAGAGCTAATCTTCTTTGGGGTCAAGGATGGAATCCAAGGCTGAAATTGGGGCAACTAGAGTCAAGCATAGGCCAAGAATATTTCAAAGTGATTGTGAGGTTCCACTTGGGAATCTAGGGATTTAATCTTGTAATTTCATTTGGAGGTAGCTCAAGGTTGAATCCCTGCTTGAGGATTTTAGTGAGGCTCAGGTTAGAGGACTGTGCTCGGGATTTTGGTGCTCAAGAAGCTCGGAACACAGGTAAGAAAACAGTTGTACCCATAGAGTAGGGTGAGGCCCCATAGTTGTGTTGCAAGGAATGGCCCTATGTGACTGCGTGCAGGGCATAGCCCCATTGATTATGTTAATACGTATTTAAGTATTTGTTTAATTATGCTATGTGTGCAAATATGTGAATGAACGGCAAGAGTCGGGAACGGTGAAGGCCGAGAACGGCAAGGGGCCGGGAGCAGCGTTTAGCATGCGGAGTGCGAGTTGCCAGGGTGAGACCCTAAAGGATACCTGGGATATCCTCACGGTGTAGACCGCGAACCCAGGGCTTGGTAAAGCGGCTGGGAAGGCATGGCCGTATTTGTTTAACCTGTTTACGATTTGATTATGTGATAAGTGAAAAATATTCATATGTTATTTGTTTATGTGAGTTTTCTTGCTGAGCTTCAGCTCACGAGTGCTCTATGGTGTAGGTAAAGGCATGGGAAAAGTCAACCAACCATGAGTACGAAGAGCGTGAAGCGGCGCGTACATGTTTGGCCTGCCTGGCTTCCACGACCAGGGTATTTTTGGGAGATATTTTGTACTAAACCTTATTTAGTCATGTAGTTGACTTTAATCATATTTTGAGTTGTAAATGTTTATAAACAGTATTTTGGGATCTCAACTGTTAAACACTTTATAATTTTCAATGAATGACTACATTTTCAAATTATGTGATTTTATTACAGTTTAGTTACACTTTTGTCCTAAATTCTTGATTAGCAAGTTAAATGCACATTTTATACTCACTTAGTAACCGCTCTAAGGTAGTAGGGAATTACAGCACCCCTCAAGTGGAGTCCTTCAGATATGGTCCCGACTCGCCCATTCACTGGGGGAGGTCCGTGGAATATCTGTTGTTGCAGAACTGTGAGCACCGTACCCAGTACTTGGGGGGTTGTGGTCTGTGCGAGTATTCTCGTAGCCGGGGACTAAGTCTGGCGTGCTCCATCCTGAGCATATTGGTGGAGGTGTCCCAATTTGATTAGGTTTTCATTCTCATCCTTGATTTGGCACTACTCATTTGTCTGGTGCCCTACATCGTTATGAAAATTGCAAAACTTGTTGGTATCTCACCTTTCCTTATCTCTCTAAATGTGTTGTGCCTTCTGGTAATGGACGTTATATTCCGTGGCCACAAATTCTCTCTCCTGAGATTCTACTAAGTCAGTTTACTCGGAGTACTATGAGACGTAGTTCTCATTGGGGGCAGTTCCCTGTTCTGTTTGCACTGTCCCATTTCCCTTGGAATTTTTGCCCTTGCCTTTTCCCTCACGTCTACTTCTGCTGGGGGTTCGACTGACTGTGGCGGACTGGGATGGAGCAATAACTATAGCACCGAATATAGGCTGATAAGAACTATATCCAGACGGCGCTGCTCCATATCCTGTCGGAGCGGCACTGAAACCAGCAGGTGGCACGGCACTAAAGCTAGCTGGCGGGACAATTGGACTGGACTGGGCTCCTACCACACCTTGTTGGATAGGAGCGTAGAGTGGATACTAGGTCCCCGAAGCCACAGGGCTTGGCATCGTCGAAGCAAAAAAGGTGACGAGCCCCCAAAATGCTCCGATCTTGGCATCTCCCAAGCTAATATACTCTTGTGCTCGACAAATGAAGTCATCGAGCCTTCAATGTCCTCTCTGCTGGAGGTCGTCCCATAACAGAGACCCCACACAGATGCCGACCTGTAAGGCCTTCAGCTACTGGTTGTCGTCGACCTTCCTGGTCCTCGCAGCTTCCTTGAAGCGCTTAATGTAAGCTTTTAAGGTCTCAAAGGTCCGTGATTTATGTTGACTAAAGCATTACCTCAAAGCTCACCTTGAGAGAAACTATGAATTTTCTTCGGAATAAATGAATGGATCTTGACCTGTGTTTCTTTAACCATTCATCTACTGGTCCCGTCAAGGTTGTTCGGAACACATGACACTTTGTGTCTTCAAAGACGCGATGTGCCAACATCAACCTATTGAACTTCGAAAGATGGTCGGGGGATCCATACTAATATCTTAGGATGTGATGGAAGACATCTTAAAGCCTAGCGATAATGGGGTTTCTACAATGTAAGGAGCACATGGCTCCCCATCCTCGTCCTCCAAGTCGGAATCATGGCCCTGTCATCGGAAAATTTCGAGCATTATCCTCTTCAAGCTCTCTAACTCAAGGCAGAGGAGGTCGCGATCTTGTTTGTCACTTTGTATCAAGTTGTCCTTCTTTTGGGCAATGAGACTATCTAGGAGGTATGACTGGTCTTTCCTCTCAGGCTCGTGCCCGAAAGCCTTGTTACATCTACGAGCATTCAGATCATCTCGTAGGTCAGTTTGGTCTTGGAATACACCATTGCCCTCGGGTTATGCTACAGCTATTTCCACGTCGGACTCAGTGTTTTCATTGTTAACCAAGATGTTGATGCCGCATTCTCGGTTAAGGGAGATGTTTTTCCTGTTGGCTCCTTGGCCATTGTTCCTAGGGTGTTGGCGAGGTGCTAGAGGGACACCACCTCCAGGCCTTGTGCGAACAGTATTGGGTCACTTGGGCGGAATGCCTTTTGCTCCATGGGCGCTGATGGCCTGGTAGTATCCTCGAATACCCAGGCCTTTACCCTTACTAGCTGACCTCGGGATCAGGTGGTCTTCCAGGTTTCGACAAGCCTTCTTTTGCTTAGGATAAATATTTTCATCGACCTTAGCCTTGCTAGATCTTCTTGCACAGGTGGGGCTCCAACTCTAGCAGAGTGCACGCCAGCTGGCAAATCTCGCGCCACATCAGTTGGGTGCTTGGGAGGCACACCGGCATGATCGACAGGTGCCACTCCAGCTGAGTGCACAGGTGTCAAACTAGCTTGCTACCTAGTTGGCACTTCACCATGGAGGTCCACTCGCAGCCCTTGGGCTGCCAGAGTAGACCTCATGGCATTAACCATCTTCTGTAGGGCAGCGATATTACATTTCTAGGTGTCGAGTTTCTACTGCTGAGTGGCCATCTGATCGCGAAACACCACCACATCTAGCGTCTCCTCTTAGTCCATGGACTGAGGATATTACTCCTCATAATACTCGTCTTCTATGATGTCGTATTCAACATTTTCGTCGTATTCTTCCACCATCTCAGGGAGGTCTTGCGGTGGTGGACGACTGGTTTCTCCTCACTCAACTCCGACTGGAGGATCTGCATCGTCTGGTGCATTTCTCCGAGTGGTCACCATGGCTATGTTATTCAAGCTTTCTTCACGCTCTCAATGAACGCACCAAATTGTTGACCACCTTTTTCGCTATCAACCTAATATGAGAATTTAAAGAAAATAATAGAAAAGAATACAATGATTTTATGTGGTTCAGGCTATAAAAGAGTTGTAGTCCACGAGTCTCTGGTATTTAGTGAGCTTGAAGCATGTTTGAGCAAGCTTCAATGGTGGTTCTAAGGCATCATATATGTTGCACTGAGTTACAGAGTTTCTCTCTCTAAATATCTAAACCCCTTACAAGGAGATACCTCAGCCCTATTTATAGAGGTTGGGGTCATTAAAGTTAGTCATCTATCATTAATACAAATTCTCCCATTATGGGGTATTAATGTTAAATTAATAAAAAATAAGGATTGCACTAAATAGGGACTACGGCCCAGGAGGATTGCATGGGGCCCATTGCAGAAAGTTGTGTGCCAACTTTATGGGGAACATGTCTCTGACTGTCAGGGTGCGACGCACGTTCTCCCATGTCAAGTGGTGTTGTCGAAAATGTCAATTTTCGAGGGTACAAACTCGACACCACTAATCGAGGTTTACCAAAAGTTGCCAGATGATGTTCTGGTGGCCCATACCCGTAGTGACTGACACCTAGCAGCCACTCCAAGTCCGTGGAATAGAATCCTAGATCTGGAAGATGGGCGAATGAAGAGAGCTCCTTAGGATGTGTCCTCATCTGGAGACACCCTCGCCTCGAGGACAGACCTCAGGGCATGACCTAATTTGGATACAACCAAGGCTTGGAGATTGGCTCGAAACGTGGCCTCACCTAGAGACATCCTCACATTGAGGACAGACCTCAGGGCGTGGCCTCGCTTTGAGACATCCACGACTTGGCCAATTTGGGTTTCTTGGAGGAATTCACACTTCGAGAACCTCATGACTTATTGTCATCAATTACTCCTAATTGCCACGTGTCTGGTGGTGAAAACACGTACAAAAATAAATCTACAAGCATAATTGATATTAGAATACATGATAAATAAATGTTGAAAAATAGATTCAACATAAATCATTAGAATCATACTTCGTTGCAATGTTCGAGTGAGCCCATAAATTTTTTGTAGTAATGAATTTTCCTCCAAATTTCATAAAATGGTAAATGGGAGCAGGAGTCGGGCAATAATTATTTCTATTGTCAAAATTAAAAAAATAAATAAAAATTAACTACCAAACATGAAATATGTTTTGACAAAAAAGAACAACAAAAAATTTCACCAAATTTCTTACAAAAAGAAACAAATTCTTACACTCTTTACCTTTCTTCAACCTTTCTTCCTAGGTCAAGATTGAAGAAACCATAGTAACAATATCTGAAATATCTGCTTTTACTAGTAGGGGTATTATGGTAAATTGTATGACATTAGGTGTTTAATTATATGAATTATGATATGCATGATTTATGATTTATGTTTTCTGTCAAGCAATCCACACACATTAGCTTCTCAGGTATTATGGGCCAAAGTGCAATAGAAGTTGTGCATTGGGGATCCAAGTAGAATTATGAGTTTTATGATAGAAAGCATAATTCTCAAAAGTAAAAACTATTAGTTTTGGTTGGAAATTACAATAATAGTCTTAAGTGATTATTAAGGATAAATTTGAGGTTGGGGACAGAAAGGACATTTGGTTTTTACACAAACTAAGTCAGATTAAATAATTAATTAATAAGGAAAATGGGTATAGATGTCGTGCGATTTTCAGTCTCTGGTTTTGGGCGATAGACTGAAGGGGAAACAGACCAAGAACAATCTCTCGTTCTTGATCAGAGTTTTTTGAAAGCTTAACGTTTGAAGGAGACCAACAATCTGGGCTATTGAAGGGCTAGGAATCTCATAGGCAGCAAGGGTATGAATTTTGGTGGCTGGATCTTGATCTGTAAGTGCTCAACTTCTGTTCAAAGTTGTTGTCAATCTATGTTTTTGAAATTCTAAGACTATTGGTATTGTTTATGGGTTGATGAATGTCTATTATAGGTTTAGAGATGTTAATATCTGGATTCATGGGGTTAGAAACATGTAAGGATACCTGTTATGGGGGTTTGGGATCGAGATTTTACTATTTGGCTCGATTTTCAGGTTTAGAAATCACAACTGCAATCTATGAAAGTAGAGACCTAGCCCAACCACGTCCAGCCCTAGCGCGACTGCGCTACTCATCTAGTTTGCCCTGGCACTCTATGACCGCGACCCCACACACGCATTGGCTCGACTGTGTCAGTTGCCCATAAATGTGACATTTTGAGGACTTTTAGAAATAAGTTTGTAAATTTTGGGGTTTTATGCAGAGGGGTCATATGGGGATGAATTAATCAAATAAAGAATACTAGTGGGTATAATTATGGTTTTGTTTGGTTGGGGTTTTAAAATGTTGATGTTATATGTTCTGTTTAGGCTCGCTGAGGATACTTGAAGAGATGCGTTGTGGTGTGTGGATCGTTCCTGCTTTTGGAGGTAAGAAGAGTGGACACTTACACATAGGGTGTACGCTTGGCGTACTCTATGGTAGAAATTGTTTTATGTGATATGTTTATGTTAATGCATGATTGTGCTAGTAAATGTTTATTTTTAATGAGCTTATATGAAATTATGGTTATGTGTTGTGTATGTGTATCTAATAACTGCTTGGCATGCTCATGTTGAAAATTCATGTCTACGTTATGAAAAAATTTCACTTATGATATGTTGAAATTGAATACTTACATTATATGATACTTGTCCAACTCAACTTGGACTACGTCTTTTCATGAGTTATTATTTATGTTATATTATTGTTACTGTTAATTATTTTAAATTCTTTGTTAAAGTTATGGGGTTGTGTCCTACACAGCTCTTCTTGCCGGGCTTTGGCACATGGGTACACTGTGCTGCAGGTAAAGGCAAACATTTGGATACTACGCAATTAGTTGGAGAGCTTTGGCGGAGGGCGTGCATGTCAAAGATTTAAGATCATAGTGGATCGAGCCTACATTGGAAATTTACTAATTATTTTCAAGAATAATATTTTAATTTTATGGATTGGATTTTTTAAGTTGTTTAATTTATTTATTTATGAAAACTATGAAACTCTAGAGTTTCATTCTTTTAAACGTTTGAGTTATGGTTACAAATGATTTTATAAATAAAAGAGTACATTTATTTTAAACCTTAATTACGGTAATTGTCAAGTTAACACTTCAAGAAATTGGGGCGTTACAGTTGGTATAAGAAAAATGGTTTTGTTTCTTGTAGACTATTCTGACATGTACTCTCACAGCGGAAGACAAGCTCAACTTATTACACTGTAAGCTTTATTTAAGTTTGTTTTAGTTATGTGACTACTTTCCTTATGTGTTTTAGTGCCTTATCTACATGTATAGAGTAGATAACAAGGTTTGTGTGCCTAGAGTCCCTAAGGGTATTTTGAACAAGACTCAATGAAGGAAGCAAGCAAGAAGAATAAGAAAGGTACGAAGGATAAGGATGCAACATTTTGTAGAATGGAGCATCGAAAAGTTAGTGGACCATTGTGTGACGGTCAATAAGCGCATTCAAGACGTGGTCTGGAAAGGAGGACTGTTAGGTTTCAAGAATAAGTATGAAGTATTCAGAGATACGATTTCCTCAAGAAGGATGCAGGATGAACTTCACATGATGTGGATGCACGTACAAGATAGAGCTCAGGATGGTGTGTACACTTAAGGCCTTCAGAAGACAACAAGAGTTTACAATGTCCAACGAAACATCTAATTAAGGAATTTCAATAGAGTTGTTAGATAATGTAACGTCTTCCTAATCAAGGATTGTTACATTGTGTATTTTAAATTATGTCAGACTTAGTAATCAAGTCATTTGGTTATAAACGTGTAACTAAGGTTAATGTCAAGGCTTAGGGTTAAAAAAATTTGTCAAAGGAATTGTTGACTTTTGTTTAAAAAGTTTATACATACTTGGTATCCCAAAATATTACAAACAAATGTTTAAAAGGGTGTATATCCATCAAAAGTTATAGCCAACCGACCTAAGCGGTGAAATCAGGGCTACAACCCTAGTTCCTCTGAGATATCCTCAGTCATGGTGGATGAGCAACTGCATATGTACATGCCACCACCGAAGCTCTCCAACTCATGCATGCTCTAGCTTTCATTTTCCCTTACCTGCACCACAAAGCACCCGTGAGCGAAGGCTCAGCAAGAAAACTAAAACATGTGCATGAATAGAAAATACAGATTTCTAGATACCTATCTAGCATGCCCAACAATAATAACCTACTCATGCATGCATATAATTACAAATAGATGGTCATTGGACCATTTTGGGTCCCGTCGCCTTGAACAATTGATCATAGAGTCAATCCCGAGCCCTATGCCCTAGCTACATGACCATAGAGTCACCTAGGGCTTTGGCCTTTGCTCTGAGTAGCTCGACGTAGAGCTAGGCCAGCGTACCTGGCACTTTAATGTTTCAACGACCATAGGGTCGGCCAACGTAATAGTATGTTGCTAGTTTAGGCCTAAGCCTTTCGACTAGCGCGCAGCGCGCTATTGCCATCTTTGATTAATAAGTCAAGCCCTTATCCAGGTATTCAAATATCAATTCAGAAACAAATATGGATAGGCATACCCCAACAAGACAAGCATGCTACGTATTAATCACATAACATCATCAGATAACTGTAATCATAGTAATAATCATGCTTATTTAATGGGGCCAAGCCCTAGCCACGCAAACCATGCGAACAGTCATCCAACACTTAAGCAAGTAAGAATATTCAAGTATGTTTAACCAATAAGTGAAATGATAATTTAAACATAAATGTTCTCAAGCCCTAATCACATATAACACATATTGGGTGCAGTTTTCTTTCCTTACGTCTGAGTACAGCATAAAATAAGAATGACCCTCGAGCACGATCCCAGTTCTGAGCCCCTTGAGATAACCAAGTCACAACCATAATATAGGATTCCATCAATAACAAGCAAATAAAGGCTTCCAGATCGATTCCTAGCCTCTGGGACCTCAAACTCTAGTAAATTAGGTAATATATTCGATCCCGAGCCCTAAGGAAAAGATTCTCGTCTCTAAAAACTCACCATGGCCAAAACAGCCCAGATGGGCCACGACCTCCCCTTGAGGGTCACGACGCGCCCCTCAAGTCAAAGGCCCTCCTCCCTTAGAAATGGAACACGAGTCGCGACCTGCCCTAGAGGGTCGAGCATGCCTCCCAGACAGAAGCTGCCAGGGCCCTGGGTTCGGTTGGGTCGCAGCCCCTCAAGAATAGGGCTACGACTTGGCCCTGCAAACCCAGATTTTCTCCATTTCTTTATCAGCCAAATCCAACAAAAACTATCCTAGTTTCACCCTTAAACAATAATTCAAACATATAACATTTTTAATATCTTCCCAGCAACAAAACCCAACTAAAACCTATATGCAAAACTCATCAAAATTTCCAATTCAACTCTTGAGCAATAAGCCTCAAGAACACCTCAAGAGTAGCTATGAATTCTAACAAAATTCAGTTAAACATAGAGATTAACACATTAACTCATCTGTGAATGATGATCCCCTAGCCAAAAGCTATCCGAATTCTAATCTCGATCCTTCAATTCCTTAGTTTCTAGCCCAAATCTTCTTAGTTCCTCAAAGAGATCCCTTAGATAAGTTGAGAGAAAAAGAGAGAGGAAGAGAGTCGGTTGAGAGTAGTTTAAGTGTTTATGCTTTTGTTTCCTTGAGTCGAGTATTGGGTCCCGTTGTGACTTTCCTGCTAACTTGCTCCCTAGGATCATCTCGTGCCGAGTAACCCAAATAAATCCACATAATAATGCGGTCTCTCGCATATGTCACATATATGCACATATATTTAATTATGCCCATACCAACCAAATTACGAAAGTTGCCCTTCTAATAAGAAACAGGCCAACATGCATATTTTATATTCCTAAACATGCATAACTAGTTATATTATCATATAACTCACACAATCACAATCAAATATATTAAGTATACATATAATTTCATATATTTCCATCCTATCCCCTTAATCAAGGCTCTAAGCCTTATTAGGTAATTTTGTGACGTTATAAATAAGCTCAAAAATTCTTTTCCTGTGCATAGGATGTGGTTGTAGACGTTTCATTGTAAACGAATTGGTTTTAGTTTATTTGTTTTTACTTTTTAGGTTGTGAACTTCTGTGACTGATGGATGTTTCATGATATTTTTGGCTTTATGAATAAACGGAGATTAGTTGTTTGATAGATTTAAAAGTATGTTTTGGTTCCTGATTTGAAAGAGTTACACGAAGATAAACTGTTGGTTTCAAGAACGAATTGAAACCATGGCCCCTAGGTGGTTAGTACGAAGGAACGCTGCGGTTAATCACAACCTTGACAGCCAACACGTTGTGAGA
Source organism: Humulus lupulus (assembly GCF_963169125.1). NCBI lineage: Eukaryota > Viridiplantae > Streptophyta > Magnoliopsida > Rosales > Cannabaceae > Humulus > Humulus lupulus. The sequence goes on along the minus strand of NC_084794.1, from coordinate 42,675,664 downwards.
CCCAGCACGCAAGCTAACCACAATGGCAAACCTCCACCAGCTGATGGGGGAAATAGGTGCGAGGAAGATCCTCGTATTGGCTACCAAAGGTTGGAGGAAAAATTTATGGCCATCCAGGAAGACCTGAGGAAATAGGCTTAGGAGTTAAGAGAACTGAGATAGCTGAGGCAGCAACTATTGGAAAAACATTCAGAGCACGTAGCGAAATATGCGTGGTGGACCCATTGTATACAACAACAAAAAATCAATATTCATATAAACAGTTTATATGAACAAGAAAACATCCATACACAAACATTAACATACAATATTATTAATCATGCAATATATATAAATATACAATATATTTATATATATAACATATAAACATATAAATATTCAAGAACACGAGCAATTACCTCTTGAAGCTTATCAAGTGTCCTTGAGTCTTTTCGAATAATTATCGATCTTCCTATCCAACGCTTTTGAGCACTTAAACCACAATCTTCCAGAGGGTTCTCTACACCTTAAGATGTGTGTGGGCACACAGAGAACATGGGTTTCCAATTTTAGGAATCACATGTATTTCTCAACATGTGAGAACTTGGATTATGGTCTGAGAATGGCTAGAATAAAGAAGAAGAAGAAGAAAGACTTTTTCTCTGAAAAAAATTCTGAGAGCTATTATGAATTGTATATGTATTGTATTCTCTTGTGTGTTGTGTATATCTCTTCTCTTTATTCTATATCGTATATATAGAGATAATTGTATTACCTTATTATTCCTAATAATAATAGTAATATAATAATAATATCATAATGATGATAGGAATTGATTTAGGTAAATATCTAACTTACCATATTTGAAAACACTATTTTCAAATTATTAATTAATTAATAAATAAAATAAAAACAACACTTATACAATATTAGTGTATTGATACATGCATGGCACAGTCCTTGGACTGTGTCATGCGTGTATTACTATATCCCTTTTCAGGGATATTGGATTTTTCTTTTTATTTATTTATTTAACTAAAATCAACCTTCCACAAAATAAGGTATTAATCTTTTTAAGGAAAAGATGACAATCATATTTCAAAATTTAAATTTTAAATTCAAAATTCAAATTAATGATCATCATTATCATCATGTTTTGCAATTCAATAAATCAAAAACTATTTTCGACATACCAATTTTATAATTAAATTCAAAAATTAATTAATTTATTTATATATTAATTTTGAAAATTACATATTTAAATTAATAAATATATTTTTGAAAAATTAATAATTAATTCCAAATTAATTATTCAACCTCAATTATCATATAATTGCATACTTGACCCAAAGAATAAAATTCTTCTCAAATTCCCAAATTACAGTTTTACTCTTGTATCAACTCTTACATTGATATGGTGTTGATAGAGCCACCCTGGGGACCTATGGACCTATAATATCATGCTCTAATAAATAGTAGATTAATAATCAAAGCTCTTTGATTAAATAATCATATTTATTAATCTCATGATTACTCCACTATAAATATGAGATTGAACTCTTGATAATTATAGACATATATTTCGTTAGTACTTTATTAAAGAATAATGTGTCCATTGATATATTCATTACACACAATGTTAATCCTCTATTAATGGTTCATAATTAAAAGGGAATAAAATTACCATTATACTCTTTTAATTATATCTTGTTCCTGGAGTACCATTGACTTTACTAGTGAAGGTTGTGTCACATCAAGTTTGTGACGTGAGCATTCATGACCTTTTCATTTCCAAAAGTCAACACAATAAGGAACCTTTATTCAATCTATAAGAAGGTCTAGATTCCATATCTGATAAACTACATCCCAAACCGTATATATCATTGAGTCCCCAAAATAATTGCACTTAGCCTTATCATTCTGACAAACCTTAACGCATGAATCAAATGATCAGATGACATATGTAGGAGTTCATAACAACCTCAGGATTAAGATCATCGTGTATATGATAATCGTTTGATGTGTTTAATTAATACTACAAAATGGTGTTTCAACAAGAATTAACAAATCACATCTAGTCTAGTTCTATATATCCCTATATATAAAGCACCTTCACTAAAGTGTCCTACTAAACTAGTGACCCGGATCTAGGTCACTTGTATTCATAATACTAGCGAACCGTACTAGCAGTAATTAATCTAAAGATTCCATAACTTTATTTTATTACGAACTGTTATAAGTTTATTATCTTAATCTCGATCCTCTCATACCTATATGAGATTAAGACCACATAGTTAAAATTTTGAATTTTCTGATATTTACTTAATATTATCAATAAAATATCGGACATAGTCTATATATATAATAATTCAATTCAATTATTTATTTCATTTAAAGTATTTGTCAACTACAATTGCTTTAAGGGCATTATTCCCAACAATCTCCCACTTACCTTAATGCAAATTGAGGCATCTCTTTTTGTTGACGCGGTTTTTCACCAACAGTGTATTAATAAATAATAAGGTTGATTAGTGATTAGTAATAAACCGTAACGAAAGATGAAATGAATTCACAAGAACACAAAACTTTAACGTGGTTCAATGGTTAAAATCCACCTAGTCCACGAGTCTATATTATTGTTGTTTCTCTCTCTATTTTGGTAGAGTTTCAGTATTATAGAATAATCGGTCCCTTTTCCTGTCTAATATTCTCAGTTTTTATAGAGAAAATTCGTGGACAGGTTTGGGCAATCGCATGAGTCAATCACAAATTTACATATTTAATACATTTAATAGATATATTTCCCATTTATAATGGGATATGATTTGATCATAAAGTAAATGTTCTCCTAATATCTGGGACATCAAATATGACAGGCTGGTCATAAATAATCATATAAAAATACCTGATTCTTTGGGGATCTGCGGGTACGCAATATATCAGAGATACCACGAGTTGAGTATCTCTTCTAGCTCGTACTTCGACAACTGTTTGAATATTACGAGCTCGTGATTCACAACCTTCATGTCTGTAGCTCGGGTTAAACCCAGGACACCTAACACCACACGTGCCCATGTGAAACTGGAGTTGCTTATGTGGATAATAAGAAGATATCATTCTCTTTGTCATTTCTCCGTATATTTATTTGCCAGCTATACCCGAACTGAGTGAATGACTTGGGATAAAATTAGGGTACAACATTTGCCCCCCAAGCTCCTGCTTGTGTATGACGTCATCATTTTCTGACCTACACAGTAGGGGCTTTTAGTCTTCTATTACACAAAACCATGCTTACCCACTACTTGAGTATTGGACACGTGGTGTACTGCAATTGGCGTATGTTCGGGTTTCGAGGACTGCATTAATTGTCTTGTCACCTTTTTGTTGTCGTTTTGTCTTTTTATCCATGGCCCTTGAATGCGCTTATTAACCGTCACACAATGGTCCACTAACTTTTCGATGCTCCATTCTACAAAATGTTGCATCCTTATCCTTCGTACCTTTCTTATTCTTCTTGCTTGCTTCCTTCATTGAGTCTTGTTCAAAATACCCTTAGGGACTCTAGGCACACAAACCTTGTTATCTACTCTATACATGTAGATAAGGCACTAAAACACATAAGGAAAGTAGTCACATAACTAAAACAAACTTAAATAAAGCTTACAGTGTAATAAGTTGAGCTTGTCTTCCGCTGTGAGAGTACATGTCAGAATAGTCTACAAGAAACAAAACCATTTTTCTTATACCAACTGTAACGCCCCAATTTCTTGAAGTGTTAACTTGACAATTACCGTAATTAAGGTTTAAAATAAATGTACTCTTTTATTTATAAAATCATTTGTAACCATAACTCAAACGTTTAAAAGAATGAAACTCCAGAGTTTCATAGTTTTCATAAATAAATAAATTAAACAACTTAAAAATCCAATTTATAAAATCAAAATATTATTCTTGAAAATAATTAGTAAATTTCCAATGTAGGCTCGATCCACTATGATCTTAAATCTTTGACATGCACGCCCTCCGCCAAAGCTCTCCAACTAATTGCGTAGTATCCAAATGTTTGCCTTTACCTGCAGCACAGTGTACCCATGTGCCAAAGCCCAGCAAGAAGAGCTGTGTAGGACACAACCCCATAACTTTAACAAAGAATTTAAAATAATTAACAGTAACAATAATATAAAATAATTATTTCACCACCTTTCATTTGAAATTTTCCCTCTACAACATTTCTGAATCCCTCTTCTTTCTCAAAAATCTCAAAAAAATCATTCATTGTATCCCATTACTCAGTAGTTTTCCAAGAACTTTCCTCTGCAAAATCTTACGTCTTACCGTCGAAGAACATACTGTAAGTCTCTCTGATATCTTGGTTTGAAAAAAAAAATTATTGGTCTTTTTTTTTCTTCACCATGCTTATCTGCACTATTCATTGTAGTCAATATTAGTATATTTCCTTAATGTTCTTAGCGAATAGGCCTCGACTTAGGTTCAATGGGTAGGTCCTAAAATATCTTTAGAACTACGACATTCATAAAACTAGGTATTTTCTAGGTAAACTTGGGTAATCTCCATGGTGAATTTAGAAAATACCCATTCGGGATATAGGAGATGAAAAATTTATAGGGTTCAAACCAGGTTGCTTAAGGGTCACGCTTCTTGGATGGTTTTGCACTAATCTGCCTCCCAAGGAAAGCAGTGATCTGATTTTCTGACACACAGATCCCTAAATATCAGGGGTTTGTTAGGAAACCGAGGCGCGTGACTTAGGGTAGCGCGTGACATCACGTGATGGGGCTGAGGCTAACTCAGCTCGTATATCAAAACTAAACCATTCCCCCTCCATACTTTCGCGTCGTAGCCTTTAAATCCTCTTAGGTCGCCTACTAATTCGGTTGTTCTATTCGTTAGGCGATTTGATGGCTCCCAAGAAGAACGCACCCAAGAAGAACGCAACCAGCTCGTCCGCTCAGAAAAAGAAAAGGGGAAGGAGGTCGCCCCTGAGTCTCCCATTCCCCACTTCAGTCTGGTGGTGGAAAAGGAGGTGGTGGTTTACCCCAACGCCTTCTTCGAGGCTGAACACATTATATCCAAGATCACGACCCAGGGGAAGGTGAAAAAGATCATGCTGAGCCATAATATTGAGGTTGGGACTGGAGTTCTCATTGCCTGACCTACTTTTGAAGGCCAACGGAGCTGCTCCCCTCTCCAGGACTACTTTGCGGCCTGGAGTGACGAACACCTGAAGGCAGGAGCCTTTCTCCCCTTAGACCAATACTTCGCAGATTTTCTGAACTTCGTGAAGTTGACTCCATTTCAACTCCCCCAAAATTCTTATTGGCTTTTGGTAGGGCTGAAATATTTATTTTTGAAGCATGAGTGGGAGGTCCCCACTCCGACAGAAATCCTCTATTTTTATGCCTCAAGGCTAGCTCAGAACAGAGAGGTCGAGGTGATGGGTTCTACTATCTCACCAGATTCCCCAACTCTGCTCCCGTCATCGAGCTTCCCAGCCTCCCCAACGACTATAAAGACTTGTTCTTTATGTCTAATGGGTTCTGGAATTGCGAACATAGATACTTCAACCGTCCTCATAAGTTCTTTATTCTCTGACCTCAGCTCGTGAAATTTCATTCTTTCCAAAATATTTCCCTTGTACGTGTATTAACTGAGTTTATTTCTTGTGCAGCCATATTTGGGAGGACGGCGAAGCCCGCGACTCTCGGGGGTCAGTACGAGAAATTGTCTGGGCTGCCCCCAGTGAGAAGGACTACCGCCAGATCGTGAATGATGTCATGATGTTGGTGTGTTAGTTGATTGACGAAGGCTAGACATTGGACTTAAGGACCCGGGCTACCCTCCCAGTAATCCACGAGCTCCCATCCTCTCAAGAGTGGGGTTTGCCAACCACCGAAGGTGAGGATGAGGAAGAGGTGCCTCTGGTGCGGAAAAGGCGGGTTCCCGAGGCTGTTCGAGAACCTAAGTTAGATCGTACTGCGTCAGGGGCAGCAGCCAGCCCCTCCAGCCAAGGTAACCAATACCCTTATAGGGAACTAGATAAGGTTGTTGCCGATTTTAGGTTAGTTAAGTTTAACCCAAATCAGCTCGTCCATCATCATCCTCATAATCCAGATCGTAACATAACCCTACTTCAATGTGTAGACCACCTAGTGGTGCGTCATGACAATAGGTCCTGGTCGACAATACCTTACATTTTAGGTCTGTCATCTTTGAGGAGTATGGGACCAACCGTAGGTCCTGGTCTTCTCTGCTCCAGGGCGCCTTTACCCCAGGATTTAGACAATATGTAGAGGAATCTAGTTCCGAGGAGGAACCTGAGCCTGAACCTCCTAGGATCCCAAAAATACTAGTCCTAGACTCTCCCTCTCCTCCAGTAGTCCCAAGGTCGGAGGTCATGATTATAGACTCCTCCCCCAGCCCAGAGAGTAAGATCTTTATTTACTTTCTTTCCTTGTATATGTTTTTGACTTTATTTGTGAGCTAATCCCCTTTTTTTTTTCTTTTCAGGCAAAGAGATGGAACAAAACCGAAGCTCCTAATCTCCGTACTGCCTTCCAGGCCAGGAAAACTGGCTCAGGCCCCGTTGTGAAGAGGCCCAGATTTACTAAGAAGGCCCCTCCGGCAACAGGAAATGCCTCAAAACCCCCTGCTAAGGGGAAAGGCATGAGCTCAACAACTCTGGTGTCTACTGTTACCGCTAGGGTTCCTCCTCCTCCTCCACCTCGATTCGCGCCTCCTTGGGACACGGTTATACAAGTTGATCCTCCAGCTTCCCCTGTCCCAGTTGCGACTGTCCGAATACCAGTAGATCCTCAGGATCTATAGAAAATCCCTAAAGCCTTTCGAGGGATCATTCACCAGATGGCGAGCCATATGGTGGGGCACGCCTATAAGGCCAGCTCGAGGGACTTGAGGACTATTGAGGAGCGGAGCCCGGAGAACGTCCTGGAGTCAGCCATGGGGATGAGCCTTACTATATGTTATCCTTACTTAGTAACATCTTTCTTTTTATTACGTTTAAGGATATATCTGAATTGCCTTGTTATTTTGCAGTCTGTCTTGGCTCAATATCGTAGTATACCCATGCTAGGGCTATAAATGATGAGCTCCAGGCCAAAGTAAATGCTGCCAATACTGCCTTGACAGCCGCTCAAGAAGCCGAGCAGGTTACCAAAACTGCCTTGGCGGCTGCTCAAAAAAATTTACACGAGGCCAAGGCTGCTCTTGCCTCGTCCCAAGAAAGCGAGCTGGCTGCAAAGACCGCCATGGCTACCCTTCAGGCTCAAAATGCACAACTTCAGGCCAAAGTTGATGGATCCAAAGCTAAACTGCTCGAGGCGAAGGCCACAATCAAAGAAGATAAGGTGACCTCATTGTCATCCATGGAGGACATGTTGTACCATTGCTGGGGCTTTAACCAGGATGGGAACTTTTCTTTCATTGCTCCTGAGCTGTGGGATCCGTACCTTGAAAAATTCAAGGCTCGAATTTTGCAATAACCATCAGAAATGGGGGATGCTTCTACGGCGGGCGAGCAGGATGACGAGGAGGTTACATCCTCAGAGTGACCTAGAGGAGCTCAGTGACACCCTTTTTCCTTTTGGTTTTTTTTTATATTTTTTTGTAAAAAATTGCCTTTGGGCTCAGTTCGATGTTTTTCTCCTCGGGATAATTTTATTTTCAATTTATATATCTAACTTTTTATCTATTTATCTTTCCTTTATTATCTCTCATGTTTATGACTCCTTAGACTTGTACATTCGAGATTTTAGGAATCGAATTTTAGATCGGGATAAATATTTTAAGCTCGGTTATATCCAAACTTTATGTATTGATTTATATCATACCTGTTAAGAATCAGGCCTTGAACCCGGTTATATCTGGGATTTTACATAATTTAAACTTAGTTCTTGTTAGGATAATTGATAATTCGAGCTTTAAAAAACCCTTGATTTTAAACAATTTTCCCAACTTTCCATGTTTTGGACCTAGTTGTATCTAGGGTTTTAAATGATTAAAACTGAGTTTATGCTAGGTTTATTGACATCTCGGGCTCTTAAAAAAAAAATCCATCGAATACTCAATTTTCCAAGCTTCTAAGTTTCGGACCTGGTTGTATCTAGGGTTTTAAGTAATTTAAACTTAGTTCGTGCTAGGTTTATTGACACCTCGAGCTCTTAAAAAGTCGTTGAATAATCAATTTTCCAAGCTTCTAAGTTTCAGACCTAGTTGTATCCAGGGTTTTAAGTAATTTCAACTTATCCAGCAATCTTACTCTGACCCATCTTGGGTTATATGCCCCCCAAGTAACCAGAATGTAGAAACTTTCTTGGTTGCTTTTACAAACATTAAATACATGAGTTAATACAACATTAACAAGAAAAATTATTTAAAAATCCATCTATTATTTAATCAAATGGCTTTTATACTTAAGCCTTACATGGATGATGATACTACTGATAATACTTTTTTAAATGCATGGCATTCCAGGTCTGTGGGACTATCTCCCCATTCAGCCGAGCTATCTTGAAGGTTCCTCCACGCGGAATCTCCACGATCTGATATGGACATTCCTAGTTCGGGCCCAAGACACCGTCCTTGGGATCCTTATTCGCCAGAAAGACCCTTCAGAGAACCAGGTCGCCCAATCTGAACCTACACCTCTTGACTTTAGAATTAAAGTAACCAGTGATATTTTGTTGATAATGGGCGAGCTATAACTGTCAATCCTCTCGTTTCTCATCAATCAGGTCGAGAGATGCATTAAGTAATTCATCATTATGTTCCTGGCTAAATGTCCTTTGCCTGTGAGTGGTTACCATGGCTTCGACTGGAAGGACAGCCTCACTTCCAAAAGTTAAGGAGAAAGGAGTGTGTCCCGTGGAGGTTCTGTGAGAAGTTCGGTATGCCCAAAGTACTTGCAGGAGCTGTTCGAGCCATATTCCATTGTCCTTGTCTAACCTCTTCTTAAGACTCACCTTTAGGGTTTTTTTCACAACCTCGACCTATCCATTGGCCTATGGATACGCTACTGAGGAGAAGCTCTTAATGACGTCGTATTTTTCATAGAAGTTAGTGAAGAGATCACTGTTGAATTATGTCCCATTGTCTGACACGATCTTTTTAGGAAGCCTTAACCGACATACAATATTCCTCACCATAAAGTTCAGGACTTTCTTTCATGTGATGGTTGCCAAAGGCTCGTCTTCTACCCACTTTGTGAAATAGTCGATTGCCAACACCGCATAACGAACTCCTCCCTTGCCCGTAGGTAGGGACCCTATTAGGTCGATTCCCCACACCGCAAATGACCATGGGGATGAGATCATCGTTAGCTTGACTGGAGTAGCTCGAGCAACTATGACGAAGTGCTGGCATTTGTCACATTTCTGAACATACGAGATAGAGTCTTTTGTTAAAGTGGACCAAAAATAGCCCGGCCTCAATATTTTTAGTGCTAGGTTTTGCCCCCAGCATGATCTTCACAAAAGCCTTCATGCACTTCCTGCAAAATGGTTTTAGCCTCCTTGGGCAGAACACACCGTAGGAGAAACAATAAATGACCACGTCAGTACAATGTCCCATCTACTATCACATACATTGGAGCTTGATATAGTATTTTTCTTGCATCCTTCTATCCTCAGGTAATCTTCCCATTGTCAGGTATTCCATTATGGGGGTCATCCAAGTTGGTCTTGTGTCGATCATCTCGACCTCTACCATTTTTTCTGTCACGCTCGGACTCTCCAAAAACTGTACTGGCACTACATTCAAGGTCTCAGCTTCTTTGGTGGTAGCAAGCCTTGCCAAAGTGTCAGCATTAGACTTATGCTAGCGAGGCATCTGTTCAACAGTACTGTAATCAAATTCAGATAGCTCCCCCTTCACCTTAGCTAGGTAAGCCGCCATCTTGGTGCCTCGAGCTTGATACTCTCCCAACACCTGATTAACCACGAGGTGAGAATCACTATAGCACCGGACGGCCTTCGCCTTGAGCTCTTTCACCACTTGCAGTCCAGCTAGTAGAGGTTCATAATCGGCTTCGTTGTTAGATGCCTCAAATTCAAATCTCAGAGTTGTATGGAATTGATGCCCTTCTGGGGAGATTAGTATGATCCCAGCTCCCGATCTATTCTCGTTCGATGATCCATCTACGAATATCTTCCACAACTCCTGCACCGGTTCCTTCTAAAGCTTATTTTGAAATCCAGTGCATTCAGCCACAAAATTAGCAAGGGCTTGAATTTTTATTGAGGTCCATGGCACATACAATATCTTGAACTGGCTGAGTTCAACTGCCCAATTTAAAAGACGTCCCAATGTTTCAGGTTTTTGGAACACCTACCTTAAAGGTTAGTCGGTCATGATGTTGATTGAATGGGATTGGAAATATGGTCGGAGCTTCATGGAAGCCAATATCAGACATAATGCCATCTTTTCTATTAGTGGATACCGTGATTTAGCTCCGAGAAGTCTCTTGCTTATATAATATACCGATTTTTGAGCACGATCTTCTTCTCGAACTAACACGACACTAACTGCATTTTCTGTCACGACCAGATAAAGGAATAGAGGTTCTCCAGACATAGGCTTAGATAATACTGAGGGTTCGGCCAAGTGCGTTTTTAGGTCAAGGAATGCATGCTCGCACTCCTGAGACCATTCAAACTTCTTGTGTCCTATGAGCAAGTTGTAGAATGGCAAGCACTTGTCAGTAGATTTCGAAATAAAACGATTCAAAGCTCCCACCTTTCCAGTCAGGCTTTGAACTTCTTTACGTGACCTGAGCGAAGGAATTTCTAACAATGATCTAAATTTATTAGGATTCGCTTCTATTCCCCTCGTATTGACTATGAATCCCAGAAATTTTCCAATGCTACTCCAAAAGTACACTTTTGGGGATTCATGCCATACCTCCTTAAGATCTCAAAACATTCTTTCAGATCGGATACATGGTTCTCGGCGGTCTTGGATTTGATAAGCATATCATCGACATACACTTCCATATTTCTTCCAATCTGATCAGCAAACATTTTGTTGACTAATCGTTGATATGTAGCTCCAACATTCTTCAACCCAAAGGGCATGACTTTATTATAGTATATGTTAGTTGGGGTCATGAAGCTAGTATGCTCTTGGTCTGCAAGATTCATCACGATCTGGTAATATCCAGAATACGCATCCATGAAAGACATGAGTTCGTGACGTACCGTGGAGTCTACCAACTGATCAATCCTTGGCAGTGGAAAGCAATCCTTGGGGCAAGCTTTGTTCAAGTTGGAGAAATCGATGCAGGTCCTCCATTTCCCATTTGGCTTTGGGACTAGCACGGGATTGGCAACCCAGATCAAGTATTTTGCTTCATGAATAAACCTGCACTTTAGCAATCGAGCTACTTCTTCCTCCAGTTCTTCAGCTCGGACTATTCCCAAACGCCTCTCTTTTGGGATTTTGCAGGCACATTCTTGTCCATGTTTAGAGTGTGCATGATTACACTTGGGCTTATTCCCACAATGTCTTGATATGACCAGGTGAAGACATCCAGATTCTTTTGTAAGAAATTGATCAGCTCCTTCTTCCTTTCATCATCAAGATTCTTTCCAATCTTAACAACTCTTGAAGCTTCTTTGGGGTCTATACTTACCTCCTCAAGCTCTTCAATGGCCTGGAACTCTGACCTGTCCTCGCCCATTCGTGGGTCAATGTCATCACGTGGGAGGACGTCGCTATCCTTTGCTTCTTGAGGTTCTTCCGTCCCACTAGTAATTTCCACTTCTTGGGACTCCTCACCTCAATCACTTATGGCCATAACTTGCTGCCCGGGTTGTGATTTTCCCTTCATAGAAATGTTATAGCATTCCATGGCAGCGAGCTGATCGCCTCTGACCGTGCATATTCATACAGTCGAGGGGAACTTGATTGCTAGGTGGCGGATCGAGGTTATGGCTTCAAATGCCATCAATGCAGGACGGCCAAAAATCGCATTGTATGCGGCTGGACAATCAATTACCACGAACTCAAGCTGCTTGGAGATAGTTCGTGAACCTTCTCCCAATGTTACCACTAATTCGATCGTTCTGATAACAGCCGACCCTTCACAAGAAAACCCATATAGAATCATTGAGGTCGCCTTTTGCTCGGTTACAGACAACCCCATTTTTTCCAAGGTGGACCTAAAAAGTAGATTAATAAAACTTCCGTTATCTACTAGTGTCCTCCATACTTTTTGGTTGGCGAGCTGAACGGTTACGACCAAAGGATCGTTATGTGGGAACTAGACATGGCTAGCATCTTCTTCTGTAAAAATTATTGGTTTTTTTCCAATCGTTGTTGTTTTGATAACCGTTGTTCCAGGACGAACTCCACTCCGTTATGGGATTTGAGTTTGTTAATGTGCCTCTTTTGGGCACCTCTGATCGTGCCTGCCAGATGAGGTCCTCCCGAAATGGTGGCTATATCTCCCCCTATTATCGGAGCTTGAGTTCCAGCTTGATTCATTGGTGCTTCAGGAGCTAACGGAGGGTTTTTTCTAGTGAGCTGACTAGGGACCACTTGATTTCAGGTGTATTGAGCCAAAGGTGCCGCCCTAATGAGAGTCTCAATCTCATCCTTTAGTTGTCTATAGTCACCAATGTTATGACCGATATCAATGTGGAATCAGCAGAATTTCGAAGGATCTCTCTTTGCTCTTTGGTTTTTCAATGGTTCTCGCTTCTTCCATGGAAGGCGAGTAGAATTAGCTAAGAAAATGTGCTCTGAAGTATTCGTAAGGTTGATATAAGTTGTGTAAACAGGTTTGAATTTCTCCCCGGACTTATTTTTCTTTGTTCCGCTCTAGTCACCCTCACCATTTCCCTTCCTCTTATTATTTCCTCCTTGGTTATTCTGGGCAATGGTTTGAGTCGTAGCCGCAACATCCATTACCGCTCCAACGGGCTGGACAGGGATTTGGCTAGTTCCTACGACGAAAGCTTGCACCTCTTCCAGGTTAACCCATCTTTCAGCTTGTGTCAAGAACTCATCCATACTATTAACTCCTTTTCTCTGTAATTCTTGCCATAGGTCGCCTCCAACAAGGATTCCCATCCTCATTGCCATCAGCTTGGAGCTATCGTCGGCATCTCTAGCTAGTGCAGCGACATTGGCAAACCTACTTAGACATGCCTTCAACAATTCGCCAGGTTGCTGCTTTACATTAGCTAATGAATCAACCTTTACCCGAGCTGTCTGGGAAGCCCTAAATGCTCTCTTAAAATCAGCAGAAAACTTCTTCCATGAGCTAATTGAATGCCTCTTGTACTGTTTAAACAACTGCCTGGCTGGCCCAATCAGAGTTTATGGGAATAAAATGCACCTTAGATCGAGTCTGACATTGTGGGCCATTATCATGGTGTTAAACATCCCAAGGTGATCAGATGGATCCCCATCTCTGTCAAAGTTTGACAAGTGTAGCATTCTGAACCCCACTGGATATGTTGTCACCGCAATATTTGGGGCAAAAAGCTTGAGCTCATCCTCTGAGTCACAATTGTCTTTATCTTTTCCAGATAAAGGCTTCTTCATTTGCTCCTCCGTCTGAGCTAGCCTCTCGAGGGTTTGGTCCCTAATCCCTAGGTTATTTTGGGGTTGTTCAATAGCTCCCATCCTATTGTACGCGTTCGATGGGTTGTTGTCCCTCCAAGCTCGAGCTTGGTTTTGTGCGGTCATTCCCATTATCACGTTCTTTGGAAGGACCTCCCTCTTGACAAGTATAACTAGCACCCCCATCTCGAGCTGAATTTCTTCTCTGCGAATTTAGGCGATCACCCAGATTAGGTTGTGGATCGTACTGAGGGCTTTGTGTCGAACTTAGATGATTTCTTAGATCGCCCTCAGACCTACCACTTTGATGACATTCAGTCCAATAACTTCCATTTGCAAAGCTTACAGCTCGTGGTTCATGTTGAGAATCTGGATTTTCGACACGTATTCGTGGGACATAGGTATGGGCACACAGAGGAGGATTTCTCCTACTGTCTCCATAAGCAAGAATGTCTTGTGTAGGAAGAGGTGGCTTCAGATGTCTTATGACGGGGGAGGCCTAACTAGTGAGGCAATCCTTGTCCCATCAGGGAGAACTAAATTAGCCCGCCTTTCTTCTATCCCATTATTCCTAGCTCTCCACGCCTGACAATTTGATCGTGGCGTAGGAGGGTTTTCTAGTATATTTTTTCTCTGTGAGCCTGTCCCCGCCCCTCCTCGTTGGTTGCCATGGGCATTCATAGGTGCTCGTGAAGGAGGCATCGAACTTGGGATCGTGGTTCTAACTGATCGACTGACGTGCTGATGACCCCTATGAGGGCCACTAGGTTGAGCATTTTGGCGATCTCGCATTGTAGGCACAGAACTTGGGGTGGCAGTTCTGACTGGCCGACTTGGTTTGGATCGGTTATTCCTATGGAACTTATGAGACCCAGTTTGCCTTTTTTCGACATTAATGTCGGTTGCAAGAGGGGGTAACCGAGTCAAAACCTCCTCAATTTTCCTGTTTCCCTTAGCAAGATGGCTTCTTAACTTCATATTTTCCAACTCAACTGCAGTTAAGTAGCCTGGGTTTGGATTCAGTGGCAATGATGTTGAACTCCCAGTATCGTCGTGATGCGCAAAATGCTTTCCCGGATGTTGCTGGACTTCAGGAGCCATGCGCGTTTGAAACAGCGGTATAATGGGCCTCCTGCCCACCAGGTTGTTCTATCTCATTGTTGTGCATTGAGCGAGTGAGCACCATGATGAGATTTAACTGGGATTTTTATGAAAGCACTAATTTCCCTCTCAATGAAAGCACCAAACTGTTGACGCGGTTTTTTGCCAACAATGTATTAAGAAATACTAAGGTTGATTAGTGCTTAGTAATAAATCGTAACGAAAGATGAAATGAATTCACAAGAACACAAATCATTTACGTGGTTCAGTGGTTAAAATTCACCTAGTCCATGAGTCTATATTATTGTTGTTTCTCTCTCTATGTTGGCAAAGTTTCAGTATTACAGAATAATCGGTCCATTTTCCTATCCAATATTCTCAGTATTTATAGAGAAATTCCATGGACAGGTTTGGGAAACCGCATGAGTCTATCACGGATTTACATATTTATTACATTTAATACATATATTTCCCATTTATAATGGGATATGATTTGATCATAAAGTAAATGTTCTCCTAATATATAGGACATTAAATATGACAAGATGGTCATAAATAATGGTATAAAAATACCCGAGTCTTTGGGGATCTGCGGGTACGCAATATATCAGAGATACCACGAGCTGAGTATCTCTTCTAGCTCCTACTTCGATAACTATTTGAATATTAAGAGCTTGTGCTTCACAACCTTCATGTCTGTAGCTTGGGTTAAATCCAGGACACCTAACACCACACGTGCCCATGTGAAACTGGAGTTGCTTATGTGGATAATAAGCAGATATCATTCTCTTGGTCATTTCTCCGTATATCTATTTTCCAGCTATACCCAAACTAAGTGAATGACTTGGGCTAAAATTAGGGTACAACACTTTTAATATGTCAATCACATTCTCTTGACTGAATTTGTCTAACAAATCCTTTGTAACAGTTTTGTAAGAAACTATTTTGAAGTTATCTTTAAGATCATTACATCAATTATGTAATATTGTCTTGAATTAAATGATACTTGATTTTATGAGCTTTTACCCTCTCATGATTTTTAGTTTTTCTAGAATAGTTGCATCTCCATTGCTTTTGCAATGAGATACTAGTTGTTTATTCTAGTTTGAAACCCTTTCTAGAATGACAAAGAACTCAACTAAATCAATTAGCCTATTTAACTGCTTGTAGCTGTTACATTTCAGCTTTGGTGGTGAAACATACAATTCTGAAATGTCTAATACATTTCTAGATTAATGTGTCTCCTTCATAGTTATGGAAACTGATTCTGATATCAATCTTTGAAGATTTAAAATCAGTACATCCTATGGGATTTTAGGTCACTCCCTAAATGCACATACATATAATCTCTATTATATTCAAGATACTTAAAATTAATTCCTTATAATTATTCAATGACTCAATCCATCATTGGATTGACAATTGCTGACAATTCCTACCGTTTAACAAATGTCAAAACATAACATTCAATACATTAAACAGTCTATCACTGAGTTGTAAGAACAACTATCTCATGACCTCTTTTCTAGTAAAAGAATAAATGGACATTATTATTAAATAATACATCCACCTGACTGAGAAGGAAAAAAGCCTTTCTTGGATATTTGTCAACTAAAGCATTTAAGCTTCTTATCTATATAAGTCACTTTAAGACAGTGCCAGAGGATTGTTACTTCAATCTCTATAGAATTGAATGTATAGAACATTCTTTGCTTTTCTAAATCTAAATTTTAGAAACGTTCAGCTAACCATTTCTTTTCTATTGACAATTTCTCTACACCATTCCCAATGATTAGAACATTGTCAATATTAAGAATAAGAATAAGAATCACAACAAAATCTTTCTAGTCGAGATCTTCAAATGATTTTGTCATGTCAGCCATTCAGTAAAGACTACTTAGACATCCCTTTAAATTAATCTCATAATCCATCATAAAGTAGTGGATAAGAGTATGTAAACATATTTAAGTTTAGTTACAGTAAAAGATATTTATTAGAGTAATAAATTCTCCTTTCTGTTCATAGCCTTAGGCTATTAACCTAACTTTGAAAATTCTGTACTTTCCTCTGTTCTCCTCTTCATCTTGAATATCTGTTTCAAATTGAAGTTCAATGAACTTTAGTTGGATGTTCAAGAATCCAAATGTCATAGAATTCTAAATTCCATTTCTAGATTCATGTTGTTACAACCATTATTTTCTGTAAAAAAAAAATCCATTCCATATACTAGTATGTGAATGAAGTATAGTTAGATTGTGTTGCACACAATTTAACTATCTTTACATTTGCAATGGAGTAGTTACTAACTAGTTGTAACGCCCTTGGTAGCCAAGACCATTACAATGTTTGTTTATAAAGGTGCAAGACTTGCTAATCAAGTCATTTAGTTAGAAACATGTTACTGAAACCATAATTGAACTTGGGTTAAAAGATTTTGTTCATAAAAGATACATTTCATTTAGATAAACATTTCGTACATGGGATCCCAAAAGAAATAGAGTTTAAAAGACAGTTTACAAAAATTCCAGGTTGTAAACAAGTACTGGCCACTCTAAGGCAAAACAGACATTTAGGCTTCTCCTGTCCTGTACCACTCCTCGGCCGTGGCGGCCGATCAGCTGAATATGTTCATTCAGCCTCAAAGCTCTCCAAGTTAGGACTGGTCCACCTTGCTCTTTCCTTTACCTGCACCACGTAGCATCCGTGAGCCAAGGCCCAGCAAGAAAGCCATAATACAGAGTATAAACAATAAACAACAGTCAGGTATTTCATAAATTACCCATCAGGTATACAACAAGTCATACAGCTCACATAAACAGTGATTTCAATCTACAAGCCAATAATCACCTACTTAGATAACAAACTCGTCACAATCATCAATTTAAACAACATTAAACAGATCATGCCAAAATCCAGGGTCGGCGCCCTTAGGCCGCACCCTCTAATTATCCCACTAACTCCGGATCGCTTAGGCCGAGCTCAGGGATTATGTACTTAATCTCAGCTATCAGTGGCAGAGCCGTGCTCTGTGCGCAAATATTGATTCTGGAACTCCTAGGTCGTTTATCACATGTCCCCATGGCATAATACCATCTCATGACATCACATACAAATATAGGGAACTCTTAGTCCTGCCATATT
Organism: Humulus lupulus; assembly: GCF_963169125.1. Lineage (NCBI taxonomy): Eukaryota > Viridiplantae > Streptophyta > Magnoliopsida > Rosales > Cannabaceae > Humulus > Humulus lupulus. The sequence continues at coordinate 42,657,841 of NC_084794.1, read as the reverse complement.
CACATAACCGGGTGTAGTTTCTTACCTTTGATTCGGATAGCTTTGATTAGTGAAATCGACCTTCAAGCACGATCCAATCCAAGCCCTAGCATACACCTAGTCACAACCATAAATTACAACCATCACTAAACATCAATTATGTAACCTAACCTCGGGACCAATCCCGAGCCCCCAGGCAAAAACCCTAAGAACATACCCAAAAATCCACTTCTGAAGGCAGGGTAGCACTATAGCGCCACAAGGTGGGCGCTATAGCGCTACAAGCAGAGACAAAATCCCTCAGGAAGCCAGCATAGCGCTGTAGCGCTCCAAGGCTAGTGCTACAAACAGCAATCTTCAACCTCTAGTTTTCTCCTTCGAATTTCCTCGAGCCAAAATTCCTTAAAACCCCTCTAAACCTCAACCACACACCAAATTGAGCCTACCAACCTCTACATCTCATCCCACATAGCCTAACAACATAAAACTTAGCCACATGCACCATCAAACAAAGAAAGCAAGGATTGAGCTTCAAGCTCAAAAACTCAACAGGAAAAACTAGAACAGCCCAGAAACTCAAATGACCAAGTCTAGAATTGTTAACTTTAATGGGGAATTCGACCCTAGGTTGCCCTCTAAGCTTTTCCAGCCTTTAGCTCCTCAGATCCCAAAGCTTAATTCCTTTAACTTCCATCCAAAACCCAAGTTTAGAAATCAATTCCAACAAAACTCAAAAACTCAAAAACAACCTTTAAACTTTACCTAAATTGGATGGCTAATTCCTGTTAAATCCTCTAGCTTCACCAAGGACCCTAGCCCCAAGATCCAGCCTAAGCTTCCTCTGAGTTACAGCTTCAGAAATCCTCAAGAAGTGGTGAAGAATGGGCAAACCGAGTGGAGGAGAATGAGGTAAGCTCAAGTGTTCTGTTTTCTCTTCTTTCCTTCTTCTTTTCTTTTCTTTTAGCTTCTAATACTTTCTAAGAATTCCACTACGTCTATAAAGGTAGAATATCACTTATCTTCTTTTAACAACCTAAAAGACCATTTTTCCCTCCCATTAAAACCTAAGCCTTAAAACATTCTAAGGGCATTTTGGTCATTGCTCCCAATTCCCGCTAATTCCTCAAGTGTCCCTAATAATTACCACTTAAACTCCAACACCTAGCTAATCACCAATTATTTCCCTCAATGCCAAATAGTCTCCAATATATTTCCTGAATTCCCAAAAATACCCTCAGGCTCCCCCGAGTCGGGTATAAATCCCACCGTGACTTTTCGCTAGTCCGCTCACTAGGATCGCCTCGAGTCAGAAGCTACAAATATATCCACATAATAATGTGGTCTCAAAAATTTATCACAGATAATCATGTTTATGCCCTCAACAGGCCAAAATTACAGATATGCCCTTATAATCTAAACAGGGCCTACATGCATACTAATACTCATAATCCTACATCTCATAAATCCAAATAATCTTATAGGGATGCTTATCACATAATGTAATGACCCAACTACTCTAGACTTTGGACCATTAATGAAAACTAAGCATAGACACAAATCCCTAATAATACTTACAAGTGAAATAATCATACTTTATTAAAAACTTGTAAAAACAAATGTTAAACTTACATAAACTCAAAGCAGGATATGGGATCCCATTGTTTGAAAAAAAAAAAACATAACTTAATTGTAATGAAAAGAGATTACATAAATAGGTGCTGAAAAATACACATAAACCATAAATAAAGACTACATCCTCGAAATCAAAACTCTCGACTCCTTGAATCCATTCTGCCTCAATACACATTCCCCAAGCATCCACGAACCTTACCCGCCACTATAGCTATTTTCCTGCACATATAAACATAAAAGGAATGAGCCTAATGCCCAGCAAGGAAAATCTAACATATAGCCATATACATAAAAATTCATAATTCAACATAAAAACATACCATAACACTTATGTCACATACATACTATAATGGCCATTATTACTTGGGGTCCCATAAACTAAACAAGTAATATGCCCATTAGATTAGTGGGGTCTTGCTAGCTAAGCAAGTCATATGCCCATAATCTATTTGGGGCTTGTTATTTGTATAGGTCATATGCCCAAGTCTACAAACATACTTAACATAGCATTTTTCATAACACATATTCATAAGATAACATATAAAAAAAAAACATATAACCACATAAATCCTATCCTATTTTCCTTACCAAAATAACCGAGATATGAGAATTGATCTGGGACCTTGGAACACTCCTAAAAACCATTTATAATATGGTGAGTATATTGAAGAAAAGAGATGAAAGTGAAAAAGGAACTATGCTATCAAAATATACTTACCAAAAACCTTGTGCTTAAGAACATGGATTTCCTAACCAAGAATAATAATAAGGTTAGAATGAGTAGAAGACTATGAGATTTTTAAAGAACATAATACAGAAATGGACTAGAGTTTGGAAATACCTTGAAGACTTATATAACCAATCTAAACCTTGAACCGAAATGTGAATAACCTTACTTCCCCAAGTGTTTGATAAGCTTATAGTGATCAAGCTTATAATTCCCAACCCAAGTGTTTACACTCTCACACTCACCTAGCAACTTGTAGCTTCTGAACTTAGAGTAATAGATTAATAAATGGCTGGGTACTAGGTCCTATTTATAGAGTTTAGGAATGAAAAGATCATCATTTAACTTGAATAAAAATAATGGCTTTTTAAGTGAAAATGATTTGAATTATCGTTAAGCAGAGGCTGAAGACTCGTTCAGAAAGGAGCTTGACTTATCAAGAGGTTGAAGGTTTGAATGGAGAACGTTTTTGAAAACTTTCAAAAATATGCTGAAGGAGGCGATATATCGCCCCCTATAGGCGATATATCGCTTGGGCCATCATGCCCGAGGCAATCATGCAACGTTTCGTATTTTTCGTATCTTCGTACTGCGATATATCGCCCCCTATAGCTATGACATATCGGCATATGCTGAATATTTAAACATGAAATTACACATTTTTAGCTTAATTTGAATTGAGTAAACAACCTTGACTAAGCCCTCTAACATTTTCAAAGTTGCTGACTGACCTTAGAGTATTCAAATTTTAACCTTAATAAATTTAACCCTCAAAATACTTAATCATTAATACACCTATACATAACATGTGATATTATCTTATTGGTTCTTATCTAAACCTTATAGTATAATAAATATTATCCTCAATATCAATCATATTAATTAAACCTTAGGTTAAAATTAATATTCCTAAACTATAGGTTAAACTTAGAAAATCTACAAGTACTACTATGAGTGTCCAAATAAATCTCGATCTGAACCAAAAATCCACAGTCATAAAGATAATACTATTATTACTATTATACTACTATCTAACTTAGCTAAGTAAAGTTCTTGGACTCTACAATTCTCCCCTACTAAAAAGAATTTCGTCCTCGAAATTTACTTACCAAATAACTCAAGATACCGGCCTTGCATGTCCTCCTAACTCCCACGTTGCCTCTCGTTCAGAACTATTACTCCATAGGACTTTTACTATAGGAATGCTCTTGGACCGTAACTGCTTCATCCCCCTATCTAGGATGCTAACTGGTCGTTCCTCGTAACTTAAGTCTTTCTGGAGTGTTATCGTATCGTACTTGAGGACGTGAGATGGGTCTGACACATATTTGCGTAACATCGAGATATGGAACACATTGTGACAATCGGCTAGTGCAGGTGGTAGGGCTAGTCAATACGCAACTGCCCCCACTTTGTCTAATATCTGAAAAGGACCTATGAATCGGGGACTAAGCTTGCCTTTCTTCCCAAACCACTTGACACCTTTCATAGGAGATATCTTCAGGAAGACTTGATCTCCAACTTGGAATTCCACATCGCGTTGCTTGGCATCCGCATAGCTTTTTTGATGACTTTGAGCAACAAGCATACGCTGTCTAATAAGTGCTACTGCTTCTTGAGCTTGTCTAACAACTTCGGGACCTAGCAGCTGCCTTTCTCCTACCTCGTCCCAGTGCAACAATGATCGGCACCTTCTTCCATATAGCAACTCATAAGGTGCCATCCTGATCATTGACTGGTAGCTGTTGTTGTAGGAGAACTCTATCAATGGTAAGTACTTATTCCATGATCTTCCGAAATCAAGTACACACGCGCGTAGCATATCCTCTAAAATCTGAATCGTACGCACGGATTGCCCATCTGTCTGAGGATGAAAAGTTGTACTAAGACTTAACTTAGTACCCATAGCTTGCTGTAAACTTCCCCAAAATCTCGATGTAAACACCGACCCTCTATCTGACACTATTGTCCTGGGGATTCCATGCAACCGTACTATCTCTTGGATATAGATGTCTGCATATTGGTCTGCCGTGTATGATATCTTAACAGGCAGGAAATGAGCCGACTTGGTTAGTCTATCTATTACTATCCAAGCGGAATCATGCTGCTTATTCGTCCTTGCCAAACCCGTCACGAAGTCCATAGCTATATCGTCCCACTTCCATTCTGGTATGCTAAGCGGTTGCAATAAGCCTGCAGGCCGCTGATGCTCTGCTTTTACTTGTTGGCATACAAGACACTTGGACACAAACTCTGCTATTTCTTTCTTCATCCCTTTCCACCAATAGATTGCTTTGATGTCATGAGTCATCTTGGTAGACCCTGGGTGAACTGAGTACGGGGTATTGTGTGCTTCTTCCAGAATTGTCCTCTTAATCCTTTGATCATTTGGCATGCATACCCGATCCTTATATCTCAATAAACCTTGGCTAGATATTGAGAAATCTGTAACTTTGCCTTCTCTGACTACATCCATATGTGCTGCTAGTGTATTATCATGTCTCTGACCAATCCGTATGTCTTCTAGCAGATTCGATTGGATAGACAAGTTAGCCTGCTTGCCTACAACTACTTCTATTCTGGCACTGATCAGCTCCTGTTGTAGCGGCTTTTCTATTCCGGCTAAAGCGGCTAAATTTCCATAACTTTTCCTACTAAGTGCATCAGCAACTACGTTCGCCTTCCCCAGGTGGTATAGGATTTCGCAGTCATAATCCTTTACTAACTCCAACCACATGCGCTGCCTCATGTTGAGCTCCTTCTGAGTAAAGAAGTACTTTAAACTCTTATGGTCCGTATAAATCTCGCACCGTTCTCCGTAAAGATAATGGCACCATATTTTTAATGCAAAGACCACCGCTGCCAATTCCATATCGTGAGTTGGATAGCGCTGCTCGTACTCCTTCAATTGTCGTGAGGCGTAGGCTATCACATTGTCATTTTGCATTAGCACGCAACCTAATCCTTGCTTTGACGCATCGTAGTAGACTACGAACTTATCGTTGGGTGTCGGTACACTAAGTACTGGTGCTGAGAAAAGCTTATCCTTAAGCAACTTGAATTTTTCTTCACACTTATCATTCTAGTTGAATCTTTGTTGTTTTCGGGTCAGGTTGGTGAGCGAAGTGGCTATCTTTGAAAATCCCTCTACAAACTTCCTATAATAACTTTCTAACCCTAGAAAGCTTCTTACTTCAGATGCGTTCTTTGGTCTGGGCCAATCCTTTACGGCCTCTACCTTTGATGGGTCTACTGTAATTTCATCTTTTGATATAATGTGCCCGAGGAACGCCACTTGCGAAAGCCAAAATTCACATTTCTTAAACTTTGCGTAGAGTTGATGCTCCTTCAATCGCGTCAAAATCAACCTCAAATGTTCCTCGTGCTCTACTTCATCCTTGGAGTATACTAAGATATCTTCGATGACCACAACAACGAATTTATCTAAGTAATCCTTGAAGACCCTATTCATTAAGTCTATAAACACGGCTGGTGCGTTAGTAAGACCAAAGGACATAACCAAGAACTCGTAATGTCCATAACGAGTCCTAAAGGTTGTCTTAGGAATATCTTCTCCTTTTACTTTGAGCTGATGATACCCGGACCATAAATCGATCTTTGAAAATACAGTCGCACCTCGGAGTTGATCAAACAAGTCGTCGATCCGAGGTAGCGGGTACTTGTTCTTAATCGTTACCTTATTCAGCTCGCGATAGTCTATACACATCCGCATACTTCCGTCCTTCTTTTTCACGAATAGTACCGGAGCTCCCCATGGCGAACGGCTTGGCCTAATAAAACCCAAGTCTAGGAGTTCGTGTAGCTGCGTCTTTAACTCCTTGAGTTCCGTAGGTGCCATCCGGTATGGTGCCTTAGAGATAGGCACGGTGCCTGGTACTAATTCTATCGTGAAGTATATTTCCCGAGTTGGCGGAAATCCTGGCAAGTCATCGGGAAATACCTCTGGAAATTCTTGTATAACACGGACATCTCCAACCTTAAGTGGTGTCTCCCATTCCACATTTGTGATGCTGGCTAAGAACGCTTGACATCCTTTCTCCATCATTCTCTGAGCTTTGAGAGATGATACTAATGGGGTGCATAATCCTGAAGCTTGTCCCATGAAGCATAGTCTTTGGCCGTCAGGAGTCTCGAACATCACCTTCTTGTGTTTGCAGTCGATGGTTGCGCCATGCCGTGCTAACCAATCCATGCCTAGTATTACGTCGAAGTCCTTGATCACTAGTTCTATCAGGTCTCCTTCTAGTTCTATGTCCTCAATCTTGATCGGTATGCCTCGTACTATCCGTGATGATAGAACTACTTTGCCCGAAGGCAACTCGGTTACAAACCTAATTCTAAATCTTTCACAAGGTTTGTCTAGTTTTTCTATCATTCCTAACGAGATATAAGAATGAGTGGCTCCCGAATCAAATAATACATAGCATAAGTTATTGAGGATAGAAACCTGACCTGTGACCACCTTATTGCTAGCATCAGCCTCTCCTTGGGTTAAAGTAAAAACCCTAGCAGGAACCATCTTGTCGTCTTTCTTTCCTTCTAGCTTGTGCTGAGGACAATCTCTTTTTCGGTGTCCTTCCTGACCACAGCTAAAACATTCCTTTGTGTTTGCGTGGCATTCTCCAGGATGCTTCTTCTGACACTTAGCACATGGCGGGTATTCCACGTAACCCGGCCTCTTTCCCCCATTATTCGTTCGTGCCCTCTTATCGCTGTCGAATTGCTTGTTATCCGGATGCCGTCTTTTCTGGCCGTTACCGTTGTTGCTGGACTGATTATTGTCGTTATGGTTGTTGTTGCGACTGGTCTAAGGTCGATTATGTTGTCTTGGTTCAGGCTTACTGGCTTCCTCTTTACTTACATTAGCCTACAACCTCTCTACTTCTATTGTCGTCTCAAGAACATCGGCATATGTAGTATTCCCCGGGTTTGCTAACTTAACCCCCATCTCGATTTTTGGTCGAAGTCCTCTAACAAATTTGTTCACCCTCAGAAAATTGGTTGGAACCATCTCAGATGCGAATTTAGCTAAGCGGTTAAACTGACGAGCATACTCTACCACTGATAAATTTCCTTGCTTCAAGTTGGCAAACTCCTCAACTCTTGAAGCGAGTACACCCGAGTTGTAGTACTTTTTGGGAGCTCCACAAATCGGGTCCATGTCATGGTGGCAACATCATGCGATTGCTGGACCAAGTCCCACCATATCCTGGCATCTTTCTTGAGCAATGATGAGACACAGGATATGCGGTCCGCATTACTGAGATTCATGTGCGTCAGAATTGGCTCCACATTCCTTAGCCACTCTTCTGCCTCAAAGGGGTCTGTAGTCCCTTCGAAGTTTGGAGCATGCTATTTGTGGAACCTCTCATACACTGGCTCCATGTGCTGTAATAGATACGGCGCGTAATTCACCACTGGCCATCCCCCATATGGACCAACTTGTTGGGGTGCTGAGGCCATTTGCTGTGGCTGCGGCTGCGGTGGAGGCTGAGTCTGAGTTTGAGTCTGAGCCTATTGGCGTTGTTGCTGCAAAATTTCCTTGACTTGTTGTCGCAGTCTGGTGATCTCCGCAGTGTTGTCAGCTGGCGGTGCCGGCGCGTTGCGGCTAGCAGTAGTACGCACTCCCCTTCTGCGAACTGGAGGGGCGTCATTGTTCGCTGGAACAGCGTTGGAGGCGTATCCGTTGGTGCGTGCAGATTTTAGGAGCGACATCGTAGCAGAGTTCTAACAGTTGAGAGAAACATGTTAGAACTTTACCTAATAGGCTCTAAGGAAAAAACTTATTCTAAGACAAACATATCTCGAACCTATTTATTATGACTTCTTATGAAAAATTATACAAGTCTCCTTTATTATTAAAGGGTTTCTATACTTAGAAAAACAAGCCATCTTTATTTTCTAAGTCTGTTTCTAATTATCCTATATGACTTAATTCTCAGGCTCGAAACTCATCTTTGTTCCAAACTTAACCATATTGAGGGAGGGTTGGGATCAATAAAATCGTTCCCACTACTAAGGCCCCCTAACTCTCAATAAGGAGACTTGGCTCATTGATTTGTATCCACCCTGACCGAACTTAGTCATTATTTATTTTACTTATTATTTATTATGATTGCAAAAATAAAAAAAATCAAACTTATACATGATAATGAAATAACATGATATTCATTTGGAAAAAGTTTTTCACTTATTACAAACATAAAATAAAGAAAGAAATAAAACAAACAATGAAAAACTACTATTCTAAAAATCAGGATCTTCTACATCCGACCTTTCATCTAACATATCATTATCCAATTCTTCATAATCCTCATTTTCATGTGCATCAAAATGTCCTCTAGGAAGGTTTGTGAAAATCCTATGTTTTTGCTCATTTGTAAACTGAAATTCTGATTTTGCAGTGAACCTAACTAAGAGGAAGTAATATCGCATTGCTACTGGCAGTTCGTCTTCATCATCCATTGTTTCCCATATTTCCTCTAAGGCTGCTATTATAGGATGAAAATCTTTAAACAGTCTAATTACTAATGCATATTGTTCCGTTGCTCTCATCATAATTTGCTTAGACTCTTGAAGGTGACCTGTCTCTTTGTGGAACAAAAGCAATCTTCGAGTGATTCTTTCTAGTGCTCCTACAGTGTTTCTTGGTTCCCTTATTCTCTTTAAAGCCTTAATGGCTCGGATATCCTCATTGCCTAATGCTCCGTTCATACTTAACTGAAAACATAAATACTAAAATTGTTAGCTATATACATAGGCAAAATAACTATAACTTAAATACTTACTTGGCGGTCAGATTCGGAGCTTTGAGTGTGTGTATCGAGGAGAACTTCATGCGAAGGAACCGTTGCTCTGATACCAACTGTAATGACCCAAATACTCTAGACTTTGGACCATTAATGAAAACTAAGCATAGACACAAATCCCTAATAATACTTACAAGTGAAATAATCATACTTTATTAAAAACTTGTAAAAACAAATGTTAAACTTACATAAACTCAAAGCAGGATATGGGATCCCATTGTTTAAAAAAAAAACATAACTTAATTGTAATGAAAAGAGATTACATAAATAGGTGCGGAAAAATACACATAAACCATAAATAAAGACTACATCCTCGAAATCGAAACTCTGGACTCCTTGAATTCCTTCTGCCTCAATACACATTCCCCAAGCATCCACGAACCTTACCCGCCACTATAGCTATTTTCCTGCACATATAAACATAAAAGGAATGAGCCTAATGCCCAGCAAGGAAAATCTAACATATATCCATATACATAAAAATTCATTATGCAACATAAAAACATACCATAATACTTATGTCATATACATACTATAATGGCCATTATTACTTGGGGTCCCATAAACTAAACAAGTCATATGCCCATTAGATTAGTGGGGTCTTGCTAGCTAAGCAAGTCATATGCCCATAATCTATTTGGGGCTTAGTTGTATAGGTCATATGCCCAAGTCTACAAACATACTTAACATAGCATTTTTCATAACACATATTCATAAGATAACATATAAAAAAAACATATAATCACGTAAATCCTATCCTATTTTCCTTACCAAAATAACCAGGATATGAGAACTGATTTTGGACCTTGGAACACTCCTAAAAACCATTTATAATATGGTGAGTATATTGAAGAAAAGGGATAAAAGTGAAAAAGGAACTATGCTATCAAAATATACTTACCAAAAACCTTTTGCTTAAGAACTTGGATTTCCTAACCAAGAATAAGAATAAGGTTAGAATGAGTAGAAGACTATGAGATTTTTAAAGAACATAATACAGAAATGGACTAGAGTTTGGAAATACCTTGAAGACTTATATGACCAATCTAAACCTTGAACCGAAATGTGAATAACCTTACTCCCCCAAGTGTTTGATAAGCTTATAGTGATCAAGCTTATAATTCCCAACCCAAGTGTTTACACTCTCACACTCACCTAGCAACTTGTAGCTTCTGAACTTAGAGTAATAGATGAATAAATGGCTGGGTACTAGGTCCTATTTATAGAGTTTAGGAATGAAAAGATCTTCATTTAACTTGAATAAAAATAATGGCTTTTTTTGAAGGTTTGAATGGAGAACGTTTTTGAAAACTTTCAAAAATATGCTGAAGGAGGCGATATATCGCCCCCTATAGGCGATATATCGCCTGGGCCATCATGCCTGAGGTAATCGTGCAGCGTTTCGTGTTTTCCGTATCTTCGTACTGCGATATATCGCCCCCTATAGCTGCGACATATCGGCATACGTTGAATATTTAACCACGAAATTACACATTTTTAGCTTAATTTGAATTGAGTAAACAACCTTGACTAAGCCCTCTAACGTTTTCAAAGCTGCTGACTGACCTTAGAGTATTCAAATTTTAACTTTAATAAATTTAACCCTCAAAATACTTAATCATTAATAAACCTATACATAACATGTGCTATTATCTTATTGATTCTTATCTAAACCTTATAGCATAATAAATATTATCCTCAATATCAGTCATATTAATTAAACCTTAGATTAAAATTAATATTCCTAAACTATAGGTTAAACTTAGAAAATCTACAAGTACTACTATGAGTGTCCAAATAAATCCCGGTTTGAACCAAAAATCCGCAGTCATAAAGATAATACTATTATACTACTATCTAACTTAGCTAAGTAAAGTTCTTGGACTCTACACATAATCATGCATTTAATCATTTAAATCGCACATAATCCAGTTATGCCCTCCCGACACATTAATCAAGGCCCTTACGCCTTATTAGTAATTTTGGGTCGTTACGCTACTACTCCCACTACAACAATGCTTTACAGAATTTGTGATATTCTTTGGTTTTAACATTGTTATTTGTCCATAACTTGCTTATTTAACTAGAAAATATAGTGATTATATTAATCATGCTTCATTGAAGTAGCATTTAAAGAGATACAAACTCTTTTGTAATCTTTTATGATTATTAAACTGTTTCACTAAATGACTCCACGGAAATTTTCAATTTATCCACATAACCACTTATGAATCCCAACTTCTAAGTCTTTGATGTTGTACAATCAAATATGTATAGAGTATAACAAGTGTTAAAATTATAGAAATAATAAAGACGATAATGATTACTCATTATCTATTTAATCTTATCTAATATGATTATATTCCATTTCCAAAATACTAATTTCGCTTAGCATTTTAGTTGTATGTGAGTTGGGTTTGAATTCCATGTTCACATGCAAATTACTTGAATTCCAAATTCGAGTTTTAGACTTCCTTTCGATCAGATCAAATATTTCTCTAAGCGACTTTACTTTTAATGATGCATTGAAATTTCTAGAAATTTTCTTTGCATTTAATCAAAGTTAAACATATCTAAAATTAATGTCAATCGATATTGACTTTCTATTTATTATTTCTTTTAGCTTTGAACATTAAAAGGTTCAACATACATCTCTATGTATTAGCTAAACAATTATGTGATTTTTGAGCCTTTATTAGAAAAAGGTCTTTTGGTTAACTTTAATTAACAGATTATATAAACAGGGAGAGAACCATTGAATGGTTGCAATAAAAGACTGTCTTTTATTTGTTTTATGTGTCTAATTAATCACAAGCCAATTTCAAAAATAATTCACATATATGTTTCACTTAATTGTGGTTGGAATAAGATCTCTTATTTATTAAATCTATTATTTGCACAATAATAAATAATTCATAATTATCATTTATACTCATTGATGAAACGGGTAGAATAAGTGTATTTAAAAAATAACAACTGAAATTATTATTCAAAAGAAATACTTAACTTGTTCATTCATCAAATAAAGGAATCTAAAAACATAGTTTCTAGAAAGAATTCAAGAACTACTTTAAGGAAAGAACTTATTAATTTCTTTCATAATGAAAATCAACTATTTCAAAATGACAAAAATTTAAATTGGTTTAAACAAAGCAAAATAAACTTCTAATCTTATATTTTATTTATTCAATTGTCATCATCATTTCTTCTTTGCTTTGGTTTCAATGCAACTAGTTTTTTCTCAAAAGATTTCTGCATCCCTGAAAACAAGAACATATGAAAAATAATATTAGTGGCATAATTTTGAATCAACCATTCAAAAATATTAAAGAAGCATTTTTTAGTAAATATAATTTACCCTGTATTTCAAAAATTGAGCATGTGCTATAGCATTATCTTTCTTTAATGTCGCCATGCATGGTCGATAAGATGCATTAACGTGTCAGGTGATTCGATCTTATCCATTTACCATATTTTTCATGTTCATTAAAGTTGGATGAAAAGCTTGGAACCTCTGGTGGTAGATCATAGATTGCTCCATACAAGTTTTGTCTTCTAAAGACAATGTGAATCCCATCGTACCATCATCTTATGTGGTTAAGACTAAATGAAATCATTTCCAAGAGTTTGTCAATGATGTATGTTTGATTTCCCAAGTTTTTAAGTACATGATCAGGATTAAGAGAATTAACCATTGTTGCTGGAAATAAATAAATAAAATATAACGAATTAAAACATATAATAAATATCATATTTTATTTGGAAAAGTAAATACGATGCATGAATGCAACATATAAAAATACATAACAAAATATATATATACTAATCCATGATAAATTAATTTGAAAATTAATGGACCGCCTTGGAGTACGTCAGACTAACTCCAAATTAATTTTGAAACAAATTTCAATTTCATAAGTGAAAACTTAAAAATATATTTTTCTCTTTTGACTTATGAACTACCGCTAGTTTTGTCAAGATGCACTAGTCGTGCTCGAAAGCCTAGATACACCTTTGGAGTGTAACCCATTATTTTCAATCAATGACTTAAATCAAGAGCGTGTCTTGGGGTCAGTCAAACTTGAAATACATCACTAATTATATTCTCATAAGAGAAGTCAATCTTGAGATAAAATAAACATATTCGGAAGCCTTTCCTTAGGGAGGCCACAAACGGAGGCAACACGAGGCATTTCCTATACCTCTCAGTGTTCAACCAATAATTGAGATCATTGGACTTATTATCATAACTCCCTCTCCCAGTCACTATTTTTTGAAAAAGTGTGTTTTTCACAAAATCAATATTTTTTAATTTAGTTGTAAAAATAAATTTAATTATTTTTACCAAATGATATTCTAATAATTACTAATCCAATTAAGCAAAAACAAAACAAAATTGTGCCTATAATTCTAATTATAATATTGCTTTAATTAAGAGAATATCATTTTTATTTTAATAAAATATTCTTCATTAAAACAACAAATTCAACAACTTTAATTTTGATTTACCATCATAACTAATTAAGACTAAATTTATTATTATACGATTTATCATATTTAAACATATAACAAAATATAGGACATTCCTAATAGCATGTTTTTACACAAATGTAATGCATGTTAATTGCATATTGTGTGGGGATATGATGGCATGTTATAATGCATGACAAAATATTAAACATTTTAATCACATTCAAACATTTATAATAAGTAAATAAAACCAGGTATGGTAACTTTTGGGTATTTCAAAAAAAATTACAACACTTGCAAAAAAATACATGAAAATGTAACCTAGACTAACTAAGGCTTGATAAAGAGCATTTTGATCTTGGACCTTGAGATGTAGTCTTGTTGAGCCAATGCCACCCTTTTCCATATCCACTTTGAATTATACAAGTATTTAATTATTTTAAACAAACTTTTAAAATAACTAAACTTTGGGTTTTAACACCCAAAAGTTCCTAAGGCCCAATTTTAATTTGGGTAGTCTAATTCAAAAATAAAATAAAATAATTTAATTTTAATAAATTAAAATTCAAGATAATTTTAATTTTGGATATTTTAATTATAACAATTTTAATTATGGAAGATAACAATTAAAGCATTTTTAATTAAGGAAAATAATCAACATTATTTCAATTAAAGATATTTCCAAATTAATACAATTTTAATTTAATTTTTTATTTTTAATTAAATGAATAATTAAAAAAATTATGGTAACAACACACTAGGGTTTGTAAAAACAAAACCTAGGTGTGTACTAAGGGTGCGGCGGCAGGGAGGGTGGTCCGGCAGTGGAGGCTCGGCTGGTAGCTGACATGGGCACGGGTGGGCATGGAGACACAGGAAAAGAGCATGGCTATAGGCGTGCGTGGCTGGCACGGGGCTAGCAACAGGCAGGGGTGCAGAAGGCAAGCACGCATAGGCTGGCCCAAGAAGTTTATATTAAATAAATAATCATGAAAATAAAACATGTGAGCAAAGTGATTGACCAAGTCAAAAAATGATTTCTATTCTTTTATTGATAATAAAATGAGATTACAAAGAATTTGGGTTTTAATTAGGGCATAAAACCCCAACAAACTCCCACTTGCACTAATTGAAACTAATGCCTTAATTCTACTAATCCCATCTCCTTGATATGCTTATCAAATATAGCTTCTGGTAGTGTCTTTGTAAACGGATCCGCAAGATTGTCTTCAGTTGCAATCTTCATAACCTTCACATCTCCCCTGGCCACATATTCTCGAATAATGTGATACTTCCTTTCTATATGCTTACTCCTCTTGTTACTTCGAGGTTCTTTTGAGTTGGCTATCGCTCCTGTATTGTCACAAAACAACACAAGCGGTTTATCCATTTCTGGAATAACACCAAGATCCGAATAGAACTTCTTTTGCCAGACTATTTCCTTAGCTGCTTCTGACGCAGCTATGTACTCAGCCTCCATAGTGGAATCTGAGATTGCAGACTGCTTTACGCTTCTCCAAATCACAGTTCCACCCCCAAGAGTAAACACCATTCCAGAAGTAGACTTCCTGTCATCGACATCAGTCTAAAAATCTGAATCGGTGTAGCCTACAGGGTTCAGAACACCACCCTTGTAGACTAACATATAATCCCTAGTCCATCTCAAATACTTCAGGATATGCTTAACTGCTATCCAATGTTCCGGTCCTGGGTTTGACTGATACCTGCTCACTACTCCCACTGCATAGCAGATATCTGGTCTAGTACACAACATGGCATACATCAGACTTCCAACTGCAGATGCGTAAGGAACTTTTCTCATTGCATCTTCCTCTTCAGGAGTCTGGGGAGACTGCTTCTTTGAAAGATGAATTCCATGTCGAGACGGTAGACGCCCTTTCTTGGAATTTTTCATTGAGAAACGTTCAAGCACTTTATCTATGTAAGCTGCTTGAGATAGAGCTAAGAGTCTATTCTTTCTATCCCTGATGATCTGGATACCTAGAACATAACTTGTTTCATCCAAATCCTTCATCTGGAATTGAGTGCTCAGCCAATTCTTCACATCTGATAATTTCTTAACATTGTTTCCAATGAGTAAGATATCTTCTACATAAAGAACCAGGAATACCACTATTTGATTTTCCTTCAGTTGGTAAACATAGGGCTCATCAATATTTTGTTCAAAGCCATAGGTTTTGATTATTTCATCAAACCTAAGATTCAAGGAACGAGAAGCTTGCTTAAGTCCATAGATGGACCTATTTAACCTACAAACTTTTCCTTCTTGTCCAGATACTTTAAATCCTTCTGGCTGATCCATATAAATGACCTCGTCAAGCTTTCCATTAAGAAAAGTTGTCTTGACGTCCATTTTCCAAATCTCATAGTCGAGAGCGGCTGCTATGGATAGGAGGATGCGAATGGATTTGAGCATGGCTACCGGACTAAAAGTTTCCTCATAGTCCACGCCTTCTCTTTGGGTATAATCCTTTGCCACTAATCGAGCTTTATAAGTCTCGATATTTCCATCAACACCTCATTTCTTCTTGTAGATCCACTTGCACCCAATGGCCCTAAAGTCACTAGGTGCTTCCACAAGATCCCAGACGGAATTTGAGTACATAGACTCAATTTCCTGTTCCATGGCTTCGAGCCATAGTTCCTTTTCAGGGCTAGCCATTGCCTGTTTGAAAGACAATGGATCATCATCACTAGTGTCACCAACAACCATATTGGTTTCACCATCCAAACCATAGCGAACTGGGTTTCTAGAAACCCTCCCACTACGACGAGGCTCCGTGACTGTTTGCTCAGGAACAGTGGTACTTTCTTCATTTAAATCGACTTGCGTCAGTTGTACATGAAGAGTGGGAATTTCATCATCAACACGCGTTGATGACGATGGAACATTGGTTGGAGTCAATTCTTTAACCATCTCCTCTAAAACTACTTTGCTGCGAGGTTTAAAGTTCTGGACATAGTCATTTTCCAGAAAAGTAGCATTTGTAGAAGTAAACACTTTCTTTTCTGAATGACTGTAGAAAAGTCCACCCCGAGTACCTTTAGGATAGCCAACAAACATGCAAACTTCAGTTCGCGGTTCTAGCTTTCCCTCCTTTTTCCTCAGGACGTGAGCGGGACACCCCCAGATTCTATAATGGCATAAACTAGGTTCACGACCATTCCAGCGTTCTAAAGGTGTTTTGGGGATTGATTTTGACAACACGACATTGAGAATGTCATTTGCGGTTTCAATTGCATGTCCCCAGAATGAAGTTGGTAGAGTTGAGTAACTAAGCATGCATCTAACCATTTCCAATAAAGTTCTGTTTCGGCATTCCGCTGCACCATTTTGTTGCGGAGTACCTGGGGCAGTAAGTTGTGATAAAATCCCAAGTTCAGTTAAATGATCTTGGAACTGCATATCCAAATATTCTCCACCCCTATCAGATCGCAAGATCTTTAACCTTTTACCTAATTGGTTCTGAGCCATTGCTAGGAATTCCTGAAACTTTGAAAATGTTTCTGATTTCCTATGCATTAGGTAAAGACAAGAGTATCTAGAGTAATCATCAATGAAAGTGACGAAATACTCAAAACCACCCCTGGCTTGTATATTCAAAGGTCCACAAACATCTGAATGCACAAGACCAAGTGGTTCTTTGGCCCTATCACCCTTTGTAGAGAATGGACGCTTGGTCAGTTTGCCTTCTAGACAAAATTCACAGACAGGTAATTCACCTAAGGTGAGTTCCCTCAAAGGTCCGTCCTTTGTAAGTCTTTGAATCCTATCATAGCCAATGTGACCTAGTCTCAAGTTCCATAAATACGTCATATTATTGTTATCGGTCTTTTGACGTTTATTGGTCCTAGGTTTAGCTACTTTGAATAAATCATTGTTAAGAGCGAGGGGTTCATTAGGTCGCAGAATATAAAGCCCGTTTTCCAAACATGCAATACACAATTGTGATCCATTGAAAGAAATAGATATATTAAAACTTGTGAAAGTCATAAAAAATCGTTCTAATTGAAACATGGAAACTGAAATTAAATTTATACTAAAATCCGAAATAAAAAATACTTCTTTTAAAATTAAAAATTTATTTCCGAACTTCAGACGAGCTCTTCCTCTAGCTTGGACCGCAATGAACACTCCGTTCCCAACTCTAAGCTTTAAGCCGCCTTCGTTCACTTCCTCCCACGATTCAAGAAGCTTTGTTTTTCGCTGCTAAAAACTTAGGGCAATCTCGTTTCCAATGCCCCTTCTCTTTGCAGTGAAAGCACTTATCTTTACCTTTCTTGTTTTTCTTGTTCTTCCCCTTAGGTGTCTGTGCATGTGGTTGTGCACTCGTCTTTGCAGCCTTTGCAGGCTTGGGGTTGTTTATTTGTCCACCTTTCCTCTTGTTTCCAGCTTTCGAAAACGAAGCTGGATTAGCTTCAGCCTTAGCTAGATCAACAGCAACATCAGTAGTCTTATTTTCTCCTCCTTTACTAGGTCCACCCATGATAGGCTCAAAATTTTGAAGCTCATTCATGAGCTGCGTCAGACCAAAGTTGAGTTGATCATGAACGTGCAGAAACGGTGCCATCCGAGAATTCAGAGTGCCATCACGTACGTGTGGAGACGATGTTATCCAAGCATTTACGGTGCTATCAAGAACGTGCAGAGATGATGCTCGTTCTAGGGATTCCTCAATCATGATGAACTCGGAGTTGTCACCAATCTACTCTATGTTGATATTCTGCTTCCAATTAAGGAAGTTTTCTCCAGTGAGTTTCTCCATCGAAAGTTGAGAAAGGATGGGAGTAGACACAGACACTACTTAGCTTAAAACTACAAATTACCAATAAAATAGAAATCAATCACATTTGCTCAATAAAACTTCTATTTACACAAATTTCAAGAAATAGCACAACATATACCAAAAATATGAAGATATGAGAAAAAATACCAAAAACAATCATATCTCTATTTCTTTAGGTTTTTAACTAATCTATGATATCCTTGTCCCGGTTGGCGAGAGTCAAAAATACCACTAGTTAAATAGAGTTGTAAACTCATTTAATAATGGACACCATTATTAACAACCTACTATTCGATCAAAATAAGAAAACAAAATCTCTTATTTTATGAGCTAGACCCACGGTTTCAATAATCATAGATTTAGTCCTAGTAGTCACCGTAGGGGTGAGTCTAGTAGAATTTGACCTATAATTATCTATCTTTCGAAATCTAACCTTGTCAAAATAACTAATGAACACCTTCCGTAGGGGGACGAATCAAAGCGCCTCGAGGCCCCATTAAGTTATTGACTATGTTAAACCAACGGTGGAGATCGAATAAAATTCTTAAAATAAGCTCATTATAAAATTAAAAATAGTATTTTTATTATTTATTTTTAGAAAATTAATGACTATGGTTTTCCAAAAAAATTAAACAGATTAAAATTTTTAAAACCAAAGTCCTATAATTTCTTATTAATTCTAAAGTGTCACATTGAAACAAATTCCATTAATTTAGAATTAATTTGTTGTTAATCAATATTTAGGTTTAACTAATATAATGAACTTATACAATTAAGTCCAACTCAGGTAAATGGGCCTTAGCAATTGAGCTTGTATGGAGGAGGGTTGGGTCCAGTATATCGTTCCCACTACAAAGGCCCCCTATCTTCCATACAAGGTCCAAAAGACAGGAATTTAAACCTTCATTTTATTAATTGTTATTAATTGATTAGGCCCACTATAGTCATGCAAAGCAAATGGGCCTTCACAAGTGGAATCACTCACAAGAGAGGAATTTAAACTTTACATTTTCTAATGGGCCCAAATAAAACCTATCATTTTATGAATATTTTATTTGGCAAAATACCATATATCTAACAAACATATGGGCCACTATATGCATCTAAGCCCAATTGTAAAAATACCACATATAGTGCAAACAGACATGTTATAATTGGATGGGCCTAATCATGTTACTATATGAGCAATTCTATGAATTTATGCAAAAATACCACAATTTTTTTCATTTGCAAAAATACCACAATTAATTATCTAGAATTTATCAAAAAAAATTCAAATTAATTAAATTTTTACAAAAATAAGTCAATTTAAATGAAATTTATCAACAATTAACAATAGTTAATTTAAATTTCATTTATCAACAATCAACTTGGTTTTAGGTTAATTTGATAAAAAAAATATTAATGTAATTTAAATAGGATTTATCAACAATTAACCAAAGTTAATTTAAATCCCTTTTATTAAAAAATATTTTTATTAATTGGCCAAAAAAAAAATTGATATTTTTCAAAATTTAACCAATTTTAAATTTTAAAATCAATATCTTAACTATTTTCTATAATATCTTGTGTTGTTACAACTATTATCTAATATTTTAACCATTTAAAAATAATAAAATAAAAATAGTTATAACAAGCCTAAAATATCTCAAATAGTTAAACAAATTCAAATATCCATAAAAATATCTAACTAACAATGTTCAAATTTCAAATAATTTATATATTAAAAACTATAGAATAAAAAGATATTTATATTTTCAAATAAATATTTAATAAAATAAAATCAAGAATTTAAATGAAAATATCTTAAATATATGATATCATAATTCTAATATTTAATATATTAAAAGATTTAAAATTAAGTTGTTATTTTTTTTTAAATTTGCATTTGAATGTTTGTAGAAAATATCTAATTATTTAAATCCCAACTAACAAAAATATCTTTATTTAAAAAAAAATTAAATGATGAAACAAAAAAGATATTTTTGGTTTTGATTATAATTAATTTTTTTTTTTTAATTTAAAAAAAAAAATGGATGAATAGTACCCCGCGGTACTGTTCACGCGTGCATGCGCGCGGGTGGCGCGCGGAGGTGCGCGGGCGTGCGCGCGGGTGGCGCGCAGAGGCGCGCGGGCGTGCGCACGGGTGCGCGCGGGTGGCGCGCGGAGGTGCGCGCGGAGGTGTGCACGGGTGCGCGTGCGCATGGGCAGCCAGGCCAAAAAAATTTCAAAAATTTTTTTGAGCAATTTTTCAAACCAAAACAATTTTCTAATTAATTTTTACCATGTTTTACACAAAATAAAGCATATATAAAAATTAATAGCATAGAAAATACAACAAAATAACCTAAAAATTGCTAAAATTCACATAAAATCAATATGTTCATAAAAACATGAAAAAACCATCCAATTATTCAAACATATCAAATAATCCTATTTTGAACATATTCATGCATGAAAATAAAGATTAGCAAAGGCTCTGAGGCCAGTTGTTTGAAAAAGCTTATACAGGATCTTTATTTATTTTCATGTATATCTAATATTAAACAAATTAATACGAGATAGCCTAAAACATGTTTCTAAAATTGAATTCAAGAGAAACAAATAATAGAATACTTACAGTATACGCAGCGGAATTAAGAGTCATTCCTTCAGTTTCTCTAACTCTTGTATCCTCTCTGTCGCAGAGTATTATCAAGAAACTGAACCGATCTTCTATTTTCTTCACGATCTTCCAATGTATCCTTAGAACCACCTAGACTAGTGTGGGCAATTCTCAACACATGAGATAGATATAGAGAGAAGAAGATAAAATAACAAAGAGGTTTAGAAAAGGACTTGTGTTTAGAGAGAATATAAAACTATCAAAAAATTTGACTTGTGACTTATCTGTCGTCTATTAAATCTTCTCTCTAAGCACTCCTTTTATAGACTCAATTAGGCCATTTAATTTAATTAAACAATCAATAAAATAACAGCCATTTTGAAGCCCTAGGTCGAAATTATCATGAGATGTAGGCCCGTGAAATTTCCCATTTGATTATAAGCCCATTGGACTTAAAATCAAGGCCTGTATTATTTTCAATTGATTTAATTAATTAAATAATTATTTAAATCCTTTATCAAATTAATTATTTATAATTTGAACCTTGATTTAAACTTATTTATTAATTTAGATACCAATTTATCTTAATTAATAAATCTGCCATAATTTATCTTTTCTTCTCAAAATTACACAACTTTGTGAAACTATCCAAAATTGACCTGGTCAACTTTGATAATTCTAATTGATGATTAAATCAATTAATTGAGACTATCTAGATGATTTTATCAAAGGTACAATGGGGACCATGGGCCTATGAAATCAAGCTCCAATAAGTTTTCATAAATCTAACAAATAAATTTACTAACTTATTAATTCCTCGTGACTCCACTATAGACTTGGAATTGCACTCTTGAATTCATAGAACGCTCTATAACAAATATAGATACGCTATTAATTATCCATTGTTACAACCATAATTGTCACTCAATCCTCTATAGACGGTCTACAATGAGACAGGACTAAAATACCGTTTTACCCCTCATTGTATTTTATCCTTAAAACACTTAGTTCCTTGTAAATGATATTTCAGTAAACTAATTTAATTACTGAAATGAGATCTCTATCATTTAACACCTTGAACCAAACTAAAAGGAAACCATCGTTTCACTTCTTCATCAGAAGCTATAGATGTTCATATCTATGATTAACACTCCCACTCAATTATACTACCGAGTTCCCAAGACGTAAGTATGGGCTAGTCCGTAGGGTAAGCTGGTAACGAACAAGTCAAAGAACTCAAATAATACAATCAGTTAGAATACTAACCACTCAGAATTGAGATTGAATTGACATATGGTCAACTATATGATATGACTAGAATAGATAATAACGGTATGTTTACTTATCTTATCAACTGTCAATATCGGTCCTGTCCGATGTAACATATACATCCGATCTTATCTACTTTGCTAATGTTCTGGAAAGAACATAACACTGTAATGTGTAAGTAGATCATATCGTAGATTAGCAAGTCAGTGTAAATCCGGTGCACTGACTAATCTTAGGACTAACTTATTTTTGAACATATAATCATATTTATATTCCACTGTGATTACGTCACTATAAATAAGATTAGCTATATGCTCGGGATTTAATAGAAGTTTATATTAAATAAATAATCATGAAAATAAAACATGTGAGCAAAGTGATTGACCAAGTCAAAAAATGATTTCTATTCTTTTATTGATAATAAAATGAGATTACAAAGAATTTGGGTTTTAATTAGGGCATAAAACCCCAACAATATCCTTTCCTAAAGAATCGGATACTCAGGAGATTGTGGGAGTCAATTTCGGGATTTACAAAGATCTTTATAGAAACATCATGAAGCATGCGGAACCCGCGACCATACTGGTCGCAGGTAAGTTTCGGCTGCCTACTGCTTATAATTTGTCTTCTGGTCGATATCCTAGCAGAGTTCCTCCAAGTGTTAGCCACGTGTCCGGGAATCACTTGCCATGTCATCCATGCCAGTCTTTTGGATAACATTTGCCCCCCAAGTTTATTTATTATGAGCAATAAATAAACTTTTGAGGAAGTGACCCTTTGGTGACCCCGCCATACCTGTCAGAACCCTTCATGTGTTCTTGGAAGAAGCAACCTACTCTTGTCTAATCACGGCTTTTCGCTTCCCCAATAATATTTCGACGGCTATCTTGTTTCCCCATACTTCGAAAAAGGGGAAGCTGATGATTACTCCCTTTTAATGCCACAGACAAAAATATATATATAGCATCTCCGAAGTTCTTCTTTTATTTTTATGCACGCCATTACTCTTTCAAGAAACCCTAAAACCAGAGCTTCCATTTTCTTCTAGAGACCGTCCTTCTGCGTTTTCAAGACTCAGCTCGAGAGTTCCCTGATCTCCGGAAACTCTTACCAACCTCCACGATCTTCTTCCTGGTAAGCCTTGGAACCTTTATGTTTCATATTTTTGTAGTGCATGTTTCTGTATGTTGACTATTGAGTTCATCCATTTCTGGGTAGAGATGCTTGTCAGTAGAATGTCTTGTGGGTGAAAAAAGTTACGAGTTAGTTTGATAGTCGAGATCATACTTTTAGGACGTAAAACCGAAGTAAAAGTTCAATTTTTATGCCAGCCAAAAAAATAGGTTTTTCCCGCCCTAAGAAGAGTTGAAAAAGCTTTTACAAAAAAAAATTTGCTTTCACCTTTTGATCTGTTTCTCAAACTGTTCGCGTGGAAAATTTTAGCCTTTTGTTAGAATGTTGTTGTATAAAAGCTTAACTTTTATACTCGACCTTACTCTAAAAACTTTCAAAAGTTCTCTATCCTCACCTCCCCATTCTTCTGTTTGCAGACCTTAATGCCAGATTTGTGGGGAGGTGAACGGCCCATCGACGATGATCTTCTTGCCCAGCTGCTCGAAGGCGAAGAACAACCGACCGACCGAGTTCACGAGATCCCTTTTTCACGATCTTCTTCTAGACCTCGTCCATCACCTCCTCAAATGGCTCATTTTAAGTCTTTAGGCAAGAAAAAACCTGACTCCGAAAATAGCCCAAACTCTCCTGCCCAGCCTGATTCACAGGCTAGGGTTCCTTCGACCAGTGGTCGAGAAAATGCCGCCCCAGAACCTAATATCCAAGTCAGGGTTCGCCCTCGTCATTAAAACCTTTCTGATGTCGAGTAGTATCTCTCCCCAGCCAGCCAAGTAACTCCTCGGATGCTTTCCAACTATCGTAGGAAGTATCCTCTTACAGGGGTTAATCTCAAAATTCCAGCTGCAGACCAAAGGGCTAACCTTCCCGGAGGTGTATACAGTGCTTGGTCTAGATATCATATAGAGGTAGGGGCTATCCTCCCTCTACATCCTTTTTATCAGGGGGTGGCCAACTATTTTGGTGTCGCCCCCTTTCCAATTACTCCGAATGGACATAAAATGTTGGTCGCACTCTATATCATGTACAAACTTAAAAAATGGCCAGAACCTACCCCCCATGAGGTCAATTTCCTTTTCGACCGCAAGTCCAACCCTCAACAGTATGGGATGGGCTTCTTCCATCTTTGTCACCAGGAGACGAGCCGGACGTTCCTGAGTGACACTACGCACATATCCAACGTGGGGCAGTATAGTAAGGAGTACTTTCTCGCGCCAGACATGACCACCAACAATCTGGCCTTCGCTCGAGGAGGTAAGTACTGTTTTTACTGGTCGATACTTTTCATCAGCGAATTTTCCTTCATTCTTCTTAAAGTACACTTTGCCTTTCAGGACCATGGCTACGTCCGACCCCAACACCAAAAATGGTGTTGAGGTCCACCGCATTGGCCAGGATGACAAACGCAGAAAAAAGTGTCAAGTCCCTGATCACTGATGAAAATCTGAGGCTATCCGGCCTCCTGGCTCCTCGCCATGAAACAAGAGGACCTGTGGTAACAGATGCCACGTCCGAGGGGGATCCAGAGCAGCAACCCCCAGCATACCCTCCCCGTAGGAGGCCGACGGG
The DNA here is from genome assembly GCF_963169125.1 of Humulus lupulus. Taxonomy (NCBI): domain Eukaryota; kingdom Viridiplantae; phylum Streptophyta; class Magnoliopsida; order Rosales; family Cannabaceae; genus Humulus; species Humulus lupulus. Next base: position 42,632,821 of record NC_084794.1, on the reverse strand, counting down.
GGTTACAATTAGGGAACCCATGGGCAATCCTTCCGCAGAAAGGTGTTTTGCACCCCAAGACAAGGGGAAACAAAAAGCAACAGAGTCTGTTGTGGACTTGGGTGAATCCTCCAATGAAAACGGTACTGTTATTTCGCTTTTAAATAGTTTGCCAATTCCCTGTCACTTGTTTGACGGGGAGGGCAACTTTATTTATACTCCAAATCTAGGGCCAGACTTCTTCGTGCCAGATAGTGAGTGTGTGACTAATAGAGTCAATAGTATAGCGACCAGTAGTTGTAGCTCAGGTATTCAACTTTGTGACCTCTTTTCTATTTTATCAAGAGTTTTTATCCGCCTTTATCTTATCATTTGCATATGTTTATTTGTACGCAGATATGGCCGCTCCCAACGTCTTCAATTTGTATCAGACTAAGGAGGAGGTTGAAGTCCCTCTGGTTCGGCGAAAGACGTCTAGGAGGCACAACGGCGAATCGAGCCAAGGGCCTCCTGCCAAGAAGGGTCGAACAGAAGATCCTTCCAAGGACATGCCAACTGGACAAGCTTCTGCCCAGCCTTCGGTTCCTGTTGAGAAGGAAACCCCGCCTGCTACAACGAATCCTCCACCTGCAGCGTCTAAAGAACAATCCCAGTCGGCCGAAGCTCCTGGGGCCAAACTTTCAAACCGCACCTTGTGAGCAGCCAAGGACCACCTTGCACACATCGTGAGGTATGACCGCTGCAAGGATGCGATGGCTGAGGCAGAGAATATGGGGGTCGACCAAATTTTGAATAGGGCCCTAAACGAAATTGCCAGCGTAAGCATTTCTTATCTCTTTGGCTTTCGTTTTTTCTTCCTTGCAACAGACTCTAACTTTATCCTTTGTCCACAGGCCTTGCTAACTGCAACTGCTGCTCGTACCCGTGCCCAAGCTACCATCAACCAGGCTCGGGCAAAGGCCATCGAGAGGTACCAAGTGAAAGCTGCTGAGAAGCTTCAGGCTGCAGAAGCCAGGCATGTTGGGGTGTTGGAGGTGGTCACCCAGCTGAAGGATGTTGCGGTGGCAAAGCTGGCGGAGGCTGAAGCTTCCAAGGAAGCCTTGAAGAAGCAGAGGGATGAGTACCAGGATTCCAGCCGAGTCCAATATCGTGAATGGAAGAGACTCAAAGAGGAGCATCTTGCAAAAGATAAGGCCATAGCTGTTCTTGAGAGCCAAATATAGCAGCTGAAGCTTACCAATGCCAAAGATCTGAAAAGGTACAAGAATGCGACGCTTCGGTGTTTTTATGATTTCTGGAAGCACAACCGGGGTGCCAACTTTGACTACCTTTCAGAAAATGCCAGGAATCCTGAGCTGGCCCGCTGCACTGCTCGATTGGCTGAAGAAGAGGAAAGAGCAAGGATCCCTGCTTCCCCAAGCATCGCTGGCACAGAGGAAGGAGGAGCTGTTGAGGATATGACCAATCAAAATGTTGATAAAGACCCTCCTGCTTCTAATGCTTCTTGAACTTTTTATTTTTTCTTTCTTTAATTTCACAACCCACGAGTCGTGATGTAAAGACTATATTTTTTAAATTTGCCGCATGGGCAGCAAACTTTCCTTTTATTTGAACAATTACATCCAGGCGGTGATGCTTGCGGTGTAAAAGACTGCATTATAATGTTATAATATTTTCATTTACTATAACATCTGTCCGTATGACCGAACTTAGCATAGTACTTTGGTTTGATTTAACAAAATATAAATTTTGAAAAATACTCTAAGTACCTTAGCATGCTTTCACATATTTTGTTCATGTGTTTACATACCTTTTGGTATGCTTTGCTATCGATGTACCTTATATGCCCCCCAAGTGATCGAGGAGCTTTAGGTCCTTGGTCACTTGCCTTGACCACAACCTGTTCGAACATTTCTACTCAGTAGGAAACGTAATACTTATAATACAGCAAACCAACACACGTAATGAACAAATACTTGTAAAAATAAATTCACAAAGGTTGGCAAGAACGACTGGCTGCGCACAGTCCTTTAGAATCTCGTATTAAAAATGGACTAAACATGTTTTTACGAGTGATCCTAAAAGAGGATCTTACATTTATAAGCGATTAGCCATACAACGTGGCTAACCCCCTTTTTCAAAACTTGTAAAAAGTAAAATTTAATACAAGCCAGCCCTTTAAAAAGGATTGTTCACTGATAATACTTGCGCAGGTGTTCTCCATTCCAATAGCGTGGAACGAGTTCTCCATTTAGGCGTGCAAGTTTGTAGGTGCCCGGGTGAAGGACTTCTTCAATCTGGTAAGGTCCTTCCCAATTGGGTTCGAGTACTCCAGCAGTGGGGTCGCGGGTGTTCAAGAAAACTCGTCGTAGCACCAAGTCACCGACGTTGAATTTCCTTTCTTTTACTTTCGAGTTAAAGTACCGGGCGACCTTTTGGTGGTACGCAGCGACTCGGAGTTGGGATTTTTCTCGTATTTCTTCATTGAGTCTAGGGACTCCATCATCAGTTGGCTGTTCTGGTCCTGGTCGTATGTTATGCGTCGATGTGAGGGGGGATCTAACTCGACAGATAACATGGCTTCATATCCGTAGGCTAAGGAAAATGGGGTATGACCTGTCGCTGTTCGGTGAGAAGTTCTATACAACCAGAGGACTTCAGGCAGTTGTTCTGGCCATGCTCCCTTGGCGTCTTCAAGCCTTTTCTTCAGGGTGTCCTTAAGTGTTTTATTTACTGCTTCGACCTGTCCATTCGCTTGTGGATGCGCAACTGAAGAAAAGCTTTTGATAATCCCGTGTCTTTCACAGAAGTCGGTGAATAAGTCACTGTCAAATTGGGTTCCGTTGTCTGAAACAATCTTTCGAGGCAAACCATATCGGAAAACAATGTTCTTGATGACAAAGTCAAGAACTTTCTTGGTCGTAATGGCAGCGAGTGGTTCAGCTTCGGCCCATTTGGTGAAGTAGTCGACTGCCACAACTGTGTACTTCACTCTGCCCTTTCCCATTGGCATGGATCCAATCAAGTCTATCCCCCATACTGCAAAAGGCCACGGACTCTGCATCTGTTTCAACTCGTTTGGGGCTGCTCGTGGAATTTTTTAAAACCTTTGACATTTATCACATTTTCGTACAAACTCCATCGAATCTTCGTTCATGGTCGGCCAGAAATAACCTTGCCTTAGAATCTTTTTTGCCAAACTTTGCCCCCTAGCGTGATCCCCGCAGAAGCCTTCATGTACCTCTTTCATTAGTTCCTTAGCTTTTTCTGGTGTAATGCACCTGAGTAGTCGCAGGGAGTATCCTCTTCGGTACATAACACCATCGACCAGTATTGTAACGCCCTGGATAGCCAAGACCGTTACACTGTGTGTTTATAAAGTGCCAGACTTGCTAATCAAGTCATTTAAATAAAATCGTGTTATTGAAACTATAAAGGAACTAGGGCTAAAAGCGTTTTGGTCTCAAAAGCCACATTTTCATTAAAAAGCATCATCTGTTACATGGGATCCCAAAAATGTTAAGTTCAAAGACCGTTTACAAAAGACACAAGGTTTATGTACAACAACCGTCCATACTAAGGCAAAATAAGCAGTTAGGTGATCCCTGTCCTGGTCCACTCCTCGACCGTGGCGGTCGAACCGCTGGCTATGTACATTCCACCTCGGAGCTCTCCACCTCAGGCTTGGTCCAGCTTGCCCTTGCCTTTACCTGCACCACGTAGCACCCATGAGCCAAGGCCCAGCAAGAAAACACAATAACAACAGAGCATGAACAATTAGCAGACAAGTCAACATCTCACATTGTATCACATAAACTCAGCCATAACATCAATCAGTTTAATCAAGTGTTCCACATACTAGGTATATCAATTCATAACATATACAGTACACAAATGATAACTAGGGCTAGCGCCCTCAGGCTGCTCCCTCCGTTATCCCGTTGTCCTTGGCTACCAGTGGCCAATCAGCGCTCTGTGCGCTAAAATCATGTACGGCACTCTTAGACCACTTTTACATGTCCCATGGCGTAATACCAACATTGACACGATACTACTCTCGGGAGCACTTAGTCCCATCACAATCATACAACCGGGTGCAGTTTTCTTACCTTTCAATTCACTAGTTTTCGATGCCACAAAGCCGCGAGCACGGTCTTCTACCCCGAGCCTCTCCAAAGACCTAGCCACAACACAAATAAAACATCCTTTGTCACTAATAAATCCAAAAATACTTCCCAGAACCAATCCCACACTCTCGGAATCCCCCAAATCCCTAAAACAATGCACCGAAGACATCCCCTGAACCCCCGGAGCAAAGGCTCAAAATTGCAAAATCCCATGTTCTGAAATTAGCCTAGCGTCGTGGCTCTGCCCTATAGGGTCGCGGGGCCCAGCAAGTCAGAGAGCTTGCTCTGCCCAGGAACAGCCTCGCGCTGCGGCGCCCAAGAACAGGGCCGCGGCGCTCCTTCGCGAACCCAGATTTCTGGGTTTTCCCTTACATTTTTCCCGAACCCAAATCACTCCAAATCATCCCAAATTCACACCTAAGCCCAAAAACCAATTCAAAACCCCAAATAGACAATTCAACAACCTATAAACATTATAATCTAGCTCAATTACACAACCACTCACAGAATTCATACTTAAATTTCAGATTCAAACCCTTGAACCAAAACTTGAGAAAAGTGCAAACCAGACCTTCAGATTCCTAAGCCATAACAGTTACGAAAATTAAACATGATACACTCTTACCTCAGTCAAGAACCCAGCTTGAATTCTCCTCAAATCTAGCTTCAAATCACCTTCTCTTTTGATTATTCCAACTCTGAATTCATGCAAAACCAGCCACTAACTTGTCTCAATTCACGCTTATCCTCTAAAAACCAGACTTGAAACTTAAACAAATCATAGGCAAATCCTTACCTCTGAGTAATCTTGGCCTAGGCTTGATTTGATTACTTCAAACCCCTTGATTCTCCTTCCAAGACTCAAATTCAGCTTCCTTCTTCTACTTTTCTTTTACTCTATTTCTAGGTCTCCAAAATTCAGCATAAATCAATTTCCAAAGTGTTATACGTGATTACATTTTCCTTCAGCTGAAACTCATCTAAACCACTGCCAAAAGACCACCTTATCCCTCCACTAATACCCATTCCTAACTAAACCTCAAGGGCACACTTGTCCTTTTACTTACATTACAATTCTACCACTTCTCCAACAAAACCTGTTACTCTCTATGGTTACTAACAGTTACACAAGTTACCAAATCACCTGTTACCATTGTCTAGCTTTCTAGGACCTTCTCGGCACATGCATCACATTGATATCACCACACCCACGTGGTACAAATCACATAACATAATACACATAGTCATATAACATGCTTTAAATCATAGTCATGCATCTTAATCATTAAAATCACACATAATTCCCATTATGCCCTCCAGGCACACTAATCAAGGCCCTTAAGCCTTATTAGTGAATTTGGGTCGTTACAAGTATGTACCTAGTAGCCTGCCTTTGTAGGGTTCTGGCCTTGTTTCTATCTGTTGGTAATGCACCATTTTTCAGATACTCCAAGTAAGGTGCCATCCATGTGTCTTCTACCCGGATTTCCATACTGGTTCCAATTGCTTGTATGCTTGGCTCACTCAATCTTTCTACTGGCACAATGTTCAAAGTATCAGCATCTTTCGCGCTCGCGAGTTTGGCTAAGGCATCTGCATTCGAATTCTGATCCCGCGGTATTTGCTGGAGGGTATACTTCGTGAACTGGGCTAGTAGGTCTTTGGTTTTATTCAAGTAGGCCACCATCTTTAGGACTCGTGCCTGATATTCCCCAAGAACTTGATTCACTATCTGCTGTGAATCACTGTAAATATCAAGCGTCTTTATGCTCATGTCTTTTGCTATTCTCAACCCAGCGAGGAGTGCTTCGTATTCGACTTCATTATTTTACGTGGTGAAGTCGAACCTAATGGCGCAGTGAAATTGATGCCCTTCTGGTGTTATCAATATCACAGCCGCTCCTACATGAGATTCTTTGGACGACCCATCCGTGAATAACTTCCACGAAGGAGCTTCATCTTGAGGCTCAGGCGCACTAGGATGTTCGCACTGCTCGCTGTCTGGGAGTTCGGTGAAATCTGCAATAAGATCAGCCAAGACTTGTCCCTTTACTGCTGCTCGCGGTGAATACGTGATATCGAACTGCCCTAGTTCGACTGCCCATTTTAATAGGCACCCAGCCGCTTCTAGTTTTTGGAGGACTTGCCGAAGGGGCTGGTCAGTTAAAACTGTGATAGAGTGGGCTTGAAAGTAAGGACATAGCTTCCTTGAGGCCAAGATTAAACAGTATGCTAACCTCTCGATGGGAGGATACCTCAATTCTGCTCCGATCAGTCTCTTGCTTACATAGTAAACTGCTTTTTGTACGCCCTCTTCCTCTCATACTTGTACCGCACTAGCAGCAACTTCAGTGATCGCCAGGTAAATGAACAAAGTTTCTCCTTCGATTGGCTTTGATAAAATGGGAGGCTGTGCCATATGGGCCTTCAAGGCCTGGAAAGCTTGCTCGCAGTCTCCTGTCCATTCGAATTTCTTATTGCCCCAAAGTAGATTGAAAAAAGGGACGCATTTGTCTATTGATTTTGAAATAAATCTACTTAGGGCTGCAATCCTCCCGATTAAACTTTGTACATCTTTGATCTTTTCTAGCGATTTCATGTCGATCAGGGCTTTTATCTTGTCGGGGTTGGCCTCGATTCCTCTTGAATTTACTATGAAGCCCAAAAACTTCCCTGATCCAACTCCGAAGGAACATATAAGAGGATTTAGTTTCATTTGGTACTTGTTCAATACGTCAAAACATTCTTGTAAATCCCTTACATGTCCTTCTGCCTTCTTAGACTTTACCAGCATGTCGTCCACGTATACCTCCATGTTTATCCCGATCAATTCTTTAAACATGTGGTTAACTAACCGCTGGTAAGTTGCACCTGCGTTTTTTAGTCCGAGGGGCATTACTTTATAATAGTACAAGCCCGTATCGATCCGAAAGCTGGTGTGATCTTCATCAGGGGGATGCATGCTAATCTGATTGTAGCCTGAATATGCATCCATGAAGGAGAGGATTTCGTGTCCTGCAGTAGCATCGACCAACTAGTCGATTCTTGGGAGTGGGAAGCAGTCCTTTGGGCAGGCTTTATTGAGGTCTGTAAAATCCACATAGGTTCGCCATTTTCCTTTAGGCTTGGGAACCAGCACTGGATTGGAGACCCACGATGGATAAAATGCCACCCTGATGAACCCATTCTCCTTTAACCCTCTCAACTTCTTCGTTTAAGGCTCTCAATCGATCTTTATTGAGCAGCCTTATTTTTTGCTGCACGGGCGGATATGTCTTGTCTATGTTCAAAACATGGCTGATAACTGCAGGGTCTATCCCAGCCATGTCTTTGTGCGACCAGGCAAAGCCTTCCTGGTTTTTCTTCATAAATTCAACCAGTGATGCTTTGTGGTTTGTTTCAGGTTTTTCCCGACCTTCACGACTCTGGTCGGGTCTTTTTCGTCAAGTTGGACCTCTTCCAGGTCCTCGACGGGTCCTACGTTTTCTTCAAAATCCCCAAAGCGAGGATCTAAATCTCTATAGTCACTTTGGGCAACACCTTATTTGGTGACTTCATCACCGGATTGGGCTTGTGTATCAATTGCCATCTGCAACCTATCTGGGGGAGTGCTCTTTGACGTTCCCTTTTTCACCTTCGTGACTGAGGCGTTGTAGCACTCTCTGGCTTCCCTCTAGTTTCCCAACACGCGTCCTACCCCTGCATCTGTCGGGAATTTCATGGCTAAGTGCCACATAGAGGTGAGGGCCCGTAGATCAACCAGTATAGGCCTTCCAATGACGGCATTGTACGCCGAAGGACAATCGACTACTATAAAAGTAGCGAGTAATGTCCTGGTAGCAGGCGTTGTACCTGCTATCACCGGTAGTCTGATTGACCCTGCAGGGGCGAGTCCCTTACCAGAGAAGCCATATATTGTTTGGTTGCAGGGCTCCAGGTCCTTAACGGACAACTTCATGCGTTCCAACGAAGACTTATACAGGATATTCACCGAACTTCCTGTATCGATCAGCACTCTCTTCACCATCATGTTGGCCATTTGGATATCCACGACCAGCGGATCGGAATGTGGGAAATGGACATGCTTGGCATCGCTATCAGAGAAGGTTTTCTCGCCCTCTTCTGATCGAGCCTTTTTTGGCGCGCGGTCCTCCACAGTCATCATCTCGATGTCCTGGTCGTGGCGCAGAGTCTGAGCGTATCGTTCCCTGGCCTATTCGTTGTTCCCCGTGAGGTATGGGCCTCCACAGATGGTTAACAATGTGCCAGTCACGGGGGTAGGCTGCAAAGGTGGCGAGCATTGGCGCGTGGGCGCCTGCTCGTTGCCACCTGGAGCTTCTCGTTGGGAATTTCCCGAGGTCCGTACATATCTTCTCAAGTGTCCTTGTCTAATAAGGAACTCGATTTCATCCTTCAGATGGTTGCATTCGTTGGTGTCATGTTTGTAGTCGTTATGATAACGACAGAACTTGGTAGTGTCTCTTTTCGAAATATCCTTCCGAATGGGGGCAGGCTTCTTATAAGGCACACTGGAACTCGTGGCCTGATAAACCTCTCCCCGAGACTCAACTAGGGCAGTATAGTTAGTGAACCGAGGTTCGTAACGGTTACCCTTGGCTCATTTATTGTCAGATGTGGAAGGCTCATTGTGTTTCCGTTTCCGCCCATTCTTGCCATTGCCGCTGCCGTTCCCATTGCCATTGCCGTTGCCGTTAGGCTTAGACCCATTGGCGGCTTTGGCGAGCTCGGCAGCCTTCTTATCCTTGCCTGGAGGCTTTCCATCATCGGCAATGGCATCTTCGAGCTTGATGTAACGATCAGCCCGGTCCAAGAATTCCTGGGTAGTTCTAACCCCATCTTTTCGGAGGCTTTTCCACAGAGGGGTGCGACGCATAACCCTTACAGTTATGGCCATCATTTTTCCTTCGTCCCCCACTTTTTTTGCTCCAGCTGCTGTTCTCATAAAGCGTTGGATGTAGTCCTTCAGTGGTTCTCCATCCTGCTGCCGTATTTCAACCAGCTGGTTTGCCTCGGTCAGATGCACTTGACCTGCGTAGAACTGTCCGTAAAACTCATTTACGAACATCTCCCAGGAAACTATGCTTGTAGGAGGGAACTTGAAAAACCACTCCTGCGCGGCATCAGAAAGTGTTGCAGGGAAGATCCTGCACCGAGCATCTTCGGACACTTTCTGAATGTCCATTTGTATCTCAAACTTATTGACGTGAGATACCGGGTCACCGTACCCATCAAAGTTCGGAAGCGTAGGCATTTTAAACTTGCTAGGAGTTTCTACCATAGCTATCCTCTGGACGAAAGGAGTGCCTTTCCTCCTATCGTGGTCGATGTAAGATGTTCTTCCCTCGAACAGCTGTTGCATCGCCTGGTTGAGGGCATCTATCTGGGCCTGCACAGCGATAGGAATCGTTGTGGCCTCTGTTGCTGGGGGGATGTTCTCGCCATGTTGCTCATGGTGATTATTGAGCACATCTCTCAAATCCTCATCTCTTCTCCGATGCTCGCTAGCTCCGAGCCGGTTGAAGACGTTATTTTGCCTGGGTTCCCCCCCAGCGTCCCGTCTGCCGGGTTGGTCATCTTGAGGTGGCTGGCTCCTGTTTCCACCTCTTTCGTCATTCCTCCGACCGGCATTTCCTCTACCGGAATCGGCTTCATCATAACCATTGCCATCTCTGAATCGTGATTGGCAATGACGGGATTGACTGTTCCCTCGATTTCCTTCCTGGGAGGGTGGCTTGCGTTGGTCGTTAGGTCCCCGTGCATTATCATGTCGTGAGGGACCTCGGACCGCAGAGCCTAACTCCGAGTTCCTTTTGTTACGAGGAGGATGATGTCCTCTGTTCGGAAGGTTCGGCTCGTCACCCTATGGCATCTAGGACTGCGAGGCTGATGTCCGGTCCTATTCTGCCTCTGATGCGGGGGATTTCCGCAACCAGCTTGGGATGGAGGCTGTGCCTCAGGGTCCAGTGGGACATCGTCATGGGGCACCTGAGGCTGTTCGGGCCTTTGCGGGCTCGAGGGTTGGATAGGTGGGCTAGGATTAGGACCCCTTTGTGTTGGTCCATTCGCAGGTTGATCAGGCTGTGAGGCAGGTGCAGCCTGATTCCTAGCCAACTGTAAGGCTACCTCGCGGGCTGCCATGGCTTCACTCTGGCGACGGTCCATCTCTGCCTGCCTCTCACTTAACTCCACGCGCTGCCGTTCAATTTCTTGCTGCTGTCGCGCCATGATTTCAGCAGCACTTTCCTGGCTGGCCCTCAGATTGGCCAGCTCTTCATGCAACGCCCCCAGAGTACTTTTTAGCGTCGCGTCATCCATTTCTTCCTCCTCAAATTTCAAATGTGGCTCATCCTCAGCCACATTGGGAGGGGGAGGAGGAGGCGGGTTAGATGGTGCAGCGCCGGCCGCCTGTCCAGTTTTCCTGGTAGTTTTCGCCATTGGTTTTCTCAATGGTGATATATCAAGCTCTCAATGAAAGCACCAGAATGTTGACCCAGATTTTAGCCAACTGACACGGAGTCAAAATACGCTTGACGTGGAAGGATACGTTGAAATAAATGTAATGACGAAAATAATAAGAACACCAGATTTTAGAGTGGTTCGGCCCCAGGATCTGGTAATGACCTACGTCCACTTAGATTGTTATTGATATAAGATCAAAAGGAGTGATCAAAGAACTAGGGTTCAATGAGTTTCACCAACCTCTGATGAACAAGACAATATCTCAAATAGAATCCCTCTAGTCTCAAATAATTCGAAAGCCAAAAGTCCCTTCCTTGAGCTATCTTTCTCTATTTATAGGCTCAAGGGGGATTACATGAATTTGTTACAGATATCCTTTCCTAAATAATCGGATACTCAGGAGATTGTGGGAGTCAATTTTGGGATTTACAAAGATCTTTATAGAAACATCATGAAGCATGCGGAACCCGCGACCATACTGGTCGTAGGTAAGTTTCGGCTGCCTACTGCTTATAATTTGTCTTCTGGTCGATATCCTAGCAGAGTTCCTCCAAGTTTCAGCCATGTGTCCGGGAATCACTTGCCACATCATCCATGCCAGTCTTTTGGATAACAATAACATATAAACATATAAATATTCCAGAACACAAGCAATTACCTCTTGAAGCTTAAGTGTCCTTGAGTCTTTTCATATATTTATCGATCTTCCTATCCAATGCTTTTGAGCACTCAAACCACGTTCTTCTGGAGTGTTCTCTATACCTCAAGATGTGTGTGGGAACATAGTGAGCGGGGGTTTGCAATATTAGGAATCACAAGTATTTCTCAATGCGTGAAAACTTGGATTATGGTCTTAGAATGGCTAGAATAAAGAAGAATAAGAAAGACTTTTTTTTCTTACAAAAATTCTTAGAACTATTCTAAATTGTATCTGTATTGTATTCTCTTGTGTGTTGTGTATATCTCTTCTCTTTATTCTATATCATATATATATATAGAGATAATTCTATTACATTATTATTCCTAATAATAATATCATGATGATGATAGGAATTGATTTTGGTACATATCTAACTTACCAAATTTGAAAAAACTATTTTCAAATTATTAAATAATTAAATAAATAAAATAAAAACAACACTCATACAATATCAGTATATTGATACACGCATGGCACAGTCCTTGGACTGTGTCATGCGTGTACTGTTATATCCCTTTTAAGGGATATTGCATTTTTCTTTTTATTTATTTATTTAACTAAAATCAATATTCCACAAAATAAGGTATTTATCTTTTTAAGGAAAAGATGACAACTATATTTCAAATTTTAAATTCAAAATTCAAATTAATAATCATCATTATCATCATTTTTTGCAATTCAATAAATCAAAAACTATTTTTGACATACCAATTTTATTTTCTCCCACTCAAATAAAATAATTAATTTCAAAAATGTATTTATTTATATATATGAATTTTGAAAATTACATAATTAAATTAATAAATATATTTTCAAAAAATTAATAATTAATTCCAAATTAATTATTGAACCTCAATTATCATATAATTTCATACTTTACCTAAAGAATAAAATTCTATTCAAATTCCCAAATTACAGTTTTACCTTTATATCAATTCTTACCTTGATATGGTGTTGATAGAGCCACCCTGGGGACATATGGACATATAATATCAAGATCCAATAAATAGTAGAATATTAATCAAAGCTCTTTGATTAAATAATCATATGTATTAATCTCATGATTACTCCACTATAAATATGAGATTGAACTCTTGATAATTATAGAAATATATGTACTAAGTACTTTATTAAACAGTAAAGTGTTCATTGATATAATCATTACATACATCGTTAATCCTTTATTAATGGTTCATAATTAAAAGAGAATAAAATTAATGTTTTAGCCTTTTAGCTATATCTTGTTCCTAGAGTACCATTGACTTTACTAGTGAAGGTGGTGTCACAACAAGTTTTTTATGTGAGCGCTCATAACTTTTTCAGTTCCAAAAGTCAACCCAATAAGGAACCATTATTCAATCTATAAGAAGGTATAGATTCCATATATGTTAAACTACATCCCTTTCATATATATATCATTGGGTCCCCAAAACAATCGTTCTTAGCCTGATCATTCTGACAAACCTTAACACATTAATCAAAGGATCAGATGACGTATATAGGAGTTCATAGCAACCTCAGGATTAAGATCTTCGTGCATATGATCATCGTTTGATGTGTTTGATTAATACTACGAAATGGTGTTCAGACAAGTATTAACAAATCACATATGGTTTACTTCTATATATCACTATATATAAAGCACCTTCACTAAAGTGTCCTACTACACTAGTGACCCGGATCTAGGTCACTTGTATTCATAATACTAGCGAACCGTACTAGCAGTAATTAATCTAAAGATTCCATAACTTTATTCTATTGTGAATTGTTTTAAGTTTATTATCTTAATCTCGATCCTCTCATACCAATATGAGATTAAGACCACATAGATAAACTTTTGAATTTTCTAATGTTTACTTAATATTATAAATATAATATCGGACATAGTCTATAAATATATAATAATTCAATTCAATTATTTATTTCATTTAAAACATTTGTCAACTACAATTAGTTCAAGGGCACTATTCCCAACAGCAACAAGCTCAGCTAGCACCATTAATCAAAGATTTTCAACAGTCTTTAGCCCCAATTGTAGCTATTCCTAAAGCTGGCAATCATCTGGAGCAATTGTATGAAAGGTTCCGGAAGCAACATCCTCCAGTGTTTAAGGGGAGTGTTGATCCATGGAAGGTAGAACAATGGATGAGAATGATGGGATCAATTCTAGACTTCATGCGAGTTGAAGGAAATGACAGGGTAGCCTGTGCAACTCACATGATGAAGGACGATGCAGGAATCTGGTGGGAAATGATCTCCCAGGAAAGAGACGTTGCTGCAATGACTTGGGCAGAAGTTTAGCAAGCTTTTAATGACAAGTGCTACAATGTTGCAGTACATGCATCAAAGGTGGATGAGTTTGCTACCTTGACTCGAGGGAATATGACAGTGATATACTACGCACTAAAGTTTTACAGACTTGCCAAGATCATGGCAGATTTAGTGCAGACTAATTCAACGAGAGTAGATCAGTTTGTTCGAGGCTTAAAGCCTATGATAGCCAGAGATGTGGAGATTGTATCAGTAGGGGGCAACAGTACATATCCTTAAGTTTTGGAAAGGGATCTCACTGTTGAGAGAATGGAAGACAGAATCTGGAAAGAGGGTGCTGCTAAACGAGAGGCAAGAAAGAACGCCTCCCAAGGTCATAACTCTAATGACCACAAAAGGAAGGGAAGTGACTAGGCGGGGAAGTCAAGCTAGGATGAGAGGGCCAGAGAGAATAAAGGAAACAGTCGCACTGGTTGCAAGGAATGGGTACGGTACCCAGAGTGCGAAAAGTGTATGAAGTGCCACCAAGGCGAATGTCGGGAAAACACGTGTTATGGTTATGGTAAAGAAGGACACATTAAGAGGAACTGCCTACAGAAGAGTCAGGAAGGGGTCAAAGAGCACCATAACAACAACGATAATCTGGTTCCAGCACGTGTGTTCGCTCTCACCAAGCCTCAGGCATAAGCAAATACTTCCGTGGTCTCAGGTCAGATTTTTATCGCTGGAACTGATTGTCATGTTTTAATTGATTCTAGAGCCACTCATTAATTTGTTGCAGAGGGAATATTGGATAGATTTAATAGAACTCATGAGATGCATGCTAAGGGTTTTGGGACCATGTTACCAACCAGGGAGGTGGTAATATCTAGGAAGTGGTTTAGAGCCTTGCCTTTGAGGGTAGATGGTAGGGAGCTATATGTAGACTTGATTGAGCTAGATATGACTGACTTTGATGTAATCCTTTTGATGGATTGGATGACAAAGTAAAACACTACCATCAACTGCAAGAAGAAAATGGTGGTGTTTAAGCCTGACGGAGAGGAGCCTTTTGCGTTCATAGGGATAGCAACAGGACTACGAATTCCAATCATTTTAGCGTTAGAAGCTAGGAAGATGCTACAACATGGAAGCATGGGATTTTTGGCCAGTGTGGTTAATACAGCATAAACGGGGACGCAGAGACTGGAAGAGACAAGGATAGTACGTGACTACTTGGATGTCGTAACGACCCAAAAATGCTAATAAGGTTTAGTGCCTTGGTTAGCGTGTCGGGAGGGCATAATTGGATATATGTGTGATTTATTGATTAAATCCATGACTATGTGGCATGCATGATATATATGATGATATGAATATATTTAGATGCATGTTTATGAGTATTAAATATGCATGTGGGCTCGTTCTTGTTTATAAGGGCATATTTGTAATTTTGCCCGTCAAGGGCATAAATGCGATTATATGTGTTAAATGGTTGATACTACATTATTATGTGAATATATTTACAGTTTATGGCTCAAGTCGATCCTAGTGAGTGGATTAGCGGAATAGTCACAGCGGGGTATAATACCCAGCTCGGGGTGAGCTTAGGGTATTTTGGGAAGTTTAATATATATTTGGGATTTATTGAGTAATGGGTAAATTTTTGGTAACTAGTTGGAAATGACGAGATTAATTGGGAATTAGTAGGATGACTCGAGGAATTAGCAGGAATTGGGATAAATGACCATTATACCCTTATGGAAAATAAAAGAGGTTGGGATAATTAAGGGGTATTTTTGTCTTTGGGGTTAAGGATATACTCAGAAACTTTAGGAAAACTCTCAGCACACTCTCTCTCCCTATCACTCACGCTCTCTGTCTGTCTGTCTATCTATCTCTCTCTCTCTCTCTCTCTCTCTCTCTCTCTCTCTCTCTCTCTCTCTCTCTCTCTCTCTCTCTTTTTCTCTCTGTTGTGCCTAAGGGATTTTGAGGTTTTAGAGGAGGAAACTTAGGGAATTCAGCAAAAAAGTCTGGAGGATTGAGGCTAGAAATTGACAAGAATAAGTTGGTAAGTTTGGGAATTGAAGCTCAAGGACTGAAAGATTGAAGTTGAGAATTTAGTTGTCATTGAGGTAATGTTTTAGGCTTTAAATTTGTTGAGCTTTTGGTTAAGTTTGATCATGTTAACGGGACTCTGAATTTTTGCACTTAGGGAATATTGAACTAGAATTTTAGGTTATATGTGTTGTTCTTGTAGTGATATTGGAGTTCTTGACTTGGCATGGGTTTGGGTGTGTAGTTAGGTTGAATTCTAGGCCTTTGAAGTTGGGAAAAAATATTGGAAACCCAGGAATTATGGGTTCATGGGGGCGCCCCGCAACACATTTCATGGGCGTCGCGGCCTGCATGCCCCAGATGCTTTGGGAGGGCTTTCTAACTTGAGGGTGCGTCGCAACCTTAGGGACAAGTCGCGGCCCACCTCTCTCCAAATGCAAGATTCCACGCCTCTGACTTGAGGCGCGCCGCGACCCTCAGGGCTAGTTCGCAGCCTGCCTAGGCAGTTTTGGCCTAGGGTTGTTTTCAGTCTCGGGGAGGCTCGGGGATTGAAACCTAAGTGCTGGAGACGAATTCTACTACCCAGATTAGTAGAATTCGAGGTCCCAGAGGCTAGTATTGCTTTCCAAAACATTTAATCGGATTATAATTTGATATTTATCCATTGTTGCTTGTGACTAGGATAACTGTTAAGGTTCATGACTGAGGATCGTGCTCGAGACCGCTCTTTATCCATCACTCGGGACTCGAGGTAAGAAAATTGCACACATGGGGTTGTGATCGGGATTGAGATTCCCTGTAATTGAATATATGTGTTCTGTGAGTTATATATCAGTTATGTGGGAAATGAAAGTACGGCCTAAGGGTGTCAGGGCTGATGATAAGTGTAATGAACGCAGCTCGGCCTAAGTGAGCCAGGGTTAGCTAAATAATCAGAGGACTCGGCCTAAGCAAGCCAAGGTCAGCTAAATAACCATAGGGCTCAGCCTAAGGGTGCCAACACCTAAGTATTCGTATTATAGTTTGAGTTATGTGTGAAATTATATGCTAATCGTTGCCTAGCTTAATACTTGTATTCTGTTGATTAATCGAACTAATTAATTTGAAGTTTATTAAATGCTCTTGTTGTTGTTTATGCTTGTTCATTATGGTTTTCTTGCTGGGCCTTGGCTCACGGCTGCTACATGGTGTAGGTAAAGGCAAGGGAAAGATGGACCAACCATGAGTTGGAGAGCTTTAGGGGCGGAGTGTACATTGGCAGCTGCTCGACTGCCACGACCGAGGGAAATGCAGGAACTGGAGTTCAAAACTGTATTTTTCCATTTAGACTAGCTTTTGTTGTACCGACTTTTGAGGGTTGTTTTTCTGCCATGTAAATACTATTTTTGGGATCCCATGTATCAAACACTTGTTTCAATGAAAATCAACCGTTTATGATCAAAATCTTTTAACCCTAACCTGTCAGTTGACTTTAGGAAACACATTTATGTTTAAACGACCTAATTAGTAGGTCTTACACTATTTAAAACACACAATGTAATGGTATTGGTTACCCGGGGCATTATAGACGTATTTCCGGAAGACTTACCAAGATTGCCACCACAACGAGAAATTGAGTTCACGATTGAGCTACAAGGACTAGGGTGAGTATCGATGCAAGTGGAGAAGGTGATGGCATATGCATCTAGGCATTTGAAAGAGTATGAAAAATGCTACCCAACACACGACTTGGAGTTGGCAACAGTAGTGTTCCCACTGAAGATATGGCGACACTATCTTTATAAGGAGAAATGTGAAATTTATATGGATCATAAAAGTCTGAAATACCATTTTACTCAAAATGAGTTAAACATGAGGCAATGACGATGGTTAGAATTAGTCAAGGACTACGTCTGTGAAATATTGTATCATCTAGGGAAGGCGAATGTGGTAGTCGACACCCTGAGTCGTAGAAGCCAAGGGCAAGTAGTGGCTATAAGAAATATACCTGCCATGTTGATGGAGGAAGTAGAACAAGCAGGTATAGTGTTTATCGTAGGGGGTTTAGCGAACATGACTCTACATTCAACTTTGTTAGACAGAATTAAAGAAGGACGGGATAAGGATCCACTAATACAAAAGTATAAACAAGGAATCCAAGATGGAAGTCGCAAAGATTTTACTCTCAGTAACTATAGGACAGTGAGATATAAGGAACAGATATGTGTGCCAATTGATTTAGAAATTAAGAAGGAGATTTTTGATGAAGTTCATACTACTCCTTATTCTTTACATCCAGGGACTACGAAGATGTACCAAGATTTGAAGAAGCTATATTGGTGGCCTGGGATGATGAAGGACATAATGGAGTATGTCACAAGGTGTCTCACATGCTAGCAAGTTAAAGCGGAGCACCAAAGACCATCTGGTTTTTTACAACCATTAAACATTCCAGAATGGAAGTGGGAAGAGATTGTTATGGACTTTTTGGTGGGGTTACCTAAGACCACAAAGCAACATGATTTAGTCTAGGTGATCATTGATAGGTTCACAAAATCGACATACTTTATACTTGTCAGAACAATATTCACAGCAGAACAGTATGCAGAGCTTTATGTGCAAGAGATTGTGAGACTTCATGGTGTGCCAAATTCAGTCGTTTCGGATAGAGACCTGAAATTCACGTGTAAGTTATGGGAAGGATTATAGAAAGCGATGGGTACCAAGTTGAAATTCAGTACAGCATTCCACCCCGAGACAGATGGGCAGATAGAAAGAACAATACAGATTTTGGAAGACATGCTTAGAGCATGCATGTTGGATTCGGTGGATCATGGAGAAAGTACCTTCCACTAATAGAATTCTCATATGATAATAGTTATTAGTCGACTATTGGAGTAGCACCATATGAGATGCTCTACGGATGAAAATGTAGGTCGCCAATTCATTGGGATGAGATGAGTGAAAGTAAGTATTTAGGCCCGGAGGCATTACGAGAAACGAATGAAGCTATTGCTAAGACAAGAGCGCGCGTGATCAGCTCACAGGATCGACAAAAGAGCTATGTTGATCCTAAGCGTAAGCACGTTGAGTTCCAAGTGGGAAATCATGTATTCCTACGTGTTTTGCCTATGAAAGGAATTAAGAGATTTGGCAAGAAAGGAAAGTTAAGTCCTCGATTTGTTGGACCATTCGAGATTTTAGTGAGAATTGGGGAAGTGGCTTATAGGTTAGCCATGCCTCTAGCTTTGTCAGGAGTGCACAATGTTTTTCATGTGTCCATGTTACGCAAGTATGTTTTAAACCCATCTCACATTCTTAGTTATGAGGCGTTGGATATGCAACCAGACCTATGATATCAAGAAAAGGCGTTAAAGATTCTTGATAAGAAGGAAAAAACATTAAGGAATAAGACAATCGGGTTAGTCAAGGTCCTTTGGAAAAACGGTTCTACCGAAGACGCAATGTGGGAGTTGGAAACCGATATGAAGGAACAATACCCAGAGTTGTTCAGGTAAATTTCGAGGACGAAATTTCTTTTTAGGAGGGGATAGTTGTAATATCCGCTTTTACTAGTAGGGGTATTATGGTAAATTGTATGACATTATGCGTTTAATTATATGAATTATGATATGGATGATTTATGATGTATGTTTATTTATGTGTTCTTTCAAGCAATCCACACACATTAGTTTCTTTAGGTATTATGGGCCAAAGTGTAATAGAAGCTGTGTATTGGGGGTCCAAGTAGAATTATGGGTTTTATTAAATAAAGTGTAATTATCAAAAGTTAAAACTATTAGTTTTGGTTGGAAATTACAATAAGGGTCTTAAGTGATTATTAAGGATAAATTTGAGGTTGGGGACATAAAGGTCATTTGGTTTTTACACAAATTAAGTCATATTAAATAATCAATTAATAAGGAAAATAGGTTTAGATGTCGTACGATTTACAAACTCTGGTTTTGGGCGATAGACAAAAGAGGAAACAGACCAAGAACAATCTCTCGCTCTTGATCTGAGATTTTTGAAAGTTCAAGGTTTGAAGGAGATCATCAATCTTGGCTATTGAAGGACTAGGAATCTCATAGGCAGCAAGGGTCTGAGTTTTGGTGGCTGGTTCTTGATTTGTAAGTGTTCAACTTTTGTTTAAAGTTTACGTCAATCTAAGTTTTTGAAATTCTGAGACTATTGTTATTGTTTCTGGGTTGATAAATTTCCAATATAGCTTTAGAGACGCTAATATATGGATTCATGGGGTTAGAGACATGTTAGGACACCTATTTTGGGGGTTTGGGTCAAGATTTTATGATTTGGCTCGAGTTTCAGGTTTAGAAATCGTAACTGCTATCTCTAAAAGTAGAAATCGCCCATCCCTGGCATGACCGTGCTACTCGTCTTGTTTGTCCTTGCACTCTGTGAGAGTGACCGCGCATAGACATTGGCACGACCGCGCACAGGCATTGGCCTGACTGTGCCAGTTGCCCAGAAATGTGACTTTTTTAGGACATTTAGATATAAGTTTGTAAATTTTGGGGTTTTATGCATAGGGGTTCTAAGACTTTCTTAATGATTATATGAGGATGAATTAATCATAGAAAGAATACTAGTGGGTATAATTATGGTTTTGTTTGGTTGAGGTTTTAAAATGTTGATGTTATATGTTATGTTTAGGCTCATTGAAGATACTTGAAGAGACGTGTTAGGGTGTGTGGATCGCTCCTGCTTTTGGAGGTAAGAAGAGTGGACACTATATGCAGGGTGTACGTTTGACGTACTCTATGGTAGAAACTATTTTATGTGATATGTTTATGTTAATGCATGATTGTGCTAGTGAATGTTTATGTTTAATGTGCTTATATGAAATTATGGTTATGTGTATGTGATATTTGTTTGGCATGCTTACGTTTAAAATGCATGTCTACGTTACAGAAATGCATGCTTATGATATGTTGAAATTGCATGCTTACATTACACGATACTTGTCCAACTCAACTAGGACTACGTCTTTTCATGAGCTATGATGTTATATTATTGATTTAAATTCATGGTTAAGGTTATGGGGTCGTGTCCGACACAATTCTTTTTGTTGGGCTTTGGCTCATGGGTACTCTGTGCTACAGGTAAGGGCAAAGATTTGGTTACCACGCAATAAGTGGGAGCACTACACCAAATACCCATTTCCATAACACACGAATATAATACTAATCAAAAAGTGTTATGCTAGAGTAATATATTGGGCCACTTTATGAAAAAAGGGCGGTAATAATTCCACCATCCCACCACACTTAGCTTTTTTTTTCATTTGTGAGATCTGAAAATATGTGAGACCCGAGAGACCCAATTCATTCCCTTCAATTCTTTCTCCTTTTTCCTCATCATTCTCTCTCCTCTCTCTCGGATCTTTTTCTCCCACCAGACCCGTCGAAGCTCCCAAGCCCTCACACGACACCAGAGGCGAACGACGACACCGAATTGTTCTTCTTTCCATCGCTTCATTATTATTGTGTGCTTTTGGATTGTTCTTCTTTCACCACTTCTTTAAGTTTTGCTCTGCCTTTTAGGGTTTTTGCGTTTCGTCACCTCTGTAATTCACCTCCTCTCTTCTTTCTTACCTCGTTGAGATTGCATCTCGCGGCTTTTCATGTTCTGGTGCTTCATTTGTTTTGTTGGAATTCGTACAGGTATGCCTTTGATTTCATTATTTTTTCTACAGTTTGAGCTTTCAATTCTTTTCCTGTTTGGTTGCCGAGAAAATTGAAGAGAATTATTTGGTGATTGTGTGTGTGAGAATTGTAGAATTAATAACTCATTTGAGCTAAATGAGATTTTGTTTCATGTTTTGAGTCAGTTTATATATGTGAAATGGAGTTGTATGCATACTGTTATGTTTTTCTTTCTTTCTCCCCCCTTTCATTTTGTTTTCTTGGCAACCAAACGGAAAATAGTTGTGGTCTGTCTCTCGTGTAAGTTTTAGAGACTTTATAGAACTGTTTACCTGGGTCCATTGATCGATCATGAATATAACGCACGTGGTGTGGTTACTAGCTTTGTTCTAAAACTTGTTGTTTGTAAAATTGAAAGTAGCATATTACTGGGGTCTGGCTAGATATTCATATTTTCTAGTTAAGATGAAGGGTTGCTAGAATATTTTCATGTTTTGATCTTTTGGGCATTGCCTTTTAACTTGCTAGTATTGTAATTTTGACAGTGGTATTTCTTCTATGCAGAAGTATTTAGTGTAACAACATTAGTTGATTTCGGAGTTTTGACTGATAGTGCAACTCTTGTTCATGGATATATGTGAATAAAGTATGTTTAGAAGCATGGATGATGGTGTGGAGGAGGAGGTTACCCCACTGGATGCAGTTGAACGTGGACACCTTCAAGGCAAAGAGAACGAGTTTTTTCTGAAACCCACAGGAGAAATGTTGAATTCACAGGAGATGCTACTGTCAGGTGAGGGTGACTATGCAAGGAGCTCGCATCAGGAATTTGAAGAAATGTTAGATGGTAAACATGTACAGAGTTTAAACCATGTAAATACACTATAAAATCCGTACAATAGTTGTCCTCGCACAATGGATGATACTGGTGTCTCAGTGGAAGATTAACTGTGAGAAATTTCAATGGGTCTAATTTAGCTATTGTTGGGACATCAGCTAATTTAGGAAGAGTGCAGACTAGACAGACCCAGTGATAGATACACTTGTAATTCTTTCAGGTGACCTTGTTCAAGTTGTTGCAAAGGTATGAGATTTGTGCCATTTGTTTATTTCTTGAGATCTTTAATGAAGAAAAAGCCTGATTTTTTTTATAATATGTTACCTTGTTGATGCTATTCAGGGGGTTCAGCTTCCAGCTGATGGTTATGCTGGGAATGTGGCTTGTAACAATGCTGAAGCTGTTGTGGAGTCTATTCCTTCTACTAAATTTTCAGTGAATGATGTTGAGAAATTTATCAAGTCCACTGTTTGTAGAGAGAATGGTGAACAATTAAGGTATTGTGTATTACTGAATGAGTTCTATGCAAATTTTTGGCAGTAGATCTTGTTGTTTATTTTTGCTATTATATATGAAAATAAATAATGTTTTGATAACTTTATCACCTCTTCACGCCCTTGTGATTGTACACCATCTTTCTTTCCAACAGAGGACAATATTTGTTTCTTGTTACGTACCAATCCATGAAAACATTATTGAAACTTGTATAGCATCTACACTGTGGTATTTATGAATGTCATGAATGATGATGAATATTGGGTTTGTATATTTTCTCTAGAATTTAATATGCAATCATCCTTTAGGACTAGTCTCTGACTTGTGCTTGTAATGGAGAGGAAGAGACACTCAGCTTTGTTTTTATTTCCTTTCATTTCGGGTTTTAGAATCAGTTAGTTTTGTTGTGCATTTGGTGGATATATTTTGTTTAAGAAAAGTCTAGAGACCTGGTTTCTCTTGTGTTGCTTTATAATATTTTAGATTTTTATCACTGTATGCCTATTAGGTATTCACATTTTCTGTGTTTGGTATGTATGATGTGATTATGTCATGGTGTGCTATATAATTAATTTTACTTTAAATAGCAGGAACTCAATGAAAAATGACAATGGATTTCTTCCAAGTTTGATGCCCTCAAATGCTAAAAAGGATCATGACGGGAGAAATGTTGCCGAGGTACTTTTTCCTTTCTACATAATTATTTAGTTGTATGTATATTTTTATCATGCTTTGTGTCAAGGAAAAAATTGGCTAGATTGGTAAGTTCGAATAGAAATACTAAAAATTGGAATGTATATACTGAAAACTCGGGAATTAAAAGGAAGGAAAATGAAAGAGAGGGAGAAAAATAGGAAAGAAGAAAATTTTCTGAAGTTTGGAATTAAGGATATGTCTGAAAGTAAGAGCTATAGTTCCAAGAAATCGTATTTTCAACTCGTCAATTGATTCAATCTTGCTTGTTGAAGCATTGGTTCTCTATCTAGAAATACATTGGATGAAATGAGGGGAAAATATATTTTAGCAATCAAGGTCCTAGTACTTATTTTCCTCTTGCTGCTTGCAAATAATCCCATCTTGTCATAGGTCTAACCTTGTAAGAAGTAAACATGAAAGAGAGACAAATTACATAGGTCTATCTATAATGTTTATGAACTTATACGAACTCTCTCCAAGTCCTTATTTTGCTGTGTTCTTTTTCCCGCCTAAATGCATATTAAAGACACCTCTGGTGCTGCAAATGATTGGAGGTATAATTAGCTTCTAATTTCTTTTCCATTTTTCTTTTCTAAAATATTTGGGAAGTTGGACCTTAACCCTTTGTACCTTGCAATGACATCCAGAATGCTTACATATAGTTTTTCCCTTTGTTCTACTATCAGTTTTTATCTCCTTGGAATTAAATTTTGACAGACAATGTGGATATGATGGGTTGCAAGGACACAAGAATGATGATGAAAAAGTTTTAGAGTTTTCTCGGGAAGAAAGTGTATGCTAAGATAAATTTGTTTACTCTTCATAATAAGTGTATCACTTTATCTATGTTGGATTAACAATTTTCAACTTCTTTTTTTTTTTTTTTTCCAGGCTACTAAATATTTAGGCTCAAGTTCAACCTGTAAGTCAATATCCACGTCACTTGTCTTATTGTTTAAAATGTTTTGATATTTAGAAGTAGCTTAATCTCTGTGATATTTATAAGGAAGGATTCTCTGTGAGAATAATATTAATTGGAAAGCCTCTATTTCGACATGGACTTCCTATGTTAAGATTATCAATTAGTGAAGGAGTGAGATCAAAGAAACTTGACGTTGAACATTTTCCTATTTATTTTTTTTCACCATGTTAACCAAATAACTTATTAAGGACCTAATTTAAAACTAGCATCCTTGGCAATAGTTGATTGATCTATTTTTTGAGTGCTTGGTCTACACTAATGGTGATGCATTGTTCTTGGATAGTTTTCTTTGCCATTGACATATTATACAAAATTAATATTCTTCTGATGGAATAACCATACATTATCTTACTCTAGTTCTATGATATTTTATCATCCATTAATTATCTTGTACTTTTTTTTATAAGTTTTTACATGTTATGACTACCTGTCTATCCGTAGCCATAGTATTCAATTATTTCTTCTACAATATTAAGCAGATTGTGGCAATAATTTTTCATTGTCTGCTATATGAGCTTTCTGTGCAAATTATAACAAGTTTCTTTTGGTGCGTATGCTGCAGGTATCTAGGCAGGAATGCATACTGTTAGGTACTTTGATGGAAAAACGTACAAGTGGATTGGGATAAGCCGTCAGCCTAATATTATTGGAAAAGTATGCTCTAAGTTTGGTGTTTTAGTTTTGAATATTTAATGGAGAGTTAATATTATTGGAAAAGTATGCTCTGATTTTGGTGTTTTAGTTTTGAATATTTAATGGAGAGTTACTAAGTTGTAGCAAGAAGTTGAAAATTGGATCATATTGTTTGGAGTAGAAATACATGTGTTTTAGTGTTTTTTTTCATGTAAACAGAAAATCATGGATTCCCTGTACTTTTTAGCTTAAGAAATTTGCTTGACATGTCTCATTTTCTGTTTCTTGTGAACCTTTGTTATTGACACCGAGTTAGATGCATTTTTTACTGACTCAGGTCAAAAGAACACTAGAACAATTTACACCAGCTCAGTGGGACAAAGATGAGTGGCATCCCCTGCTTGGTCCATGGCGTTTCATTCAAGTTTTTAGTCTTCGTATCGTCTTCCTCACAGTAGAGCTCGGCACCTTTTTTCTAAAGTTCTGTTTGTGGATTCCTCCTCGAAACCCCGTTATTGTGTATAGGTTGATATTGTGGTGGCTAATAGCAATTCCTACAATCCGCGAGTACAACTCATATCTTCAAGACAGGTACACTACCCTCTTTCTCCATCTGACATAATCACTAGCAGCACATCTTTTTCCTTTTCTTGAAATGAATTCATATACCATCTTGGCCTACCATTTCCAGGGTTTTAACCTTTTCATAATCACTGTGTCCAAATTGCAGAAAACCAGCGAAAAAAGTCGGCACATTCTGTTGGCTTTCCTTAGTTATTTGCATAGTAGAGCTTCTCATTTGCATCAAGTTTGGACATGGTATGTTACTCTGCAACTATTATCAGTTTCTTTAGAGTTAATAATTTTGCGGACATATGATTCCTGACCTGAAAACATTTATTAATTTGATATCAGGAAAGAGGAATCAACATGCTTTTTGTGCTGGGTGGGAACGTAACTCATGCTAGGGAAAATGTAATTCACAAAGAGGTAGTTATGCATGTATCTGTTTACATTCCTGTGTTTCTTATCTCATAATCTGGCATGCATTCATAACTAAGGTCACTTTTGAACATATTACTTAAAGCAGAAATCTTTTGGGATATAAATTGCTTTGGTACAAGTTGTTCTAAATTTGTAGATGTAAAGTGTTATCTCAAGAATTAAAAGTTGATGCATTCCTGATGACTTGAATTCATTTTGCTTTTAGTTTAGGATTCATCACCATGTCTATATGTTCATGTTTTCGTATAAATTAGAAAGCACTTTACTGCCATATAGATGACCGAACCACTAGAATCATCTTATTGGATATGTTTAACTACTTTTACTTGATTGCTACATTTGTAAGCTGTTTCCCTTTATCTTGCCTCGACCTTGCCTGCCATTTCTATTTAGGTCTCATGTCCTACTTTTCCTATTTTCATTTAAGTGTTGTAGAAGAAGGGTAAAGGTGGCTGTTGTTGGGGTCCCCAAAACTATAGACAATGATATTTTGCTGATGGACAAAACTTTTGGGTTTGACACTGCTGTTGAGGAAGCACAACAAGCCATTAATTCTGCTTACATCGAGGTACAAATTTTCATTATATTTTGTGATTTGTTCGATTTCATTTTGATTACTTAAGTTTCATGAATTATAATATCATTGTTAAAGAATTCAGTGGGAAAAACAGTCTTTGTTAACTTCTCAATCCTTATTACAGGCACATAGTGCATACCATGGTATAGGAATTGTAAAGTTCATGGGTCATAGCAGTGGATTTATTGCTATGCATGCATCCCTGGCTAGTGGACAAATCGATATATGCTTGTTACCAGAGGTATTTGTGCGACTTAATAATTGGTTAGTTATTTTTGAGATTCTGTACTGATACTGGATTTATACATTTAAGGTACCTTTCCATTTACATGGTCCTCATGGTGTTTTGCGGCATCTGAAATACCTCATTGAGACAAAAGGATCAGCAATGGTCTGTGTTGCTGAGGGAGCAGGGCAGGTTAGTCATAGTATAACATCAGTTTTTCACTAGTTGAAACATGATCAACTGATTGGAAGTAGTATATTTTTTTTCCTTCTGGATCTAAATATTATGAAACCCCTCCAAAAACAAAATGCCATCCATATGTTGAGATTCAACTAGCTAAAAAGAAACAACAAATTGATGTTTATCTTTCTAAGGATCTAAGTTAGGTATGTTACATCAATGGTTTTGAAGATACAGTTGGATCATTAAATTTTGATAGCAATTTGAGTGTTTTGTTATGATTGGCCTGGGAATAGTGACTGTTTTTAGTTTAACACATTTTTGCTTGTTAACTTGTTTTTCCAGCTTACTAATAGTTGTTCAAATATTGCCTTTCATATTTTGGAAAAGGCCTAAAGCAACAATTGTTTAAGATATATGATGTGGTTAGGCTAAAGAAGCATGAGATTGAGAATTTGTGAAACCACATTCTACATATCCTATATATAAATTTAAGCCCAGTCCAATGCTGCTAAATTACTCCTTCTTTCCCCTTGTTGAGTTCTATAATTTGATGACACTCTTATTTATTTGTTTATTTATTTATATTATGTGGCACTCTTTTAGGTCTTGTCTTAAAAAATATATTTATTTCCTTCTTTCATTATTGTCTCTAATGTTTTTTGCAGCCACATGTTGACTTTGGATTAAAAGTACTTGGTGCATATGTTATGTCCATTCCTGGCCTATATGGGTTTGTCCAGGTAGAGTACTCGTTTAAGTTTCGTTGATTGAGGCTTAGTTGAATAAACACACAAATACATGCATCCATCTTATAGACAAACATAATTTTCTGAGAGTACATATTAATCCTAATATAGTAACTAAATGAATATTGCTTGTAGTTTTTACTTATCTTTTTTTTTTTATTATTCAGAGATGTTTCATTCTGTTCCTTGATATATTTCCATGCTTAAGACAACCATGTCAATCCTTTAGGCTTTCTTCAAGTGTTTGGATTTGTGCTTATCTCATTATTAGTTTTTATTTCTTTCAAATTTGTGATCAGTTTCTTTCCTGTGGTTTGATGCTCTATGGTCTAACTTCTTTGAATTGAAGTACCCTTAAGATTCTTTTGGTGCTATATGTTTCTCATACCTTTGCATTCTGCTGCAGAGCTTTTCCAGATGCTGTTTAGGATAGATTTGTTAGTCGCTAGTCTTTTTCGAAATTTTTTACTTACTGAGTGAATTATGCGTTCTGCCAATTATTCCCCGATCTCTCATCCATTGTTGCCACCTACCCATCAGTATCACATGTGGTAGTACCAAATGAAACACTAAAGAAGTTAATACTTACTATTTTATTAGTCCGAAAGTCACTCTGTAACTATTGCACACTGCAGAGATGCATGGGACATGGCTGCTGAGATATGCCTTTCTCAGCTTCCGTCATCGGTTGAAGATCCTACTGCAGTCCAGGTGCATCTGTAGTGTTTTATTATTGGGTTTCTTCTTCTTGATTGAGGAGCCTTATTGTTTTGGCGTGGTAATTATGTTGTTATGCATTGCTATTTTTGAATTTTACCTTTTGTTGGTGATGATGGCTTTGTATTTATACAACGCGCAGGTCAGACTGTCTCTAAGATTACCATAGCAATTGTCTCTATTGTTTGGTTAGCTGCTGGAGTTTTCTTTTTCATTGCTTTGCCAAACCATTCCTGGCTTTTGTTGATTAACATTTTTAAGTAAGATTCATTCTTTAGTTACCTTTCCTTTTCTTTTATTCTGAATTTTGAGTTTCAAACAATTCAGTTCAATTAAAAAACAATCAAAAGCTAGATGATAAAAGCATTTGTTTGCTTCGATTTATTGGCTTAATCGCTTTATCATAATTAGCTTTAGGTTTCTAAATTCCATTTGCTATGAAATATATTATTGATTCACTTTCTGACTTGGAACTGATTCTTTCCGTTTTCAGCTCAATCCAAGTATTTATGACAGTCATCAAATATATTCCTCAGGTTAGAAATGCCTCATTTCTTTTTTCCCCATTAGAAAAAATATCAATTGTTTTAAATATAATCTTATGTAACATCAGTGATGAAATAATTTAGCTATCCAAGAGGTTTTCTTTTTCCTTTCTTATTACTGTATGAGTAGAGAATTAGAGACAGTAATACTATGTTGTCAATAGTTTTTCTATATCCTTTGCCCCTATAAGTTATTTTGATAGTTTCTTCCAGGAGCCTGCTCATGAAACAGTAATACTATGTTGTACTTTATGCATGCTTTATGTTTTTGAAGTAATGTGGTGCCTGCATAATAGTTTCTTATTCTGTCATGCTTTATGTATATATGATAAGTTCATCTTTTCAAATGATTATTATTTAAAATACTGAAGTTAAAATGTTGAATTTGTCTCAGATTCTGTCATGAATGAAATTTCCTTGTTACGTACAGGAGGACATGATTAGAAGGTGTCAGAGAATGCAGAAACCAGTTATTGTAGCAACAAACATGTTGTAGAGCATGATTAACCATCCTACGCCAACAAGGGCAGAAGTCTCTGACATTGCAATTGCAGTACGGGAAGGTGCTGATGCGATCATGCTTTCTGGAGAAACTGCCCATGGAAAGTAAGTTAACTAATTCATTTGGCCTTGGGTGGCCTCTTAATATATTTCAATAAATATGTTTGTTTTCTAAATTTTTTGCTTTCTTTGTAGTAATGTGTATCCCACAAAAATAATTATAGTAGTATTCTCTAGTTAAAAAAAATGGTATTGTTACTGTGTCCCATAAGCTAATCTCAATAATTTTATTCCTATTGTGGTTGGATTAGTATTGCAAGTAAATTTTTTTTAACTTCTCTATCATTTTCCCCCTGTTTCTCTCTCACACATATATACATGAACACATATTTCTTATTATTAAGTCATTAAGGTATACTCAAAGTTTTGATGCATACCATCTGTTTGAGGAAAAGTACGAGTAAAAATCAGTATTCTTTTGTTTTCATTCTGATTTGGTTAAGTCCTACATAACAAATAAAAAAAAGTTGGAATTTTTTAGAAAAAAAAATCTCTACTATTGAATTTCAAATTTTAAAATTGGAGAGATAAATGATAAGTAGTTTGTAAAAATAAAAAAGCACAAAACTGATTGAAAATCATACATGAAACACTTCGAAAAATCTAGAGCTTATTCAACAAACACTTTCAAAAATATTTTTCTTGTCAGTTTTTACTAAACAAGTTTTTCAAGAGAAATAAAATTTACTCATATATGTGAATTTTAAATCCTACATAACAAATAAAAATAAGTATGAATTTTTTTGAAAAAAAAAAATCTTTAGTAGTGAATTTCGAAATTTAAAATTGGAGAAATATATGATATGTAGTTATAAAAAAAATCACAAAAATGATTGAAAAAATCTTACATGAAACACTTTGAAAAATCTAGAGCTTTTTCATCAAACACTTTCCGAAAAAAAAAATCTTGTATGTTTTTACTAAACAAGTTTTTCAAGAGAAATAAGATTTACTCATATATGTGAATTTCAAATCATACATAACAAATAAAAATAAGGTTGAATTTTATTGAAAAAAAATAAAAACTCTACTAGTGAATTTCGAAATGGTATAAACTTGAAAACACTTTGAAATTTTTTAAGCTTTTTCAGCAAACAATTTTTTATAGATGATTGATTTTTTTTTATATAAATATATATAATGTATATTGTTGACCCAGATTTTGGTCAACTGACACGGAGTCAGAATATGCTTGATGTGAATGAATGCGTTGAAAATAACCGAATGACAAAAAGTAATAAGAACACGATGTTTTATAGTGGTTCGGCCCCAGGATCTGGTAATGACCTACGTCCACTTAGATTGTTATTGATATGAGAATCAAAGGAGTGATCAAAGAACAAGGGTTCAATGAGTTTCACCAACCTCTGAAGAACAATACAATATTTCAAATAGAATTACACTAGTCTCAAGTAATTCGAAAGCCAAAAGTCCCTCCCTTGAGCTATCTTTCTCTATTTATAGCCTCAAGGGGGATTACATGATTTTGTTGCCGATATTCTCTCCTAAATAACCGGATATCCACGAGATTGTGTGAGTTAAATTCAGAATTTACAAAGATCTTTATAGTAATATTACATTGCATGAGGAACCATCGACCAGACTGGTCATAGGTGAGACTGGGCCGCCTCCTGCTTATAATGTACCTTTTGTTCGATACACTAGCAGAGTTCCTCCAGATGTCAGCCCCGTGTCCAGGGATCACTTGCCACGTCATCAATGCCAGATTTTTGGATAACATTTGCCTCCCAAGTTTATTTATTACGAGAAATAAATAAACTTTTGAGCGAACGACTCTTCGGTGACCCCACCATACGTGTCAGAACCCTTCGTGTGTTCTTGGAAAAAGCAACCTACTCTTGTCTAATCATGACTTTTCGGTTCCCCAGTAATAATTCGACAGCTATACCACTTCCCCATACTTCGAAAAAGGGAAACTGTTGATTACACCTTTTTTATGCCACAGACAAACTTATATAACATCTCCAAACTTCCCTTTTTCTTTTTACGCACGCCATTGCCTTCTCAAGAAACCCTAAAAACCAGAGCTTCAATCTTCTCCGGAGACCATTCTTCTGCATTTTCAAGACTCAGCTCGAGAGTTCCTCGATTTCCGAAGACTCTTTACCAGTCTCCACGACCATCTTTTTGGTAAGTTTTTGAATCCTTATGCTTCAAATTTTCATAATGCATGCTTCTGTATGTTGACTGTTTGAGTTCATCTGCTTCTGGTTTGAGATGCTCGTGAGTAGAATGTCTTGTAGGCGAAAAAGGTTACGAGTTAGTTTAATAGTCGGGATCATACTTTTAGGACGTAAAATCAAAATAAAAATTCGATCTTTAGGCTAGTTGGAAAATAGGTTTTTCCCGCCCTAAGAGGAGTTGAAAAAGCTTTTTTGAAAAACTTTTTACTTTCACCCTTTGATCCGTTTCTCAAAATGTTCGTGTAGAAAGATTTAGCTTTTTGTTAGAATGTTGTTGTATAAAAGCTTGGCTTTTACACTCGACCAGCGCTATTCTAAAAAGCCTTTAAAAATTCTCTATCCTCACCTCCCCATTCTTCTATTTGCAGACCTTGATGCCAGATTTGTGGGGAGGTGAACGGCCCATCGACGACGATCTTCTTGCCCAGCTACTCGAAGGCGAAGAACGATCAACCGACCGAATTAACGAGATTCCCTTTTCACGATCTTCCTCCAGACCTCTTCCTTCTCCTCCTCAAATGGCTCGTTCCAAATCTTTAGGCAAGAAAAGACATGAATCCGACGATAGTCCAAACCTTCCTGCCCAGCCTGATTCACAGGTTGGGGTTCCTTCGACCAGTGGCCAAAACAATCTTGCTCCTGACCCTAACATCCAAACTAGAGCCCACCCTCGCCATCAGAATCTGCCTGATGTCGAGTGGTATTTCTCCCCGACCAGCCTTGTAACTCCCAGGATGCTTGCCAACTATCTTAGGAAGTATCCTCTCACAGGGGTCACTCTCAAAATTCCTGCCGCAGACCAAAGGGCTAACCTCCCTGGAGGTGTATACAGTGCTTGGTCTCGGTACCACATAGAGGTGGGGGCTGTGCTCCTACTGCATCCTTTTTATCAGGGGGTGGCTAATTATTTCGATGTCACCCCCTTCCAGATTACTCCAAATGGATATAGAATGTTGGCCGCACTCTATATCCTGTACAAACCTAAAAAATGGCCCGAACCTACCCCCCATAAGATCAATTATCTTTTTGATCTCATGTCCAACCCTCAATAGTATGGGACAGGTTTCTTCCATCTTTGTCAACAGGAGACAAACCAGACGTTCCTGAGTGCCACCACGCACATATCCAACGTGGGGCAGTACAGCAAGGAGTACTTCCTTACTCCGGACATAACCAGCAACAACTTGGCCTTCGCTCGAGGAGGTAAGTGCTGCTTTTACTGGTCGGTATTTTTTATCAGCAAATTTCCCTTCATTTTTCTTAGAGTGCGTTTTGTCTTTCAGGCCCATGGTTACGTCCGACCCCAACACCAGACATGGTGTTGAGGTCCAATGCACTGGACAGGATGACGGACGCAGAAAAAAGCGTCAAGTCCCTGGTCACTGATGATAATCTGAGGCTAGCTGGCCTCCTAGCTCCTCGCCATGAAACAAGAGGACCCGTGATAGCCGATGCCACTGCCGAGGGGGTTCCCGAGCAGCAACCTTCTGCGTCCCCTCCCCGAAGGAGGCCGGCGGGGGTTACAATCAGGGAGCCCACGGGAAATCCTTCTGCAGAAAGGCCTTCTGCTCCCCAAGGCAAGGGGAAACAAAAGGCAAAAGAGCCGGTTGTGGACTTGGGGGAATCCTCCGATGAAAACGGTACAGTAATTTCGCTTTTAAATAGCTTGCCAATTCCCTGTCACTTGTTTGACGGGGAGGGCAACTTTACATTTACTCCAAATCTAGGGCCAGACTTCTTTGTGCCAGATAGTGAGTGTGTGACTAATAGAATCAATAGTATAGCGACCAGTAGTTGTAGCTCGGGTATTAACTTTGTGACCTTCTTTTCCGTTTGATAAAGAGTTTTCATCTGCCTTTATCTTACCCTTTCCATGTGTCTACTCGTATGCAGATATGGCCACTCCCAACGTCTTCGACCTATACCAGGCTGAGGAGGAAGAGGAAGTTCCTCAGCTCTGGCGAAAGTTGTCAAGGAGACACAACGGCGAAACAAGCCAGGGACCTGCCAAAAAGAGTCGAACAGAAGATCCTTCCAAGGACGTGCCAACTGGGCAAACCTCTGCTCATCCTTCAGCTCTTGCTGAGAAGGAGACTCCTCCTTCTCCAACAAACCCTCCGGCTGCGCCCATCAGGGAACAAAACAAGTGGGAAGAAACTCTTGGGGCCAAACTCTCGAGCCACGCCTTATGAGCAGCCAAAGACCGCCTTGCGCACATCGTGAAGAAAGACCGCATTAAGGATGCAATGGTTGAGGCAGAGAGTATGGGGGTCGACCAGATTCTGAACAGGACCCCAAATGAAATAGCCAGCGTAAGTGCTTCTTGTCTCTTTGGCCTTAGTCTTTTATTCTTTGCAACAGGTTCTAACTTTATCTTCTGTCCTCAGGCTTTGCTGTCTGCAACTACAGCTCGTACCCGCACCCAAGCCACCATCGAACAAGCTCGGACAAAGGCTATCAAGAGGTACCAGGTGAAAGTGGTCGAGGAACTTTCGGCTGCAGAGGCCAGGCATGCAAAGGAGTTGGAGGCGATCGTTCAGCAGAGGGATGCTACGGTGACAAAGCTATCGAAGGCTGAGGGAGGGAGGGAGGGAGGAGTATCAAGAGTCCAGCCGAGTCCAATTTCGAGAATGCAAGAGACTGGGCGAGGAGCTCAAGTCCAAGAACGAGGCCATCGCCACCCTTGAGAGCCAAGTGGAGCAGTTGAAGCTTGACAACTCCAAGAATCTGGAAAGGTATAAGAACGTGATGCTCCGGTGTTTTTACAACTTCTGGAAAAACAATCAGGGTGCCAACTTCGGCTATCTTTCAGAAGATGTCAGAAATGTTGAGCTGGCCCGCTGTACTACTCAACTGGCTGAAGAGGAGGCAAGAGCAAGGATCCCTGCTTCCCCAAGCATTGCTGGTGCAGAGGAAGAAGGAGTTGCCGAGGATGCTGCCAACCAGAACGCTGATAAAGACCCTCCTGCTCCTAATGCCTCTTGAGCTTTTATTATTATTTTTTCTTTCTTTTGATTACACAACCCATGGGTCGTGATGTAAAGACAATACTTTTTTTTGAATTTACTACATGGGCAGCAAACTTTTCATTTTATTTGAACAGTTACATCCAAGCAGTGATGCTTGCGGTGTAAAATATTGCATCATGATGCTATAACCTTTTCATTTATTATAACATTTGTCTGTATGACCGAACTTAGCATAGTACTTTGGCTTGATTTAACAAAATATAAATTTTGAAAAATACTCTAAGTACCTTAGCATGCTTTCACTCATTTTGTTCATGTGTTTACATACCTCATGGTACGCTTTGCTATCGATGTGCCTTATATGCCCCTAAGTGATCGAGGAGCTTTAGGTCCTTGGTCACTTGCCTTGACCATGACCTGTTCGAACATTTCTGCTCGGGTGAAAAAGTAATACTTGTAATACAGCAAAACAACACACGTAATGAACAAATACTTGTAAATATAAATTCACAAAGGTTGGCAAGAATGACTGGCTGCGCACAGTCCCTTATAATCTCGTATTAAAAATGGACTAAACATGTCTTTACGAGTGATTCTAAAATAGAATCTTACATATACGAGCGATTAGCCATACAACGTGGCTAATTCTCTTTGCAAAACTTGTACAAAGTAAAATTTAATACAAGCCAGTCCTTTAAGAAGGATTGTTCACTGTTAATACTTGCGCAGGTGTTCCCCATTCCAATATCGTGGAACGAGATCTCCGTTCAGGCGTGCAAGTTTATAGGTGCCCGGATGAAGGACTTCTTCAATCTGGTAAGGTCTTTCCCAATTAGGTCCGAGTACTCCAGCAGTGGGGTCACAGGTATTTAAGAAAACTCGTCGTAGCACCAAGTCACCGACGTTGAATTTCCTTTCTTTAACTTTGGAGTTAAAGTACCGGGCGACTTTTTGCTGGTACACAACTACTCGGAGCTGGGCCTTCTCCCGTATCTCGTCAATTGAGTCTAGGGACTCCATCATTAGTTGGATGTTGGTCGTATGTTATACGTCGATGTGAGGGGGGATCTAACTCGACAGGTAACATAGCCTCATATCCGTAAGCTAGGGAAAATGGGGTATGTCCTGTCGCTGTTCGGTGAGATGTTGTATACGACCAAAGGACTTCAGGCAGGTGCTCCGGCCATGCTCCTTTAGCATCTTCAAGCCTCTTCTTCAGGGTATCTTTAAGAGTTTTATTCACGGCTTCGACCTACCCGTTTGCTTGGGGATGCGCAACTGAAGAAAAGCTTTTAATAACTCCGTGCCTTTC
Source organism: Humulus lupulus (assembly GCF_963169125.1). NCBI lineage: Eukaryota > Viridiplantae > Streptophyta > Magnoliopsida > Rosales > Cannabaceae > Humulus > Humulus lupulus. The sequence continues at coordinate 42,596,893 of NC_084794.1, read as the reverse complement.
ACAGAAGTCGGTGAATAAGTGGCTGTCAAACTGGATTCCGTTGTCTGAAACTATCTTTCGGGGCAAACCATAGCGGTAAACAATGTTCTTGATGACAAAGTCAAGAACTTTCTTGGTCGTTATGGTGGCGAGTGGTTCAGCTTCGGCCCATTTAGTGAAGTAATCGACTGCCACGACTGCGTACTTTACTCCGCCTTTTCCCGTTGGTAGGGACCCAATCAAATCTATTCCCCACACCGCAAAAGGCCATGGGCTTTGCATTTGTTTCAACTCATTTGGAGCCGCTCGTGGAATTTTGGAGAACCTTTGACATTTATCACATCTTCGTACATACTCCATTGAATCCTCGTTCATAGTTGGCCAGAAGTAGCCTTGCCTTAGAATCTTCTTTGCCAAACTTTGCCCCCCAGCGTGATCCCCGCAGAAGCCTTCATGCACCTCTTTCATGAGTTCCTTAGCTTTTTCTGGTGTAACGCATCTGAGTAGTGGTAGTGAATATCCTCTTCGGTATATAACACCATCGACCAGTATGTACCTAGCGGCTCGCCTTTGTAGAGTTTTTTCTTTGTTTCTATCTGCCGGTAGCACACCGTTCGTCAGATATTCCAAGTAAGGTGCCATCCATGTATCCTTCATTCGAATCTCCATATTGGTCTCAACCGCTTGTATGCTTGGTTTACTCAGTCTTTCCACTGGCACAATGTTCAAAGTGTCAGCATCTTTTGCGCTCGCAAGTTTGGCTAAGGCGTCTGCATTTGAATTCTGATCCCGCGGTATTTGCTGGAGGGTGTACTCTGTGAACTGGGCTAGCAGGTCCTTTGTTTTATTCAAGTAGGCCACCATTTTTAAACCTCGCGCTTGATATTCTCCTAGAACCTGGTTCACGACCAGCTGTGAGTCACTGTAAATATCAAGCGCTTTTATGCTCATATCTTTCGCCATTCTTAATCCAGCGAGGAGCGCTTCGTATTCGGCTTCATTATTTGACGCGATGAAGTTGAACCTGATGGCGCAGTGAAATCGATGTCCTTCAGGCGTTATCAATATCACTCCCGCTCCTGCGTGGGATTCGTTGGATGACCCATCCGTGAATAACTTCCATGAAGGAGCTTTCTCTTGAGGCTCAGACGCACTAGGCGATTTGCATTGTTTGCTGTCTAGAAGTTCTATGAACTCTGAAATAAGATCAGCCAATACTTGTCCCTTTACTGCCGCTCGTGGTGAATAAGTTATATCGAACTGCCCTAGTTTGACTGGCCATTTTAATAATCGCCCAGCCGCCTCTGGTTTTTGGAGGACTTGCCGTAGGGGCTGGTCAGTTAAAACTGTGATAGGGTGGGCTTGGAAGTAAGGGCGTAGCTTCCTAGAGGCCAGGATTAAGCAATATGCTAACCTCTCGATTGGTGGATATCTCAGTTCTGCTCCGATCAGCCTTTTGCTTACATAGTAAACCGCTTTCTGTACGCCTTCTTCTTCTCGTACTAGCACCGCGCTCGCAACAACTTCTGTAATTGCCAGGTACATAAACTAAGTTTCTTCTTCTATTGGCTTTGATAAGATGGGAGGCTGTGCCATATGAGCTTTCAAGGCCTGGAATGCTTTGATGGACCCGAAACGGGTATGTTTAAAAATTTATATATCGCAAGCGCACGAATCGTCCATATAGAATAGTGACCGTGTAAGCAAGGATGTCGAACCCAAAGGAGTTGTCTAAAATCGAAAATGAAACTATTTTAAATCAAAAATAATAAATTCTAACCTAGCTCCAAAGATTGATGAGTTTTAATATTATGAACATAAAATAAAAGATTGAAAAATAAAGCTATTTAAGAGAATAAAAATAAAGCAATAATGAGTTGAAAATAAGTGTTAAAAGAAAATATTATTAAGATACTAGAATCCACAAAATGTAAGTTTAATAATATTTATTAGTATATTGATTCCCAAGTTTTAGTGATAGTTAAAATATTTTAAACTATCATTTTCCAAAAAGATTTATAATTTTAAGCACAAATTTCTTATAAAAATATAGGATTTTTCTTCACTTTTCAAAATTATAATTTCAAAGCATTTAGTGTAAATCAATCTAATGAAATAACAAATAAATCAATGAACATTATTTATAAGGCAAAACATAATATTTTTGTTCTAAGCATGGATGTGTACAATTTAATGACACATCTTACACAAAGAATATTATGTTTATGCACTAATGAAGAACAAAGTGTAAATATGTTCTAACAATCTAAAATACAAGATATTTAAGATGAAAGAAATATGTGAAGAAGAAAAATCCATAGACTTTGTTGCATTACAAGGGAAATCAACATACAACATAAATATTACCTAGTTACAAGTTGCTTCATCATGATCTTAATAATCTTATGAAAAAGATTAGAAGCACATAACTAGAGTAGAAATTACAAAATAAATGACATACATACTTGCAAAATGCTCTTGAAAAACCCAAATGGAAGAGAGAATGGTAGAGAGAAAATGAGAGAAAAAGATGGTAACCAAAAACATTAAGCACCCCAAAATGGTCTTCAAAACCCTTATTTATAGCAAAAATGAGATTATTAAGATAATCAATTTAAATTAAGTAAATTGATTAAATTAATAATAATATGGTAAATAGGGGTAAATTGTAGGAGTGATGATGATTTTGGGGTAAAAAGTGTGTAGAAAATGGGTAAAAATGTGACATTTTAGACAAGGGGACAATACCCAAATTTATGGGCTCAAGAGGTGTTTGTGGGCTTTGGTGGCTGAGTGTGGCTGGGAAGGAGGCAAGGCAGGCGTGTGGGAGGCTTGTGCCAGGCGTACGGCTGTGTGTTGGAGGCAAGCATCTGAGGAGGTGCTTGGGCCGTACGGACGGGCTGGGCAGGAGGACAGGCCCACGGTTTGGGCTGGGTTGAAGGCAAGGCCCAAAGTTGCCTTGGCTTGATGCTTGCTAAAGTGAGCTGCAGGCGTACGGCTGGGGGTGTAATCGTGGAAGGCAGCAGGCTGAATGGGAGACAGCTGGCGGCAGCTGAGCCTTGGAGGCTGAAGAAGGGATTCGGTGGTGGGCTTGCTGGATGGGCCCAAGAGGCTGGCTGAGGTCTTGTGATGCCAGGCGGGCTGGGCTTGCTTCGGAAGGGGATGTTTGGGTCCGTACGGACGGGCTGGGCAGGAGGACAGCAAGAGGAAAACTGCCACAATTCATGTTATTTTCTTTCAATTTTGCCACTTTTGTTTTCTTTTCTCTTCTTTCTTTCAAGCATGCAATATAATTCCTACAAGATAAAAATAAATTAAATAACAATCAAATATTTTCAATTATAAATAAATCATATTAATTATTTGAAAATATTGATTATAACTTAATTTAATAAAGCATTTAAGTTCAAAAGAATTACATTTTTAACTTCTAACTTAACAATACAAATTTCATATAATTAAATTACAACATAACACAATAAAATAACTATAAAAACATATAAAAATCTAGAAAACTACAATAAGACTAATAAATTAAAAATTACATAAAATTTAATAAGTTATTTAAAAACTCAAGAACTAAGCAACAATTAGCATATAAAATATGGTAAAATAACTCTATTTTGTAGAGTTATCATGCTTGCTCGCAGTCTCCTGTCCATTCAAACTTCTTATTTCCCCTAAGTAGATTGAAAAAAGGGACGCACTTGTCTGTTGATTTCGAAATAAATCTACTTAGGGCTGCGATTCTCCCGGTTAAACTGTGTACATCTTTGATCCTTTCTGGCGACTTCATGTCAATCAGGGATTTTATCTTGTCGGGGATGGCCTCGATTCCTCTTGAATTTACAATGAACCCCAAGAATTTCCCCGATCCGACTCCAAAGGAACATTTGAGGGGATTTAACTTCATCTGGTATTTGTTCAAACATCAAAGCACCCTTGTAAATCCTTTACATGTCCTTCTGCCTTTTTAGACTTCACCAGCATGTCGTCCACGTATACCTCCATATTTACTTCGATCAGCTCTTTAAACATGTGGTTGACTAGCCGTTGGTAAGTCGCACCTGCGTTTTTTAGTCTGAAGGGCATTACTCTGTAACAGTATAAGCCCATATCGGTCCGAAAGCTTGTGTGATCCTCGTCGGGGGGATGCATGCTAATCTGGTTATAGCCCGAATATGCATCCATGAACGAGAGGATCTCGTGCCCTGCAGTTGCATCGACCAGCTGGTCGATTCTTGGGAGTGGGAAGCAGTCCTTTGGGCAGGCTTTATTGAGATCTGTAAAATCCACGTAGGTTCGCCATTTGTCGTTAGGCTTGGGAACTAGCACTGGATTGGAGACCCACGATGGATAAAATGCCACCCTGATGAACCCATTCTCCTTTAATTTTTCAACTTCTTCCTTTAAGGCTCTCGATCTATCCTTATCAAGCAGCCTTCTCTTTTGTTGCACGGGTGGAAAAGTCTTGTCTATATTTAGGACATGGCTGATAACTGCAGGGTCTATCCCAGCCATGTCTTTGTGTGACCAGGCAAAAACGTCCTGGTTCTTCCGTAAAAATTCCACCAGTGCATGCTTCGTGGTGGGCTCTAGGTTTTTCCCAACCTTTACAACTCTAGTCGGGTCTTTTTCGTCGAGTTGGACCTCTTCCAGGTCCTCAATGGGTCCAACGTTTTCTTCAAAATCCCCAAAGCGAGGATCTAAGTCTCTATCCTCGCTTTGGGAAACACCCAATTTGGTGACTTCATCACCGGATTGGGTTTGAGGTAGTGCTCTTTGATGTTCCTTTTTTCGCCTTCATCACTGAGGCGTTATAGCACTCCCTGGCTTCTCTCTGGTTTCCCAACTCGCGTCCTACTCCTGCGTCCGTTGGGAACTTCATGGCTAAGTGCCACATAGAGATGATGGCCCGTAGATCAACCAGTATAGGCCTTCCAATGACGGCATTGTACGCCGAAGGACAATCGACCACTACAAAAGTGGCGAGTAATGTCCTTGTAGCAGGCGCTGTACCTGTCGTCACTGGTGGTTTGATCAACCCGGCGAGGGCGAGTCCTTCTCCAGAGAAGCCGTATATCATTTGGTTGCAGGGCTCCAGGTCCTTAACGGACAACTTCATACGTTCCAGCGAAGACTTATATAGGATATTCACCGAACTTCCTGTATCGACTAGCACTCTCTTTACCATCATGTTAGCCATCTGGATATCCACGACCAGCGGATCAGTATGTGGGAATCGGACGTGTTGGGCATCACCATCAGAGAAGGTTATTTCGCCCTCTTCTGATCGAGCCTTTTTTGGCGCGCGGTCTTCCACAGTCATCGTCTCGATGTCCTGGTCGTGGTGCAGGGTCCGAGGATATCGTTCCCTGGCCATTCCGCTATTTCCCGCGAGGTGCGAGCCTCCACAAATGGTCAATAATGTGCCAGTCATGGGGGCAAGCTGTAAGGGCGGCGAGCGTTGGCACGTGGGCGCCTGCTCGTTGCTACCCGGAGCTTCTCTTTGGGAATTTCCCGAGGCCCGTATGTATCTTCTCAAGTGTCCTTGTCTAATAAGGAACTCGATTTCATCTTTCAACTGGTTGCAATCGTTGGTGTCATGTCCGTAGTCGTTATGATAACGACAGAAGTTTGTAGTGTCTCTCTTCGAAATATCCTTTCGAATGGGGCCAGGTTTTTTATAAGGCACACTGGAACTTGTGGCCTGATAAACCTCTCCCCGAGACTCAACGAGGGCAGTGTAGTTAGTGAACCGAGGTTCATAACGGTTACCCTTGGCTCGTTTATTGTCAGAGGTGGAAGGCTCATTGTGCGGTCGTTTTCCACCATTCTTGCCATTGCCATTGCCGTTGCCATTAGGTTTAGACCCATTGGCGGCTTTGGCGAGCTCGGCAGCCTTCTTACCCTTGTCTGAGGGCTTTCCATCATCGGCAATGGCTTCTTCGAGCTTGATGTAACGATCAGCCCAGTCTAGGAATTCCTGGGTAGTTCTAACTCCATCCTTGCGGAGGCTCTTCCAGAGGGGGGAGTGACGCTTAAATCATGTGGTTATGGCCATCATTTTGCCTTCGTCTCCCACTGTTTTTGCTCCAGCCGCTGCTCGCATAAAACGCTGGATGTAATCCTTCAGCGACTCTCCATCCTGCTGGCGAATTTCAACCAGTTGGTTTGCTTCGGTCGGATGCACACGGCCTGCATAGAACTGTCCGTAGAACTCCCTTATGAACATTTCCCAGGAAACTATGCTTGCGGGAGGGAACTTAAAAAGCCACTCCTGCGCAGCCTCAGAAAGTGTTGCAGGGAAGATCCTGCACCGAGCGTCTTCGAACACTTTCTGAATGTCCATTTGTATCTCAAATTTATTGACATGAGATACTGGGTCTCCGTACCCGTCAAAGTTTGGAAGCGTAGGCATTTTGAACCTACTTTGAGTTTCTGCCATAGTTATCCTCTAGACGAAAGGAGTACCTTTCCTCCTATCGTGGTCGATATAAGATGTCCTTCCCCCGACCAGCTGTTGCACTGCCTAGTTGAGGGCATCTATTTGGGCCTGTACAGCAGCAGGAATCGTCGTGGCCTCTATTGCTGGGGGGATGTTCTCGCCATGTCGCTCGCGGCGATCGTTGAGTACGTCTCGCAAATCCTCGTCTCTTCTTCGCTGCTCGCTACCCCTGAGCCGGTTGAAGACATTATTTTGCCTGGGCTGCCCCCCATCATCCCGTCTATTGGGTTGGTCATCTTGAGGTACCTGGCTCCCGCCTCTACCTCTTTCTTCATTCCTTCGGCCAGCGTTTCCCTTTCCTGAGTCGGCCTCATTATATCCATGGCCATCTCTAAACCACGATTGGCTATTGTGGGACCGACTGTTCCTTCGATTTCCATCCCTGGCTGAAACGTCCCGAGCGTTAGAGGGTGTCCTGCGCTGGTCGTTATGTCCCCGGGCATTATCATGCCGTGGGGGACCCCGGACCACAGAGCCTAACTCTGAGTTCCTCCTGTTACCAGGAGGATACTGACCTCTGTTCGGTAGGTTTGGCTCATCGCCCCTACGGCGTCTAGGACTACGAGGCTAATGCTCGGCCCTATTCTGCCTCTGTTGCTGGGGATTTCCGTGACCAGCTTGGGATGGAGACTGTGCCTCAGGGTCCAGCGGGACATCGTCATGAGGTACCTGAGGCTGTTCGGGCCTTTGCGGACTCGAGGGCTGGATTGGTGGGCTAGGATTAGGACCCCTCTGGGGTGGCCCATTGACAGGTTGGTCAGGCTGCGAGACAGGTGCAGCCTAATTCCTAGCCAGTTGCAAGGCTGCCTCGAGGGCTGCCATGGCTTCGCTCTAGCGGCGGTCCATCTCTGCCTGCCTTTAGCTTAACTCCGCGCGCTGTCGTTCAATCTCCTGCTGCTGCCGTGCCATAACCTCGGCAGCTGTCTCTTGACTGGATCTCAGATTAGCCAGCTCTTCTTGCAACGCTCCCAGAGTACTCTTCAGCGTCGCATCATCCATTTCTTCCTCCTCAAAATCTAAATGTGGCTCATCCTCAGCCACGCTTGCTGGAGGAGGAGGAGGTGGCAGGTTTGACGGTGCAGCGGCGGCCACCTGTCCAGTTTTCCTTGTAGTTTTCGCCATTGATTTTCTCAACAATGATAAATCAAGCTATCATTGAAAGCAGCAGAATGTTGACCCAGATTTTGGTCAACTGACACGGAGTCAAAATATGCTTGATGTGAATGAATGCGTTGAAAATAACCGAATGACAAAAAGTAATAAGAACACGATGTTTTATAGTGGTTCGGCCCCAGGAACTGGTAATGACCTACGTCCACTTAGATTGTTATTGATATGAGAATCAAAGGAGTAATCAAAGAACAAGGGTTCAATGAGTTTCACCAACCTTTGAAGAACAATACAATATTTCAAATAGAATTACACTAGTCTCAAGTAATTCGAAAGCCAAAAGTCCCTCCCTTGAGCTATCTTTCTCTATTTATAGGCTCAAGGGGGATTACATGATTTTGTTGCCGATATTCTCTCCTAAATAACCGGATATCCAGGAGATTGTGTGAGTTAAATTCGGGATTTACAAAGATATTTATAGTAATATTACATTGCATGCGGAACCATCGACCAGAATGGTCGTAGGTGAGACTGGGCCGCCTCCTGCTTATAATGTAACTTCTGGTCGATACACTAGCAGAGTTCCTCCAAATGTCAGCCACGTGTCCAGGGATCACTTGCCACGTCATCAATGCCAATTTTTTGGATAACATATATAATTTTTGAAATAGACATATTAATTAGTCAACTAATAGTAGTTGGGAAAATAGGAGTCATTAATGAATAATGAATGAATCTGAAAAGAATATGGAATGAACAAGGAATGGAGAAGGAATGAGATATAGAATCTTGGAATGAATCTTTAATAATATTTTTTAATTATTTAATTAAATTAAAAAGCAGCTCTCATGTCAACAGGTAGCTCATTCCCAAGTTTGAAAAAGTAAAAAACAACATTAATTACCATATTCAAATATGAACCATTGGATCTTAATTAATCCAATGATTATTATTTTGACAACCCATATCCATGGGAAAAAAACTTAATTATCATTAAGAGTGAACCCATAATCTATATATCAAGTAGGATCTATGTATTTTTCTGAAAAAATTATTATCCTATAAATTTAGCGAATTATTAATTTATTACATTAGTCTCAAATCGGAACTAGACAAAAGTATAATTTAACCAAGTTTATTAATTAATTGAGTATTAATTTATAGGGGTTGGCTACGGTGCAGCCATTTTTTTGGGTGCCAGTGTAACCGGTTTTTGTTATTCGATTTTTTTCTACAACTCAATAATTTTTTTACATAACGGTGTACATTAAAGATATTTAATACATCCTGCAAATTTTCAAGAAATTTCGAATAATTTACATTGTCGAAAACAAGGTTCAAACAACTTGTTGTACACGTGCTTATTTTTTGTATACACGTGTAAAATTCAAATGTTTGAACATTGTTTTCGGCAATATAAATTATTCATAATTTCTTGAAAATTTGAAGAATATTGTAAATAACTATAATGTAAATCGTCATATAAAAAAATTGGAAAAAAAATTACCAAAATGTAGGAAATAAAATATGGTTGGACCGGTGCAGACAAAAAAGTGGCTGCACTAAAGTCTTACCCTTATTTTATATACTATACTATAAATTGGTTAAAACAAAAAAAAAAATACTAAAATGGTACATTCTCTAAAATCTATTAAAATCCATTAATGTGGTCACTAATTGAAAATTAGGCAGTTTTTTTTCAGGAAATTTATGTAGAAGGATTCTGATTTTTTTTTAATGCTCAATTAAGAATATCCATGAGTAATGATATATGCAATAAAAAGAAAAAAACAGAATCCTTCCTGAAAAACGCCTAATTTTCAATTAGTGCCTACATTAATTTATTTTAATAGATTTTAGAGAATATACCATTTAGAACGGAAACTTTCCCATCACCACCTATCCATCCGTTAAACACTGTCTGTCTTCTGTCCTCAGCTGTCAGAATAAACTACGGAATAAATTCACATTACCTGTAGTTTTATAATACCAATTTTGGAAAGACTAAGATACAATGTTTATAATTAAACAAAAAACAAAAAACAAAACCTTAAACTTTACATCTTTATCAAATATATGGGTATTCAACAGGGACTATCTGACACTAAATACCCATTTGAATACATGAATCTACACGTAAGAAAAAAAAAATGAAAACAAAAAAAATTAGAAGAATAAAAATTGAAAAGTACAATTGACCCCATGATGAGACACATCCTCATTTCTACCACTGTTATTATACATGTTCTCTACCTTACAAAATCTCTCCCCGCTTCTTTTTATTTCTCATTTAAATAATTTGAAGTCTCAAAATTGCGAGCAGATTTATTTTTTAAAAATAAAAATTACACATGGGATCTCCCTTGCCATTATAAATAAGATATCTCACTCATCATCTCTCGCTACACACTCTCTCACCAACCTCTCTCTCTCTCTCTCTCTCTCTCTCTCTCTCTCTGTATTTGGTTACATACAGAAACTAAATCAGTCGATCGTGACAGTCACAGAGACAGTAGAGATCGGTACTTAGTCAGTAAAACTTATATATATATATATATTCAGATTAAAATCTCCTTTGTTTTTTCTATAATCGTGTCCTACGACGTCGGTTATCACCACCATAGCAGAGCTATCTAGTATCATATAAAGATGTCGATGGTGGTGGTAGTAGTAATGGTGTTAAAGGGTGTGCTATTGGTGCTGATGAGTTTACTGGCGAGAGCCGTGTACAACATGCTTTGGTGCTATTGGTTGACACCGAGACGCATCAGGAAAATCATGGATCGGCAAGGAGTGCGTGGGCCTGAACCTCGCCTTCTCGTTGGTAACATCTTGGACATGGCTGCTCTCATAGAAAAATCAACTTCGCACGACATGAACTCCATCACACACGACGTCGTTTCCCGTCTCTTACCCCATTATGTCGCCTGGTCTAAACAATACGGTAGCTACCCTAAAAATAAAAAATAAAAAAACTTGCAAATGTTACAAGATTATTATTTTCAAACGTTTTTTTTTTATTTTGAAGGGGGGTGATTAATTTCTTATGCTGATTTATAAACAGGGAAACGGTTTATATACTGGAATGGAATCGAACCAAGGATGTGTTTAACGGAGACTGAATTGATTAAAGAGCTATTATCAAAGTATAGTAACATATCGGGGAAATCGTGGCAACAACAACAGGGGTCTAAACATTTTATTGGGCGTGGCTTATTGATGGCCAACGGCCAAGATTGGTACCACCAGCGTCACATCGTTGCCCCTGCATTCAAGGGGGACAAACTCAAGGTATATTTCTTTAAAAACCATTCTTTTTAATTTTATATATCAATATAATCACGAAGAGACTCATCACCATCATCATCATCATCATCATTGATTCTCTCTCTCATGAAAAGGGAACGGTTTCCATTAAACCACCTTTCGAATCGTACTGTGTGGGATCGATATATAAGTATATATAATTTTTTTTAAAGAAATATCAATAAAGATTCACAAATGGGGTTGGTTTGTTTGGTTATTAGAGCTATGCGGGGTACATGGTGGAATGCACTAAGAAGATGCTCCAAACACTAGAGAAAGAAGTGGTCTCGGGTCGAGCCGAGTTCGAAATCGGTGAGTACATGACTCGACTCACCGCCGACATAATATCCCGGACCGAGTTCGATAGTAGCTACGAGAAAGGGAAGCAAATATTCCATCTTTTAACAGTTTTACAACATCTCTGTGCTCAAGCAAGTCGCCGTCTTTGTGTACCCGGAAGCCGGTAATTAATCCTTTTGATTTGCCAAAGTTATTTTAAGACTTTTTCTCGTTTTTGGGATTTGAAGTTTTAAAATTTCAGGATTCTCATATTTATTGTGTACACATATATATAAAAGTAGTAAATTTCTTTACGGGGTTGGGTTATTTTTTCCTTATTAACTTTTTCTCTAGTAGATTCTATCCTTTACCAATAAGCTATGTTTTTAATTTTCTAATAAATATACATATATATATATTTGTAGGTTCTTACCAAGTAAGTATAACAGAGAAATAAAGTCATTGAAATCAGAAGTGGAGAGGTTACTAATGGAGATAATCCAAAGCAGAAGAGACTGTGTTGAGATTGGTAGAAGTAGCTCGTATGGAAATGATCTTCTTGGTATGCTGCTTAATGAAATGCAAAAGCAAAAGAGAGGGAATATGGGATTTAGTTTAAATCTTCAACTTATAATGGATGAATGTAAGACTTTTTTCTTTGCTGGACATGAGACTACAGCCTTGTTGCTGACGTGGACTGTCATGTTACTAGCGAGCAATCCTAAATGGCAAGACAGCATTCGTGCCGAGGTCAAACAAGTTTGCAAAGGCCACGATCCCACCGTTGACCATCTCCCTAAACTTACCTTGGTAAGGAATAAATCATCCATATATAATGTACTCTCTTACATATTGTGCTTGTGCCAGTTTCGATTTTATTTCAACAGTTTTGTTTTAGTCATTTTTTTTCTGGGGAAGATATTATAGGTAGTGGGTTGGGGACTTGAGAGAGAATTTTTTTTGGGTTGCTAGAATTGGTACTTGACTTTATAGAGTTGGGGGAAATGTGGTGGGCACGAGTGGGCGAAACTTTTATAGGTATATATATATGCCACTAAGAAATGTTTCTACTTCCTATTCTATAATAGATTTGCGGGTACTAGCTGAAACTTAGGGATGTTGAATTAAATAAGTAAAAAGTATATAATATACTAAAATATAAACTAGCTCCAAGCAAAGATAATTCCGAAACTATAAGCTTGTGCACAGATTTTTAGCTTTTCGGCCTTGACTGTACTGCTAATCATTTGATCGATCATAAATTACAATACAAACAAACAAACAATTAAATCATCAAATAATTATTATTTTTTAAATGCTGGACAGCTTGTTTGACAATTTTTTTGAACAGCTGTCTCAAGTTAACGCAATACTTTTTCATTGGTGGGCAGCTTGCAAAAATTGTCCGCTTAGTAATTTTTGCAGACTGCCGACTAATTAAGAAGACTCACATGCCTCTGCAGGAATTTTTTTTTTCTGCCAAGTAGGAAAAGTTGTGGGACCTGAGTGGAGGACTAATGTTAATGGCAACCCATTTCAATATAAATTAAACATATAAGTGATGAATCAGTATAATATAATATTGCTACTTATAAGTTAGAAAAGCCTAAACAAAGAAAAATCCAGTATAACCAAAACAACTCTAACAATCACAATAAGCACACAGCTTAGCTGTTAACAAATGGAGATCAAGTAAGTGTGAAGACGTGTGTAAAGGCCAAACTTATTGCTATGTATATAGTACTTCCTTCTTAAAGCGATCATGAGCCGTCTAATCTATATATTAGAGTGATGATATACTATTTTATCATCATAGCAGCATAGGAAGATATATTTATTTTTCCGTCCAAAGCTTTTGGCTTGTTGTGTGTGGTTGTGGTGATCCTATAATTGATTAACTATTATTATAATAGAACTGATAGCATCTTTCAGTAGTACTGATATTTTGATGCTATAGAAAGACAAAGAGTAATGATATATGATATTGTTTTGTATTGTTTTGGACAGTTAAATATGGTAATAAACGAATCACTGAGGCTTTATCCACCGGCTAGTGTACTCCCCAGAATGGCGTTTGAAGACATAAAACTAGGCGATCTTCATATCCCAAAGGGGCTATCGATATGGATACCAGTGCTTGCAATCCACCACAGTGAGGAGTTATGGGGTAAAGATGCAAATGAGTTCAACCCAGAAAGATTTGCTTCCAAATCATACATTCCTGGCCGGTTCATCCCATTCGCATCCGGTCCAAGAAATTGCGTAGGTCAAGCTTTCGCCATGATGGAAGCTAAGACAATTTTGGCCATGTTAATCTCTAAATTTAGCTTCATCATTTCAGATAGTTATCGCCATGCTCCTGTCGTTGTCCTCACCATAAAGCCTAAGTATGGGGTTCAAGTTTGTTTGAAGCCTATTCAAGATTGAAGTTACTATATACTTAGATTATGGTGCTTTAATATGCCTTTTAATTGGAGTTTTTTTAGAGATTGGTGGTGATTAGGCAGTTCTTAATTTGAGGAGTTTTTTTGGGGTGTTCTCGATAAGAATATGGCAAGTTTCATATTTTACTATTATTTTTGGCTCATGTTCCTGAATATTATAAGAGTATAGTCAAGAGATAGGCATGAAATGATGGCATACACAGAGATATCAATAAAAATTTAACGAATCACACAGTGACTTTGCCTTTTTTTTTGGTTGTACTATACTGTTATATTTTATCTGCACTAAGTTATTTTGGGGGTCAAAAACTGCTAATTAATTATCCAAAAACAAAAAAAAAATGGAGACTGTTTAGATATGCCTTGATTTAAATAGGATAAAGAAATCTTAACGAAAGTGATTGGTAAAAGAGTCTATTTTTCCATCAGCTGTTTCTTGCCTTGTAATTATCTATATATCTATGTATATAAATATAACAAAAAACTCTTGCAAAATGGTACATTGATTCTATCACATTGATTAAGAAATTCAAGAGTTCATTTTTGAAGGATGAAAAATAAGGCAACTTGCACAGATAAGTAGGGTCTCCTTATTTTTTATTTTGTTTTTTAAAAATAAAAGGTTTAGAAAGGTGCTTTTCTTAGCTAAGCCTTACATGCATATATACCCCATCACCTTCTTACACCAGTCTCATCTCCTATTCTGCTCCTCCCACTACGTACTTAATTTAACCAACTATTCTTTGAGATTATAATTTACATATAAATATTTATATTCATATGAGACCCAAGTTGTATCAATTACCCTAAATTGCATTAAGTGGTGTTAAATATCATAGAGGATATATGACAATATTTTTATGTAAAATATAATTTTCGAATTGCTTCTACTCTGTCTAGCTAATACACTACGAACGAGAAATTCCAGCGCACTCTCTTACTCTGTGTTTTATATTAACCTATTAAAATCCTATCATAGTCACACTTGCATTTTGATTTCAGATGAAAAAGAAAATATATATATATATATATATATATGGATATATGTTAACGCATCAACAACTATAAAAAAGAAGTGATCTTCATTGTCTAAGCCAGTACTGTTATCAAAGGATTAAGGTTTTGGTAAAGGAGCTAATTTCGATTCACACAGTTTGATGAGTAGTGACTTGTGTGGTAGTGCGTTTGATTTGAGTGCCATGTGTTTTTTACTTTATTCTTCCTTTTCAATTATTATTATTAATATAGTAGGGTAATTCGGGGCGAAAGTCCATGATTTTTTATAAATTGAGTATTTAAGTCTCTTTTATTTGCTGAGGAAAGTTACTACATTATACATTATTGGTACACATTTTTCCCAAAACTTTATCCTCCCTTATAAACAAGGACTAAATATGAATATTATGAACTATTGTCACTAAAATATAAAAGATCAGGAACTTGAATTCTTCAATTTTGAAAGAATGGAGATATTAGCTGCCAATTTTTAAATAATTTTTTTTTTCAAGAAGATTAAATACTCAATAATTAACATATAAAAAAAATTATTTCTTAAATGTTTTAACCAACCTAGACAAGTTGTAATTCTATCACTGTATAATCTCATATTAGTTTTTTAATTACAAAATCAAGACAAAATACTTTTTTTTAGAATATAGCAATTTCTTTATTTTTTATTCACATCATTTAAATATTATATCTTCAAATATTTTTTATTTAAAATAATAGAAAAAATAATAAATTTGAAAGTAGAAAGAAAGAAAATTGAATAATTAAAAAAAAAGTTTAAAGGAGCTCTAAATATCTATAAATCTAAATATGGAAGGAAATTATTGATAATTTAATCATCTAAGTCTATATATATATATATATATATAAATAAAGGAGAATTACTCTAAAATCTCTTCAAAGCACTTTTTTTCTATTTTCCCTTTTAATTTAATTTTTTTATTCATTTTATGAATTTTAGTTGCACATTAATTTAAACTAAAATAAGATATTTACAAATTATTTATTTAAATTAATAATATTATATATAAATATCTCTTGTTTTCTATTTTCTCCTTTAATTTAATTGTTTTATTTATTTTATGAAATTTAGTTGCACATTAATTTAAATTTAAATAAGATATTTACAAATTATTTAATTAAATAAATAATATTATATATAAATATCTCATGTTATATATAATATTACAACACGAGTCTTTATCTCAATACACCTAATGTCTTCTCTTTTTCTACTAATGTGTAACTAATTTAATTTTTTTTAAAAAAAGAAACATTACACAATCCACATTAACACATTTATTTTTAAAAAAAATTAATTTAGTTACACAATAGTTTACAGTTAGTTAGTATATTATATGTATTTATATAAATATATATATATATCTATATATATATATATATATAAAGAAGAGCTTCAAGGAGATGATGTGGCACTCTAAAATTACTCTAAACTATTTTTTCTATTTTCTCCTTTAATCTAATTTTTTTATTCATTTTTATTAATAAGGAGATGATGTGTCATTCTAAAATTACTCCAAACTATTTTTCATATTTTCTCCTTTAATCTAATTTTTTTATTTTTTTTATTAATAATTATTTAAACTTTATTTTTTAGATATTTAAATCAGATATTTTTTTAATTAAATACCTAATAAACTAACAAAAAAATAAAATAAAACAAAAACTACATTAAACGTTATTTTTTTAGATATTTAAATAAGATTTTTTTTTCTATTTTCTCCTTTAATCTAATTTTTTTATTCATTTTTATTAATAAGGATATGATGTGTCATTCTAAAATTACTCCAAACTATTTTTTCTATTTTCTCCTTTATTCTAATTTTTTTATTTATTTTTATTAATAATTATTTAAACTTTATTTTTGCAGATATTTAAATAAGATATTTTTTTAATTAAATACCTAATAAACTAACAAAAAATAAAATAAAACAAAAACTACATTAAACGTTATTTTTTTTAGATATTTAAATAAGATATTTTTTGAACTAAATACCTAATGAACTAACAAAAAAATAAAATAATAAAAAAAACTACAAATATATACTATATAATATACTAATAAAATAACATCTTTGAAGCGGTATATAAAAGATTATCCAAACGAGTAATCAACATTTTGATAAAACACAAGGTCCACGAGTTAATTTTAAAAAATAAAGGATCCAAACAGGTAATCGGCTAAAATACAAAGTTCAAAATGGTGTGTATATATAATTTACTTTCTATAAAGAATTTTTAACACTTTGAATAAATACATAGTCCAAAGGTTAATTTTTAAAAATAAAGAGTCAAAACAAGTAATCGGCCAAAGTATAGTGTTCAGATAACCAATCTATTTATTCCTATTTTTAACATCTTGACAAAACTTGAGATCCACAAGTTAATTTTTAAAAATAAAGACCCCAACGAGTAATCAGCTAAAATATAATGTTCAAAATGATGTGAACCCTTACAAAAAAACACAAATTATATATAGTTTAATTTTTATAAAGAATTTTTAACCTTTTGAATAAATATATGGTCCAAATATCAATTTATAAAAATAAAGGGTCAAAACGGGTAATCGGCCAAAATACAATGTTCAAATAATCGATCTATCCAATCCTATATTTAACATTTTGACAAAACACGAGTTCTAAAAGTTAATTTTTAAATATAAAATGTTCATTCGGGTAATCGCCCAAAATAAATCTTACACAAAACATAAATTTCCATATACATAATTTAGACTTTTTATAAAAAATGCAAAGCGTATAATAATGATAATAATAAAAATAAATAAATGCACACGTACAATAAATTTTTTTAACTTTATTTTCGGCTCTTTAATTATTCAGAATTTTTCAAAAACTTGCAAGAGATTTGATATACAATGGATACCATTATGAAGAAAAAAATTGTATTCAATACGCCCTCATGTGTCCATAAAAAGAACATGTTGTATGAGTAGGGTGAAAAAGAATCCATGTCGTAGCATTCTCCTATAAGTATTTTAAAATATGTATATTTTTTAATAATTACAAAAGACTGCGCGAAGCGCGGTTATGTTTTCAAGTATATATATAAATGAGAACTTCAAAGAAATTATGTAACACTCTAAAATCTCTTCAAAATATTTTTTTTATTTTCTCCTTTAATCTAATTTCTTTAAAGCGCTCTTTTTATTTTCTCATTTAATCTAATTTTTTATAGTAATTATTTTTATTTTTAAATTTCTAAAATATCTATTTATCATAATAGTAATCATCTTCATATATAAATTTGTTAGGATTAAAAAAAAACTTCTCTTCATATATAGATTTCTAAAATATTTATTTATCATAATATTAGTAATCATCTTCATATATAAATATGTTACGATTAAAAAAAACAAAACTTCTCTTCATATATAAATTTCTAAAATATCTATTAATCATAATAATAGTAATCATCTTCATATATAAAATTCTAAAATATCTATTTATAATAATAATCATAATAATACGATTAAGTCATACAGTTACTTTATTTATTAAGTTTAGATTTTTTCTTTCTTTTTTATTTTTTAAGTATAATATCGGTTATTAACTAACCATACGATTAAGTAATACAATTACTTTATTTATTAAGTTTAGATTTTTTTTAAAGCAAAATATTGGTTATTAACCAAGACTTTTTTGTGTTTTTTTTTTATTTTTTCAGTATAATATCAGTTGTTATCCATGCGGTTAAGCCATGTTTAGATTTTTTTTATTTTTTAGTATAGTATCATTATTAAGTAAGCCGGACAATTGCTTTATTTATTTAGTTTAGATTTTTATATTTTCAATTCATTTATATATAGATATGAAATCCACACGTATTTCATTAGTATTTCATATGTCTACTTTTTTTTTACTCAAACGCTTCCAAATCATAATGGAGTTCCACCGAAGCATAAGAGACCAAATTTTAAATCTGAATATAGAATATGCAATTGGAAATTTATATTTCCTCAATATAGAATGCATGATTCTTTTATTTTATCAATTTTGATATATGTTTTCTCTATATATTGAGTATGAAACAAAAGCTAATTTGACTAATGTATTTGTATTCTTAATTTGTGAGGTTTGGCGAAATAAAGTTTCATTCTTGGTATTACTTATGCAATTTCCTTTCCACTAGTTGGGACCTTTTTAG
Source organism: Humulus lupulus (assembly GCF_963169125.1). Lineage (NCBI taxonomy): Eukaryota > Viridiplantae > Streptophyta > Magnoliopsida > Rosales > Cannabaceae > Humulus > Humulus lupulus. The sequence goes on along the minus strand of NC_084794.1, from coordinate 42,578,074 downwards.
TTGTACAAAGTTTCAAATTTTTTATTGATGTTTGGTCTTTTTGGATCTACTTATCTTTGGTTCTGGAAAGAAATGGCTTGCAACATTCCAATAAATATTTGGTTTCTAAGACTGTTGATGATTTTGGGTACTTTTATGTATGTTGCGTAAATTTACTCATTATTGAAAATCTCCAATAGTTGAATCTTATTTCTTAACTTTTGTCGGTCTCCAAATTTAAATTGACATAATGTAATGTATGATTTTTATTATGATCATGATTTATAAGGTAATAAATCTATGTCTATATTTCTTCAGACCATTCTATCTATTTTCTCTTTTTTTTTTCTTCACTTTTTTATGACATTTAACGGATTAATATAATTAAAATAAATTAATAATTATACAAAAATCTTATATTTAACTAATTTAATAAAAAATTTATAATTTTTTCGTTTATTACTTTATTTTTTAAAAGTTCAAAATTATATTTAACTAATTTAATAAAAATATTATATTCATATAATTTTTTCATTTGTTACCTTTTTTTTTTTAAGTTCAAACAATTATATTTAGCTAATTTAATAAAAATCTTTTTTTTTTTGTTTGTTACTAATCTTATAATTTTTCGTTTGATGCTTTTCTTTTTTTAAGTTCAAAACTAAATTTAACTAATTTAATAAAAAAATTATACATTTTTAGTTTGTTGTTTTTTTTAAATTAAATCTATATCTATTTACATATATATATATATATATTATTTAATGTAACAGTAAATTCAAATGAATTTTTAATTGGATTTAAATGATTATTATATTGTAACAAATAAGAAGATATTTATAATATCTTATCTTATAAATATCTTTTTTTTCTTATATTTATTTTAATAATAATTACAATAGATATCAATTAAAAATATATATAATAATAAATAATATATAAAATTATATTTTTAACATTTTGACAAAACACAGGGTCCAAAAGTTGGATTTTAACAATAAAGGGTTCAAATGAGTGATCGACTAAAATACATGTAGTTTAACTAATTTCTATATATATTTCTATATTTAACATTTTGACAAAACACGAGGTCCACAAGTTAATTTTTAAAAATAAATGGCCCAAACGGGTAATCGGCTAAAATACAAAGGTTAAAATGGTGTGAACCCTTACACAAAACATAAATTATATAAATAAATATAATTTACTTTTTATAAAGAATTTTTAATATTTTGAATAAATACATGGTCCAAATGTTAACTTTTAAAAATAAAGGGTCAAAACGAGTAATCGACCAAAATACAGTGTTGAAATAATCAATCTATCTATTCCTATTTTGAATCTTTTAACAAAAAATAAGTTCTAAAAGTTAAGTTTTAAAAATAAAGAGTCTAAATGGGTAATAGGCCAAAATAACCCTTACACAAAATAAAAAATTTCTTATACATAATTTAGATATTTTTATTATAATCTTTTTTAAATCTCTAAAATCTCTCCAAAGCACTCTATCTATTTTTTTTATATTTTTTTTTGTTGACGCCGTTTTTCGTCAACTTAAAAAAAGAAAGCAATTAAACAATATATACCAGAGAAATGAATAAAAAGAATGAAAACAAGATCTTTTTACGTGGTTCAGCAGTTAAAAATATGTCTAGTCCACAAGTCTATATTATTAGATCTTTGGAGTCTTCTGGAAACTTTCAGAGAATAGTTGCCCAGAGTTTTCTCTCCAAATCTCAATATTTCGATCCTTTACAAATGAAGTTTACATCTCTATTTATAGAGAAGGTTTCAGAATTCATTCCCACATATTTCGGGAAGATATTATGTAAATTAAATAAAATAATGCCAATAAATGCATTATTTGCTATGCACGCGGTAATATCCCATAAAATGTGGGATTTAATAACAATATTACATTAGATCCCTTAAATATTGGGAATTTATAACAATAAATTCATTCACACTCAGCTGACGTGTTCGGATGTTGGATCCATCTGTCTTCGAGACCGTTTGTCTATTACGAGCTCGTCATCTCACTTCGCCTATGCTCCCAACAAGTAATCATTGACAAAGTCGCCACCTTCGAGCTTTCTCCTCTCGAGCTCGAACCGTCTTGTCTGAGGGCAGGAGATGCATCAAGAACCTTATACAAGTGTCGAACCCTTACTTATTGTGAGTTGCGAGTTCACTTTATAGGCTCGAAACACCTTCGAGGCTACATACTATTTGAGCTCACGAGATCTCTGATTGGTGGACCTCATAATGACCTTGCTTATTTCGAGCTTACACCTTACGAATCTCAATTTCGAGGTCAAAGTTCCCATTCTCGAAATCTAGGTGTAACATTTTTCCCCCTCAAAAGTATCAGTTCGAATCCCATGAGAAGGAAACTTTTGAACTGCCCCTTTTTTTAAAACTGAACTACCTACCACACTCGAGTGTGAACACGCGTCAGCCACAGGTTGCTCAATCAGAGTACTTGAGTACTTTTTCAGCACACCCACGTCCTTTCACGCTCTACTTTCTGCCGCCATTGTTACATTCGCACCTGACCGTTGGATCAAATACCAAATCCAACCAAAGGCCCAGATTAGCTTGACCCTTGATCTCCTCTTGGGACACATATATATAACTATGTCGTCCCCTTCTTCTTCATTTTAACATTTTAAGTTTCAGAAAGAAAAACCAGAGCCAAAAAATCCTTATTCCTTTTTGCATGTTTTCTAAACCAAGAAAACAAAACAATCTTGGCCTGTTCGACTTAGTGAGATCACTCTTGCAACCACTCCTTCAGTCATCGATTTCATTGTATCCGCAAGCTTCAGTGTGTAAGTTTCATGTTCTTGACCCCATACATTTAAGTTTTTTCGTGCATTTTTATGTTTCTTCTGCACCGAGAACGTATTTACTAGTTTTTCACTAGTTTTTAAGAATATTCGTAGCAATTTGTAATCTCAACCACATTGTTTAGCTGATACTGCGTAAATTTTCAGTTCAAAATCTTTGATATCATTGGTTTCAAACCCAGATTTAGTTCAAATGACGTAAATGTAGGTTTTTTTTAAACTACGGGTAAGGTATCGTGTAGACCAAGAAATGGGGTACTAAATTAGGGTTTTAAATTGCACGTTTCCCAAAATTATCACCTTTTTGAGTAATCGTCAAATTTTTCCCTGGAAATCAAGGATTCTTAAAATGAATCCACTTTCCCTCCTTCGCGTCAAATACACGCTCGAAGCCTGAACCTTACAATGGCATGGGGTTTTTCCTCGAGTTTGACCCGTTCTTTCGAGATTTCAGTCTCGATCGAGCTTATTCTGTGATTTCTCGCATTTGAGCTCGAATCACTTGAAATTTTACTCTGATTTCTTGTGTACCTGGCCCTCACCCTTTTCTTTCTTGCTAGATGTCGTAGAATTCTGAAAAATGGTGGGGGTCAGTGCTTGCAATTCCTTATTCCCTGTCAACTCCAAGTCTAGAATCTCCCTTTACTCGAAACCAGCGGCTAATTCGCGAACATAAAGTGAGATGCGAAGAAGAAGATATTCGAGCTCACTTCCGGTGTTAAATTGACGAGGTCGAGGAGAGGAAAAGGAAGAAACTTCAGGTCGCAATCTATCCAGACCCAAACCTCGAGCTTAGACCGATCCCTCATGACCCCACGCTCAAAGAAACCGTTGCCTACAAGCCTGGTAAGCTTACTTTCTCGCTGATGGAGGCATCAAATCATCCGTCCACCTCGCGACCTGCTACTATTCCTACCTACAGGGAGGAATTTTTTGAGGCCGAGCATTACTAGAGCTCGGTTACTTCATTATGACAAATCACCGACATCTTGGTTGGACACGGCCTAGGATTGTCAGGCTCACTAAGGTGTCAAGCTCCTACCTCCAACAAACGAAGCTACTACGCCCCAGGCAATGGTCGTCCTGACAATAAACTTAAGCTCGTGGCCTGGAGTCGCAAGCATATGAAGGCGGGGGCTCTACTGCCCTTGAAATCCTTTTTTTAAGGATTTTCTGGATTTTGTTGGGCTCGCGCCCTTCCAACTCCAGACCAATTCATACAGGGTCTTGTTAGCCCTGAGGTCGTTGTACCACAGATTAAAGTGGGAAGGACCTTATTTAAGAGAGATCCTGTATCTCTTTTGCTTGAAAAGCAACCCCTCCTGGGCTCGGGGAGGAGATGGCTTCTACTACCTGTCGATCTATCCCTAGGAGAAGAAATTTTTTGAAGACATGCCCAACCATCCCCCCAACTTTAAACTGGCCTTCTTCTGGAGAGATGGCCTGGCTCCTTCGAATTTCTATTCGTTCCAACGAATTCGTAAGTACATATCCTCCCTTCTTTTCATGCTCGACTAATGTTTAGGCTCGATCTAATTGATATGCGTCTGTTTCTTCAGCCAACTATCAACGCCCTACTCCTACAGACTCAATGAGGGAGCACAAGGAAGCTTTGATCTAGCTACTGTATGGTAGGCTTTCTCTATCTTATCTTCTTCATGAAGATAAGCTTCGAGCCTGCAACCTTGTAACGACCCAAAATCACTAATATGGCTTAAGGGCCTTGATTAGTGCGCTGGGAAGGCATAATTGGCTTAGGTGTGAATTTATTGAATTAATGCATGATTATATGATAAGCATGCTTGTATGATTATATGAATGTAAATGTGGTCAAATGTTATATCTGTGAGAACCACATTATTATGTGGGTAGATTTGTAGTGTGCGACTTGAGGCGATCCTAGGGTGCTAGATAGTGGGAAAAGTGACAACGGGGCCGAATATTCGACTTTGGATAAGTCAGGGGTATTTTAGGTATCGGGTGATTATTTAGACTATCGGGTTATGGAAATTAATATATGGAGATATATTTGAGGTTAGGAAGCCTAGGTAGGAATATTCGGGAAATTTACCGTTTTGCCCTCGGGGACGTTTCCGGTACCCCGAGCCTCGGGATTGACTTAACCGGCTAAGATTAGACTAAGTTAATGAAAATCAGAAGAATAAAAACACAAACCGACCTTCTTAGAACTTCTCTTCCTTCTCCTCCTTCTTTCTTCTCTTTCAAGAGAACCACTGGAATTCAAGGGAAATCAGCTGGAAAACTTTGTGTTTGAGCTGAATTCATGAAGGTTTAGCTTAGTTCAGACTAAGGGTCACTCAACCAAGATTAAGGTAAGAGTTGAGTTGTGTTTTTGGGTGTTAGAACTCTGAGTTTTTTTAGCTGAATATTAAGGTGTTTATGATTTTGATGTTTAAGGGCTGAATTGATGCTGAGTGCTTGGGTTTTAGCTTAGAGTTTGTCAAAGAAAGTGGTTCAACAAAGGAGGTAAGCTTCAATTCGTAATTTAGAGATTAAAATTTGAGTTTTGCATGACTGGTTTTGGTGTTTTGAGTTGCTGGGTTTCAGATATCAAAATGGAATTTTAGTAGGTTTTTAAGCTAGATTTCTGTTGGATTATGTTGCTAGAATCATGTTAAAAGTTTTGTGATTAATGGGTTTTGAATTAGAATGCCTTGGGGTGGTTTTGGATGAGGTTAAGATGCTAGAAATGGTGGATTTTCTGGGCACGAAGGGAAGGGTCGTGGCTCTGTTCTAGAGCACTGCAGCCCTACGAAGCAAGAGAGCCTGGGAGGCTCAGCCAAAGGAGAGCGTCGCGGCACCGCAGGGCAGGGCCGCGGTGTGTGTCTGCTTACTGGGGGGCTTGGGCTATGTTTTAGGGGTGGGTCGTGGCTAGGTTTCAAGGGCCGCAGTCCTTAGGTGCGTTTATGATCTTTTAGGGATTTTAAGCACGGGAACTTAACCTAGGGTGCTCGGGATCGATTTCACCATCGTGCTTAATGGAATTTGATGTCCCGGAAGATAGTATTGTACCCGGAGACCTTTATTTGAATATTAATGGAATCCATTACCTTGGTTGTGACTAGGTGTTAAGCTAGGGCTCGGGAAACGGATCGTGCTTGAGGGACATCGCTCGTAATCAGTGAACGTAGAAATTATGCCATGTAAACAGTAAACCAACGGCCTAAGGGTGCCAAGTGTTACACTAGCACACAGGGCGCGGCTTGGCCACTGGTAGCCGAGGACAGCTTATTATGCACTGAGCTCAGTTTAAGCAGGCCGGAGTCAGTGGGGTAAACAGAGGGTGCGGCCCAAGTTGTCGGCCCTGATTATTATGTGACCTGATTGTTATTAGTGATTAGTTGCATTGTTCATTTTAAATGTGTGTTGAGTGATTAATGTGGAGTATTAAGTGTTTGATCGTGCTTAAAGGATTGATTACCTGTTGTTGTTGTTTGTGATGCATATTATGTTTTCTTGCTGGGCCTTGGCTCACGGGTGCTACGTGGTGCAGGTAAAGGCAAGGGCAAACTCGATTAGCCCTGACTAGGAGAGCTCTGCGAAGTGAATGTACATGACCAGCTGCTCAGCCGCCACGGGTGAGGGGAAAGCAAGAACAGGGAAACCAGAAATGTTTGTTTTGCCTTAGAATGGCTGATGGTTGTCTGTATTTTGGAAATTCTGTAAACCAACTTTTAAACACTGTTTTTTTTTTGGATCCCATGTGTAAAACTATTTAATTATACAAAATGTATCTTTTGAGACCAAAACTCCTTTTTAACCTTAGCACACTCATGGTTAGTGACACATTTTAACTAAATGACTTGATTAGAAAGTCATGCACATTTATAAATATAGAGTGTAGCGGTCTTGGCTATCCAGGGAGTTACAACTTGGTATCAGAGCATCCTAGGTTTAAGGGTTCCTAAAGACCGGCTGGACATGTACATTCACTGCTAGAGACCAGCTCGATTCAGGGTTTGGTAATGTGTAAATGTGCTTATATGCTTATATGCCTGAAATGAGTTATGATTATTGTTATTTATTGGATTAATAGGAAGCATGAGATACTGACAGGGCCTGTCCTTGACTGTTGTATGAAAATATTAAGGCAAGCTTATCAGCATCGCAGTGCATGTAAATGAATATTTGAATGATTAACTGTATATAGTGTAATGGTGAATGCTTTTATCTTAGCTGTGGTGTGATAATGTTGGGGCATGCTTATCAGCAGCCGGTGCATGTGGATAAACGCCTATATTTTGAATGTTTGTGATTGGTTATGTTCCTTTGATGGATTTTGGAGAAGCTTTTGCCCTGTCATCATGGTCTGACTGTCGAGTCGTTGATTGCAGATTGACTTGGATAGCTATGCGTCCAAGAAAATCTACGCGACTAGCCGACACTAGGTCTGGGACGGGGGGTGATGACCAGGGCCAGATTCCTCCGCCAGTCCCTGAGAACTGGCAGCAACTCATGGCAGATATGAAGGCTCGATTACAGAGCCAGGATGAACAAATTCATCTACTGCGACAGCAGGCTCCATCAGGGAGTGCTGCCCCTATTGTACCACCTGCAGTGGTACCAGCTATACAGTTTGGGGAGGTTGGGAATAGGTGGGAGCCGTTATATGAGCGGTTCAGGAAGCAGCAACCTCCAGTCTTTGAAGGGGGGCCTAATCCATTGAAGGCTGAGCAATGGCTGACTATGATCACAACTATTCTGGATTTCATGAGAGTAGAGGGGCATGAAAGAGTGACCTGTGCCACATATATGTTAAGAGAGGATGCCCGCATCTGGTGGGAAGTGGCATCGCAGACCAGGGATGTGACTGCTTTGAGTTGGGAAGGCTTTAGAGACTTGTTTAGCCAGAAATACTACAATGTTGCTGTCAGGGCAGCAAAAGTTAATGAGTTTGTGGGTTTGGTGCAGGGCAATATGACTGTTACAGAGTATGCCCTAAAATTTGACAGACTTGCGAAGTTTGCACCAGATCTTATCCCTACTTTTTCTTCTAGGCAAGATAGATTTATCAGGGGGCTTAATGCTATGATAGCCCGGGATGTCAGGATTACAACAGTACCTGAAGTAACAACTTATGCCCAAGCCTTTGAGAAGGCTCTTACCGCTGAGGAAACGGAGAATAAGATTTGGAGGGAAAGTGCGGTGAGGCGTGAAGGCCGCAGAGTGGTGCCTCCATATTCAGGGACAGGTAGGGTCGGAGGCCCCAGTGACTTCAAGAGAAAGGCTCCTGACACTTCGACCGCTGCTGGTCCTGATAGGCGGGGTCGGGGTTGTCAGGGTGGCCATCAGGGTGGCGGCGAGGCATGGCGGACCTATCCAGAGTGCCCAAGGTGTAGAATGCATCACTTGGGCGAATTTCAGGCCAAAGCTTGTTTTGTGTGCGGAACAATGGGGCATCTCAGGAAGGGCTACCCAACGGTGAAGAGAGGTGAAGCAGGGGAAGTGGATAGCTTGACTCCAGCTCGAGTATTCACTTTGACGCAGGCAGAGGCTAAGGCTAGTCCCTCGGTAGTGACAGGTCAGCTTTCTAGCACTGGCTCTCCTTTCAATGTATTGATTGATTTTAGTGCTACACATTCCTTTGTTCCTAGTAAAGTGATTGATAGATTGTGTAGACCTAGTGAATATCGGACTGTGGGGTTTGGGAATTTATTGCCTACAGGGGAACTGGTAATTTCTAGGAGATGGATTAGGGCACTGCCAGTGATGGTTGATAGTAGGGAACTTTTGGTGGATTTGATTGAGTTAGACATGGAGGATTTCGACATGATTCTGGGGATGGACTGGTTGGTTAGATATGGGGCTACTATTGACTGCAGGAAGAAGATGGTGACTTTTGAGCATGATGGCGAGGATCCTTTTGTTTTTGTGGGTACAGTAAGTGGACCCCGCGTACCCATGATTTCAGCATTGAGAGCTAGAGACTTGTTGCAGGGGGAATGCATAGGTTTCCTGGCCAGTGTAGTAGATACCACTAGGGTTATAACAGCAGGGCCAGGGGAGACAAGATTGGTGTGTGAGTTTTTGGATGTATTTCCTGAGGATCTACCAGGGTTGCCACCACGGAGGGAGATTCAGTTTGAGATTGAGTTAGCACCGGGGACAGAGCTAGTATCAAGGACACCATACAGAATGGCACCAACTGAGCTGAAGGAACTAAAGATACAGTTGCAGGAGCTTCTGGATCTGGGATTCATCAGATCTAGTTACTCACCATGGGGCACTCCAATGTTATTTGTTAAGAAGAAGGACGGGACATTGAGGATGTGTATAGACTACCGAGAATTGAACAAGTTGACTATAAAGAATACGTACCCTCTACCAAGGATTGATGACTTGTTCGATCAGCTGCAGGGAAAGACGGTGTTCTCGTCTTTTAACTGTCGACACTCATTGGTTGTACGTCCGGTGTCCTGGTGGAATCTATACTACTTATTAGAGCCTCCTTTTGCCTTTTGGTTCCTCATGGGGTCAGATTGTCTGAATGGGACTTGGTTTTCATTAGCCAGGTAGATATTCTCCCAAGACTCATTGAGCTCGGTATACACTTTGTATACGGAGAAGTAGCTTTCCCTTTTCTTCTTCTTTCCTCCATCCGCCTCGGGGTTATTCCCTTAATTTTTCTTTCTCTTGGAAGGGTTGTCCCCGGAAGATTTTGAAGTTGTGGGGTCCGCCGAGGTTGAAGCAGAGTTTGCGTTTGTTGTTGTAATTACAGGCTGAGAGGTCATATTCAGTGCTGACCTCGCCTCCTCTACATTAACAAACCTTTGGGCTCTTCGATTAAACTCAGTTAAAGACTTGACATGCTTCCTTTGTAAGTCTTCCTAGAGAGGACTTCCTGGCATTACACCGGCTTGAATTGCCATTAAATGACCACTATTGTCGACATCTCGAGCTCGAGCCACTTCTAAGTTAAACCTTGTGAGGTAACCTTTTAGTGACTCGTTCGGTTGTTGTCGAACATTGGTTAAGGCTGAAGCCTCGGGCCTAATGCCGACCATAGCTTTAAATTGTTTCTTGAAATCCTCTGACAATTGATCCCAGGATGCGATCGAATATCTTTTGAATTTTTCAAACCAGTTTTTTGCTGGTCCGATGAGAGCGGCTGGGAACAGCATACATCTAAGCTCGTAACCCACATTGCTGGCTCGCATAATTGTGTTGAACGTACTCAGGTGGCTGTAGGGATCTGAATTCCTATCAAATAGTGGGACATGGGGAATTCTAAACCCTTGAGGAAAATGGTTGTTGGAGATATGCGGGGAAAACGACTTAAGTTCTTCATCGAACTCTTCATCTCTTTCCCTACGCTCATTCTACAAGAGCCTGAATGCTCTCTCCAACTGTTCAATTCTTTCTTGAACTGGATCTACGGGAGGCTTGGCCTGGACCTGAGGGGGATGGTTATTGTTGATAAAAACTCCATCTCCCTGTCTTGGTCGAGGATTGTAAATCGGGTGCTTGCGACCGTTTAGATGATCTTGCAAATCTGGGTTTGGGGGATTATCACGCCCCCGATTATGGTTTAAGTGTTCCCGTAGATCAGGGTGATCTCCTTGATTCCCGACATTTCTTGGTTCTGCGTTGTACATGCTCATGGACCTAGTGTAATCCGAGCTTTCACTGATATAGCTCGTTGTTCGGTTATTACGATATGGGTTTCCTGTTGGCCTCCTTGTCTCAACAGTTTGTGATCGTGACATTTGGCTTCTTGTAGGTTGAGGGGCCCTACGATCTCAGAGAGCTTTTCCTCCATTTCCCTGTCTGTGCCCAGCCCGCCGATCCCTATCTTAGTGGGCAGGTCATGGAACCCTCTGGATTGGCGAGGGGGGCCTTATTGGCGATGGTGGGTGTCTTATACGAGATGGTCGCTGCCTCCCTTTTTGTGGCCTTGATGGCCTCAAATTCGCTTGGTCAGGTTCCAGAACATTCTATGTAGCACCAGGATTTGGGGTCCGAGCCACTGATGGTGCTCGGTTATTCCCCATTCCCGTTTGTGCTTCTACAGTCAGGTTAGCAGTAGTTTCATCCCAGTTGCCCCTCCGGGGTCTCGGCTAGACAGGATGGGATGTTGGTGGAGGTGCTTGTTCCACCCTTCTAGCAGTCGCATTCTTACGAGGGCGTCCCCTAGGCCTACAAGGTGGGGCCTAAGTTTCTCGAGGAGGCACGTGTGCTTCAGCAACTAGTCTGGCTAGCTCTTCATTGCATTTTGTAGCTTCTCCCAACTATTGGCGCTGTTGGCGATTCTCAAGTTCCACAATTGGAACGTATCTCTCGGGATTATAATACATGTCCTCGTCGGCCTTGGGAGTAGGAGGTCCCCGAGAGTTGGATGAGTCACTCCTTTCGTCAGGATCGGGATCCACCATAGGCTACTTCCCAGGCCGCCAGGGGTACTCTTCATTACGAGGAATTTCCTCCTCAGGTACATTGGGATTGTTTGCCGCGACCATTACCGATCTGAGAGGCTCTCTGACTAAACAGGCTCACGTCTCCGTTTAATAACTCTCAATGAAAGCATTAAACTGTTGATGCCATTTTTTGTCAACTTAAAAAAGGAGAGCAATTAAACAAGGATATACTAGAGAAATGAATAAAAAGAATGAAAACAAGATCTATTTATGTGGTTTAGCAGTTAAAAATCTACCTAATCCACGAGTCTATATTATTAGCTCTTTGGAGTCTTCTGGAAACTTTCAGAGAATAGTTGCCCAGAATTTTCTCTCTAAATCTCAATATTTTGGTCATTTACAAATGAAGTTTACATCTCTATTTACAGAGAATGTTTTAGAATTCGTTCCCACATATTTCAGGAAGATATTCTGTAATTTAAATAAAATAATGCCAATAAATGCATTATTTTCTATGCAGGCGGTAATATTCCACAAAATGTGGGATTTAATAACAATATTACATTAGATCCCTTAAATATTGAGAATTTATAACAATAAATTCATTCACACTCAGCTGACGGGTTCGGATGCTGGATCCATGTGTCTTCGAGACCGTTTGTCTATTATGAGCTCGTCATCTCACTTCGCCTATGATCCCAACAAGTAATCATTGACAAATTTGTCACCTTTGAGCTTACTCCTCTCGAGCTCGAACCATCTTGTCTAAGGACAGGAGATACATCAAGAAACTTATACAAGTGTCGAACCCTTACTTATTGTGAGTTACGAGTTCACTTTATAGGCTCGAAACACCTTCGAGGCTACATACTATTTGAGCTCACGAGATCTATGACTGTTGGACCTCATAATGACCTTGCTTATTTTGATCTTACACCTTACGAACCTGAATTTCGAGGTCAAAGTTTCCATTCTCGAAATCTGGGTGTAACGTTTTGCCGCCTCAAAAGTATCAGTTCGAATCACATGAGAAGGAAACTTTTGAACTGCCCCTTTTTGAAAATTGAACTACCTACCACACTTGAGTACTCTGATTGAGCAACCTGTGGTTGACGTGTGTCCACACTCGAGTGTGGTAGGTAGTTCGATTTTAAAAAATGGGCAGTTCAAAAGTTTTTTTCTCATGGGATTCGAACTGATACTTTTGAGGGGGCAAAATGTTACACCCATATTTCTAGAATGGGAACTTTGACCTCGAAATTCAGGTTCATAAGGTGTAAGCTCAAAATGAGCAAGGTCATTTTGAGGTCCACCTGTAAGAGATCTCGTGAGCTCAAATAGTATGTAGCCTCAAAGGTGTTTCGAGCCTATAAAGTGAACTCGCAACTCACAATAAGTAAGGGTTCGACACTTGTATAAGTTTCTTGATGCATCTCTTGCCCTAAGACAAGATGGTCGAGCTCGAGAGGAGTAAGCTCGAAGGGGACGACTTTGTCAATGATCTTGTTAGAAGCATAGGCGAAGTGAGATTACGAGCTCATAATAGACAAACGGTCTCGAAGACACATGAATCCAGCATCTGAACACGTCAGCTGAGTGTGAATGAATTTATTGTTGGGGTTTTATGCCCTAATTAAAACCCAAATTCTTTGTAATCTCATTTTATTATCAATAAAAGAATAGAAATCATTTTTTGACTTGGTCAATCACTTTGCTCACATGTTTTATTTTCATGATTATTTGTTTAATATAAACTTCTATTAAATCCCGAGGATATAGCTAATCTTATTTATAGTGACGTAATCACAGTGGAATATAAATATGATTATATGTTCAAAATAAGTTAGTCATAAGATTAGTCAGTGCACCGGATTTACACTGACTTGCCAATCTACGATATGATCTACTTACACATTACAGTGTTATGTTCTTTCCTGAACATTAGCAAAGTAGATAAGATCGGATGTATTTGTTACATCGGACAGGACCGATATTGACAGTTGATAAGATAAGTAAACATACCGTTATTATCTATTCTAGTCATATCATATAGTTGACCATATGTCAATTCAATCTTAATTCTGAGTGGTTAGTATTCTAACTGATTGTATTATTTGAGTTCTTTGACTTGTTCGTTACCAGCTTACCCTATGGACTAGCCCATACTTACATCTTGGGAACTCGGTAGTATAATTGAGTGGGAGTGTTTATCATAGATATGAACATCTATAGCTTCTGATGAAGAAGTGAAATGATGGTTTCCTTTTAGTTTGGTTCAAGGTGTTAAATGATAGAGATCTCATTTCAGTAATTAAATTAGTTTACTGAAATATCATTTACAAGGAACTAAGTGTTTTAAGGATAAAATACAATGAGGGGTAAAACGGTATTTTAGTCCTATCTCATTGTAGACCGTCTATAGAGGATTGAGTGACAATTATGGTCGTAACAATGGATAATTAATAGCGTATCTATATTTGTTATAGAGCGTTCTATGAATTCAAGAGTGCAATTCCAAGTCTATAGTGGAGTTACGAGGAATTAATAAGTTAGTAAATTTATTTGTTAGATTTATGATAACTTATTGGAGCTTGATTTCATAGGCCCATGGTCCCCATTGTACCTTGGATAAAATCATCTAGATAGTCTCAATTAATTGATTTAATCATCAATTAGAATTATCAAAGTTGACCAGGTCAATTTTGGATAGTTTCACAAAGTTGTGTAATTTTGAGAAGAAAATAGAAATTATGGCAGATTTATTAATTAAGATAAATTGGTATCTAAATTAATAAATAAGTTTAAATCAAGGTTCAAATTATAAATAATTAATTTGATAAAGGATTTAAATAATTATTTAATTAATTAAATCTAGAAAATAATACAGGCCTTGATTTCAAGTCCAATGGGCTTATAATCAAATGGGAAATTTCACGGGCCTATAGCCCATGATAATTTCGACCTAGGGCTTCAAAATGACTATTATTTTATTGATTTGTTAATTAAATTAAATGGCCTAATTGAGTCTATAAAATGAGTGCTTAGAGAGAAGTCAAAACAGAAGTTTTATAAGTCACAAGTCAGATTTTCTGATAGTTTTATATTCTCTCTAAACACAAGTCCTTTTCTAAGCCACTTTGTTATTTTCTCTTCTTCTCTCTATATCTATCTCATGTGTTGAGAATTTCCCACACTAGTCTAGGTGGTTCTAAGGATGCATTGGAAGATTGTGAAGAAAATAAAAGATCGGTTCAGTTTCTTGATAATACTCTGCGACAGAAAGGATACAAGAGTTAGAGAAACTGAAGGAAGGACTCTTAATTCCGCTGCGTATACTGTAAGTATTCTATTTTTTGTTTCTCTTTGAATTCAATTTTAGAAACATGTTTTAGGTTATCTCGTATTAATTTGTTTAATATTAGATATACATGAAAATAAATAAAAGATCATGTATAAGCTAATCTAACAACTGGCCTTAGAGCCTTTGGTAATCTTTATTTCCATGCATGAACATGTTTAAAATTGGATTATTTTATATGTTTGAATAATTGGTTGGTTTTCATTTTTTTATGAACATATTGATTTTATGTGAATTTTAGCAATTTTTAGGTTATTTTGTTATTTTTTTCTATGCTATTAATTTTTATATATGCTTTATTTTGTGTAAAACATGTTAAAAATTAATTAGAAAATGGTTTTGGTTTGAAAAATTGCTCAAATTTTTTTTTGGAAAAATTTGGCCTGGCTCCCATGCTCGCGCGCACACCAGCCACCCGCGTGAACAGTACCACGGGTACTATTCATTTTTTTAAAATTAAAATTTTTAGAAATAAATTATTTATAATCAAAACCAAAAATATCTTTTTTGTTTTATCATTTATTTTTTTTTAAAAAAAATAAGATATTTTTGTTAGTTGAGATTAAATAATTAGATATTTTCTACAAACATTCAAATTCAAATTTAAAAATAGACTAACAACTTAATTTTAAATCTTTTAATATATTAAAATATTAGAATTATGATATCAGATATTTAAGATATTTTCATTTAAATTCTTGATATTTTTATTAAATCTTTATTTGAAAATATAAATATCTTTTTATTCTATAGTTTTTAATATTTAAATTATTTGAAATTTGAATATTCTTAGTTATATATTTTTATGGATATTTGAATTTGTTTAACTATTTTGAGATATTTTAGGGTTGTTATAACTATTTATATATATTTTTTTAATGGTTAAAATATTAGCTAATAGTTATAACAACACAAGATATTTTGGAAAATAGTTAAGATATTGATTTTAAAATTTAAAATTGGTTAAATTTTGAAAAATATCATTTTTTCCAGCCAATTAATAAAATATATTTTTTTAATGGGATTTAAATTACATTTAGTTAATTGTTGATAAATCCTATTTAAATTAAATTAATATTTTGTTTCAAATTAACCTAAAACCAAGTTGATTGTTGATAAATGATATTTAAATTAACTATTGTTAATTGTTGATAAATTTCATTTAAATTGACTTATTTTTTGTAAAAATTTAATTAATTTGAATTTTTTTTTGATAAATTCTAGATAATTAATTGTGGTATTTTTGCATAAATTCATAGAATTGCTCATATAGTAACATGATTAAGCCCATCCAATTATAACATGCTTGTTTGCACTATATGTGGTATTTTTGCAATTGGGCTTAGATGCATATAGTGGCCCATATGTTTGTTAGATATATGGTATTTTGCCAAATAAAATATTCATAAAATGATAGGTTTTATTTGGGCCCATTAGAAAATGTAAATTTTAAATTCCTCTCTTGTGGGTGATTCCACTTGTGAAGGCCCATTTGCTTTGCATGACTATAATGAGCCTAATCAATTAATAACAATTAATAAAACAAAGGTTTAAATTCCTGTCTTTTGGACCTTGTATGGAAGATAGGGGGCCTTTGTAGTGGGAACGACATACTGGACCCAGCCCTCCTCCATACAAGCCCAATTTTGAAGGCCCATTTACCTGAGTTGGACTTAATTGCATAGGTTCATTATATTAGTTAAACCTAAATATTGATTAGCAACAAAATAATTCTAAATTAATTGAATTTGTTTCAATGTGACACTTTAGAATTAATAAGAAATTATAGGACTTTGGTTTTAAAAATTTTAATCTGTTTAATTTTTTTGGGAAAACCATAGTCATTAATTTTCTAAAAATAAATAATAAAAATACTATTTTTAATTTTATAATGAGCTTATTTTAATAATTTTATTCGATCTCCACTGTTGGTTTAACATAGTCAATAGTTTAATGGGGCCTCGAGGCACTTTGATTCGTCCCCCTACAGAAGGTGTTCATTAGTTATTTTGACAAGGTTAGATCTCAAAAGATAGATAATTATAGGTCAAATTCTACTAGACGCACCCCTACGGTGACTACTAGGACTAAATCTATGATTATTGAAACCGTGGGTCTAGCTCATAAAATAAGAGATTTTGTTTTCTTATTTTGATCGAATAGTAGGTTGTTAATAGTGGTGTCCATTATTAAATGAGTTTACAACTCTATTTAACTAGTGGTATTTTTTTATTCTCGCCAACCGGGACAAGGATATCATAGATTAGTTAAAAACCTAAAGAAATAGAGATATGATTATTTTTGGTATTTTTTCTCATATCTTACATATTTTTTTATATGTTGTGCTATTTCTTGAAATTTGTGTGAATAGAAGTTTTATTGAGAAAATGTGATTAATTTCTATTTTGTTGATAATTTGTAGTTTTAAGTTAAGTAGTGTCTGTGTCTACTCCCATCCTTTCTCAACTTTCGATGGAGAAACTCACTGGAGAAAACTACCTTAATTGGAAGCAGAATATCAACATAGAGTTGAATGGTGAAAAATCTGAATTCGTCATGATTGAGGAATCCCCAGAAGGAGTACCGTGTCCGCACGTTAGTGATGGCACCGTCAATGCTCGTGATAATGCTTGGATAGCACCGTCTCTGCACGTTCGTGATGGCATCGTAAATTCTCGGATGGCACCGTGTCTGCACATTCGTGCTCAACTCAAACGAGCTTCAGATTATTAAACCTACCATGGGTGGACCTAGTAAAGGAGGTGAAAATAAGACTACTAATGTTGCTGCTCATCTAGCTAAGGCTGAAGCTAACCAAGCTTCGTTTTCGAAAGTTGGAAACAAGAGGAAAGGTGGACAAATAAACAACCCCAAGCCTGCAAAGGCTGCAAATACGAGTGCACAACCAAGTGCACAGACGCTTAAGGGGAAGAACAAGAAAAACAAGAAAGGTAGAGATAAGTGCTTTCACTGCAAAGAGAATGAGCATTGGAAACGAGATTGCCCTAAGTTTCTAGCAGTGAAAAACAAAGGTAATGATTATAGTTCATTTATCTTGGAAACATGTGTTTTAGAGAATGATAAATCTGTTTGGATTATTGATTATGGATCTACCAACAATTTTATAACTCTTTACAGCTTCTTGAATCGTGGGAGGAAGTGAACGAAGGTGGCTTAAAGCTTAGAGTTGGGAACGGAGCGTTTGTTGCGGTCCAAGCTAGAGGAAGAGCTCGTCTGAAGTTCGGAAATAAATTTTTAATTTTAAAAGATGTATTTTTTATTCCGAATTTTAGTAGAAATTTAATTTCAGTTTCCATGTTGCAATTAGAACGATTTGTTATGACTTTCACAAGTTTTAATATATCTATTTCCTTCAATGGATCACAATTGTGTATTGCAAAGTGTTATGTTCTTTCCAATGTTACAGTGTTATGTTACATTACAGTGTTATGTTCTTTCCAGAACATTAGCAAAGTAGATAAGATCGGATGGCAGAGAATTTGACCATGATTCACCCTTCACAAGGGAGATTCAGGCTGAGCAAATGCCCACTGGCTTCAGAGAGCCTCGCATGACTCCGTACGAGGGTACTACAGACCCAAAATGTCACTTAGACTCCTTTAATAACTTGATGAGGTTAAGAGGGCTCAACAGCAGAGCAAAGTGTCATTGCTTCGTCGTTACACTTAAAGGAGTGGCGTACAAGTGGTTCAAGAGTTTAAGGCCAGGAACAATCAAGTCATGGAAACAATTCTCTGATGAATTTCTTCAGCAACACCATGCAGCGTGTGACTACATCATGCCAACTACTAGCCTCGCTAACATCAAACAAGGCGATAATGAAAGTTTGAAGGACTACATCCATAGGTTCAGTATAGAAGCAACAAAGGTGGGAGATTTAACCAAAGCGGAGCTCAAGATGGCTATTACAGCCGGAGTTCGTCCAGGAAGAAAGTTATGGAGTAACATGCTCAAAAGAGAAGTTTCGAATTTGGACGACTTCCTCGAGAGAGCACAGAAGTACATACGTGTGGAAGAAAGCGAACCGTCCTCCAGTTGCCCTGCTACCAATACGTCTGAAGATTCCATATAGAAGGGGGCGTCGTGCTAGAGGGGTCGCTGGCCAAGTTTGAGATTGAACGAAGACCATCTAGCCATAAAAGTCCTGACTCAAGGGGAGATCACCTCAAAAATAGACGCTTGAGAAAAGGGTCTCCAAAGTAGACGCTTGTAAAAAGGGTCTCAAAAGTAGACGCTTGAGAAAAGGGTGTCCAAAGTAGACGCTTGCAAAAAGGGTCTCCAAAGTAGACGCTTGCAAAAAGGGTCTCATAAGTAGACGCCCGCAAAAAGGGTCTCCAAAGTAGACGCTTGTAAAAAGGGTCTCATAAGTAGACGCTAGCAAAAAGGGTCTCAAAGTAGACGCTTCCAAAAAGGGTCTCAAAGAAGACGCTTGCAAAAAGGGTCTCAAAGAAGACGCTTGCAAAAATAGTACTATGCCTAATGATGAGAAGGACACTTCTCGCAAAAAATAATAAGCGCGCGCAAAAGTATGCAAAAGGATAACCAGAACCCAAATGCTCAATATATCCTTATAGATACAATCAAGGTGCACCAAAGAGAGACCTACTGAACCCCATTTCGCGTGGGTTCCAAAGGACCTCGAGCATGATAAATACAAAAAAGAAAAAATAATAATAATAATAGAAAAAAAATGTATATATCTATGATAAAAAGGGAGAGAAGAGTCTACAAGAACGCCTAAAGGCCTCCCTATAGACTGGGGGGCAAGTGTGGATGCCAAAAATCCACTGTGTATGCTCAAAATTCAACACCGGTAAAGAACCCCCCTCTCACACCTCAGGTGCCTGGAAGGTCCAAAGCGAGCCTGTTTGAAGTCCATTTGAACCTCCAAAGTTGGTGCTCAAATCGACTTGGCTCCAAATGACCACTTCGCCTCATCTTGGCGCGCTGCCCTCCGCGAGGCTCTCCAGCGGAGCCATCTCGCGAGGCCACGTCTGCGAGGCCTCGCCTCACCTCTGTGCGCCTCCTCCGCGCGCGCCCACGTGAGGCCCAGCCTCCTCCTCAGTGCGTGCCCATGCGAGGCCTTTCCTCCTCCTCTACGCACACCCACGCGAGGCCCAGCCTCCTCTCCCGTGCACGCCCACACGAGGCCCAACCTCCATCTCCGCGCGCGCCCACGCGAGGCCCGGCCTCCTCCTCTGCGAGTGCCCACGTGAGGCCGAGCCCCCTTTCCCGTGCGCACCCACGCGAGGCCCGCCCTCCTCCTCCATGCGCGCCCACGCGATGCCCGGCCTCCTCCTCCGCGCATGCCCATGCGAGGCCCGACCTCCTCCTTCGCGCGAGCCCACGCGAGGCCCAGCCTCCTCCTCTGCGCGCGCCCACGCGAGGCCCTGTCTCCCTCTTCCTCGTGCACCAGCCGCACAAGGGTCCCGCGAGACCGGCGTCTCGCTCACGCACTTGCCGCACTAGGGGCCTCGCCAGAGACGCCCCTCCTCGGCACGTCATATCCGTGCCACTACGGGTTTGATACATAGTGAGTCTCGATGTAGGAGCCTAATCTATCCCCTTGAGAGAGGTGCCGGTGATGGGGCAACACTCCTACTGCGGGTCTAGCCTGAGGTAGGATAAAGGACCTCTTTAACGCACCCGTAAGAACGAGGTGGGGGAGCCTCAAAGTAATTCATGTAAATTCAGAAGGAGTACAGATGAGGTACCTGTAAAGGGGTATGTGCATGCCTGCTAGGATCAGGGGACAGGCCTGACACCTGTACCCGACAAGTAGTGGCGGTTGGGAATAGTACGAAGAGTGGCTACACCTCCACCACGTCTCTGACACCCGTACAAAGCGAGTGGTGAGGTCATGAACGGGTACAAAAGCTATGGTGCTCCCATGACCTCTGACCGTGTACCGGAGCCGACACCACTACACCTGATACCACCTTCCTGATAGTGTACTTGTGCACAGATTGGTCCCATGGACCACAATGTATCAGGGGACATTAGAGCCCACTATAAAAGGAACTCCACTTCCATTTGGAAGAGGGTTGGAAAATTTACTGTAGCAAGTGCTTGAGAGTGAATGAAAATTTGATTTCTCCATTGTTGTTCTGACATTATTCTTGAGATATTACTTAAATTTCTAAGGCTATTTTATTGACAGTCTTTACTTTGTAATTTTTTCCAACTTAACTTAGTTGACGAGTTCTCACCGTCAACATGAGGGATCCGAAACCCTTGAGGAAATGGAGTGTTGGAAATATGGGGAGCGAATGGTTCGAGCTCCTCGTCAGAATCCTCATCCCGACTCCAACCTCGATCATTTTGCAAGAGCCTAAAGGCCTTTTCCAATTGATCAATTCTTTCATGAACCGGGTCCGTAGGGGGTCTTGCCTGAAATTGGCTATCATTGATCACAATTCCAGGCTCGCGCCTTCGCAGGGGATCTTTGCGCCCATTTAGGCAATCTCTCAGGTTTGGGTTCAATGGATTACCACTACCCCGATTCTGATTCAGATGTTCCTGCAGGTCGGAGCGGTTCCTTTGGTTTCCAGTATTTCTTCGACCTTGATCATACACGCTGAATGATCTAGTGTCTCCTGAATCATCACTGGCGAGGCTTATTGCATGATAATTCCAAGATGGATCTCTTTCATGCTGCCTCGTCTCTATAGTGTGAGACCGAGACATTTGACTTCTTATAGGTTGGGCGCCTCTCCGCTCCCTGAAGGCTTCTCTATTTCCGTGTTTCCTTCCTGCACGCCTGTGATAGTTAGAATCCCGTGATTCGTAAGGGGAAAGACCAAGTAAATTGTGCAATCCCACACCGCCTGGGGAAGGTCAAGTGTGATGATTCTAAGATTGTGTAGGTATGGGACTACACAGTTGAAGAGGGCTTAAATGGATTGATGGGTACTACCTATATCAACAAGATGCATCTTCTTTTCGGTAGCCCATAACTTGAGAACTCCAAAGTTAAGCGTGCTTGACCTGGGGTAATCTAGGGAAGGGTGACCTCCTGGGAAGTTTTCCAAGGAAGCATGTGAGTGAGGACAAAGCACGCTGGAAAGACTCGTGTTGGTTTGTAGGGCCAGTCGTCATCCCAGAAAGCAGCCATAGTGACGTGGGGCATCACAAATGGTATCAGAGCCTTGACCCAGACAGAAGTGTGGCCGACGGGGACGTCGGGCTCGTAAGGGGGGTGATTGTGACAGTCATAATCCCGTGATCTGTAAGGGGAAAGACCGGGTAAGCTGTGCAATCCCACACCGCCTGGGGAAAGTCAAGTGTGATGATTCTAAGACTGTGTAAGTATGGGACTACACAGTTGAAGAGGGCTTAAATGGATTGATGGGTACTTACCTATATCAACAAGATGCATCTTCTTTTCATACTCCTTCAACTGACGAGAAGCATAGGCAATTACCTTCTCTGATTGCATCAGAACATAGCCCAAACCCTGATGAGAAGCATCACAATAAACCATAAACTTCTCCTGATCTGTCAGAAGACTCAGAATCGGAGCTATAATCTATCTCTGCTTCAGTTCCTGGAAGCTATTCTCACACTTATCTGACCACACAAATTTCTGACTCTTGCGTGTCAGCTCAGTCAACGAAGTAGCAATCTTTGAGAACCCTTCCACGAAACGCCTGTAATAACCTGCCAATCCAAGGAAACTTCTAACCTCATAAGCATTCTTTGGCCTTGGCCAATCTCTCAGCGCTTCAATCTTTCCTGGATCTACTTTAATCCCCTCCTTACTGACAATGTGCCCAAGAAAGGATACCTGAGACAGCCAGAACTCACACTTCTTGAACTTTGCAAACAGTCTGTGTTCTCTCAATCTCTGTAGAACCAACCTCAGATGCTGCTCATGCTCTGACTCAGACTGAGAATATACCAGAATATCATCGATGAAGACGATCACAAACTGGTCTAGATAATCCTTGAACACTCTGTTCATCATATCCATAAAAGCAGCAGGGGCATTAGTCAATCCAAATGACATAACTAGAAACTCATAATGCCCATACCTGGTACGAAAAGCAGTCTTCGGTATGTCTCCCTCCTTAACCCTCAACTGATGATAACCAGAATGAAGGTCAATCTTAGAGAATACTGTCTTACCTTGCAACTGATCAAACAAATCATCTATCCTTGGCAAAGGATACCGGTTCTTAATTGTCAGCTTATTCAGTTCTTTGTGTGGTGGCAACCCTGGAAAATATTCTGGAAACACATCCAGAACTCACAAACAAGTCTAGTCTCCTCTGGTCTCACTGGCACGACCTGAGTGGTATCAACCACACTGGCTAAGAATCCAATGCAACCTCCTTGCAATAATTCCCTAGCCCTCAATACAGAAATCAATGGTATGCGAGGTCCATGCACAACACCAACAAACACAAAAGGATCCTCACCTTCAGGCTCAAAGGTGATCATCTTCCTTCTGCAATCAATGGTTGCCCCATACTTTGCCAACCAATCCATACCCAGTATCATATCGAAGTCAGTCATAACCAACTCTATCAGATCCACTGACAACTCTCTGTCCTCTACTGTCACCGGAAAAGATCTAACCCATCTCTTGGATACCACTAACTCTCCAGTGGGTAACAAAGTACCAAACCCCACAGCATCCTGTGAACCCAGGAAAATAAGAACCCAGCTCCATAAAGGGAAAGACCGGGTAAGCTGTGCAATCCCACACTGCCTGGGGAAGGTATGGGACTGCATAGTTTAAGATGGCTTAAATAGATTGATGGGTATTACCTATATCAACAAGATGCATCTTCTTTTCGGTAGCCCATCACTCGAGAACTCCAAAGTTAAACGTGCTTGACCTGGGGTAATCTAGGGATGGGTGACCTCCTGGGAAGTTTTCCTAGGAAGCATGTGAGTGAGGACAAAGCACGTTGAAAAGACTCGTATTGGTTTGTAGGGCCAGTCGTTAACTCTGCCTAGTCTACGAGTCTTTTTTATTAGGACTTAGGAAATTTCTGGAAATTCTTCAGGGATGAATTCTCCAGAGATTCATTCAAGATCACCAAATTGCGGTCCTTTACAAAGGTACATGACATCTCTATTTATAGAGGAGATCTCATAATCCAATCCCACACGTTTCGGGAAGTTATTCTGTAAATTAATAAATTTAATTACTTTAAAGTGTGTAACTCCTATATACAAGGAAACGTCCCCTGAAGACCAGGGGCGTATAACCGACTAGTTAATATCCCTTTATTGTAGGGAAGTTACAACAATAAATATCTCTTGAATGCATGGATTGCGTCTCTTCAGGTCACTCACTAAGTCATTCGAGGTCAACAATCAGCATCACGCCAGTCTAAGCCTCTGAGTAAATTACAAGTTGTATTACTTTCCCCAAGACCAGCTCGGAGTAGGTAAAAGCCACCGAGGCCGCCTTATTTCGAGCTCACATCCATGCCAAGCTCGGGGCTAGTTGATCCGAGGCTGCCCGACAATGGATATACTCCGATGTTCCATCTTTCGAGCTTATAAGGACTTCGAGGCTACCTATCTTCGAGGTTGTCACCTACTTCGAGGGTTTGGCGTCTAGATTACGAATATGTATTTTAGCTATCGCGAGCTTACACCTGACGAATCCAGCTTTCCAGGTCACAACCTTAGGTCTCGAAATCTGGGTGTAACAGGTTGCTTTATGAGTATCTTAGGAGCTTTACAGTTTCAAGAGTTATTTTTTGGGTTCCTTTATAGGTTTCTTACGAGTTTCAATGGTTACTTAACAAGTTGATATATATGGTTTCTCAATAAGGTTGCTATATGAGTTTCTAAGAAACTTTAGAGTTTCAAGAGTTGCTTGATGGGTTGCTTACGAGTTTCAATGGTGGCTTAGGAAGTTGATATATAGGGTTGCTATATGAGTTGCTTATTGACTTTAGAGTTTCAAAGGTTGCTTAAGAGTTTGAAGGGTTGCTCAATAAGATTGTTTTATGGGTTGCTAACTTTAGTTACTCATTGCCTCTTGTTTTAGTTTGATTTATGATTTCTATTACTTTTCTTTTTGCACGAGGATAAGCAAAATCTTAAATTTTAAGTTGTGATAACTCTTTGAAAGTAGAACTATTTGGTTTTTTTGAATGTATTAATTTAACTTTGTTCTCAAGCATTTTTAATTTACTTTTTAATTTTAATTAGTTTTATTTAGTTTTGAATAAATATTATTTTTAGTATTTTTTATATTAGTTTTAACTATTTTTATAAATTTTTAATTAATTTTATTTAATTTTCCATGAAGTATTAATTTATTGAATTTTGTAAGGGCTTAAATACAAGATTTGAAGACAAAATGGAGTAAAAATAAGAAGAAAATTAAAGCAAACTAGTGTTAAATCCACCGCTTTGCACTACACTTATCTTCCAATGCACCTCCTGCCATGACTCAATTATTACTCACCATGTGGTAGAATGTCCAATCAATTAAAGAAGAAAAAGAAGATGTAAATATATCACATGAAAATGGAGGGGTCCACTTATTAATCCCTTAATTTGCTCAATTTTTTTTTGTTTTCTAATGAAAAACTGTATATTAGAGAATTGATTAAAGGTGACACCGTATTTTTGCAAAAAACGGTTTATAAAAATGAAAAGAAAAAAAAGGACGTAAAACTAGAAAATAATTGGTAAAAAATAGTATATTGGGTAATTTTCCTAATTATATTTCACAAAAATAGTTAAATTATTAATTAATAATAAAAATATAAATGATAAATCTATATATTTATATAAAGGAGAGCCCCAAGAATGTGATGTGATACTCTAAAATCTCTCCAAAGCATTCTATCTATTTTTTCATTTTTTTCTTATTTTTTATTCTATTTTTCCTAATTTATAGCTATTTAATTAATTTTCTAATAATTATAGTCACAAAAATAGTTAAAAAATTAGTTAATAATAAAAATATAAATGATAAATATTATATATTATATATATTATATTTAAGGGTTTATATTTTTTGGACCCTATATTTTGTCCCATTACCTGTTTGGACCATGTGTTTTAACAAATTACTTTTTGGATCCTATGGTTTGTAAAATGGTTAAAATAGAACCCTAAACCCGATTTTGGTCAATGATTTCTCAACTAAAATCATAAATAATTTATCAAACTAACAATTTAGAACAAAAATAAAACCATTCTGCTTAAAAACTGTGTTGTTATATTCAATTTTTTCTTCATCAAAATTCAGTTTAGGGTTTTATTTTAACCATTTTACAAAACATATGGTCCAAAAAATAATTTGTCAAAACATAGGGTCCAAACAGGTAATGAGACAAAACACAGGATCCAAAAATATATAAACCCTATATTTAATAGCTTTAAAATCAACTATACATAATTTATAATTTAAAAAAGGGAATTTGCTCATTTGATACTTTATGTTTTTGCAAAGTATCATTTTGGTACCCTCTGTTTTCAATAATGCTCATATAGTACCCTGTATTTTAAAATTATATATATTTGATACCTTAGACTCAGATTTGATAGATAAAATTTTGTCAATATGATCAAACTGTCATCAGTTATATGTAATTAAGTAATTAAATTTAAATTTGGAACTTACATAATTGATAGTAGTTTGATTAAATTGGTAAAATTTTATTAATTAAATTTGAGTTTAGGGTACCAAATATGTACGATTTTCAAATACATGATACCATATGAGCATTATTGAAAACAGAGGGTACCAAAACGATATTTTGCAAAAACACAGGGTACCAAATGGTTACCTACCCTTTAAAAAAAATCACGCAAAGCGTATAATTAATAATAATAATAATAACAATAACAATAAATAAAACCAAATGTACAACAAATTGTTTGAATTTTGTTTTTGATACTTTAATTATTTGGAATTTCTCGAAAAAATAAAAATATATTTTTTATTCATTACAAAAGACTGTGCGAAGCGCGATTATGTTTTCTAGTATTTATATAAATGAGAGCATTAAAGAGATGATGTGTCATCCCAAAATCTCTTCAAACCACTCTATCTATTTTTTTCCTTTAATATAATTTTTATTCATTTTTATCAATTATTAAATATAATAATAGTAATTGATTCTAATTCTACTTCTTAACTACTTAATTATTAAAAATTAATGGTGATGTGACACTCTAAAATCTCTTCATACCACTCTATCATTTAATATAATTTATAATAATAATAGATGTAATTTTTTAATTTAAATAAGATATTATTATTTAAATGCACTCTAAAATATCTTCAAACCACTCTACCATTTAGTCTAATTTATAATAATAATAAATGTAATATTTTAAATTTAAATAAAATATTTATAAGATATTATTATTTAAATTAAGAATAAATATATATATATATAAATATCCCTTTGTAATTTTATATATATTCTAAACATTCTCTATTAATCTCATATTTTCCTCTACTCTACTTTCTCTCTCTATTTTTTTTCCTCTTCTTCTCTTTAAACTCTTTCAACTTCATTGATTTCCAATTCATATCTCCAAATTTGATTGATTTACATGTTAATGATAACACAATCCTCTCGAGTATTTCTTCAATTGTTAATGTTTGTTAATCTCTTAAGTTTTTATTTTAAATTATTGATCTTTCACTAAAGGAAAATAGGTCTACAGCAGTGACTTTTGTCATCGATGTAGATCCAAAAGTCGTCGCCAAAACGACATCACTGTAGGTCCGTATGTGTAGCGACCTATAGCGACGATAAAACGCATTCATCATAGTATGGTTTTACTACATCGATGACATGTCAGTCGCAGTAGGAAATCAATTTTTTTGGTTGTACTGGGATATTGCGACGACATGTCGTCGCTGTAGGTGGTTGCAAAATTTAAAAATTTGAATTTCAAACACTCCTATAGAGACCACATGTTGTCGCTATGGACCACCAACATCTACTGCGACGACATGTTGTCGTAGTAGAGTGTCTGGGTTTATATATCTGCAACGACGACATGTCGTCGCTGTAGGGTCACGAAATCTCATATTTTCATGTTCAGCGAGCACCCTACTACGATGACATGTCGTTGCTATAGGTATATACTTTAAAAAAAATGAATTAAAATTTATTTAATAAAATATTAAATATTAATTAAATAATAGAACCAATTAATTACTAATAAAATAATATTTAATATTAATATGATATCAATATAAAAATAATTTTGTTTAACTTAGTACAAACATAAGTAGTATAGTCTCCAAAATGTAAAAAAAAAAAACACAAAATATTAATAAATTTAAAAAGAATAATATAACCAAACTAAATGTCATCTAATTTAATCCTAAAGTTGTCATCGCTATTGTGATGGCTGTGGTTGCTGTGATGGAAATTGGCATGAGGCTAGAAAGCTCACCATCATGGACTGTATGATATTCATGTCCAAGTTCAAAGGCTGAAATTGTGGAGCTTGGATGTTCAGATTTTTAGCTTGCATAAATAGTTGCATTTGCTGGAAGTTGTTGTTCTGGGTCATAATGGCTTGACTAAAATGTTGAACCATGGACTGAAAAACCTCACTTGGTACCATTGGAGGGCCGACTGTGGTGGACGTAAATGGTGATGCCTCTGATTGTGAAGAGAACTGGTGGCGCCTAAGGCAAAGGTACTAGTGCCATTCAACTTGCGTCTAACACCTTGGTAGTGGCCACGACGTTGACCAAGTACTTTTGAGACAACTTGTGTCTCATCGACAAAGACACTTTCTACTGAAGATTCAAATTGGGCTTGAGATTGTGTCTGGACTTCTTTGCTGCAAGGCATCTTGTAGTTTAGAAACAAGACAATTAATACATAATATAATTAAATAATAAACATATATACAAAACATAGAAAGTTACTTACATATGCATCCTTAGCATTCGTGTTCACCCATGCATGTGTCGGATGATTGTGCATGTCATGGAACATATCAATAATGTTGGGCAGTTCCTTAGTCTGAAAATTCATCCTTAGAAAACAAAATGTAACAAAATATCAGTTAAATATTGAAATTAGTATTAGATAACTGAAAAATATTTCAAATTATCTACATATTTTTATTTACCTTCTTAAATCGAGTAGAAGCATAAGATGTCGATCCATGGAGACTTGGATACTTCTGTTTTGATCTGTTTGCAGCATTTGCCTTTGAGCATGCCATAAACAGTGGAGTGGTGAAAAAGTCAACCAACTTTTGCCAACTCTTGTTTTCCATGTCCTCCGGTGGATTCATTCTTGCTGTCTCGATATCATCATACCATCCATGTTCATCGAAGTATTTTTTCTTGCTACCTTTTCTATCCTTGTAGCGATCCCAAAACTCTCGCTCAATGCTAGTCTCTATCAGTCGCCACTCAGGGAGAGCTCGGGGAAGAATGAAAAATTCCTTTAAAAAACAATCATACTTGTAAGAATTTTGAAATTATAAAAAATATTACGTGTGAATAAGTTAATAAATTTACCTCAATCTTTTGCATCAATCCTATCTTGTCCTCATTCGGAACACTCTGCCACGAATCATAATATAATGACACATGGTGACCAATAAGGCTACCAATAAGTCTCCTGAACAATGTCCCAAAATCACCAACTACTTTGTAGGTTCCCTCCTTCAGATCAAATTGTAGAGTCAACAGACCTTTATTGTCATTGACGAGCTGCTGCAAATTTTTGGATCGAGACTGACCTCTTCTTTTCGTGGCAGCCACTGCATATTTTAATTAAACAATAAAATTAAAATGAATAAAATAATAACAATTTGTCATTTATTGATAAAACATAGACTAATTATAGTATATTACTTCTCTAATAGGAAGTAGGCACCCGCATAGGATCTGAGGATCATCACTCACTCCATCACCGCCATGAGAACGAACAATAATAGCAGACATATCTTTATAGTTTATATAATTATTAACTTTAAATCAATTATAAATTAATAGTAATAAAATGTAGGGCATCCACATTAAAATTTCAGCAATACATTGGAAGTTATTGAAAAACAAACATTATTGAGAAAAGTCGTATATTGATTGAAAAGTATTGAAATTAAAACATACACATTAAACATACAATAAGAATATTCACAAGATAATTGTAACGACCCAAAATTACTAATAAGGCTTAAGGGCCTTGATTAGTGTGCTGAGAGGGCATAATTGGAAGTTATGTGAATTAATTGTAAAAATGCATGTTTATGAGTATTAGATAGGCATGTGGGCCCTGTTTAGCTTGTAAGGGCATAATTGTAAATTTGGCCTGTTAAGGCAGAAATGTGATTAACTATTGAGACCACATTATTATGTGGATATATATATATATTTGCATCATTTAACACGAGGCGATCCTAGGGAGCAAGTAGCGGGAAAGTCACAACGGGACTCGGTACTTGACTCGGGGCGAGTCAAGGGGTATTTTGGGTAATGGGCATTTATTTGGGTTATTGAGTTATGAAAATAAATAATTGGAGATATATTTGAAGTTAGGAAGCCTAGGTGGGAATACCGGGGAATTTTACCATTTTGCCCTCAGGGACTTTTTGGTACCCTGAGCCTTTGAGGTAACCTTAGGAACTTAAGTTAAATAAAAGAAAACCAAGAAGCTTTTTGAATTTTGTGAACCGACCCAAGACACCCTCTTCTCTCTCTCTTTTTCTCTAAGTCATACCAAGGGGAATTTTGAAGAACAAAGCTAGGATTTGAGGCTCTAGAACTTGGAGATTGTTCAGTGTCAATTTATGGATTCAAGCAGAGCTAAGGTAAGCATTAAACTGTGATTTTAGTTATCTACTTCTGTGATTATTGGCTGGGTTTCAAGTTCTTTTGGAGGTGTTGAAGTTGAAGATTGAATTTTGGGTTTGATGAGTTTTAAAGCTAGAGTTTGTTAGGTTTTGCTGTTGGAATCATAGTGGAACTTCTTGGATAATTAAGTTTTTAGATTGATTTAAGGGGTATTTGGCTTGATTTTGGTTGAGAAAATGGTGGATTTTCTGGGTTGGAAGGGGTCGGGCTGCGGCTCAGTTCTTGGTGTGCCGTAGCCCTTCGAAGCAGATGGAGGCTGAGGAAGAAGGGTGGGCCGCGACATGGGGTATGCTGGGCCGCGACCTGTGTCTGTTTCTGGGCGAGGCTAGGCTAGGCCTCTGGTTGGAGGCGAGCCGCGACTCTTAAGTGCATTTTTGGCCTTTTGGAGTTTTTAAGCGCGGAAACCTAACCTAGGGTGCTCGGGATCGATCCCACTACCGTGTTTGGTGGAATTCAATGTCCGGGAGGTTAGAACTCTATCCGGAAACCTTTACACCATTATTGATGGAATCCTTTATCATGATTGTGACTAGGTATACGCTTGGGCTCGGGGCAGGATCGTGCTCGGGGGTCATCTTTCCTAATCAAAGCACTTGGAATTAAAGGTAAGAAAACTGTACCTGTTTATGTGGATAGGATGGGACTAAGTGTTCCCTATATTTGTGTGCACTGTTATATGATTGTGATAAACCTTGTGAATATGTGTGGGACTAAGAGCTCCCTATAATTGTATGAATGTCATGAGGTGGTATTATGCCATGGGGACATGTGATGAATGACCTAAAGGTGCCGGAATCGATACTTACGCATAGGGTTGGTAGCTGAGGACAACTTATTAATCACTGAGCTTGGTTAAGCTAGCCGGAGTCAGTGGGTGTAACACTGGGCTTGGCCTAAGCAAGCCATAGACAGTGGATTAAATAGAGGGTGCGACCTACGGGCGTCAACCTTAGTTGTTGCTTGGCATGTATACCATTGTTAATTTGATGTATATGATATGTTGAATATCTGGAAACTATATTGCTGGTTATTGTCTAATGTCCTGGATTGAATGAATGCTATGGCTTGCCGGGTAATTGATTAATTTCTTGTAAATCATTTGGTTATGCTCTGTGAACTGCTTAGTTACTGATACTGACTATGCTATAATATTATGTTTTCTTGATGAGCCTCGGCTCACGGATTCTGCGTGGTGAAGGTAAAGGCAAGGGTAAGATGAGTTGACCATGAGTTGGAGAGCTCTGGGGGCGAGGTGTACCTTGTCAGCTGCTCGGCCGCCATAGTCGAGGGATCGTACAGGGATGGAAACCTAAAACGAGTATTTTGCCATTAGAGTGGCTTTGATTGTTCATAACATCTGGAAACTCTGTAGTTATGTTATTTAAACCTTGATTTGGGATCTTATGTACCAAATATTTATTTTAATGAAAATTATTCGTTTAGAACAAAAATCTTTTAAACCTAACCTGGATTCACATTTTTATTTAAATGACTTGATTAGCAAGTCTCGCACTATTTCAAACACACAATGTAACGGTCTTGGTTATCTAGGGCGTTTCAAAAATATTATTCCTCATCAATGTCGATTCCTACATCATCATCTGTACTTTCTAAATCTTCTTTACTAATTTCGTCATCATCATCGTCATTGATGAAATCATCATCCACATCCGGAATAGATCGAGACGTTTCCCCAATTATGTTGGTGTGAACAAGTCGATCTAAAGGCATAACCTCCAACTCTCCTAATTCCACAATGAGTACAAAATTTGATGAAGTACTATCATGCACGACATCAACCTTGTTATCATCATCGATGCTTGGATGATCCCAGATCTTTCGACGATTGACTTCTTTTACTACCCTCCAATTTTTGTTTTTTGAAGGATCTTCCAAGTAGAAAACTTGTTTTGCTTGACTGGCAAGAATAAACTACTCGTTCTTGTACCATTCAGAAGTAATCATGATACTAGTAATGTTATTCTCATTCACATTTCAACCCTTGCTTACATCGTTATTATCACCAAAACACTAATTTTTTTATGTAAATTATGAAATATTATGAATAAATTAATAAGTTTTATGAATATATATTATCAAATTTTATGAATATATATTATTATTAGTTAAGAATGTATTATAAAGTTTCATTATATAATTAAATATTTAATTATAATAATTATTATGTTATTTAATAATTATCAAATTCTTAATATAATTTTCACTTCTTTTTTAAAATAAGAATAAAGTTTTATTATTTTAATTTTAACTTAATTTTAAGAGTATTAAATAAACAAATATTTAATTATAAAATTATTAATTTACCATTAAAGATTATTATTTTAATTTCTACTTATTTTATAAAAAAATATTAATAAAGTTTTATACTTGTAAAGTTACTATTTTAAATTACAGTTCATAATTTTTTTGATTAATTTTGATTAATTGCTTTAAAATTTATTAATTAAAAAAATTAATCGCACTAACTTTAAAACTATTTTGTAATGTTTAGTTTTTCTAAATCTACAAAAATTTCGGCAGTATAATGACTATAATCTAACCTATCCCAATATTTAAAATCTGCATAAAATCTAAAAACCTGTCCCATAGCATACATATATTATAAACATCTAATTATATTAATTTAACCTACAACACAATTTAAAAATATATTTCACATTCACATTCACATTCACATTTATATACATATACATATGTTTAACCTATCATACATTTTTTTATAACATAACTTTTAATTAAATTAAACTAACATAAACCAAAATTAACAAAATTAAAAATAAAAAATATAATTAAATTAACAATACAAATCTTTAAAATGAAAAACAAAATTCAACACTATCTAAAATAACCAATTACAAAATTAAAAACATAATTTAACCATTAATCAATCACAAAATATATTTTAAAGAAAATTACCCAAGGCTCGGGCTGGGGGATTATCCAAAGGCAAAGACTCAAGATGATGATCCAATACCCAAATCTGAAAAAGAAAACAAAAAAAAAATGTAAAATCTCATTTCCACCAAATACAAAATCCACACATATATTAAGAAAACAATACATATTAATGGCTATAATAGCAAGATAGTGGGTTTAGACTACCAAAACTTGGGAGAGATTGGCAAACATCGGGCAGGGACACGTTGGAGTGGCGAGCGGCGGCAGACAAAGGCAGCTTTCGTCTCTGATTTTTAGAAAAAAATTCAGAAAAATGAAGAAGAAGGTTCGGGTTGGGGGATATATCATCTAACTCAATAGCGATGACAAGTCGTTGCTATAGAGTATAAGTGAGTTGTCGTTGTACAATACATGCATCGTTTCAGTTACCATACGTGGACCCTATGGCGACTACATGTTGTCACTATAAAGAAGGAAACAGTACATGCACCATTTCAATTATCAATCACGGACATGTTGTTGCTACAGACAACGGAATTTGACACCTGATTCTTGGCGATCAACTTTCCCTCCTTTTTTTCGAGGGGTCTATAGCGACGACTTGTCGCCGCTATAAACAGTAGCTGTAGCGTTTTCAAAAAAAATTGGGACCCTATAGCAACGACTTGTTGTCGCTATAAATAGTAATTGTAACATTTTCAACAAATTTTTGGGACCCTTGTCGTCGCTATAGATGACAAAAACTGATAGACAATTTTTGGTGGTCAACTTTCCCTCCGTTTTATCGAGGGGTCTATAGCAACGGTTACTCCAAGACTGTTACTGTGAACTTTGAACAGTGCTTAACTCTCTAAATGAGTCATGTAGTTATAAACGTGTATCTTGGTGTTATTAATAGGCTAAGGTGAAAATCTCAATCAAAAGGAAATGATATATTTGTTTAAAACATAAAACGGTACATGGGCCCATAAAAGCATTTATAAGTTATTTACAAACCAAAATGGTCATTATAGTGTAAAAATTACAACCCGCCGACCTAAGCGGCAAAAATAGGGTTAACCCCTTGTTCCTCTAAGAAACACCTTGGCCATGGTGGTCAAGCGGCCGCATATGCACACATCGCCACCTAAGCTCTCCACTCAAGGATGGGTGAGCTTTTCTTTCCCTTTACTTGCACCACATAGCACCCGTGAGCCAAGGCTCAGCAAGAAAACTTATTACTGCATGTATTCAATATCAATAGATGATAATGATAATCATACTGGGCTTGTAGCCCTAATAAGATAAATTCAAGATTCTAATAATCATGATGGGGCTTATAGCCCTAATCAGATAAGTGACTGATGAGTAAGTCACAAAATTAAACGAGATGAGTGACTATGGAGTAACAAAATTGAATCAGATAAGTGACTGATGAGTGAGTCACGAACTTGGGCTCCGCACCCTTAGCCTGTGACGATGCAGTCACCTGGGCCTTTTGGCCTTGGCTCTAGGTAACTAGCCTTTAGACTAGACAAGCGCTTTTGTTTTCATCAAACTTAAGGTCGGTTAAGCATTTCATGCTTATGACGATACTGCTTATGTTGATTAGATCTAATATTTTCGGCTTGCGTTAAACATGCTAATACCGTTCTTGACTCATAAGCCAATACCATACGACTAGTGCTCAGTACTATTGCCGATTCTGACTAATAAGTCAGTGCCACTCACAAGTAAGCAAGATTACTAAGCATTTAATATGCAATAAATGTCCACATATAGAACACTCAACATGCTTCATTAATAACCATGCATGTCACAAACTTGGTGCAGTTTTCTTACTTCTGGTTCGAGCGTGAAATAATAAAAGAATGACCCTTGAGAACGATCAATCCTTTGATCCCTTAGCGGTCACCTAATCATAACCAAATTTGGAACTCCATCGATGACCATGAATAATGAAAGGTTCATGATCTAAACCTCACTCCCGGGACCTCGAATCGTACTCAAGAAATTAGTAAATTCGATCCCGAGCCTTAGGAATTGAAACCCCGGCCAAAAACCCTCAAAAGTACCCAAAAGAGGACCCTGGAAAAATAGGGTAGCGCTGCCCCCTGGCACCTAGGCGCTACAAGCATGGTTGACTTACCCTGGACAGCGCTGTAGCGTCCTCCCTTGGGCACTGTAGTGCTAGAACTAGGGTGATTCAGCCTTGGTTTTTCCCCTTCGACTTCTCCAATTTCTAGTCTTCAAAAACTACTTCCAAACCTCAACCAAACTCACAAATGAACCCAAAAACCCACTCTACAAGTCCTAAGCATCAAAACCTAACCAAACTTTGCTAAAAACTTCCATGAATTCTCACTATCAAATCCAAGAATCCCAACTGAAAATCAAATAAAAAACAGAGTATCACTAGAGTTTCCATGGTGGAAATATTACCTCAAGCTCAAGATTAAACCCTCTTCAATGATGGAACACAATCCTAGTCCCTCAAGGCTCACTTCCCTAGCTTTAATCCTGAATTGGAACTTCAAAAATTCAAAGGAAGAAGAAGGAGAAATGATGATCGGGAGAAGAAGAAGTAACGTCCTCTATTTTCTTAAGCTTTCTACAGCTTTCTTAATTCACATATATCCTTGGTCAAATGACAAAAATGCCCCTTGGTTATTAAATTCCCTCTTAAGGCTAACAAGGGTAAAACCATCCTTTCCCGCCTATCTCGTTAATTATGATTAACGTCCTCCAATTCACGTTATTCCCAATATTCTCAAATGCTAATAAATCATATCCCATTACCCTTTAATTCCCGGTAATGTACTACTCATCAAATTACCCCAAGACTCACCCCGAGCCCCGAAATAAACCCCGTTATGACCATACTGCTAACTAGTATTCAAATATTGTCTTATGCCGAATAGCTCGAAAAAATTCACATTATAATGTGGCCTCATCAATAAATCACCATCATGCATGAAAATATACAAATATGCCCTCAACGGGCCAAATTAACAAAATGCCCTTATAACGAAAAGCATACCCACATGCATGCATTTCTCATCATATAATAATATAATTCACATAATCATGCATATAACAATTTAATGGCATAATAAATCAATTATGGCCTTATCGATCTCTTAATTCGACCATTAAACCTCATTAGAGATTTTGGAGCATTACAACTATCCCCTCCTTACAGAAATTTCATCCTCGAAATTTACCTGAATAGCTCAGGATACTGATTCTGCATATATGGCTCCAGCTCCCAGGTCACTTCCTCGACCTTAATGTTCCTCCATTATACCTTAACAAAAGGTATCATTTTATTCCTGAGGACCTTGTCATTTCTGTCAATTATCTGGACTGGTTGTTCCTCATAGGAGAGATCTGCCTCAAGCTCCAGATTTTCACAACTCAAAACATGAGTCACATCAGATACATACTTCCGAAGAGCTGAAACATGAAATATGTTATGCATGGCTGACAATGCCGGTGGTAAGGCCAACCTGTAAGCCACCTGACCAATCCTCTCCAGGATTTCAAATGGACCTACATATCTAGGGCTCAACTTGCCCTTCTTCCCAAATCTCCTCACCCATTTCCATGGTGAGACTCTAAGGAAGACATAGTCTCCCACTTGGAACTCCACGTTCCTGCGCTTGGGATCTACATAACTTTTTTGTCTACTTTGAAAAGTGAACATCCGAGCTATAGTCTTCTCAATGGCCTCACTAGTCCTCTGAACTGCCTCAGGACCCAAGTATCTCCATTCTCCTGTCTCATCCCAATGAATGGGAGATCTGCATTTCCTACCATACAACATCTCATAAGGTGCCACCCCAATGGTAGACTTATAACTGTTGTTGTAGGAAAATTCTATCAAAGGTAGATGCTTACTCAAGGATCCACCAAAGTCCAACACACATGCTCGCAGCATGTCCTCTAATATTTGGATTGTCCTCTCAGATTGTCAATCTATCTGAAGATGATAAGCAGTACTGAACTTCAACTGTGTTCCCATGGCCTTCTGTAAACTCCCCTAGAACATGGAAGTAAAAGTTGGGTCCCGATCTGACACAATCGACCTCGGTGCTCCATGGAGGCGCACGATCTCTCTCACATAGAGATATGCGTACTGGTCAACTATATAAGTAGTCCTCACTGGTAAGAAGTGAGCTGAATTGGTATAGCGATTCATAATAACCCACACTAAATCATGTTGACCTACAGTCCTGGGTAACCCCACCACGAAATCCATCGTGATGTCTTCCCATTTCCACTCTGAGATATCTAGAGGCTGCAATAACCCTGTTGGCTTCTAATGCTCAGCCTTGACCTATTGACATGTCAAGCACTTAGCCACATACTCCACTACATCTTTCTTCATCACAGGCCACCAATACAATGACCTCACATCCTGGTACATCTTCGTGGTGCCTGGATACAAAGAATAAGGAGTAGTATGAGATTCATCTAGAATCTCCCGCCTCATAGAAGTGTCTAACGGAACACATATCCGTCCCTTGTATCTCAACAAACCCAAATCAGACACTGTATAATCTCTGGATACTCCAGCCAAAACATCCACTCTGATCTTGGTCATTTGTGGATCACCCAATTGACCTTCCATGATTCTTTCCAACAGGTTAGACTGTAGAGTAATATTGGCCAACTGGCCCACCACCAACTCTATACCAGCTCTAGTCATATCCTCTGCTAACTCTCTGGCTATCAGCCTCTCACTATCAATCTGTCCCGGGCCCTTCTGAATTAAAGAATCAGCTACCACGTTGGCCTTTCCTGGATGATACAGAATCTCACAATCATAATCTATTACTAACTCCAGAAAACAGCTTTGTCTCATATTCAAGTCTTTCTGTGTGAAGAAGTACTTCAGGTTCTTGTGGTTAGTGAAAATCTCACACTTCTCCCCATAAAGGTAATGCCTCCATACCTTCAAAGCAAAGACCATAGCCACCAACTCTAGATCATGAGTGGGATATCTCTGTTCATACTTCTTCAGCTGACGTGAGGCATAAGCAATCACCTTTCCCGCCTGCATCAAAACACAACCCAAACCCTAATGTGAGGCATCATAGTATATCACAAACTTCTCCTGATATGTTGGAAGACTCAGAACCAGAGCTGTAATAAACCTTTGTTTCAGTTCTTGGAAGCTGTTCTCGCACCTATCTGACCACACAAACTTCTGATTCTTGCATGTCAGCTCAGTTAACGAAGTAGCAATCTTAGAGAACCCTTCCACGAAATGTCTATAATAACCTACCAACCCAAGGAAACTTCTAACCTCTTAAGCATTCTTTGGCCTTGGCCAATCTCTGACTGCCTCAATCTTGGCTGGATCTACTTTAACCCCCTCCTTACTGACAATGTGCCCAAGGAAAGATACCTGAGATAACCAGAATTCACATTTCTTGAACTTTGCAAACATTCTGTGCTCCCTTAGTCTCCGTAGAACCAACCTCAGATGCTGCTCATGTTCTGACTCTGACTGATAATAAACAAGAATATCATCAATGAAGACGATCACAAACTGGTCCAAATAATCCTTGAACACTATATTCATCAAATCCATAAAAGCAGTTGGGGCATTAGTCAATACAAAGGACATGATTAAGAACTCATAATGCCCATATCTAGTGCGAAAAACATTCTTTGGTATGTCTCCCTCCTTGACCCTCAACTGATGATAACCAGAATGAAGGTCTATCTTTGAGAATACCCTTTTACCTTGCAACTGATCAAACAGATCATATATCCTTGGCAATGGATACCTGTTCTTAATTGTTAACTTATTCAGTTCCTTGTAATAAATGCACCTCTTCATGGAACCAACTTTCCTCTTCACAAACAGAACTGGAGCACCCTAAGTTGAGAAACTAGGTCTAATAAATCCCAAATCCAACAGCTCTTGCAACTGTACTTTCAATTCTTTTAACTCAGTTGGGGCCATTCTGTAAGGTGCTTTAGACACTGGCTCTGTCCCTGGTGTCAGTTCTATCACAAACCCAATCTCTGTGTGTGATGGAAATCCTGGTAAATCTTCTGGAAACACATCCAGAAACTCATAGACTAGTATGGTCTCTTCTGGTCTCACTAACATGACCTGAGTGGTGTCAAGCACACTGGCTAAGAATCCTATGCAACCTCCTTGCAATAGATCTCTAGCCTTCAAAACATATATCATAGGTATGAGAGGTCCATGCACCTTGCCAAAAAACACAAAAGGATCCTCACCTTCAGGCTCAAAGGTGACCATCTTCCTTCTGCAATCTATGGTTGCCCCATACTTCACTAACCAATCCATATCCAGAATCATGTCAAAGTCAGTCATAACTAACTCTATCAAATCCACTGACAACTCTATGCCCTCCACTGTCACTGGCAAAGATCTGACCCATTACCTGGATACCACCAACTCCTCAGTGGGTAATAAGGTCCCGAACCCCACAACATAATAATCACATGGTCTACACAGTCTATCAATAATTCTACTAGCAAAAAAAGAATGCCTAGCACCAGAATCAATCAAATCATTATAAGGGGTTCCAACGCTAAGAAGCTGACCTATAACTACTGAGGGTGAAGCCTCAACTTTCGCTTGAGTCAATGCGACCACTCGAGCTAGGGCCGAGCTGTTCGCCTTTCTGGGTTATTCCTTTCTTGCCTTAGGGAAATCTTTCTTGAAATGTCCCACTGCCCCACATAAGAAGCAGAACTTTGCCCTACACTCCCCCAAATGGCGCCCCGTGCACCTAGGGTACTCTAGATAAGTTTTCCAGGCCTCACTTCCACCCTGGTGACCCATTGTAATACCTCGTGGTCGCCTATTAGGACCTGGAGCTGGGAAGGTATCACGAACCTTCCTCTTCTGATCACTGGGGCCTCCACCTCTACCTGAACCCATAAATGGAAGACTTGTCCTCCTTAACTCTCTTTTGGCTGCATTGTCCAGCCAGATCTTGTTTTCTGCGCTCTCAGCTATGAGCGCCTTCTCCACAACCTATGAATAAGTAGTAACTCCTGCCACAGTGGTGATACGAACATCCCAGGCTGATCTAGGCTGTAGCCCCTGAAGAAACCTCTCCCTTCTGGTCCCATCAGTGGGCACTAGCTCCATGGAAAACATTGCCAATCTATCAAACTTCAGGGCATACTCAGTCACTGTTAGAGTCCCCTGAAGTAATATGATAAACTCTTCAGCCTTTGCAGCCCTGATGGCATCATTACAGTACTTCTCATTAAACAGAGTCTAAAACTCTTCCCAACTCAGGGCATTGACATTACTGGTCTGGGATATAACTTCCCACCAAATTCAGGCATCCTCCTGAAACATGTAAGTGGCACAGGCCACCCTCTCATTACCAGACACCCTCGTGAAGTCAAGGATGGTGGTAATCATACTCATCCACTGCTCAACCATAGTAGGATCTGCACTGGCCTCAAATACTGGAGGTTGTTATTTCTTAAGCCTTTCATAATGAGGTTCCCATTTGCTTCCAACCTCTAGTGGCTGCGCAACTGTTGACACCGATATAGGTGGTGCTTCAAGTAACACGTTCCTTGTAGGAACTTGTTGTTGTCTCAGGAAGCATATTTCTTCTTCCTGCCTCAAAACTCTGGCCTGTAAGTCATTAAACAACTGCTGCCAGTTATCAGGAGCTGGCTGTGGAATATGATTCTGGTCATTCTCATTACCCTATTTGTTATTCTGGCCTTGATCTTCCTGGCCAGCTAGTGAATTTATTTGTCTTGGAATCATTCTATCACTTATATTGTGCTGAAACAATCAATGCGGCCAGTTAGGCAGTGATAACTAAACCTCTTGCCGCCTCACGGTCCAAGATCAACAGGTAATCACCCATATTCCACAATTATACATATATACAAATGGATACATGATCATAGCATTTAGCACTTAACACGTATCAATTGATAATTCACAATGAACAATACTAATAAGTATGTTCTAGAAATATCAGTACTAATAAGCACGTTCTTGCTTATGATGCAGTAGTCAAGGCCCAGCCTTATCAATATATTTCATGTAGACAGGTAAAGCATTTATACTTTATTTAAGCAGTTAAATAAATGACCACATAAATAGTTACCAAACCATGAGTCGAACTTGTCTTCAGTGGCGAGTGTACATGCCCAGCTAGTCTATAGGAACCCAAAACCTTGGCACACTCTGATACCAAGTTGTAATGCCCCGGTTACTTCAAGACTGTTACTGTGAACTTTAAATAATGCTTAACTCGCTAAATGAGTCATTTGGTTATAAATGTACATCTAGGTGTTATTAATAGGCTAAGGTGAAAATCTCGATCAAAAGGAAATGATATATTTTATTTAAAACATAAAATTGTACATGGGCCCATACAAGCGTTTACAAGTTATTTACAAACCAAAATGGTCATTATAGTGTAAAAATTACAACCAACCGACCTAAGCGGCAAAAATAATGTTAACCCCTAGTTCCTCTGAGAAACACCTTGGCCGTGGTGGTTAAGCGACCGCATATGTACACATCACCACCTAAGCTCTCCACTCAAGGCTGGGTGAGCTTTTCTTTCCCTTTACCTGCACCACATAGCACCCGTGAGCAAAGGCTCAACAAGAAAACTCATTATTGCATGCATTCAATATCAACAGATGATTATGATAATCATACTGGGCTTGAGCCCTAATCAGATAATATCAAGATTCTAATAATCATGCTGGGGCATGTAGCCCTAATCATATGG
Organism: Humulus lupulus; assembly: GCF_963169125.1. NCBI lineage: Eukaryota > Viridiplantae > Streptophyta > Magnoliopsida > Rosales > Cannabaceae > Humulus > Humulus lupulus. The sequence goes on along the minus strand of NC_084794.1, from coordinate 42,536,000 downwards.
TATTGAGATTCTAATAATCTTGTTGGGGCTTATAGCCCTAATCAGATAAGTAACTGATGAGTAAGTCCCGGACTTAAACAAGATGAGTGACTATGGAGTCACAAAATTGCATCAGAAAAGTGAGTGATGAGTGAGTCACGATCTTGGGCTCCACACCCTTAGCCATGTGAAGATGTAGTCACCAGAGCCTTTTGGCCCTGACTCTATGTAACTAGCCTTTAAACTAGACAAGCGCTTTTGTTTTCATCGGACTTAAGTTTGGTCAAGCTTTTCATGCTTATGACGATACTTCTTATGTCGATTAGATCTAATCTTTTCGGCTTGCGTTAAACACGCTAATACTTTTCTTGACTCATAAGCCAATACCATACGACTAGTGCTCAGTACTACCGCCGAACTTGACTAATGAGTCACAGCTTCACAGTCAATATTGACACCATTGCTGATTCTGACTAATAAGGCAGTGCCACTCACAAGTAAGAGAGATTGCTAAGAATTTAATATGCACTCAATGTCCACATATAGAGCACTCAACATACTTCATTAATAACCATGCATGTCACATACTGGGTGCAGTTTTCTCACCTCTGGTTCGAGCGTGAAATAATAAAATGACGACCTTTGAGAACGATCAATCCTTTGATCCCTTAGTAGCCACCTAATCATAACCAAATATGGAACTTCACTCCCAGGACCTGGAATCGTACTCAAACAGTTAGTAGATTCGATCCTGAGCCTTAGGAATTGAAACCCCGGGCCAAAATCCCTCAAAAGTACTGAAAATAGGACCCTAGAAAAACAGGGTAGCGCTACAGCGCTGCTCCTCTGGTGCCTAGGCCCTACAAGCAGGGCTGACTTGCCCTGGACAATGCTATAACGTACTGCCTTGGGTGCTGTAGCGCTAGAACCATGGTGATTCAACCCTGCTTTTTCCCATTCGGATTATCCAATTTACATCTTCAAAAACTACTTCCAAACCTCCACCAAACTCACAAATGAACCCAACAACCCACTTTACAAGTCCTAGGCATCAAAACCCAACCAAACTTTGCTAAAAACTTCCTTGAATTCTCACTATCAAATCCAATAATCCCAACTGAAAATCAAATGAAAAACTGAGTATAACCAGAGTTTCCATGGTTGAATTCTTACCTGAATCTCCAGATTAAACCCTCTTCAATGGTGGAACACAATCCTATACCCTCTAGGCTCACTTCCCTAGCTTGAATCCTGAATTGGAACTTCAAAAATTCAAAGGAAGAAGAAGGAGAAATGATGATCGAGGGAAGAAGAAGTAACGTGATCTGTTTTTCTTAAGCTTTCTACAGCTTTCTTAATTCACATATATCTTTGGTCAAATGACCAAAATGCCCCTAGGTCATTAAACTCCCTCTTAAGGCTAACAAGGGTAAAACCGTCCTTTCCCGCCTATCTCCTTAATTATAATTAACGTCCTCCAATTCCCATTATTTCCAATATTCTCAAATGCTAATAAATAATATCCCATTACCCTTTAATTCCCGGTATTGTACTAATCATCAAATTACCCCGAGACTCTCCCCAAGCCCTGAAATTAACCCCGTTATGACCAAACCGCTAACTAGTATTCAAAGATTGTCTCATGCCAAATAGCTCGAAAAAATTCACATTATAATATGGCCTCATCAATAAATCACCAACATGAATGAAAATATACAAATATGCCCTCAACAGGCCGAAATACCAAAATACCCTTATAACAAAAAGTGGACCCACATGCATGCATTTATCATCATATAATAATATAATTCACATAATCATGCATATAATCATTTAATGGCATAATAAATCAATTATGGCCCTCCCGGCCTCCTAATCTGGCCGTTAAACCTCATTAGGGATTTTGGGGTATTACAGCCAGTCTAGTTTTCCCTCCTTTTTCCTTGACGTGGGCGTCAAGAAATTGGAGAGACTGGCCATTTCTTTGTTGATCACTACAACAACGACATGTCATTGCGGTAGGAAAATATTTTAAATAAAATTTAAAAAAATATTATTTGGTGGAATTTGCCTACTTTCAGCGGCGACTTCTGTGTTGTTGCAGTAGATGTCGTCGTTGTAGGTTGCTTTTTTTGTAGTGTTTATATTCTAACATCTTTATCTTATTTTTCTATCATGTTTTAGATGTTGTCAGATGCTCATGTGGTGTTGGTGATATTGAGAATGTTGAAGGTGGTTGGAAAAAAAGAAACATCAAAGTTTTAACAAATTAGTAAGTATAAGTTAATCGATACAAATAATATTACAAATATATTTGTTTATTATTGAATTTTTTTTGCTTAAATGTCATTTTTTTTTTATGCTTTTTGCATTATTAACTTTTGTTAAATTTTATGTATAGTTCGATCACATCAAATATTACTTTGTGGGGAAAGTTGGGGGAGATGTTCGATCCAAATTTGTACAAGAAAGATGACTGTCCCTTTATTGTGATAGTAACTTCTACAACCATTAAAATGTTTTGAAGTAATTATTTATTTAGATCACAGCTCAATATTTTTAAATGTTATATATATATATTTATATATGTTAATTTACATTTACTGTTAAAAAAAAAGTGAAGTTAGCTTCTCTACCACAAGTGCACTTTGAAATCTCTACAAAACACTATCTATTTTTTCATTCTCTCTTATTTTATTATTCCATTTCCCCCAATTTATAGCTATTTAATTAATTTTCTAATAATCATATAATAACAAAAATAGTTAAATTATTAATGAATAATAAAAATATAAATGATAAGTATCATATATATACATATTTATTTAGTAGCTTTAAAATCTACTACAACCGTAACCAATATAACTAAGTATTATATATATTTATTTAATAGCTTTAAAATCTATTATAACCGTAAACCTAAATCTATATTATAAATATCTATTTAATATTTTAAAGGGTATATACCTTTTTGGACCCTCTGTTTTGTCTCATTACCTATTTGGACCTTGTACTTTGACAAATCACTTTTTGGACCCTATGTTTTGTAAAATCGTTAAAATAGAACCCTAAACTTGATTTTGGTCACTGTTTTCCCAACTAAAATCACAAATAATTTACCAAACTAACAATTTAGAACAAAAATAAAATCATTCTGCTTAAAAACTGTGTTGTTATATTCAATTTTTTCTTCATCAAAATTGAGTTTAGGGTTCTATTTTAACTATTTTACAAAACATAGGGTCCAAAAAGTAATTTGTCAAAACACAAGGTCCAACACAAATAATGAGACAAAACACAGGGTCCAAAAATGTATAAACCCTATTTTAAATAACGTAAAGCATGGATTTAAATTATAGAAAAAAAACTAAAATGTTTATAAGAATGAATTATTTAGTCATTATAGATAATCTAAATATTAAACTAAAAATAATTAACATATTATATATTATTTTATTTAATGTAACTTAAATTCAAATAAGTGTTTAATTGAATTTAAATGTTTATTATATTACAAGAATATATTTATAATATCTTATCTCTTAAATTATCTAAAAATTATATTAAAAATAACTAAAATATTATATATTATTTTATTTAATGTAACTCAAATTCAAAGGAGATGATGTAACTCTCTAAAATCTCTTCAAACTACATTAGTTTAAAAATAAATAACATTTTAGAAAATATCATTTAAATCAAAGTAATAACATAATTGCTATTATTTAGTAATTATGAATTTCTTGATTATTTATTTATATTTATATTTATGCTTCTTTTCTCATTGTTAAAGATGTTGACGCCGTTTTTCGTTAACTTAAATCGCAGAGCAATGAAACAATATAAACTACAGTGCGAACGAATAGTAAAGAGGAACAAGAAGGTTTTTACGTGGTTCAGCAGTTATATCTGCCTAGTCCACGAGTCTTTGTTATTAAGACTTAGAGTTTTCTGGAAATTATTTAAGGATGATTTGCCCTGAGTTTTCTCTCAAGATCTCAGATTATCAATTTTTTTACAAATGGTTACTCCTTCTCTATTTATAGGGAAGGTTACAGAGTCCGTTCCCACATATTTCGGGAAGATATTCTGTATATCAATTTAAAATAATGACATTAAATGATATATCTTCTATATACAAGGAAACGTCCCCTGAAGACTCGGGAATGAATAACAAACTAAATAATATCCCCTTAATGTTGGGATTTTACAATAATAAATATGTTCACACATACACAACGGGTTATCTTAGGTGACTCATCGAATCTTCGAGGTCAGCGATCAGCATCGTGACTGTCAAGACTTACGGACTTGTTATGAACTTGCCATCTTACTCCAAGACCTTCTCGGAGCAGATAAATACTATTGAGGCTATCACACTCGATATTGCACTTCTTAAGCTCGGGCTGCTCAATCCGAAGGCACTCGAAAACAGATGTATCCCGATGTCATGCCATTTCGAGCCTAGAAAGAATCCCGAGGTTACGTCTTCGAGATTGCCATTTTACTTCGGAGGTTTTACAATTGGACCATGTAATGTGTTTCATATATTTCGAGCTCATACTTGATGAATCCAGTTTTCGAGGTCATAATCTCTGGTCTCGAAATCTGGGTGCAACAAAAGAGATAAACTCTTTGCATTTTTTTTTGTCAGTAATTTGTTTTGCATTGGAATGTGAAAAGAGTAACTAATGCATTTATTATTAATAAGCATAGCCTGTCAAAAAGAAGAAATAAAAAATGTAAGCATATTTGCAGCAATGGTTGTAGTAGAATTTGAATCATCAAGTTCTTGAGAATCTAAAAAATCACTTACCAACATATTATTATTATTTTGATTTAAAAACTATTACTAATAATAATAAAATATATATTATTACTATTACTAAAAACCGTTTATTTACTTTATACACACTTCATATCTTAAGATCATATATAATTTAAATTTGATTATATATTTATTTTGATTAAATAGTTTATGTACAATCTATACAAGCACACATTTAATCAAATTAAATATCTAATTTAAAAAAATTTGAAAAATCATAATTAATTAAATATTTAATTTTAAAAAATTGAAAAATCCTAACAAATACACATTCAATTTTATTTTTAATGAATATTCGTATAAAGGGAATAAAATAAAATAAAAAATCTCAAAATAACAACCAACTTGTGTATACAATTTAAATTTAATTATATTTTTTTTCTCATTTTTATTATAATAATAATTATGATAGATGGCAAATAAAAATATATGTAATAATAAATAAATAATATATCTATTTATGTTTTTAACCTTTAACAAAACAAGGGATCCAAAAGTTAGCTTTTTACAATAAAAGGTCTAAACGGGTAACTGGGCAAAATACATATGGTTCAAATAATCTATCTATATATTTATATTTTTAACCTTTTGACAAAATATGAGATTCGCAAGTTAATTTATAAAAATAAAGAGTCTAAACGGCTAATTTACTAAGACACAATATTCAAAATGGTGTGGACCCTTGCAGAAAACATAAATTATATATATTTATATAATTTACTTTTTATGGAGAATTTTTAACCTTTAATAAATACATACTCTAAATATTAATTTTTAAAATTAAAGGGTCAAAACAGGTAATTCACCAAAATACAGTGTTCAAATAATTGATCTATTTATTCCTATTTTAACTTTTTGACAAACTATAAGGTCGAAAAGTTAATTTTTAAAAGTAAATGGTCTAAATGGGTAATCAACCAAAATAATCATTAAATATAGTATTCGTACAACAAGTTGTTACTTTATTTTCGACACTTTAATTATTCAAGATTTCTCGAAATCCTGTAGGAGGTTTGCTATACAATAAACACTATCATGAATTTTTTTTTGACAAAACGCGAGGTCCAAAAGTTAATTTCTTAAAATAAGAGGTCCAAACAAGTAATCGGCTAAAATACAAGGTTCAAAATGGTGCGAACCCTTACAAAAAACATAAATTGTATATATAATTTACTTTTTATTAAGATTTTTAACCTTTTGAATACATACATGGTCCATATGTTATTTTTAAAAATTAATGATCAAAATGGGTAATCAATCAAAATAGAGAAAATACCAGTTTGACCCTTGTGTTTTGCCCGAATACTTGATCGGCCCCTATGTTTTGTTAAATGACAAAACAGACCCTGCATTTTATAAAATGGAACAAAAAGATACCCTGAGCCCAATTTTGGTCAATTAATTTTTCAATATTACCAAAATACCCTCAAGTTATTTGATTTTTTCATTTTGAATATTATATTAAAAACATAAACAATTAAAATAATATTAATTAATCAAAACTTTTTTAAAAAATTAATAAAGAAACAAAACTTAAACATATTTCTCTCTTCTCTCTTTCCCTCTTTCCCACGTTCTCTCTACCCCTCAAACCCAAATCTGTAAAGAACCCACCCAGTTCTACTCACCAGAACTCTATGGGTCATCTAAAGCCTTTAAATATATATATATATATATATATATTAATAGGGAAAGATAGATACTCATTCACACACTCAAAACCACTCTTCTATTCTCTTTTCATCATTTTCAATGGCTGAAGAAACCAAAGCTAAAGGCAGCGTCGCATTCTCCTCCGACGACTTCACCTCATTCACACACGCATCCTTCGCCGAAGCCTTATTATCCGACATTATTAAGATCATCAGCCTTAAACCTCTTTGGTCCAAAGGCTACAATTGTAACGCCCTAGTTTCTTATAAATTACTGAGAACACAGCGTTGGATCATAATCATAAATATTGGTCATTTATTGAATAAAAACTTGAAAATAAATACATGTATCCATGATTTTACAAAAATAAAATAATTGTCTTTAACAAAATAATGAACAACATTTAAATAAAAATTTAAAATAAACATGTTTTAATAAAGATAGGCCCGCTTAATCTTCCTTGACTATATGGTCCCCACGAGTACATCACGAAGCTTCTAGGTCCCACTCACCACCGGCCTTTCTATCATCAATTTTCTACACAACAACATCATAAGGGGTGAGCTTCTAAGCCCAATAAGGAAAATACAACCAAGAGTTAGTCATATAATTATTTAATAAACATATCCTAAATTACATAAGTGTCATAACAAAAACTTATTTATACTAATTAATCATATCACAACACAAAACCATAGGTCATATCAGAGCCTAAGTCAAAATCATAAATCATAATCTAAGTCATAAATCACAGGCCATAAGTCATAACCATAACTATAGGTCATAGATCATAATCATAACTATAGGTCATAATAACAAGTCACATATAAGAAAAATATAAGTGCTTATACCGGGGTGGCAATTAAGCCCCGAACAATAGTCCGTCATACACTGGACATCAACTTAGGTCCGTCATAAAGTTTTGGCAACTGAGCCTACCGAACATAAGTCCGTCATACATCATTGGACACATTAGGTCCAAACACACTTACCCCTTTATTGTACCTGAAATATTAGGTCATACAAAAACATAGCCTAGATCATAAACTAAACTATCTAATTTTCCTTACCAAAAACTGGGATATTGAAGATAAGAGCGGGATTGGAAACTCCTAAAACCAAACATAAAGAAACCATAAGTCCTCTAGAGAAAAAGAAGATGAAGAAAAGATCTAAATCGTAGGAAAAAAACTTACAAAATACCTTAAGTTTGAACGCCTAACCAAAAGTCATTACAACAAGTTAGGTTTTGAAATAAAAGGAAAGAATAAGAAGAATGGAAATGGACTAAACCTGAAGATTAACGGTACCTTAGATAGCTTAGAGCTTCGATCTGTACCTCAAACATCGAAATCACACAAACGCTTACTTCTCTCAAGTGTTTAGAAAAGCTTTGAACCCCAAAAACCTAATGTTTCTCTCTAGAACGAACTTAGCAGCTTGAAGACTCTGAAATGTGCATAAATATTAGGAAGAATGGTAGAGTGAAGGGTCACATTTATAGATTTGAAGGAGTGAAACTAACTCCTATTTCAATGAATAAATAACTGATTAAAAATACATTTTTCGCTCAACAGCTGCCCAGAGCTCGGTCAAAAACGTTCAGGAACGAGCCAAAGTTGTTGAGGGCTGTTTCTAGTTTTGGATTCCACGAAGACTCAAAAATGGCTACTAGAGTCGATATATCATCTCCTATAGGCGATATATCGCCTACACCATAATCTCAAGGGTCTGTGGTTTCATTCGTGGGAAGTCGACATGTTTTCCGTATCAGCATAGGCCATATATTGGCCCCTATTGCTGCGATATATCGACATACGCTGATATTTTAAACACGTTTTTTCATACTTTCAGCACACTTGAATTTGTTTAAACCACTTTAATTGAGTAAAACGTGATCCTAACAGATGGGGAGATCTATCCTTTATTAATTTATTAATCCAAAATGCTTAAAACCTTAATAATCAAACATGTGACAAGTGTCACGTTCTTAATTATTCTATCTAAACCTTAGGTTATATTAAATAATATTTCTAGGACCAGCTATATTAATCAACCTTATGTTAAAATTAATATTTCTAAACCATAGGATAAACTTATAAAATCCATAACTAAATCTACTACTACTATTACTGCTACTGCTGCTGCTGCTACTACTACTCTCCCCTACTTAAAAGAATTTCGTCCTTTTTTTCTGTGCTATTGCTCCACAAGATTTTAACCATAGGGACACTTTTGGACATTAACTACTTAGTTCCCCGCTCAAGAACGTGTATTGGTCGTTCTTCATAACTGAAATCTTGTTTTAACTCCAGAGCCTTGTAATCGAGCACATGGGATGGATCTGATATGTATTTTCTCAACATAGATACATGAAAAACGTTATGCGTTTCAGCTAATAATGGCGGTAAAGCCAACCGATATGCTACATGCCCTACTTTGTCCAATATCTCAAAAGGACCTATAAACCTCGGGCTTAACTTTCCTTTCTTTCCGAAACGCATAATACCCTTCATCGGAGAAACCTTGAGAAAGACTTGATCGCCTACTAAAAACTCAACAGTCTGCCTCTTAGCGTCAACATAGCTCTTCTGGCGACTTTGAGCGGCAATCATTCATTGTATTGTCTTTTCTACTGCCTCAGTTGCTTCTCTTACAGCCTCATGCCCTAAATATCTTCTTTCACCAACCTCATCCCACTGAATTGGTGATCAACATTTCCGTCCATATAGTATCTCATAAGGTACCATGCCTATCGTTGTTGTAAGAGAATTCTATTAATGGAAGATACTTGGTCCATGATCCTGCGAAATCTAAAGCACATGCCCTCAGCATATCTTCAAATATTTGTATGGTGCATTCTGACTGACCATCGGTTTGAGGGTTAAATGTCGTACTTAGTTTTAACTTAGTGCCCATTGCACGCCGTAGGCCTTCCCAGAAATTTGATGTGAAAAACGATCCTGCATCAGAGACTATCGTCTTTGGAACTCCATGTAATCTCACTATCTCTGCCATGTAAAGCTCTATGTACTGCTCAACATTATAAACTGTTCTTACCGACAAGAAGTAAGCAGATTTTGTGAGTCCATCTACTATCACCCAAACAGAGTCATGCTGCTTGGTGGTCCTTGGCAATCCCATCATGAAGCCCATAGCTACATCTTCCCATTTCCATTCGGGAATCTCTAATGGTTGCAAAGTTCCAGTGGGTCTCTGATGTTTATCCTTAACTTTTTGACACGTAAGACATTTTGCTACAAATTCTGCTATGTCTTTCTTCATCCCCGGCCACCAGTACATTTTCTTGACATCATTGTACATCTTGGTTGATCCCGGGTGAAGTGAATACGGATTAATGTATGCTTCCTTCATAATACTTTCTCTTAATCCTCCATTTTCTGGCACACATACTCAGTTCCTATATCATAGCATGCCTTCATTTGTCAAGGTGAAATCAACATTCTCCGAGCTTTGTATTGTTGCCTTCATCTTAAAAAGAAACTCGTCCTCTTGTTGTTTCTCCTTTATTCCTTCCATTAGTGTTGACTTGATCGTGAGGTCAACTAATTGTCTATTTATTAACTCAATTCTGAACCTCTTACTATCATCTTGTAAGTGTTAAGCTATCCCCTTAAGCATTGATAAGATTTCGTAACTCCGCCTACTAAGTGCGTCTGCCAGGACATTAGCCTTTCTCGGATGATACAAGATCTCACAATCATAGTCCTTTACTAACTCCAGCCACCTCCATTGCCTCATATTGAGCTCCTTCTGCGTAAAGAAGTACTTTAGACTTTTGTGGTCCGTATAGATTTCACACTTTTCTCCGTACAGATAGTGCCTCCAAATCTTTAGAGCGAAAACCACCGTTGCTAATTCTATGTCATGGGTCGGGTACTACTGCTCGTACTCCTTTAGCTTTCTTGAGGCATATGCGAACACTTTTTCGTGTTGCATCAAAACACATCCAAGTCCCTGCTTCAACGCGTCGTAATATACAACAAACTTTCCCTTATCATTTGGGATGCATAGAACTAGTGCTGATATAAGCTTGTCTTTTAACGTTTGGAAGCTTTCTTTGCACTTCTCCATCCATACAAATATTTGTTGCTTCCGTGTCAAATTTGTTATGGGTATAGCTATTTTGGAGAACCCTTCAATAAATCATTTATACTATCCTGCCAATCCCTAAAAACTTCTCACCTTCGTGGAACTCTTGGGTTTGAGCCAGTCCTTCACTACTTCAATCTTGGCTGGGTCTACTTCTACGCCATTTTTAGACACAATATATCCTAGAAATGCCACCTTCTCTAGCCATTATTCACATTTCTTAAACTTAGCGTTTAATTGATGACTTTTGAGTCGTTCCAACATCAATCACAGGTGCTCTTCAAGCTCGAATTCTGCCCTTGAGTAGATCAATATGTCATCTATGAACACTACAACGAACTTATCCTGGTAGTCCTTAAATACTCGGTTCATAAGATCCGTGAACGTGGCAGGTGCGTTCGTTAAGCCAAAAGACATTACCAGGAACTCGTAGTATCCATATCTAGTTCGAAAGTCGTCTGTGGGATATCTTCTTCTCCTACTTTTAGCTGATGATACCCTGATTGTAAATCTATCTTTGAGAATACAGTAGATCCTTGTAGTTGATCAAAAAGATTGTCTATTCAAGGCAAAGGTTATTTGTTCTTGATCGTCACTTTATTTAGTTCTCGATAGTTGATGCACATCCACATACTTTCGTCCTTCTTTTTGAAAAAAAGCATTGGTGCTCCCCAAGGAAAATAGCTCGGTCAGATGAAACCCTTGTCTAGAAGCTCCTACAGTTGTATCTTTAACTACTTTAACTCGGTAGGCGCCATTCTATAGGGATCTTTAGAAATTGGCGCCATCTCTAGTGCCAATTCTATTTCAAACTCAATTTCTCTACTCAGAGGTAATCCCGGTAGATCTTCTGGAAACACCTCAGGAAATTCGCATACAATATGTGCATCATTTGGTTCGAGCTGCGTCTCTCATGACTTCTCCACCACACTAGCTAGAAACGCTTGGCAACCGCTATTGATTAACTGTTGAGCTTTGAGAGCTGAGACTATCGGTATACGAGTTCAGGAAACTTCTCCTTTGAAGGTGAACTGTTCTCCACCTTCTGTTTGAAAGTTGACTGTCTTACCCTTACAGTCTATTATTTCCCCATATTTTGCTAACTAGTCCATGCCTAAAATTACATCATAATCCTTAAGGTCTAACTCGATTAAATCTACTGGTAATTCTTCTGCTCCGATTCTAACTACAACACTACGCACCCCTCTACTAGATAGCATTCTTTCCCCCGAGGGTAACTCCGTGACAAACTTATCTCTAAAAAGTTTGTATGGTATATCTAAGATATCAATTGTATTCATAGAGACAAAATAATGCGTAGCTCCCGAATTGAATAAAACATTGCATAGTTTACCAAAGATAGTGACCATACCTGTAACAATTGTACTACTAATTTTTGCTTCACCTCTAGTAAAAGCAAAAACTCTGGCTGGCACAAGCTTCTCATCTTTCTTTTGGTCTTTCATCTTTGGGAAATCCTTTTTAATGTGTCCTTCTTCTCCAAAATTGAAACAACCTTTCGTCTTATATCAACATTCTCCTGAATGCTTCCTCTTGCAGATAGGGCACTGCGGATATTCTACATAGGGCTTCTTATTCCTGTTACCATCTGATGTAGTCTTGTTCTTCTTGTTAGATTTTTTATTTACGACCACTGTAATGTTTTCATTTGTGGTCGTTCGGTTCATTGTTATTCCTTTTGGCATCCCTTCTAGTTGCACCATCCTTCCAGATCCTTTCTTCTGCCTGCTCAGCTTCCAAGGCTACATCAAATGTTTCCGCATAAGTGGTTATTCCTCGAATAAACTTTACGTCACGAGCTATCATAGGTTTCAGTCCCTTCATGAATCTTTGAATTCTTAGCATCTCGGTGGGTATCATGTCCGCCGCGAACTTAGCCAGCCTAACAAACTTCCTGGCATACTCTGTCATAGTTGAATTCCCTTGAGTAAGCATAATGAATTCGTCCACCCTTGTGGTTAGAATCGCAGGACTATAATACTTCTTGTTTAACACTTGGATAAACTTATCCCATGTCATAACGTTCACATCTCTAGTCTACTTCACTATATCCCACCAGATGCGGGCGTCTTTCTTTAGCAAGCTTGAAGCGCAAGAGACTCGATCCTCAGTTTCCAGCCATATATGTTCTAAAATGGACTCCACTAATCAAAGCCATTCTTCTGCTTTTATTGGGTCAGATTCGCCATCAAAGTTTGGCGGTTGCTACTTTCTAAAATGTTCATACATTGCCTCATAGCGAGGTTCTGCCAACTGTAGTAATTGTGCTAAATGAATGACTTCCTATGCCATTTGTTGTTGTTTGCCTGAGTTTATTTGGAACTCTTCTTCCCTTCTCCTTAAATCTGCCCTAAGACGGGCATTTTCTCTTTCCAAATTTTCTCGAGTAATTGCCGGTTCATCCACTAAATTGGGTGCTTCTGGCACTCTCAGGGCTGCTGAAAATTCTTCATATATGGGGGTGGCAGATACTCCTCTTCCTTGTCCCCTTCCCCTTCCTTGGCCTCTTCCTCGGCCTCTTCCTTGGCCTCTGTCTCGGCCTCTTCCTTGGCCATTTAGTCTTTCAGATCTTCTTGGTTCCTGCTCCATGTGTCTTTTCTGTTTTCCCCAACAGAGAAAAGTTTGAAAAAAAACTAAGACAAACAAAGTAAGTAAATGTTATAACTTAGCCTATCGTACTACTGTCTATTAGGTCCATCTATCTATTAAAACTACCCTATTACAATTAAGTCCAACTCGGGTAAATGGGCCTTAACAATTGAATCTTCCATGGAGGAGGGTTGGGTTCAGTATATCGTACCCACTACTAAGGCCCCCTAACTTCCACTTGGACCAAAAAGACAGGAATTTAAACCCTTGCTTTATTAATTGTTATTCATTTTAATTAGATCCAATACTATTGCAAAGCAAATGAGCATTCAAAAATGGACTAACCCATAAGAGATGAATTTAAACTTTACACTTTCAATTGAATCCATAATTCTTAACTCTTACTAAACAATGAAAAAAAAAAAAAAAAAATAACATGTTTAAAAAAATTGCATAATACAAAATTTAACAATGTGTTCTTATATATGTCTAATCCTCCACATCGGATCCTTCTTCTAGCATATCTTGAGTTGATTCTTATAAACATTCTCTCTAACTCATTATCATAATTAGGGTCTAGTATTCGTCTTATAACTTTAACTTTTCTAACCACACTTGAGTCCACTGAGCTAATTTCTAAAAGAAAACACAAGATAGACATTACAAAAATATTTTCAAAATATTGTGTATACTTACTTGGTAGCGAGTTGGTCCTTTGTAGCTGTCGTGTGTATTTCATGGGAACGTTCAGGACCAATATAGCCATGGGCTCTGATACCACCTGTAACGCCCTAATTTCACATAAATTACCGAGAACACAACGTTGAATCATAATCATAAATATTGCTCTTTTATTGAATAAAAACTTGAAAATAAATACATGGATCCATGGTTTTACAAAAGTAAAATAATTTTCTTTAACATAAAAATGAGCAACATTTAAATAAAAATTTAAAATAAACATGTTTTAATAAAAATAGGTCTGCTTGATCTTCCTCGACTATATGGTCCCCATGAGTACATCACGAAGCTCCTAGGTCCCACTCGCCATCGACCTTTCTATCATCAATTTTCTATACAACAACATCATAAGGGGTGAGCTTCTACCACTAAGGAAAATACAACCAAGAGTTAGTCATATAATCATTTAATCAGCATATCCTAAATTACACAAGAGTCATAACAAAAACTTATTTATGCTAATCATATCACATCACAAAAACATAGGTCATATCATAGCCTAAGTCATAATCATAAATCATAATCTAAGTCATAATCATAGTCATAAATCATAGGTCATAAGTCATAATCGTAACTATAGGTCATAGATCATAATCATAACTATAGGTCATAATAACAAGTCAAATATAATAAAAATATAAGTGCTTATACAGGGGTGGCAATTAAGCCTCGAACAATAGTCCATAATACGCCGAACATCAACTTAGGTCTGTCATAAAGTTTTGGCAACCGAGACTGCTAGACATAAGTCCGTCATACATCATTGGACACCTTAGGTCCAGACACAGTTACCCCTTTATTGTACCTGAAATGTTAGGTCATACAAAAACATAGCCTAGATCATAAACTAAACTATCTAATTTTCCTTACCAAAAACCGGGATATTGGTGACAAGAGCGGGATTGGAAACTCCTAAAACCAAACATAAAGAAACCATAAGTCCTTTAGAGAAAAATAAGATGAAGAAAAGATCTAAACCATCGGAAAAAGACTTACAAAAAACCTTAAGTTTGAACGCCTAACCAAAAGTCATTACAACAAGTTAGGTTTTAAAATAAAAGGAAAGAATAAGAAGAATGGAAATGGACTCAACCTGAAGATTAACAGTACCTTAGATAGCTTAGAGCTTCGATCTATACCTCAAACAACGAAATCACACAAAAGCTTACTTCCCAAGTGTTTAGAAAAACTTTTAACCCCAAAACCCTAATGTTTCTCTCTAGAACGAACTTAACAGCTTGAAGACTCTGAAATGTGCTTGAATGATAAAAAGAATTGTAGAGTGAAGGGTCCTATTTATAGAGTTCAAGGAGTGAAACTAACTCCTATTTCAATGAATAAATAAATGATTAAAAATACATTTTTCGCTCAACAGATGCCCAGAACTCGGTCAAAAATGTTCACGAACGAGTCCAAGTTGTTTAGGGCTATTTCTAGTTTCGGATTCCACGAAGATTCAAAAATAGCTACTGGAGCCGATATATCGCCACCTATATGCGATATATCGCCTACACCATAATCTCGAGGGTCTGTGGTTTCATTCGTGCGAAGTCAACGTGTTTTCTGTATCAGCGTAGGCGATATATTGACCCCTATAGCTGCGATATATCAACATACACTGATATTTTAAACAAGTTTTTTCATACTTTCAGCACACTTGAATTGGTTTAAACCACTTTGACTGAGTAAAACGTGATCCTAACAGATGAGGGAAGGTTCTAGACCTTATAGATCTATCCTTTATTAATTTATTCATCCAAAATGCTTAAAACCTTAATAATCATACATGTGACAAGTGTCACGTTCTTAATTATTCTATCTTAATAATATTTCACGTTCTTATGTTATAATAAATAATATTTCTAGGACTAGCTATATTAATCAAACCTTATGTTAAACTTAATATTTCTAAACCATAGGTTAAACTTATAAAATCCATAACTATTTCTACGAGTTTCTAACTAAATCCCGGCTTTGACCAATATCCACGAAAACTAAAATGCTACTACTACTACTACTACTAAAATTTCGGGACGCTACAACATTTTTCTCGGAGCTGCTTACATTGGCTTAGGACATTTTGACGAAGTCGTTTCTGCTTACAAGAAAGGTCTCGAACTTGACCCTAACAATGAAGCCCTCAAGTCTGGCTTAGCCGATGCTCAATCTCCGATTTCAAGGTCCTGTTCCGCTCTGCCACCGACGAATCTTTTTGCATAAGCTTTCTCTGGTCCTGAGATATGGGTTAAGCTCACGACTGATTTGACGACTTGGCCGTCTCTTCAACAACTTGATTTTGTTAAGATGATGCAAGAACTTCAAGAAACCCTAATTTTGTTAAGTTTATGTTTTTCCAGATTTGGGTTTGGGGGGAAAAAAGAACGTGGGAAAGAGGGAAGAGAGGAGAGAGACATGTTTAATTTTTGTTTCTTTATTAAATGTTTTTTTTAAAGTTTTAATTAATTAATATTATTTTAATTTTTTATGTTTTTATTTTAATATTCAAAATTCAATAATCAATATAACTTCAGGGTATTTTGGTCATATTGAAAAATTAGTTGACCAAAACTGGGCTCAGGGTATCATTTTGTTCCATTTTACAAAACACGGGGTCTGTTTTGTCATTTAACAAAACATAGAGGCCGATCGAGTATTTGGGCAAAAGACAGGGGCCAAACTGGTATTTTCCCATCAAAATATAATGTTCAAATAATCGATCTATCTATTCTTTTTTTTAACATTTTGACAAAATATGATGTCTAAAATTTAATTTTAAAAAGTAAATGGTCCAAATTGGTAATCGAGCAAAATAACCCTTACACAAAACATAAATTTCTGTATACACAATTTAGAAAAGCATGTAAAGTGTATAATAAATATAAATACATAAAAGAACACATACAAGAAGTTGTTTGAATTTGTTTTCAGCACATTAATTATTTTTCTATACAATGAATAACATTTTATAAAAAACACTTGGGTCAAAACGCGTCCACAGTCCATATAGGAGCACGTTGTACTTGTAGGGTGAATATGACAACCTACAACACAATCTCCTAAAAAAAAAAATTTAATCATTACAAAAAACTGCGCGAAGCGCGGTTTTGTTTTCTAGTTTATAGATATTTTAGAGCTCATCTAAACATTATTAAAAAAAAAAAACATTCATTCAATTTTCTTTCTTTCTCTCTCCATATTTATTATTTATTATTTATTCTTTTCTATTATTTTTCATTAATAAATATGTTTAAAGATATGATATTTAAATAGTGTAAATAAAAAATAGAGAATATGATATATGACGTAATATAAAAAATATATTTTGTATTAATTTTGTACTTAAAAAATTGATATGGGATCATATAGTGGTTGAACCACAATTTGTCTAGAGTAGTCAATAGCCCCTTAAAAAATCTAGAGATTATTTTTTTATATGTTAATTATAGAGTATTTGATCTTCTTGAAAAAACAATTATAGGGAAATTGGTGGCTAAAGTTCCCGTTTTTTCAAAAAGTCGAAAAGCCTTCGACAAAATTGGTCTCTCTTTTAGTTTCTCTTATACTTTATTTTGGTTGGGGATAATTGCGGCATAAGTACCCAATGTTTGAGTTTTGTACGCGACATAGAGCCAATGTTTACTTTTAGTGGCAACAATACCCAAAGTTAGTAAAAGTGTAATTCCGTCAGTCTCTTCCGTTAGGTTTGTTAATGAGTTGATTTGGCAGACACGTGTCACGTTTTTATTGGTCTAAATCATAATTATTTTAAAAATATTATTGAGATGGACCAATCATGAAGTGACACGTGTTGGTCTAGTCATCACGAAACGGAGACCTAATGGAGGAGGGTGACGGAATTACACTTTCACTGACTTTGGGGACTATTGCCATTAAAAATAAACATTGGGTCTATGCCGCGTACAAAACCCAAACATTGGGTACTTATGCCGCAAATATCTATTTTAATTAATATTAAAACACTTCGACAAATTAGTATACAAAAATAAATTTATTTTATTAATATACAATTTTGATTAAATTTATATTTAGTGTGACAAAAATATCTCTATTTTAAATATATAATATACAAAAATAGATAAAAATTTGTGTCTTATTTTCTTTTTCAATGTTAAATTATCTTTTAGAAAATCAACTATGTTTTAGATTTTCATAATTTAATTTTTTTCTAAAGACATTAATAATGGTTTTTTTAATCTTCTCAAATATTTAAAAACTATTAAACGTAATAATTACATGAAATTAAATAAAGCTATTTCAATTAATTACATGCTAACGAAGAAAAATAGTAACAAAATTATTAATTTTTTTAGCACGAAATTATTAATATTTTAAAATTTTAGGTTTTCGATTAATTATAATTTAAAAAAAAATATTAGAAAATTAAAATTTGCATTTTTTAATATATTATAAAATTTATATAAGAATATTTTAATAATATTAAAAATAAATTTCACCAAATTGTATTGAGAATATATGTATATATATATTTATATATTGATTTTTTAAATAGAAAATAGTATTTTGTATTTACTTAGAAAAAAATGAATAAGTATAGTAAAATTTATTATTATTATTATTTAAAAGGAAGGTATCAAATTTCGAGTCCATTAACAATCATTACAAGAAAGATGACTTTTACCGTTGCGTATCAGAAAAGCGATGCCAAAAGTGACGTTTTCCGGTGCTTTTTGTGAAATGTATCGGCAAAAAGTTTGGATAATTGCTCGTGCTGTTTTACGCTGAAAAAAAAGCAACTTTTCCTAGCGATTTTGCACAGCATGCCAGGAAAAGTCACTTAGCACCAGCAAAATTCCTCACCTTTTGATGATTAGACGTTTCTCGACACTTTTAATGTAATTTCCCTGGGAAAAGTGACATTTGTTAGCATATATGTTTAGACTTTTTCCATTGCATTTCTCGAAAAGCATCGGAAAAATCACTTTTAATGGCACATTTTGCAAAATGCGTTGGGAAAAATATTTTTAGCGGCAAATTTCATTAAAAGCGTCGAGAAAAGTGCCTGAAAAATTTATACCCTATGATAGTAGTTGTTAGCAACCTTGGCTAATTATGAGATATTTCAGATCTAATCAATAATTTGATTCCCCGCTGCGAAGTTACATGATACACAATTTTACTATTAAAGATTATTCTTGTTGACTATTGATTGTCAAAGTTCTGCTATCAGTGTAAATCATAGTTGATCTAACACTCGGGCAGTAATTTCTTGCAACCTTGGCAAACTATGGGGTATTTCAGACCTAATCGATTATTTTAATTGCTCACATGATGTTCCTAGATAAACAATTTCACTAATCAAGATTGTTCTTGTTGAATGTTAGTGGTCAAAGTTATGCTACTGGTGTGAATCATAGTCGATCTCAACCCTGGGTAGTAGTTTCTTGCAACCTTGGATAATTATGGGGTATTTCAAACCTAATCAACAGTCTAATTGCCTGCGAGATGTTCCAAGATTAACAATTTTACTAATCAAGACTTTTGTTGATTGTTAGTGATCAAAGTTCTTCTATCTGTGTGAATCATAGTCGATCTCACCTCGGGGTAGTAGCTTCTTGCAACCTTGGCTAATTATGGAGTATTTCAAACCTAATTAACAATTTGATTGCAGCCGATGTGGTTCAAGATTAAAAAAAATTTTAATCGCAATAATAGACTTTTGTCAGTGCATTTCGCGAAAAGCACCAGGAAAAGTACTTTTAATGGCGCATTTCGCAAAATGCTTTGGGAAAATCACTTTTAGTGGCACATTTCATGAAAACTGATGGGAAAAGTGCCTGAAAATTTGTAAAACCTGAGCGGGAAAATCCCTTTCTTTAGTAGGTGCGCAGACTTTTCCTGACGCATTTCAACGCACTAGGAAAGGCCCAAAACGCACCAATTAAAGTTTCATTATTCAAAATGAGGCCATTTTCATTTAGGATTTTTTGAAGGTCTTAACTATAGCAATGAAACTCGTCGGCAAAAGTAATTCAATATATTAGCGCCGCTCGAGCCTATTCTTCCCCGTTTTCATTTTCGTCCTTCACCCATTCTCTCTCTGCATAACTAGTATAAAAAAGCACCACTCTCATTCTTTTTCACTCACCAACCTTACAACCCATCTTTCTTGGTCTCAGTAGAAAACGCACCTCGGTTCAAGTCTGAGCCACTGTCACGCCACTCCTCCCTACGCCTAGCATCTCTATCTCATCTCTGGTATAGTTATTTATTTTTTTACTTTCTTTTTATGTTTTTTTTTTGTGATTTTTTGTTTCTAAATGTGTTGAGCCTCTGTCCATAATCCACTTCGATCCCCTGCCAAGCCTGTTACGATTGGTTAAATACAAATGATAAGTGTTGTTATACAAGCTAGGTATATAACACTTAGTGAATTTCACACAGTGAAGATGTGGAATTTAAGTTTCAAGTGTAAGCACTTAAAAACTGTGTTTTTGGATTCAAAGTGATACATAGAGGTATCTAAGGATCCCCAAAAAATTTGGTAGCATTTGGAACAATTTTAGGCCTGTTGGAAGGGTCATAAGTTAGAGAAGGTGGTGATGCATCACCTCCTTGGAGGCATTGCATCACCTAGAGGCAAAGGGACATAAAAGTCTCACTAGGCCATGCATCTTCTGCTAGTAGGTAACACATCTCCTACAAGCAGGTGACGTGTCGCCTGACTTGTTCGTATAGACATGTGTTTTAAGCTCCAAATGACGAGTTCTTTCACTCTAATCCTATTGATTAGACCTATTGACGGTGCCTACACTATAAAACTGTAATGCCCCAAAATCCCTAACGCGGTTTAATGGTTGGATTAGTAGGCCGAGAGGGCCATAACTATTTTATTATGCCATTAAATTATTATATGCATGTTTATGTGAATTATATTATAATATGATGTTAAATGCAAGCATGTGGGTCCACATTTCATCAGAAGGGTATTTTGGTAATTTGGCCCATTGAGGGCGTAATTGTATATTTCTATGCATGTCGGTGATGTATTGTTGAGGCCACATTATAATGTGGATATGTTCGAGCTATTCGGCATGAGACGATCTTTGAGTGCAAGTTAGCGGTTTGGTCATAACGGGATTAAGTTCGGGGCTCGGGGTAATTTGGTGATTAGAGCGTTGCCGGAAGTTAAAGGGATATGAATTACTGGTATTTGAGAATATCGAGAATAACGGGAATTGGAGGTTGTTAATTATGATTAACAAAATCGGTAGGAAAGGACGATTTTACCCTTGGGAGTCTTTAGAAAACCTTAAATGACCTAAGGGTAAAAGGGTATTTTCACCATATGATATATTTAAACTATTGAAGGTTGTAGAAGGTTTGCAAAATCAGAGTATCAAAGTTCTCTCCCGTACCTCTTTTTTCTCGTTTTCTTTTGAAATTTTGAGCTATTCTTGAGGAATTTCTGGCTGTGTGTAGCACTATAGAGCCCACAAGTTTGTGCTATAGCGCTACTTAGAGGGAATTCTTGCTGACTTGGGCACTGGGGCGCTAGAAGGGCTACCCTGCTCCTTTATATTTTGGTTTTGGGCATTTTTAAGGGTTTTTGGCTTAGGGTTTCAATCCTTAAGGTTGAAGATCGAATCTACTCACCGTTTTGGTACAATTCGGGGTCCCAGGAATGAGGTTTAGGTCAAGACCCTCTCATTGTTGATTTTCATTAACAAAGGTTATAATTGGTTATGAATAGGTTACCGCTAAGGAATCAAAAGGTCGATCGTTCTCAAGGGTCGTTCTGTTACTATTCCTCGCTCGAACCAGAGGTAAGAAAATTGCACCCCATATGTGACATGCATGGTTATTATTTAGGCATGTTGAGTGTTTAAGTGTGGACATTGATTGCATATCGAATGCTTAAAAAATCTTGCTTACTTGTAAATGGCACTGACTTACTGGTCAGAACCGGCAATGGTGTGAGAACTAGCTGTGGCTTACTAGACATGTTCGATAGTAGTTTTGAGCATTAGTCGTATGTTACTGACCTATGAGTTAGGAATGGCATAAACGTCATGAACGCAAAGTCGATAAAAGTTTAGATCTGATCGATATCTGCATCAAACGACTCATCATGAGCATTAATATCGGACCGACCCCAAGTTCGATGAAAACTAAAAGCGCTTGTCTAGTTCTATGTCTAGTTACTCAAAGCCAGGGCTGGAAAGCCCAGGTGACCGTATCGTCACATGGCTAAGGGTACGGAACCCACAGAAGTGACCCCATGGTCACTCACTTGGTTTACATTGGTGACTCACTCATCAGTCACTTATCCTGTTTAAGCTAGTGACTTGACAACTTATTTGTAAATGGTGCGAAACCCCACGTTAGTGAGTTATACATCTGTCACTCATCAGTTTAGGACTACAAGTTCTGGATGATTATCATGATCATCATTTGATATTATATACATGCAATATTGAGTTTTCTTGCTAGGCTTTGGCTCATGGGTGCTATGTGGTGCAAGTAAAGGGAAAGAAAAGCTCACCCAGCCTTGAGTGGAGAGCTTAGGTGGTGATGTGTACATATGCAGCCGCTTGACCACCACGGCCAAGGAGTTTCTCAGAGGATCTAGGGGTTAACCCTATTTTTGCCTCTTAGGTTGGTGGGTTGTAATTCTTACACTGTAATGACCATTTTGGATTGTAAATAACGTGTAAATATTTTTATGGGCCCATGAAAATTTTTATGTTTTAAATAAAATATATCCTTTCCTTTTGATTGGTTTTACACCTTACAGTATTAATAACACCTAGATGCACGTTTATAACCAAAGAACTCAATTAGTGAGTTAAGCATGGTTCAAAGATCAGAGTAACAGTCTTGGAGTAACCAGGGAATTACAACTTGGTATCAGAGCGTGCCAAGGTTTAGGGTTCCTGTAGACTGGCTGGGCATGTACACTTTACCTGTATACATGAGATGCTTTGAATACTGCATCATCCGCAAGAACGTGCTTATTAGTACTAATATTGCCAGAACATGCTTATTAGTATTGTCCATTTTGAACTATTACTTGATACATGTTAAATGTTGTATGCTTTGATCATGTATCCATTTGTACATTTGTATAACTGTGGAATATGATAATTATCTGCTTGTTCTTGGACCGTGAGGCGGGAAGAGGTTTAGTTATCACTGCCTGACTGGCTGTATTGACTATTGTAGCACAATATAAGTTGATAGGAATGATTCCAGGAGAGACAGATTCATTAGCTGGCCAGGATAATCAAGGCAAGAATAATAATCAAGGTCAGGAGAATGACCAGGGTCAGATTCCACAGCCAGCTCCTGAGGATTAGCAGCAATTATTTAATGAGCTCCAGGCTACAGTATTGAGGCAGGGAGAAGAACTCCGCCTCCTGAGACAACGGAAGGTTCCTAAAGTAGCCAGTGTACCTAAGGCACCCCCTATATCAGTGCCAGCAGCTACCAGAGGTTGGTAACAAATGTGAGCCTCTCTATGAAAGGTTCAGAAGGCAACAACCTCTAATTTTTGAAGGGAGTGCAGATCTTGCAAAGGCGGGGCAATGGATGAGCATGATTACCACCATCCTGGACTTCATGAGGGTGACTGGTAATGAGAGGGTGGCCTATGCCACGTATATGTTTCGGGAGGATGCCCAAATTTGGTGTGACGTTATAGCCCAGATCAGAAACATTAATGCCCTAAGTTGGGAAGAGTTTTAGACTCTATTTAACGAAAAGTACTATAATGATGCCATCTGGGAGGCGAAAGCTGAAGAATTCATCAGGCTACTTCAGGGGAGTTTATTAATGATTGAGTATGCCCTGAAGTTTGATCGATTGGCAAAGTTTTCCATGGAGTTAGTACACACAGATGGGACCAGAAGGGAGAGGTTTCTCTAGGTGCTGCAACCTATACTAGCCCGATATGTTCGCATTACCACTGTGGCAGGAGTTACTAATGATGCACAGGTGGTTGAGAAGGCACTCACAACTGAGAGTGCAGAGAACAAGATCTGGCGAGACAATGCAGCCAGAAAGGAGTTTAGGAGGACATGTTCTCCATTTTTGGGTTCTGGTAGGGGTGAAGGCCCCAGTGATCAGAAGAGGAAGGTTCTGACACCTTCCCAGCTCCAGGTCCTGATAGGCGACCCCGTGGTATTTCAATGGGTCGTCAGAGTGGTAGTGAGGCCTAGAAGACTTATCCCGAATGGCTTAGATGCAAGAGGCGTCATTTGGGAGAATGTAGGGCAAGGGCCTGCTTTTATGTGGAGTAGTGGGTCATCTCAAGAAAGATTGCCCTAAGGCAAGAAAGGAAGAACCCAGGAAAGCAGACAGCTCGGCCCCAGCTTGAGTGTTTGCATTGACATAAGCAGAAGCTGAGGCTTCACCCTTAGTAGTTATACGTCAACTTCTTAGTGTTGGAACGCCTTATAATGTTTTGATTGTGCTACACATTCTTTTGTTGCTAGTAGAATTATTGATAGACTGTGTAGACCCTGTGATTTTTATGTTGTGGGGTTTGGAAATTTGTTACCCACTGGGGAGTTAGTAGTATCCAGGAGGTGGGTCAGATCTTTTCTAGTGACAATGGAGGGAAGAGAGTTATCAGTGGATTTGATAGAATTGGTTATAACTGACTGTGACATGATTCTGGGTATGGATTGGTTAGTGAAGTATGGGACAACCATTGATTGCAGAAGGAAGATGATCAACTTTGAGCCTGAAGGTGAGGATCCTTTTGTGTTTGTTGGTACTGTGCATGGACCTCGCATACCTATGATTTCTGTTTTGAGGGCTAGAGATCTATTGCAAAGAGATTGCATTGGATTCTTAGCTAGTGTGGTTGACACCACTCAGGTCGTGCCAGTGAGACCAGATTAGTTTGTGAATTCCTGGATGTGTTTCTAGAAGATTTTCCAAGGTTCCCACCATACAGAGAGATAGAGTTTGTGATAGAACTGGCACCAGGGACAGAGCCAATGTTTAGAGCACCTTACAGAATGGCCCTAGCTGAGTTGAATGAATTGAAGGTACAGTTGCAGGAGTTGTTAGATTTAGGTTTTATCAGGCCTAGTTTCTCACCTTGGGGAGCGCCAATTTTTTTTGTGAAGAAGAAGGATGGTTCTCTAAGGATGTGCATTGATTACAGAGAAATGAATAAGTTAACAATCAAGAACAAGTATCCTTTGCCAAGGATAGACGATCTGTTTGATTAGTTGCAAGGTAAAAAGGTATTCTAAAAAATCGACCTTCGTTCTAGTTATCATTAGTTGAGGGTCAAGGAGGGAGACATACCGAAGACTACTTTTCATACCAAGTATGGGCATTATAAGTTCAAAGTCATGTCTTTTAGATTGACTAATGCCCCAGCTGCTATTATGGATATGATGAACAGAGTGTTAAAGGATTATCTGGACCAGTTTGTGATCGTCTTCATCGATGATATCCTGGTTTATTCTCAGTCAGAGTTAGGGCATGAGCAACATCTGAGATTGGTTCTACAGAGACTGAGGGAGCACATATTGTTTGCAAAGTTCAAGAAATGTGAGTTCTTGTTATCTCAGGTCTCTTTTCTTGGGCACATTGTCAGTAAGGAGGGGGTTAGCTAGATCCAGCAAAGATCGAGGCAATCAGAGACTGGCCATGTAACGACCCGAATTCACGAATAAGGCTTAAGGGCCTTGATTAGTATGCCTGGAGGGCATAATGGAGATTATGTGTGATTTTTATGGTTAAGATGCATGATTATGATTTTAAGCATGTTATATGACTATGTGTATTATGTTATGTGATAATTATGATATGTGATTTGTATCACGAGGGTGCGGTGATTTCAATGTGATGCACGTGCCGAGACGATCCTAGAAAGCTAGATAGCGGTAACTGATGATTTGGTAACCTGGGTAACTGTTAGTAACCATAGAGAGTAACAAGTTTTGCTGGAAAGTGGTAAAATTGTAAAGCTAGTGAAAGGACAAGTGTGCCCTTGAGGTTTAGTTAGAAAGGGATAATTGTGGAGGGATAAAGTGGACTTTTGGAAATGGTTTAGATAAGTTTCAGCCAAGGAAAATGCAATCACGTATAATACTTTGGGCAATTGGTTTATGCTAAATTTTGGAGACCTAGATATAGAGCAGAAGAAAAAGAGAAGGAGGAAGCTGAATTTATATCTTGGAAGGTGAATCAAGGGAGGTTTGAAGTTACCAATCAAGCTTAAGCCAAGGTTACTCAGAGGTAAGGATTTAGCTATGATATATTTAAGTTTCAGGTCTAGTTTTTGGTTAGTAAGCATGAATTGAAACAAGTTGGTGGCTGGTTTTGTATGAATTCAGAGTTGGGTAATCAAAGGGGAAGGAGGTTTGAAGCTAGAGGGTGGACTCTCCACTCAAGGTAAGGATTCTGTGTAATTGTGAAGCTTATTTCTGTTATGGATTAGGGAATTTGGAGTAAGGTTTGAGTTTGGGTTCAAGTTGTTTCTAACTTTCTGGTTTGAGTTATTAAAGCATGGAATTCAAGAGTGAATTTTGGGAATGATTGTGTAATTGAGCTAGGGTATGATGTTTCTAGGTTGTAGTGAGGTTTATTTGGGGTTTTGAGTTGGTTTGGAGGCTTAGGTATTAGTTTGGGGTGATTTGTAGTGTTTTGGGTTCGGGAAAACGCAGGGGAAACACCCAGAATTCTGGGCTCGCGAAGGAGCGCCGCGGCGCTATTCTAGCGCGCCGCGGTGCAAGGCTGTTTCTGGGCGTGATGGGGTCTCTGACTTGCTGGGCGCCGCGGCCCTACAGGGCTGCGCCGCGGCGCTAGGCCAATTTCAGGATGTTAGAATTTGCAATTTTGAGCCTTTGCTCCGGGGGTTCGGGGGATGTCTTCGGTGCATTGTTTTAGGGATTTAGGGGTTCCGAGAGTGTGGGATTGGTTCCAGGAAGTAGTTTTGGATTGATTAGTGACAAAGGATATTTCATTTGTGTTGTGACTAGGTCTTTGGAGAGGCTCGGGGTAGAGGACCATGCTCGCGGCTTCGTGACATCGGAAACCAGTGAACTGAAAGGTAAGAAAACTGCACCGGGTTGTGGGATTGTGATGGGACTAAGCGCTCCCGAAAGTTATATCGTGTGAACGATGGTATCACGGCATGGGACATGTGAAAGCGGTCTAAGAGTACCGTACGTGATTTTAGCGCACAGAGCGCGAATTGGCCACTGGGAGCCACGAACAACGGGATAACAGAGGGAGCAGCCTAAGGGTGCTAGCCCTGGTTATCGTTTGTGAATTGTGTATATTATGAACTGAAATACCTAGTATGTGGAATACTTGATTATACTGACTGATGATATATCTGAGTTCATGAGATGCAATGTGAGTTATTGATTTGTCTGTTAATTGTTCATGCTCTGTTGTTGTTGTGTTCTCTTGTTGGGCCTTGGCTCGCGGGTGCTACGTGGTGCAGGTAAAGGCAAGGCAAGCTGGACCAAGCCTGAGGTGGAGAGCTCTGAGGTGGAATGTACATAGCCGGCGGTTCGACCGCCACGGTCGAGGAGTGGACCAGGACAGGGATCACCTTACTACTAGTTTTGCCTTAGCATGGCCGGTTGTTGTATATAAACCCTGAGTCTTTTGTAAACGGTCTTTGAACTTAATATTTTTGTAAACGGACAGACACTACTTTTTAATGGAAATGTGGCTTTTGAGACCAAAACGCTTTTAACCCTAGTTCCTTAATAGTTTCAAAAACACGATTTTATTTAAATGACTTGATTAGCAAGTCTGTCACTTTATAAACACACAGTGTAACGGTCTTGGCTATCCAGGGCGTTACAGGCCAAGGCCAAAGAATGCTTCTGAGGTTAGAAGTTTCCTTGGATTGGCAGGATATTACATGCGTTTCATGGAAGGATTTTCAAAGATTTCTAGTTCATTGATTGAGATGACACACAAGAATCAGAAGTTTGTGTGGTCAGACAAGTGTGAGAACAACTTCCAGGAATTGAAGCAGAGATTGATTACAACTCCAGTTTTGAGTCTTCCAACAGATAAAGAGAATTTTGTAATTTACTACGATGCTTCACATCAGGGCTTGGGTTGTGTTTTGATGCAGTCGGGGAAAGTAATTGCTTATGCCTCATGCCTGCTGAAGGAGTATGAACAGAGATATCCCACTCATGATTTAGAGTTGGCGGCTGTGGTCTCTGCTTTAAAGGTATGGAGGCATTACCTTTATGGGGAGAAGTGTGAGATCTATACAGACCACAAGAGCCTAAAATACTTCTTCACACAGAAAGATTTGAATATGAGAGAAAGTCGTTGGCTAGAGTTAGTAAAAGATTATGATTGTGAGATTTTGTATCATCCAGGAAAAGCCAACGTGGTAGCTGATGCTTTAAGCCGGAACGGTCTGGGGTAGATTTATGTTGTGAGGCTAATAGACAGAGAGTTAGCAGATGATATGACCAGAGTTGGTATAGAGTTGCTAGTGGGCCAGTTGGTCTAAAATGTTAGAGAGAATTAAGGAGGGTCAGTTGGGTGATCCACAACTGATCAAGATTAGAGAGAATGTTTTGGCTGCAGTATCCATAGATTATACAGTGTCTGAGATGGGCTTGTTGAGATACTAGGGTCGGATATATGTTCCATTAAACACTGCATTGAGGCGAGAGATTCATGATGAATCTCATACTACACCTTACTGTTTGCATCCAGGCACCACGAAGATGTATCAAGCTGTGAGATCGTTATATTGGTGGCCGGGGATGAAGAGGGATGTAGTAGAATATTTGGCTAAGTGCTTTACATGTCAACAGGTCAAGGCTAAGCATTAAAGGCCGACAGGGTAGAGTGGAAATAGGAGGACATCACGATGGATTTCGTGGTGGGATTACCCAAAACTGTTGGTTAACATGATTCTATTTGGGTTATAGTGGATAGCTATACCAAGTCAGCTCACTTCTTGCCAGTGAGGACTACATATACAGTAGAACAATTTGCAGATCTCTATGTGAGAGAGATCGTGCGCCTCTATGGAGCACCGAGGTTGATCGTGTCAAATCGTGACCCCACATTTACTTCCAAGTTCTTGGGGAGTTTACAGAAGGCCATGGGAACACAATTGAAGTTCAGTACTGCTTATCATCTTCAGACATATGGGCAATCTGAGAGGACGATTCAGATATTAGAAGACATGCTGCAAGCATGTGTACTGGACTTTGGTGGATCCTGGAGTAAGTATCTACCTTTGATAGAGTTTTCCTACAACAATAGTTATCAATCTACCATTGGGATTGCACCTTATGAGATGTTGTATGGTAGGAAGTGCAGATCTCCCATTCATTGGGATGAGATAGGTGAAAGGAGATACATGGGTCCTGAGGCAGTTCAGAGGACCAGTGAGGCCATTGAGAAGATTAGAGCTTGGATGCTCACTTCTCAGAGTAGACAGAAGAGCTATGCAGATCCCAAGTGCAGGAACGTGGAGTTCCAAGTGGGAGACTACGTCTTCCTTAGTCTTACAGGTTGGCCTTACCTCCGACATTGTCTTCCATTCTCGCTGTGGAAAGGGTGAGGATATTTGGGAAGAAGAGCAAGTTGAGCCCTAGATTTGTAGCTCCAATTGAGATCCTGGAGAGGATTGGTCAGGTGGCTTACAAATTGGCCTTACCTCCAACATTGTTGGCCATGCATAACGTGTTTCACGTTTCAGTTCTTCGGAGGTATGTATCTGATGTAACTCATGTTTTGAGCTATGAAAATCTAGAGCTTGAGGCAAATCTCTCTTATGAGGAACAACCAGTCCAGATACTTGACAGAAAGGACAAGGTCCTTGGGAATAAGACGATACCTTTGGTTAAGGTATTGTGGAGGAACAACAAGGTTGAGGAAGTGACCTGGGAGCTGGATTTAGATATGTAAAATTAGTATCCCGAGATATTCAGGTAAATTTTGAGGACGAAATTTCTGTAAGGAGGGATAGTTGTAATGCCCCAAAATCACTAATGCGGTTTAATGGTTGGATTAGTAAGCCGAGAGGGCCATAACTATTTTATTATGCCATTAAATTATTATATGCATGTTTATGTGAATTATATTATAATATGATGTTAAGTGCATGCATGTGGGTCCACATTTCATCACAGAGGTATTTTGGTAATTTGGCCCGTTGAGGGCGTAATTGTATATTTGTATGTAGGTCAGTGATCTATTGTTGATGCCACATTATAATGTGTATTTTTTCGAGCTATTTGGCATGCAACGATCTTTGAGTGTAGGTTAGTCGTTTGGTCATAATAGGATTAATTTCGGGGCTCGGGGTAATTTGTTGATTAGAGCGTTTCCGGGAGTTAAAGGGTAATGGGATATGAATTAGTGGTATTTGAGAATATCAAGCATAATGGGTATTGGAGGGTGTTAATTATGATTAACGAAATAGGCGGAAAATGATGATTTTACCCTTCGGAGTCTTTAGAAAACCTTAAATGATCTAGAGGCAAAAGGGTCTTTTCACCATATGATATATTTAAGCCAATGAAGGCTGTAGAAGGTTGGCAAAAATAGAGTATCAAAGTTCTCTCCCGTACCTCTTTTTTACTCCTTTTTCTTTTGAATTTTTCAGTTGTTCTTGATGATTCAAGCTAGGGAAGTTGATCTTGAGGGCTTAGGATTATGTTCCACCATTGAAGAGGATCCTAATCTAAGCTTGAGGTAAGTTTCTAGCCATTAAAACTTGCTTTTCTCTGTTTTCGGTCTAGTTTTCAGCTTTGTTTTCTAAGTTGGTTTAGGGGAATTGATGGGTGTTTTTGGCTAGGGTTACTTGGGTTGTGATGCCTAGGACATGTGTATATGATTTTTGGGTTCATTTGGGACTTAAAATGAGGTTTGGAAGCTTTTGGTTCAGGTTGGAAATGGTGGAGTCGAAGGGAGAAGTATCAGGGGCATTTCTGGCTGTGTGTAGCGCTATAGCACCCACAAGTGGGCGCTACAACACTACTTAGAGGGAATTCTTGCTGACTTGGGCGCTGAGGCACTAGGAGGGTAGCGCTATAGCGCTACCCTGCTCCTTCAGATTTTGGTTTTGGGCATTTTTATGGGTTTTTGGTTCGGGGTTTCAATCCTTAAGGCTCAGGCTCGAATCTACTCACTGTTTGGGTACAATTTGGGGTCCTGGGAGTGAGGTTTAGGTTAAGACCCTCTCATTGTTGATTTTCATTAATGGAGGTTATAATTGGTTATGACTAGGTAACTGCTAAGGAATCAAAAGGTTGATCGTTCTCAAGAGTCATTCTGTTACTATTTCTCGCTCGAACCAGAGGTAAGAAAACTGCACCCCATATGTGACATGCATGGTTATTATTGAGGCATGTTGAGTGTTTAAGTGTGGACATTGATTTCATATCAAATGCTTACCAAATCTTGCTTACTTGTGAATGGCACTGACTTACTAGTAAGAATCGGCAATGGTGTCAGAAATAGCTGTGAAGTTGTGACTTACTAGTTAGGTTCGACAGTAGTTTTGAGCATTAGTCGTATGTTACTGGCCTATGAGTCAGGAACGGCATAAGTGTCTTGAACGCAGAGTCGATAAAAGATTAGATCTGATCGATATCTACATCAAACGACTCATCATGAGCATTAATGCCGGACTGACCCCAAGTTCGATGAAAACTAAAAGCGCTTGTCTAGTTCTATGTCTAGTTACTCAGAGCCAGGGCTAGAAAGCCTAGGTGACCGTATCATCACATGGCTAAGGGTACGAAACCCATAGTTGTGACCCCATGGTCACTCACTTGGTTTACATTGGTGACTCGCTCATCAGTCACTTATCCTATTTAAGCTAGTGACTTGACCACTTATTTGTAAACGGTACGGAACCCCACGTTAGTGAGTTATACATTTGTCACTCATCAGATTAGGACTATAAGTCCCGGATGATTATCATGATCATCATTTGATATTATATACATGCAGTATTGAGTTTTCTTGCTAGGCTTTGGCTCATGGGTGCTATGTAGTGCAGGTAAAGGGAAAGAAAAGCTCACCCAGCCTTGAGTGGAGAGCTTAGGGGGCGATGTGTACATATGCGGCCGCTTGACCACCACGGCCAAGGAGTTTCTCAGAGGAACTAGGGGTTAACTCTATTTTTGCCACTTAGGTCGGCGGGTTGTAACTTTTGCACTGTAATGACCATTTTGGATTGTAAATAACTTGTAAATGTTTTTATGGGCCCATGTACAGTTTTATGTTTTAAATAAAATATATCCTTTCCTTACACCTTAACTTATTAATAGCACATAGATGCACGTTTATAAACAAAGAACTTGATTAGCGAATTAAGCACAGTTCAAAGATCACAGTAACGGTCTCGAAGTAACCAGGGCATTACAAAAACAATCCTCATAGAGTTTTGGAATTCTTGATTACTCTCTCTAGCTTTCAAGAATCTCAAGTTTTCTCCAAGAAACTCATAAAGAAAGTACTTGACTTTGTGAGTTTAAGGCTTGTTCAATCCCAATTCTCATTCCCTCTAGGAAAAAGCCTCCAACATCAATGGTGGGATAGGAAATAGAAAATTATGATAGTGATACAAATCGTGTATAAGCCTTTGGTTGTGTTTTTACAAGAAAAAGAAGTTCAAAGTCGTGGTTCCAATAGGGTTTTGAAGCTCCAAGAAGATGGAAGAACTTTGATCATATAGAAGGGTTTACATCATCTAAACTTTAATTTTCTTGGTCTCTGTCAAGCATAATTTTGTGTAGATTCTAGATATATTATGAAGGTCTAATCTCACTCTCCCCCAACATTCTAATTCTCTACTTCTGAGAGACAACATCATGGAAGAATCATACACTTTTTCAGCTTTAAAGTTCATGACTCACGATTTTGTTAGACTAGATAGATTTGATGGTACTAACTTTCTTCATTGGAAAGATAAGATTAGGTTCTTGATAACCACACTCAATTTTTTCTATGTCTTGGAC
Source organism: Humulus lupulus (assembly GCF_963169125.1). Classification (NCBI taxonomy): domain Eukaryota; kingdom Viridiplantae; phylum Streptophyta; class Magnoliopsida; order Rosales; family Cannabaceae; genus Humulus; species Humulus lupulus. Next base: position 42,503,105 of record NC_084794.1, on the reverse strand, counting down.
AGATACCTATAGCCCATGGAACCCACCAAAGAAAAAGACACTCAAGAAGTCGTCAAAGAAAGAAAGAAGCGCGAAGAAGATGAGTTGATGTGTTGGGGTAACACCGTTAATGCACTTTCAAACCAACTATGTGATCTCTACACCAACACCAAGACCACAAAGGAGATTTGAGAACCTTTAGAGAAAAAGTACAAAGCATAAGAAGAAGAAGGTGCAAAGAAGTTCGTTATTAGTCAATATATGGCATTTAAGTTTTATGATATGAAACCCCTTCTCCCCAAAATACATGAATTGTAAATTATTGTGAATAAGTTTTCTACACTCAATATGGTGTTCTCGGAGAAATACCTTGTTGGTGCCATAATAGCCAAGTTGCGTCCATCTTGGAAGGGATATAGGAAGAAGATCCTCCATAAGAATGAGGTGATTTCATTTGAGGAAATCCTCAAACGCTTGAGGATTGAGAAAGAATCTCTTTCTAGAGATAAGAATGAGGATGAGTCTAATGGTGAGACTTCAAAGGCCAATGTGGTGGCTAATCCTCCTAAAAAGGGCAAAGGAATTGGCAAGAATAAAGGCAAGGGTCAGAAATCCTTAGGGCCTAAAAAGAATGAGGGACAATTCAAAAGTTCCAAGGGACCTTGCTTTGTGTATGGGAAGAATGGCTAGTTTGCTAGAGATTGTAGATTCCAGAGGAACCAAAATAATGAAGCAAGAGACGACTTAACCGAATATGAGCTAGTGGCAACACTAAGTAAAATCAATTCCATTCATGGAAATGTGAATGGGTGGTGGTATGATACTTGTGCCACCATTCATGTCACTCATGATATATCCTTATTCAAGACCTTTCAAACTTCAAAGGAAGGACATGAGATTCAAATGGGCAATGAGAAAAGGTCCAGGGTTGAAGGAAATGGGACTATAGATTTTTTCTTTACATTTGGCAAGAAGGTTCTACTCACCAATGTTTTGTATGTGCTGGAAATGAGTAGAAACCTTGTGAATGGCAATTTTCTTGGCAAACCGGGAATCAAGGTTGTGATAGATTTCGACAAGCTTACATTGTCAAAGGGGAATGTACTTGTGGGGGAAAGGATATGCTTGTGATGACATGTTCAAACTTTGTACCTCTATTGATAATTTTAACAATGAAACTTCTACTTCTTCTTGTTATATGCTTGACTCAAATTCTATTCGCATGTTAGACTTGCACATATATGATTTAGCACAATTAAAAGAGCAATTAAATGTGGATTGATTGATTGTGATAATGTTGAGCATGATAAATGTGAATTTTGTGTTAAATCTAAGATGGCAAAGAAACTTTTTTCCAAGTATTGAAAGAAATTGTAAGATGCTAGATTTGATACATAGTGACTTATGTGAACTAAAATAAATGTTGACTAGAGAAGGAAGTATATATTTTATTATTTTCATAGATGATTTCTCTAGGTTCACATATGTATATTTGCTCAAGAATAATGATGAAGCATTTAATGTGTTTAAAGCTTATAAAGTGGAAGTTGAAAATCAATTAGAAAGGAAAATTAAAGGGTTTAGAAGTGATAGGAGTGGTGAATATTTTTCAAATGATTTCAACTTATTATGTGAAGAGTATTGAATAATAAATGAATGTATTTCCCCTTATACTCCACAACAAAATGGTATAGCGGAAAGAAAAAGTAGAACATTTCTTGAGATAATTAATGTTATGCTATTAAATTCAAAATTGAGTTTTAGTTTGTGGGGTGAATTCTTGCTATCTGCTTGTCATATTTTGAATCGTATTCGCACGAAGAAAAACAATATCTCTCCATACGAGTTATGGAAAGGAAAGAAACCAAACATTGGTTATCTTAATGTGTGGGGGTGTCTTTCTTATTGCAAGAACACAAATCCCAAAAGGACTCAGTTGGGTCCACGAACTATAAGATGTACATTTGTGGGTTATGCCAAAAATAGCAAAGCTTACAAATGATTAGAATTGGAGTCTAATGTAATAATTTAATCAATATACGTTGAGTTCTTTGAGAACGTGTCAAGCAATGACAATAATTTAATAAAACCAACTCATAATAAAGAATCTCATGAGAAGATTTCTAAGGGAGTTGGTGAACAACCTCTATTGCCTAGAAGGAGCCAAAAGCCTCAATTTTTTTGGATCAAATGAGAAGTATTCTCAAATATAGACACTATACCTTGTAGAATGTAACAATGAGGAAGTTACTTGGCAACATCCAATAGTACTTCAAATAGAAGATGATCCCAAAAACATTGAAAGAAGCTATGTCCTCAAGAGACTCCGCTTTTTGGAAGGAGACAATAAATGATGAAATAGATTCAATTAAGTCCAACAACACTTGGGAATTTGTTGACCTTCCAAAGGGGTCTAAGCCAATTGGGTGCAAGTGGGTATTTAGAAAGAAATATCATACCAATGGCACCATACAAACCTTCAAGGCTAGATTGGTAGCCAAAGGTCTCAAACAAAAAGAGGGAATAACTTACTTTGACATATATGCACCGGTAGCAAGAACTACTTCTATTAGATTGTTATTTGTCTTATCATCTATACATAACCTTCATGTTCACCAAATGGATGTCAAAAAGGCATTCCTAAATAAGGATCTTGAGGAGGAGGCCTTTATGGAACAACCAGAGGATTTTGTTCTTCAAGGAAATGAGCATAAAGTGTGTAGACTTGTCAAATCATTATATGGTTTGAAACATGCTCCGAAACAATGGCATGAGAAATTTGCTAAAGTCATTGTTTCAAATGAATTTAGAAATAACAATGTGGACAAGTGATTATACTTTAAGACTTGTGAGGACTATGTCATATTAATGTATCTATATGTAGATGATATGTTGATCTTGAATAAGGACATGTAAGACATAATAGAAACAAAGATGTTTCTATCTCTTAACTTCAAGATGAAGGACCTTGGAGAGGTCGATACCATTCTAGGTATCAAAGTTGTGGTGGGGGGGGGGGGGGGGGGGGGGGGTCAAGCCCATTATGTTGAGAAAATGCTTGTCAAATATATTCATCTCAAGATCAAAGAGGCAAATACACCATTCAATTCAAACATCAAGTTTCAAAAGAATGAAGGAAGAATGGTGGCTCAACTAGAATATGCAAGTGCAATAAAGAGCCTAATGTACGTCGCTCATTACACAAGAGCGGATATTGCATTTGCAGTTAGTAAATTTAGTAGGTTTACTAGCAATCCAAGTATCAAGCATTAGAAGGCTATTGAGAGGATTCTTGGACACGTTAAAGGTACCAAAGAATATAGACTTCACTATTCAAACTTTCCAAGGACACTTGAAGGATATTCTAACGCTAGTTGGATATCGGGAGTGGGAGATAATCTCTCCACCACCGATTGGGTGTTTACTCTTAGAGGAGGTGCCATCTCTAGAGCCTCCAAGAAGTAAACTTGTATATCACACTCATCCATCGAATCAAAATTTACAGCTCTAGCGACAATCGGCAAAGAGGTAGAGTGGCTTAGGGATCTTATTTTGGATATCCCTTTTACAACGGATATGGTATCAACAATTTCAATACATTGTGATAGCCAATCTACTCTTGATATATCATATAATAGGTTGTACAATGGGAAGTCTAGACATATTAGTCTAAGACATGAGTATGTGAGACAATTAATTCAAGATGGAATCATATCAATCTCATATTTTAAGACAAGTAAGAACTTAATGAATCCATTTACAAAAACCTCTTGTGAGAAGGTTAGTAAGTTCTACTTCAAAAGGGATGGGACTGAAACTCCTTGAATAAAAGATTCACCAATGATGGAACCTAACTCCATACTTGTAAACATAAAAGGAAATAGTTCATTGGGTAAGAACAAGTCATTTATAAGTGAATAGTTGCAATATTAAAACTATGGTGAGTTCCATCCAAGATGGTTAGTGTTGGTTGCTATCGAGAAAGAGTTAAATATAGGAATTTTAATGAAGATCAGTGGAACAAGCATCTATAAAGATAACAAAGATGTTGTAATAACTTCACTTATGTGAACTTAGAGGTGGTTCTGTCTCTCATGGGAGATGGAGTTTCTCCCCTGAAAGTTCTTGAAGGGTTGAGCACAAGGCAATATGACTAAAAGTGGGAAAACAAAAGATCTAGTGGAGGTGTGTGAGGTATTACCGATTTTATCAAAAGGAATACTTGGTTCAAGCTTTTAAGCAACCAATGATTTCGATAAGACTTTATGGTACTTTCACAAAGGTAAAGTTCAAATCAAAAGACACTTTACTTTACGTACCAAAATTGTTTAGAGCTAGAGGTTAAGGCTTGTATTTAACCAAGTGGGAGAATGTTATGATTGGTTAAATGCAAATGATAAGTGTTGTTATAAAAGCTAGGTATATAACACTTAGTGAATTTCACATAGTGAAGATGTGAAATTTAAGTTTCAATTGTAGGGACTTAAAAATGGTGTTGTTTGGGTCCAAAGTGATACACGGATCTAAGGATCCCCAACAAGTTTTGTGGCATTTGGAATAATTTTAGGCCCATTGGAGGTGTTACAAGTCAGAGGAGGTGGCGATCTGTCACCTGCTTGGAGGTGTTGCATCGCCTAGATGCAAAGGGACATAAAAGACCTAGCATGCGATGCATCATCTTCTAGTAGGCGACGAATCACCCGACAGGCGACATGTCGCCGAATGTGTCCGTACGGACACATGTTTTAAGCTCCAAATGATGAGTTCTTTAGCTTTAATCCTATTGTTTAGACCTAATGATGGTGCCTACACTATAAAAGAGTCCTTCTATAGTTTTGGAAGACTTGATCACTCTCTCAAACCTCTCTCTAACCTCTCTCTCTCCCTCTCTCTAGCTTTAGAGAATCTTAAGTTTTTTCCAAGAAACTCGTAGAGAAAGTGCATTGCTTTGTGAGTTTATGACTTATTCAATCCCAATCCTCATTTCCTCTTAGAAAAAGCCTCAAGCATCAATGGTGGGCTAGGAAATAGAGAATTAGGAAAGTGATTCAAATCACGTATAAGCCTTTGATTATGTTTTTACAAGGAAGAAGCAGAATTTCAAAGTGGTGGTTCAAATAGGGTTTTGAAGATCCAAGAAGATGGAATAACTTTGATCATCTACAAGGGTTTGCATCATCTAAACTCTAATTTTCTTGGTCTCTGTCAAGCATAATTTTACGTAGATTCTAGATATTGTTGTGGTGTAATCTCACTCTCCCCCAATAAAACCTCCCTACACGTTTTTCCCCTTGCCGCTGCGGAGCTGCTGTCCACAGTCCCCTTGCCAAGCCATTAAGGCTTTTGTTGTTCACTAGTTTTTTTTTATTATTATTACTATAGTTTTATATTGTAGATTAAAATCATAAAATTAAATTAGTTTGTTAGGGTTTTTTTTTTTTTTTTTTTTGTATTTACAGGTTTGCATTGGAGAAGAAATTTGGGACTTAAAGAACTCACAAATTTCTAATTTGTGAAAATGTATGTTGTTATTATTACATAGTTTGTTTACATAATGTGAAAATGCATTTAGGGATTATGACGTGTCTGAATGTGATTTGTATGATATTATATATTTTTTGAATTTTTCGATGTTAGACCATGAAATTAAAAAAAAAAATCAATTTATTAATGTATGTTCTCTTGCATTTATCATTATTTAAAAAAAAAATTATGTGCACTTATTTAAAAATTAGATTAAAAGTCACTGTATGTAATTTATCTTTAATTATATTATTAGAAAGTTTTTAATGTATAAGTTGTATTAGATAGTTTTAATTTTTTTTATTTCTGAATTTGTATTGTTATTTATGGTATATTTTGTTGTTTGCAGGTTTTAATTTTTTGGGTAGGTCAAATTTAAGGTGTTATGATGTCAAATTTTTTATAACACAAATTAAATACGTGAAAATGTACATTTAAATAACTATTAAATAGTTTTATTTTTAAATTTTTATATATGCTTAGGAGGATCGGACTCAAAGGCGAGCATCACAAAGTAAGCCAATTGCCTTGTCTGCTTCTTGATATGTTGGCAATTCGGATGTCCCATTGCCTTCAGAAAATGGACATAGTAGCTTTCCTCAGCAAAAAAAGTAGAAGCTTAAGAAGACGACGATCATGCTTCTGACTCTTAGAATTACTTTAATTAACTATCATAGTAGTACTTTTTTCTAATGTTTGACAAACAATTTATTTATGTTGTATCATCTAATTAATTATGTTTGATAGACAATTTAAAACAGTGTAATATTTTATATCTTATTAATCCAATTAATTAGTTTTATTAATATTTTACTATATTATTTTAATTTTATTTTTAAAATATAAATTATAAAATTATATATATAATAAAATATAAAAAAATGGAAATATTTTTCCAGGCACGTTTTTTGCGCTAAGAAAAATGTCTTTCTAAAAAATGCAAATTGATTTCTCCTTATGTTGAAATGCACCGTGAAAGGTCTACTTTTGTAGGTGTGTAAAGATGACTTTTCTCTGTGCAAAACTACACTGCAAAACTTGCACCAATTGATAGCACAAAAATGCATCGGCAAAGGCCATTTTCACAATCTCGGCTATTAATTTTTTTGTTTGTCAGTGTGTAATATTTTTCCCAATGTGTTTTTCTTTCTGTAATCGTAACTTTTTCTTATGTGTTTCATTTTGCACCAACAAAAGTATAATTAGTGGCGAACATTTGCTGACGGTCTTTACTGTTGCAAAATTGCACTGGAAAAAATGTTTCTACTTTTGCCGACACAAGTGCGAATTTTTATCGACGCAAAAATATGCCAACAAAAGTCTCATTTCTTGTAGTGAATCGTAGGTACGCCCTTGCATGTGTATGTGTGTATATATTTTTGTATACTATATTATCAACTTCAAGCAATAATTGACTTAGTACATGATATTAGATTTACAAATAAATGCAAAATAAATTTCTTAAATTAAGAAGCTAAAAAATCATAACCAAAGGTTTAATGTGTAATTTGACAGCTTATTTTATCATAAACATAACTTAATGGCATTTCCCTTCTAATAGAGTGGAGGTTCTAAATTTGAATCTTCCAAAATATATATATATATATAACAAATAATCCGTATCTATTTTTATTTATTGGGTCTCATCTTGACCTTATGAAGTCTGATGATATCTGATCTACAGTTTTCTTTCTGCCAACATATATATTAGTTCCTTTTAGTTAATCAAATTTGTCCAATTAATGTTCAACCACATATAAACAATCACCTCATTTAAAATAATAATTAATTACACAATAAATAATATAATTATTATTTGAATCCTAATATGAGCTAGGTATTATATGTAATTTGTTTCAATTTTTTTAGCAAAAACATATATTTATATTTGGGAAATGGGTATTTATGCATTGTAAGGGTACCTAAATCAAAAATATCCCATGCTATGTACACATCATCATTTTATGTTAGTATTCCCCTTGATTCCAAAAATTCTCCTAACATAAGTTTTATTTCTCTTATCTTCTCTCTCTATCTCTCTGTCTCTCACGATTTTCTCTAATGTCCAAGCTCTATCACTTAGAAAAACAAGGCAACCACTATTTATTCTCTCAATATATGACAAGTTTGGAGTGCATCTAATCTTTTTTTTGAAGTTGTTCTTTGGGCAAGGTTGAATACTATCAAGGCAAGAAACTCCTCTTTGGGTATTTCGATCTAGGGGCAAAAATCTTTTGTGTAAGTATATTTTCGTTATATGTAGTGAGGAAACTTTTTTATTTACATTTTTTTGAACTATTTCAAACAGATCTGTGTATGCATTCGTGTTTTATTTTACTGCTTCATGGTCGGATTGAAACTATAATTTTGTTTTTTGCATTTTTTTTGAGTTTTTCATGTGCCTTAATGATTTTCGATGCAACTCGACATGCCTCGATGTGTTTAGGGAAAATGAACCTTGATGCATTTTAATCTGCCTAGGCGGCACCAACTCTAAGTCCACATAGGTGAAGTTCTTACAACATATTTGCTACCTTTATAAATGCTTGTTACACTTAACTGAACTTCATTAAAAGCCCTAGGCGTAACCCTAATTTGGTAGTAACCAACACTAACCATCTCAGATGGAACTCACCATAAGTTTTTGTGTTGAAACTATTCACTTCTCAATGACTTGTTCTTACACATTGAACTCTTTCCCTTGATTTGTACAAGTTGGGATTTCGGTTGCCATCATTGGTGAATCTATTATTGTAGGAGTTTTAGTCCCATCCCTTTTGAAGTGGAACTTACTAATCTCTTCGCAAGATGTTTTTTTTAATGTAAATGGATATGCTAAGTTCTCACTTGTCTTTATATATGAGAACGATATGATTCCTCCTCAAATCAATTGCCTCACATAGTCATATCTTAGACTTATATGTCTAGACTTCTCATGCCATTATAAGATCTAGCTAATGTGACTTGTTTATCACCATATCACCATTGGGATATTCCCCATGAAATCCCTAAGCGTCTTGGCCACTTTGCCATTTGTCACTAGAGCTATAAACTCATTCTCCACGGTTGAGTGTAGTGTATGTTTGTTTCTTTGGGCCCTAAGAAACCACTCCTCTTTTGAGCATAAACACCCAACAACTTGTGGGAAGATTATCTCCTACACTTGATATCCAACTCGCATCAAAATATCCTTCAACTATCTTTAGGAACTTTGGTTATTAGAGGCCTAGTTGCTTGGTCCTTTTAAGTTACGTAGAACTCTCTCAATCAATTTCTAATGTTCCATACTTGGAGTGCTAGTAAACTTACTTAGTTTACTAACCACTTGTTGAGTCTAGTTTATGTCACGGTTAGGTGATGTTTTAGGTAGTCTTTTATGTCATTTTTATTTCATTTAGTGCAGTTTTACGCTTTTGTTTGTTTGTTTTATAGTTTTAGTGAATAAAAAGGAAGATTTGAATACTTGGAGGATATTGGTTCAAAAAGAGAAGGAAAACCCATGTTTTGGTGTTGTTTTAAATAAAGGATGGATCTTGACATGATTTGAAGGCATTGCTGATTTTTCGGGTTTAAAAATGCATGAATTGAAGAATTCCTTAAGGGTCGACTTGAGAAATTAAGAGCCGGGCCAACCTCTTCACATAATCATCATTTCAGAGTCTAGACTCGGGCCGCGACTTTGCAGAGCTAAATCCCAGAAAACAAGGACACGGGCCGCGACATGGCTTTGGAGGGCTGCGGCCTAGAGGTGCGTATTCACCAAAAATTAGGACCGCGACATGGTGTAAGTAGGGCCGCGGCCTGCCTCTTTTAAAAAAAAAAAAAGTTTTATATAGGAGAAAAGGGGAAACCGAGGGATGCTAAAGAGAGGGAGAGGGAGAGATAGTTTTGGTGGCTGAAAAGCTTGGAGAACACTCAAGGAGGATTCTGAATTGTTTGTTATTCATCTATTTCTATATGTTGTTCTTGAATTTCTTTGTGTTTATAATGACAGTTATGAACTAATCTTCTGTTTAGGGCTATTAATTGAATCACTTGAATCTTTATTATGAACTAATGCAATTATCATTTCTTCTTGATCTTCTTTTCAATTCCTTACAATCTGTGCTTGTTGATTGATTATTGATTGGTCATCTATTGTCATTCTTTATGTTTTTGAATCAAAATCTGAGAAGTGCGATTTGAATTTACCTTGGTTGTTCAAGACACAATTATAATTTGGAACGAGAATATCTAGATTAATTGTGTAACTATCTTTTGAGTTGTTGTGATTAATGTTGTCTTTGTGATTAAATTTACCATAGAAATATAGAAATTTTTTCACTTAGGTTGAGTTTATAATTCATACTATGATTATAAACTACTTTTGTCAACTCGTTAATTGAAAAAGGAAGAAAGAAGAAGAAATTGGTAATTTGTATTAGGGATTAATAGGGAGAATAAACTATGAGATTAAATGCCCTAATTACTCTCTCATTATTTAAATTCAAAGCTTTGCTATTACTTATTGTTTTTATTGAGTTCTTAATTATTGTTTCTGCAATTTATATATTCTTTTGCCTTTTTTATAAGAATAAAAGTTTAATTGACCAAATAGAAACAAAAAGATTCATTGATCGGTAATTGGTGATTCAGCCCTTAAGGATGATACTTGGTTTTACCAAGATTATTACTAAGTTGCGATACGTGCACTTGCGTAGCAATAAATTTCGCAACACCACTCTACCATTGTTCTTTTCAAGCTTTATGCTTGAATCAAACTGTGTATTCACCGCTTCGATTTTGAGATTACTAAACTTGTCAAACACTTTCTAAACAAAGTGAGCTTGACTTAAGGCATAACCCCCTGTAACGACCCAAATTCGCTAATAAGGCTTAAGGGCCTTGATTAGTGTGTCTGGAGGGCATAATGGGAATTATGTGTGACTTTAATGATTAAGATGCATGATTATGAGTTAAAGCATGTTATATGACTATTTGAATATTTGAGATGCATGACTATGTGTATTAGTATGCATGTAGGCCCTGATTAGGTTAGAAGGGCATAATCGTAATTTTGGCCATTTTTGGGCATAACTGTATTGATATATGTGATAATTGTTGAGACCACATTATTATGTGGATATATCTGTGATCTGTGACTCGAGACGATCCTAGAGAGTAGATTAGCGAAAAAGTCATGGCGGGGATTTATACCCGGATCAGGGTGAGCCTAGTGGGAATTTAGTGAGAATATTGGAGTCTATTTTGATGTCGAGGAATATAAATGGTGATTAATTAGGTATCGATAAGTAAGCGGAAAATATTAGAGACACTCGAGGAATTAGTAGGAATTGGGTAAAATGACTAAAATGCCCCTAAGTGGACTAAAGGGTTTAGAATTAATAGGGAGGGCATTTTGGTCAATTGGCTTTTTAAAGATAGATAAGTTAAGGCTTTATACTTAGTGGTAATTGTAGAATAATATAGAAGTGTGAGGAAAGAAAGAAAAGAAGGAAAATAAAGAAAAAGAAAGGAAGAAAAAACAGAGTGGTTTCCCAGAGTCGGTTTGTGGTTCTCTCACCATTTCTCTTCATTCTTTTTGGAGAAAAATTCAGAGGAGAGCTAGGTCAACTAAGCCATAAGGTTTCTAAGCTAAGCTTGAGGATTTGGCAAGGGTTTAGCAAGGATAGGCCATCACTTGAGGTAAAATTCTGTAGTTCCTTCAGTTCTGGTTTTGGCCTTTAGCAAAGGTATCTAAGCTGTGTTGATGGGGAATTCTAGGGAAGTTGAAGCCAAGGGTTGAGGAAGAGCAACCTAAGGAGGTCTAGAGGCAACTTGAGGTCGAAGTTCCATCAAAGGTATAAATTCTGAGCTTTTTAACTTTGATGTTTTGACTGGTTTCTGCTGAGTTTTGAAGTTTAGAAGTGGTTATGATGAATTTTGAGATTAGCGATGCATGTGCTTGGGTTTTGAGTATTTGGGGTGCTTGGGATGAGTGGAATGTGTTAATAAGCTTGTTTTTGAGTTTGGTGAAGTTTTTGAGAAGTTTTGGTTGAGTTTGGTTCGAGGAAATCGCAGGAGGGAAAATTGGGAGGTTGGCTGTCTGTGACTAGTGCTACAGAGCTAGCCTTTGGGCGCTGTAGCGCTAGGCCATGCTTCCGCGGGGATTTTTCTTCTGCTTGTAGCAGTGTGGCGCCCTCCTAAGAGCATTGTAGCGCTGCCCTATTTCCAGAAAGGGATTTTAGGGTTGTTTTCAAGGGTTTTTGACCAAGGGTTTGGGGTTTGATTCCACCACCTTGTTTGGTGGAACTAGGACTTCCCGGGGGCTCGAGATTGGTCCCGAGGCTAGGATTTGGACTTGAGATTTGGTGATGACTTTGACCTATGATTGTGTTTAGGTGAGCGATAGGGCTCGAGAGGGATCGTGCTCAAAGAGTCGAGTGATCAAAGCTAGCAAATCGAAAGGTAAGAAAACTGCACCCGGTTATATGTTTGTGATGGGACTAAGTGCTCCTGATATTTGTATTATGTCAATGATGGTATTATGCCATTGCACATGTGATAGCGGCCTAAGGGCGCCGTACAAAATATTTGCGCACAGGGCGCGGCTTGGCCACTGGTAGTCGAGGACAGCTTAATATTCATTGAGCTCGGTTTAAGCGGGCCGGAGTCAGTGGGATAACGGAGGGTGCGGCCTGAGGGCGCTAACCCTAGTTATCATATGTGATTTGGTGTATGTTATGAATTGATATGTTTAGTATGCTGAATACTTGACTATTCTTAATGTTGATATGATTAAGAATATGTGATGCAATTCGAGATATTGATTTGTCTGTTGATTGCTTATGCTCTGTTGTTGTGTTTTCTTGCAGGGCCTTAGCTCACGGGTGCTACATGGTGCAAGTAAAGGCAAAGGCAAGTTGGGCCAATCCTGAGATGGAGGGCTGCGGGGTGGAATGTACATAGCCAGCTGTTCGCCCGCCATGGCCGAGGAGTAGATCAGGACAGAGATTGCCTATTTGTATGTTTTTCCTTAATATGGCTAATACTGTATTTAGTCATCGAATCTTTTGTAAACAGTTTCAAACTTAACAATTTTGGGATCCCGTACAAACAGGAAATGTTTCTTTATGAAGATGTGACTTTTGAGACCAAAACATTTTTACCCTAGTTCCCTTGTAGTTTCAATAATACGTTTTTAATTAAATGACTTGATTAGCTAGTCTAGCACTTTTATAAACACATAGTGTAACGGTCTTGGCTATCCAGGGCGTTACAACTTGGTATCAGAGTGTCCTAGGTTTATGGGTCCTGAAGATTGGTTGGATATGTACATTCGCCGTGAGAGACAAGCTCAACTCAGGGTTTGGTAATTGTGTATACATGATTACGTGCTTAAATGATTTGAATGAGATATGATTGCTGATATCTGTTTGATGAAAAGGGAGCATGAGATACTGATAAGGCCTGGCCCTTGACTATTGCATGATGATATTGAGGCATGCTTATTAGCACTGCTGTGCATGTGAGTGAATATTTGGATGAATTGTTATAAACCGATTGCTTGTGAATGATTGGAGCTCCAGTGATGGATCATGAAAGGATTATTACCGTGTCATCATAGCCTAATTGCCGAGTCGTTGATTGCCAAGAAAATCTATGCGACTAGCCGGCAGGTCTGGGGCTAGAGATGATGATCAGGGCCAGACCCCTCCGCCAGTCCCTGAGAACTGGCAGCAGTTAATGGTAGACATGCAGGCTTGGCTTTAGAGCCAAGATGAACAGATCTGAATTCTGCGGCAGCAGGCTCCATCTGGGAGTGTTTCCCCTATTGTGCCACCTGTAGTGGTACCTGTAGTGCAGCCAATTGAGGTTGGGAACAAGTGGGAACAGTTGTATGAGCGGTTCAGGATGCAACAACCCCCGATCTTTGAGGGAGGACCAGATCCACTGAAGGCTGAGCAGTAGATGACTATGATTACCGCCATTCTTGATTTTATGAGGGTGGAAGGACATGACAGGATGGCCTGTGCCACTTATATGCTGAGGGAGGATGCCCGAATCTAGTGGGAGGTGGCATCACAGACCAAAGATGTTACTGCATTGACTTAGGAAGGGTTTAAGGATTTGTTTAGCAACAACTTATGCCCAGGCTGTGGAGAAGGCTCTTACCGCTGAGGAAGCAGAGAATAAGATATGGAGAAAAAGTGCTGTGAGGAGGGAGAGTCGCAGGGCAGTGCCTCCATATTTTGGTTCAGGTAGGGGCGGAGGCCCCAGCGATTTGAAGAGGAAGACCCCTGAGGCTTCAATCACTCCTGGTTTGATAAGAGAGGTCGGGGTACTCAGGGTGGCCATCAGAGAGGTGGTGATACATGGAGGACTTATCCAGAGTGCACGAGGTGCAGGAGACGCCATCCGGGTGAGTGTCAGGCTAAGGCTTGCTATGTGTGCGGGGTGGTGAGACCCCTCAGGAAGGATTGCCCGACAGTGAAGAAGGGAGACACAGGGAAGGTGGATGGCTTGACTCCAGCTCGAGTGTTCACCCTGACGTAGGCAGAGGTCGAGGCTAGTCCCTCGGTAGTGACAGGTCAACTTTCTAGCACTGGCACTTCTTTTACTAGTTTGATAGACTATGGTGCTACGCATTTGTTTGTATCTGATAAGGTGATTGATAGACTGTGTAGACCTAGTGAGTATAGTACTTCAGGGTTTGGGACTATTTTGCCTACAAGAGAACTAGTAGTATCTAGGAGATGGATTAGAGCACTGCCGGTGATGGTTGATGGTAGGGAGTTGTCGGTAGATCTAATTAAGTTGAGTATGGAAGATTTTGATATGATTCTAGGTATGGATTGGCTGGTTAGATATGGAGCTACCATTGACTGTAGGAAGAAGATGGTGACTTTTGAGCCAGAGGGCGAGGATCCCTTTGTTTTTGTGGGAGCGGTGCATGGACCCCGCGTACCCATGATATCTGCATTGAGAGCCAGAGACTTGTTACAGGGTGGATGTATAAGCTTTCTGGCTAGTGTGGTGGATACCACTAGAGTTTCACCAGTAGGACTAGAGGAGACCAGAATGGTTTGTGAGTTCTTAGATGTGTTTCCTGAGCATTTTTCTGGGTTGCCGCCGCGTAGAGAGATTCAGTTTGTCATTGATTTGGCGCCAGGGAAAGAGCCAGTGTCGTGGGCATCGTATAGGATGGCACCGGCGGAACTGAAAGAGTTAGAGATACAGCTACAGGAGCTTCTGGATTTGGGGTTCATCGGACCTAGCTACTCGCCATGGGGTGCTCCAGTTTTGTTTGTGAAGAAGAAGGAAGGTACATTGAGGATGTGTATAGACTACCGAGAATTGAACAAGTTAACTATCAAGAATAAGTATCCCCTACCAAGGATTGATGACTAGTTCGATCAAATGCAAGGTAAGACGGTGTTCTCAAAGATTGATCTTCGATCTGGTTATCACCAGCTGAGGATCAAGGATGAGGACATACCTAAGATGGCCTTCCGAACGCGGTATGGGCACTATGAGTTCTTGGTCATGTCTTTTGGTTTGACCAATGCCCCAGCAGCCTTTATGGATCTAATGAATAGGGTGTTCAAGGATTTCCTAGACCAGTTCGTTATTGTCTTCATCGACGACATCTTGGTGTATTCCAGTTCAGAGGCAGAGCACGAGTTTCATCTTCGACGGGTTCTTCAGAGGTTGAGGGAACATCAGTTGTACGCCAAGTTTAAGAAGTGTGAATTTTGGTTACCCGAAGTGACATTCCTTGGACATATCATAGGTGTAGATAGGATTAAGGTGGATCCATCTAAGGTGGAGGCAGTTAGGGATTGGCCGAGGCCAAGGAACGCCATGGAGGTGCGGAGTTTTCTTGGTTTGGCAGGTTACTACAGACGGTTTGTAGAGGGCTTCTCGAAGATAGCAGCACTGATGACAGAATTGACACAGAAGAATCTGAAGTTTATCTGGTCAGATAAGTGTGAAGACAGTTTCGAAGAGCTGAAGTGACGACTTATTACAGCGCCAGTGTTGAGTCTTCCTTCGGGGGAAGGGAATTTCGTTGTTTACTGCGATGCATCAAGGTTGGGTTTAGGCTGTGTGTTGATACAGAATGAGAAGGTTATAACATATGCATCACGACAACTGAAGGAGTATCAGCAGCGGTATCCTACCCATGATTTGGAGCTGGCAGCGGTGGTATTCGCATTGAAGATTTGGCGACACTATCTGTATGGAGAGAAGTGCGAGGTATACACTGACCATAAGAGTCTGAAGTATTTCTTTACACAGAAGGACCTGAACATGAGACAGAGGCAATGGTTGGAGTTAGTAAAGGATTATGATTGTGATATTCTTTACCATCCAGGAAAAGTCAATGTGGTGGCGGATGCATTGAGCCGCAGAGGTCCAGGTCAGTTATATAGTTCTATTCAGATCACAAGGAAGTTAGCGGATGAGATGGTCAGAGCAGGGATAGAGTTGGTGGTAGACCGGTTGACTAATATTACTCTGCAGTCAACCCTGCTAGAGCGGATCAGAGAAGGGAAGTTGGAAGATGCTCAGTTACAGAGGGTTAGAGAGGATGTCTTAGCGGGAGTAGCTAAGGACTATTCTATATCTGAGGTGGGTTTGCTTCGGTATCAGGGACGGATTTGTGTTCCAGTTGATGAGGGGATCAGACGAGAGATACTAGATGAGTCTCATACGACGTCGTACTCACTTCATCCGGGTACCACAAAGATGTATCAGGATCTACAGACTTTATATTGGTGGCCCGGGATGAAGAAGGATGTGGTAGAGTATGTTGCCAGATGCTTAACCTATCAGCAGGTGAAAGCTAAGCATTAGTGACCAGCCGGGTTGCTTCAGCCTTTGGGTATTCCTGAATGGAAATGGGAGGACATTACTATGGATTTTGTGGGAGGTTTACCCAGAACAGTAGGACTTCATGACTCGGTGTGGGTAATAGTGGATAGATACACCAAGTCAACCCATTTTCTTCCAGTGAGGTCGACATATACTGTGGATCAGTATGCAGAGTTGTATGTAAGGGAGATCGTATGTCTCCATGGGGTTCCTAAGTCTATAGTGTCGGACCGGGATCCTATTTTCACTTCCAAGTTTTGGGGTGGTTTGCAGAAGGCTTTGGGGACTCAGTTGAAGTTCAGTACGACCTTTCATCCTCAGATTGACGGACAGTCTGAGAGGACGATTCAGGTATTGGAGGATATGCTCAGAGCATGTGTGATTGATTTTGAGGGTTCATGGAGTAAGTAGATTCCCCTCATTGAGTTTTCGTATAACAATAGTTATTAATCAACGACTGGAGTGGCTCCCTATGAGATGTTGTATGGGAGGAAGTGTAGATCACCCATTCATTGGGATGAGATGGGTGAGAGGAGATATTAGGGGCCAGATATGGTCCAGAGGACAAGTGAAGCTATAGAGAAGATCCGAGCTAGAATGCTCGCTTCTCAGAGCAGACAGAAAAGCTACTCTGATCCTAAGCGTAGGGACGTGGAGTTCCAGGTTGGGGACCACGTGCTCCTTCGAGTTTCACCTCTGCGAGGGGTGAGGAGGTTTGGAAAGAAGGGAAAGCTAAGCCCTAGATTCATTGGACCATCTGAGATCCTGGAAAGGATTGGTCAGGTGGCTTACAGATTAGCTTTGCCACCATCATTATCTGGGGTTCATGACGTATTCCATGTCTCTATGTTTCGGAAGTACGTCTCAGATGTGACTCATGTGTTGATGTATGAAGATTTTGAGTTATAGACAGATTTGGCTTATGAAGAGCAACCGGTTCAGATCTTGGATCGAAAAGATAAAGTATTGCGAAATAAGACGATTCCTCTTGTTAAAGTGTTGTGGAGGAATAGTAGGGTCGAGGAGGCGACCTGGGAGCTTGAGACAGTGATGCGGGATCATTATCCCGAGTTGTTTAGGTAAATTTCAAGGACGAAATTCTCATTAGGAGGGGATAGTTGTAACGACCCAAATTCGCTAATAAGGCTTAAGGGCCTTGATTAGTGTGTCTGGAGGGCATAATGGGAATTATGTGTGACTTTAATGATTAAGATGCATGATTATGAGTTAAAGCATGTTATATGACTATTTGAATATTTGAGATGCATGACTATGTGTATTAGTATGCATGTAGGCCCTGATTAGGTTAGAAGGGCATAATCGTAATTTTGGCCATTTTTGGGCATAACTGTATTGATATATGTGATAATTGTTGAGACCACATTATTATGTGGATATATCTGTGATCTGTGACTCGAGACGATCCTAGAGAGTAGATTAGCGAAAAAGTCATGGCGGGGATTTATACCCGGATCAGGGTGAGCCTAGTGGGAATTTAGTGAGTATATTGGAGTCTATTTTGATATCGAGGAATATAAATGGTGATTAATTAGGTATCGAGAAGTAAGCGGAAAATATTAGAGACACTCGAGGAATTAGTAGGAATTGGGTAAAATGACTAAAATGCCCCTAAGTGGACTAAAGGGTTTAGAATTAATAGGGAGGGCATTTTGGTCAATTGGCTTTTTAAAGATAGATAAGTTAAGGCTTTATACTTAGTGGTAATTGTAGAATAATATAGAAATGTGAGGAAAGAAAGAAAAGAAGGAAAATAAAGAAAAAGAAAGGAAGAAAAAACAGAGTGGTTTCCTAGAGTCGGTTTGTGGTTCTCTCACCATTTCTCTTCATTCTTTTTGGTGCAAAATTCAGAGGAGAGCTAGGTCAACTAAGCCATAAGGTTTCTAAGCTAAGCTTGAGGATTTGGCAAGGGTTTAGCAAGGATAGGCCATCACTTGAGGTAAAATTTTGTAGTTCCTTCTGTTCTGGTTTTGGTTTTTAGCAAAGGTATCTAAGCTGTGTTGATGGGGAATTCTAGGGAAGTTGGAGCCAAGGGTTGAGGAAGAGCAAGCTAAGGAGGTCTAGAGGCAACTTGAGGTCGAAGTTCCATCAAAGGTATAAATTCTGAGCTTTTAACTTTGATGTTTTGACTGGTTTCTGCTGAGTTTTGAAGTTTAGAAGTGGCTATGGTGAATTTTGAGATTAGGGATGCATGTGCTTGGGTTTTGAGTATTTGGGGTGCTTGGGATGAGTGGAATGTGTTAATAAGCTTGTTTTTGAGTTTGGTGAAGTTTTGGAGAAGTTTTGGTTGAGTTTGTTTCGAGGAAATCGCAGGAGGGAAAATTGGGAGGTTGGATGTCTGTGACTAGTGCTACATCGCTAGCCTTTGGGCGCTGTAGCGCTAGGCCATGCTTCCTAGGGGATTTTGCTTCTGCTTGTAGCACTGTAGCGCCCTCCTAAGAGCATTGTAGCGCTGCCCTGTTTCCAGAAAGGAATTTTTAGGGTTGTTTTCAAGGGTTTTTGACCAAGGGTTTGGGGTTTGATTCCACCACCTTGTTTGGTGGAACTAGGACTTCCCGCGGGCTCAGGATTGTTCCCGAGGCTAGGTTTTGGACTTGAGATTTGGTGATGAATTTGACCTATGATTGTGTTTAGGTGAGCGCTAGGGCTCGAGAGGGATCGTGCTCAAAGAGTCAAGTGATCAAAGCTAGCAAATCGAAAGGTAAGAAAACTGCACCCGGTTATATGTTTGTGATGGGACTAAGTGCTCCCGATATTTGTATTATGTCAATGATGGTATTATGTCATGGGACATGTGATAGCGGCCTAAGGGCGCCGTACACAATATTTGCGCACAGAGCGCGGCTTGGCCACTGGTAGCCGAGGACAGCTTAATATTCATTGAGCTCGATTTAAGCGGGCCGGAGTCAGAGGGATAACGGAGGGTGTGGCCTGAGGGCGCTAACCCTAGTTATCATATGTGATTTGGTGTATGTTATGAATTGATATGTTTAGTATGTTGAATACTTGACTATTCTGAATGTTGATATGATTAAGAATATGTGATGCAATTCGAGATATTGATTTGTCTGTTGATTGCTTATGCTTTGTTGTTATGTTTTCTTGCTGGGCCTTGGTTCATGGGTGCTACGTAGTGCAGGTAAAGCCAAAGGCAAGTTGGGCCAATCCTGAGATGGAGGGCTGCGGTGTGGAATGTACATAGCCAGCTGTTTGCCCGCCATGGCCGAGGAGTAGATCAGGACAGAGATTGCCTATTTGTCTTTTTTTCCTTAATATGGCTAATACTGGATTTAGTCATCGAATCTTTTGTAAATAGTTTCAAACTTAACATTTTTGGGATCCCGCACAAACAGGAAATGTTTCTTTCTGAAAATGTGACTTTTGAGACCAAAACATTTTAACGATTGTTCCCTTGTAGTTTCAATAACACGTTTTTAATTAAACGACTTGGTTAGCTAGTCTAGCACTTTTATAAACACATAGTGTAACGGTCTTGGCTATCCAGGGCGTTACACCCCCACTATTTCTTCTCGCTTTTATACCAAAGATGTTATCGACCTCTCAAAGTTCCTTCATCTAGAAAGTGGAGGATAGCAACCTCTTCATTTCTATTATGTCTCTCTTCTCATTACTCAAAATCAACAATAATCAATATATAGACACACCAAGATGACATAGCAATCACAAGTCATAGAGTATAAACACTTATCTACATTATTGTGTCTAAACCCATCTGAAACAATAGCTTTTTCAAACTTCTTATGCCATTGTTTAGATGCTTGTTTTAAACCATATAATGATGTAACAAGCATACACACTTTATGTTCATTACTCCTTAGAAAAAAAACCCTGCAATTGTTCCATATAAATCTCCTCATCGAGATCTCCATCTAGGAATGTCATTTGGACATCCATTTAATGAACATAAATGTTATATATTGATGATAAGGAAAAAAAAACTCTTTTTGTGGTTGTCCTTCCAACCTGTGCATACATGTCAAAATAATCGATTCATTCCTTTTGTTTAAACCCTTTAGCCACACATCTAGCTTTGAATGTTTGTATGTGCCATTAGTGTGATATTTCCTCTGAAATGTCCATTTGCAGCCAATTGGTTTTGAACCTTGTGGAAGGTCTATCAATCCCCATGTGTGGTTTGACATAATTGAATCCATCTCATCATGTATTGCCTCCTTCCAAAAGGCAGAGTCTCTTGAAGACATTTCTTCTTGGAATGTTTTGGGATCATACTCAACTTGAAGAGCCATAGGAAATTTCCATGTAACTTCTTCAAGTCTACCGCAGTGTGTCTCTACTTGAGAACATTTCTCAATTGACCACAACTCTTTAAGCCTTTGGCTTCTCCAAGACAATATTAGTTGCTCATCAACATTTGGATCTTTCTCTTTAAGAGATTCTCCAACACTTGTGGGTTCTTGAGAGTTATTATCACAATATAACATATTGTCAAAGAAATGTACTTCTCTTGATTCAATTCTTAGTTTAGACTCCAA
Source organism: Humulus lupulus (assembly GCF_963169125.1). Taxonomy (NCBI): domain Eukaryota; kingdom Viridiplantae; phylum Streptophyta; class Magnoliopsida; order Rosales; family Cannabaceae; genus Humulus; species Humulus lupulus. The sequence continues at coordinate 42,482,214 of NC_084794.1, read as the reverse complement.
GTCTAATAGCCTATAGGCCTTACTGTTTGAGGCATAGCCAATAAATACACACTTAACGGTCAACGGACCCAACATGGTCCTTTCAGGCTCCGTACTCTGGTAATAAGTAATGCACCCCCACACTTTAAGATTGCCTAGGTTAGGCTTCTTTCCTCTCCATAACTCATATGTAAAAATATTGTTCTTTTTCATAAGAATTCGATTCAATATAGGACATGCATCAAGCATGTAACGACCCAATGAAGAACAACTATCATAAATGTGGAAACATACATCGTTTCTGGAAAACCTCCTACTTTAGTTAACTAAAAGACCCAAAAATCCATATAAAAAAACTTTTAAATACTTAGTTTAGAAGCATGCGCATGCTTAAGATAAGATTACATTATTTGAATCCTTAAAACAACTTTAACATAATGACATAAAGTTTTTAGAAAAAATAAAACTTGAAAAAAGCGTAGCGACTTCCAGCGTCGGGCAACATGTACATTTCGCATGACAGACTCCAACACTTACTGATTCGTCTTGCCATTTTTCTTACCTACAACATGAAACAACTAGGTAAGCAAAACGCTTAGTAAGAACAAATTAACATACATAGCATAAAGAAGAAAAACAAGAAGCCCTAACAATGATCATACAGATATTCAACCATAAATAGGGTTTCGGAAAGACTGAACCCTAACATACAATTCAAGAGCGTGTGAATGTCCTGACAAACTTATCGTCCTACCCAATAACCAGATTTCGTAACTAAGTAAACCTGCACGTAGAAAATCTCAAAGCAAGTGTGTACATACGTAAGATCTTAACTCATAACCTACTTGTCATACTTATCATGCATATCATACTTATCATCTTATCATACTTAACATGCATATCATACATATCGTACTTATCTTCATATCATACTTAACTTACATATCATACTTATTGTACTTATCATCTTATCATACTTAACTTACTCAACACAAACATGGGTGTATACTTAAAATACACCAGTTACTAAGACTCCTAGGCGAATTCAACATACTCTCATAATCTTAATGACTTAATTCTAGAATCATCTTACATATGTGTCATGGAGTTTAACTGGACTCTTATGCCATGGGTGTTAAACCGGACATCTTACTTACATATCAAAGAGTTTAACCGGACTCTTATGTCGTGAGTATTTAACCAGATGTCTTACTTATAACAGTGGCCAACCTAGCTCACTTACAAAGTCACCAGAGGTGTCTGATGCTTGCTTACTTACTTATTGGGAGCTACCTAGCTCTTACTTACTTGATACCGGTAGCTAGCCGAATGCCATAATCATATCTGCCTTACTTATGAGTATGTAAACCTCCTTAGGACAATGATCTTAAGTAAGCTTCTAGAACTAGTTTTCAACTGTGTACCTAAGTCTTAAATTAAAAATAGTCATGTCATGTTGTAGCCAAACATTCATAAGTTATCTTACTAGGATTCCTTAGCGTTTGTGTACGGGATTTCTTTATCAAGAGGTGAGCCTTCCCGCTTAGGTGACACTGTAGTGAATCTATACAGTGACTCAAATTAATTATGACAATTATCTTAGAAAGGTTTTTTTAACAATTTGGGCATTGAAAATCTAACACTCAACTCTTGTTAAGTCATACCATATTTCTAACATGCATTTAAACACTTGAAAATACATCCTCTAAGTGTCGGGGAAAACTAGTTTCCAAAACCACTTCCAAAAACCGGTCCATAACTATCTAAGACCTCAAAGTAAAATTCTTTAGTATTCGAAGTCGTTAATGAGTTCCCAGAGTCCTACTTCTAATGGTGACGGGGTCTAATTACAACGTTCTTACAAACTTTTTTAAAAACCACCATTAATTAATCTCTCTAAGAAATATCCTTTTTATTCTCTTACAAAAATATAGCTTAGTGATTATTTCTAAGAAACTAGTTACAAATTTCATTATATAATTTTTTTTGGAGAGAACTTATTTCAATAAAAGTTGTGTTTACTTAGTTCGTTAAATAACCGAATACACCAATAAACTCTACTTAAAGTTTTTCGTGTAATGAAATGTCAAAATACCATTTTTACGAATTAAGACTTATTTAAATTATTTTTAGAAAAAAAAATCTTTTGAGGTAAGCCTAATCAAAATGGTAACCCTTTTTGAAAAATAAGTTTGCTCATTATAAAGAAAACCAATTTTAAATGTTATTTTCCAAAAGTGGGCAATTGGACCCCTTTACTTAATTTAAAGAAAATCTTAAGATAAACAATTTAGAAAAATATTATTTAATCATGTTTAAGAGTAAATAGAAAATCCACTTATAATGAAATTGTGGAAAAAGTTTTATAACCAATTATTGTAGCAAACCCTAATATTTTGTAAGTGTTGCTAACTATCCATTCTATGAGGAATTCCCAACTTTAGAACACCGCCATTCCTAAACAGACTACTGTTTTTCTATGAGAATATACGGGTCTAAACATTGATACAACAAAAAAGTTTACACAATATTTCAGCAAAAACGGAGCTCTCCTTCAAGGTGAAACTTGTTCTAACTCTAGTTTAAGCTGTCCACATTTTGAAGAAATTCCAGTTTTAATATTCCAAATTAGAAATATTATATCTCTCAAACTATAGTGAATTTTTAGAAACTGTTTCATAGGATTAATATTTAATATATAAAAAATGTGCAGTTAAGCTTTCAGTCACAAATAATTAGTTTAACCTATTCAAGTCGTTGCTCAAACTCTCAGTGTTAAAACTGTCAGTCAACATTTCAGATTGCACATGAAATCTCAAAATGCTCATAACTTGAGTTATAAAATACGTTTTTAAGTGGTTAAAGATGCTAAAATCATGTACTCTTCCTAAATAATGCATTAGAAAAAATCTCATTTATAAACCATGTCACTTAAGCACTGTAGAACTAGTTGGAATCTATGGTAACGTTTTTGGCAGCAAGCTATCTTCAACAAAACCTATGGAAACTTTGGATTTCCACTACCAAACAACCACAACTTGCATGCATGCAAACCAAACAGCAATAAAAGCAATAATAATCATCAACCAAATTTTTTTAACATCAAACATGACCCAAAATCTCAGATGGTAGAATCATTTAAAAAGATTTAAGGTAAAAAGTCAAGATTTTACCTTCACATTTAATGTTTTGAGTTTGGCTTCTATGGTTTGGCTCTAAGCTTCCCAAATTAATTCCAACTTCAAACCTCTCCCCAATGCCTCTTCAAGATCAGATTTGATTCAATAAAAAGAAGAAAAAGAGAAGAAACACTAAGATTTCAACACCATAACGAAAGCTTACCTTGTTAGTGTTCAAAGCTCCAAATATGTCCTAGAAGCTCTTGGATCTTGCATGCAACACTCCTAGGTTCTATATCAAATATCAAATAGTTTTTTTTAAGAGTTGATACTCAGAAACAAAGAGGAAAAAGAGAGCTATAGGGTTGGCATAAGGGAGAAGAAAAGAAACTTTCATGAACATTACCTCTTTTGTGACTTGTTTCTTCAAGATGAGCCTAGGAGCTTCAATGGAGGCTCTTACTTTCCTTAGAGAGAGAGGGACCACGGAATTTTGAGACGAAATGGAGAGAAAAGGGTCCTTTTTTTTTTGTGATTGGAGTGGAAGAGAGAGAGAGAGAAGAAGAAGAAGAAAAAGAAGGGAAATGAGTAGAAGAGAAGATTATTAGTTTCTCAAGTTTAACTTGGAGTTTAAGAAAATGTGTGTAGTGATTACACAAATAAATAAATAAAAAAATACAATAGACTCTTCAATTCCCTTTTGGTCGCCCCCTATCGAAAGACCAAATTGCCCTCCCATATTTTTCCTCTTCAAGCCAAGTTTTTAAACACAAGTCCCTTTTTTTTTTTAAATTTCCTTCTATTACATAGTTTTTGAAAAAATTAATCCTAATAAAAATTGGTGACCATATTTTAAAAATATAGATAAATTTTTTTGCCTATTATTTAGTTTTAAATTATTTATTTTGTAATAATCACAGACTTAGGCGAAATTGAGCATTTTACTTAAAATGACACAGAAATTAGAAATTTCCATAAAATTTCATTTCCATTTTCATTTTCCAACATTATAATAGTGTTTGCTAAATTTTCTTAATTTTCCATTATTTTTTTTATCACAGAAAATTTTATCTGAGATTTTGACCCGGTCCGAGACCGAAGGACTTGGTTTAATCGAAAAACCAATATTATCACATAATGGATAATACTTAACAGCATAACATTCATACAAAACATACAATATCCCTTACAAGTATTCACATACTTGGAAATATAAGATTTCTTGAGAATTAAATTCCCGCAACCAAAATTTTACCAGGTGCCCGAAACGCAAGGCGTTACAAAGCAAAGATTCACCCCACAAATTATAACACAATTTTTCATGAAAAAACATAGAGGTAATCATCTCAAGATATGTCCTATTCTTTCTTTTAGCTATTCTATTTTGCTGTGGAGTGTATGGTGCAGTGCATTCATGTATAATGTCATGTTGTTCATAAAACACATTGAAATCATTTGAAAAGTATTCACCACCTCTATCACATCTAAGAGACTTTATTTTTTTCCCAATTGATTTTCTACTTCAGCTTTATATATTTTAAATGCATTAAATACCTCATCCTTATTCTTAAGAAAACACACATAAGTCTATCTTGATCAATCATCTATAAAAGTCATGAATTATCTACTTCCTCCTATAGTCAACATGCTATTCAATTCACATAAATTACTATGTATTAAAGCTAGCAAGTTTGAACATCTATCAATACTTGAAAAAAAAATTGTTTGCCATTTTATATTTAACACATAATTCACATTTATCATGCACATTCACATCAAAATTAATCAATCCACATTTAACAACTCTTTTAATTATGCTATAACATATATGAGTAAGTCTATTATGCCACAAAAGTAATAGAATTGGAATTAATCACATTGCAAGATTTAGATGTCATATCATTATTGTCACTATCAAGAGTACAACGTTTGATCATTTCATCACATTTATTACCCTTTCCCACAAAAGTGCCAAATTTAGTCAAAGTAATTTTACCGAATTCAAACTCTATTTTGATACCAGATTTACTCAATAGACTACCACTCATAATGTTTCTAGTCATATCGGGAACATAGGAAACATTAGTTAGGGTCACTCAAGGTTGCAATGATCTAAACATTAAATGTATTGGCATTGGTACCTTTACTTAGGTTTGCAATGATATCAACATCAAATGCATTGACCTTAGTATCTTCACTTTCTTTTTGCAATGAACTCATCATCAATTGCATTGACATGTTCACCTTCTCTTAAGGTTGCATTAGTCTCATCACTACATGCATGAACCATGTCAATTCTCTTTAGGGTTATCATACATTTCTCATTGAATGTATTATTATCAATAGAGGCTACACTGCATTTCTCATTAAATGCATTAAATTTAATCAAAGTCACAAAGATCTCAATCATCAATTAGAGTGATCAAATTAAATTCATTTAATAGTGCAATGATCTCAACACCAATTGCCTTAACCCTAATCTTATTATGGTTAATTTTACAATTACTATATCTCACATGATGATCAATAATTTTACAAACAAATCAAGTATAACAATAAACCTTGAATTGCTTGTTAACATTCACCATTGTACTCTTAAAATAAACAATAATCTCAAACTCACAAAAATATGGAAGCAAACACATTCCATTCAAATTCTTGAAATCTACACATTTAGAAATAAGGAAGTTGATGATATCAATCTCCTTAAGTATGTAATCTCATTGTGCTGTCTCATCATTTGTTGATGAAAACTTTGAATCCATATCCACATTCATGTAAAGCATTTCCAAGTAGAACTTTCTTTGATCTTTCAAGGTTACGTGTTCAACACAAACCATATCATGAAATAAGGATTTGAAGATTGTAGAAGATGAACCAACTTCTCTCATTGTTGATTATGCAAAACAAAAAATTAAGGTAATTAGAACTAAAGATTCTTCCATGATATGCTATCTCACAAAAATAGAGTATTAGATTATTGGGGGAGATTGAGATAACACCACCTCAAATTTTGGAATCTACATAAAAAATGGATTGAGAGAGACTAAATAAAGATTGAGAAAAAATATGCAAATCCAAGTTGGTGAATGATATTCTTCAAATTTGATGAACCTTCAAAAATCCCTTGTAGAACCACCACTTTGAGCAAATCCTTAGAACAAAAGCAAGACCACAAATCCAAGGCTTAAACATGTTTCTTAACACTGTCCTAATACTATAATTCCTAGCCATAATTGATGTTTGAGGTCTTTCTAAGATGAAATGGGGATTGAGATTGAACAAGCCTTAAACTCACAAAGTCAAGCACTTTCTTGAAGAAAACTTGAGATTCTTGGAGCTGGAGAGGGAGAGGTTAATGAGAGATTGGAGAGAGTGATCAAGTCTTCCAAAACTCTATTTTGACCATTATATAGAGTAGGCACAATCATTAGGTCTAACAAATAGGATTAGAATTGTAAAATACATCATTTGGATCTAATTTATGTAAGTCATACAGACTCTACAGGCGACGCATCACCTACTAGCCTTTTTTGAACCCTAAGCATTAGGTGATGCTATGCCACTTTCCACCCTTTCTGATTTTGGACCCCTCCAAAGGTCCTAAAAATGCTCCAAATGTTTCCAAGCCTTTTTGGGACCCTTATATACCTCCATGCATCACTTTGGACCCAAAAATACATTTTCAAAGTGCCTACAATTGAAACTCAAATTTCACATCTTCACTATGTGAAATTCACTAAGTGTTTATACCTTGCTTGTATTTTAACACTTATCTTATTGTATTTAACCAATCATAACACATCCCATAAACACCACAAATTAAAACTAACATATGCCCAAGACCCATCAAAATCCCAATTCTCAAGAATTTTCCCAAAACCAAAATAACTCGAAGAAAGAAAGCAAGCTAAGCTCAATCCCTCTATAAATCTGAATCCTCTAGCTTGATGATTTCCCTGGTAGCCATAATCCTCAACAACAAGCTTCAATTCTCCTTAAGGCCTCCAAAATTCTCAAGCTTCAAACCTATTCTTGTGTGTTCTTATCAAATGGTGAAAAACTAGAAGGAAGGGAGAGAGAGACTGATCGTGAGTGTGAACTGCTCAAGACTTAGCTTTCACTCCATCTAATGGTCAAAAAGACCATAATACCACTTCCTCCAAAGAACCTATTAATTAAACCCCAAGGGCATTTTGGTTTGTTTGCTTAAATCTCCACTAAACCTCAAATTGTATCTCTAATCTCCAATTAAATCCACTAATCCACAACCCAAACAGTTCTCTCAATTAATCCCATTTAGTAATAAATCCCAGTGGCATTGCCAAATTACAAAAGTAGCCCTAGGTTCACTCTTAGCCAGGTATCAATCCTCGTTGTGACTTTTATGCTAAATTTCTCAAAAGGATACACTCATGTTGAATATCACAAATATATCCACATAGTAATGTGGTCTCAAGTACATAACATATAAAATTACAAGTATACCCTCCATGGGGAAAAATTACTAAAATACCTCTTTTAAACAAAAACGAGACTATAAGCACATTTAATACACATAAACATGCACAAGTAGTGATATCATAAAATAACTCACATAATCGACATAATCACATATATATTAAAATAAAATCACAAAATTCACAAATAATTCCAATTATGCCCTCCCGGCACACTAACCAAGGTACTAGACATTTCGTCCCCTCCTAATAGAAATTTTATCCTCAAAATTTACCTAAATTGCTCGGGATACTAATCTCGCATATCCGACTCTAGCTCCCAAGTCGCTACCTTGATCTTGTTGTTCCTCCATTATACTTTAACCAACGTAATTGTCTTGTTTCATAAGACTTTATCCTTCCTATCAAAAATCTGTATTGGCTGCTCCTCATAGGATAAATTGTTTGTAACTCTAGATCCTCATAACTAAACACATGATTCGTATTTGACACATACCTCCTATGCATCGATACGTCAAACACATTAGGTACTCCTAACAAGGCTAAAGGCATAGCTAGTCTATAGGCTACCTACTCGATCCTTTCATGGATCTCAGAAGGTCCTACAAACCTAGGGCTTAACTTGCCTTTCTTCTCAAACTGTTTCACTCATCGCAGTGGTAAAGCTCGAAGAAAAACTTGGTCCCCAACTTGGAACTACACGTTCCTACGCTTATGATCAGTGTAGCTTTTTTTTCTACTCTATGAGGCTAGCATCCACACTCTAATCTTCCCAATGTCCTCACTGATCCTCTGCATCACTACAGAACCCAATTATTTCCTCTCACCCATTTCATCCCAATGAATGAGTGATCTACACTTCCTACTATAAAACATCTTGTATTGAATCACTCTAATCGTTGACCGATAACTATTGTTGTAGGAAAACTCAATCAAGGGGAGATACTTACTCCATGACCGCTCGAAATGTCTTTTAATATTTGAATCATCCTCTCAGATGGACCATATGTTTGAGGATGACATGCTGTGCTATACTTGAACAAAGTACCCATAGCCTTTTGTAGGCTCCCCCAAAAATTAGAAGTAAAAGTGGGGTCCCGATCCGATACTATAGACTTTGGAGCCCAATAGAGACGTACGATCTCCATGACATACAACTCACCATATTGATCTACTGTATAATTTGTCCTCACAGGCAGAAAATGGGCTGACTTGGTGTATCTATCTATGATCACCTACACTGAGTCATGCTGCCCCACCGTTCTAGGCAAGCCCACCACGAAATCCATAGTGATGTATTCCCACTTGCACTCAGGAATACCTAAAGGTAGTAACAATCTAGCTAGCCTCTAGTGTTCAACCTTCACTTGCTAACAAGTTAGGCACCTTGCCACATACTTCACTACATCTCTCTTCATCTCAGGTTGCCAATACAAACATTTCAGATCCTGATACATATTTGTCGTGCCTTTGTGCAATGAATAAGGAGTGTTATGAGACTACTCCATAATCTCTAGTCTAGTACCAACATCAATCAAAACACAAATCTGATCCTTGTACCTCAACATTTTTGTCTCAGCAATGGTAAAGTCCTTAGTCACTGCAGCTAGGACATCCTCTTGGTGCTTCTCCAACTGAGGATCATTCCTTTAAGCTTCTCTTACTCTCTCAAGGAGCATAGATTGAAGTGTAGTGTTGGCTAATCTGCCCACAATGAAATCTATCCTAGCTCTAGTCATATCCTCTGCCAATTCCCTGGATATCTACTTCCCCATACAAATAGTTTTGCCACACCTTCAGTGTGAACACCACTGCTGCCAACTCTAAATCATGAGTAGGGTATCGTTGTTCGTAATCTGTTAGCTATTGTGAAGCATATGCAATCACCTTCCCAACTTGCATAAGAACGTAGCTTAACCCCGGTCTTGAGGCATCAAAATAAACCACAAACTTCCCCTGATCTGAAGGAAGAAGTTGTTCTCACAACTATCCGACAAAATGAACTTCAAGTTCTTGTGTGTCAACTATGTCAGTGGTGTTGCAATCGTCAAGAACCCTTCAACAAACGCTGATGGTATCCTGCTAAACATGGGGTACTCCTAATCTTTGTGGCACTCCTAGGCCTTGGCCAATCTCTCACCGCATTGATCTTGGATTGATCTACCATAATTCCATTATTACTGAAAATGTGACCCAGAAAGGTCACCTGAGGTATCTAGAACTCGCACTTCTTAAACTTGGCATATAACCTATGCTCCCTCAATCTCTGTAGTTACAATCGGAGATGCTGCTCGTGCTCTGCCTCTGTCTTAGAGTAAATCAGGATGTCATCAATGATGAAAATAAAATATTTGTCTAGATAGTCCTTGAAAACTCTGTTCATCAGATCCATAAATGTTGTTGGGGCATTAGTCAATCTAAACGACATAACTAAGAACTCATAATGCCTATATCTCATACGAAAGGCCTTCTTATCCTCTCCTTTGATCCTTAGCTGGTGATAACCAGACCAAAGATCAATCTTTGAAAATACCTTCTTACCTTGCAGCTGATCAAATAAGTCATCAATCCTAGGCACTGGGTACTTTTTCTTAATACTCACATGTTCAACTCCCTGTAGTCAATGCACATCCTCAGTAGTCAATACACATCTTCAGTGACCCATCCTTCTTCTTCACAAATAATATTGGTGCAACCCAAGATTAGAAGCTAGGCCTAATGAATCCCAAATCCAATAATTCCTGCAACTAAATCTTCAATTCCTTTAGCTCTACTGGTGCCATCCTATAAGGTGCTCTAGATACCGGTCCTGTCCCCGGTGCCAACTCAATAACAAACATGAAATCCTGATGCGACAATAACCCCAATATATCTTCTGGGAACATATCTAAGAACTCACATACCAATTTGGTCTCCCCTGACCCGAAAAGCACATCCCTGGTGGTATCCACTACGCTCGCTAAGAATCATATGCAACATCCTTGCAATAGGTCTATATCCTTCAGTGCCGAGATAATAGGAACATGAGGCCCATTCACACCACCCACAAAAACAAACTAGTCTTCTCCTTCAGGCTCAAAAGTCACCATCCTCCTCCTACAATCAATAGTTGCTCCATACTTGGCTAACCATTCCATACCCAAAAGTATATCAAAATCCTCCATAGCTAGCTCAATCAAGTCCACTAAGAATTCCCTACTATCTACCTCTACTGGTAGGGATCTAATCCATCTCTTAAAAATTGCCAACTCCCCAGTAGGCAATAAAGTCTGAAACCCCTCCACACAAAATCACAAGGCCTACACAGTATATCAATCACTCTACTAGAAACAAACAAATGTGTATCACCAGAATCAATCAACTCAGTATAAGTAATAGAAATCTCATCTATCACTAGCGTGGGACTAGCCTTAGCCTCTGGCTAGGTCAATGTGAACACTCGGGCTGCAGTCAAAATATCTCCCTTCTTCTACTCTTCTTTCTTCGACTAGGGGTTGTCTTTCCTAAGATGTCCTACCACCCCACATAGGAAGCATGACTTAAAGCAGCATTATCCCAAATGGCACCTCCTGCACCTAGCGCACTCCGGATAACTTCTCTATGCTTCATTGTCACCCTGGCGGCCACCCTAAGTACCCTGACCCCTCCTGTCAGGACCACAAGTAGTAGAAGTGTCTAGGGTCATCCTTTTCTGGTCACTAGGGCCTCCGCCCCTACCAGATCCAATAAATGAAGGTACCACCCTCCTGGCATCATGACTCACGTCACTCTCATACCAAATCTTATCCTCTGTGCCCTCAGTAGTCAGGGCCTTCTCAACTACCTAAGCAAATGTAGTAACTCCTAGAGCTGAGGTGATCCTAACATCTTGTGCTATCATGGGGTTTAATCCCTGACAAATATCTCTCTCTCCAGGCAGCATCGGTTGGCACCAAGTCAGAAGCAAACTTGGCCAACCTGTAAAAGTTCAGGGCTTGCTTAGCCACAGTCATGTTACCTTGCACAAACTTGGTAAACCCATCCGCCTTCGCAGTTTGAATTGCGCCGTTGTAATACTTCTTGTTGAACAAATCCTAAAATGTAGTGTCCCATAGTATTTACTTAGCAAGCTAGATAGTAGTAGTAGTTATTATTAGTTAGTAGTATGTTAGTTACCGTAGATTTTGGTTCAAGTCGGGACTTAGTTGGACACTCATAGCAATAGTTATGGATTTTATAAGTTTAATCTATAATTTAAGAATATTAATTATAACATAAGGTTTGAGTAATATTGCTAGTCATAGATATATATTTATTATAACCTATGGTTTAGATAGATCTAATAAGAGTGCGACACTTGTCATAATTATGATTATTAAGGAATTAAGCATTTTTTATGGATAGTTTTAATAAAAGAAAGATCTAGAAGCTCTAGAACCTTCCAGCAGTTGTTAAGATCGTATTATGACTCAGTCAAAACTGTTTATCCAATTCAAATTATGCTGAAAAATGCAATTACATATTTGATATATCAACGTATGCCGATATATCGCCTACGGAAGATACGGAAAACACGTCGACTTTGCACGAACAATTGAACAAGCCTCGAGAATACAAAAGGAGGCGATAAATCGCCTATAGGGAGCAATATATAGGCTCCATGTGTGTATTTTTGAAAGTTTGATTTTTGAATTTTAAAAATACCCTTAACCACTTAGACCTGCCTTTGAACGATTAGTTGAACGAAAATTCAAATCTTTTTCATTTTATAATCATTTATTTATTCAAATTAAAAGGGGTTAGTTTCACTCCTTGAACTCTATAAATAGGAACTAGTGCTCAACCATTTTCTTCATTCTTCAAGCATTTGATCAGAGCCTCCAAGGTGCTAGTGTTACTATAGAGAGATACACTTGGGTTTTGGATTAAAGCTTTATCATTCTAAGCTTTTATAAACACTTGGGAAGTGAGAAATAATGTGATTTCGATATTGAGGTTTAGACGAATCCATAAGGTCATTCAAGGTATTTCTATTCCTAAGTTCAATTCTATATGGTTCTTTAGTTTTCGTTATTCAGATCCTAACTCTTGTTTATGATTCTTAATTAGGTATTTAAGTTCTTGAAACTTAAGGTTCTTCTTGGTAAGTTTCTTCTTGGATGATTTAGTATTCTTTTTCATCTCTTTTCTTTAGATTCTCACCATTTTACTGTTGGTTTATAGGAGTGTTCTAATCCCATTCTTGTTCCCAAATATCCCGACTTTTGGTAAGGAAAATAGGATAGATTATATGTGCTTATATGTTATGATATGTTTATATTATGATATGTTTATGTTATGATATGTTTATGCTATGATATGTATATGTATGACATGCTTTTAGTTGCTTGGGCATATGACTTGTTTAGCTAGCAAGCCCCAAGAATTTATGGGCATATGACTTGTTTAGATAGCAAGCCCCAAAAATTTATGGGCATATGACTTGCTTAGCTAACAAGCCCAAAGAATTATGATGGCCATTGTAGTCCTATATGATATATCTTTTATAGTATATGTTTATATCTTTATAGTATATGTTTATGTTATAGTCTTATGATGTATGTTTTAATAGATTTTCCTTGCTGGACATTAGGTTTACCCCTTTATTTTTAGTGTGATGCAGAAAAATGATTATGGAGGCGAAAGGATTCCTAGTAGCTTGGCTTATGTGTTAAGGATGAATGGACTGCGTCCTAGTCGAGGACGACGTTATTTATTTTTTGTCTTTAAAATTATGTTTTGATGAAATTTTGCAATTAATATTTAATGTTATGTTTTATGTTTTATAAACAATGGGTACCCATACCATATCACATTTTATTTTATACTTTTATGTTATTGATACAATATTTATTTTGGGGTTTTAATAAAGTTATGATTATTTCTTATGTATGTTTTTCTCAAAAATAATAGCTATGTCTAGTAGTTTTAATGGTCCAAGGTCTTAGAAATAGTTGGGTCATTACAACGCGGGGAGATTTTATTATTTTGTAAAACAAAACAAAAACATGGATAAATAATAAAAATCAAATCACTTAATTTTTTAAAATTAAAAAGACTACATTTCATTACCTAACTCACAAGATGAGCAGATACTAGTAGGATCAGGGGAGGATCACCACCTGCATCTCCGCCGCGAGAGCATGCGACATGTGCTGACATATTTATAACAAAAAAATATTAAAATATGACAAAATTAGTTTTTGTTAATATAAGACACATATAGATCACTAAATAATGACATATTATTATTTCTAAACAAAACATTTTGTTACATATATAAAAACAAAATTCTACTAGATAGAGTAATCACTATCATCACTACTTGAAGCTACATTAATGGGATTCAAACGATCACTATTGTCACTATTGTCATCACTAATGTCTTCAAACAGCTCATCATCATCATCAATAATACAACTTTCATCGTCACTTTCATGGTCTTATTGATTAGTAGTAGAAGGATGAGACATAATGTCAACATGTTAGACTATTGCACAATCAACATATCCTTTGTAACATCGAGCAAAATGTCAAAGCCTCATCCGCGACATATCCTTCTGCTATGGACCCTTCTAGAAAAGTTTTATTCCTGACATAGTTTTTTAATTTTTTCATGTACCTTACAAAAGGATACATCCACCTCATAAATATAGGGCGTCCAAATATAGCTTCGTCAGGAAGATGCAACACTAAATGGATCATTATATCAAAGAATGCTAGAGAAAAAATCAACACCATCTTGCATAAAATGATAAATAAATTTTGTTTTTCTTTCTCCGTGTATTTTACGTTCAACTTCCTATAACACAATTGTTTGAACAAATTACACAATACCATAATTGTGCCTAATGTGAATTCAGTTAGAAACTTTTAAACAACTACTATAAGCAACCGTTGCATTATCACATGACAGTCATGGGACTTCTACCCAATACTATTTGTGTCATTATCAAATACTTTCTTCTTCAAATTGGAACAAAATCCATATGATATCTTAGCCCCTTTTAGAAATTGGCAAAATTGTCACCTTTGTTCAACAGTCAAAATATACGGAGCATGCCGCTTCAATAGCTTTTTTGTTCACATCTTCGAAGATCCACAACTCTTTCCTACATCCCATATTCTTCAAATCATGTCTTGCATTAGTAGTGTCCTTGGACTTATCATTGTATAGCAATGTTCCAAGGAGACTATCACATCCAAGTTGTGTTTCTACTGGTTTGAACTCCAATATTCAAGTTCATATAATATAGTTTTTTTTCTCCAATTACTTTCTTATGCACCTCGTTTGCGCTTCACAACCCCAATTATGTCATGTTTACTAGGAACTTGAGTTGGGAGAGAATTCACTTCTTCTAAAATTTGTTGGCAAGTAAAATGACTTGGATGACCTCTGTTCTAAACTTGGTCGTTAGCTCTGTGTTCTTTCTATACTTATTATTATTTCCCAAAAACCACCTATGATCGACATTAGATGTTTTACCAATCACTCACATGGAGGAAGTTTCTTCACTACATGTTGGACAAACTTTGTATCCCTGCCCACTCCATCCAGACAAACTGTTGCGAGCAGTGAAAACATGAATTGTCCACAAAGGTGTCGCCCACATCTTAAACGCTTCATTCTTTCTGCCATCTCCGTTAGTCCATAAGTATTTCAACTTGTCCGCCAATAATCTTAGAAATATATCCATATCCTTACAAGGTGATTTTGGCCTAGGAATTAGAAGAGTCAACATAAAAACTTCTCCGTCATGCACAACCATGGCGATAGATTATAGTTGGTCAAAACCATTGGCCACATACTGTACGAAACACTCTTGTTTCGAAATGGATTAAACCCATCTATGGCCAAGCCTAAGCAAATATTTCTAGCATCTATTGTAAACTCTGGATGCCTGGCATCGATGTTCTTCCAAGCGACCCCATCAACAGGATGACGCATCACCCCATCTTCTTTCGATCTCCCCGTATAATTCCATATCATGTCCTTTGTTGTATGTCTTGAATTATATATCCGTTTTAACCTCACGGTCAATAGAAAGTAACACATCACCTTATGTACAAACTTTGTCCCCTTCGTCCTTTCATTGATCCATCTATAACTCCTTCATATCAGACATGAATATTTAGTTTCATGCTCATTGTATAAAAATAGCAATCATATATACACATATCCATTAGTATCCCATCCCTAACTTACTCATTTCTTTTTGGCATCATAGTGTGTTGGAGGAATTTTATTATCTTTCAAAAATGAAAAATTTAGTAACTTCAACAATTCATCTAAGGAATTATTTCGCCACTTCCCCTTCACTTTTGAATGCATCAACTTTGCCAAAAAGTTGAGTGATAATATCCAATCACAACCCGGATAAAACTTGACTTCAAACTCGTCGAACAACTCATCGTAATATTGACCCATTCGACTGTAATCCGCCTCACCTACACTACAAGAAAAAGACTCTACAGCGAGGACTTCTATTGCGATGACTCCAAAGTCGTCTTTGTATGTAGTCAAAATCTACAAAAAATTATTTTTCTTAATTTATTAAAAAAATAAGCTACAGCAATGACATGTCGCTGTTGTAGGGTCATCAACAACACGCGAATAGACCCTCCAAATTCATGATACCCCTACAGCGAAGACGTGTCTGATGGTTTTTATTGATCAAATCAGAGATTATGCGCAGCGGAACAACAATCAAATTGTTAATTTAATCCCACAAGATTTCTAGATCTACTTCTTCACATGCATATATATATTGAATCAAAGACATGAATAGAAAAATTGCCTCAGGTCCTTCCTTGCTACTATCTTTTTGTACAGCAAAATCTTTGAGATCTCACACCAAGATCTTCCAAAATGTTCTCAGCAGACAAAGAACGAGTGTGGGCTCACTATACAAATAATAGGCAAAATCTATTTATCAAATGTTCTCAACACATGAGATCTGATAAAGTTTGGACCTAGGTTTTGTGAAGAACAGTGACTTTTGTATGCATCACTGTTCTCTTTCTCTGAGAGAGATTTCAATATATTTTTCTATCCCTGAAAAGTTACATTCTGAAAAACTGATATCCTTTATTTAATATATCCAATATATTAAAAATAAAATATTATTTATCTTAAACAATTTGAAAAGAACTAATCAGTTATCAGATTTTGTTTAAATAATAATATTTTAATCATATTAGAATATCTCATTATTTATTTAATATTTAAATAACTAAAATTGTGGAACCAAGAAACTGCTCAGAGTCTCTTATGCGTGTAGCATAGTGACTGTGCACCGTGCTACACATGTACCACATGCCAGGGATGGCATGTGATTTTTCCCAATTTTTATTATTATTTAAATACAAAAAATCCCAAAAATAAATTAATTCAAAATTAATTATATTTTTGTTAAATAAATAAATAAATTAATTAATTACACATAATTATACAATAATTATAATATTTTACTTATCAAATAAGTCCTTTTGCCCATTATTTGTATTTACCTTTGTCAGTGTTTGTTTGAGCCATTTCGGGGACCATGGACCTATAACATTAAGCTCCAATAAATTGAAACTAAATAATTAAACTCTTTAATTATAATAGTTAATTTATTAATTATGATATTTCTCCACTATAAATTCAGAATTGCACTCTTTATGTTATAGATATACTTTTACAGAAATCTTATCTTAAGTCGTCCATTGATATAACCATCTTACAATAGTTCAACCCTCTAATTAATTAGTTCATAAATTGAATGGAAGAATTACCATTTTACCTTTCTAATTTACTTCTTATTCCTTAAGTACCATTAATTTACTAGTGAATAATTAATCTATAATCTAATTATAGAGTTGAGCTCAAAATCATTCAGTTCCAGAATTAACCCTTAAGGGAACTAATATACGATCCGTTAGGAAAGATTAGATTCCGTATTGTTGATACATGGCAAACTGTTATCTTACCTTAATTGTGCTATACAGTGAATGCCTTTGAGAAATTCAAACATAAATCTTCAAAAAGATTTCCCTATCTGGTTTAAATTGGAGGTATATTATCGAAACTGTAGAATTCTTACAAAATTCGTATCGATCAATACTTATCTCTTTGTGTTTTCTTTTTTTGTGTCATACTCTATAGATGGGTCATTTGCGGTAAGTACAGTCAACTGAGTGTACTGATGAATAAGTTTGTTTTATTTATTTATTTAATTAATATGTAATAATTTATTAAATAAATTTTAATCAATATAATTAATTAAATATATATTTTTTTAAATTGTATACCTACAGCGACGTCATGTCGTTACTGTAGGGTGCACACTGAATACAAAAATCTCAGTTTTCGTGACACTACAGTGATGCCATGTCATCGCTGAAGGCATATAAACCCACGCACTCTTCAGCGACGACCTGGCGTCGCTATAGATGGAGCGGTCGACGGACCTACAGCGACCACATGTCGTCGCTCTAGAAGTTTTTGAAATTCAAATTTTCAAATTTTGCAACAACCAATAGTCATGACATGTCGTCGTAATATCCCAGTCCAACCGAAAAAAAAGGATTTCCTACTGCGACCGACCAGTCTTCGCTGTAGTAAAACACTACTGCGGTGACTACGTTTGGTCATCGCCATAGAGCGCTACACATACGGACCTACAGCGACGTCGTTTTGGTGACGACGTGTTTTCGTTGTATACCTTCATAGATGATTTTTTGATCTACAATGACGATAAAATTCATCGCTGTAGACTCTTTTTCTTGTAGTGTTGATTCGCTGCATTTGCCAATAAGATGAAATGGTCAACAACATTAATCATCCCATCATTATCCTAGACTACCTCATCGACTACAACTACATCCACTACCCCGTGGAAAATCCACTATTGATAATTTTCTTGAAAACTCCATCAAAAGATATGTCCGTCTACCATATCTACACGATGGATCCTCGTGTTTAGGCATTTGAGACATGGATGTCTAATATTTTTGTCACAGTCTCTGTGTTCCTTTGCCATATTCAAAAAGGCTTGAAGATCGTTCAAATACTCATCACTATTACGTTTTCTCAAAGACTTCCAACGCTTATCGATCGACATCTACGATGCACGAATAAATCACAAAAAAATATCATTAAAGTATGTGTGTGTGTGCGCCCTATAATCCACCTTTCCACTCCATTTCTACAAGGATAAAAAAACCTATCTCATTCAGGTACTGTGAACATATAGTGTGATTTATTCTTTTTTACTTTTATTATTGTTTCATATCAGTATAAATTTGTTAGTACCTCCTCATAGTTCTCATAACTAAGTAAACTAAAATTAAGTCTGCCCACTTACAAGAACAAATAAGGACACACCTACCGAAAGTTGTACTAATGAAACAATAAAATGAGTTATAGATCAAATTATAGGTATACTGTAAATCCAAACTATCCACGCAGAGAGGCATATTCAAGAGTCCTCACTGACTCAGCATCTCTGAACGGGTCTAATTTATTTAGTGATTATAAATAATAAAAAAAATTATCACTATGTGACAATAGCTGTTTTATCCTATCTTTGATAATAAAATCTTACCACAAAAAGAAAAGCAAAACAAATTAAAATGGTCTTATGATGTCTTATGATTTATTAAGTTTTATGAAATTTTCTTATCTCATATATTTATAATGTTTAAGTTCAAAAATCATTACATATCATTAATTTAATATTTTATGATTTATTTTGCAATTTTATAAATTTATTATCTATTTTATTTGTTAATTTTTAATTTTTAAATTGAAATAATTATTAAATTAAGTAAACCTTATATTAATTTATAATGATTGATATTAATTTCTAAACTAAAAGTTTATTTCATTTTTTAAAATTAATTATAGATAAAATTGATTAATTTTCTTTTTTTTTAGATTTTTACTTAATATTTTTTTACTTCTATAGTTACTAAAATCTAATTTTATTATTTATTTTATTTGTTAACATTTAATTTGAACTAATTATTAAGTTAAGTTATTTGAATTGATAAATTTAAAGTTTCATTTATAACGGTTCGTAATAATTTATTTCATAAGAAAATATTGCTCCAATTGTTTTTTAATTAAATATAGTAAACATTATTAATTATTTATAAGTAAATTTTATTAAATATTATTTTTTATTAATCTTTTAATTGTTAAAAATTGTATTTCTTTTATTTAAATGTTAAATATAATTTTATTAATAAAGTTTAGTTTTGTTGATGCCGTTTTTCGTCAACATAAAATGTCGAGCAATTAAACAATAAGAACTATGGTGCAAATGAATAGTATGGTGGAATAACAAGGGTTTTACGTGATTCAGCAGTTAAATCTGCCTAGTCCACAATTCTATTTTATTAGAACTTGGATTTTTCTCTCTCAATAGCAACAGATCCGTCCCCTTTTAAGTGTTCATGACCTCTCTATTTATAGAGAGTTTTCAGAGTTCATTCCCACATATTTCGAGAAGACACTCCTGCTTATTAATTGAAATAATGATATTAAATGTTGTAACTCCTATATATAAGGAAACGTCCCCTGAAGACCGGGAAAACGGATAATAGACTTGTTAATATCCCCTTAATGCCAGGACGTTACAACAATAAATATCTTTAAATGTACAAAACATGTGTACATCAGATGATTCATCAAATCTCCGAGATCAACAATCAACATCGCATCGGTCAAGGTTTACAGACAGGTTATGAACTGACCGTCTTACTCCAAGACCTGCTCGGGATAGATAAACATCGTCGGGGCTGTCATCTTTCGAGCTTGCACTCTTTAAGCTCGGGCTACTCAATCCGAAGACACTCAATAACGGATGTATCCCGATGCTATGTTATTTCGAGCTTAGAAAGAATCTCGAGGCTACATGTCTTTGAGGTTGCCGTCTTGCTCCGAGGTTTTGACATCTGGACCACGAACATGTGTTTTATATATCTCGAGCTCACACTTGACGAGTACAGCTTTCGGGGTCACAATCTCAGGTCTTGAAATCTGGGTGTAACATTTTGCCCCCTCAAAAGTATTAGTTCGAGTCCTACGAGAAGGAAACTTTTGAACTACTTCCTTCGGGAACCGTTCCATCAACATACTCGAGTATGGACACACGTCAACTGGGTATTGCCCACTCAAGGTACTTGAGTACCATGGAAACCTACCCACGTCTATCTGCCTACCCTTCTTTTGGGTATTATCTCCTCACGAGTTCCTAGCCATTTGATTTGATACAGAATCTGGCCAATGGCTCATATTAATCTGACCCTTTGTATTCCCACGGGCTTATAAATAGGCCTCAAGTCGTCTTCTTCCTCTTTTATTTTCACGTTCATCGGAGAAAAAAAAAGGAAAGAAAAAACCAAAAACTTTCTTGCCCACATTTTGCATGTTCTCCAAGCCGAGAAGACAAATCCACGTTGGACTTTTTGACTCTGTGAGATCGCACTTACAACCGCTTATACAATCGTCCATTTCTCTGTTTCCGTCAATCACATTGTGTAAGTTTTCTGTTCATGCCTTCTTTGCATTATTTTTTCCATGTATGCTAATGCTTCTGTTGCACCGTGGGCACTAGAATTATTTTTGGTCCATATATTAGTTTAATGCACTAGGATGCTTCGACTGATAGATATTAGACTCAAACCCAGTTTCTATACAAAAAGGCTCAAATATGATTCCTTTTTTGAGTTTTCAAATTTCAGAGAACATATCTTGCACACCAAGATATCGGGTATAAAATCAGGGTTTTTTTTCTTCTAAAGAATGCACGATTCCCAAAAATATCACCTTTTTAATAACCGCCTCCTTTTTTCCGTGATATTTCGGGATTTCCCATAATATGTCCACCTTCTTTCCTTTCGGTGGAATACACACTCTGAGATTGGCTTCACCCTTTAGATCGAGCTTGCCTTGTAGCTTCCATCATTCGAGCTTAGGTACTATTTATCTCCTTATCTCTTGCTCGCTTGGCCCTCACCCTTTTGCTTTCTTGTTGGATGCCACAGAATTCGGGAAAGTGGTGGGGGTCAAAGCTCACGATTCCTTACTCACTAGTATCTCCGAGCCCGGAGTCTCCTTTTACTCGGAACCAGCGTTTAATTCGGGAGCACAAACTGAGGCGTGAACAAGAGGACACTCGAGACCACTTACGATGTCAGATAGACGAGGTCGAAGAATGGAAAAGGAAAAGACTAAGGGTCGCCCTTTATCCAGATTTGGACATCAAGCCTAGACCGATTCCTCTCGACCCTACGCTCAAAGTAACAATTTCCTTCAAGGCGGGTGATCTTCAATTCTCACTGATGGGGGAACCTTCTACTTCGCAACCGAGGAGAGAATTCTTCGAGGCCGAGCATTACTGGAGCTCGGTTACATCGCTAGGTCAGATAACTGATATTCTGGCTATTCATGGCATAGGACTATCGGGCTCGCTGAGGTGTCGAGCTCCGACCTCTCATGAGCGAAGTTGCCGCACTCTGGGAGATGGAAATCCTGACAGCAAGCTGAGATACGCAGCTTAGAGCCAGGAAGATATGAAGGCAGGGGTAGTACTGCCCTTGAAGTCTTTTTTCAAAGACTTCACGGACTTCGTTGGGCTGGCTCCCTTCCAGCTCAACACCAATTCTTACAGGGTCCTGTCTGCCCTGAGGTCGCTTTACCACGAGCTAAAGTGGAAAGGACCGGAAAGGACCTTCACCTGAAGAGATCTTATATTGTTTTTCTTGAAAAGAAATCCCTCCCGAGCTCGAGGAGGAGATGGCTTCTATTATCTCTCGAGCTATCCCAAGGAGAAGAAGATATTTGAGGATTCCCAACCATCCTCTTGATTTCAAGAAGGCCTTCTTCTGGACAGATGGCCTAGCCCCGTCTAGATTCTACTCATTTAGACGGATTCGTAAGTATCTCAACTTCCCTCTTTTTTGTGCTCGAACTTTTTTTAGGCTCGTGCTTAGCTGAAATGTGTTTGATCTTCCAGCCAATTACCATCGCCCTACTCCCACCAAGGAGATGAGGGAGCACAGAGAGACTTTGCTCCAACTTCCCTATGGCAGGAGATCCCTCTCTTATCTCCTGCACGAAGACAAGCTCCGGGCGTGTGGTCTCTTGGGGGAGGATCAGTCTACATCTGACTGGTCCAATAAGAAGTATGACTAGTGGAAGCTTGTGCCTCTACCAATTGGCAACCTTCCCCCAAGGACAAATGAGAGGCCTCCATCTCTAGCCCAACGTCATAGGAATCCGCAATCGGGCTCGGATGAACAAGGTACAGTCATCCTTTGCTCCGATTTTTGGTCTCCCTCATTACTAAAACATAAACCCGATAGGTTAATATTATGCAAGGATGATAGGAACCATTTCTATGTATGATCTTGGGTAGATGAGAGGGTACATAGGTTCGATAGTTGGCTTGGGAAATACGACACCATGTATAGCCTGAACGAGGTATGGGACGGAATAGCCATCCAATATGGTACTAATGACTATAGGGACCTTTCGAGGTTGACATCCACCTATAGGGAAGGTACTCCCCCCGCCTCTTCTGAAGATGGGGGAATTTTGTGGTTACCGAGCACATGCTTGGGGGAGAGTTCAAGTTAGGTTTCTCTTCACTTGTGTTTTTATCCCTTGTTTGTCTGCATCATGTTAATTTATTTTGTTTTGGGATAACTCATAATGTGATGTAAATGTGCAGGCGAGAAGGACTCTGACCTTGACAACATTCTGGTCAGTGGCGGAGCCAAGAGGAGTAAGCACCTGAGGGGGTCGCGAAAAATAGACCGACCTACTAAGGTCCTTAAGAGGACCGAGAAAATGCCACCTCCTCCGGCTCCGGTTGCTCCAAGAACAGCTTTGAGTCCACTTGCTCAAGCCAAGACTTCCTCCTCGACCTTGCCTCGTGTTCCTCCTACACCCTAGGTCAATCCCATAGGTGGCCCACCTCCGAAGAAACCCTCGTCCTCGAAGACATCGCTGCTCTCGATTTCTACTCATGTTGATGAGTATGTGATCGACAACGCAGCTGGACCCCACTGGGCTACACTAGGCTCGGATGTTCTATCTCGGGTGGGTCAGAGTTTTGGCAGCTTCGACGCTCCTCACTGGCAGTTTCTGAACAATGCCTAGAACTGCAACACTTTTTACGAGAAGAGCATCGAACTCCATGCTGTGGTAACCTTTCTTCTCTCGCTATTAGTTGTATTTACACTTGGTCCATATGCTAATTTGATTACTTTGTATGCCAGACACTTGCTATCTCTGCTCAGCTTAATTATAAGTTGAACAACGAGGTCCATTCGAGCATGTCTCTTGCTCAGGAGGCGAAGGATCTTCAGCCCAAACTGAGTGACGAGCTCAAGGCAACAAAAGCAAAGGTGGAGGCAGGAGCTGAGGAGCTAAAGGCCAAGACATCCAAGCTTGAAAATCTGAATGCCCGGCTCGCGGAGCTTGAGAAGGAGAATGCTCGGGTCAAGGAGATCAATACCAAGCTTGAAGAAGAGAAGGTCGTCACTTTTGAGATCATGGAGGGTGAAAAGGCTCGCCATCTTGAAGAGTTTAAGGAGAAGAAGGACCGGGAACTCAACATGGCCATGAACAGAATCTGGGCCAACAATGTCGACCTCGACACTAGCTTCTTAGGCCCTCTTGAAGCAAAGTTCGTGGCTAAATGGCAAGCTCGGCTTGATAAGGAGGAGACTACTCAGGATGAGGCAGAGGGAGCCAGGGGTGATGCCGATGCTGAGAAGGCCAAGGAAGATGCTGAGAAGGCCAAGGAGACCGCTCCTTCTTCTTAAATCTTGCCTCGGGGCTGCGTCCCTCTAAATTTCTTTTAACAGTTTTTTATGATTGATTTTTGTTTCTTATGCCCCCAAGGCTAAGACAATTTTACAGCTCGTGAAAGAGCTGCCTTTTGAGATATCATTTTTTGACTTTATTTTAATACATTTGCTTTACATTTCTTGGGTTGAAATATTTTGCGCATTTTATATTAAAGTGTCATATATGCCTCTTTATTCATACAAACATAGTTTGGATTTAAGCTCGAGGTTCAATGCATTCATGCACAGTTTGCTCGAAATATCCATTTCCAATCTCGTTATTTTATCAAGCTCGGCAATTACTTTTACCATGCACCTGAAAGTACTTATATGGTGTGTAATGTAAATGGTTTAGTTATATATTAATTTTTTAATTACCTTTTCTCGTCCTCGAGTAGCTCCCCGAGGTTATGAGATCGAAACTATTGTTTTGCAAGATACTCCAGCCTTGATCTCGACTTAATGCGAAGTGGGTTTATGCTCCAACTTACCGTCGATTAGTTTTAGCTGGTTTGTTCCAAACCTATTAAGGTCATGCTTGGTTTGTAATCCATACACTTATATTATTCATCTAGTTTGCATATTTGGTTATATCCAAACATTTTTAACTTTTGATAATTTGGTTACGTCCAAATACTTGTATGTTTTTTTTATAGTTTTGTTATATCCAAACTATCTTAGCTCGCGCATTTGGTTATATCCAAACACTTGTATATTTTTGACAGTGTGGTTATATCCAAACTATCTTAGCTCGCACATTTGGTTATATCCAAACACTTGTATATTTTTTATAGTTTGGTTATATCCAAACTATCTTAGCTCGCGCATTTGGTTATATCCAAACACTTGTATCTTTTTGATGGTTTGGTTATATCCAAACTATCTTAGCTCACACATTTGGTTATATCCAAACACTTGTATATTTTTTGTATATGCTATTTTATTTTTTCAAGCCGATGGTATATGTACCACTAATGCCCCCTTAATATCCTATGATTGTGATAATAGGTTATTCAATTAAGAGAGATTGCAAAAAATACAGCATATTAAAACGAAATTAAACTTTATTCGAATAATCCAAAAATAGTACAAACAAACAAGCATGGTTATAGGCGACATCCTTCCTATACTATTGATAGTAAGGCCATAGGTGTTCGCCATTCCATGCTCATGGGACCAAACTTCCATTCAATCTTGCCAACTTATATACGCCTGGTCGGATGACTGATTCTATCTGATAAGGTCCTTCCTAATTTGGCCCGAGTACGCCAGCTGCGGGATCCCGTGTTGCCAAGAATACATGCCTCAGCACCAAATCTCCTACGCCGAATTTTCTATTTTGAACTCTTTTGTTGAAGTACTGGGTAGCTCACTGTTGGTATGCAGCATTTTTTAATTGAGCTTCTTTCCTTCTTTATTCAATCAGGTCCAGAATTTCTTCGAGCTGAGAGTGGTTTGAGGTTTGATCATAAGCGAGGGTTCGAATTGTGGGAATTTCGACCTCGATTGGCAACATAGCCTCGCAACCATATGCCAGAGAAAATGGGGTATGTCCTGTTGATGAGGGTCATGGTTCTATATGCCAATAGAACTTGGGGCAATTCTTCGGACCATCATCCTTTAGCTTCTTCCAACTTTTTCTTTAGGGAACTCTTTAGGGTCTTATTTATAGCTTCGACCTGGCCATTCGCCTGGGGATGGGCCACCGATGAAAAGCTCTTTATCATCCCATTTTTTTTCTCAAAAGTTGGTAAATAGATCGCTGTCGAATTGAGTACCATTATCAGACACAATCTTCCTTGGCATCCCATATCGAATATGATGTTTTTCACTATGAACTCAAGGACTTTCTTCGAGGTTATTGTTGCCAAAGGTTCGGCTTCAGTCCACTTTGTGAAGTAATCTACGGTGACAACTGCGTATTTTACTCCGCCCTTGCCAATTGATAGTGAGCCTATGATGTCGATTCCCCAGACCGCAAATGGCCACGGGGAGGTCATCATAGTTAGCTCGGAGGGTGGAGCTCGAGGAATTGTGGTGAACCGCTGACACTTATCACACTTCTTGACGTAGTCGAATGAATCTATTTTTATGGTAGGCCAGAAGTACCCCTGTTGTATGATCTTCTTGGATAGGTTATGCCCCCAAGTATGGTCTCCACAGAACCCTTCGTGAATTTCCTCTAAGATTTTATTAGCTTCGGATGGAGACACACATCGGAGTAGCAGCATGAAATATCCTGTTCTATACAGCTTTCTATCAATAATGGTATACCTTGGGATCTGATACATTAGTTTTCAGGCCTTGGTCCGTTCTTCTGGGAGAATGTCGGTCTCAAGGTATTCAACTATTGGAGTCATCCAGGTTGGCTCGGAGTTGATCATGCAAACATCCTCCTACTCAGGCTCATGAATGCTGGGCGTTGCGAGATGTTTGATTAGCACGACATTCAGCTCGTCAGTCTCGGTGGAGGTCGCAAGCTTGGCTAAGGCATCCGTATTCGAGTTCTGCTCTCAGGGGAACTGTTCTATCGCATAGAACTCGAAATGCCCCAGTGCTGATTTTGCCTTTTCTAAATATGCTGCCATTCTCATACCACGAGCCTGGTATTCTCCTAAAATTTGATTAACCACCAACTGGGAGTCACTGTAGCAATGTATCGCTTTGGCTTTGAGTTCCTTAGCTATACGAAGTCCTGCCAGTAGAGCCTCGTATTCGGCTTCGTTATTTGACACGTCAAAGTAAAATCTCAAGGCATAATGAAATCAGCTTCCTACTGGGGTGATCAAAATTACTCCTACTCCCGATCCATTTTGATTAGAAGACCCATCAACATAAAGTTTCCACAGCTCGCGGACCGGGGTTATAACTTTGTCATTGGCCACACCAGTGCACTCTACTATGAAGTTTGCCAAGGCATGTCCTCTTATGGTCATCCTTGGATGATAAGTGATCTCAAATTGTCCGAGTTCAACGACCCATTTGAGCAGTCGACCTGAGGCTTCTAGCTTGGACAAGACTTGTCTTAGTGGTTGATCGGTAAGTACATGGATGGGGTGCGCCTGAAAATAGGGTCGAAGCTTTCGAGATGAGTGAATTAGGCTGAGAGCTAACTTTTCCATTAAGGGATATCTCGATTCTGCACCTAGTAACCTTTTATCGACATAATATACAGGTCTTTGCACCTTTTCTTCTACCCGCACGAGTACCGCGCTTATGGCGTGCTCGGTCGTAGCAAGGTACAGGTGCAGGACTTCTCCCATAATGGGTTTTGACAATATGAGGGATTCTGCGAGGTGTTTCTTGAGCTCTTGAAAAGCCAACTCGCATTCCTCCGTCCATTCAAATTTCTTGCCTCCCCTCAAAAGGTTGAAAAATGGAAGACAACGGTCCGTAGATTGCGAGATAAACCTACTTAGCGCCGCCATCCTGCCAGTCAAACTTTGGACATCCTTATGCTTCTGAGGTGAGGGCATGTCAATCAGAGCTTGGATTTTATATGGACTAGCTTCTATTCCCCTAGCATTTACAATGAATCCCAGGAATTTTCCTGAAGATACTCCGAAAGAGTACTTCTGAGGGTTGAGTTTCATGTTATATCTTCGTAACATGGAGAAGCATTCTTTGAGGTCATCCACATAGTTATTGTTAAGTTGAGATTTAACTAACATATCGTCAACATAAACTTCCATGTTATTACCTATTTTTTCGGAGAACATCATGTTCACGAGTCACTTGTAAGTGGCTCCAGCATTTTTGAGCCCGAATGGCATGACGTTATAACAATACAGCCCTTTGTCTGTTATGAAACTCGTATGCTCTTGGTCAGGGGCATGCATGGCAATCTGGTTATATTCAGAATAGGCATCCATGAACGACATGAGTCCATGCCCTGCCGTGCTATCCATGAGCTGGTCGATCCGAGGTAAAGGGAAGCAATCCTTAGGACAGGCCTTGTTGAGGTCCGAGTAGTAAATACAGGTCTGCCATGTCTCGTTAGGCTTTGGGACTAGTACCGGGTTGGCTACCCAATTGGGGTAAAAAGCATCCCTGATTAATCGGTTTGTCTTTAATATATCGACTTCCTCTTTAAGGGCCTTCTTCCTATCGTCATCCAGTAGACTTCACTTTTGCTGCTTCGGCGGGAAGCTTTTGTCGATGTTCAACGCGTGACTCACCATATTTGGACTTATCTCTATCATGTCCGAATGTGACCATGCGAAGACATCCTGGTTCTTCTTTAGAAAACAAATTATTGCTATTTGGTTTCTTCAGGGAGGTTTTTCCCGACCTTTACTGTTTTTGGGGGGTCTGCTTCTTCGAGCCTGATTTCTTCAAGCTCTTCCAATGGTTCGAGATCAGATATTTCCTCTATTCTTGGATCGATTTCTTCATTTATCTCAAAGACTGTCCCGTCTTTGTTATGAATAACAACGAGCGCTTGTGCGCTCGTCTGCTTCTTTCCTCTTATGGAAATGCTATAGCATTCCCTTCCAGCTAATTGGTCTCCCTTCAATGTCTCGATGCCACTAGAAGTCGGGAACTTGATGGCCAAGTGCCTTACAAACGAGACTGCCCCTAGCCTTACTAGGCGGGTCTCCCGAGCAGCACGTTGTAGGACGATGGCAGCTCCACTACTACGAACTCCATCATCTTGGTTGTTGAGACTGGGTAGTCTCCTAAGGTCATAGGGAGTTCAATGGACCCCATACAGGCAATCCCTTCTCTTGAAAAACCGCAGTGTCGTTGCACAAGCTTTTAGGCCACGAAGCGTGAGTCCCATCTTTTCTAATGTGGCCTTATAGAGAATGTTCACTGAGCTCCCATTATCAATAAGAACTCGGTGAACCCTCTTGATCACGAGCTGAAGAGTGATGACCAGTGGGTCGTTGTAAGGAAACTGAACATGGGACACATCGTCCTCAATAAGGATTATAGGCTGAGATTCAACCTTTTGGTACTTTGGAGCTCTAGGTTTGTGTTCATAAGGGGACCCGTCCCCACTTTTTAGCTCGTTCACATATCGTTTTTGGGTGTTCTTGCCCGATCCTACGAGGTGAGGCCCACCCAAGATGGTTACCACATCTTCTCCATCAATCGGAGGGGGTCTCTCTTCTTCCCTAGCCCGGGAATTATTGTTTTGGGCAAGCAGCAGTGCAGCTGTCCTCTGGCTGGAAGAAGCCTGATTGTTTTTATGGTTCTTGACATACTGCCTGAAGTATCCTCTCAAGATCAGACCTTCGATCTCATCCTTCAGTTGCCTGCACTCATTAGTAGTGTGCCCAGTATCTTTGTGAAATCGACAGTATTTACTGGAGTCTCTCTTGGACTTTTGGTTTCTAATGGGGTCTGGACGCCTAAAAGGGACCTAGTTTTCATTAGCTAGGTAAATATTCTCCCGAGACTCGTTAAGCTCGGTGTACACCTTGTACATGGAGAAATACCTTTCCCCTTTCTTCTTCTTTCCCCCTTCCGCCTTGGGGTTATTTCCTTCATTCTTCTTTCTTTTGGAAGGGTTTTCTGCAGGGGGTGTCGAGGCTGATGGGTCCACCGAGGTTGAGGCAGAGTTTACGTTTTCCATTGTAGTTATGGGCTGAGAGGTCATATTCAGCGTCGACCTCGCCCCTTCCACATTGACAAATCTCTGAGCTCGTCTATTAAACTCGGTTATGGACCTCCCAAGCTTCCTCTGCATATCTTCCCAGAGGGGACTTCCCGGCATTACCCTAGCTTGGACGGCCATTAAATGACCACTATCGTCTACATCACAAGCTCAGGCAACTTCAAGATTAAATCTTGTAAGATAGCTTTTCAGCATTTCATTTGTTTGTTGCCGGACGTTGGTCAGGGTCGATGCCTCGAGCCTTATCCCAATCATGGCTGTAAATTGTTTCTTGAAATCCCTTGACATCTGATCCCAAGAAGTGATTGAATGCCTCGTATATTTTTCGAACCAGCTTTTTGCTGGTCCTGTAAGCGATGCTGGGAACAACATGCATCTGAGCTCATAACCCACATTACTTGCCCTCATAAAAGTGTTGAATGTACTTAAGTGACTGTACGGGTCAGATTTCCCTTCAAAAGGTGGGACATGAGGAATCTGAATGTAATGCCCCAAATTTCCTAATAAGGTTTAGGACCTTGATTAGGAGGCCGGGAGGGCCATAATTGATTTAATATGATATATAATGATTATATGCATGTTTACGTGAATTATATTATTATATGATGGTGAATGCATGCATATGGGTGTATTTATTATTATAAGGGCATTTTGGTATTTTTTCCTGTTGAGGGCATATTTGTAAATTGGGTGCATATTGTAATTTGTGAATGAGATTTAATTATTATGGAGATATATTCGAGCAATTCGACATGAGACGGTCATATATAATGGATTAGCGGTTTTGTCATAACGGGGTCAATTTTGGGGTAATAGAAATGTTTATTTGGTGATAGATTGAGAATATTTGAGATCAGGGTGAAATTCTGGAAGTTTTGACTATAGTGTCCCCGGGGGTGTTTTCGGGACCCCGAGCACTAGGTTTTATTTGAGGTTACTTAAGCTTGAAGTAGCTTCCCAGATAAGAACGTACGTTAGAAACCTCTCGTTCTCTCTCAAAACAGATCGTTTTACCGTTTGAGCCTTTTTGAGGAAATCTTGAGTTCTGGGAGTCGGAATCAAGCGAGGGTCGAGGCATAGCGATCCTAGGAAAGATTAGAAGCTTCTTAACCGAAGGATTTGATGAGAAACAACCCAATGGAAGGTAATCTAAGTTTTAAGTTTTAAGTTTTTAAAGTTTTAAAGCTTAGAATTAGACTTTGTTAATTGTTGAGTTTTTGGTTGGTTTGAGCCTTGGGTTTTGGTGGTTTTGGACCATTGGGGAGTTTGGGAACTTTGATTTGATGATTGGGGAATGTTTGGGAATGTTTTTGGAAGATTTGGAGTGTTTAAAACGCGTTTGGGAATGGCCCAGGGTTGGGGGCCGCGACCCTGTTCTTGTGCGCCGTGGCCCTAGTTCGAAGAAACAGGTGTCAGGAAGTGAGCCTTGCTGGGAGCCGCGGCCATAGATGGAGGGCGCCATGGCCCTTGCCTCAGAGAACCCTGGGGGCCGCAGCCCGAGGTGCTAGGGCCACAGCCCTTGCCCTGTTTTCGCCCCGTTTGCTCGTTTTGACCCCGAGAACTTAGTTATGGGCCTCGGGAGTGTCCCTACTACTTGGATTAGTTTGGATTGATATCTTGGGGGCTATATATTGGTGTGGAACCTTTGATTATCATGTTATTGATGGTGTTCCATATTTGGTTATGATTAGGTGACCGCTAAGGGCTTAAAGGTTGATCGTTCTCAAGGGTCGTTCTTATATTGGTTCTAGCTCGAATCTGAGGTAAGAAAACTGCACCCTGTGTATATGAGACATGCATGGTTATTATTGATGCATGTCGGTTGATTATCATGTATGAGACATGCATGGTTATTATTGATGCATGCCGGTTGGTTATTATGTATGAGACATGCATGGTTATTATTGATGCATGTCGGTTGATTGTTATGTATGACATGCGTGGTTATTATGATGCATGTTGGTTGATTAATGAGTATGACATGCATGGTTATTATTGAAGTATGTCGGTTGATTATTATGTATGACATGCATGGCTATTCTTGACGCATGCTGGTTGACTATTAAACGTGACATGCATGGCTGTTATTGGTGCATGTTAGATTGCTGACTTTATTGCATATGATGTATGAGAAACATGTGATTGGGACATGCTTTATATACTGAGTATGATATCGTTCAGAGCTTGAGTCTCTGTGTTGATGCATGGCCCTAATAGTACTAATACCTTTTTAGTAAGCATGCTAAATACCTCGTTTATGGATATGGAATATGTGATATGTGATTGGTGGCATGTCTTACTAGTGAAAGAAACTGACTAGTCAGGGACCGACTCTAAAGTCGAGAATCACGCATTGAATGGCTCTATGGCATTAATGCTAGACCGACCCTAAAGTCGAAGAACTTATAAGCGCTTGCCTGGTCTACGACCAGATGACTATAGCCAAGGTATATGACCCCGGTGACCGTTTGTCACATGGCTAAGGGACGTTGTCCATAGTTTCGACTCTAGAGTCGTGAGGAAGGTTATGTTGGTGACTAATCACCTTGCACCTATCCTAAACAAACTTAAGAAAGAATCACTTATCGGTTAAGCCCTGGTGACCCTATCGTCACATGGCTAGAAGGAGCGATGCTCATTATTGTGACTTTTGGCTATTGTCACCTATTTGCCTGGACTGATAGTCCTGAATGGTTATTATGATCGTTGTTGATATTATATCATGTGTTTATTGTGTTTTCTTGCTGGGCTTTGGCTCACAGGTGCTACATGGTGCAGGTAAAGGCAAGAGGAAGCTGGACCATCCTTGAGTTGGAGAGCTTAGGTGATGACGTGTACATATGCAGCTACTCGACCACCACGGCCGAGGTTTAAAGTGGAACTAGGGTTGAACCCTGTTTTGCCGCTTAGAACGACCTGTTGTAAATGTTTTGTGTAATAGACTCTGAAACTTTATTTTCGGGATCCCAATGTATATATTAAACGTTTTAGTGAAACGTTACATCCTAACCAAATTTTTAATCCCTAAACCGCTAATCATACTTAGTTTCACGATTTTGGCCAAATGACTCGATTAGCGAGTTTAGCACTGTTTACAAGGCACACCGTAACGGTCCCTGGAGTTTGGGGCGTTACACTGAAACCCCTGAGGAAATGAAGTGTTGGAAATGTGGGGAGTGAAGGGTTCGAGCTCCTCATCAGAATCTTCGTCCCGATTCTGGCCTCGCTCATTCTGTAAGAGCCTAAATGCTCTTTCCAATTGATCAATTCTTTCCTGATTTGGATCCACAAGGGGTCTCACCTGAAATTGGTTATCAGTGATAACAATTCCAGGCTCGCGCCTTCGCATGGGATCCTTGCGTCCATTTAGGCGATCTCTCAGGTCTGGGTTCGAGGGATTACCACTACCTCGATTTTGATTCAGGTGTTCCCACAGTTCAGGATGGTTCCTTTGGTTCCCAGTATTTCTACGTCCTTGATCATACATACTGACTAATCCGGTGTCTCCTGAGTCGTCGCTGGCGAGGCTCGTTGCATAATTATTTCGAGATGGATTCCTTTCAGGTTGCCTCGTCTCTGCAGTGCGAGACTGAGACATTTGGCTTCTCGTAGGCTGGGTGCTTCTCTATTCTCTAGTAGTTTCTCCATTCCCTTGCTTCCGTCCAGATCGCTTTTCCCTATCACCCTGAGTCGGTTGTGTGTTTCTCCGAGGCAGTGAGGGATATCTTATTGGCGATGGAGGGAACCGTATGGGTGATGGTGGCTGCCACCCATTTCGGGGTCTGGATGGTCCCAAGTTCGCCTGTGCCGACTCGGTAACATTCTGTGTGTTACCAGGATTCTGAGTCTGAGCCTCTACAGGGGCTCGGTTATTCCCAGTTTCAGTTGGTAACTCAGTAGTTGAGTTAACTGGAGCTCTAGTTTGGGTGTTTCTTCGCGGCAGGTTGTTCTGCCGGTGGCAGAGGTTGCTCCGTTCTTCTTGTGGCGACATTTATGTGAGGTCGCCCATGAGGTCTATGAGGAGGAACATTAACATACCATGGAGGAGGGACTTGGGCCTCAGACGGAGGTTGAGGCTGAGCCGTCTATGCCTCCGCAGCCAATCTAGCTAATTCTTCATTACGCGTATTGGCCTCAGCCAACTATTTTCTTAACTGACGGTTTTCGAGTTCCACAATGGGAATATATCGCTCAGGATTATAATACATGTCCTCATCGTCCCTGGGGATCGGTGGTGCTGGAGGCCCTCGAGAATCGGAGGACTCACTTCTCTCTTCTAGTTCTGGATTCGTCATCGGCTGTTTCCTAGGGCGTCGTGGATAGTTTTCTTCAGGAATATTCGAATCAATTACGGCCATATCTAATCAGGGATTGTACTGCTTAAGGCTCTCAATGAAAGCATCAAACTATTGACGCCATTTTTCGTCTTAAAATGTCAAGCAATTAAACAATAAGAACTATGGTGCAAATGAATAGTATGGTGGAACAACAAGGGTTTTACGTGGTTCAACAGTTAAATTTGCGTAGTCCACGAGTCTATTTTACTAGAACTTGGAGTTTTCTCTCTCAATAGCAAAAGATCCGTCCCCTTTTAAGTGTTCATGACCTCTCTATTTATAGAGAGTTTTCAGAGTTCATTCCCACATATTTTGGGAAGATACTCCTGCTTATTAATTGAAATAATGATATTAAATGTTGTAACTCCTATATACAAGGAAACGTCCCCTGAAGACCAGGAAAATTGATAACAGATTTGTTAATATCCCTTTAATGTTGGGACGTTACAACAATAAATATCTTTAAATGTACAAAACATGTGTACATCAGATGATTCATCAAATCTTCGAGATCATCAATCAACATCGCATCAGTCAAGGTTTACAGACAGGTTACGAACTGACCGTCTTACTCCAAGACCTGCTCGGGATAGATAAACACCGTCGGGGCTGTCATATTTCGAGCTTGCACTCTTTAAGCTCGGGCTACTCGATCCGAAGACACTCGATAATGGATGTATCCCAACGCTATGTTATTTCGAGCTCAGAAAGAATCTCGAGGCTACATGTCTTCGAGGTTGCCATCTTGCTCCGAGGTTTTGACATCTGGATCACAAACATGTGTTTTATATATCTTGAGCTCACACTTGACGAGTCCAGCTTTCGAGGTCACAATCTCAGGTCTCAAAATCTGGGTGTAACAAGTTTTAATAAATTATTTAATTAAGTTAGTCTTACATTATTTTAAACTTTCATTTTATAATAGTTATTTGTTAATTTTATTATTAAAAATTTGAATTCATTCTATAATTTAATTAAATAAAACTCTACTCAAATTTCGACAACATAACAATTATATTTCTACGTATCCCGAAATTGAAAATTGTGCAAACAACACTTAAATCTAGTCTCATAACATGAAAAATATTCAATACAATAAATTAGAAAAATAATTCAAACCAACATTTTTTTTACTCACATATTACTAACATCAAACTTTTAACACTACTACAAAAACATGCTTTTAGGACATTCATTGAGAGTTCTTAAAGAATTTCTTTTAAGACACGCGGTGCGAGTGGTGTCCTAAAAGTTTGATTTTTTTAACAAAAGTTTTTGAATTTTTTAGGACACTCATTGAGAGTCCTTAAAGAATTTCTTTTAGGACGCAGCGCGAGCCCTAAAAACTTATGTGTCTCCTAAAAGTTTGAATAATTTTTTTCTTTAAAAAAAAGTTTTATTATATATTAAATTAGAACCGAAAAAAAAACACCTTAGCCCATTCTCTCTCTCTCTCTCTCTCTCTCACACACACACACACACACACACACACACACACAACTTGCTACCAGCCACGAATTGCAACGCTCCTACAACCCCCACCTACACACGCCACCCAGATATCTTCCTTGGCCCACGAAACCTCCATCCTCGTGGGCCCCTAGCCGCATGCGCCCCATAGCCCTCTCGACGGAGCCTCCAAAGTTCAGAGACTATGTGGGTTCCTGAAACTTTTTGGACATTTTCTGACCACCTCGAGCCACCCTGAGCCAAATGACCACAACCACTGCATTCCTTGTGCTTTGGGCTTCAAAACCCACTAAAGGATCGGACCGAACCACCACTGTGGGATGGTGGTGCCGCCATCATCATCGGAGCCCCAGCGGGAGCTTTGGCTAGCAATTAATTTTTAAAAAATTAAAAATAAAACTTTTCAAGATTCGCAATGCGAACCCTGAAAATAATTATTTAGGGCTTGCAATGCGAGTCCTAAAAAACCTCACTTTTTAAGGCTCTCAAATAGAAGGCTTGCGCCGCGCGAGTCCTAAAAAGTCTTTTTTGTAGTGGTGTTAATTAAATAAACATCAAACTTTCAAAATTAATTTTAACTAATTAAATAAATATAGCTTAATATCAAATCAATAATCGAAACACAATATCATTTTTCTTATTATTAACTTAATTATTCTTTTATACAAATATGCACAAAACAATATTTATATGTTGTACCCAAATTTTAGCCCTAGCTCATTCACTCAGTTCGGCTACAGCTGGGAAATAAATATATAGAGAAATAACCAAGGGAATGATATATGCTTGTTATCCACGAAGACAACTCCAGTTTAATGTGGACACGTGTGGTATTAGGCGTCCTGAGTTTAACCCGAGCTACAGACGCGAAGGTTGTGAAGCGCGAAGTCATAAAATTCAAATGTGTGGTCGAAGTACGAGCTTGGAGGAGATATTCAGTTCGTGGTAATTCGAATATATTGCACATCCGCGGATCCCCAGAGACTCGGGTCCTTTTATGCGTTTATTTATGACCAGGCTGTCATATTTAATGTCCCAAATATTAGGAGAACATGTACTATATGATCAAATCATATCCCATTATAAATGGGAAATATATGTATTAAATGTAATAAATTTTTATATGCGTGATTGACTCACGTGATTACCCAAACATGTCTATGGAATTCCCTTATAAATACTGGGAATGTAGGACAGGGAGGGAGACCATTATTCTATAATACTGAAACTCTGCCAAAATAGAGAGAAAAACAACAATAATATAGACTCGTGGACTTGGTGGATTTTAACCACTGAACCGCATAAAAGATTTGTGTTCTTGTGAATTCATTTCATTGTTCATTACGGTTTATTACTAAGCACTAATCTACCTTATTATTTCTAAATACACTATTGGCGAAAAACCGCATCAACAGTTTGGTGCTTTCATTGAGAGGGAAAAATTGTGACTCGCTCAATGCACGACAATGAGATAGATCCTCGGCCATGGCGGCCGATCAGCTGACTATGTTCATTCTTCCCCAGAGCTCTCCAACTCAGGACTGGTCCACTTTGCCCTTGCCTTTACCTGCACCACGTAGCACCCATGAGCCAAGGCCCAACAAGAAAACCATAATACAAAACATAAATGATAATCAACAGTTAGATAATTCACAAATCATCAATCAGAAACTCAGCAGATCACATCACTCACAAAATCAATGATATCAATATGCAAACCAATAATCAATTATCCAGATAATAAACATGCATAATCATCAGATTCATAACAATAAACATATAACACAATATCCAGGGTCACGCCCTTAGGCCACACCCTCTGATTGTCCTACTGACTCCGGCTCGCTTAGGCCGAGCTCAGTGATTATATAATTAACCTCAGCTACTAATGGTCGAGCCGCGTTCTATGTGCAAATATTGATTCCAGCACTCATAGGTCGTTTATCACATTTCCCCATGGCATAATACCATCTTATGACATCACATACAAGTATAGGGAACTCTTAGTCCCAACAAAACCACATAATCGAGTGCAGTTTCTTACCTTTGATTCCGAGCGCTTTGGTTAAAAAAAATGATCCTCGAGCATTATCCCGACCGAGCCCTAGCATAAACCTAGTCACAACCGTAAAGTAGAACCATCATTAAATCTCAATTTCGTAACCCAACTTCAGGACCAATCCCAAGCTCTCAGGAAGCCCAATTCAAACAAACAGGGTGGTGGAATCGACCCCTGAGCCCCAAAGCAAAACCTAAGAAAAATGCCCAAAACCCATTTCTGGAGGCAGGGTAGCGCTACAAATGGGGAAAAAATCCCCCCCAGAAAATGAATCCAAGCGCTGTAGCACTCCAATGCTAGCGCTACAGCGCTACAATTAGCACATGTAAGATTTTTCTGGGTTTTCCTTCGAACTTCCCCGAGCCAAAGCTCCAAAAATCCATCCCAATTTTCCACCAAACTCAAAATAAAGTCCTTAAACCACTATAGCTCACCCAATACAACGTAATAGCATAAAAAACTAGCTAAAAACATCATCAAACATAGAAACCCAAACTTGAGCTCTAAAGCTTAAGAACACCATATTGAACCAGAAAATCCAAACAATTAAGGTTAAGATTTATTACCTCTGATGAAAGGATCTGACCCTAGGTTGCTTCAATGTCTTTTCAAACTTCAATTCTCAGATTCTCAAGCTTAGATTCCTCACAACTTCATCCCAAAACCAGATTTCAGAAATCAAAATCCAAAACTCTCAAGAACATTAAGGAGAATTCAAAACCAGAAATTGAAGTTCTTACCTCTTCTAGATTTCGATATTCCTACGGAGTACTAACTGTAAATCCTCCTCCAAAGCTGGATTTACTCCCAAATTCCTCAAGAAATTTAGCTTCTCAACTCCAGCTCCTCCTTTCCCCTTTGAACCCTTGAACTAAATGACCAAACTCCTCTAGAAAAGCCTAAAATGTAAAAGCTAACTTCAGCTGAGTTTATCTCATTTAAAAACCTAAATGACATTTCTACCCCTCCTTTTAAACACTTCCTTCCTAAACCTCAAGGGTAACACAGTCATTCCACCCTTTGCCAAAATACCATTTTTCCTTTCTTATTTCCCCAATACCACTAACACCAAGGTTACTATTGGTTACCACCTCAACTAACCATTACTTACTACAATCGTGACTCTCAACTAGTACCGCGGAACAGGATTGCCTCAAGGCTTATGCTGCAAATACATCAACATAATAATATGGTCTTAACAATCTATCATAAATAATCACATTTATACCCTCAACGGGCCAAAATTACGAATATGCCGTTATAATCTAAACAGGGCCTACATGCATACTAATACTCATAATCATGCATCTCATATATCCATATAATCATATAAGCATGCTTATCACATAATCATGCATTTAATCATTTAAATCACACATTAACCAATTATGCCCTACCGGCACACTAATCAAGGCCCTTAAGCCTTATTAGTAATTTTGGGTCGTTATAGGCAAGGGAGCTCAAGGCAAAAGCCATCCAATGATATAGTGATCCTGAGCTCGTGATTAATTAAGTGTTGGGAGAATATCAATCTCGAGGTACCAAGATGGTGGGCTACCTAGCTAAGGCGAAGGGAGAGTTGTCCGAATTTGAGTACAACACTATAGAACAGATACCTCGCGAGAAGAACTCTAATGCTGACGCTTTGGCAAGGCTTGCCACCACCAAAGAAGCTGAGACATTGAATGTAGTGCCGGTGGAATTCTTGGAGAATCTGAGTGTAACAGAAATGGTAAAAGTTGAAATGATTGACACAAGACCGACCTGGATGACTCCCATAATGGAATACCTCACAACAGGAAGGCTACCTGAGGATAGAAAGGATGCAAGAAAAATACTATATCAAGCTCCGAGGTATGTAATAGTGGATGGGACATTGTACTGACGTGGTCATTCATTGCCTCTCCTACGATGTGCTCTGCCCGAGGAAGCTAAAACCATTTCGCAAGAAGTGCACGAGGGCTTTTGTGGAGATCATGCTGGGGGCAAAACCTAGCACTGAAAATACTGAGATAGGGCTATTTTTTCCCACTTTAACAAAAGATTCAATCTCATATGTCTAGAAGTGCGACAAATTCCAATGTTTCGCCATAATTTCCCGAGCTGCTCCAATTGAGGTAACGATGATCTCATCCCCGTGGCCATTCACGATATGTGGAATCGACCTAATAGGAGTTCGTTACGCGGTGGTGGCAATCGACTATTTCACGAAGTGGGTAGAAGTCGAACCTCTGGCAACCATCACTTCAAAGAGAATCCTAGACTTCGGGGTGAAGAGTATTATATGTCGAGTTGGGCTTCCTAAAAAGATCGTGTCAGACAATGGGACACAATTCAACAGTGATCTCTTCACTGACTTTTGTGAAAAATACGGCATTATTAAGAGTTTCACCTCAATAGTATATCCGCAAGCTAATGGACAGGTCGAGGATGTGAACAAAACCCTTAAGGAGAGCCTGTAATGACCCAACTATTTGTAAACTTATATCATTAACCCTACTAGACATAACTACTACTTTGAAGAGAACATACATGAGAAAAATTCATAACTTTATTGAAAACATTAAAGTAATATTTGTAATACATAAATGAGCTCATTGTTTTAAAATAAAGCATAACTTTAAATGAAATTGTTTACAAAGCTAAATGTGGAAAATACATAAAAACATAATTTAAAGAGATTAAAGAAAATAACATCGTCCTCGAATCGACACGCAACCTA
The DNA here is from genome assembly GCF_963169125.1 of Humulus lupulus. Classification (NCBI taxonomy): domain Eukaryota; kingdom Viridiplantae; phylum Streptophyta; class Magnoliopsida; order Rosales; family Cannabaceae; genus Humulus; species Humulus lupulus. The sequence continues at coordinate 42,441,582 of NC_084794.1, read as the reverse complement.
TCTACTCCATTCACCTCAACACACACACCAAGCTTCCAAGAATCTTTCCGGCTTTGTATCTATTTTCCTGCATCACGCTAAAAGAAAAGGAGTGGGCCTAATGCCTAGCAAGGAAAAACTACTAACAACATAAAACATATATATAAATCATATCATAAACATATATCTCAACTATAACCCATGTACGTGGTAAATATTGGGGTTTGCTAGCTAAGCAACTATAAGCCCCAAGAACATAAAAGTGTTGGGGTTTGCTATGTAAGCAACTATAAGCCCCAAAACATATATATTATAACACATAATAACATATCATAACATAACATATTATAGCATAATCATAACATATAAGCATATAAAAACTGTCGTATTTTCCTTATCAAAACCAATATTTTTTAGAACAAATGTGGGACTTGGAACACTCCTAAAACCAGCAATAAAATGGTGAGTATTTCTAAAGGGTAAAGAATAATTGTGGAAACTAAACCTTCAAAACAAAACTTACCAAGGAAGATCTTTAAGTTTCAAGAACCTAATCAAAAACCAATATCAAAAGTTAGGATCTGAATAAAAAGAACTAAAGGAAAACTAAAGTAGTTTAAAGAACTAGACTTAAAGAATAAGAGTACCTTAGTTGACCTTAAGGATTGATCTATCTTCAATATCGAAATACACTAAACCTCACTTCCCAAGTATTTTATAAAGCTTAAGAATGGCAAAGCTTTTTCCCAACCCAAGTGCTTATCAATCTATGGTAGTACTCGCACCTTGGAGTCTGATCACAGCTGAAGAGTGAGTGGAAGGGCTGGGTACTAAGTCCTATTTATAGAGTTCTAAGAATAAATATCTTCTTTTTGGCTTTGAATAAAAAACATGAATAAATTTGAAAATAATTGAATATTCGTCAATCAGAGGCTAAAGACTCGGTCAATATGTTCAGAAGTACTTCTAAGGAGTCAAGGCTTGATTTTAAAATTAAAAAAAATAACTACTTAGGGCGATATATCGCCCCTATGTGGCGATATATCGGCTCTTCCCTAATCCCAAGCCTCCGTTCGTACGATCGTCCAATGTCAACATGTTTTCTGTATTCTTCGTCAGGTGATATATTGGCTCCAATGCTGTGATATATCGGCATACATGAATATTTTAAACACGTAATTGTACTTTTTCAGCATAATTAAGGATGAATAACTGCTTTGACTAAGTCAAACTACGACCCTAAGAGTTTCTGGTGATGACTAAAGCTTTTATTTCCTTATTTTATCATTAAAATACTAATTCCTTAATAATCATGCTTAAGACAAGTGTCATAATCCTATTGGCTCTATCTAAACCTTAGTGATAACTCTACAAAATAGAGTTATTTTACCACTTTTTATGTGCTAAATGTTGCTTAATTCTTGAGTTTTTAATTGATTTGTTAAGTTTTTAAGTAATTTTGAATTTATTGGGTTTATTTTGATTTTATATATTTTTGTGTGTTTTTATAGTTATTTTGTTGTAAAATGTTGTAGCTAATTATTTGAATTATTGTTGTTTAATTTAAGGTAAAAAATGTTGTATTATTGAACTTAAATGTTAAATATAAATTAAGTTTTAATTAATATTTTCATGGAACTTATGTTGTATATTTGATTATTGAAAATATTTAGTTTTAATTTAATTTATGTTTTTTTATAGGAGATATGTTGTATTTTTGGGCTATTGAAAAACAAGAAAAAGAATGAAGAGTTGTGGCATTTTTAAAAAATGCCATAAGACAAGCCAAGTGTCTCAACTATTTGGGTCAACTCGCCCAGCCTGAAGCTCCTGGGCCACCTGCCAGCTTCACAAGCCCAGCAGCAAGCACCCAACGCCTAGCCCTTCAGCAAACCAGGCCCACGTCTCCAACCAGCCCCTCCATTCCACACGCCCAACCTTCAGCACACCAGCGACAGCCCAACGCACCCCACGCCTTCTTTCCCCCAGCCAACCAAAGCTGGCTGCCAGCCCAGCAAACTAAAGGAAAAATGTGTATTGAGCCCAACAATTTCACCCTTGTCCCTTTGTCTCAAAATACCACATTTTTACCCAAACTTTTCTACATATTTTACCCCAAAATCATCATTACACCCTATAATTTACCCATATTTTCCATATTATTATTAATTTAATTAATTTAATCAATTTAAATTGATTATTTTAATACTTTCATTTTGGCTATAAGTAGGGAATTTTCAAGACCATTTGAGTATGCTTATTTTTGGGGGAGGTTACACTACACAAGGTTTCTACATTTCAAAACCTCTCTATTCTCTTAATCTTCTTCTTCTTTTTGGTTATTTTTCTATGTATTTTTAGAGGAACAATTTGGGGGTTTTCCACAAAATTTTCCTAAGTTATGTTTGTAATTTTTTTGTTTGTAATTTCTATTCTAGTTATGAGTTTCTAATCTTTTTAAGTTTATTAAGGTGATGATGAAACAATATGTAACTAAATAGTATTTATTTTGTATGTTGGTTTCCCATTTGTGCAACAAAGTTTATGAAATTTTCATCTTCAAATATCTTATTTCATCTTAAATATCGTGTATTTTTTATTGTTAGCACATATCTACACTTTGTTCTTCATTAGTGCAAAAACATAATATTCTTTGTATAAGATGTGCCATTAAATTGTACACATCCAATGCTTAGAACAAAAATATTATGTTTTGCCTTATAAATAATTTTCATTGATTTATTTGTTATTTCATTAGATTGATTTACATTAAATGCTTTGAAATTATACTTTTTGAAAAGTGAAGATAGATCCTATATTTTTATAAAAACTTTTGCTTAAATGGAATATCTAATTTGAATAAGTAATGGTTTGATTAATTTATACTATTACTAAAACTTGGAAATCAATGTACTTATAAATATTATTGAACTTATATTTTGTGGATTCCATTATCTTAATAATCTTTCTTCTACCATCTTGTTTACAATTATAAATTTAAGTATATATATATTTTTCTTTAATATCTTTATTATTATATTTTATTTTATTTTCATTATACAAAAATTTCATCAATCTTTGGGGCTAGGTTAGAATTTATTAATTTTGATTTAAAATAGTTTTCTTTTCGATTTTAGACAACTCATGTGGATTCGATCTCGTGCTTACATGAACACTATATTTCATATACGATTCGTGCGCTTGCGAGTATAAATATTTAAAACATACCCGTTTTGGGTCCATCACTTAGGTTATAATAAATATCATATTTGTGACCAACAATATTAATCAAACCTTATGTTATAATTAATATTCTTAAACTATAGGTTAAACTTATAAAATCCATAACTATTGCTAGGAGTTTCCAACTAAGTCCGAGTTTGAACCAAAATCCACGAAATCTAGAATACTACAACTACTACTAACTAGCTAACTAAGTAAAGATTCTGGGACTCTACAGAGCCTGAAGAAGAGGTTAGACGAGGCCAAAGGATTATGGCCCAAATAGCTCCCGCAAGTACTTTGGGGATACCGAACTTCTCACAGAACCTCCACGGGGCATACTCCTTTTTCCTTAACTTTTGGAAGCGAGACCATCCTTCCAATCGAAGCTATGGAAGCCACCCACAGGAAAAGGACATTCAACCAAGAGCATAATGAGGGACTACTTAACGCATCCCTCGATCTGATTGAAGAAAAACGAGAAGAGTCATAGTTACAGCTTGCCCATTATCAACAAAAAATCACTCATTATTTTAATTCTAAAGTTAAGACACGTAGATTTGGATTGGGCGACCTGGTTCTCCGAAGGGCATTTCTAGCAAATAAAGATCCCAAGGATGGTGTTTTAGGCCCGAATTGGGAGGGACCATATAAGGTCGTTGAGGTTTTGCGAGAATGAACTTTCAAGATAACTCGACTGAATGGAAAAGTGATCCCACGGACCTGGAACACCCTACATTTGAAAAAATATTATCAATAGCATCACCATCAATGTAAGGATTATTTATAAAATCCATTTTATTAAATAATAGGTAGATTATTAAATAATCTTTAAGATAGTATGAGTTTGTGTTCTAGTTTTGCAAAAGAAACCAAGAAAGTTTCTACATTCTGGTTACTTGGGGGGCATATAACCTGAGATTGGAAAAATTAAGCTTGCTTGGTAAGTTTAAATCATTAAAATCTCTGGATAACCACGTCCAAAACATTGAGGCTTGGAAAAATTGATTATTCAACAACTTTTTAAGTGCTCGAGTTTTCAATGAACCTAGCATGAACTAAGTTGAAATTATTTAAAATCCTTGACGTAACTAGGTCTGAAATTTAGAAGCTTGGAAATATTTATTATTCAATGGCTTTTTAAAGTTCGAATTTTCAATATATCTAGCGCAAACTAAATTTAAAATCATTTAAAACCCTGGACGCAACCAGGTCTGAAACTTGGAAAGTTGGGAAAATTGTTTAATATCAAGGGCTTGTTAATGCTCGAGTTATCGATAAACCTAACACAAACTAAGTTTAAATCATTTAAAACTCTGGATGCAACCAGGTCCGAAACTTGGAAAGTTGGGAAATTTTTTTAATATCAAGGGCTTGTTAAAGCTCGTGTTATCAATAAACCTAACACGAACTAAGTTTAAATAAATTAAAAACCCCAGGTATAACCGGGTTCAAGGCCTAACTTTTAACAGATATGATACAAATCAATACACAAAACTTGGATATAACCAAGATCGATAAATTCTATCCCGATCCAAAAATCGATTCCTAAAATCTCGAATGTACAAGTCTAAGGATTCATAAACATGAGAGATAGTAAAGGAGAGATAAATGGATAAAAAAAGTTAGATATATATTGAAATAAAGCAGGCAAATTATCCCAAGGAAAAAACCTCGAACCAAGCTCGAAGGCAATTGTTTAATAAAAAACAAATGTTAAACAATTATAGATAAATACAAAAAATCTATCATTGAGCTCCGCCAATTTTCCTAGCCGAGGTGACCTCCTCGACATCTCCCTCAGCTGCTCTGGAAGTCCCCCCAGTCTCTGACGGTTCTTGCAAAATCTAAGCCTTGAATTTCGTAAGGTACGGATCCCACAGTCTGGGTTCCATGAAAGAGAAGTTCCCATCTTGGTTAAAGGCCTAGCACTGGTATATCATCTTTTCAATGGACGACAATGAGGTCGCCTTTTCTTCTTTGACTATGGCCTTGGCCTCGAGTAGTTTTTCTTTGGCTTCATTAACCTCGGCCTGAAGTTGTGCAATTTGAGCTTGGAGGGTTTACAATCCAGTCTTTGTAGCCTGCTCGCTTTTTGGGACGAGGCAAAAGCAACCTTGGCATCATGCTCACTCTTTTGAGTAGCCGCCAAAGCAGCTTTGGCGGCGTGCTCGCCTTCTTGAGCAACTATTAGGGCAGTGTTGGCAGTGTTTGGTTCGGCCCGGAGCTCATCATTTCTAGCCCTAGTACGGGCTATGCTGCGATACTGGGCTAAGGCAGACTGCAAAATAATAAAACAAGTCAGAGATATACCCTTGGGCACAATAAAAAGAAATATGTCACCAAGGAAGGATAACTTACAACGAGGTTCATCCCCATAGCTGATTCTATGACATTCTTCGGGCTCTGCTCCTCGATGGTCCCCAGATCACTCGAGCTGGCCCTATAGGCGTACCCCACCATATGGTTCGCCGTCTCGTAAATGATACCCCGAAAACCTTTAGGGATGTTTTCCAGATCCTGGGGATTAACTGGTATTCGAATGGTCGAGGCAAGGATGGTGGGGGCTGGAGGCTCAGTTGTATTACTTGGGCCTGAAGAGGCGCGAATCGAGGTGGAGGAGGAGGAGGGGGGAACCTTAGCGATAACAGAACTCACTAGAACTAATTCATGAGTTGAGCTCGCGTCTTTCCCCTTGGCAGGGGATCTTGAGGTGTTGCCTACTGCAGGGGGGGTCTTCTTTGTTATCTTGGGCCTCTTTGCCATTGGGCTCGAGCTAATCTTCCTCGCTTGGAAAGCAATTCGGAGGTCAGGAGCACCGAGTTGTTCCATCTCTTCGCCTGAAAAGAACAAAAAGGAGTAAGTTCAAAAATAAAGTTGTCAAAAACATATACAAGGATAGAGAAAATAAAATCCTACCCTCTGGGCTGGGGGAGGAGTCTATTATCACCAGCACGGGTGTTTTGACTGGGATAGGTACGACCTCCAGCCTTGGAATTAATGGAGGAGAGGGGGAGTCTACGGTTAATATATCTGAGATCCTAAGGGGTTCAGGCTCAGGTCCTTCCTCAGGGCTAGATTCATCTACGTACTATCTAAATCCAAGGGAAAATGCACCCTGGAGCAGAGAAGACCAGGTCCTATGGTTGGTTCCATACTCCTCAAAAATGGCGAATCTAAAGTTTAAAATGTTGTCAACAACAACTGTGCCCTTAGGATAACTATAGTCATAGCGTACAATTAGGTGGTCTACGCATTGGAGCAGGGTTATATTATGATCTGGATTATGAGGATGACGATGGACGAGCTGATTTGGGTTAAATCGAACTAACCTAAAATCGGCAACAACCCTATCTAATTCCCTATAAGGGTATAGGTTACCTTGGCTGGAGGGGCCGACTGCTGCCCCTAACGCAACTTGTTCTAAATCAGCTCCCCGGACAACCTCGGGAGCCTGCCTTTTCCTCACAAAAGGCACCTTGTCATCTTCTTCCTCCTCGCCCTCAGTGGCTGGCAAGGCCTCCTCTTGAGAGGGGGGAAGCTCGTGGATCACAGGAATGGTAGCGTGGGACCTCAAGGCCAATGTTTGACCTTCGCCGATCAACTTCCAAGCCAACATCATGACGTCATTCACGACCTGGTAGTAGTCCTTCTCACTGGGTGGAAGCCCAAACAACTTCTCTTATTGACCCCCGAGGGTCACGGACTTTCCCGTTCTCGCAAATATGGCTGCATGAGAAACAAATTCAGTTAAGTTGTGTACAAAAGAAATATCTCGAAAGGAATAAAATATCATGAGCTGAAGTCACAAAAGTAAGGAACTTACGAGGTCAGTTGAAGTATCGGTGTTCACAATTCTGGAATCCATTCGAGATAAAGAACAAGTCTTTGTGGTCATTGGGATGGCTGGGAAGCTTGATGACGGGGGCAGAGTTGGGAAACCTTGTGAGATAATAGAACCCGTCACATCGCCCTTTCTGCTCTTGGCTAGCTTTGAGGCAGAAAAAGTATAGTATATCTATCGGGGTGGGGACCTTCCACTCATTCTTCAAAAATAAATATTCCAGCCCTGCCAAAAGTCTATAAGAATTTGGGGGAAGCTGAAATGGACCCAACTTCACGTAATTTAAAAAGTCCGCAAAGTATTGGTCTAGGGGAAGAAAGGCCCCAGCCTTCAGATGCTTATCACTCTAAGCTGCGAAGTCATCTTGGAGAGGGGAGCAGCTTCGTTCCCCTTCAAACGCAGGTCGGCAAGGAGAGTTCCGGTCCCAACCTCTATCTTGTGGCTCAGCATGATTTTGTTCACCCTTCCCTGGGTCGTGATCTTTGATACGATACGTTCAACCTCGAAGTAGGCATTTGGGTCAACCACCAGCTTTTTCTCCACCATCGAACTGAAGTGCGGGATGAGAGACTCTAGGGCCATTTGCTTCCCCTTGTTCTTCTGCTGAGCGAACGAGCTTGATGCATTCTTCTTTGAGGCAGTTTTCTTTTGAGGAGCCATCAGATCGCCTAACGAGCAGAACAACCTAGTTAGCAGGTGACCTAAGAGGATTTAAGATCTATGACGCGAGGATATGAAGGGGGGGAATGGTTTACTTTAGTTATATGAGCTGAGGTTAGCCTCATCCCCATCGTGTGATGCCACATGATACCCTAAGTTATGCGCCTCGGTTTCCCAACAAACCCCTGATATTTAGGGATCTGTGTGTCATACTGCCAGACCACTACTTACCTTGGGAGGTAGTTTAGTACAAAACCACCCAAGAAACGTAACCTCTAAGTTATCTTATTTGAAACCTAAAAACCCTTTGTTTCCTTTATCCCGAATGGGTATTCTTTAAATTAATTCACTGTTAAAAACTACCCATATTTACCTTGAAATTTCCCAGTTTTATGAATGTCTTATTTCTAGAGTTATTTTTGGACTCACCCGTTGAACCTAAGTCAAAATCTATTCCCTAAAAACATTTAGAAGTAGTCTAACAGTGACTATAGTGAATATTGTGGATGAACATGGTGAAGAACAAAAGTCCATTTAAAAAAAAAAATCTTAAACCCAAAGAATGAGATACTTACAGTGTGTTCTTCGATGGTGATATGAAGACTTAGCGAAGGGAAGTTCCTGGAAAACTTCTGAGCTATTGGGTGCGGCAAACAATTTTTCGGGATTTCTAGAAAAGAAGAGAGGTTCATAAGTGTAGAAGAGGAAATTCTTTAAATGAAAGGTGGTGAAGTCTGAAACTTGGCCATCCCTTTTATATGAAAATTATGTAGATTGATATGGGCCATCCAATTGGGTTCAAGATCCAAGGGCCAAGGTTAAATAGACAAACGGCGGCAAAAAGGTGACAAGACAATTATTGCAGTCCTCGAAACCCAAACAAACGCCAATTGTAGTACACCACGTGTCCAGTACTCGAGTAGTGGGCAGGCACGGTTTTGTGTAACGGAAGTCTAAAAGCCCCTACTGTATAGGTCAGAAAGTGACGACATCATACACGAGCAGGAGCTTGGGGAGCAAATGTTGTACCCTAATTTTAGCCCGAGTTCATTCACTCTGTTCGAGTACAACTGGTAAATAAATATACGAAGAAATAACCAATGGAATGATATATGCTTGTTATCCACGAAGACAACTCCAGTTTCATGTGGACACGTTTGGTATTAGGCGTCCTGGGTTTACCCGAGCTACAGACACGAAGGTTGTGAAGTGCAAGCTCATAATATTCAAACGTGTGGTCGAAGTACAAGCTTGGAGGAGATATTCAGCTCGTGGTAATTCGAATATATTGCACACCCGCGGATCCCCCAGAGACTCAGGTCCTTTTATGCATTTATTTATGACCAGGCTGTCGTATTTAATGGCTCAAATATTAGGAGAACATTTACTATATGATCAAATAATGTCCCATTATAAACAAGAAATATATGTATTAAATGTAATAAATATGTATATGCGTGATTGACTCACGTGGTTACCCAAACTTGTCTATGAAATTCCCTTATAAATACTGGGAATGTAGGACAATGAGGGGAACCATTATTCTGTAATACTAAAACTCTGCCAAAATAGAGAGAGAAACAACAATAATATAGACTCGTGGACTTGGTGGATTTTAACAACTGACCACGTAAAATATTTGTGTTCTTGTAAATTCATTTCATTGTTCATTACGGTTTATTACTAAGCACTAATCTACCTTATTATTTCTTAATACACTATTGGTGAAAAACTGCGTCAACAATATATATATCTCTCGGCCTAATTCTTTGATGTATAGGTGCTTTCTGATCTCGGCAACAGCGACATTGCTCTGGTGTGGTGGTGGTGGTGGCATCAAAATACAAAGGGTTAGACACATAATATTATAATAAAAAGTATATGTATAAAAAAAATCAGAGAGAAAACATTACTTGTGTTGGCAGGGGTGGCACTACTCCGGCATTGTGGTGGTTGTCTATTTCTGGAGTGTCAAAGCAAGGATGTGGTTGTGGGATTTTTTTTTGGGATTTGTCAAGAAATGGATTTCGGGAATTTTTTAGAGAGGTAGAGAGAAAAAGAAGTGGGAGGTCAGATAGGGTCGGGGGTGGGGCTGGTGGGGTCGGAGGTGGGGTGTGAGATGGAGGGGTTCTAAGTTTTGCAGAGAAACAGTGAGGGGAGAGAGAGAATCATGGTTATGAGGAAGAAGAAGACGATCTACGATATATAGGAGGCCCATTATTTGCGGCAAAATTTTCGCCGCAAATAAAGAAACTAATTATTTATTTGTGAAACGGCGTGGTTCAACTTAAATATTAAAACCCTAGATAAACCTCTGTTCACCGCAAATAATACACAAAATAATTCCCGAGACTTTTTCCCATCAATTATTTCAGCCACGGTTTCACCACCATTCAACTTATTTGCGGAGATACCATTCGCCGTAAATAAATGAACAAAAACTCGCACATATGTAGTGTAGCCCGTGAGTTTTTGAGCCTTTATTTCCAATAAATTTGCCGCAAATATTACAATTTCACCGTCAATAAAGTCAGAATTCACGATTTATTTTGGGGACATTTATTTTCCGCGAGCATTACTTTCGTCACAAATAATGATATTTTTCGCCGCAAATAATATCACCACAAAAACTATTTTTTCTTTATTGTAGTGCATCAATAGTACAAATTAATTTGCTACTAGCTTTCTCCAGTGCTTGAGTGGCTAGTTAGCTATGTCCTTTTCTCTAGTGATTGTTATATAACTATTTATAGAAATCTTTTATTTGTGTTTTAAAGCATAAATAATAATTAAGATCTAGTACTAGCAAGACTAATTAGACTGTTAGATCAGTAATAATTCATATGTCTTTCTTACATGTAATTATTTTTTACAAAAATTCTAAGAGATGATAATAAACAAATTTAATAAGACTAAGAAGGAATGAGTGGATTCATGACAATCATTATTTTCTGCTTTCCTAGTCACATGTATTGAAGAGAAATGATAAGAAGGAAATCTTAAAGTGCTTAGCTAGGAGTAAGTAATTGTTTTACTAATTATTTGCCTATAAATTGCACTATATTTAAGAGACGTACAAAATCTGAGTTGTTTGATTATTCTTTGGATATGGGCTATATGTATAGTGGCCTATGTGTGCCAATCGTGTGTTTTTTTTTTTTTATAATGTTATGAGCCATTGGTATATATCTTGTAAACTTTTTGCCAAAGTAATATGCGTCTTTGAAATTTATTTGTGGATGATAATTATGAAGTTTTATCTTATTAGGTAATGAATAAAGTAACCGATAATCTTATAAATAATTTAATATTTTCATACATATTCATGCGAGACACTATAATAACTAAAAATATTTGTTTTGTATAGTACTTTAAAATAATTCAAAATAACTATAAGGCCTTCAGTGATCATAGATATAAGCTAGTGTTATTACATTTTTTTTTTATAAAGAGGAGATCCCAAGTTCAATCCCTCCTCCCCCAATGTAAAAATATAATATCCTAGGTTCCTCTCGGTTGGAGTGCGACTGACCCAGGCGTCGATGGAGCTATGGCCGAGAGGCTTTTCTCTTACTCCTTTGCAGGTGACCTTGATTTCTTTGGATGTGTCGGGGTTGTGAGATGTACTGGGTTATGACGTGGGCTTAGTGCTCCAACATCGTTTCTAGGGCTCATTTAGCATGTGTTCCATAATTGCTGGAGATCGGGGTTGTGGTCATTTTTATGGTCGAGGTGTGGTTGGGGGTATGTGGTGTGGACTCTTCCATTGTTGATATGCTTGGGTTCCTCAATTTTGGGTTCTAGTTTCTTAATTTGCTTGATGTTTTATTTCTGCTTGTTTAGTGTATTAGGCTTCACTTCACTTCACTTTCCAATTTTTGTTTGATTTGTTCTCTTGTTTCAAATAATTCAAGGTCATAGACCTTTTGACGGTGTCGCTGATTCAAAAAGGAGTGTCATCACGTGGTTGCAATATTTTTAAAATGTGATTCACTATAATTCTATTTATTTAGGGGATTACATATTATTTTATCTTGTTTATTTGTTTCTTATGCGAATTTTCATTGTACTCGGGGTGTGTTAACTAGTATTTGGGTAATCTCTTTATGAGATTTGTAATCACTTTATAAACTTTTTTCAAACCTGAATGGACTTGGTTACATCTTAACCAAACTGCATTAAAAAAAAAATCCCTAATATGGTAAATAATTCACTACGAATGGTTGAAAATTTTAATAATATACTAGCTCTACAAAAGATTGAATTTTTTTATAATACTAACAAGCTAGACACTATATATCATACCACATCTCACATCTTTTCGAAAATCACACTCATCAATATTTGTAAGGATGCACATTTTTCCTATGGGGCTCCGTCCCTAATGGGTGGGAAATCCCAGTCTAAATGGGAAACGGGACAGGGACGGCGATAATTTTCAATCCCCGAATGTTAAATGGGTAAGATCGGAGATAACACTCTCCGCCCCGACGGGGCCCTGCTTAAATTTTTTATATATTTTTATAATATTTTATATGTATTTTATATCTTTCTTTATGTGTTATTGTAGTATAGTAATAACTTTTTTAATATTTTAAATTTTATTTAGGATAATATTTAATATTTTAAATAACAAATATTGTGAAATATTTTAATTTACATATAAATTACGAATTTTATTTTAAAATTTTAATTTAAAATTTATTTTTTAAATAAATAAGTTCCCATGGGGATTCCTCGCCACAATAGGGGATTCTCCACTCCGCTCCTGACGCGAAATAAACGGGGATAGGACAGGGACCGAGATTAAAAATATAAATGGAGCCGAGGACAGGGGGAACACTCTCCGCCAATTTCTCACCCCGTGTGTATCACTAAATATTTGTTTAATTTAAATTAATATTTATTATATATAAGTCATAAAATATTCAAAATATATGTTATAACATTCTTCGCGAAAGTAGTCCTATTATTTGAAGAACACCATATATTTAGATTTTTTTTTTTGAAGGAACCACATATTTAGATTTGAAGAATAGTATACGAATATTCAAAATTCTCGAGGTGAAACTTGAGCATCACCAAAAATGCCTTAAATGTGGATATACTTTATATATGTAGTAGTGTTTTGAATGTTTTTTTTTTGTTGCAATAGTTTTTGAATGTTGAATACTAGTTCTATCCATGATTCTTTAAATGATTTATATATTTTTTGACCTTATGATTTGTCTCATTATCTGTTTTGACTATATCTTTTAAAAAATTACTTTTTGGACCTTGTGTTTTGTAAAATAGTTTAAATATATACACCCTTAAACTTAATTTTGTTGAAAAAAAAAATTGATAAGTGTTTTTTGATAAGGACCCCTTAACACAGTTATTAGACTAAATGATAAGTATTTTTGTTCTGAATTATTTATGTTCATAGTTAAAAAAATATTGACTAAAATTGGATTAATGAAACAAATACAAGAATAAAAGAGAATAAAATGTTCGGAAGAAAATAAACAGATTTTTATTTTATTTAAATTTGGTGTAAACATAAATACAACATTTCAAATAAATTTGTCATAAAAAGTATCTCAAGTCTTTTATATAAAAACTGTTGTAAAATGGATATCTACCCATTCTATGTAAAATATAACTACATTCCATATATATTATATTTTTTGTCGAAAAAAAATCCATATTAGTGATGATAAATTTAGAACGTTTGTTTATGTCTTCTATATAATAAGTGTGTTGTTTTTAAGGGTTTTTTATTTTTTTAATGTTAATTTTAATAAAATATTTTATATTTAATAGAATATTTTTATATTTAATAGTAGTTTGTAAATAGTTAAACTTAAATAAATAATTAAAAAAATTAAAATAGGATATTTTTTAGATATTTTACAATAATAATTATTTAAAAATAATAAATAATTAAACAAATTAAAATATGATATTTTTGAGATATTTTATCATGATAATTATTTAAAAATAATAAAATCACACGTTTTATAACTTAAATAAAATTTTATTAAACTTAAACTCACTTATTAGAATAATATCATATTAAACATATAATATAATCTACTGTCAATTAGCAACAAATTATTTTTTTTTTTAAAGAAAACTAGCAAGAAACTTAAATTTAAAATCTACGTGTAATATTTAATATTACATTAAACATATAATATATAATCTCTTGTTGTCACTCCCAAATTAAAAAACTAGAACAAACATAAACTTAAACAAAAATTAATAAATTATTTAATTAAAATAAGATATTTATACGACATTAATATAAATTTAGTAAAAATAATTAATAAATTCTATAAATAAAAATAAGCAAACATGGATATTGCACGTTGTTTGTATCTAGTATATATATATATACGTTAGTTTTAAAATTGTAAATATTGTCTACAATTTTAATAAAAATTGGTTTATTTTTTTTATTAAATATATATAATAGAATGAATTATAGTTATATATATATAAATATTTATATCAATAATCTCTACATATATGATATCTAAACACAACATTGACACACACATATATATATTTACATGGCTACATGGCATATATATAAATTACAATAATATTTAAAAAGAAATTAATAATAGAAATAAAATAAGAATATAAAAAAGTCATAGTCTAGACAGTAGTATACATGCATCAACTATTTATAGTTTCTAATTTATCTCGCAATGTCTTTTGATGAAGAAAAAGAGCTCCAATCACTTGATAACAAATAAACTATCACACAAATTTATAAGATAAAAAAATGATATGTATGTCTTTATTATTTTTAAATAAATATGATTTAATTATTTAAATTATCATAAAATATCTTACAAATATCTGATATTAATTAAGTAATTTTTGTTTAAGTTTATGTTTGTTCTAGTTTTGTAATTTTGCAGTGACAAAAATACATTATATATATTATATGTTTAATATAATATTAATATTACACGTGTTTTAAATTTAAGTTCGTCGCTAGTTGATAGTAAATTATATTATATTATATATTTAATATGATATTATTCTAATACGTGAAGTTTAAGTTTAATTAAATTTTATTTAAGTTATAAAATATATGGTTATATTATTTTTAAATAATTATCATTGTAAAATATCTAAAAAAATATCTTATTTTAATTTTTTTATTTATTTAATTTTATCTAAGTTTAAGTCATGTTAATAATCTACCGTTAAATAAAATGATATTCTGTTAAATATAAAAATATTTCGTTAAAGTTAACGTGAAAAAAATAAAAACCGTTAAAACAAAAAAAATTCGTTATCTACACACTTTTTATATAGAAGAGATATATAGAGTATTTCTATGGGCAACTCACAAAAAGAGGTGCACCGGTAAACCTTTTTTTGTTTGCACCCCGTAAACAATTTTCAGCATGAATTTTTTTCATGACTGTGTATATTGTGGTTATTTAAAACATTCTACAAATTTTCAGAAAATTTATAATAATTACAGTGTCGAATACAAAATTCAAATAGGTTGTTACATGTGTGACTATTTTTTTTATGCACGTAAAAAACAATATGTTTGAACCTTGTTTTCGGCACTGTAAATTATTCGGAATTTTTTTAAAAATTTGCAGATGCTCTAAATAATTATAATATACATAATCATAAAAAAAATCGCACAAAAAATTATTCTGGCAATGTAAACAAAAAAATATGCACCTCTTTTTTGTGAATTGCACCAAAAAAATTCCCTACATATCTCCAAATTCGGTGCTTAAGAATTATAGACTATAGCAATATTATTATAATATAATTATATATATATATATATCTAGACCCTTGGGAAAAAATCAAGAAGATATCCAGCTAAGGATTCCATTAACAAAACTTAATATACAGTGATTATTTGAGAAAGCTTATAAGATATTCGATGACTGGCAGAAAGTTGAAGAGCCAAGTTCGTAGATTTGAGCTAGAGGTAGTATATATAAATATATATATATATATATATATAAATATAGTATGGCTCTCCCTCATCCTAGCTAGAGTACTAAAACACATAAATATGTATAAATAGTAAAAGAAAATCTTATAGAATAATAATAATAATAATAGAGTCCTCGTGATTTGTAGAGCACTTTAGCATAAATATAATGCACATTCTAGTCCTCACACATATATTAGAAGAGATTATCCTATATATGATGATGATGATGATATGTAGATTTAATATGTATTTTTCTTTTTTTAATTTATTTTAGCATTGCACGAGTGCTTATATATATATATATATATATTTATATATTTATAGAAGTGGTAGGATATTATAGTGTAGGTCCCTCTCTCTCCCTCTAGTGGTGGAAGGTAGTCCAAATAGAGTTGTGTTCCGTCTTCTTTGCCATAAAGAGCTCAAGCTAGTCAAACTTAGTTAATTAAGTTTTTAATAATATTTGTACTATACTCTAATTTGTTTAATTTTTAATAAAATTAAAATGAGCAATAAAACAACAGCATAGATATCAACTGATGCGCCACCATAATAGACATCAACTCCCACCACCTTGTCCACCACTCTTGCCCTCAACAAAATTAATTAACAAACAAGAAAAAAAAATAAACGAAACAAAATCTAGAACTAATAAGCCACCACACTAATAAATATTGTTGTGCTAATTAATTAACTACTAAGTAGTGCTTGTGCATATTATTTTAATATTGGCTTCATGCTTAAAGACAATGTGTCTTCTCAAACTTTAGTATGGAGATCTTAGTTTAGTTTTTTCATATCAATATTTTTGTCATTTTTAGCTATTCAAGTGCATGAGCAATAATATTAACCATTTAATAATACTAGAGCAATAATTTTGACCATGATTACAATATCTACTTTATTTTAGGGCCTAGAACCATTACTATTGCATATACTTTATGTGAGATGACCATGGTGAACAACCATTAATTAGTGTTATATATACACGACACACTAAATCAAGAGCTCTTAACCGCACATTCCTTATGCAATGGAAATAATTATTATATGAATGGAGAAAATTTAATAAGGAAAATATACATCTTACCATGTTTTTCAGACTTTTTTTTACAAAAATTACCCTACTTTTTTTTATTTACAATAATAGCAGTATAAATATACTAAATTTAAAAACAATATAAACTATCTCTCTCCCCCACCTCTCTCTTTCTTCACGATCGTCAAACATCAGAGGTTTAGTCCATACATGCGTTGGATCGATGGAAAGCCCTGTTGTTGTCAAGTCTTCAAGTGAAGTATTGCTGCCAAAAGTTGTTGCACACGTCGGTTAAAGGCAGTGCTGGTGACATTTTGACTATGTTTTCCGACCAACTCCAGCAACCACGATGTTATTTTATTTACAATATATTTTTAATATTAAATAATATGATAAATTGTGTCACATATTGTAACATAATATACATGAGAGTTACATTTTCCGATAGTGTGATATCCAAATGTGTAACATATTTGGGGTTACAAAAACAGTTATAAATTTGTAACTCTCAAATATTACCCAATAATGTGTAGATTTGATGTTACACATTTTGATTTGAATTTGTCAAAGCCATAAGAGATATGGTTGTTGGAGATGTTATTTTAACCTCCAAAATGTGTATGGAAGTCAATTAAGTGAATATTAGTTGTACTCAAAATAGTCTCATTTGAGATATGAGTATTTGTGAGTTACCGATTTGAGGGTTAAAACCGAGAGGTTATTTTAATAGAACTCAGTCTTGAGAGACAAGTATTTTATGGTAACAAAATACTGTAAAAGTTCTACCTATATGGATCTAGGGGTGATGTTGCCTCTCATGAGAATTGGGAGTATTCTCAAGAACGTCCATGAATGAAAAATGCACATGGCCATTAACAGTGCAAAGCAAGACAAAGAGGTCTCACGTGAACACAACAAAGGTGTGTGTGTCATCACCGGTTTGTTATTATGGAAAGTTGGTCTCACGTATAGAAGTCATTGCATTGGTGCATCAAGTAAAGTGTTCTTCAACTTGAACTTTACTATAGAATAATTATCACAAGGTTTGTTGAAAAGTTGGTTGCATTAAGCAATGAACCAACTTTTCAACAAACCTTGTGATAATTATTCTATAGTAAAGTTCAAGTTGAAGAACACTTTACTTGATGCACCAATGCAATGACTTCTATACGAGAGAGCTATTATTTAATTAAGTGGGGGAAATGTTATACGTTAAATATAATAATGATTGATTAAATAAGTGTTACAATAGTGAACTATTTAATCTAGTGGGGGATGTTCTACTATTTATAATATAATGTTTAAATTAAATATGGTGACAAAGTGTGTCACATATTGTAACATAATATATATGAGAGTTACATTTTTTGGATAGTATGAATATCCAAATGTATAACATATTTGGGGTTACAAAAACTGTTACAAATTTGTAACTTCCAAATATTACCGAATAATGTGTAGATTTAAGGTTACACATTTTTACTTGAATTTGCCAAAGCCCTAAGACATATGGCTGTTGGAGATGTGATTTTAACTCCCGTAATGTGTATGGAAATTACAAAATCAAGTGGGAATGAATTTGGAACGTTTTGGAAAAGTTTGGAAAATTGGGTAGCTTAAAAGCACTGGGGTCGCGGCCAGTGTTTGTCCTAGGCCGCGACCTGGGGGACAGAAGCTAGCGACCACGACCTGGAGTTCTCAGAGTTTTTCCCAACTTTAGTTTTATCCAATTTTGAACATTTCCAACAACCAAGTAACTCTGAAATCTCCATTTTAATTCCATAAACATCCAATTAAACATTGGTAACAGCTATGGGGGTTAGTGGAATTTAAAATTCAATGGGTATCTCAAAACTCTATAAATAGGAGAATATTGCTCACTTTTTAGACACACTATTTTCTATCCACTAGAACACTTGGCTAGAAAATCACCTCGAGGCTTGTTTATTCCAGAGAGCTATTTCAATTTGAGATAATCCCTAAGTGCTTGCGATAGGGGGAAATAAGCTTTTGGACAAAGGTTGTAAACCTTGTTCAAAATGGTGATCCCCAATGCTTTTCACTTTGGTTGTGTGAGTGAGAGTGTTTATTTTTGTTCTTGTTCTTCTTTTCTTCTATTGCTTTTTATCTTCATCTCTTTATTTTTCTAATTACATATTTAGTTGTATCTTTATGCTTTAGAGTTGTACTTCCATCTATATCTCTTGTTATTTATCCTTTAGTTTATTTGTATCATTTTGTTATAGAGTTGTATTAATAATTACTCTCTTCTTCTACATATTTCTATATTTACATGTATGTTTTTTTGTAATAGAGTTGTAACTTATTTAATCAATCACTTTGTCTTTTGTATTATTTTGGTTAGAGTTGTAAGAGTATTACTTTTTCCATTGAGGCAATATATATATATATGTATATATATCTCTAACATTCAAAAGCTTAACCCTTGTTTGTTTCAATGGAAGGAGTGACCATCAAGATTATGAACCAAGACCTAGTGAGGTTGGATAGGTTTGATGGATCCAATTTCACCAGGTGGCAAGACAAGGTGAGATTCCTCTTAACCACTCTCAAGATCGCCTACATCCTAGAGTCCACCCTTGAACCTCTTCCAACGCCATCCGACAAAGACAATCCCGAGGTGGTGGAGAAAAGAAGGAAGAGATAGGAGGACAATTTTCTTTGTAGGGGTCATATCCTCGACGCCCTATTTGATAGGCGCTATGACCTCTATACCGAGACCAAGTCGACAAAGGAGATTCAGGATGCACTTGAGACAAAATCAAGGTAGAAGAGGAAGGTACAAAAATGATTTTGATGTCTCAATAATTTGATTTCAAATTTTTGGGTGATAAAACTAATCTTTCTCAAATTCATGAGCTTCAAATAATTGTTAACAAATTGAAAGTTTTGAAGATTGAGCTTCCCGAGGCCTTTCAAGTTGGTGCAACAGTGGAAAAATCATAACCAACTTGGAGGAACTATAGGAAAAGAGTCTTTCATAAAAATGAGGATTATTCTTTGGAAGAAATCCAAAAACATTTTTGAATTGAGGAGGAATCAATATGTAGAGATAAACTTGTGGAGGGGTATATTGGAGAGACTTCCAAAGAAAATGCGGTGTCACAACCAAAACATCTCAAAAATAAAGGATAAGGCAAGAAGGGTGATGAGACACCTTTGGATTCAAAAACCAACCCAAACAAGTTTAAGGGCAAGAAAGATCCTTGTTTTGTGTGTTGGAAAAAAAAGGTCACTATGCTAGAGAATGTAGGCATAGAAAGGACCAACAAGGACCTAAGGTGAATGCAACTCAAGAGGAGAATATAGTTGCTACCCTTAATGAGGTGAATGTGGTTCAAGGCAAGGTGAAAGGGTGATGGTATGACACATGTGCCACCGTCCATGTTACCTATGCCAAATCATTGTTCAAGACCTTTGAAGAGTCAAAGGGAAACCATGAGATTCAAATGAGCAATGACGGAAAATCCAAGGTACTTGGCAAAGGTACCATTGAAATATTTTCACCTTCGACAAGAAGGTCACATTAGTGAATGTGCTTTATGTTCCTGAAATGAATAGAAATTTGGTAAGTGAATATTTGCTTGGCAAGCCCGGTATTAAGATCGTTTTTTAGTCTGGTAAACTTATTCTTACGAAGTCCAATGTATTTTTGGGAAAGGGGTACTCTTGTGAGGGTATGGTTAAGTTGTCCACCAATGATGTAACTTTCAATGTTATCAATAAAGATTCTAATTCCGCTAATATTGTTGAGCATGATTCTTTATTTTTATGGCATCTTAGACTATCTCATATAGGTTTTTCAACCATGGAAAAAGTAGTAAAAGGTGGTATGATTGCATGAAACATTAAAAACTATGGAAAATGTGAAACATGTGTTAAAGCAAAAATGATAAAGAACCCATTTCCTAGTGTAGAAAGATCATCTTATTTACTTGATTTAATCCATAGTGATTTTTGTGAATTAAATGGTGTTTTATCTAGAGGTTAAAAAATGTATGTTCTTACTTTTATAGATGATTTTAGTAGATATACCTATTTGTTTTGTTAAAAGCATAAATATAAAACTTTTAATGTATTTAAAGTTTATAAATTAGAAGTTGAAAATCAACTAAATAAAACGAATAAGGTGCTAAGAAGTGATAGAGGAGGTGAGTAATTCTCTAATGAGTTCAATGCATTTTGTGAAGAATATGGCATAATTCATGAGTGCACCATACCTTATACACCACAACACAATGGTGTTACCGAAAGGGAAAAGAGAATTTATCTAGAGATGATCAATTCTATGTTGGTGTGTTATAAGTTGAACTTCAACTTATGGGTGAAATGTTGTTAACCACTTGTCACTTTCTTAATCGAATACCAATGAAGAAAAATGAGATATCACGATATGAGTTATGGAAAGGAAGAAAACTCAATATTGGATACTTCAAAGTGTGGGGGTGTCTTGCATATTGCAAGAAAAACGAACCTAATATAGCAAAGTTAGGTTAAAGAACCTTAAAGTGTGCTTTTGTTGGTTATGCCAACAATAATAAAGCTTATAGGCTATTAGACCTAAAGTCTAATGTTGTGATAGAATCTAGGGAAGTTGAATTCTTTGAGAACATGTTACGTGACAACAATTCTCAAGCTTCAAACTCTCTAAAGGAGAATTTGTTATGTGAGAACAATTTTCAAGCATCTACTTCCAAAAATAATTCTCAAAGGGTTAGAAAAGAGAAAAGTCTGGGATTGGAGGAGATAGATTCTCAACGAATTTCATTCTACATGGAAGAAGGTGATATAGAAGAATTCATTAGGAAAATTCCAATTGTATTTCTCATTGAGGATGACCCTAAGACTTATAGAGAAGTCATGCAATCTAGAGATAGTGCATTTTGGAAAGAAGCCATCAATGATGAGATGGATTCCAATTTTTCCAATAACACTAGGGAATTGGTAGACCTCCCACTGGGGCCTAAGCTAATTTGGTGTAAGTGGGTATTTAGGAGAAAATACCATACTGACGGCACTATCCAAACCTTTAAATCTAGATTGGTAGCTAAAGGGTTTAGGCAAAAGGAGGGTATCAATTATTTCGATACCTATGCGATTGTTGCAAGAATAACTTCTATAAGAATTTTGCTCGCTTTGGCTTCTATACACAACTTATATGTTCATCAAATGGATGTCAAGATGACATTGTTTAATGGTGACCTCAATGAGGAGGTCTATATGGAACAACCCGAAGGGTATGTCCTACCAAAGTATGAACATAAAGTGAGTAGACTTGTAAAATCCTTATGTGAATTGAAACAAGCTCCAAAGAAATGGCAAGAGAAATTAGATCAAGCCATTATGTCAAATGGGTTTAGACATAACAATAGAGACAAGTGTTTGTATTCCAAAACTTGTAAGGGATATGTGATGATTGTTGATCTAGATCTGGATGACAGGCTAATCTTAAGTGATAACATGAAAGGGATAGTAGAAACAAAAATGTTTCTATTATCAACCTTCAAGATGAAATATCTTGGAGAAGTTGATAACATACTTAGCATCAAAGGGAAGAAAAATAGTGGGGTTTTGCATTGGGGCAAGCCCACTATATTGAGAATGTATTAAACAAATTTAACCATCTGAAGGTTAAAGATGCCAATACTCCATTCGACCATAGTGTGATACTAGAGAAGAAAGAAGAGCAGTGACTCAATTGGAGTATGCAAGTGCTATAGGGAGTCTTATGTATGTCGTTCAATGTGCTAGACCTGATATAGCTTTTGTGGTAAGTAAACTTAGCAGGTTTAAAAGTAATTTAAGTGTGGATCACTGGAAGGCTATTGGAAGAGTCCTAGGTTATCTTAAGAAAACCAAAGGAATAAGCATTCACTACTCCAAATATACTTCAATCTTAGAAGGATATACAGATACAAGTTGGATATCCAAGCTAGGGGCCAATTTTCCACCACTATTTGGGTATTTACACTTGGTAGGGGTGCAATTTGTTGGGGTTCCAAGAACAAACCTGTATATCTCACTCCACTATGGAAGTAGAGTTCATAGCTCTAGAATAGGCTGAATGGTTAAGAGATATTTTGATGGAGATAACCCTAATCAAAGAGAATGTATCCACTATATCAATACATTGTGATTGCCAAGCAACATTGGCTAGAGCATACAACAGAGTGTATACTGGAAAATCTAGACACATTAGTCGAAGACATGGATATGTAACAAAATTGATTCAAAGAGGAGTCATATCCATATCATATGTGAGAACAAGTGAAAACGCGGACCCTTTCACTAAGCCACTAACGAAAGATTTAGTGGCTAGCTCATCTCGTGGGATGGGACTTAAACGCCCTAAAGAGATTCACGATTGGTGGTAACTTATCTTAATACCAGTAACTTAACTAGTATTAGGTTCAATAGGTAATAACAAGTCAATCAAGTGAATATTAGTTGTAATCAAAATAGTCCCATCTGAGATATGAGTACTTGTGAGATACCAATTTAAGGGTTAAAACTGAGAGGTTATTTTAATAGAACTCAGTTTTGAGAAGACAAGTATTTTATGGTAACAAAATACTGTAAAAGTTCTACCTATATGAATCTAGGGGTGGTACTGCCTCTCATGAGAATTGAGAGTATTCTCAAGAACGTCCATGAATGGAAAATGCACGTGGCCATTAATAGTGCAAAGCGAGACAAAGATGTCTCAAGTGAACACAGCTAAGGTGTGTGTTATCACTGATTTGTTATTATGGAAAGTTGGTTCAATGCCTAGTGCAACCAACTTTTCAATAAACCTTGTGATAATTATCCTATAGTAAAATTCAAGTTGAAGAACACTTTACTTGATGCACCAACGCAATGGCTTCTATATGAGAGAGTTATTATTTAATCAAGTGGGGGAAAATGTTATATGTTAAATATAATGGTTGTTGATTAAATAAGAGTTACAATAGTGAAATATTTAATCTAGTGGGGGAATGTTATACTATTTCATAATATAATACTTAGATTAAATAATGTGATAAAGTGTGTCACATATTGTAACATAATATATGAGAGTTATATTTTTTGGATAGTGTGAATATCAAAATGTGTAACATAGTTGGGGTTACAAAAACTGTTACAAATTTGTAACTCCCAAATATTACCGAATAATGTGTAAATTTGATGTTACACATTTTATTTGAATTTGTCAAAGCCATAAGAGATATGCCCATTGGAGATGTGATTTTAACTCCCATAATGTGTATGGAAGTTACAAAATCAAGTGGGAATGAATTTGGAACGTTTTGGAAAAGTTTGGAAAATTGGGTAGCTGAAAAGCACTGGGGCTGCGACCAGTGTTTGTCCCAGGCTGCGGCCTGGGGTACAGAAGCCAGCAGCCACGTCCAGGCATATCCAAAGCCGCGGCCTGGAGTGCTCACAGTTTTTTCCAACTTCAGTTTTATCCAATTTTGAACGTTTCCAACAACCAAGTTACTCCAAAATCTTCATTTAATTCCATAAACATCCAATTAAACATTGGTAACAGCCATGGGGGTTGGTGGAATTTGAAATTCAAAGGGTGTCTTAAAAATCTATAAATAAGATCCTGTTGCTCACTTGTTAGACACACTATTTTCTAACCACTAAAGCACTTGGCTAGAAAATCACTTAGAGGCTTTTTTTTTTTTGGTGAATAAGAATCATTGAACTACTTCCAAAACACAACTATAACAGTCCAAGTTAAAAACCAAAACCCCTGAACCCCAGAACTAATTTCTCCCCTGTATAGAACTACATATATGCTCAAACTAATCTTTATCTACAATCTTGGCCTTCTTAGGCATTACATGATATATTTAAAATTTAACATCACTTTGAATTCTTCGTACAATATGGTTAATTTGCCAAACTTTGTGAGTCCAAAGAGCATCATTCCGAACTAACCAGATGTGGTAAATAAGAACTGCCAGGACCACAGTATAGATTTGCTTCCTCACCTTGCTAATTTGCTTTGCTTTGTCAATCCAATGCAGTAAACAGCCTAGATTCTCAGCCCGTGTGTTCCATCTCAACCAGGCTTTCAGTCTAGAAAGACAACTCTAGCTGTAAGAACACTCAAAGAATAAGTGTTTCCCATCCTCATCTTGATCACCACACAATAGACAAGAACGATCAATAGCTAGGTTATATTTACTAATTTGAACCCGGGTACAAAGTTTCTCCTTCATTGCAAGCCAGAAAATGAATCTATGCTTAGGAATATTGAGTCTTCCCCAAACATTTTTGTTCCATTGAACGCGCTCAGTAAAAGGATATAGAGAGGCATACCGATATTGAATACTATAACCTTTAATGATAAAGGTATTCAAGTCAATCTTAGTTTTAATGACATCCTTTACAGCTACAATCTTCCTCCAATACCAACTTGAATTAGGGGGGGCTGTGTAGTTCCACCAATGCCCAATCCCAACAGACAAGTAAACACTGTGTATCCACCTAACCCAAACAGTGTCCTTTTTAGCAACAATCTCCCAAACATATTCCCCATAGCTGCTATATTCCAGTTAATAACATTACAAAATCCCATGCCTCCAGCCATTTTTGGCAAACAGATACTCTCCCACGCTACTTGACCCAGACCTGAACCATCAACTATCCCTTTCCAAAGAAAAGATCTACAAATAGCTTCCACTTTCCTCAACAACTGCTTAGGAAAAATCATAATTTGAGCCCAATAAGAATGAATTGAAATGAAAACAGAATTTATAAGAGTTACTCGCCCCATATATGAGAGATTCCGCGAGCTCCACAAGAGAATCCGCTGAACCATTTTATCAATGTTGATCCCACACTCAGCAGAACTGATTCGTTTGGAGAAAATCGGGATACCTAGATATCTGAAAGGTAGGCGACTTCTCGTGAATCCCGCCTCAGTAGGAAAAAGACCAGAGGTTTTAGAAAACAAAGTGTGCCCCCTCAGTAGTAATAATATAGAAGCATAATCACCATGACAGAATAAAATAAGATCATCTGCAAAACACAAGTGATTCAATCTCAAAGGCGCACACCTATCATGGAACTTAAAACCTTCCATCTTTCCAACCTTAGCCAGAATCCTAGATAGATATTCCATTCCAAGAACAAACAATAACGGCGACATCGGATCTCCTTGACGCAAACCCCTCTTGGAAGCAAAAAAACCATGCATTCTACCATTGATCATCAAAGAAAACTTTGGCGTTCGAATACACGTTATAATGAGATCGATAAAAATATGGGGTCACTTAAAGGCAGTTAGCATTTCTCCTATAAAATCCCATTCCACCGTGTCATACGCTTTCCTCAAATCGATCTTTATCGTACAGCTCTGTTTACTACTTTTCCTACCATAATGACGCACCAAATCTTGACAAACCATAATATTGTAAGCTATATATCTTCCATGAACAAAACCCCCTTGATTTTTAGCTACTAAATCAGGCAAAATCATCCTCAATCTTGAACAAATTAACTTTGTGGCTGCCATATAAATCACATTGCAACAGGCTATAGGTCTGAAATCACCCAGATTATCTGGGCATTTAGATTTTGGAATAAGAGTGATCGTTGTGGTATTTACCTCTTTCAAGAGTTTCCCAGTTTTTAAGAAAGAGAGCACTGCATCACTAACTTCCAAGCTGATAAGATCCCAATTATCCTGAAAAAAGAAACTTCCATAACCATCAGGCCCTGGCACCTTCATTCCAAAAATAGCAAAGAAAGTCTCTTTAACCTCTTGCTGAGTGAATTCGTTTTGAAATATGCCAATATATTGAATGGAAAGCAACGGTGCCATGTACTATAGCTTTAGTAACAGTCAGCTGATTAGGCATAGTAGTACCCAAAAGCTCCTGATAATAATCCATGAAAGCTACCTTGACATCTTCAGACTTATCTACCCAAAGCCCTCGCTCATTCTTAATAGAATTAATTTTGTTCTGAGCCCTTCTAATTTTTAAAGAAGCATGAAAAAAGGTATTATTTTCATCCCCAAAGTTAACCCAATTCGTCTTAGCTTTTTGAGCTAAAAACAAACAATAGGCTTTGTTTAATTGAATATAATTCCCACGAGCCTCCTTCTCCTTATCTATGAGAATACCATTCATAGGATCCTGTTGCAAAGTAGCCTGGCATTCAAGCATACTCTGCTTAGCTTGTAACTCAGCTACATGAATATCATTAAATCCTCTCTTGTTAATATCCAAAAGAACTCTCTTTCATCTCTTCAGCTTCTTGACCACTTTAAACATGGCAGTACCTGAAATAGCTTCATCCCAACTAGTTTTAACAAGCATAGAAAAATTCTTAGCATCCCTCCACATTCTGTAGTACCAAAAACGTTTATGCCCATTGCAAATTTCTTGGTAAAACGAGACAAGAATCGGGCAGTCATCAAAAGAACCTTCTGGAAGGAAAACAACCTTAGAATTAGGAAATGCATCTGACCAATTTGGATTCACCACAGCTCGATCAAGTTTAGAATAAACTCTGTCTTCTGCCTATTGCTTATTATTCCAAGTATAAAAACACCCTGAATACTTGAGATCTTCCATCTGGCAGTGCCGCAAACAATCTCAAAAATTGACAGAAAGTTTCTGATTAATCTTCTTTCCTACCCTTTCCTCATAGTGAAGAATCTCATTAAAATACCCCAAAATCATCCAAGCCTCATCAATGTTACTAGCCAATCCCATAATCTCTTGCCATAAGTGCCCTCGACCCATTTCATCATTGAGGCCATAAACAAATGTAATATGAAACCTCATATTCATATGAGGAGATTGAGCCACACAATGAATTAATTGACTTGAGCAAACTCTAATATCTAAAGTATACAAGCTAGGATTCCAAGCCACTATTATTCTGCCTTTATCAACCCAAGAGTTATTATTCATAAAACACCAACCAGAAAATAAGCTATTGTAAATGACTCCCATATTTTTATTCTTCACCTTTGTTTCTAAGAGACTAACTAATCCAATCTTCTTCGAATTGATCAATTGCTTGTTCTCATGATGCTTTTGATGATTGTTAACCCCTCTAACATTCCAAAAAAGAATTCTATCCATTAGAGGTAGAGGGAACTCCCCCCTCATCAATATTCAGCCTCTACACTTGTTCCAAATCAGACCTTGAATCCAATAGTTCAAAATAATTATTCACTTCTGTGACAGTTCCCACGGCTACTGTAACGACCCAAATTTTCTAATAGGGCTTTGGGCAATGATTAGCGTGCCTGGAGGGAAATAAATGATTTAATGTGTTAATATGTGAATTTATGTGAGTACGTGATAGAGATGCATGTTTAGTTGAGTTAAATGTGCATGTGGGCCCCGTTTGGATATTAGGGGTATGTTTGTGATGTTAGCCCGTTGAGGCCATAAATGTAATAAATATGATATGCATGTGATATATTTCTGTGTAGCACGATCTGAGACAGTCCTAGGGAGCGGTTAGCCCGAAAGTCACAACGAGGTTGAGAATCCGACTAAGGGCGAGTCGAGCGGTATTTTGGGTGTTAGATGTATTATTGGGTTATAGGGGTATGGAAGTAAATATTCGAAGACATATTTGAGGTTAGAGTGTATAGGAAAGAATATTGGGGAAATTAATATTTTGGACCTCGAGGACTTAGCGGGATTAGGTAAATGACTAAATTGCCCTTGGGTCAATTAAGGATAGAGGATAAGCTTAAGGGACAGCTTGGTCATTTTGTGAGAATAAAGTTAGATATAGTTAAGTAAAAGAAACTGCTGGAACAAAAGGGAAGGATCAGTTTTTAGCTTAATCCTCTCAAAGTCGGTTTATTAATTTGGACTGTGGTGTGTGAGCTTGGGAGATTTTCAGCAAAAATCCAAGGCTTCAGGCTTATGTGAGAGAACTTCGAAGGTGGGGGAGCAAAGAAGGCCATGAATTATCAGCTGAGGTAAGGAGTTTAACCTTCAAATTTCTTGAGTTTCAGTAGAATTGTAGTTTAAACCATGAGTTGCATGTGAGTTGGGATTTTAATGTTAAGTTTGATTGTGAGCTGAGTTTCATGGCTGTGTGAACTTATAGAAAAGTTTAGATGGTGTGGTTGAGGGACTTAAGTTTAATTCTGGGTTAAATTGCTGGGTTTAGGTGATTTTGGGTGAGTTGGTGTGAAGAAAATGCAGGAAGAGATGAAGATTTCTGGGTTTGGAGGTGGGGGCCGCGGCCCTAGGAGGGGCATGTCGCGGCCCGTGTGCGCGTGCGGCCATGGGAGGCCAAGGAGTTGGATGCACGCCGCGGCGCTTGGCCAAGCGCGCGCGGTCCGTGTGTGCTTCAGTGAAGTGCTAGCCTCTATTTCGAGGCTAGTCGCGACGCTTATGGGTAGGGTCGCGACTCTTAGTGCCAGTTTGTGTCTTCAAGTGTGTTTAGGCTTGGGGACTCAAAGGTTAAGGCTCGGGATGGATTTTGTCACCCGGATTGATAGAATTCAAGGTCTTGGAGACTAGAGATATGGCTCAAAGTTATTTAGTGGATTAGAACTTAATGGATGGATATTGTTGATGTGTTTTGACTAGGGTTTCGGCGAGGCTCAAGTTAGAGGACTGTGCTCGGGATATCGGTGCTCGGAGAGCTCGAGACGCAGGTAAGGAAACCCCTGTTCCCATAGAGCTTGTATGCAAGGCTGAGCCCAATATGTCTGAATTGTGGGGCGTATCCCTTTGAATGAATTTGTTAGTATTCAGTATTTGTTTACTATGCTATGAATGCTATTGTGTAAATGTTCGGCATGAGCCAGGAACGGCGTAGGCTGAGGTCGGCAGGGGCTGGGAACGGCAAAGGGCCGGGAGCAGCATTGAGCATGTAGAGTGCAAGTTGCCAAGGTGAGACCCTAAAGGATACCTGGGATGTCCTCACGGTGTGGACCACAAACCCAGGGTCGATTAAAGCGCCTGGGACGACCTTGCCGTATGTGCTTAGCTTATTGATGGCCTGTTCATATGCTATGTGTTGGTTTTGCATATGTTATCTGTTTTTGGGTTTTCTTGCTGGGCTTCGGCTCACGGGTGCTCTGTGGTGTAGGTAAGGGCAAAGAGAAGGCCAACCAACCATGAATGTAGCAAGCATGAGGGGGCGTGTACATGTTTGGCCTGCCTGGCAGCCACAGCCAGTGGATTTTTGGGAGATGATTGTAATAAAACCTAGATTTTATCGTTTAGCCAACTTGGTTGTACTTATATGTTGTAAATATTTCTAAACAATATTTTTGGGATTCCAAGTGTTAAACTTTTAAGATTTTCAATGAAATAGAGTTATTTCTAAGATTTCTACTCTGTTTATGACTTAATTGCACTTTTGCTTTAAAAGCCTTGATTAGCGAGTGATTGCACGTTTTTAAAACTCACTTAGTACCGGCTCTAAGGTAGTAGGGTGTTACAGCTACTGGCATTTGTTTTCCCTTTAGTAACTTTTTGAAAACCATCTGCATCCACCTCTCGCTTCTTCCCCTCCGTTTGCAAAGTGTGAACTGGGTTCTTTGGCACCCAAGCCTGCTGTGTTAAACCAGATTTGAGCCCTTTCTTCTTACAATTAGGAGTTGAATGACCCATACCTTTACAATGCTCACAAAGAATAGGCAACCATTCATAATTCACAGTAAGCACAACATCTTGATCCAATTCATTAGTAAATGAAATTACATGTGGAAAGGCTTGTGTAATCGATACCTCAATCATTATCCTTGGAAAATGAAGTCTCGCCCTTCTTTTGGTAATATTATCTACCTGAATTTGTTTACCCAGCTGTCCCACAATCTTGAATAATGCCTTATCTCCCCAGTATTTAATATCTAGACCCCCAAGTTGAATCCAGATAGGGACTGACTTAACATCCTCCTTAGTGAAATCATCATTAGGATTCCACCTTTTCATGATAAGAGGTTTCTTATAAAAAAATGTAACCATCATTTATGACCTTATCCCTATCTTCCATATTTTGAAACCGAACAATAAAAACACCATGAGATAGAGTACCAACTTTGTCAACTCCATACTGCTTCCAAATTCTTCTCACAAAACCCTCTAGCACATGCAACAGAGGATTGGCTCCTAGAACATAACAAACAATGGCCGATTGCCAGTAATTTATCTCCTCTTCAATATCTTCCAGCTCAATTTTAACTCCTACTGGCTTCACCTTCTGATCCTTATCCTTCAGAAGCTCCACTATTTTCGAACTCACAAAGCTCCTATCAAGATTTTTAACTAAATTCCCATAATGAAGAACGGAAGGAGAAGTCAACTTACCCATAGCAACGTCCTGCATAGTGCGATTCAATGCCACCAACCAGTTCAAAAAATCCTTCCTGATCTCACTCTGGCACTTCATATACGCCTCTGTCGATCGAGGCGACAGAACGGCTCCCAATTGCTGAGAAACCTCATCTTCCTCATCCGTGATTTCTAGCTCCTTAACTCCCAAAATCTCATTCATCCTAGAGGCTTGTTTATTCCAGAGAGCTATTTCCATTTGAGAGAACCTCTTCGTGCTTGAGATAGGGAAAATAAGCTCTTCACTTTGGTTGTGTGAGTGTGAGTGTTTTTTTTTGTTCTTATTCTTCCTTTCTTCTATTGCTTTCTATCTTCATCTCTTTGTTTGTCTATTTACATATTTAGTTGTATCTTTATGCTGTAGAGTTATACTTCCATCAATATCTCTTGTTCTTCATCCTTTAGTTTATTTGTATCATTTTGTTATTGAGTTGTATTTTCTATTACTCTCTTCTTCTACATCTTTCTATATTTACGTGTATTTTTTTCAATAGAGTTGTAACTTATTTAATCATTCACTTTGTCTTTAGTATTCTTTTGCTTAGAGTTGTAAGAGTCTTACTTTTTCCATTGATGCAACATATATATATATATATATCTTTAACACATGAAGTCTAGGAATGGTTGGAAAGAGTTCTTCAAGAGAAACATTACCCAGCCACCCTCACCCCTTATATCGTTGACAATTTTTTGGCGAGTTTGTAGGTATTTCCATGACTTTAGAAGTTTTTTTTTTCTATGGAGAAACTGTTTGGTGTTTGTGCTAAAAAATGGTACCATAACGACCTATTATTCAAGTGGATCATTTTGGTTTATGGCGAGTATAAAATTGTTGTTGTCGACGGAGAAGATGATTGGAATGGGGCATTTTTTTTGTTGATTTTGAAAAGTAACTTTGTAGCTGCTTTTTAATATGGTTAAGCAAATATTAAATTTAAGAGTAGCTAAAATGTGTATTTTTTGCTATGATTTAAAAGTAACTTCTAAGTTTATATTCTGTTTTGTTAAATTAAAAAAAAAAACATTGTTATTCACATATAAATTACATAAGTGACCAAGGAGTGTATTTTAATGTTACATTTAAAAGTTATTATGTGGTAAACTAAATAATAACATTTGCTAATAAGATATATGATAACTTGTTATACTATATGGTAAATCATTTGTTTCTAAAATATACTTGAAGGTAACCTAAAAGTATCTTAAATAATAAAACACTATATTATAACATAAAAATGAATTCATGTTTTTAAAGGTAACTAATTGATATCTTAAGGTATGCAAAATGTATCTTAAATAATAAGATACGACACTATAACCTAAAAATTAAGTCGTTTTTTAAAATACAACCAATTAGTATCTTATCTGTATCTTAAACAACCAAATGGATACTTTTGAAAAATCCAAAAAAAAAAAAATGGGCAACAAGTTTTCTCCATCTTTTCCCATGCTGAGCTAACAAAAGTCCCCACAATTTGTGGGATGAATTATTTTTAAGTTGAGTTATACATAGGAAATTATTTTCAAATAAAGTATGAATTATTTTCAAATAGGGTATGAAATATTTTCAAATTGTTAAATCATTTTTGTAAATAAAGTTTTTTTAGGCATACTCTTAAAAAAAAAAACCCATTTAATTAATACCCAATTTACAATTGAGTTAATTATATTTATTCATATTACTAACTTTGTTAACTTTTTCTCCTTATACATATATATGTTGTCCGTGTTTTCACCAAAGGACATGTGGCAATCTGAGTAAGGCATGTGGCAAGGATGCGTAATTCTTCACGTGAGGCCATGCCCTAAGGGTCAGTCCTTGGAGGGTGGATTTCTCGATTAGAGGCCACATCCCTCAGATAAAGGTAGGGCTCAGACGTCTCTCTGAGGAAATGCCCTGAGAACTAGTAAGTAGTCCTCGATTTCCTTACAAAATGTTGCCTTCCAGGCCAAGGACCTTGTCCTCGGGATCTAGAAGGCCAGCTAGGTGTCAGCCAATGCAGATTTGCAGCGTTGGAGGATCGACTGACAACCTTTTTGGTGATCTGTCCACAGTGTTGTTAATTGTACGACTCGACAATTCACACTCCCACTACGTCGTCTGACATAGATATACGTACAACACGCTCTGACAGTACTTGGGGCATGTTCCCCATAAAGTAGGTACATTTCTGCAATTGGTCCCGCAGACCTCGTCTGAGCCGTGGTCTCTATTCAATGCAGCCCAATGCATTGAATTAGTATTAATCCCCCAATAATGGGAAGAATGTATATTAATTACAAATGATTAGTATTAATGACCCCAGCATCTATAAATAGGGTTGGGAGTCTCATTGTAATGTGATGAGTTCTTTAGAGAGAGAAATACATTGTACTCAGAGCAATCTATTGCTGCCTGTGAATACACCATTGGAGCTTGCATCAACTAGCTTCAAACCCTCTTAATACCAGAGACTTTTGGACTAGGGCTTTTTTATAGCCTGAACCACGTTAAAACCTTTTGTGTTCTGGTTAATTATTTCTTTAATCTTTTGTTTTAAGGTTGACAATGAAAAAAACAGTCAACAATATATATTAAACTTACTAAAAACCCTTCTCACATTCATCAAAATTAATCATATTCTTATAAAAATAAGTGAAAACAAACAATTTTTGAATATTAATGAATTAAATATAGAAATTTGACTTAAAATAATAAAAACAATGTTGAATTATTAATCAAATTAAGGGTATAAAAGAAATTTTCAATTAAATTAGGTTTTTTTTGTAATATTTTAGATAAGAGGTATTGTTCAACTAGAAACTAAAAATTCGTATAGGATGCAATTTTCATAAATAATGAATTAATTTCTATTTTTAGTTGTCATATTTAATTTGTTATTTAAGAGTAACTCTAGAAAACATAACTTTTATAATGTAATTTCGCAAAATAAAATTCTTTTACTAATTATTTACAAAATGGATATTCATATATGGTAATTAGGTAATATGTTATTTTGCAAAGTAATATTTTGTATAAGAAATTTTTTGACACACTTGATAACCCATCAAACTTACTCGATATCTTGTTTGGAAAGCTAACTTTGTAATTAAAGTTGCATTTCGGCATAAAGAAAAAGAAAGAAAAAATAAAGAGTTAAATATGAAAATCAATTGAAAACATACATTATTGTAGTCCAAGAGCAAGTCCCAAAAGACCACAAGCCTAGTCCACCCTTCTCTCCTCTCACCTACAGTGCCAAGTGGTGTCCTCTCCACGCGACACGAGTCCCCCCAGCCCAACCATCCATCCGTTCAACCCGCGCCCCTGCCTGCCCGCTGACCCGCATCACCCGCGCCTAGCCCCATTCTGACCCGCCTCCTCTCCAGCCCTTGCCCCTTGCTCAGTCGCGCCATGCAGCATGCTTTTATTGGCTGTGAATGGGTCAAAGCCCTAGCTGCCACCAACCACTTTTCCAGCCCACTTTGTGTGCTCTTTGAGCCTTGGACCTTCCATCTTGAGTTCTAAAGCTCACATTTTGTGGTGTTTTAGAAAAATGGCAAAATGACCATTCACCAAAATAACTATGTTAATATTAATAATAAGATTTGAATTTTCAAAATCGTATTTTATTATTAATAGTTTAGATTTATTTTGTAAACCCAATTTGTTGTTTAATTTCTTTTCAGTCATTTTCTTCCTTTATAAATAAGGACTCTTCTTTCATATTTGGAAGGTAATTTTTTAGGTAGCAAAATTCTACCAAATTTTAGTCTCATTTCTCATATTTTCTCTCTAGAATTTTATGAGAATGGCTAGCATGATAGGCTAACACTCTTAGGAAGGTTAGGATGATCCTATATGCACTATGACTTTGTTTGGTATTTTTGATTCACCATGTGCTTAAAGTTTATATATTTGAGTGATTTATTTTCTTTCATCTCTATTTCTTCATCTTGTTATCTTTAGTATATAGATTTTGTCAAGCACTTTCTATGCATTATCAAATTAGTGAAAATAATATAGATAATTTCTTTATCATTTTGTCCATCTCATTCATATATATGTACTTTTTCTAAATCTATATAGAATTAGTTATGCTCTTTCTATGTATTTTATAAATAATAAAAGTAATATTTGTGTTAGGTTTTATGTCCAATATTTTATTTTAATTATTTTAATAATTATAATTAATTAAATGCTTGTCAAAATTAATAATTATAATTTTGACCTTTATTTAATTCATTGTATTAATATTAATACAAATTTATCAGTATTAACAAAATTGTCCAAATTGGCTATAATACTCTCTTTTTGAGACTTTGCAATAAAAATCTCAAAGATTCTTCTATTTCTTTTCTCACAAAATATCAATAAATAATTTATCATTATTTATTTTCATTGACCTAGTCAATGTGATAATCTTATAATTAATAATTCAAGACTACTAGGTTCATTTTGATAAGAGATGACATGGGGACCATGGATCCATGAACTCAAGCTCCAATAAGTTACCATGAGTTTATTTATAACAAATAATCTCACTACCTTATTAATTCATCGTGACTCTACTATAGACTCATAATTGCACTCTTGAACTCATAGAACGTTTTACACCAAATGTAAATATGTTATCCATTGTTAGAACCATAACCGTCATTCAATCCTCTATAGGTGATCCACTAATGAGGCATCTGCAAATTACCATTGTACCCCTCATTGGTATTTTATCCTTAACTCCCACTAAGTTCCTTGTAAATGATATTTCCGAAAATTTAATTACAGTTAACACTTGAACCAAGCTATAAGGAAATCATCATTTCACTTCTTAAATAGAAGCTATAGATTTCATATCTATGATAAACACTCCCACTCAATTATACTACCAAATCTCCAATATGTAAGTATGAGCTAGTCCGTAGGGTAAGCTGATAATGATTAAATCAAAAGACTTGAATAATACAATTAGTAGAATATTAATCACTCAAAACTAAGATTGAATTGACATATGGTCAACGTTGTAATATGATTAGATTAGATAATAACGATACTTACTTATCTTGTCAATAATCAATATTTGTCTAGTCTAATGTAACAAAGTACATCCGATCTTATCTACTTGGTCAATGTCCTGGATATGACATCACACCAAATGTGTAAGTAGATCTTATCGTAGAATACCCAATCAGTAAAAATCCAGTGTACTAATTTAATCTTAGGACAAAATATTTTTTAACATATAATTACAATTATAATTCACTATGACCGAGACACTATAATTGTAAATATACATATGTTTGAGATTTTATAAACGTTTGTATTAATAATAATTAATCATGTACTAAAACACATGAACAACGCAATTTGATTGAACAAAATGATTTCTACTACTTTATTGATAATGAATGAATTACATTAGAAATATGGTTTTATAAGGACATAAAACCCAACAGTTTTTATTGGCTGCGATTGGGTCAAAGCCCTAGCTGCCACCAACCACTTTTCCAGCCCACTTTGTGTGTTCTTTGGGCCTTGGACCTTCCAATTTGAGCTATAAAGCTCACATTTTGTGGTGTTTTATAAAAAGGGAAAAAGATCATTCATTAAAATAGCTAGGTTAATATTAATAATAAGATTTGAATTTTCCAAATTGTATTTTATTATTAATATTTCAGAGTCCAAGAACTTTACTTAGCTAATTATTTAGTATGTATAGTTATCTTTGTTACTGTGGATTTTTGGTTCAGACCGGGAATTATTTGGACACTCATAGTAGTACTTATAGACCTTCTAAGTTTAACCTATAGTTTAAGAATATTAAGTATAACCTAAGGTTTGATTATATGGCTGATATTAAGAATAATATTTATTATATTATATGGTTTAGATATCAACCAATAGGATTTTAAGCACATGTTATGAATGGGTAATTAAAGATTAAGTATTTTGGAGGATTAAATTAAATAAGGGTAAAGTTTGAATGTTATAGGATCAGTCAGCAGCTTTGAATACGTTGAGGGCTTAGTCAAGACTGTTTACCCCATTCAAACTTAGCTAAAAATGTGTAATTTCGTGTTTAATTAATCAGCGTGTGCCGATATATCGCAGCTATAGGGGGCGATATATCACAGCACGTAGATACGGAAAACACGAGACGATGCACGGTCGCCTCGGGCATACTGGCCCAGGTGATATATCGCCTACAGGGGGCGATATATCGCCTCCTCCAGCATGTTTTCAAACATTTTTGAATTCTTTTCCTTTCAGCCATTCAAACTCCTTCATAAGTCCAGCATCTTTTGAACGAGTCTTCAGCCTCTGCTGAACGATTATTCAAATTATTTTCACCTAAAAAGCCATTATTTTTATTCAAGTAAAATCAAGATACTTTCATTCCCAAACTCTATAAATAGGACCTAGTACCCAGCCATTATTCACCTTTTGCTCTAAGTTCAGAAGCTGCTAGTGTTAAGTGAGTGTGAGAGTGTAAACACCTGGTTTGGGAAAATCATAAGCTTAAACATCATAAGCTTATCAAACACTTTGGGAAGTGAGGTTCTATAGTATCTCGGTTGTGGTGTAGATTGGTCTTTCAAGTCTTTGAGGTAAACCAAAACTCTAGCTCATTGTTTTATGTTATTTTCTTTCTCATAGCCTTCTATTCAGTTTCCTAACCTCATTCTTATTTTGGTTAGGAAATCTAAGTTCTTGAGCACATAATTTTCGGTAAGCATGTTTCTCAAATGGTTTAGTCTTCCCATTCCTTTTCATCTCTTTTCCTTCTTTAGACTCTCTCTTGTTCATTATGGTTATTAGGAGTGTTCCAAAGTCCCAACGCTGTCCACATATCCCGGTAACTTTGGTAAGAAAAATAGGCTAGAATCAATATGTTATATGCTTATGTTATCTTATGTTTTATGTTGTTAAATGTGTTATGATATGTATGCATGTATGTTTTGTAGGCTTGGGCATATGACCCATATGACTAACAAGACCCCAAATGGGTTATGGGCATATGACCTACTTAGCTAGTAGGACCCCACTAATCCCATGGGCATATGCTTGTTTAGTCTATGGGACCCCAAGTAATAATGGCCATTATAATAAGTGTATGTTATATGTATTATGTTAAGTCTTTATGTTTCTTATGAAATTATGTTTATGACTACGTGTTAGATTTTCCTTGCTGGGCATTAGGCTCATTCCTTTTTGTTTTATGTGCAGGAAAATAGCTTTAAGAGGCGGTAAGATTCGTGGACGCTTAGAGAATGTGTATCGATGGTGAATCGAGTCAAGGGGTCGAGCGTTATTCGATTCGAGGATGTAGTCTCATTTTACATTTTTAAGGTTTTACATGTATTTTCCGCATTTCTTATGTAATGTCTTTTTATTTTAAATCATGTTTTGTTTTAAAGACAATGGGATCCCATATCCTTCTTAGTATTTTATTTTTTAAGTAACTCTAATTTTTACAAGTTACTCAATAAAATTATGGTATTTCCGCAAAAATGTAAGTTTATGTATAGTTTCGTTAATGGTCCAAAAGTCTAGATTAGTGGGTCATTACAGTAAAAGTAATATTTGTGTTAGGTTTTATGTCCAATATTTTATTTTAATAATTATAATTAATTAAATACTTGTCAAAATTAATAATTATAATTTTGACCTTTATTTAATTCATTGTATTAATATTAATACAAATTTATCAGTATTAACAAAATTGTTCAAATTGGCTATAATACTCTCTTTTTGAGACTTTGCAATAAAAATCTCAAAGATTCTTCTATTTCTTTTCTCACAAAATATCAATAAATAATTTATCATTATTTATTTTCATTGACCTAGTCAATGTGATAATCTTATAATTAATAATTAAATTAATTATTCAAGACTACTAGGTTCATTTTGATAAGAGATGGCATGAGGACCATGGATCCATGAAGTCAAGCTCCAATAATTTACCATGAGTTTATTTATAACAAATAATCTCACTACCTTATTAATTCCTCGTGACTCTACTATAGACTCAGAATTGCACTCTCGAACTCATAGAACGTTTCACCAAATGTAAATATGTTATCCATTGTTAGAACCATAACCGTCATTCAATCCTCTATAAGTGATCTACTAATGAGACATGTGAAAATTACCTTTTACCCCTCATTGGTATTTTATCCTTAACTCCCACTAAGTTCCTTGTAAATGATATTTGCATAAATTTAGTTACAGAAATGAGTACTCTATCATTTAACACTTGAACCAAGCTATATGGAAATCATTATTTCACTTCTTAAATAGAAGCTATAGATTTCATATCTATGATAAACACTCCCACTCAATTATAATACCAAATCTCCAATATGTAAGTATGAGCTAGTCCGTAGGGTGAGCTGATAATGAACAAATCAAAAGACTTGAATAATACAATTAGCAGAATATTAATCACTCAAAACTAAGATTGAATTGACATATGGTCACCGTTGTGATATGATTAGATTAGATAATAACGATACTTACTTATCTTGTCAATAATCAATATCTGTCCAGTCTAATGTAACAAAGTACATCCGATCTTATCTACTTGGTCAATGTCCTGGATATGACATCACACCAGATGTGTAAGTAGATCTTATCGTAGACTACCCAATCAGTAAAAATCCAGTGTACTAATTTAATCTTAGGACAAAATATTTTTTAACATATAATTACAATTATAATTCACTATGACCGAGACACTATAATTGTAAATATACATATGTTTGAGATTTTATAAACGTTTGTATTAATAATAATTAATCATGTACTAAAACACGTGAACAACGCAATTTGATTGAACAAAATGATTTCTACTACTTTATTGATAATGAATGAATTAAATTAGAAATATGGTTTTATAAGGACATAAAACCCAACAGTTTTTATTGGCTGCGATTGGGTCAAAGCCCTAGCTGCCACCAACCACTTTTCCAGCCCACTTTGTGTGTTCTTTGGGCCTTGGACCTTCCAATTTGAGCTATAAAGCTCACATTTTGTGGTGTTTTATAAAAAGGGAAAAAGATCATTCATTAAAATAGCTAGGTTAATATTAATAATAAGATTTGATTTTTCAAAATCATATTTTATTATTAATATTTCAGATTTATTTTGTAAACCCAATTTGTTGTTTAATTTCTTTTTAGTCATTTTCTCTCTCTATAAATAGGGACTCTTTTTTCACATTTGGAAGGTAATTTTTTCGATAGCAAAACTCTACCAAATTTTAGTCTCATTTCTCATATTTTCTCTCTAGAATTTTATGAGAATGTCTAGCATAATAGGCTAACCTTCTTAGGAAAGTTAGGATGATCCTATATGCACTATGACTTTGTTTTAAATTTTTGATTCACCATGTGCTTAAAATTTATATATTTGAGTGATTTATTTTCTTTTATCTCTATTTCTTCATCTTGTTATCTTTATTTATGTTTACTAATAGTATATAGATTTTGTCAAGCACTTTCTATGCATTATCAAATTAGTGAATATAATATATATAATATCTTTATCATTTTTTCCATCTCATTCATATATATATTTACACTTGCTAAATCTATATATAATTAATCATGCTCTTATGGTGTATTTTATAAATAGTAAAAGTAATATTTGTGTTAAGTTTTATGTCAAATCTTTTATTGCATTATTGCCAATGGTATAATGTCATTTTTAGATTTCTCATAAGAGTCATCTCATCCTTTCATGGTAAAGAATATTAATAACTTGAATACATTTTTGTGAAATATTTTTGTGCTTCAATGTTATATCTTTCAAATGAATAGTTGGGATGTGAACTATTCATTTGTGTAATTTTTGTGAGTCAAAGATCCAAAAAAATAAGTATGTATATTGGTGACTCTTGATCCTTACTACTTTCTACCTATTGTTACATCATATAGTATTTTATCTTTATTTCCAATCTTTAAATATCAAAAACACAAAATATCACTTGTTGTAATTCTCTCACATTTTTTATCTCTAAACTTTATTTATTGATTAACTTTATTTCTTTACCTCCTTGTGGAATCGACCGCCCGATCTATACTACAACCACCGCTTAGTGGATGCACGTTTTGGGCGTTAAACAAATTTTGTCGCCGTTGCCGGGGAGGTAACAGTGAAAAAATAACTTTTTCCCTATTATTTTGTTTTTGTGTATATTTATTTTTTAGATTTATCTTATCTACTCTTAAAAAATATATTACTATCAATATTTTATTTATTGTTCATTATTTTTTTTATCTTATCATTTTTTTTGTCATTGTTGTTGTTGACACCGTTTTTCGTCAACTTAAAATGTAGAGCATGTAAACAGTAAAGAATTATGGCCAGGAAAACACAATAAAACAATGAGAGTTTTTTACGTGGTTCAGCAGTTAACTCTGCCTAGTCCACGAGTCTTTGTTATTAGAACTTAGGAAATTTCTGGAAATCCTTCAGGGATGAATTCTCCAGAGTTTCTCTCAAGATCACCAAAATTCGGTCCTTTACAAAGGTACATGACTTCTCTATTTATGGAGGAAGTCTCAGAATACTCTCCTACACATTTTGGGAAGTTATCCTATATATTAATAAATTTAATGGCTTTGAAGCCCGTAACTCCTTTATACAAGGAAACGTCCCCTTAAGATCAGGGGGCGTGTAACCGACTAATAAATATCCCTTTACTGTAGGGAAGTCACAACAATAATATCTCTTGAATGCATGGACTGTGTCCCTTCAAGAGACCTATTAAGCCGTTCGGGATCAGCAATCACCATCATGCTTGTCTAAGCCTCTGAGCGAAGTACAAGTTGTCTTGTTTTCCCGAAATCAGTTCGGAGAGGGTAAGTACTACCGAGACCGCCTTACCCCGAGCTCACACTCATACCAAGCTCGGGCCACTTGATCCGAGGTCATATGACAATGGACATACTCCAATGTTCTGTCTACTGAGCTTGCAAGAACTTCGAGGCTGCCCATCTTTGAGGTTGCCACCTGCTTTGAAGGTTCGGTATCTATATTACGAGCATGTATTTTGACCATCTCAAACTCACCCCTGACGGATCCAGCTTTCGAGGTTACGACCTCAAGTCTCGAAATCTCGGTGTAACATTTTGCCCCCTCAAAAGTATTTGTTCGAATCCTACGAGAAGGAAACTTTTGAACTACTTTCTTTGGGAACCGCACTGTCACAATACTTGAGTGTGGACACGCGTCAGTTAAGTATTGCTTATTTAAGGTACTCAAGTGCCTCGGTAATCAGCCCACGACCGTTCGCCTGCCACCTTTACGGCACCATTTCCCTGATCGTTGGATTTGATACGGAATCTGGCCAATGGCCCAGATTACTCCTTCTATTAAGATTTCTGATATCCTATATATAAGACTTCAGTCGTCGTCTTCCTTTTATTTTCACGTTTACCAGAAGAAAAAAGAGGAGAGAAAACCAGAGGCAAGCCCAGAAAGTGTTTGGTGTTACATGTTCTCTCGGCCAAAGAAACAAAGGACCACCAGCTTGTTCGAGACCGTGAGGTCATACCTGCAACCTCTTCTTCAGTCATCTATTTCTCTGCAATCGCCACATTCAGTGCATAAGTATCTGATCTTAACTTTTATGTATATCTTCTTTTTTCTTTATGCCAATTTCTTTCTTTGTTGCTTTTACATTTCTGGGAATGTGCTTGTTTATTCTCAAGTTTGATATACTATGATACTTTGACCGATAGATATTAGTTTAGGTTCCCCATTACTAGTTTTGAATCCAGTTCATATGTAGGAAGACCCCAAATATGGTCTTTTTCTGGGTTTTCAAATTTTAGAGGACATATCTTGCACACCAAGATATCGGGTGCAAAATCTTGATTTTAAAGAATGCACGATACTCAAAAATACCATTTTTGAATAACCGCCACCTTTTTCCTTGATATTTCGGGATTCTAAAAAATTAGACCCACTTCCCTACCTTTTTCGTGAAGTACACGTCGTGACACTTAATCGGGTTTCCAGAATTGAACTCATCTTGTATCCAAGCATTTTCGAGCTTGACCAACCAAGATCGTTATTCTTGATTCCTTGCATGCATGGCCCTCACCAATTTTTTCTTTCTTGCTAGATGTCACAGAATCTGGAAAGACGGAGGGGGTCGTTGCTTGCCATCCCATATTCGCCAAAAACTCTGAGCCCGGAGTCGTTGTTTACCCGGAACCAGCGTCTGATTCGTGAACACGAGCTAGCTCGCGAACAAGAAGAAACCCGAGCTCATTATCGTCGTCAAATCTTCGAGATCATAGAGAAAAAGAGAAAAATCCTTCGCGAGGCTCTTTATCCAGAATCTGACTCAGGATCCAGACCGATCCCCCTTGATCCCAGGCTAAAAGTGACAGTTGCGTACAACCCAGGAGATCTTCGATTCTCATTGATGGGGGAGCCCTCTACCTCACAGCCGAGGAGGGAAATTTTTGAGGTCGAGTATTACTGTAGCTCGGTTACCTCACTAGGTCAGATAAACGATATCCTGGCCTTTCATGGAATAAGATTATCAGGCTCGCTAAGTTGTCGAGCCCCTACCTCCCAAGAGCGAAGCTGCCGTGCTCCAGGAGATGGGAATCCTGACAACAAGCTGAGATACGCGGCTTGGAGCCAGGAGCACATGAAGGCAGGAGCAATACTTCCTTTGAAGTCTTTCTTCAAGGACTTCACAGACTTCGTTGGGTTGGCTCCATTCCAGCTCAACACTAATTCTTACAGGGTTCTGTCTGCCCTGAGGTTGCTAAACCACGAGCTGAAGTGGGAAGGACCATCACCATAGGAGATCATGTATCTTTTCTGCTTGAAAAGCAATCCCTCCCGAGCTCAGGGAGGAGATGACTTCTATTATCTCTCGAGCTACCCAAAGGAGAAAAAGATGTTTGAGGATCTTCCTAACCATCCTCCTCACTTTAAGAAGGCCTTCTTCTGGAAAGATGGCCTAGCTCCGTTTCAATATTATTAGTTCAGACGAAATCGTAAGAATCCCAACCTCCTTCTTTTCTGTGCTCGGACTTTTGTCTATAGGCCCATTCTTAGTTGAAATGTATTTTATTCTCCAGCCAACTATCATCGTCCTACTCCTACTGACGAGATGAAGGAGCATAGAGAGACTCTGCTCCAACTCCCTTATGGCAGGAGATCCCTCTCATACCTTTTGCATGAAGGTGAGCTCTGAGTTTGCGGGCTCTTGGGAAATGGCCAGTCCACCTCGGATTGGTCAAATAAAAAATATGACCGCTGGGAGCTCGTGCCTTTGCCAATAGGCATCCTTCCCCCAAGCAGAGAGGTGAGGCCCTCGCCTCTAGTTCGCCGAAGGAGCCCACGATCAGGGAATGAGGCCAACGATGAAGCCTTGACCTCGGGCTCGGATGATCAAGGTACAGTCATCCTAAGCTCAAAAATGTGGTACCCCACCCTATTAAAACAAAAACCCGATAGGTTAGTATTGTGCGAGGACGATATGGACCATTTTTATGTGTGGACTTGGGTAGATGAACGGGTTCATAGGTTTGATAGCTGGCTCGGGAAATATGACACTATGTATAGCCTGAATGAGGTATGGAACGGAATAGCCGTCCAATATGGGACCAAC
Organism: Humulus lupulus; assembly: GCF_963169125.1. Lineage (NCBI taxonomy): Eukaryota > Viridiplantae > Streptophyta > Magnoliopsida > Rosales > Cannabaceae > Humulus > Humulus lupulus. The sequence goes on along the minus strand of NC_084794.1, from coordinate 42,396,908 downwards.
GACTATAGGGACCTTTTGAGATTGACGTCCACCTATAGGGAAGGTACTCCCCCCGCCTCTTCTGAAGATGGGGGAATTTCATGGTCTCCGAGCTCAAGATCGGAGGAGAGTTCCAGTTAGGTTTTTCTCCACTTGTTATTATTTTTTGATGTCTTCTATGTTTGTTAGCACCATCCTAAATCTTGATTGCAACTGTGCAGGTGCCATGGACGCTGACCTTGATGTCGTGCTCTACAGTGGCGAGGGGGTTCAGAAGAGTAAGCGCCTAAGAGGCTCACGGAGGTCAGACCGACCCTCCAAAATCCTCAAGCGCACTGAGAAGACTCCACCAGCTCCAACTACTACAAGCACAGCTGAGGACTCGACTGCCCAGGTTGACGCATCCATCTCGGCCGCACCAGCCACGCTTCCTTCGGCTACAATTCCTCCAGCACTCGGCCAACCCCCAAAAAAACCCTCAACCTCCAAGTCACTCTTGCCGTCGCTCCGACCTCACGTTGATGAGTTCGTGCTTGATAGTGCCGCCGGGTCCCACGAAGCTGTAATTGGCTCAGATATCCTCTCTCGGGTGGGTCAGAGTCTTACGGGATTCGATGCTGATCACTGGGAGTTTGTGAATAAGGCCTGAGACTGCAATACTCTTTATGATAAGAGTATTGAACTTACTGCCGCGGTAATTTTCGCAACTTACTTTTAATTGCTTATGTGCCTTGGCTTGTGTTCTAATTCAATCTCTTTGTGTTTCAGGCTCTTGTCATCTCAGCTCAGCTTAATTATAAGCTGACCAATGAGGTGCACTCGAGCATGTATTTGGCCCAGGAGTCGAGGAATCTCCAGCTTAAAATGGCTGATGAGCTCAAGGACTCGAAGACAGAGCTTGAAAAGGTGAATGATCGACTTGCGGAGATGGAGAAAGCTAATGCCAAGCTCGAGGAGGAGAAGGCTGCCACTTTCGAGATAATCGAGAGTGAGAAGGGTCGCCTCCTTACTGAGTACAAAGAGAAGAAGGACAAGGTAGTTGATCAGGCCATGTACAGGATCTGGGCTAGCAACGCTGACCTCGATACCAGCTTCCTGGGCTCTTTCGAGGAAGGATTTGTGGCCAAATGGCAAGCTCGGCTTGATGCGGAGAAGGCTGCTTGAGCTGCTCAGAAGGATAGTCATGCTATTCGTCCTGGAGAGTCTAGTGCTGCTGGTGCTGAGAAGGCCAAGGAGTCTGCTCCTTCATAATTTTCACTTCGGGGCTGCGTCCCTTTATTTTTGTAATTGTTTTTATTTATGCCCGTAGGGATGATACAATTTCTTTTTCTTTTTGGCTTGCTTTTAATATATATGCTTTACATTTCTTGGTTTGAAATATTTTTGCACATTTTATATTAAAGAATCGTGTATGCTTGTTTATTCACACAAACATAGTTTGGATTTAGGCTCGAGATTCAATGCGTTCACGCACAGTTTGCTCGAATTATCCGCTTCAGATCTCATTATTTGTCAAGGTCGGATATTACTTTAACCATGAACCCAAAAGTACTTGTATGGTGTGTAATGCAAACGGTTTAGTTATATCTTATTTTTTAGTTACTTTTTCTCAACCTCGGTTATCTCTCCGAGGTTACGAGTTTGAAACTATTGTTTTGTGAGATACTCCAGCCCCGATCTCGACTTAACTCGAAGTGGGTTTATGTTCTAACTTACTGTCGATTAATTTTAGCTGGTTTGCTCCAAACCTATTAAGGTCGTGTTTGGTTTGTAATCCATACACTTATATTTTTATTTTATTTTTGATAATTCGGGTATATCCAAATGATCTTAGGTCGCGCATTTGGTTATATCTAAACACTTGTATATTTTTGATAATTCGGTTATATCCAAATTATCTTAGCTCGCGCATTTGGTTATATCCAAACACTTGTATATTTTTGATAATTCAGTTATATCCAAATTATCTTAGCTCGTACATTTGGTTATATCCAAACACTTGCCTGTATTTTGTATATGTTACTTTATTTTTCAAGCTGGTGGTATTTATATATACCAATGATGCCCCCTTAATATCCTATGAATGTGACCATAGGTTATTAGATTAAGAGAGATTGCAAAAATAAACCATATACGAAATAAATCTTTATTTGATAAAATCCAAAAGTAGGCAAAACAGTACAGATAAACAAGCATGGTTACAGGCAACATCCTTCCTACACTATTGATAGTAAGGTCTTAGGTGTTCGCCATTCCATGCTCATGGTACTAGGCTCCCATCCAATCTCGCTAACTTGTAGACACCGGGTCGGATGACTGACTCTATCTGGTAGGGTCCTTCCCAATTTGGCCCGAGCACGGCAGCTGCTGGATCTCGCGTTGCCAAAAATACACGCCTTAGCACCAAATCTCCCACACCAAATCTTCGATCCTGAACCCTCTTGTTGAAGTATCTGGTAGCTCGCTGTTAGTATGCAACATTTCTTAGCTGAGCTTCATTTCTTCTTTCTTCGATCAGGTCTACGGTTTCTTCGAGCTGATTGTGGTTCGAGTCTTGGTCAGAAGCGTGGGCTCGAATTGTAGGAATTTCGACCTCAACTGGCAACATAGCCTCGCAACCGTACGCTAGAGAGAACGGGGTATGTCCTGTCGATGTTCGGGTCGTAGTTCTATATCCCCATAGGACTTGGGGCAATTCTTCAGGCCATCGTCCTTTTGCTTCTTCCAACTTTTTCTTCTGCAACCTCTTGAGAGTTTTGTTTACAGCCTCGACCTGGCCATTCGCCTGGGGATGAGCTACTGACGAAAAACTCTTTATTATTCCATTTTTTTTTGCAAAAGTTGGTGAACAGATCGCTATCGAACTGGGTTCTGTTGTCGGATACAATTTTCCTCAGCATCCCATATCGACATATAATGTTCTTCACTACAAAGTCAAGGACTTTTTTAGAGGTTATTGTTGCTAACGGTTCAGCTTCTGTCCACTTCGTGAAGTAGTCTACAACAACTACAGCATACTTCACTCCGCCCTTGCCAGTAGGGAGAGAGCCTATGAGGTCGATTCCCCATACCGCAAATGGCCATGGGGAGGTCATCATGGTCAGTTTGGACGGTGGAGCTCGAGGAATTGTGGCGAATCATTGGCACTTATCACACTTCTCTACGTACTCGAAATAGTCTGACTTGATAATAGGCCAGAAATAACCTTGGCGTATGATTTTCTTGGACAGGCTATGCGCCCTAGTATGGTGTCCACAGAACCCTTCGTGAATTTCTTCAATGATTTTCTTGGCTTCGGGTGGAGTCACACACCGAAGTTAGGGCATGGAATATCCCCTTCTATACAGCCTGCCATCCATGATGGTGTAACGGGGGATTTAATACATCAACTTTCGAGCTTGGTTCCGATCTTTTGGAAGGGTGCCGGTCTCGACATATTCGACTATTGGAGTCATCCAGGTAGGCTCGGAGTTGATCATACACATGTCTTCTAGCTCTGACTCATTAATACTAGGTGCCGAGAGATGATCAATTGGCACAACATTTAGTTCATCATTCTCGGTGGAAGTAGCGAGCCGAGCTAAGGCATCTACATTCGAGTTTTGTTCTCGGGGGACCTGTTTGATCACGTAAAACTCAAAATGTTCCAATGTCGACCTTGCCTTTTCTAAGTAAGCGGCCATTTTTGTGCCACAAGCCTGGTATTCTCCCAAAATTTGGTTAACTACTAGCTGGGAGTCGCTGTAACAATGTATTACTTTAGCATTGAGCTCCTTGGCTATACGAAGTCCCGCCAGTAAAGCCTCGTATTCGGCCTCGTTATTTGATGCGTTGAAGTCAAATCTTAAGGCAAAATGGAATTTGCTTCCTACGGGAGTGATCAAAATGACTCCTGCCCCTGATCCATTTTCATTAGATGACCCATCAACTTAAAGTTTCCACAGCTCGTGGGTCGGGCTTATAACTTCATTGTTGGTCATGCCAGTACATTCCACTATAAAGTATGCCAAGGCTTGTGCCTTGATGGTCATCCTTGGGTGGTAGGTGATCTCGAATTGCCCGAGTTCAACCGCCCATTTAAGAAGTCGACCCGAAGCTTCTGGCTTACACAAGACTTGTCTTAGTGGTTGATCAGTTAATACATGGATGGGGTGTGCCTGAAAGTAGGGTCGAAGATTTTGAGATGAATGAATTAAGCTGAGAGCTAGCTTTTCCATCAAGGGGTATCTCGACTCTGCCCCTAGTAATCTTTTACTGATGTAATACACGGGCCTCAGCACCTTTTCTTCTTCTCGCACGAGCACTGCACTTATGGCGTGCCCGGTAGTGGCAAGATATAAATATAGCACTTCTCCCATAATAGGTTTTGATAAAATGGGGGGTTCTGCGAGGTGCTTTTTAAGCTCCTGGAAGGCTAACTCGCATTCTTCCGTCCATTCAAATTTCTTGCCTCCCCTCAATAGGTTGAAAAATGGAAGACAACGGTCTGTAGATTTCGAGATAAACCTACTTAGTGCCGCCATCCTACCGGTCAAACTTTGGACATCTTTGGGTCTTCGAGGTGAGGGCATGTCGATCAGGGCCTGGATCTTGTCTGGGTTAGCTTCTATTCCATGAGCGTTTACAATGAAACCCAGGAATTTTCTTGAAGATACCCCAAAGGAGCATTTCTGAGGGTTAAGCTTCATGTTATACTTCTGGAGCACGGCAAAGCATTCTTCGAGATCATCAACATGGTTATTGTTAAGTTGGGACTTGACTAACATGTCATCAACATAAACTTCCATTTTGTTCCATATTTGCTCCGAAAACATCATGTTCACGAGCCGCTGGTATGTGGCCCCAACATTTTTGAGTTTGAATGGCATGACATTATAACAATATAAGCCTTTGTCTGTTATGAAGCTCGTATGTTCCTGGTCAGGGGCATGCATGGAAATCTGGTTATATCCAGAATAGTCATCCATGAATGACAAATATCCATGCCCTGCCATGGCATCCACGAGCTGGTCAATCTGTGGTAAGGGAAAACAATCTTTTGGACAGGCTTTCTTGAGATCCGAGTAATCAATGTTGGTTCGCCACGTCCCATTGGGCTTCGGAGCCAGTACCGGATTGGCTACCCAATCGGGGTAAAAAGCATCCCTAATTAATCGGTTTGCTTTTAACCTGTCGACTTCCTCTTCCAGTGCCTTCTTTCTATTGTCGTCCAGCTGTCTTCGCTTTTGTTGCTTCCGTGGGAAGCTTTTATCGATATTTAACGCGTGGCTCACAATATTTGCTATTTAGCTTTTCGCACACATGTTTCCCGACCTTTACTGTTCTCGATGGATCTGACTCTTTGAGCCTGACACTCTCGAGCTCTTCTAATGGCTCGAGGTCAGCTCTTTCCTCCACTCTTGGGTCGATCTCTTCGTCTATCTCCAAGATCGTCCCGTCCTTATTCTGGATAACGACGAGTGTTTGTTCGCCCACTTGTTTCTTTCCTCTTACGGAAATGCTATAACATTCCCTTCCAGCTAACTGATCTCCCTTCAGCGTCCCGATGCCACTAGAAGTCGGGAACTTGATAGCCAAATGTCTTACAGACGAGACTGCCCCCAGCCCTACTAGGGCGGGTGTCCTATTCAGCACGTTGTAGGCTGATGGCAGATCCACTACTACAAACTCCATCATCTTGGTCACCTAGACCGAGTAGTCTCCCAAGGTTACTGGGAGTTCGATGGACCCCATACAGGTAGTCCCCTCTCTTGAAAATCCGTACAAAGTTGTTGCACACACTTTTAGGTCTCGAAGCGCTAGTCCCATCTTTTCTAGGGTGGCCTTATAGAGGATGTTCACGGAGCTCCCCTTATCAATGAGAACTCGGTGAACTCTCTTATTCGGGAGCTGGAGCGTGATGACCAGCGGGTCATTGTGAGGGAACTGAACATGGGACGCATCATCCTCAGAAAAGGTAATCGGTTGAGATTCAACTGTAATGCCCCGAATTCTCCAATGTAGTTTAGTGGCGGTTTAGTAGGCCGGGAGGGCCGTAATTTCTTAATTATGCGATTAAATGAATATATGCATGTTTATGTGAATTATATTATAATATGATGATATATGCATGCATGTGGGTCCACATTTGAAATATTATGTTGTTTTGATAATTTGGCCCATTGAGGGTAAATTTGTGTATTTGGGTGCATGATGTGATTTGTGAATGAGATTCCATCATTATAGAGATATATTCGAGCTATTCGGCATGAGACGGTCATATTTAGTGGATTAGCGGTTTTTTCATAACGAGGTCAATTTTGGGGTAATAGAAATGTTTATTTGAGGATAAATTGGGAATTATCGAGATCAGGGTGAAATTCTAGAAGTTTTGACTATAATGTTCCCGGGGGTGTTTTTGGGACCCCGAGCACTAGGTTTTATTTGAGGTTACTTAAGCTTGAAGTAGCTGTCAGATAGAACGTACCATTAGAAAACCTCTCGTTCTCCTTCTTTAGTTCATTTTTGCCACCCGAAGCATATTTGGAGAAATCTTAAGTTCTAGGAGTCAGAATCAAGTGAGGATTGAGGCATAGCGATCCTAGGAAAGATTAGAAGCTTCTTGACCGAAGGATTTGACAAAAAACAACCTAATCGAAGGTAATCTAAGTTTAAAGTTTTGAATTTTTTCGAGTTTCAAAGCTTTGAATTAGATTTTGTAAATTGTTGAGTTTTCGGTTTGTTCGAACCTTGGGTTTTGAGGGTTTTGAAGCATTGGGAAGCTTGGGAACTTTGATTTGATGATTGGGGAATGTTTAGGTATGATTTTGGAGTGTTAGAAACGCGTTTTGGAATGGCCCAGAGTTGGGGGCCGCAACCCTGTTCTTGGGGTGCCGCGGCCCTATCTTGAAGAAGCAAGTGGGGCTTTTTGTGCCTGCTGGGCGCCGCGGCCCTTGATGAGGGGTGCCACAGCCCTTACTTTAGGAAGTTCTGGGGGTCGCGGCCCAAGGTGCTAGGGCCGCAGCCCTCGCCCAGATTTCACCCCGTTTGCATGTTTTGACCTCGGGAACATGGTTTTGGGCCTCGGGATCACTCCTACTACTCGGAATAGTGGGGATTGATGTTTTGGAGAATAGATATTGGTTTGGGAATCCTTGATTATCATGTTATTAATGGTATCCTATAATGTATTATGATTAGGTAACTGCTAAAGGATTAAAAGCTAAACCGTTCTCAAGGGTCGTTCTTTTGTTCATTCTAGCTTGAATCAGAGATAAGAAAACTGCACCCCATATGTGACATGCATGGTTATTCATGAGGCATGTTGGTTGTATAAATTTGGACATGAATTTATTGTGGAATACTTAGCAAATGTTGCTCACTTATGCATGGTACTGACTCATTAGTCAGATTTGGCAAAGGTGCTAGTATCAACTGTGAAGTTGTGACTCATTAGTCAGGTTTGACAGTGGTATTGGGCACTGGTCACATTGCGCTGACTCATTAGTCAGGACGGCCTTAGCGTGTTCAACGCAAGCCAATAAAGATTAAATCTAATCGACTTTCTGCATTGGATGACTCAAAGAGCATTAATGCCGGACCGACCTCAAGTTCAACGAATATTATAAGCGCTTGTGTGGCTTACCCATCAGTCACTCACTTGTTAAGGTAAAGTCTTACCCATCAGTCTCTCATTTGTTGAAGGCCAGTGGCTTACCCAGCAGCCACTCTTCCATTTGAATTAGTGACCTGCTTGTCAGTCACTCAGTATGGTTTACCCGAACCTCAAGTGATATTCACTCATCTGTTTGAAAGCTATGAGCTCTGTATGATTATAATGATAATCATTTGATGATGTTTACATACAATACTTTGTTTTCTTGCTGGGATTTGGCTCATGGGTGCTATGTGGTGTAGGTAAAGGGAAAGAAAAGCTCACCCAGCCTTGAGTGAAGAGCTTAGGTGGTGATGTGTACATATGCGACCGATTGACCACCACAGCCAAGGAGTTCTCAGAGGAACTAGGGGGTTTACCCTATTTTTGCTGCTTAGGTCGCCGGGGTTTGAAATTTTGGAACAGTAATGACCTTTTTGAGTTGTAAATAACTTGTAAATGTTCTTGTGGGCCCATGAACAATTTTATGTATCAAATAAAATGTATCCTTTCCTTTTTATTGGTTTTCACCTTAACCTGTTAATAACACTTAGAACACGTTTTTAACCAAAGGACTCAGGCAATGAGTCAAATTTCCGGTTCACCGTAACTGTTCTGGGGTAACCAGGGCGTTACATCAACTTTCTGGCATTTTGGACCTCTAGGTTCGGGTTCACAAGGAGACCCGTCCCTAGTCTTTTGCTCGTTCACATATCGTTTTTGGGCATTCCTGCCCATACCTGCGAGATGAGGCCCACCCGAGATGGTTATCACGTCTTCTCCATCAATTGGAGGGGGCCTATCTTCTTCCCTGGCTTGGGAATTGTTTTTTTGTGTAGGTTGTGGCGCAATTGCCCTCTGGCTTGTAGACGCTTGATTAGTATTCTGGTTTTTGACATACTGTCTGAAATAACCTCTCGAGATCAATCCTTCGATCTCGTCTTTCAACTGTCGGCACTCATCAGTAGTGTGCCCGGTATCTCTGTGAAATCGACAATATTTGTTGGAGTCCCTCTTGGACTTCTGATTTCTCATGGGGTCTGGACGCCTGAAGGGGACCTGGTTTTCATTAGCCAGGTATATGTTCTCCCGAGACTCGTTGAGCTCGGTGTACATTTTGTACACAGAGAAATATCTTTCCCCTTCTTCTTCTTTCCCCCTTCGGCCTCAAGGTTATTCCCTTCATTCTTCTTTCCCTTGGAAGGGTTTTCCGCAGTAGGCTTTGAGACTAGTAGGTCCGCCGAGGTTGAGGCAGAGTTTTCGAGTCTTGAGGTCGTAACCTCCAAAGCTGGATCCGTCAGGGGTGAGTTCGAGATGGTCGAAATACATGCTCGTAATATAGATACCGAACCTTCAAAGCAGTTGGCAACCTCGAAGATGGGCAGCCTTGAAGTTCTTGCAAGCTCGGAAGACAGAACATTAGAGTATGTCCATTGTCATATGACCTCGGATCAAGTGGCCCGAGCTTGGTATGAGTGTAAGCTCGGGGTAAGGCGGTCTCGGTAGTACTTACCCTCTCCGAACTGATTTCGGGAAAACAAGACAACTTGTACTTCGCTCAGAGGCTTAGACGGGCATGATGTTGATTGCTGATCTCGAACGGCTTAATAGGTCTCTTGAAGGGACACAGTCCATGCATTCAAGAGATATTATTGTTGTGACTTCCCTACAGTAAAGGGATATTTATTAGTCGGTTACACGCCCCCTGGTCTTAAGGGGACGTTTCCTTGTATATAGGAGTTACGGGCTTCAAAGCCATTAAATTTATTAATATATAGGATAACTTCCCAAAATGTGTAGGAGAGTATTCTGAGACTTCCTCCATAAATAGAGAAGTCATGTACCTTTGTAAAGGACTGAATTTTGGTGATCTTGAGAGAAACTCTGGAGAATTCATCCCTGAAGGATTTCCAGAAATTTCCTAAGTTCTAATAACAAAGACTCGTGGACTAGGCAGAGTTAATTGCTGAACCACGTAAAAAACTCTCATTGTTTTATTGTGTTTTCCTGGCCATAATTCTTTAGTATTTACGTACTCTACATTTTAAGTTGACGAAAAATGGCATCAACAGTTTGGTGCTTTCATTGAGAGCCTTAAGCAGTGCGATCCTTGAACAGTTATGGCCGCAGACGATCAGAACGTTGCTGAAGAAAACTATCCAAGACGCCCTGGGAAGCAGCCAATGGTAAACCCAAATACTGAGGAGAGGAGTGAGTCCTCTGATTCTCGGGGACCTCCAGCACCTCTAGCCCCAAGGGATGAGGATATGTATTACAATCCTGAGCAGTACGTCCCCATTGTGGAACTTGAAAACCGACAGCTGAAAAAACAATTGGCTGAAGCCAATAAGAGGAATGAGGAGTTGGCTAGATTAGCCGCAGAGGCTCACGCGGCTCAGCCCCCACCTCCGCGTGAGAACCAAGCGCCTCCTCCGAGGGACGTGCATGTTCCTCCCCGCAGGCCCCATGGACGTCCTCGAAAATATGCTCCCACGAGGAGGCCAGAGCAACCTCCGGCACAAGCAGAGCAATTCGCTCCCTTGAGACCCCGAAGAAGTACCCGAGCTAGGGCTCCGGTTAATTCAACTGCGGAGGTACCAATGGGAACTGGGAATAACCGAGCCCCTACAGAGGCTTGGAATCAAATCCCTGGTAACACGCAGAATGTAACCGACCCGTCTCGGGCGAACTCTGGACCATCTAGGCCTCGAAATAGGTGGCAGCCACCGTCACCCATATGTTTCCCTCCATCGCCTATAAGATACCCTTCATCGCCTCGCAGGAATGCTCAACCAGTTTGAGATGATGAGGAATGATGTGCGGGAAGGAGGCAAGGCAACAGAGAAGCCTTCAGGGAGCGGAGAGGCGCCCAATCTAAAAGAAGTCAAATGTCTCGGTCTCGCACTGCAGAACCGAGGCAGCATGAAAGAGACCCATCTCAAAATA